>NC_045797.1:10758189-12008189 GCF_009873245.2 Balaenoptera musculus | reverse complement strand
CACACAGCAACGAAGACCCAACGCAGCCAAAAATAAATAAATAAAAAAATTTTTAAAAAAGATAGCATTGCACATGTTATTGCAATGACTAAATTTTAAAACACAATCCAAGTGTGGTGAGGATGTGGAGGAACTGGACCTCTCACACTGCTGATGAGAATGCAACATGGTACAACTACTCTGGAAAATATTTTGGCAGTTTGTTTAAAAGTAAACATATGCTTACTACCCCTAGGTATTTATTCAAGAGAAATGACAGCATATGTGCACACAAAGTGTTATACACCAATGCTCACAGCAGCTTTATTTGTAATAGCCAAGAGCTAAAAACAACCCAAATGTCCATCAACTGACAAATGAATAAACAAACTGTGGTATAGGCAAACAATGGAATACTACCCAGCAGTATGAAGGGATGAACTACAAATGACATGGATGGATCTCAGAAAGAATGATGCTGCATGAAAGAACTCAGACACAAAAGAGCACATTTTTTTCATTTACACAGAACTTTAGGTAATGCAAGCTGATCTATGGTGACAGAAAGCAGGTCAGTGCCAGGGATAGGTGGGCTGGGGGGCCCAGGCTGTAAGGCAGGAACGAGGGAGCACAAAGGGCATTAGGAAAGTTTTAGAGGTGTTGGATAGGTGTTCACATGAATACATGTGTCAAGCTTATTAAAATTTATGCTAAATATGTGTATGTCACTTCTACCGCAAGAAAGCTGTTAAAAAATAATAGATGTGTACACACATCACCTCATTTTCCCTAATGTTAACAACTTATATATCCATAGTGCAATTTTCAAAACCAGGAAATTAACATTGATACAATACTATTAACTATACTGTAGACCTCATTCAAACTTCGCCAGTTTTCCTCCTAATGTTCTTTTTCTGTTCCAGGATCTAATCCAGGATTCCACATTGTATTTAATGGTCTCTCCTTAAGATTTTCCAATCTGTGGCAGTTCTTCATTCTTTGTCTTCTATGACCCTGATACTATGATAAGTCTTGGTCAGTTATTTTGCAGTCAGTTATTTAGTACTTTCATATCTATTAATTTGGGTTTGTCAGATTGTTTTGTCATGATTAGATTAGATTGAGGTTATGCATTTTTTGGCAAGAATATCACAGAAGTGATGTGGCCTTCTTTATGCATTCTATCATGATGTTGATCTATCTTATTACTAGTGATTTTAAACTTTATCATTTAGTTGAGTTGCTAACTAACCGATAGATTTCTCCACTATTTTTCCTTTTGTAATTCATAAGTGTCTTGGAGTAATTTCTGTAACTGTTCTGTTTCTCTTCAAACTTTCATCCATTTATCCATTAGTGTATCTTGCCTGTAAGAATTGTTACTATGATGTTTGCCTAATAATTTTTTAAATTTCTCTCATTTCTTCTACGTATATAAACTGGAATTCTTCTGTACAGAAATAATATCATTTCTCCCTCATTTATTTATTCAATTATATGTATATATTCAATGATTTATACTGGATATTTATTTCATTCTATGGCTTATAATCCAATACTGTCATTATTTTACTGTTTAATTCATTCCAGTTTTGGTCATCAGGAGCTCCCTCCAATCAGCTCCTGTGTCCTTTTGAAAATGTCTCCATTTATTTAAGGCACCCACTTATTTTTCAGACTCATCTTGTATTTTTCCAGCCTGAGCCCTGGAATTAACTTCTTCCCCCAAAGAACCCTGGTTTCCTTTACTGAAGGATAAGAGCATTTAGAAACCAAGATCTGGGCTTTAAATATACTCACTACTGCTGTGTCATTACTCCTTGGGGCTCTCAGGAGACAGAGCTAAGAAATATATGTATGTATCCTAATCCATGGGCACACATACATTGACTATTCATTTCTATGTCTCTGAATGCATATATATATATATATACATATATATATATATATATATCTCATATTCATATCTCCAAGTCCAATCCAACCCCACAGGCTCTTTCTTATCTTCTCCTTTCCTTATTTGCAGCTTCTTTCTCCAACAATGAGAATCCTGGTTCTCATTACCCACAATATATCCACTTATTTTCAGCCCTATACACGTGAAGGAATTGCAAATTTAACCTGTAACCATATGGGAAACAGATTACTAGAAGGAAGCATTTTTATTTAGTTCTTACCGTTTTTATCCTGACCCTCTCCTGGAAAAATATTGTTCTCTAGAGTTACTTAGGTTAGTTTTTTTCTTCCCCATCCCCTTCAGTGTTATTCATTTGTAATCGTATTCGTTTTCTACTGCTGCGTTACAAATTACCACCAATTTAGCTGCTGAAAACAACACCCATTTATCATCTCACAGTGTCTGTGGGTCAGGAGTCTGGGCCTGGGGTAGCTGGTCTGCTGCTGTGGGGCTTATCTGGCTGGGTGAGCCGGATGACCCAGGTGTCAGGTGGGCCCCAATCTCATCTGAGGCTCAGGTCCCCTTCCAAGCTCACTGGTTGCTGGCAGTATTCAGTTCTCTGGGATTAGAGAACTGAGGCCCTGAGATATGGCCCTCTCCACAATGTGGCAATTTGCTTCTTCAAGGCTAACAGGAGAGTGTCTCTGCTGCTTCAAATCTGTCTCATCAAGAAGGACCCACTCGCCCTTTTAAGGGCTCATCTGCTTTGGTCAAGCCAGCCCAAGATAATCCTCCTTTGATTAACTCAAGCCAATGATTAGGGACCTTAATTACATCAACAAACCCCTTTTCCCTATAATATAACATAATCACAGGCTGCCATCCCATCCTATTCACAGGTCGCACCCACACTCAAGGGGAGGCCATTGCACGGGGTGTGTACACCAGGGGATGAGAGCCTTGCGGGTGATCTTAGAATTCTGACAACTTCAGTGATTAGTTAGGTTCATTTGTTAGTTTTCATATTTTATTTTGGGATTTCCCCACATTCTGGTTAATTTTGACATGTGTATTTTTTAATATCTTCTTTCTTACATGAAGAGTATGTTACAGATATTGTTGTGCACTTTGATTATTTTACTTAGTATATCATGGAGATCACACATATCATTTCATAGAGATTTTCCTTACTTTTTTATATGGAGTTGTATAATAACTCCATTGTGTGTATGAATGCACCATAATTTATTCAACCACTGTTGTATGAATGCACATTTAGGTTGTTTCCAATATTTGAAATTATAAACAATGCTGCAGTAAATAACCTTGCGCATAGGTACTTTCATATTGTTGGAGGTGGTAGATTCTTTGTAGTGAGATTGCTGGTTGAAATATATTATATATTACATGTTGGATCTATTGAAATATAATTAGGTTATTAGCCCTTTGTAGTGTATGTTAGGTTATGTTATTAATCCAAAACACATACACTATTAAGTGATGAAAGCAAAGTGTATGGTGCAGAGTTATATCATTAGGTTTATAAACATTGAATATATTATACGTTAAGGTTAGTAGCTCTTTGTCTGTCATATATATTGCAAAAATCTTTTCCCAGCTTACTGTATGTCTTTTGACATTTTAGGTGGTGTTTTTTTTTGCCATGGAAATTTGAAAATTTTATGTAGTTTAATTTATCAACTTATTCTTTTATTGACTTTTGGTTTTGAGTCATAGTTACAAAGGTTTTCTCACACCAAGATTAAAGAAGAATTCACTCACATTTTCTTCTAGTACTTGTATAGTTTTGATTTTATATTCAGATTGCCTAATCTACTCAGAGTTCAGTCTTGTGTATGGCTTAAGATAGGAATCTCACTTTATATTTTTCCAGATGTCCACTCAGTTGTCCCAGCACTATTTATTTATGTATTTATTATTTTTTTGGTCATGCAGCTTGTGGGATCTCAGTGCTCTGACCAGGGATTGAACCCAGGCCGCAGCAGTGAAAGTGCCGAATCCTAATCACTAGACCACCAGGGAACTCCCCCAGCACTATTTATTATAAAGTCTATCTTTACCAAAATAATTTGAGATGCTACCTTTATCTTTTCATGCGGGCTAATTAAAAAAAACCTGAATACAATACATAATGTATGCAAATTATAGTATTGTCTCCTTCCAGAGAGAATTTAATTTTATTCTGATGGGCAGTTAAAGTAGGGAGAGGTCACTCTTCTCCAATCAAAACCTTGAGATGCTTCAAGACTAGTTTCAGTCTTTGTTAGGAGATGTCTATTTCCAGTTCTTACTTCTAAGGTGTAGCCTTTTGGGGCCTCAGCTGAAATCCTGGGATACTCATCAGGTTTCCTCCACATTGATGAGACCCAAACTCTAATTTTTATTTTCTCAGTACCATGAGACTACTGAAGTCTTGGCATAGGTGCTACTTTTTACATGGCTCTTGTGCCTCTTGGCCTGCGTTACTTGGGAATAAATCTTGGCTGCCTTGGTTGATCTCTAGCACCTTAAAGTATCTGGGTTTTAAAAAATATTTCATCCATCTTTTATCAGTGTTCTTGGTGGGAAGGTTGGTCTGATACTCTCATGGCTTGAAGCAAAAGTTTGAGAATATTCACTATTTTATTTATTTATTATTTTTGGCTGCATCGGGTCTTACTTGAGGCACATGGGAGTTTCGTTGAGGCATGCGGGATTTTTCGTTGCAGCGTGTGGGCTCTTCGTTGCAGCACGTGGGCTTCTCTCTAGTTGTGTTGCGTGGGCTCTGTAGTTTGCGGCACTCGGGATTAGTTGCCCCGTGGCATAAGGGATCTTAGTTCGCCGACCAGGGATCAAACCCACATCCCTTGCATTGGAAGGCGGATTCTTTACCACTGGACCACCAGGGAAGTCCCAAGAATATTTACTATTATGACTCAAATTATTGATCTGAAAGAGCAAGCTATCAATATAATTCGGCCAAAGAGCAAAAGCAGAAATATATAGAAATCACACATGTAAAATATGGTAGAATTGAAGGACAGATCCAGGAGACCCAATTTTCAGATAATGGGGCTTCTAGAAGGAGAAACATGAAGAGATTGAGGAGAGGCAATAATTAAACAAATAATAGAAGAAAATTTCTCTGAGCCAATTAATGACCCAAATCTGTACATAAAAACTGCTCCCTGGGTTCTGGGTGAGATTGCGGAGGAAAGATATATATAAAGCATATGTTGGCATAATTCCTGAACTCTTAGTGCTTCCAGACAAAAGAAAAACAAATTACTTATAAAAGAAGGTCAATTAGACTGGTATCAAATAGACTGGCTTCGTATTTCTCACCTGTAACTCTGGAGGCCAGAAGATGCTGGTAGCAAGTCTATGGGCTGCGAAGAGGAAAGACCTGCGATTAAGAACGCTCTACCCAGTCACCTCATCATTAACCTGAAACAGGAAGTATAGGAATGCAGATAAGCAAGGATTTAGTGACCATATCACCATGTACTCCAACTCAAGAAATCAAGAAAACCCAGAAAAATACTGATAAACAACACAAACAGAAACCAAAGACCTCAAGATAAGGGAAGATGAAGAAGAACAGAACTTTGTCAAGGATAATAGTACCGCATCTTGAAATGGTTAAGAATCAAAATTCTTGAAAGAGAGATGCAATGCTAAGGGAAATTCTAACTGAGGCTTCAAATTAAAAACATTAAACTATCTCAGCCGAATCTAAAAGTAGGGAAGGGAGTGAGGGGAGAAAGGATTGAAAAATGTTCCAAAGGTCTCAGGAAGAGGGAGGAGAGTTGGGAAGGTCAGCAGGTCATCAGAAGATTCATTTGGGCGGATCACTGCAGAGTTTCTATTCTGTGTGAAGTAGCTGGTACTCGAGGTCATATATTTGAACACAGCTATTAATTGCCTTAAGACTGGACCCCACAACCTCATTTCACATATACAACTCTGATTCTTTTTTTTTTTAAATTTATTTATTTATTTATTTTTGACTGTGTTGGGTCTTTGTTTCTGTGCGAGGGCTTTCTCTAGTTGTGGCAAGCGGGGGCCACTCTTCATCGCGGTGCGCGGGCCTCTCACTATCGTGGGCTCTCTTGTTGCAGAGCACAGGCTCCAGACGCGCAGGCTCAGTAGTTGTGGCTCACGGGCCCAGTTGCTCCGCGGCATGTGGGATCTTCCCAGACCAGGGCTCGAACCCGTGTCCCCTGCATTGGCAGGCAGATTCTCAACCGCTGCGCCACCAGGGAAGCCCAACCCTGATTCTTGACTGCTATGTTTCTCTCCCATGAGAAAGCCCAGGAAGTTAGCAAGTGTGTGAGGGCCCCAGCTCTGCAACTGAACAGCTGCCAGGATGTGGCACAGTCATATTTATGGGCTGAGCGGCCTGAGTGTCAAATTTATGGGCCGAGCAGCTGATAGGCAAATTCTCCACAAGGAGTCAAAAGTAAAATAAGGGAAGACAAAAGCTGTCACATATTCTCTCCAATATTCCTTTCCCCCAATGTTTTGACATTTTGCTGTGCTGGGTTGTTTGGGTTGGTGTGATTCTGCACACTGGGAACTCGGGATATTTTACATGAGGGTAGCTGGATTGTTTGGGGCAGGAAAGAATGAGGAGCATTGAAATCAGCTGCCATTAGGTAAGGGACCAAAAGCTGAGAGGAGCTTCTCTGAGATCGCTCAAGCTGGCACTCCTGTGTCCTCCCAGCCTGCAAGTCCAAAGGCACAGAGCTCAGCCTCATTTGCAAAGAATAACCATTATATGATCAGGCGGGAGGGGGTGGGACTTTTCTTGTTTTGTTTTGTGTGGTTAGGGATTATTATTGAAGAAGAAATGTTTGCAATCACATGAACAAAACAGCTGCTGTGGACATCTGTGTTCATGGAAACTGATTTTTGTTACACAAAACATCTCCTCCTGATAACATGGATCGCAATGAGATTCTAGATAGTTCTTCCTTACAAAAAGAGGCTTATTGTTTTCTGTAGTAATTATATGTGTTCATTGCAGAGAAAATGAGAGCAATTCAAAAAGGAACAAAGCATATTTTAAGACGCCAAGATAGAACCACAGTTTGATGATTATCCTTCTCGATAAATGGTTCTCGATGTAGATCTACACTTAACTGAAAACAAATTAAGTTTGTTAGATCTTGCCACACACTATTCTGTAGTTTGGTTTTATTCACTCAATATCACATCTTGGAGAGGCTTCTGTCACCTTACATATAGACCTACATCACCACTTTAATGGCTTCATAGTGCTCTGTAACTTCTATGCGTCATAGTTTCCTTACTGGGATGTTTCTTTTTTGTAACATTACATTCATGGAGTGTTGGTAAATGCTGAGCGAAGAACGTGTCTGTCTAGGCTGGCAGGAAACTCTGAGGAAGTGTGGCTCCAGGAGGAAATGGGGGTTGCTGCGGAGTCTCTGATCCTGTCTTCAAGGAATATCACACTGGTAGCTCAGAAGCTCCATCTTCAGCCGGAATGTCAGAGCCACCAGGAGGAGCTAGTGACCACAGCTCAGCACATCCTGGTAGACACCACGAAGGTAAGGCTGATGTCAGAGCTGGCTGGCCGGTTGGTCTGGACAGAGAGCTCATTGCTGGGAAGCATGGATGGGGCATGTCATTCCCACAAGGGATGCCCACCCCAGAGAGAGAAACCTGCCCAAGTTTATGCCAAGATCGCAGAGTTCATTACCAATTTAATAAATGCTCATTGTGGAAGCTGCCATAGGGAGCTGGGTAGACATACTGAGTCTATGTTCTTAAACCCACGTGCAACCCCTGATCCCCACACTTGGCCACCAAACCGTAGTGATAAGGGATGCATTTCCCACCCTACCCATGGCCAAGAGCTACCCGGCGAGAAGCTACCAAAACCTGGGCAACTCTAAGCCTATTTGGCTAACTTGCTGCATTGCCTTACAGCTGGGAGGATCTCAGGGGCCAGGATAACCCGCTCAGCCTCCAAATACTCCCCATTCTCCATTCTGACATTCCACCATCTGTCACAGCTCTTTCAGCTCGGTACATTGCTCCCTGTTACAATGTTACATGCCTCAAATATTATCAAATATTAATATATTAATAATGTTCATCATTTAAACTTTAATACTGTGGGTTATTGGGAGGGGGTGTAGTTGTAATTTAACAGATCCTCATTAAAGAAAGATTGAAATGGGGAGATGAGAGAGGCACAGCCGGAGGGCTTTGGCACCTGCTGATGGGAGGAGGAGAGGGGAAGAAGGGCAGGCTCTCGGAAGTGGTTGGGTACCAGCTCTGTTGAAGGGGATGAACAGAGCAGTCAGGGAGCGACAGAGTCAGACCAGGAAAGATTTCTTAGAGGCACTTCTTGGACAAGCCATCTCGCCAGCCCCCATCATCCTCATGCAAACAGTAAGTGCTTCCTAAATACTCTTTCGTTCGTGGTGTGTTGGTTGCCACGTGGACGGTTGACTGCTCCTCCTGTAATGTGCAGAGAAGGGCGCTTCAAAGCTAGATTGGACCCCACATTAAATGTGGCTCAATTTAGAGGTGCTTACATTTTCAGTTAAGCCAAATGTTTTCTTTAAACGTCACTCTTAGGTGACATCGTCATCATTATTATTACTATTATTATCTCTGAGATTCTCTTTAGTCTTTTGGAGGACCTTTATTTGCACAATGGGGGTAAAGCAGCTGCCGTTGCTCTCGCTTCGGCTCCAGAAACGTGTAGGCATTTTCCAGCTTCTCTTCCCCCGATTGCCCAAACAGGTCCTGCTGCTGGAAGACGCGGCGACGGCGAGGAAGATGGTGCGAGCGGCGGGCTGGTGCCTGACTTGCCTGGACGCGCTGGAAGCGGCGGGCGACGCGGCCTCGCTGCGCGGCCCCTTCGCCGACCTGGCGGTGGCGCTGCAGAGCCTGGGCGGCCTGACCGCGCGCGGGTCCGAGGAGCGCCTGGGCCGCGCCGGCCGCCTGCTGCGAGGCTGCGTTCCCGCGCTGCTCGTGGCCGCCCGCGGCCACCTCCGGCGTCCCCGCGACCCGCGGCTGGCCGCCTCCCGGCGCCACGTCTTCGCTCTGGCCAGGAAGACCCTGGGCGAGCTCCTGGGGCGCCTGGAGCCCGGCGCCGCCCCAGCGGCCCGCGCCCCGCACGGCGCGCTCCCTCGGAGCCTGCGGCAGCTGCGGGAGCTGCTGGCGGCGCCCGGACCCGAGCGGCTGCGCGGCGGGCTGGACGCGCCGCTGGCGGCCGTGGTCTGGCACTGCATGCGCCTGGCCGCCTGCTCCCCGCCGCCCGAGCGCCTGCGCCTGGTGGCCCGTTGCCGCCGGCTGCTGGAGCTGCGGGGCGCCGGCGTCCGGCGCCTGCACCCGATTGACGGGCCTCCGGGGACGGGCGGGAACAGCCAGGAGCCGGGCGAGGAGTGCGCAGCGCTGTGGGCCGCGACTGAGGACCTCTCCCAGGGGGTCCGCACCGGGCTGCTGCGCCAGATCCTGGACACGTTCACCGACACGCAAAGCCCTCTTCAAAGACTGGTCCGGGCCGCCTTGGCTACTCCCTCAGTCTCCTCCCGGTGCGATGGCGAGGCCTTGCCTGAGAGCCTCCAGCTTCTCCTCGCTGCTTTCCATGACCAGGCCAACCGGATGCTCAGAGTGGCTCACTTGGTCTTGGTTTGCTGCCCACAAGAGCAGACTGGCAAAGACGTGGAGGCCACCATGGCAGGCCTTCGGGGGCTTGTGGTCAGAGTGCAACAGCTTTTCTCACAAAGCCCCCTAGGGTCTGGTCTGGACTGCAGCCTTGCTGCCCTGCAGGCCCTGCTTCAGGAGTGGGCCAGGGCATCTCAAGGCTTATTAGCGTGTTTTGATGATGTCCTCGATATTCCTGAGTTCCTGAGTGTGTCCATTCAGGAAATGACCAAGCACCTGGACTTTTTTACATGGGCTTTGAGGAGTGGAGATTCCAGAGAGTTCTCTCCACTTGTGGCATATTTACAGGGTCGAGGGACACACATCGTGCAGGTGATGGGCAGGTATGTGGACCAAGATCGAGATCCTATTTTCCGGAATGGCCTGAGAGTCTTGATCCAGCAGCTGGAGCAATCCTCCCGGGTCCTGGGTGCAGCTGTGGAGCACTGTTCAGGTGGGCACGGCTCTCAGGACATAGATGCACTATTAACTTTGGCAAAACATGTGATCTCTTCAGCTCAGAGCATCCGAGAGGGGCTGGATGGAACTAACCACCCAGATATCCTCAGTCCCCTTCGGGACCAAGTCCAGAGGTTTGACATGGCTGAGAGACGGCCTTATTTCATTCTCTCCAGCCTCCAGGATTGCACAGCTCCTGCACTGAAACGCCAAAGGGAGCCTGGGCTGGGGAAAAGCGACCGAGGCACCTCCTATCCACCTAGGGATCATCTTTTTTGCCCCTTGATTCTTGACACCGGTCTACAGAAGGTGGGCTCTCCACTCCCTGCCATCAGCAAACCCATGCTTGCTGTAGACAGCCTGAGCCACCAGGGAGTGACCTCAGCTCACACCATCCTGCAGGACCAGGATGCAGCTGTGGAGGCAGCTCAGGAGGCCCTGGCTGGAGAGGAACCACTGGGGTCAGAGAGGATGACTGGACTCCAAGAAATCCCATCACTGGCACCTTCTATTATTGACCTAGCAAGGGAGATAGAACATTGCACAACTGCTAGAACTGATGGGCTTCTGGAAGTGGCTCTCCAACTGTCTGGGAAGACCAGGGAAACCAGGCAAAGTTTGGTAGCCATAGCTGGTGACTGGTATTCTCTGTGTCAACAGCTGTTTTGCAACAAGCCAGCAGCTGATCTTCAAGAGAACATGACAGTGTTCATGGAGCTTCAGCAGAACTTAGCCTCAGTGGTTCAACTAGCAGTCAAAAGTGGACCCATGGATTCGGGTAAGAAGGATTCTGACTCAACTGGGCATCCAGAAGCACATTTACAAGTGCAAGGCAGATTGGAGGAGGCGGAGACCCACGCCAAACAGCTTTTGGACAAAGTTCTGGCCTCTGATGGTTTCCAAGCCCCCGGGTCGTGGGAGGAGAGCATTGAGGATGGGTGCCTGCTATGGTCAGTGGCTGTCCAAGACCTGCTCCAGTGCCTGGAGAGGCTCAGCGGGAGACAAGGCCTGTTCCTACTGCCCCTGCGACAGGCTGTGAAGGACCAGCAGGGACTGCAGGAAGGGTTGGCTCAGGCAGCAGATGTTTCTCAAAGGCTACAAGAGGCTGCTAGGCTGTCTTGTCTTCTGTGTGGGGATGAGCAGGTGAAGGGTGAGATCTCCTTTCTGTGCAGGGAGGTTCATGTGCTCACAGATGCTCTGCTGGATGTGGCACAAATCCTGGCCTCCTTCCCCAAACCATCTCCCAGCCTGTCCACCCGCTTTGAACTTCTCTGCTTGGAGCTCACCCTTCAAGCCAAGGCCCTGACTGGCCACCTCAGCAGCATCAATGCAGACTATGAACGTGTCCTCCAAGGTGCCTTCTGCCCAAGGATCTCTGTCTGCAAAGACCCCCAGACCCGGCCAGAAGGCTCTCTGCAAAGAATGGTGTCTGGTATCCAAGCTGTGCAGGGAATTGTGGCTGGAGGTCAGGAGTCTGGGCCCTGCCAGGAAGACCTTCTCATGGCTCTGGAGAGCATTCTCGTCCTCACCAAGGAGGTGGCCCAGCGGGTCCCTGTGCTCCGAGAATGCCCAGAGGGCTGGCTTCAGCAGGAGTGGGCAGCCAAGGCCCACCATGCTGTGGCCCAGCTCCAGGCCTGGAAAGGTGGTCACACCAAGGCTTGGAGACTCCTGGCCCAGTGCTTGAAGCCCAGTGATGAAGAGGACCCCACCCAGCCCCAGCTCCACCGTGGGGAGGGTGCATCAGGAGCCGCTGAAGCCAGCAGTGTAGATTCTCAGGGTGCTGCTCCAAGAGACACCGCAGGGAGCTCAGTGAGGACCTGCACTGCTGACCCAGGCATCACCGGGACAGTCGCGGACCTGGGCATGGTAGGAAAGTCAGCCTCTCTCCTTCTCCCCCACCTCAGCCTTCTTTCTAGTCACCAAAGCCCCCTGTCAAGTTCCAGAAAAAGCTCTCTTGGTGCCCACGTGTCTAATTCACATCTGGCAGGCAGCACAGGGCACCCTTTGAGAATCCAAGGTCAGGAACCAGACTGCCTGCGCGGTGCCTGCCTCTACCATTTCCAAGTTCTGAGATCTCAGAGAAGTTTCTTAGCTATTTTGGACTTTAAGATCCTAGTCTAGAAAATGGGGACATTGATACTTTCCTGGCAGAGGGTTGATGAAAGCATCCATGGAAAATACTTGCACTTGCCTGGAACATAATTAGTGCCCTGTGGTAGGGCCTATAATGATTGACTTGCAGGAAGTTCTTCCCCTGGCCCCCTCCGGAGGGGGTTCCCCTTGCTGTGGCTGACAGCACTGCTCCTGTGGATCGGGCGCTTCATGCCACCTTGACCTCCACGATGTTACCTCCCTGCTCCAGTCAGGGGTTCTTTGGTTTGCAAGTGGCGGGAATCCAACTTGAATCCTCATAGGCAAAAAGAAAGATTTACTGGAAGGCTTCTGGGTCTGTTGAACACCTTCCACGTATAGTCGTTTCCTTCTGGGGCACCAGACAGTGTCAGGGATTGTGGAGCCCAAACATTTGATTTACTTAACATCAACCGTGGGAGATATAATAGGTTGGCAGTGACCGCCCAAGAAGTTCCCAGGTAGATGTGCTCGGCCCAGCGTTTTGTGCATAACCTGATCTGTCCCCTTTGTGACCTTATGCTTGGCTGCCCAGACTCCCCCCCCAAACCTTTCCCTGGGCTTTCTCCCAAGATAAAGTTGACCAGACCATGTGTTTCTCCACCCCATTACTCTTTACTTCGTTTTTCTCATTAAAATGTCATTACCATGAGAAAGGCCCTGTTCCCAGATTCGCTGGGAGCCCGGCCGGCACAGTTCCCTTGCTCCTGCAGCCTAAGCCCGCTTTGCTCAGGCTCCCGCTGTCTTCTCATCTCTCCTGCTCCGTGGCTCCTGGTCTCATGAATTCAGACATCCTGCCAGCTCCTCCTGATCTGTTTTTCCACAGGGTCTTTCTGACACATACGTAATGCCGCTGACTTCACTGACAGCACATTCTGTTTCTCTCAGTTCCGCTGATACAGTCCCCTTCTCAGCAAAGCCTCCTGACATGAGCATTTCAGAGAACTGCCCGCCCAGGTCAGCTGGCACCCAGAATGGTGAGAACAGCAGGCTCATTCAGCCCCCATCACCCCTCCTGTCCACGAAGGGGTGTCACCTCTGCTGTTGCAGGCTGCTTTTCTCTGGGTGAAGAGCAAGGCCTCACATGCCAAGGTGCCCACCCCAGGGAAGCATTCTCCTTCATACACCTAATTCCAGTGCATAGCAGGGGACAGTAGGGACAGCGGTCCTGCCGGGAGGGCTACCCCCGGGTGGGAGGGCAATTGGGGAAGGGAGAATCACATCCATGGTGTGTGTCTGCTCCACTGTCCCACTCGCTGGGGCTCCTGGGGGGTGGAGACACCCTCCACACGGCCCAGAACAGCACCTCAAACTGTGAGCCCCTGAGGCAGGGCATGGCCTTGGGAAGGTGCATCTTTTGGGCACTTGTAAGTCACAATCTGGAAATTCTTTATTCCAGTTATGGACTCTTCAACAGAGTCCTAGCCTCCTTCATTACTGAAGAGCCTGGAGACACTGCTAGCTTTGGATGCTTAAGGTCCCTGACAGTTGAATACGAGGCATGAGTTGAAAAGAATATTTCCTAGTTTCCTATCCCTTGGCTCAAGGCCTACCAAATCCCATATTTGCCATTTTCACCCTGGTTTTTAGTCACTACGGTTGAGTCTTAGTCTCAGTTGAGTTCTCGCCTTTCTCTTCATGTCGCATAATCCCGGGCCCCATCTGGGCAGCCCGCTGGCCCTCAGTGTGTTGGTCCTTCTCCAGAAAAGGTTCCGACTTGCCCCTCCCGGCAGTCAGGGGGCATCCCAACCTGTCTAAAACGAGGCCAGCAAACAGTTTTCAGAAAGGTGGGGGATTATTTAATTGAAGACGTAATACAAAAAAAGCCAGGTGACTTCTCAATATGCACTAGCACAGAAAGTCTAAACTCTCAGCCGCTAAAGTTCAAGGACTTCATCTGACTCATCTTTAGATCCTTCAGGACAAGCATGGTGTCTGGGGCATCGCAGGTGCATGGTAAGTGATTTAGATTGCTTGCTGGGATGCTAAAGACAGCCTAGAAGGGCAGAAGGGGTTCAAATTTGGGGGCAAAATGGTAATGGGAGGGGTAGAGCAGATATTCTAGATGTCTCCTGAGAGGAGGGTGGTCTTGAGTTGAGCTTCAAAGGCAGTTTGGGATTTGTATTTGCCAGGGAAGAGAGGAAGGACATGGCAGGCAATAAGAGCTCTGACGTGAACTTGGTTTGCAAGTGGCTATGAGCCCCGGGGCCGCATACCTGTGCTCAGATGTGCTCCCAATGTGGAAGTGAATACTTTATGGTTGGAGAGGAAAACAGCCTGCAGTTAAGCCTTCACTATGGATGCCCTGTGCCTCCTCCAGCCACCCACCTGGCTGGTTACTGTTCTCAGCATCTGGACAACTTCTGAGTCAAACCGAAATGATCAGGGCTTTCCCCACATGCTTGGCAACTGTTGCCTCTGCTTGCTCCTGGGCCAAGCTTGGGGCCAAGCACCACACTTAGATCCCAGCCTCCACGGTCTCCTGGTCCCAGACTCACATACGTCCCCTTGTCTGTCACATGGCAACTGCTCGCTTAAACACCCACCTGAGCTCTACAGCTACAGCCAAATGATGTGATTCATCCAACCCCTTCCTTGGATCATTGGTCTCCTGATGTCACATCTTTCGCCCAGCACCCTTCCTGCATGCTCGGCAGTGAGTGGAGCATGACAAAGACCGGACAAAGTGGCCAGCAAGGTGGGGGTGGAAGGGACACGTGCCTGGAGCAGTTATCCTTTGATTTCCATTCCTCTCCTGGTGACATATTTGCTACATATATAGCCTCAGACCAAACAGGATCATGAACTTATATCTCCCAATTTAGATAGAATTTGCTATCACACTCATACTTTTCCAACAGCTATGTTATGACCCTTCTGAGACATTAGTATGCTACATTGGGGTCTTGGGGGAGAAGTCAGGGTGTAGGAAGGCTGAGAGGTTCCTCCCACCCATGTTCTCCTTCCCACCTGCACCCGGGGCACAGCCCCTACCCCCAGGAGCTCAGGATCTGGTGGGTGAGGCCGAGAGATGATCAAGGGCACTCTTGACACTTTGTTATTGGGTTTACCTTCAAGGGCAGTACACCTGGTCTCGATTCCAGAGTCTGGAAGAGGCTTAGGAGAGGTTCCACTTAGGGTCTAAAAAAGAATAACATGGTGTCCCCACTTCTGGTTGGCAGAAGCTGCTGTTTTTCTCACTAGAAAATAATAAGCAAGTTAATGGGGGAAAAATAATTATTCATACCAGAACTGTAAAGTCCTTCCATATGGAATAATTGATATGAAACTGTCCCAAAGTAGGGACATTCAAGGATTCCTGAATTTCTTCAAGGAGCTAGAGATTCTCCCAGGTAAGCCCTGGAAATTCACCAAAGGAAAGAAAATGTGATATTTTAACTATACTGGGGATCTGAGTCTGCCCGGTTGCAGTTTATGCAAATTCTGGGTGAAAGGAGCACAGAGCAGTAGGGATTCATTGTTTCCTCTTGTCACTTTTTTCCTAGATGTTTGGAGGAGATTGTCAAGAGCTGCTGGCATGTGGGGATCAGGAAACCCTCTTGATTCCCACTCTTCTTTTAAAAATGGTGAAGAAGCCATTAACATCCCCACTGCAGTTCAAAGATCTGAGCATCTTGAATTTCATCAGTTCCACCCTGTCTTCTTCTTACAGCACCAGCATAGCGGCACCCCTGGCGGCTCCCCTGGCTGTCCAGCCTGGCCACACACTGAGGTGGACCTGCCTCTCCCAGAGGATGGCAGCGTGAACAGTGGGAACAGAATCACCCAGGTTACCCAGGAGATGGCCAAGGAGGTGTTCCTGATGGCTCAGAGTCTGAGGAGGAGAGGATGCATCTTGGTACTTGACCTTCAGTGGGTGGTGGGAGGATTGGGCACCACGGGGGGAAATGGGTCTCCCAGCTGCTGCCCCGCAGGAGCCAGGACAGAGGGGCCACGAGCGGGGGCCATTGGGCACGTAGCATTTTTCGGTGCTGTCTTCTCTCTCCATCTGGGCGTATCATAGAGCTCACTTCATTTTTCTCTTCCCTCCTCCTGTGGGCTCGTTACTAAGGCTTTGTCTTAGTCCATCAGGGAAGATAATTTGCCGGAAGCTGCAGTTTAGTAAAATCAAGACCCATTCCTATCCCAGAGGATGAAATGAAGGGAGCCATTTACGTCTTTAAAAATTCCCCAAAATAGAGGTAACAGGGCTGCAAGCTCCTGAAGGATGGCCATTCAGGGCCAGCACAGCCTGGAGAGGATGGGGGCTACTTTCCACTGGCTTTGGGGTGGGGGGCAGCTTCAACCACAGGTCACCTGTTCTAATTCTCTTTAGCCATCTCCTTGATTCAATGTAGTTAAGCATCATTTGCCATCCACACACACATCAACATTGAAAAAAATAAAAGAAGTCCATTTACTGAGTGTGGGGACCAGAAGGAAGAGATCGAATGGCACCAAGAGCCATTTAGAAAATGCCTTCTAGTGTAGGTCTGCTGGGTACTCATGGCCCCCAAACCCGTGGCTGGGCCACACGCGGTAGAAGAGTGGGGCCCAGAGAGAAGGTTGGATGTCAGGGCACCTCCAGACTAGGTGACTGCAAAGCCAAGCCCAGCAGCCCTACCACACCCAAGACTCAGACCTTTCATTGGCCTCTTCTTTCTCCCAACCCACGTCCACTTCAGTTAGTTTCTCACTGGAACAGTTACCCCAAGGTCATTAGGTCAAAAGTGGGAGCAGTTACCACTTCTTGCTGACTTCCGATTTCCTTCCAAACATCTCAGATATTCTAATTTATATAGGACTTGGGTGCTGATGGGGCCATGTGGCTGAGGGCCCAGGAATATGCAAATCCTCCAGCCTGTGCAGTTCCCTGGGGAAATGTGCGCTAAAGGGAAATAACAAAAGGAAAAGCAAATGATGATTTTTAACAGTGAGGCTAGTGCCTGGTAAAATGGAGTGACTATGCAGAATTTCCCCACGAATCCTCCAAATCTCGATCTTAATACCAATCAGATTTTAACAACCAAAGTCCCTGGTGCTCTTGAGTAAAACAGAGAAAAGAGTTTAAAATGGCTGGTTGGGGGGTAACAGGCAGCACAGGTATGGGGGCAGAGCAGTAATCCTGAGTCAACTGTATTAGCAACTCTTCAGCCCTGAGGCTGGGGGCAGAATTGGAGGAAGCAGGGAGGAAGATGGGGAGATTGGATGAAGGTTTCCCTTGGAGAGGTAGAAAAGGTAAGCATCTCCTTTCCTGGCAGAGGTCTGCAAAAGATTATTCTCATGTGGTTTGAGTTTTCTCTGGCACCTGTGAGACCCAGGTTATGAGTTCTGGAATATTCCAGCTTGACCTCCTCAGTTGAGCCCTCCCCCTTCACACATGGAGATGTTCTTACTAAAGACTTTCCAGCATCACGACCTTCATCAGCACTGTCTGTGTGCCAGCAGAGAATGATAGCCATTCCTCACGTCATTATCTAGGTCAGGGAAACTGTCGCAGTAATGTGTACAAAATAAAATACCCACAGGAAAAAACAGGGGTTCTCTCACCCTCCTCTCTCCTGTTTCTTTAGTATTCCTTTTCATTCTTATCCTAAAGACCAGTAATTCTGAAATCAGGTAATCAAACCCACATTTGGTACAGGGAGAGAGCTGACAGATGCAGAGCTTGCCTAAACCCAAGCCTTATCCAAAGAGAAGTGAAGTACATATTTTAGGACTCATTTGCTAACTGGGGTGGCATATCATAAAACAGAAACAAATTCTCGAGGGTGTGAGGACTCATGTATTCTCCTGGGACATCATAAAGAAGTGTGCTGCCTTGGATGTTTGGGATGGGGCTTGGTTTGGGGTTGCAACATCAGTTTTTTAAAAAGAAGGAGCAACATAGTGTCAAATGACCTGGCACAGATTTGGCTAATTTAGGACTGGCTGCTTGAGTTCTGTGTTTCAAAAAGGCTCTCCCAGTTGAAAGGGAGGTTTCTCGGACTGGTCTGCCCTGGAGCTTGGAATTGCTTGAATTAGGCATTGGACACATCTGTACCCACTCCTTTCTTATCTGGAATTGCAAATACCTCTAATAAACTAAGCCTCTAACATAGGTTTATTAGGATTGTTTTCTTCCTTACTGGAGAAGCTGAGACAGCATGACACATGGAGGAGAGGGAGCCAGAAAGTGGCTCCCCACCAGGGCTGGCCATTACGAAAAGAATGGGGCAGACAAAATTAAGTTCTGTCCATCCTCATGGAATTTAGAGGCCCCTCAACAGGGCAGGTACACTAAAGAGTCTGACTCCGTTTTTAATGTTTGCTGACAGCTTTCAAGCCCCACCCACTCCTTCTTCTTCCCCTCGTGCTCCACATCTGGGCAAGCCAACAAGAAGGTCCAGGCACGGTCTCCTTTGGTGCTAGTGGGAAGTTCAAACCACACAAGCCCTGACTGTTGAGTGGAAACTCCCACCCTGGCCCCATTCCCTGACCACAACAAAAGCCAGGCCGGTCTCCTTTCCTTGTTCTCTGAAGCCTTTTCAGACCTGGTTAGGAAAAGGCTTCTGTCACCAACCCATTAATTATCAGTTCCCAACTGGGAAGCTCTACATGTGGCTATAGGCCTTTGACCCTTTGGTCAAGCCAAGACCTCCTTCAACCTGCACGTTCCTCACACCTGGCCCTTCTTAGGGGGCTTATCTCTGCCCCGGGCCTGCTGAAAACTCTCTCTGAGCCACTGCAGGCCACAGCTCCTGTGCAGAAAATCTAGCCCAAGACCAGGAGGCTGGGCCACCTTCCCTTCAGCAGTCCCCACGGACAGATGGGCCTGGACCACCTCATTCTGTGGTTTTCAGGAGAATAAGCTTCTTGTTAACCTGGAGTGTCTGGACTTGAAGCCTCTGGAGGAGGTTCAGGACATCACAGTTTTAGACCAAGCTAAAATATGTTCATTCCGGGGCTGAAATAAGTTGTACCAAGCAAGTTTTGGATGTTTACGATTTGCCACCGATTTCTTAGGGAAAACCTGCGGAGGCGTTGTTCACCTACTTCCAACTCTTTCATTTCTTTTGGTATAGACCAAAGAACAGCTCATTACCTCTGCCAGGAAAATTGCGACTTCCGGACAAAACTTCGCCAGACTTATCCGCATCATGGCTAAGAACTGTGTAGACCAAAGATGTTCCCAGGAGCTTCTGTATATGGTAGAGCAGATTCAGACAATGAGCTGCCAGCTCCGCATCATCTCCAGGTAGGAAATGGCTTTGAAGGGAAGTTGCTGTCTTCTTTCTCGAGGCCCAAAGGGAAGGCTTGGAGGGGGGAAATATAATTCCTTCTTTTGTATACTCCTTTTAATGTTTTTTGTCCTCCAAGAATCTACATTTATTTGGGGAATATCAAATGTTAAAAATATAGAGTATAATTACAGAGCACAAAAAACACATTTAGGCTACTGTCATTTCTCACTGTATCACAAACATATCTGATAATATACTTAAGAAAGAAAAAATATTTAACATGGAAAACTAGTTCCTGAGTAGGTGTGAGGATAAAGTAACCATAGGATTTTTAAAAAAATTTTTCTATTTTTTTTGGCAGCGTTGCGTGGCAGGCGGGATCTTAGTTCCCCGACCAGGGATCGACCCTGTGCCCCCCACAGTGGAAGCACGGAGTCCTAAGTCCCCATAAGGATTTTTTAAGAATCAAATACATCAGAACTTAGGCTCTCCTTCAACATCGGTCCCTCCTCCCTTCATGAAAGTGACTCCAGTGGTGCTGCTGGGCTCACAACACTTCAGGGTTAATATACAAGCACAGATGACTGATCTCTACTTTACAATCATGTTTACATTTTCACCATTAGCTCTCTATTTGTTTTTATACGAATCATATCTAACAAACAAGCTGGTTAACTCTAAAAATACACTAATTGCAAAGTGAAAGCATTTTAAATGTCATTTGCCTAGGAAAAACTATGCCAGCACAGGGCTTATGTTAAGATTAATTCATTTAATGTGCCCAAACTCTGGAGTTGAGCAGTTTTTGGTCATCGTCTCCATATAACAGTTTTCACGTTGATAATATAGAACACTGGAATAGAAGTATAGGATGGTTTCATTTCCACCCAAGTCCCTTAATACCTGCAGTGGCATATTCATCAGTAACAAACGTTTATTAGTCATATATTATGGGAAAGTTTGGTAGTTAAGACTATTATCAATTATTGTGAGGCATAAAAATAACATCACCCAAGACCAGGGTATATAAATTGTTTTTAAACTAAACATAAAGCCTGGTTACTGTTCTCTAGGAAATAATATTTCAGGCACAAAATCATCTCACGATTAGCTACCAAATTTTTTCTACTTAAGATACAGGAACTGTAATTAATTTTAGCATTTCAAATATGGGTATTGTTGTAAGGGTACTCCGGATTTGTTTAAATCAGGTATATTAGGAGATGCAAACATGGACATGACAAGGAAGAAGGAAGAAAACAAGGAAGACAATCCCTCACGGACCCTTAGAAACAGGAGTCATGTCGGTAGGACCACAGAGGGAAGCACCAGGGTCAGTCAAAAAGCAGAAGGAGTGAGGGGAAAGCACGGACAAATCCTTTACTGTGTTTTTGTGGGAAGGAATGGACAAGTCAGGGGAAGTAGGCTAAACAGGTTTAGGATTGGTTAATTTGAATTTGGGCTCTGGAGTATAGAGATTATGTCTAGCTGTCTGGCACCTGGCCCTGGGGTGATCAGGGCAGGGGAATAGTGGCCCAGAGTATAAGAGTGCTATAAAGGAGAAGGTTGGGGGTGTGAACTTTGGATTGGTTGGTTTGCATGTATAAGTGCACTTGCAGGCAAGTGGTTTACTCTCTCTAAGAACTGGCTAACCCTGGGAGGGGCAGTGTTTCCAACGTCAGATGGCCCTAAGATAGTGCATCAGAAACACAGAAAATAAAAAGGCATGATTAATACAGGTACATTTATCAAGCTCTCAGTCCTCGAAAGGATCTGGAAGTCCTGAGATTTCACCAAAGTTAGTCACTTAAGTCTCACAGCATCTTCATTTTCTTTTTAATTTTAATTTTTATTGAAGTATAGTTGATTTACAATGTTGTGTTAGTTTCAGGTGTACAGCAAAGTGATTCAGTTTTATCTAAATCAATCTATCTATTCTTTTTTTTAAATCAATTTATTTATTTTTGGCTGCTTTGGGTCTTCGTTGCTGTGCGTGGGCTTTCTCTAGTTGCGACGAGCGGGGGCTACTCTTTGTTGCGGTGCGCGGGCTTCTCATTGCAGTGGCTTCTCTTGTTGCAGAGCATGGGCTCTAGGCGTGCAGGCTTCAGTAGTTGTGGCACGCAGGCTTAGAGCACAGGCTCAGTAGTTGTGGTGCACAGGCTTAGTTGCTCCACGGCATGTGGGATCTTCCCAGACCAGGGATCGAACGTGTGTCCCCTGCACTGGCAGGCGGATTCTTAACCACTGTGCCACCAGGGAAGTCCTATCTATCTATTCTTTTTCATATTCTTTTCCACTATAGGTTATCACAAGATATTGAACACAGTTCCCTGTGTTATACAGTAGGTCCTTGTTGTTTATCTATTTTATGTATAGCGTCTTCATTTTCATTGGTGAAAAACAACTTGTCTCAGTAAATTCAGTTACACTCAGTTTAAAGCAAGTATCATTGAGGTGTGTGATTCAATTAAGAAATATCAGTCTGATCTTTGATTAGAACTTTTACTTTAAGTCCTGAATGCAATTCTAGACAAAATTTCTTGTTCCCTTTCATTATGTATGGATGTTGGCATTTATTCTGCTAGTTCTCTTCAGTTATTTTCATTAAAAATACTTCTTAGCAGACTCACGGATATACAGAACAAAATAATGGTTACCAGTGGGGAGAGGGTAGTGGGGAGAAGCAATATAAAGTTAGGGGATTAAGAAGTACAAACTATCATGTATAAAATGAGCTGCAAGGATATATTGCACAACATGGGGAATATAGCCAATATTTTATAATAACTATAAATGGAGTATAAACTTTAAAAATTGTAAATCAATATATCGTACACATGTAACATATAATATTGTGCATCAACTATACTTCAATAAAAAATTTTTTTTAAAACATACTTCTTGTTAATTTATAGATACTATATGAGTCATACTTTCTTAGTATCAAAATATAAATTTTATGTTAAAATGTTAAATTATACCTTAAGAACTTTCTTTCTCTGAATAGTCCCTACAAAGGCATCCCAGCTTTCTGGAAGAGGCTCACATTGTAAAACCTTCTGGTATTTGTTTATTTGAGATTACACCTCTTACCTGGTATAATGTTAGCTGCTTTCCTCCTGTCAACTCCCAAGTGTAAAGGCCTCCTTGGCAAGAAGCAAGTCCTCTGAAGAGCTCCTGGTGGAAAATGCACAGCAGCTCCTCCGTGCTGTCTCTAAGACTGTGAGGGCTGCAGAAGCCGCCAGTCTCCGGGTAAGTGCTAATCCCAAGGGTGGACACTGGCACAGACATGCACAGGACCATGACTCAGGTCACAGGCTGAGAGCAACATTGCAGACATTCATGAGGAGACTCTACCTGCTTCTTAGCTATTAAATTCAACTTCATTTCTTACCGAAACCTGTCACCTGATTTCTTGTGCGTTTTAGTTTGGTTAATTTCTATCAACCTACCTTCGGTTCCACTGATTCTTTCTTCAGCTGTGTCCAGTCTGCTGATGAGCCTGTCAAAGCATTCTTCAATCTGTTACCAGGTTTTTTTCTTAGTTTTAGCATCTCTGTTTGATTATTTCTCATAGTTTTTGTCTCTCTGCTAAAACTCACCATCTGTTCATGCATTTTGTCTACTTTTTCCACTAAAGTCACTAATATATCAGTCATAGTTATTTTTAACTTCCTATCTGATGGTTTCAACATGTGGCTCATATCTGAGTTTGGGTTTTTTGATTGCTTTGTCTCTTGACAGTGGATCCTTCTTCTTTGTGTGTCTTGTAATTTTCCATTGAAAACTTGACATTATGCGTAGACTGGTAGAGACTAAATGAGTACTATGTATGCCTGAAAATGGGCCCACCTCTTCTTCTAGGCCTTTAGTGTGTGTGTGTGGTGGGAGGTGGGGGTATGAGTCAATATAGTCAGGAGTTGAGCTGAGTTTGGGTGGCATTGTTACAGTCATCCTTGGGGAACCACTGGATTCAAATGTTCTAGCATTACCTTGTGTTCAGTGCGGGGTCTGGGTTACCAGAGGGTTTTCATCAATGTTCCTGTTCCACTGTCTGCTTGAGGCTTTCCTTGTGAGTGTGCACCTCAGGGGTGTTCTCTCTCAATGTTCTTGCCTCTCCATAGCCTACTTGTTACTTGTGACTCGATGATTGCTGGTCTGGAGAGGAGGTGGTAGTGTTCATTGTTGTTCTCACTCAGCCTCAATTGTAGGCAGGCCTGGTGTCCCTGGATCTCAGGATTGGGGTTCTCAGTGATCCTGTTCCTCCCTCAGCAATAGGAGACTTTTAACAGTATGAATTCAGGATGGTTTTCTGCTTCTTCCCCCAAGGTAGAGGGCTGTATTCTGTTTTCTTTCTCCGCTTGCAGTGGTCTTGACCTGTGCCCTGGGGATGACAGGATTTGCTGCCCTTCCTTCAGGGACTTGAGCTTTTGTGCCATGAAGAGACAGATGTGGGCAGAGATTTGTGCCTTTGTTGCAGTGATGGCTGCTCCTCTTCCCAAAGCCTGCTCCACAAGGGAGACAGTCCCAACCTCCTGCCCTGTCCCAAATCTTTGTCATGAGCACCAGGAGAGGTCCTGGAGAAAGCCTGTGAACAGGTGTGGATTTTTCTTCGTTGTGGTTCTCATGGGTCCTATACACTCACACTCATCTACAATTGGCCACAGCAATTTGTTAAGAATTTTAGCTAAAATCTTCTGATCAGGTATATGATAGTCTCATCTTCCTCCCATGCTCTGTCCTAAGGAAGCCAGTGCTGGGCCCTTGCCTCTCCCTGAAAGTGGCTGTCTTTTCTTAGATTTCAGTCCAGTTAGTGGCCCTTCAACCTCAGCTCTCTAATAAGTTCAAGAAAAGGTATGATTTTGTGGATTATCTGACTTTTTCTTGTTGTTAGGGTGGGAGCAACTCCCTTTCCAGCTTTCTATGTCCTAAGTGAAGGCAGGAAATGGGAAATATTTGGGTGCCCAAAAGAATACCCTGCCAGGGCCTTCACACGTGCTATTCTACCTGTGTGAGATGCTTTTCTGCCCCTCCACTTCTCCCAAATTGTCTTATGTCTGGCTCCTTCTTATCTTTTAGGCCCAAACTTAAATTCCACCTCCTCAAAAGGGATGAAATACCCCCACTATATCTAAATGAAATCTCACCAAGTGTCCTCTGCTTTAGTACCTTGTATGGTTCCTTCGTAGCACTTATCACGTTTTGTAGTTGTCTGCTTCTTTTCCTCGCTTTTATGTGTTTGTCTGGCTCTGTTATTAGAATGTATACTTCATGAAGCCAGAGACCTAGAATAGTGGGCAAGTGCATGGAGGCACTAAATAAATAGAATGGGAATTTTCATTTCAAGTTTAAAGAAACTTTGTACTGGTTAAATTCAAAGAATACATAAAATAGACACACCCAGTGAAAAGCATTTGGAAAATGTGCATACTTGAACTACAAGTTCCAGAATTTCTTGAATATAAAGAAGGCTGAGAGGAAAGCTCAGGACTGGCCCTATGGATCAGTGAGCATCTCTCCGGCCAGCACGCCAGCATGGCCACAGCCACAGCCTCCCGCAGATCCTGCAGCACCACCCAGGGCAGGGCCAGTCCCCGTGTCCCAATGCCCAGGCCATCTGAGTGCAGGAGGACCTGAGGGCCAGGCTGAGTGCTTGCCGTGTACACCTGTGTCCTGGCTCTGCTTAGGCCGCTGGCTAAAGACCCATGCATAGTTTGCATAAAGCAAAATGAATAAAGCAAGATCCAGGAGGCAGGATTTGGGTTAGAGAGAGATTTTTTTTTTTTAATTGACTACAGTCCCAGAACATTCTATCGTGATAGACAAGAGCCTTTGTTCTCTTGTGCTTGTCCTTTAAGAATGAGTGGGCTCCAATTCAGAGGACCTCTCCAAACACGACTCCTTGCTCTCTATTAAACTTAGGGCTAAAATATCAGAAAACCAGCCCCAGCATCACTCAGAAGAATCCCCTAGGAGCTCCAATCAGCTGACGCTGGGAGAGAGTGCACAGCGCCTCCTAGTACTTAATCATCTCTCTCTCCTCCAGGGTTTGAGACAGCCTTCCCCAGATCCGGAGGAACTGGAAGTTGCTGCCTTCTGTATGCAGTGGAGAAGAAAATTGCGAAGGCACAGACTTCAAGAAACCTCAGACCTGGACCGTGATGAGCTGGGCCTCCGAAAAACAAGCACTAAAGGGCCCCCGACACTCGTGGCCCTAGTTCAAGAAGCGTTATAAAAGCTGAGCAATATTCTCCAAGTCAGACTCTCTGTTGATGTGTGCACTGGCCCTGAGACTCTGGCAGCCCATGGAAAGTGCCTCTTAGGCCGAATCAGCCTGTGGGGACACAGGGGGACATGGTGGGTTGGGTGGGTGCAGGGCAGCCAGGGCTGGGCCTTGAGCAGAGCTATCCTGACAGCATTCCCAGTCAAGGAGACAGCTCTGGGCCCCTGGTGAGACTGCTATCTTCCTGGGAAGGATACTTAGCTTTCTGGGTTTAGAAGGAACATCACACATAGACCGGGAAAGGATGGGGAAAAAAACACCCAAGTCCTATTAGCTTAAGCCTTTTTTAAGATGTTGCAATGTGAGAACAGTCCCAGTACGTTCTATAGGGATCCAGGAACTGAAAGATTTATGGATTAGATTGGTAGTCAGTCAGAGTTCACCTTGCTTGAATAATTTGGCACTCTTCAAATTTTCAAGGTATAGGGAGACTGAAGATGTGCTAGTTTGGGATACAGTGCAGGAGCTGCAAGTCTGAAGGCCCTGAGTTGTGATTCGGTGCATCTGGGTTTAGCATCTGGGACGGAGAGGAACAGTTGGGCATTAAGGTCTTGGAGAGTCAGTGGAAATTTTTCAGTTCTCAGTATCTTTCACAAAACCTATGTGGTAAAGGAATGAGGAAAAGGAGAGTGAGGAGACCAGTGACCTTCACCTCAGGGGTTGAACTGCGTGGGCCAAGAGTGGAGAACTGGGTCTGGAGGAGGGGGATGCAGACAGGGACTGGGTACATGGTCTGGGAGCAGGGATGCCCTGGGGGCTGGGGCCTTGCTTGTTTGGGGGACATCGTGCCACCCTCTTATATTCTGGTACAGCCCATAGGGAGGAGGGCTGACACTAGATGAGATAGAATTTCCTATAACCCAGTGGGATTGTGGTTCAGATTTACAGTAAATAAAGATAGGGATTTCTTTCCACTTTTTTAAAAAAAAAAAAAAAACAGAATACAATATGATGTTTTGCCTTGTATACACCCATTAAATCATCACTACAATTGGGATAATGAATATATGCATCACCCCAAAAGTGTCCTCACTCCCCTCCGGGGTCCCTGGAATGACTGATCTTCTTTGTCACTTAATGATTAATTTGAGGGACTTCCCTGGTGGTCCAGTGGTTAAGACTCTGTGCTCCCAATGCAGGGGGCCTGGGTTCGATCCCTGGTCAGGGAACTAAATCCCGCATGCCACAACTAAGAGATCTTGCATACCACAACAAATATCCCGCACGCAGCAACGAAGATCCCACGTGCCACAACTAAGACCTGGCGCAGCCAAATAAATAAATAAATATTTTAAAAATAAATAAATAAAATAAAATTTGTCAACCTAACCCGCTTTAAGAAGAAAAAAATTAGTTTGATTAGTTATCTGCAAATCAATCAATGTTATACACCACGTTAACAAATAGAATAAAAATCATATGATCATCTCAACAGATGCAGAAAAAGCTTCTGACAAAACTCAACATCCATTTATGATAAAAACTCTCAATGAAGTGTGTATAGAGGGAACATACCTCAACATAATGAAGGCCATATAAGACAAGCACATAGCTGTCATTGAAAAATTAATCAGTCAATCTAAGAAAGAAATGGAAGATTTTATTTGAGCCACATTGAGGATTGTTACCTGGGAACAGCCTCAAGGAAAGTTCTGAGAACTGTTCTGCCCATTAGAGGTCAAAGCACAGTTATGTAAGTTTTTAAGACAGAGGTTGTACATTAAATAACATATTGTTAATAGTTTATACAATCTAGTGAATAGTGGGTCATGGTTCATCGTGGTCCCTTACAAGATTAAGAAGGAATGTTATCTTTTAAGTTGCCTTGTTGGTACTGGGAGAATGTTGCTCTTTATGGTGGAGCAGATATTTCTGCTGATGGGGAGGTTTGGACAATGTAATATAATGCAGATGCACAAAGCACAGTAGAGAGGATAGAGGAGGCCAAAGGGCAGAGAAAATTTTTTATGTTTAAATTTTTTTGACTTGTCATAAAATATGAATTTTATTTCACACAGCTAACATCATACTCAATGGTGAAAAGCTGAAAACATTTCCTCTAAGAGCAGGAACAAGACAGGGATGCCTATTCTCACCACTTTTATTCAACATAGTATTGGAAGTCTTAGTCACAGCAAATCAGACAAGAGAAAGAAATTCATTTTATCTAAATTGGAAAGGAAGAAGTAAAATTGTCACTGCTTGCAGATAACATGATACTATATATAGAAAATCCCAAAGATACCACCAAAAAACGATTAGAACCAATACATGAATTCAGTAACTTGCAGAATACAAAATTAATATAACAGAAATCTGCTGCATTTCTATACACTAACAATGATATATCTGATAAAGGGCTAATATCCAAAATATACAAAGAACATATACAACTCAATATGAAAGAAAAAAACAAATCAAAAAACAAATTTAAAAATGGGCAGAGGACCTGAATAGACATTTTTCCAAAGAAGACGTACAGATAGCCGACAGGCACATGAAAAGACGCTCAACATCACTAACTGTCAGGCAAGTGCAAATGAAAACCACAAGGATATATATCACCTCACACCTGTCAGAATGGTTATTATCAAAAGACAACAAATAAGTGTTGGTGAGGACGTGGAGAAAAGGGAACCCTTGTGCACTGTTGGTGGGAATGTAAATCGGTGCAGCCACTATGGAAAACAGTATGGAGGTTCCTCAAAATATTAAAAATAGAACTAGCATACGTCCAGAAATTCCAATTCTGGGTATTTTTCCAAAGAAAACAAAAACACTAATTTGAAAAGCTATATGCAGCCCTATGTTCACTGCAGTACTATTTATAATAGGCAAGATGTGGAAGCAACCCAAGTGTCCATCAACAAATGAATGGATAAACATACATACACAATAGAGTATTACTCAGCCATAAAAAAAGAATGAAATCTTGCCATTTGCAACAACATGGATGGACTCAGAGGGTATTATGATAAGGGATATAAGTATGACAGAGAAAGGCAAACACCATATGATTTCACTTATATGTGGAATCTAAAAAACAAAACAAATAAACAAAACAAAATGAAAATAGCCTCATAGATACAGAGAACAAAATGGTCGTTGCCAGAGGGAAGGGGTGAGGGGATGAGTGAAACAGGTGAGGAGATGAAGAGGTACAAATTGCAGTTGTAAAATAAATAAATCACAGATTTAATGTGCACGATAAGGGATATAGTCAATAATATTGTGATAACTTTGTATGGAGACAGATGGACACTAGACTTACTGTGGTAATCATTTTGTAATGTATAAAAAATTGAATCACTCTGTTGTACATCTGAAACTAATATAGTATTGTAAATCAATTATACTTCAATTAAAAAGATTAGTTTGCATTACCTAGGATTTGTGTAAAAATGGAATCATACAGAAGGTGTTCTTTTCCCCCTCTAGCTTCTTTCATTCAGCATAATTATTTTGAGATATCCATGTTACCATGTATATCAAGATTCATTCTTTTTCATTGCCTAGTAGTATTTCATTATATGGATATAGGACAATTTGTTTATCCACTCACCTGTTGATGGACATTTGTGTTGCTTACAGTTTGGGGCTGTAACAAAAAAATCTGCTATGAACATCTTATGTAAGTCCTTGTACACACAAATGCTTTCATTGCTTCAGGAACATTTCTAGTAGCGGAATGGCTGGGTGGTAGTGTAAGTGAATGTTTAAATTTTTAAAGAAACTGCCAATTCTTTTTTCAGAATGTCTGTAGTGTTTAACATCCCTACCAGCAGTGTTTGAGAGTTCCAGTTCCTCCACTTCCTCTCCAATACTTGGTATGGTCAGTCTTTTTCATCTTAGCCTTGTAATAGGTGAACAGTGGTATCTCACTGTGGTTTTAATTTGCGTTTCCCTGAAGACTAATGATGTTGACATCTTCTCATGTACTTATTTGCTATCTACACATTTTCCTTGCTGAAATGTCTTTCCAAATCTGCTGCCCATTCTTTTTGTTTTTTCTTATTGTTGAATTTTGAGAGTTCTTTTTATATCCTAGATACAAGTTCTTTTGTTGAGTATGTGATTGCAAATATTTTCTTCCAGTCTGTAACTTGTCTTTTCATTCATTTAACAATGTCTTTTAATTTTTAAGTACAATTTATCAATTTTTTTGGGGGGGTATATGGATCATGCTTTTTGTGTGCTAAGAACTCTTTGCCAAACTTAGGTCACAAAATTCTCTATGTTTTCTTCTAAAAGACTGATAGTTTTACATTTTACATTTAGATACATAACACATTTTGAATTAATTTTTTTTTTTTTTATAACATTTCCATCTTTTGTTTTTTAATAAACTTATTTATTTATTTATTCATTTCTGGCTGTGTTAGGTCTTCGTTTCTGTGCGAGGGCTTTCTCTACTTCTGGCAAGTGGGGGCCACTCTTCATCGCGGTGCGCGGGCCTCTCACTATCGCGGCCTCTCTTGTTGCGGAGCACAGGCTCCAGACGCGCAGGCTCAGCAGCTGTGGCTCACGGGCCCAGTCTCTCCGCGGCATGTGGGATCTTCCCAGACCAGGGCTCGAACCCGTGTCCCCTGCATTGGCAGGCAGACTCTCAACCACTGCGCCACCAGGGAAGCCCTGAATTAATTTTTGTTTGAAGTGTGAGGTGGAGGTCAAGATTAGTTCATTTGGGTTCCTTTTTTTTGTATATGAATGTCCCACTGTTCCAACACTATTACTTTAAAAGACTATCTTTTTGCATCAAATTGTGTTTGCACCATTGACAAAAACCAACTGACCATGTTTGTGCAAGTCTGTTTCTAAAATCTCTATTCTTTTCCATTCATCTATATGTCTATCCTTTCATGAATATCACACTGTCTTCATTCCTGTAGTCTTATTGCAAGCTTTACAATCCAGTAGTGTAAGTCCCCCAACTTTGTCCTTTGCAAAATGATTTTGGCTATTCTAATTTTTTGGCCTTTCATATACAAGCTGATTCTAGAATCAGCTTGTCTGTTATCTCCAGAAAATTATGCTGGGATTTTGATTGGAATTACATTAAATCTATAGATCAGTTTGGAGAAAACTGACATCTTAACTATGTTGAGACTTACAATCCATGAGCACAGTGTATCACTCCAGCATTTTGTAGTTTTTAGCATAAGGTTCCATGCATATTTTATATATTAAACCTCAATATTTCACTTTATAGAGTTGTTGTAAATGGTACCGTTTAAAAAAATTTTTTTTCCAAATTCTATTACTAATATACAGAAATACAACTGATTTTTTAAAATGTTGACCTTGTATCCTGCTACCTTCCTAAACTCACTTATTGCTTCTAGGAGCTTTTTGTAGATTCCTTAGGATTTTCTATGTAGATATTACTGTCATTACTGTAAAGCTTACTTCTTCCTTTTTAATCAGTCTGTCTTTTATTTCTTTTCCTTGTCTTATTGTGCTGGCTAGAACTTCCAATATAATGTTGAAGAGAAGGAGTGAGAGTGGACATTCTTGCCTTGTTAGGGGGAAAGCACTCAGTCTTTCACCATTAACTATATTGCTAGCTGTAAGCCTTTTTGGTGAATGTCCTATATCAGGTTAAGAAAGTTCCTTTCTATCGTTATATGTGAGAATTTTTATCATGAGTGGATGTTGAATATTGTAAATACTTTTAATGCATTAATTAATATAACTACGTGGGGGTTTTAATTTTTGTTTTGTTTTTGTTTGTTAATATGCTAGATTACATCGATCAACTTTCAAATGTTGAAACAACCTTGCATTCCGAGGATAAACACCATGTGGTCATGACATATTATTCTTTTGATGTATTGTTAGATTCTATCTGCTAGTATTTTTTTGTTGAGGATGTTTGTGTTTGTGCTCATGAGGAATATTGGACTGTAGTTTTTTGTTTGTTTCTTTGTACTGTCTTTGGTTTTGGTATTAGGGTAATACTGGCCCCATATAATGATTTGGGAGGTGTTCCCTTCTGTTTTCTAGCAGAGAATTGGTGTTATTTCTTTTTTAAATGTTTGATAAAATTCATCAGTGATACTGTATGGGCCTGGTGTTTTCTTTATGGGAAGATTTTAATTAAAATGTTATTTTTAAATAGGTATAGGATATTCAAGGTGAATATTGGTAGTCTGCGGAGTTAAAGGAATTGTTTATTTCTTTTAAGGTCAAACTTATTGGCATAAAGTTATTCATAATACATTATTATTCTTTTACTATCTGTAGGATCTGTATTTATGTCACTTCTCTCATTCCTGATATTGGTAATTTGTCTTTACTCTTTTTTTTCCTAATAAGCCTCTGTAAAGATTTCTCAATTTTATTTATTTTTTAATATAACCAGCTTTTGGTTTTGCTTTGTCTTAGATTTATGTTTTCTATTTCATGAATTCCTTCTCTTATCTTTAACATTTATTTTCTTCTGATAACTTTTGGTTTAATTGTCTCTTCTTTTTCAAGTTTCTGAATGTTGACGGTAAGGTCATTGTTTTGTGGCATTCTTCTTTTCTAATATGGGCATTTACTGCTGTGCATTTCTAAGCCCTATTTGTGTGTCATCCCACCAATTTTGATATTTTTTTATTTCTCATTATACATTCTAATTTCCTTTTTAAATTATTTGTTGACCCATGGATTACTTGGAGCTGTGCTATTTAGTTTCAAAATATTTGGGGGAATTTCCAGAGATTTTCTGTTTTGACTTCTGATTTAATTCCTTTGTGGTCAAAAAACATACTTTGTAGTACTTGAATCCTTTTAAATTAATTGAGCCTTGTTTTATGGCCTGGGTTATAGTCTATCTTGATAAATGTTCCATGTACACTAGAAAAGAAAGTGCATTCTGCTGTTGTTAGTTGGAGTGCTCTATAAAAACCAATTAGGTCAAGTTGACTGACACTGTTGCTCAAGTATTTGATGTCCTTACTGATTTTCCTTCTACTTGTTCTATCAATTTTAAAGGTAGGATATTGAAATTTGCAAATATAACTGTGAATTTGCCTATTTTATAATTCTATCAGAGTTGCTTCATTTATTTTATTTTATTTTATTTATTTATTTTTTGCTTCATTTATTTTAAAGCTCTGTTATTAGGTGCATAAACATTTATATCACTTTGATGAATTAACTCTTTTATCATTAATAAATTAATCTTTTCATTCCTGGCAATATTATTTGCTCTAAAATTTGATTTTTTAAATATTTCCTAAGCTTTTACTTAACTTACAAACATGTGGGATACAATTCTAATAATTCTTTTAATGTCTTTGTCTCTACAAATTCTTACATCTGTGCCCATTCTGGGTTGCTTTCAATAGATACATTTTTCTCCTCTTTATGGGCAGTATTTCCTGCTTCTTTGCATGCCTGGTGATTTTTTTTACTGTGTGCCAGACATTGTGATTTTACCTTTTTGGGTGCTGGCTATCTCTGTGTTCCTATAAATATTCTTGAATTTGTTCTGGGAGACAGTTACTTGGAAACAGTTTAATATTTTCTGTCTTGCTTCTAAGATTTGTTAAGTGGGATGAGAGTAGAGTTCAGTCTAAGGTGAAATAATTCCTTCTGAGGCAAGACCCTTCTGTGTACTCTATCCAATACCTTGTGAATCATGAAGTTTTCCATTCTGTCTGGTGAGAACAGGTGCTTTTCTTGGCCCCATACTAGCCCCAGGCACAAATACCTCTTATCCTTTCAGATGGTTCTTTCCCCAGCCCCTGGTAGTTTCCTCACATGGATGCACTCATCAGTACTCCCTGAAACCTCTGAAGACGCCCAAAGTTCTATTTCTGTGCAGCTTTCTCCTCTCCAGTACTCTGTTCTGCAAAATTCTTTGGTTTCCCTGGTCTTTCAGCTCTGTCTCCTCCTTTAAGGAAACTGCAAGGCTCCTCCCGGGCATCTTCTCCCCACACAGCTTTCTTGCTTCTTTGCATGTCTGGTAATCTTTGATTGGATGCCAGCCATTGTGAATTTTAACTTGATATGTGCTGGAAAGTTTCATATCTCTGCAAGTATTCTTGAACTCTGTTCTGTGATGCAGTTAATTTATCTATAAATAGTTTGAGCCTTTCAAGCCTTACTTTTAAGTCTTTTTTGGGGTAGGGTCAATGCAGTATTTCTTCTAGGATTTATTTTGCCTCACTACTGAAACAGTATTTTTCTGAGTGCCTTAGCTGGTATCTCATTACTTACATGATTTATCCATTCTGGATGATGGAAAGACAAACTGAATACAGCCCTGTGTGAGCTCTGGGGAATGTCTCCTCTCATTCTTGTCCTGACCTCAGGTAAGTTTCCTCAATCACATGTGTTAATTAGTACGTAGCTAAAGACTTGTGCCTCTCTGAGTTTTCTCTCTGTGCATCTCTCATCTTTTCATACTCTGCCTTACAAACTATAGACCCCTTGGGCTCCCTGAACTCCCAACTCTGTCTTCTCAGCCCTGGGAGACTGCTGGTTTCTTCCTGAATTCCCCCTCTGCACACCACAGCTTGGAAACTCTCCAGGAAATAAGCTGGCTTAGTCAAGGGCTCATCTTTTTGGTTTCTTCTCTGTTAAGAATCACTGTCCTATGCTGTCTGATGTCCCATATCTGAAGACCATTGTTTTGTATATTTTGTTCAGTTGTTTAGTACCTTCAGATGGGGGGTGTGTGTGTGTGTGTGTGTGTGTGTGTGTGTGTGTGTGTGTGTAGACCTAGTCTTTTTACTCTATCTTGGCCAGCAGAAGTACTCTCTCTTTTTGAACTACCTTCCCTCTGGCTCATGTTCAAGTCTCCTTTTTTGGGGTAACATTCCCTGGACCTTCCCCTTCCAGTCACAACTAAGTTTCTAAAAGTAATAATCTATTACTGCAGTTTTGTTTTATTACCATCCACCAAGGCTTCAAAAATCTGGCTTAGTTTTTCATCTTTTCCAACTTGTCAGATGAAATGGGATCTTCTTAGTATTCAATCTCTTAGAGTTCTTGACCCATCCAACTCCAGTTAGTACTCCCTTCTTGACACTCTCTCCTCCACTGGCCTCCCCTCTGCAGTTTTCCTCTTTGCTGTTTATGGCTTTTGACTCCCTTTGCTCCAGTCCACATGCATCTCTTACCTCTTCCATACTGTTGCCATTTTAACCACTCTAATTTGCAACTCTATTCATGTCTCTTTTTGGCTTCAAATCCTTCAGTGACCTTACCTGCATGTGAGACACAGTCCAAAATCCTTTGCAGGGCTTACCAGACTTGCCATGCATTATCTATGTTGTCTACTCTCCCCACCTCCCAGACAGACAGACAGACACACACACACACACACACACTTCCACTTAATTTCCATCTTGTGCTCTAGCCTTATGAGACTAGTAAGAGAAGTCACTTGTAGACCCCGAACAGAAATTTCTATTTCGTACTTTCACGTTTTTGCTCTCACTGTTTCCTCTTCATAAAATGTCCTGCTCCCTGCTCCAATCCACCTAGCAAACTTATATTTATCTTGCAGAACTCAGCTCAGCTGTATCCTTTTCTATGAGGCATTTCTTTAACGCTGACACACACTTAACAACTCTACTCAGAATTAACAAGCCCCTCCCCATGTGTTTCCTTTGCCTTCACCAATTTCTCCAAATTCTCAGCACAATCTGTGAGACACCATTTGATCTCGTTCCCACCTCCCTCTCCACCCTCAGCCTTCCCCACCCTGTTCTTATTATGATCCAACCACACTAGCCTCACTTAATTTCCTCAGGTACAGAAGCCCTGCCTCAGGGCCTTTGCACAAGCTGTTCCTACTCCCTGGAATGTATCTCTTCCCTGCCCACTTAGCCTTCAGATTTCAGCTTAAAAATCACCTTTTAAGGAAGTCTTTCTTAATACCTCATACTAGATAAGGCTTTCAGTGTATGCTGTCCTTTTCTTTTAAAGCTCTTGTCACAATTTGTAAATATATACTGATAAAATCGTATGATTTCCTCTCTAATCCCTACAGACAGTGAACACTGTGAACATGGGATCTGTATCTTTTTTTTTGTCTTATCATTTCAACCTTAAAACCTGGCATGAGCTTGAGGCATTCAATGTTTGCTGAAGATGTGTATGGGATGGATGCTGGTACTTGGTACTCCATCTGTGAGCATTGATTCAACATGGCCTCCAGATGGCGGTCAGACTCAGCCACCCTGCCTGCAAGGCGCTGAAACAAGTACAGGCCAGAGTTCCCTGAAAGAGAGGGAGGTCCCAGCTGTGTCCTTCGCCAAATGCCCTGTGGCTCAGCAGCCCTGAGAAGTGGTACTTGGCACAATGTAATTACATACTTAACACATGTCAGGCTCCTCCACCAACTGTAAACTCCAGGCCCATCTGTCCCTTTGCAGCTGAATCCCCAGGGCTAGTGCCAAGACAGACAAAGAGTAGGTGCTTAATATATGCTGAATGAATAAATAATTAAAGCATAGGCAGTTATTCACAACTGGCTAAAACATCTTCCTGTATAATCTTGTACATAGCACAGAAAACTGTGCCTAAGGACTCTCCATTTTTCTTGCATATATAGTGAACAAACAGAAATATAATTAATACTCAGTACAAAGCTCCAGATCTATAGAACCATGAGCCCTATTTTCTCTATTCCAAAACATTTCTTGGATATAAATTCTGGATTGGAAGCAGGGCCATGTGATGACTTCCATAGGCCCTAGGTACTCTCATTTCTAAAGGTCCCACTGTGGCACAGTAAAGTGTACACATATGCCACATTAAGTGTGTGTGTCTGTGTGTGTATTATATACATATATATGTGGTGTATATATATATATATATAATATTTTTATTTCTATATACAATTATTAAATATATTCTATTTAAAATATATTTATATTTCTATATTTAATTACTAAGTATAAACATTATGAAAATATTTAATAACTTTGCTTTCAAAATTATACATTTCACCTTTATAATTTTCTTATAACATTTTGAAACCATAATCCTTTTTCAGGTCTCAAACATTGCTGTAGATTTTTGAAAAGGCTGTGGGACCTGGGAGTGTGCACCTGTGGCCTCTGATTTGGAACCCCGGTCTGTCCTACACCATAGTGAGTATTCAACGAGCTCCTGCTGAGGAACAGACACTGTGTGAGGTCCTGGGGAAATGGAAGCAAATGGGAAGAGAGTTCACAGCGCACCTGAGAAGACAAATTTGCAGCTCATTAGAATGGAATGTGATTGATACTATGGGAGCACATAGAGAGACCGATTAGTTCTCTGCAGAACTAACTGGGTCTGGATCTGTGGATCTAGGGGTGTGACAGCCAGAGTCTGGAAAGCACTTGGAAAAGGAGCCTCCATTGCAAAGCCAAGGAGTTTGGACCCGTCATACAGATAAGGGAAGTCCCTGTGGGCTTTTAAGCCAACGAGTGGCGAGGTATTAGCTATGCTTTATGAGAACTGGTTGCCCTGTGGGGGACTTGCTCCTTTGGGGTGATTCAAGTGTGGGATCCAGCACCCCACCCCAACTTGAGCCAGGATGTCTCTGCTTTCATCCATTTTGTAGGCTGGATTTCACATACATTTTTCATTTGAGAAATGTAGGATAGAAATGAGCCTAGAATTGGCAGAGAAGGTGCTAAATAAATATTTGTTGAATGAGTATGAATGTTTGAGAATTGATTCAAGTGTTCTGATAGTTTAGACTATTATTCAGCAATTTCTCACCCCACTCCCCTTCCCACTGTGGACAGACTGTACTTCTGCAGATTAAGATGTTCGTTTTGGCCATGGAACTTGTCTTAGCAATGGAATGTTGTTGATATGATGTGTTAGTTGAAATATGCTTATATAGTTGGGTTCATCCTTCTGTGCTCTTGCCTTTTGTGATAAGAAGAATATGCCTTAACTAGACTTATTGTGGTGATCATTTTTCAATTCTTACAAAATATCAAATCATCATGTTGTACAACTGTAAGTAATTTAATGTTACATGCCAATTATACCTCAATAAATTAAAGAAGAAGGAGGAGGAGAAGGAGGAAGAAGAAGAGGAAGAGGAGGAGGGGGAAAAAGAATGAGAATATGCCTTAATTAGCTGCTGGCCAAGGAGAGTAAGATGTGGACCTGAACTGCCGCTTGACAAATGTATACACCTTGTAACCATGGTCACACTACAGAATATTTTCCATCATCCCCCAAAGTTCCCTTGTGTTCCTTTACAGTAAAATTTCACCCATCTCTGGGCCCAGGCAACCACTGATCTGTTTTCAGTAACTACAGATTTGTTTTGACTACTCTAAAACTTCACATAAAAGGAATCATATGGTAAGGACTGTTTTGTGTCTGAATTCTTTCATTCAGCACAACCATGTGGCTTTGTGTATCAGTAGTTTGTTACTTTTTATCACTGAATAGTATTTCAATTATGGATATAGCATAATATCTTCATCCATTTGCATGCTCACAGATATTTGGATTCTTTTCAGGTTTTGTTATTTTGAAAAAAAAATGAACGTACAAGATTTTGTGTGGACATGTATTTTTATTTCTCTTGAATAAATACCTAGGAGTGGAATTGCTGCATTGGATAGTAATTATACTCTTACTTTTATTGGAAACTATGAAATTATTTTCAAAAGTGGTTGTACCATTTTATATTCCCACCACTTGATATTGTCAGTCTTTATAAATTTAGTCATTCTCAAGGGTGTCTACGGTATGTCACTGTGGTTTTAATTTGCATTTCCTTGTTCACTAATAATATTGAGCACCAAGGGACTTCCCTGGTGGTCCAGTGGTTAGGACTCTGCACTTCTACTGCAGGGGGCATGGGTTCAATCCCTAGTCAGGGAAGTTCCAAGTGCCACATGTGGAATAAATAAATATTTATTTATTTAAATTAAAAAATAAAATAAAATAAAATAATAATAATATTGAGCACATTTTCTGGTACTTATCGGCCATTTGTATCGTTTTTTTCATTGCCCATATTTTTTGGTTGCTTTTTTTTAACCAGTGAGCTATAACAAAGTTTCTTATATATCTTGTATACAAATCCTTATTTCAAGTATTTTCTCCCAGTCTGGGGCATGCCTGTCTGTGTTCATAAAGATATCTCCTGAAGAGTAGAAATTTAAAATTTTTAGTGAAATCAAATTTACCATTTTTTCTTTTATAATTCATTCTTTTTGTTTTATATCTAAGAAACCTTTGCCTCTCCCAAGATTGCAAAGATTTTCTATTTTTTTCTATAAGTGTATATGTAATTTTAGCTTTTACAATTAGGTCTAAGATCCATTTCAAATTACTTTTTGTGTGTGGTGTCAGAAAAGGGTTAAGGTTTATTTATTTATTGCATATGAATATCCAGATGTTCCAGCATAATTTGCTGAAGTGACTGTCCTTTCTCCATTGAATTACTTTAGCTTCTTAGTGAAAATCAGTTGGCCGTATATATATGGGTCAACTTCTAGTGTCTCTCTTCTGTTACATTGGCCTATATGTCCATCCTTAAGGCAATCTGACTCTCTCATGATTATTGTGGATTTATAGTGGCTCTGACAATCTCTGCAGTTTAGTTGGAGTATTTAGACCATTTACATTTAACGAAATTATTAACAAGGTTTGTTTTCTTCCTTTTTCTCCTCTTTTCCGCCTTCTTTTGGATTACTCGAACATATTTTTATAATTCCATTTTATCTCCCCATTGTATTATAAGCTGTACTTCCCTGGTGTATTTTATACTAATTGCTCTGGGGTTTACAATATTCATTGTTAATTTATCACAGTCTACTTTTAAATGATATTATACCTCTTCATGTACTGTATAACTCTCTCTCTCAAAAGAAAAAAAAAAAAAATCTTCCATTTCCCTCTCCTTTCCCATGTGCCACTGTTGTAACATATATTTTATAAACACCACAATCCACAGTTATAATATTTTCTTTAAATAGTAATTTTTCTTTCGAAGTCTTTAAAAGTCAAAATTTTTAATATTCTCTTACATATCTAACATTTCTGATGCACCTCATTCTTCATTTATTTCTGCCCAAAGAACTTCCTTTAACGTTTCCTATTGTACAGGTCTGATGGCAACAGATTCTCTCAGCTTTTGTTTGTGTGAAACTCTCTTCACTTTTTCCTGATTTGTGAAAGGTATTTTCACTACTTACCTAATTCTACATTGATAGTTTCCTTTAGTACTTTAAAGATGTCTTTCCATTGTCTTATGGTTCACTTGGATTCTGACAAGAAATTTGCAGTTATTGTTAGGCTTATTTCTCTGTACATAATATGTCTTTTGTTTCTGTCTCTCGAGTTTCCCTTAATCACTGATTTTCAGGAATTTGATTATGTGCCTTGGAGTGTTTTTCTTTGTGTTTATCGTGCTTGAGGTTCATTGAGCTTCTTGCATCTGAACTTATAGCTTTCATCAAATTTTGAAAATTTTCGGCTATCTCTTCAAATATTTTTTTCTGCTACTCCTTCCCCCACCAATCCTCCTGGGAGTCCAATTACATGTATGACAGACTGCTTGGTATTGCCCACAGGTCACAGAAACTCTTGTTCTTTTGTTTTTTAGATTTATTTTTTCTTTGTGCTCCATTTTGGATACTTCCTATTGCTACATCTTCAAGTACACTAATACTTTCTTTTGCAGTGTCTTTCTCCTTTTAATTGCATGAAGTGAATTTTTTACTTCTGATGTTGTACTTTTCAGCTCTAGAAATCTCATTATTTTAAAAATAATCTTCCATTTCTCTCCTCAATATACTAATATTTTCCCTTAAATATGTAAACTTATTTATAATAGTTGTTTTTATATCCCTGTCTGCTAATTTCATCATGCTATACTTTCTGGATATGTTTCTACTGACTTACTGTCTCCTAGTAAAAGACAATACTTTCCTGCTTCTTGGCATGTCTACCAATTTTTGGTTGGACGCGGGACATTGTAGATCTTACGTTGTTGAATGTATGGATTTTACTGTCTCACTTTAAAGAGTGTTGAGCTCTGTTCTGGCAGGTAGTGCAGTCACTTGTGGCTTAGTTTTATCCTTCTGAGCCTTATTTTTAAGCTTTGTTATATCAGACAGAGAGTAGTCTCTACCTTAGAGACTTAGATAATTTAAACCTACTATTAAGCTTCAGCCTTTCTGGAGTCTCTACTGCATACTCAAGTGATCAGTGAGAACTTTCCCCTCTCACTGGAGGAAGCCTGAACAATTCCTAGCAGTGGTAGAGCTCCTAGAACAGTATACTCACAGCTCCCCAGCCACTCTTTATCCAACCTTGTGGAGTTTCACTCCACAAATTCACATTTTAGTGTTCAACAAAGACTCAAGGGGACCCCTACACGTATTTCTGGAATTCTGTTTCTGCTAGCTCTCTCCTCTCCAGAACTCTGCCACACAGCTGCCTCTGCCTCCTGCTTCCATCTTTGCCTCCATTTAGTGAGACTGCTGTGCACTGCCTGGGATCCTCCTCCCTACTCTGTGGTCCAGAATGTAATGACAGGCAAAGAGCTGGGGTGATTGCAGGGCTTCCTTAGTTGTTTTTCTTCTCTTAAATATCAATGTCTTTCATGGACTATGGTCCAATGTCTAATAGAGTAATTTCATATATTTTTGTCCAGTTTTCTAGTTGTTTAAAGGAGGAGGATAAATCCAGTCCCTGTTACAACATTATGACCAGAAGCAGAAGTCATGTTCAGTAGTTTTCACTGGAGAGATGTAGCACACATGTAGGTGAAGTTGCTGCCATACAGAGACTGAACAGAGAAGGGATGCCTGGAAAAGCAAATCCTTAGGGGAAGGAGGAGACAAATCAAGATTTGAAAGTGGGGAGGTAGGATGGACAATCCTTTCTCTAAAACAAAATGAAGTAAAAACTGGTAAAAACCTAGGTATGGCTGGAGATCAAAAAACAGAAGAGGGCAGGAGGAGGGGACTTAGAAGGAGTGGACCGGCAGGCCAGTCTTCCTCCTCCTCACAACCCTGCACACTGAAACTGGAACACGCAGGAACTTGTATGTTGAGGAGACAGAAAACATTCTTTCCCTTCTACATTTCTTAACATTATCATGGGACTTAGTAGCCTCCTGAGATAATTTACACTTAATTCACAGAAGAATATTAGGGTGCTTCTCTTAACTTCCTACATTTAACTCTGAACTGAGCTGGTACCTTGTCCTGCTTATCTGGACCTAATAGGCAACTGGCACCGATTCCAAAACTAAACTAAACACTGGGACATCTGGTATGTCAGCACAACACACACACACACACACACACACACACACACTTAAACAAAAAATGGACACAGAGATCCAGAAACATACATATTTATAATTTTGAATCTGGAACAAGAAATTTCATTCCTCAAATTAAATGCATTATTTTACTGAGGAGACAACCAAATCCCATAGACGGGGCCTTGATATAATACCAACTTAAGATTTCCAAACCAGTCTTAGAGCAGTTGTAAAAACGAATGCAAACCTTTGTGAGGCTGTCTCACTGCTTCCTAGGTCAACTATGTCCATTTTAGTTGTACTTAAACTTGTATTCAGTTCATTAAATGAACCCACAGTTTAGCCTTATTCATAGCCTTTATTTTTCTTCTGAGACTCATTTAAATTAATTTTCTATCTAACCTATCTTACAACTATGCTTGCTTAGCCTCACCCATGACACTCTCTTCCTTTCTATGTATACTGAAGCCCTCTTGAACAACACATTGCCAAATTTCAGGGTCTGCTGCCTTCCTGGAAATGGATGGCAGTAACTAAACTGCCAACACCGCCTCCTGGAACATGTAATGAGATATTGTCTCAGTAAACTCTTGGGCTCTGTGTAAGAATTGGACACCTGGTGAACTCTCTCTGAGCCAGTGTTCAATGGAAATAGTGGAGGAGGCCTCAGAGTAAACACTGAACTTCTGTTGCCCCGTCTGCTGCCGTGAGCTTAGGGGAACTACAAACTCCAGATGCTTGATGGAACATAAGCTGCTCTTCAGTAAGTGTCTCTTGGGTTGCAGATTTTAGCAACTCAGATATGGAAAGGTTTTTCGTTTGCTTATTTTGTCTATAACCTGTCTGGCCTTTCTCCTGGGCTCACACCCAATGATCAGCAGGAGAAAATTAGATGTCCAAGCTGGTTTAAAAGCTTAGTAGGATTCAGTCTCTCCCAAGATGGCATCTAGGGGTGTGTGTCTGGGGGGAGGTGGGGGGGTTTGGTAGTGAGCCCTGTAGCTTTGCTCATACATTTTTTGGCTTGGGGGTGGGGTAGTGAGCCCTGTAGCTTTGCTCATACATTTTTTGGCTTGGGGGTGGGGTAGTGAGCCCTGTAGCTTTGCTCATACATGTTTTGGCTTGGGGGTGGGGTAGTGAGCCCTGTAGCTTTGTGCTGACCCTGGAGTGGCCACTGGTTGAAATCCATTGCTCTGATCTCTATCCACAACACCTGCTGGCCTCTCATGCCGTATCTACACCTGGGTAAACTGTGGCCCTTTCTTCGGCTTGGGAAGTGCTCCCAGGGAGCATAAAACCACTGCCCTCACAGCCTTTGCTTCTCCTTGGCTCCTAATGGCTTAAGCTCTTAATGACCCCTTCCTTGGCTTCTGCTGTGTGGTCACCACATCTTATCACAGAGGGCACCCATGGACACACAGGTTTGAGAGTGCCCCAGGAGAATCAGGACATCCTGAGCAAATACTTCCATGTAACCTTGGCTGCCCCACATCAGTGATGGGACCTCTGCACTACAGTCTCCTCCCAGAATCTCAGACAGAAATCAAAGCTCTCGATACCCACAACCCCCAAGAAAACGATTCTGGACATCCATCTGATCAATCCCCTCTTCTCCTTTCCTCTTATGCTTTTTCTTAGAATTCTCCAGGCACAGAAAGAAAAAGGCTTCCTTCCTCCACCACATTTCTCTTTTGTTTGCCCCTTTTTTAAGCAAAACTCTGGTCATTGATATACTGAAGGGGTGATAAAGGAATTCAGACAATTATTTCAAACCAGGTTATGATATTGCTGCAAAATCCCATTTTTGAGTGTTAAAGCTGAATATTACCTTCATTCTCTTTGTATTCCTTGTAACAAGCCATAATGGTCTCTTCTCTTTCACTCCACTATCCCAGTTGGATGGCTGTCACAAGCCAATGAGGCAAGAGTTTGCAAACTCCAAAAGACAAAAGAGAAAGTCCGTTAATAATTTGAAAAATGACACATCTTTTAATGACTGTTTCTGATGCTACTTAGGGGGAAGAGGTAGATATCAGGGATGTAGAGAGGCTTGGCTCACTTTTGGGAAAAGAGCTTCTAAGGATAATTAAAGACACTTAGGGATCCTTGAGAGACCTGCCAGGTTACATGCCTGTAAGATCAATGGAAACATGTGCTCGTCTGTGGTTATGGCTAATAAATCCTATGTTGGAATTTTGCTTTGTTTTATAGGAACACTTTGGTCTTTTCACTTCCTTGGATGCCATCAATATGACAGTGGTGACCATATTTCACTGGTCTAATTCCAGCTTCAGCAGCTGATTGGAGATCTGAGAACAAGACCAATCTGCATTCTTTCTCACTCATTAGGTACTCCACATACAGTAGAAGAAAACTGCAAGTGTGTGAGTCTTTCCAAAGCTTTTCTAAGCTGAAATTAGTCTATTCAGTCAATAAATATTTATCGGCCATCAACAAAATGAAAAGGCAACCTGTAGAATGGGAAAAAACACTCGCAAACCATCCATCTGATAAGGGGTTAATATTTAAAATATATAAAGAACTCATGCAACTGAATAGCAAAAGAAAAAAAAAACAAACAATCTGATTAAAATATGGGCAGAGGATCTGAATAGACATTCTTCCAAAGAAGACATACAGATGGCCAACAGGTACATGATAAGGTGCTCAATATCGCTAATCATCAGAGAAGTGCAAATCTAACCCACGAGATAGCACCTCACCCCTGTCGGAATGGCTATTAACAAAAATACAAGAAATAACAAGTGTTAGTGGAAATGTGGAGAAAAAAGAATCATTGTGCACTACTGGTGGGAATGTAAATTGCTTCAACCACTACGGAAAACAGTATGGAGGTTCTTTAAAGAATTAAAAATAGAACTATCAATGGTCCAGCAATTCCACTTCTGGATATCTATCTGAAGGAAACAAACAAACAAAACTAACAGGAAAAGGTCTATGCGCCTTGATGTTCACTGCAGCGTTATTTGCAATAGCTGAGACATGGAAGCAACTTAAGTGTTCATCAATGGATGAATGGATAAAGAAAATGTGGTCCATATGCATAATGTGAAATATTATTCAGCCATAAAAAAAGAAGGAAATCCTGCTATTTGTGACAACATGGATGGACTTTGAGGGCATTATGCTAAGTGAGGTAAGACAGACAGAGAAAGACAAATACTGAATGCTCTCACTTATATGTGGAATTAAAAAAACAAAAACAAAAAGCCAACTCAGAGATACAGAGAACATATTAGTGGTTACCAGAGGCAGGCCGGGGCAGGGAGGGGTGGGGTGCAAAGCTGGTGAAGGGGGTCAAAAGGGACAAACTTCCAGTTATAAAATAAATAAGTCCTGGGATGTAACATACAGCATGGTGACTATAGTTAATAACACTGTATTGTATATCTGAAAGTTGTTGAGAGTAGATAAAAAATTTGTAACTGCGGGGTGATGGATGTTAACTAGACCTATTGTGGTGATGATTTTACAATATATACATAAATTGAATCATTATGTTATATACCTGAAACTAATAGAATGTTCTATGTCAATTATATCTCAATAAAAATATTTGTTGGCTATTTTATTGATGGTGTATCCAAGAATATATTGTAGTAAAAAAAAAGTCACCAGCATGTTCGTCACATGGTGAATATTTAATTAATCCCCAAGCACACTGCCCATCACTAAACTAGCATGTATTGAGGTTTTACTGTAATTATCATAAACACTTTTGGGCTCTAAAATGCTGGGCAGACAAATGTGCCATTGTGGAGGAGGAAGTCAAAGGGGCAGAGCCACCACCAGTGTGAGGATGTTAGAGACGGGCATGGTTTGCTTTGAAAGAATTATGTAACATTATGTCCACCATACTTTGTTTTGTTCCTTATAATTTTCCAAAATATATCCTTGTGCACTTGATCCTTTGATATTAGCCGCAAAGCACTGTGCCTTCACTCACTTTGTAGTAAGTCTGATTTAAAAAGCAGTCTATCTTACCTATCTCTGCACTCAAAACATAATAGCAAATGCTAAGTGCTCAAACAATCTTTCTTAAATAAGTGATGAGTCCCCATTTTGTCCATGAGGAAAGTGATACTCACTGAAGTCCTAACTTGCCCCACGTTGCACTGCTCAGGAGAGACTGCACCAGGACCAGATCATGCTAGCTCTCAAGGAAGAAGTTTCTGATAATCTGAGTTGCTCTGTAATTAAACCCAGTAATCTACTAGGTTCCCTTATTTGAGACAGGGTGCCCTTGGCCATTGAACATACTAGAACAGAAGTCAGAAAACACTTTTTAATGATACTTCCTGACCTTTGAGGGAAGCATGACTAGCCACTTCTTTGTTGCTCCTGATCTTGGAGGGAAGAATGACCAGTTGCTCTCTGAGACCCTTTCCTGCAATGAGATCTTATTTTGACCCTGAAGAGCTCTTGTTCTACTACTCTAAGCATTACATTTGCTCACAACCTCTCAGATTCAGATCTTTTAACAGAAAATTAATTTAAGCTAATGTAAGAGATACTCCCTTACGCAGGATAGGGCCTTAAATGCTGTTAATCTCTATGGTTAAGTGAAGCACACCCTCTGTGCACTAAGGATAACCTGAAGGACAGTTTACTGCTGTCCCCTTCTTTCAGGAAGACCTGGAGGTGTTCCATTTACAAACTCTCATACGAGTACGCGGCTCCCCAATGCTCTATCTTTAACTACTGAAGATTTATTAAAGCAAAGCAACGCACTGCCAGACAGATATTATTAGAAACATTTTTATTTAAAGTCAGACAATAGAAAGATGTCACAGAAGAAAACTACAGAAACTTGCAACAACAGAATGCAACTTGGAAAAGTTTTTAGTAAATGAGAAGGGGGAAAAAAAGATATTCCTGATGTTACCAAGGGATTTGTTAGTCCTCATGTAGAATAATTTATCAATTCAGCAAAGTATACCCTTTGCTGGTGTCTTTCGAACAGACAGTAGATTAATAATTTAGTTAATCTACTAAATTGGTATCTATTAAAACCCTCCAAAGTGAAACAGTCAAGGCAGCATTTCCCCACCATTTGAGATACAATGTGGGGAATTGAAATAATAACAGTAGGAAGTTAAAAAAAAAAACACTACTTCATACTGCATAGGTTTAATCTGGATTTCAGCCTACCCTACAGATGGTGCTTGTAAATCTGATAGAAAGTGGGCAACCAGGAATCTGGACACAACACCACCTCCTACCAAACACACAAACACACGACATCCTAGGACACAAGTGCCATCAATGCCCTTACCATGTGCAAGCATAGCAGCCCTAGACTAAAAACAAAATGACCTGGGCCCTAGACTAAAAACAAAATGGCCTAGAACCCTGGATTTATACTGAGCCCTTTCTGAATCCTTGGTGGAAGAGCACTGGGTTTACAGTAAGAAACATAAAATGTTTAAAAACTTTGGCAAGTAAGTATAGAAATGACTATTTCTTGATTGTCACTTTTAAAGGAAATTTCATTCTACTTCAGGAAAAGATATTCTCCTATCTTATTTGACTTCTCTCTCAAACATTTGGAGGGCAAATTCCTATAAAATAGAGGTGGATTAAAACCTCTTATCTGTAATACTAGTTAATTATTTTTCACCTTCTCTATTTAAAAAGCACATAAAATGTATAGTCTATCACTGACAACAAACCCCAAGATCTTGCTTGTAATGGAAGTTTGGGAACAACATGACTAATTTTCAAAAACTGGGTCTGTATGTATTTAATTCCTTTACAATAACCTATATATCACATCACTGACAAAATAATATTATCTAACACAAATTTCGCCATTCTTCTCAACCTTAATGCCCTCACAGAGGTATTAAAATCAGTAGAGTAATGAGCCAAGGAGCATGGAGCCTGATAATTCACAGAGTTGATTTTTTTCTAAAATGCTATAACAAGCTATACATTAACTTTTTTCTCATAAATTCTAAGTTTAAAAAAACAAGAGATTCAATGATAAACCAAGCTACAAGCTATTATTCCAAGAACTCATAGTTGTTTGAAAAAACAGATTTCCTTTATGCTCACAACTGTAGCACATGAATGTTCTATTCTAAAGGGTAATGAAGGGTGTTTAAGGACAAGACACAAGACCCAGATTTAGAGTCCAATTCATGACTTGAAAGGGTAAGTTAATGTTAATGGTCTTAGGAAAAAATGCTATTTGAAAGTCACTGGGTTAGGCATATCTTCATAATTTTGGTTGAATTTTGAGGAGAATAGGAAGGGGGAAATTAGAGAAATATATTTTAAAAGATAAGATTCTAGCATGTAGTTCTTTCAGATTACAGAAAGAATCCTTCAGAGATCTATGGGGATAAATTATTGATCTATTCAAACTTCCACAATGAAGTAGTAAAATTATCTTGTAAGTCTAGGAGGACTCTTAGAATTACAAACTATTGTAGAAACATATAACTCCTAAGTAAAGCTGCCATAACCCTACTTTCACATTGTTTGGGTGGGAGGTGGGGAGGGGAGACAAAAAAAGAGAAGGCTGGTGCCCTGTGTCTACTGAAGGAGATATAATTTATGATTGTACTCTTTCTAATACGATCATGGAATGGTTCTGTCGCACCTACTCTAACAGATGACAGCACCTGTAAAATCTAAACTTGGATGGACGTTGGGAACAAAGCACCCACTGTGTGTGTAGAAGTAGGCTTGCTGCAGTGGGAAAACAGAAAAGCAAGGAGACACATAAGGGTTCTGCCTCCAAAAGCATAAAATACAGTTTAAAATATGCTTTTTATTTCTTATTTTAAAATGAGAAATTCTAAATGTTATGTTGACATTAACTTAAAGTCCTTTCTCAGGTATGTATCCTTTCCAAGAAAGGCAGGTTACTTTGGATTTTGTTACAACTGGCAGATACTGCTAATAAATAACATACTCGAAAACATAATGCCAGCAATAACAGCGATTGGTAGCTACTGGCGCTGGTTCTGCAAATCACATAAGCTACTTCGGGAAAAGACATTACATAAACACTAAGTCCTAACACATAAGTGAGAAAAACAGCTTTAAACACTCAGACCCTGTTTGGTTACATTTTGTCAAAGCTTAAATTTCCTAAACTCAGCCTTATTTAAACTAATTAAATTTACTAATGACCACTAAATTTTGAACATAACATTATCAAGCGCTGCCAAACCATTTCTGAAAAGATAATTACAACTCTTCATTCTAGAAATTCACAGAAAGCCCAATATTGAAGGTTGCAGGCACCCTATCAGTGGACTGCTTGACTGCAGACCACCTCGCTGAGGTACAGCCTTTAGCACAGACAACCCCTCTGAGGTGTAGCCCTCAGCCCAGAAGGGTGAACTCAGGGAGAACATCTCCACCGTTAAGACTCTGTCCTGTGCAAATGGAAATACATTGACAAGCCCTCACATCTAGATCCCTAGGAACTTCCGAACGTCAAGATGCCATTAACCAAAGGAAAATGTACCTTTATCAATATCAAGCAAATGGTCACTAAGAAAGACGTCAAGGTCACATGCTTGCAGAAATATATATTAAGAGGTGGGAGTAAATATCCCTAGTGTTTCTAAAAGCCAACAGCCCTTATACTGACTGAGTTGGCCACTTTGCCCACAACACACATGCTATGATTCAAGCAAATACGTCATACGACACTGACTATCAGAGGATTTTCACCCTCCATCAATATCCAACTTGTATAAAATGGGCAGAGCGGTCGGATCTTGAATAGACACTACAAGTCCATAGAGTTCTAAAATAGGAAAGTCCTGTGTTTTACTGATACACAAAATGTTTAAGGAAATTGCCAACTTGATGGGTAAATATTCTCTGGAACAACTTCTCAGGCAATTCTACTGTGTCTTGAATGTGTATCATCTGAAACTTCATAGAACTGGTGAACCACACAAACCATATCATGTTATTCTGAAATCTGTACAACTTAATGCAAACCCAGTGGGAACGTAATGATTATGTTTGTGAAAGTCATAAAGCAATTTTATATTTACAAATACTTAAAAATGATAATTACTTCGCTCCTTACATCAAATCTGTGAACAGTCAAAATTATACCCATTTCACAGAAAATGAACTAGACATTAAGATAAAACACCTATAAATCAATTCAGAACAAGAATATGAATTCATTGTCATAAACCTCTAGCCCTCGTAAGTTCTCCTTTCCTCCCTCTCTCTCTTCTAATTAATTTAGCAAGTAGCTTATACGAACACTCATACAGGATTTTTTTTTACTAATCTACTATTCTTCTACTCTTAAAGTAAGTACGACTAGCAAGGAAAACTACTAAACTCCTACGGCAAGTTAAAAGACAAACAAACCTAAGCAAACATCATTTCATAATTAGGCTACTTTGGTTGCAACCTAATTCTGGGGTTCAGTGCATATGGCTGGGTAACACAGAGGGTCTGTACAGCAACAGACCTAACTGCTGAGGCAGAGTTTGAAATCACTCCAACATTTGGTTCATTTTCAAGATTCAGAATGAGGTCCTAACTAGGAAAGCTCCAGAGATAGGAGTTGGGAGCAAACTAAACAAGACATGGGAAAGTAGCTGCTCAATCTAAATTATGATTATCTGGGTATCCCAATTCAACACCCTGATATATCCCACTCTATTCAACATCAAAGGGAACAGGTATAAAACTCTCACACACCAGTATGAATAGTTAAGTTACATCTCAACCAATGAGTCTAGCAGACTCTTTAAAGACACAGTTATTTCTGTTATCTGTAAATGTTTGGCTTCTAAGAATAGGGACATAATGTACTTTTCAGTGTAATAGTGTAAATCAAATTAGATGGATTCTAAAAACACCAATTCACCTTACGAGGACCTTATTAATTAGAGAGAACGGCTACTTATTAAATTTTGGTAAGAAAATGGGAAAAAAAGAATATTAAGATAATCCAGGTTGATAGGATATAATAGAATATTCCCTAAAGTTATGTCAATTAAAAAGCATTACAAATAAAAATCATTATTTTAATCATAAATAAAACATTTTCATAAAAAATATATTGTTAAATTTGAAGGTAAGTTTAAACTTTCTTGTAAAATAGCCTCTAGGCCACTAGCCGATGTAATAGGGGCTCAAGAATACTAAGTAAATGAACTTACTTAGTAAGTAAGTATTAATGGTTTTTAAACCTTACTTTTAAATTAATCTTTTAATATCTCTCTTAGTAAAAAGGATTTTCTGTTAAGAATCTGGAAAAAAATCTGGATTCCATTTTGATCTTTAACAAGCCAAATTATCTTTTTTTGTGTGATATTTTAAATGTAAACAGCATCACTTACAATAATTATAAAATCATGAATTAAAGATTTGCTAAAATTTTCAATTTAATTACTAAAATTCAGCAATTTTACTGATTTTATGCTGATAAAGGAATATTATTCTTAGGAATATAAATGTGTCTATATATTTTTTTCTGTCAGTTTTATCCATTTTATTGACTTTTCAATTAACAATAAAGTTCGTTTGGACAGTAAGTCAGAAAATTCTTTCTATAATGGCTTTAAACTGCATTTTTTAACCCAAAAATATTATCCAGAACCATTTTAGGCTACAATGTAACCAAAGTATAAATTGTAGGAACTCACATTCCCTTGAACAACTGTCCTTCCACTTAGAACACAATGAACTTCTTAGGTAGGCAGGCAGAATTCTTGTTCACTTAACTGCAACCCCATTTAAGCATGGAATCAGAGCAAAACAAGTAAAAAGTGAAGAAGGGAATAGAAAGGATATACATTAGTATTAAACCATATGCTATCTGAGTGTTAGGTTCCCCCATAAATATTTTGCTGTATATTTAAAAAATCACTTCTCAAGGACTGATTTCCTCTACTTCCATTATCTTTTATAATGAAATACTCCTTTTCAAGTTACTTATTAGAGTTGTTACTAGCAAATACTGTCACATACCTCTAGTTCAAGATATTAATACATACACTTAGCCTGAAACTAAGCGTACTACTTAGTTTTAGTTATAAATAATATATGTATAAAACAGGTAGGGTTGCCATTATTTATATACTGCAATAAATATACAAGAATGAGTACAAATTATTTTTCATAAAAATACAACCTCTAACCAATTCAGGAGGTTTCCGAACTGTGAAGACATTGAATACATTAAAACACCAGGCAGTCTCCTCTGTTATAGAATGCCAGTCAGGTGAGATCTGAAAGAGATTCTTTATTGGTAGCCATATACAGTTGACTATACCATCTCTGTGTTTTCTTGCTATTTAAGAAAAAATATAGAACCTGGACATTTAAAACATTATCAATGCAATAATCACCACAGACTCACTGATCTTTTAAAATTTTGTTAAAAATTGCCAAAGTCATGATGAATACAATTATTGCAGCTACATCATTTGAAAAAGTAATATAAATTATGCTGCTAAAGACAAAAAACATCGAAACGCATAAACATCATAACGTATAACACAGCAGTAACTCATAACTATTAATATGAAAAATTAAATTTAAAAAGTTATGTTAGAGAACTTGGAAATTTTTCGCTTTAGCAAAACATTCTCTTTATATATCTCCAACTTCTATGATACAGTATACCATAAAATACTTTTAAAAGGTACAACATTCAAATGCTCCATTTACACAAATAATATTGCCAGTACTAATAAAAGTGATGCCCTTAAACATGAACTGCTCTGCTAATTATGATTTTAAAAATGTTTTACTTCATTTTACATTTTAGCTAGCAGTTAGCATTACATATTAATCAGTTCTGTGTTGACAAATAGGATCCTAGTCAAAATACTGTTTCTGAAAAGTAATGTACATTATATTGCTTGAAACTAATAACCATATAAAAGTGGTAATCATTTATCTAAACACTGATTATGAAAGACAACTGGCATATATTCAGGCAGAGTGTTGAGTTCATGACGGTTTATTTACAATAAGAGTATTTTTACTGAAGCTAACTTGATATATAGGTTTCTATGTCAATTACTACAGTCTCTTAAAATTATAAAAATATTATATAAAATACCACAGGCTTTAGAGGATATAACTTCATGTGGTTCTGATACTAGCAGCTGAAAAGTGTTTATAATTTAAAAATAAATAAACTATAGAGGTAAACCAGTTACAAAACAGCAGGGGACTGCAATAGTCACAAGAGTGAAAAGAACTGCTTAATTACACAATAGCTAACAAAACGGTGAAGCAGTTGGATCAAAAGTTTTAAAAACCTCTTTCAGAGATTTGTCATCTGTTGCTCTACGAGGATCATCATCTGGGGTGGGGCTCACCTGACCCGGCTGCTTTGACTGTCTTGGATCGCTGTACTGGGGTCTAATTAAGCCTGTTAATGCCTGAATCGGAAGACTGTGCACTGCTGGGACCTGAACGGTACCGGAACTCCCAAGAATATCTGCCTGTGGGTCAGCTGGCCCATCAACAGTGACGTCCACGTTTGGAGCGATTTTCTGTGGTAGGACTGCTTCTCCAGGAGGAGGCTCGTTTTTATCACTGCTTTTTAAACCACCACTTTTTTTCTGGTTCTCTGCATTTTCTGTTGCTAGCTCTGATGTAGATGATGAACTATGCTCCCTAGGGTCATACAAACTAATACCACTAAGAACTGAACCTGGAGTTCCCAGGGGAAGGCCAGCTGAAGATGAGAGTTTAGGGGCATATGGAGGCAAAGCCCCGGGACCAGAATTGCTAGATACTGCCCCTAAGGTCTGTGATGAACCAGAGTTTGATCTGGCTAAATGAGGGGCACCCTTTGATGTATGTGAATCCTTCATTACTGCTTGATGAGACTCTGTATTATGCAGTCTGTGAAGTCTAGGATCAAAATTTTTTTGCAGCCTAGGATCTCCTAATTTACTTCCTGAACTATGTAAGTCTCCAAATTGTTCTAGGTAGCCTTCTCTGTTTGCTGTGTTAATTTTGGCCTTGGCTGCTAGTTTTGCATCAGTGGCCACTGTGCTTTGACGAAGATCACTTTTTGTGTTCCATAACCTACTGAGCCTCTGATCAGCTATAAGAGGGGGCAGAGGTAAATTGATTGAAGATACTGGGTCAGGTTTAGGTAAAGGGACTGGAAGTAAGTCTTCTGGAGCCCACACGATGTGTTTTGCAAAGTTGGGTTTGGTTAGGGTAATATCCATTTTAATGTGACTAAACTGTCTCAGTTGTGACCTTGGATCCTGGAGCATTATACCAGGGGAAGAATCCAAAGGTATTAGGAAAGCTTTTTCTCTCAGTTCTCTTTCTGTATCTTCATCGTCATCGTCTCCTCTTTTGTGTTTGACATTAGGGCCAGCATTTCCATGATGTAAATCAAACTTTGCTCCACCAACAGAAGAACCTACATGACCACTTCCATTCCCTCTTAATTTCCTGGGATCCCATGCAAGTCTAAGATCCAGCGGGGTAGACTCAGAAGATTTTCTAACGTCTTGCCTTGAGATAGTCCTAAGTCTAGGGTCAACAACTTGGCTTCCTTTATTTTTCTCTTTAGCAAGTCTTGGATCAGTAGGAGTGCTGAGTTCTGTGGAAGGTTGTTGTTGACTCCTTAAAGTTTCTGTTTGCTTCTGCAATGTTTTCAGTATTGACTTGACACTGCTTCCTTCTTCCTCTTCACTACTGGAATACCAGTTAACGGTATCATCTAAATGCAGACAAAAACTATGGTAAAGAATGAAGCATTCATATTTGGCCTTAATTAAGATGAAAAAAAACACATATACTATTTCTGAAATAAGTGTAGTCTAACTTCAAGAAAACGCATCATAGAAATGACAGAGTTTCAACACTGGAACAAGATAAGATGTGGTATAACAATTAAATATTCAGTCACTATACTTTATAAAGAAAGAAGTATGATATTAGAACATGTGTAATGTCCTTCTAGTCAGAGAACAGTCTGAACCTTTCATTCCAACTGGCCAAAGGGAGCTCAGAAATGTGTGGTAAGACAGAGCTGGGGGAGAAAGGAAAACACTCTTGAAAAGGAATACCAAAATGTTTTGGCTCTCTTTAATTCAAGCAATCCCTTAAACTTCATAGCTCTGGATTTATCAGGATAACAAGGGAGAGCTATAAGAAAAAATACCTGGAAAGAAAACAAAACACTAACAATGATGGTTAAGGAAGCAAAGGGAACTGAGCAAGTGTAGGCTCAGGTGGGGACTTTTCACTCATACTATATTTTTAGATGTTTGACCTGTGTGAATATATTAATTATTCAAACATTAAATTAAAAACAACAAAGAAAACTAACAGCCTAAAATTTATATACTTTAACTTTACGAGAACACTTTGGGCCTTACTCTTAAAGCCTATGTAACCCTAGTGTATTAGGCACAGTGTTAAGACACATAATCATCAGAGGTCTTCTCTCTAGTAGAGAAGGGAATAAAAACTGATGCTTCAGGAGGGCGAGTCTCCTTCCTCTCCATTAAAACACACATAGGTTATCTCTGAATTGGCCATATATATATATGTGTGTGTGTGTGTATATATATATATATATATATATACACACACACACACATATATATATACACATACAGGAACATATGTACACACACATATTCATACATATCCTAGAATATCTTGGATCAATAGAATAGCATATATATTCTCACTTTTACCTCATCTCACTGCTCACTAATGTGTTTCCACAGCATCGAACTTTAGTGTTACACACTTAGTTTGAACAGAACAGTGCTGACAAAACAAGCACTCGGTAAAGCAATTATACTCCAATAAAGATGTTAAAAAAAAAAATACATAGAACAGATCCTTCCCTCACAGCCCTCAGAAGGAATCCACCCTGCCAACACCTAGCTCTCAGACTTCTGGCCCCCAGAACTGTGAGACAATAAATATCTGTTGTTTAAGCCAAAACAAAAACAAAAACAACAACAAAAAAAACAAGCACTCGTATTTAGGGTGGGGATATGGCTTAAAATAGTATATATCAATATTATATCACAATGGCAAAAAGTTTTACTCATATCTCAGTGTCTGAAAAAACTACTTCTAGACACCGGATCTCTTTTTTTTTTTTCTTTGACTTCCAGGAAGTCTAGAGCTAGACTTGTGATTCACTTTCAGGTGTTGTAGTTATTTTAAATATTTCTGTATAGGAGTTTCACTCCTCATAGAATTTGGTACTTGATCCAGATAGGTAAGACAATCCAAATCTGATCCAAATAGGTAAGATGCTATTTTATTTTCACTTTCATATCAATATATTTTATAAGCAGTCTTAAATTCTTTCTGGAATAAGAATGAATATAGAGCAGAAAGAAAGTAGAACAGTAGAGAAAGGTCAGTGGAAAGCAGATATTAGATAGAAAATGATAGTTAAGAGATTTGTATCAGCATTTTATCAAAGGACAAATAAAATTTATAAAGGCAATAAAATTTCTAACAATGAACAAAAACACAAAAAACCTAGCCGTTTAAGAAGTTTTCTGTATTCCGAGAAAACAAGCCTCATAAAACATTACCAATTTTATAGTATTATAGTATAAAAATTTATATCGTGTAGAAAAGTTTTAATTTTCTTATTTATGAAAACATAAAGCTTTGTTACACTTTAAAGAAAGATTACCATTAAAATGGTTGTGTATTAAAATTAGCACCTAAAAGAGTACACATAAATTTTACAGGAAATTAACTTATTAGAAATTCCTCATTTCCCTGTCATGCTAAATAAATGAAGAGTTAATAAAACCTTTTTTGAAAACATAACAAACAATGTTTATATAATAGCTTGTAGCTACCTAGTGTTATCTAGTTTTACATAGTTATTCATAAATTTCATGGGGTTTTTTTTGGGTTTTTTTTGGCTGCACCTCGAGGTATGCGAAACTTCCCAGACCAGGGATCAAACCCGTCTCCCCTGCAGTGGAAGTGCAGAGTCTTAACCACTGGACTGCCAGGGAAGCCCTAAATTTCATGTTTAAGAGTGGCCAAACACATCAATTTTGTAATTCATAAGAAGAACTGGGTGACTTAAAGTTCTCTGCCCTTAAATGAGTTAACTAATTGCTGTACACTCATCAATATCAAAAATACTAAGGGAAACTTAATGTCCCCACGTAGTCTTTTACATTAAAAATAATATTCCTTAATAACATAGCAGAACCTGAAGTATACAGCCTCTGCCCATGAATATCTAATAATCAAATAACTTTGAGCTTGAGTTACAAGTTAAAATTCCTGAACTGGAAGGTATCTTGTTCCTGTTCTATTTCTTTTCTTTAAAAAAAAAAGAAAAGAAAAAAGGCTTAATAGCAAGTCTGCTTGCCCAGGCCTCACACTCCAGCTTCAGATCTCTTTATTGCTTCAAATCAAACCCTTTGCAATTAACTACTAATTCATCAATGGCACTGGAAACTACAATCAATCCCAAGAAGATAGGAGCTATGAGATAAATTGGAAATAGAATAGATAGTTCCCATGAACTCATTTTTCAAATTTTAACTTATTCAAGACCATTTCAGGAACTGAGTGATCCAAATAGGTAAGATGCTATCATACCACCTGACACACCTTCTTCCTTGCTTGGTGCCCTCTGAGGTTGGGTGTTGCCTGGCTCTTCATCTTCTTGGTATTTCTGAGTAAGTCTAACAAAAAGAGCTCTCTGCACTGCAGGGAGGAGACCTGGCGCAGGCAGGGGGCCATGGCCTGTCACATTACCGCTGCTGTCCGACCCACTCCCGCGGGTAGGTGAGTCTTGAACGACAGGAGGCTGATGCTGGGCAAATTCACCATGCCACGTCCCATCTGCATACATAACATGGAAAGAGACACTGATTTAGCATAAAACTCCACTAGACAAGTACCACTGTGAGTTGTAAGAAATTGAGTTACAATAATATCCCATTTGATTATCAGATTATTATGTGATTGTAAGCACTTTTTAAGGTTATCTAAAGGTCTATTGTTACAAATATTTGGTTAAATTTAAATCATATTTTAATGTTTCAATTTCATCACATTTTACGTTGCTTTATTTAAAACATGCATTCTTTTCATGCTTTTAAAGAAAAATAGGACTCCAGATATTTTAAATTAGAAATGAGTTATTTCAAAAGGTAAGCTTACCACCAGAGTTATTGGGAGGTTGAAAATTATGTACAGCATGCTGTGAATAGTAATTATCATAAAACTCAGCTGGGTTTTGTAAGGACTCATAATTAGTACTGAGCTGCATTTCACCAGGACTTTGCAGGTGTGATGAACCTGGAGAACAGTGATTCTCTCTAGGTACTTTCATCATGTGTTCTGGAAAGCCAGGGCAATGGTAAGCGCCACTCATATTTGGTGGTGTCAAAGGTGTATCCAGTTGAACAAGTACTCCCGCTTGACTGTGAGGGCCTACAATTCCAGGTGGACCAGGCGGCAAAGGTGGGCTCTGCGGCATTGGTAGACCAGGAGGTCCTGCGCATGGATGATGTCCAGGGGAGCCTGGGTGCATCACAGGACTATTGTGTCCCTGAGACATATTAGGTCCGGGACCTGGACTTGACCCCGAACTATACATATGTTGAGTATGTGGGCTGCTTTCCTGAAATTGTGGTCCTGGTGGTGAGGCACTGTTATAAAATGCTGGTGGCCTGTAGACAAAAGAATAATATTTCTTAGTTCAAAGAAAAGAGGCAAACAAGAATGTTACATTTCTAAATAGATATTGGTTGAATGTTTTACGGTACCAGAAGAGAAAACTATATTTTTAAGAAGCAATTTATTCCATATTATCTATAAGCAGAAATACCAACATATGTATCTTGCCTTCATTTTAGCCCCCAGTTTTCTTAATTGCTGCTTACTATTATCTGTTCTAAAACTTAATATTGATGTTTTGAAAAATATAGAAAAATACAAAGATAAATAAGATTCATCTCTAATCTTATCACCCAGAGATAAAATTTTTGATTGGTTCTCTTCTAATCCTTTTTCTAGGCACACACAGACCTTTTTATAACAAAATTAGAATCATACTCTATAAACGTACCGCTTGTATTACAATTTCTAATTGGTTATTGCTTGCATATAAAAAGATTTTAGTTTTTGAATGTTGCTCTTCTTTCTGGGCATCTTACTAATTTAATTACAGTTGGCCCTCCATATCAGCAGGTTCTGCATCCACAGATTCAACCAACTGCAGATCGAAAATATTCAGAAGAAAAAAATTGCAAAAAGTTCCGAAAGCAAAACTTGATTTGCTGTACTCCAGCAACTATTTACATAATATCTACATTGTATTTACAACTATTTACATAACATTTGCATTGTATTAGGTATTATAGATGATCCAGAGATTATTTAAAGTATACGGGAGTATGTATGAAGGTTATACGCAAATACTTCACCATTTTAATATAAAGGACTTGAGCATCTGTGGATTTTGGTATCCACGGAGTTCCTGGAACCAGTCCTCCTCAGACACCCAGGAACAACTGTACAACTTCTAATAGTTTTGTCAGTGATTCCTTTGGGTTCACTAAGGGAAAATGCCCAAATAATGAATCTGCCCCACCATTTCTAATCATATCTATTATCATATCTATTATATCTTTCTCTTTTTGCATTGACTAGGATCTAATCTATAATATTTAGCCAAGCAGTGGACAGAGTTGTCTTCTTCTTGACTTGCATAGAAATACTTTTAACGGCTCACATTAACTGTGATATTTGCTACAGATTTCTTATTCCTCAATTGCTGAGATCTCATTGCTTCCCCGAGTCTTCAGGATTAAAAGAATAATCAACAATGGGACTTAGAGCCCAGGTGCACAGACCCTGGAGGATGGGAAGCAAGACTGGAAAATGCAAACCTGGACGCAGACTTATCCAGAGGTTTTCCTCTAATAGCCCAAGGAACGACTTCTCTAAAAGAATGAATACGCTGGAGACATATTACCCACTATTTGAAGATGTTATCAATGACAGTGCTGCCTCATAACAAGGTGGTAGGAATGCCAGTTCCATCCACCTGGCAGTGCCCTTCAGGATTAGTGTGTGGAGAGGTTTCTGAAGCTGTGTCAAGGATTCTGTACAGAAAAGCACTGATGGCAGGCAGCAGAGGGTGGGGCAAAAAGGAAGCGGGAAGAAGCAGTTGGGGTGCATGCCAGATATCTGCTACCTCTACCTAAGTTTAATTATATGATTGACATGGAATACAAGTTAGTTTCTTAATAAGAATTTTTAGGGGGAAAATGCAGCCATTTTTTGAAAAATTTAACTTACTTCTTCCCAATTTTATGTGCTAAATCCACAGTAGGTTTTACAACTATTTCAAAGAGAGATGGAATTTTCTTGAAATCATCAGAGAGATCTGTCTGAAAATCATCTTCGGGATCAGAAAAGGGAAAATGCTCTGGTGGGGTTGGCAGAAGCCCAACTCCTGGAGGCGGTTTGGGAAGAGGAGTTATGCCACGCTTTCTAAGTTCTTCTAACTCTCTTTCGTCTTCATTTGTAGCTTCTTCTTCAGTATTCAACACCTAAAAATAATTGGCAAGGATTACTATTTCAAAACAAGCTTTCTTCCTCACATTTAAAACTGTGAAGACTTGAGTAAACTAAACTAGTTTTGTTAATAGAAAAATACAATATTAAAGTTGAAATAGATCAGACATAGCTAACTAATTTTTTATAAAGAATATGAGGTTCAAAGAGGTAAGGGATATTTCTTAAAGTAAATTAGCTTTTGTAGAAATCAAATTTTGTGGTTACCAAGGTAGTGGGAGGAAGAACTGGATGAAGGTACTAAAAAGGTACAAACTTCGAGCTATAAGATAAATAAGTACTAGGGATGTAAAGTACAACATGGTAAATGTAATTAACAGTGCTGTATGTTATATATAAAAGCCGTTAAGAGAGTAAATCCCAAGAGTTTTCATCACAAGGAAAAAAATCTTTTCTACTTCTTTAATTTTGTATCTATAGGAGATGATGGATGTTCACTAAACTCCCTGTGATCATCACTTCAAGATGTATGTAAGTCAGATCATTATGTTGTACACCTTGAATTTATACAGTGCTGCATGCCAATTATATCTCAATAAAACTGGAAAATAAATAAACTGCATTTGAACAGAAGTTCAACTGAGAGAAGTAAAATTTATGAGGGACTGGTTGAAAAAATTAGGTTTTTTAATGGCAGAACAATGATAAGAACAAAAGATTCTGGTTTTTTTTAAGGTTAAGGCAATTATATTACTTACTATCATTAATAAGTAAAGGATACTATAATAGGTGCCACTATTGAGCATTTACTATTTACTAGGAGTGGTATGAAGTGTTTCATATACATCACATAATTTAATCTTTTAAGAACAAAAGATTCTTAATTCTTAGTCCAATATTCCTGCTTTTCTAGCACATTACATTAATAGAATAAAGCATAAACTAACAAGTCCTTGATCTCTCAGCAGAGTTTTATAAACTATGACTTATAAAACATGATTCAAGTCAAATGAATCTGTAATCAAGGTGCAAAAATATTACTCACTTTGTCCAAAAGTTTCTTTGTTTCTTTAGTCAGATCATCATGTGAAAATTTACAGTTGTCTCCTTGGTAACATTTTGCTCCACTATGATAGAACTTGCATGGAAATTCATGTAAATAAAAATATTAAGGAATAGACCACGTAAAATCAAACTCTCATATTTTTAAACCAAAAACCATAACTGCTGAATCAATAAGACTTTATTACTATATATTGTACTAAATTTTCTATAATCACACAACTTATTTAATTTTTAATTTTAAGATAAAATATTTTAAATACATGGCAAAACATTCAAAAAATTTTAAGTCTCCTCTACTCTATTAAAACTAGAAAACATTTTTTTTAGAGCTTAACTTTTTTTTTTTTTTTTAAAGGAATTCCTTTATTTTTATTTTTTATTTATTTATTTATGGCTGTGTTGGATCTTAGTTTCTGTGCGAGGGCTTTCTCTAGTTGCGGCAAGTCGGGGCCACTCTTCATCGCGGTGCGCGGGCCTCTCACTATCGCGGCCTCTCTTGTTGCAGAGCACAGCCTCCAGACGCGCAGGCTCAGTAGTTGTGGCTCACGGGCCCAGTTGCTCCGCGGCATGTGGGATCCTCCCAGACCAGGGCTCGAACCCGTGTCCCCTGCATTGGCAGGCAGATTCTCAACCACTGCGCCACCAGGGAAGCCCAAGAGCTTAACTTTTTATTTTAAAAAAACTTGACTGTACAAACTATATTACCTGTTATTTTTTTCTGTCAGTGATAGATGTTTATATCTTCTATCACAGCAGAGTTAGTAATGTAGGTAACTAACACAGACTTCCTTAGAAAGAGCTTTGGGTCAAGATTTCACAAATCATCTCCCAAATACCGTAATATAAATTACGCCAAAAATTCTGTGCAAAATCTAGATGCTTTCACCACTGATCAAAAGAGTCATGTTAAAGTTTCAATAGTTTGTTGAGAGTACCATGATACTGAAATGTTAAGTATAAATGTTAAGCTTGGATAATTAGCTAATTCCATTAATATTCTTTTTTCTCAATAACCATTTTTTTAATTGAAGTATAGTTAACTTACAATGTTGTGTAAGCTTCAGGTATACAGCAAAGTGATTCAGTTATACATATATATATATCTATTGTTTTTCAAGAAAACAATTTTTTAAAGTAAAAATATTTATAATGGCTATAGCAAATATTATAGTGTAATTTAATTATGTAAACTCTGTTACTTTACTCAATAAAATAAAATATAGAACAAATAAATTTTGTAGCAAGAGCTCATATCTATGAAGAAAATAAAGGGGTCTGATATGTCAAATATCCCCAAAATGAAAACTACAGGCTAATCTTACTTAAAATTTTGGAGACAAACTTCTAAAGAAAATATTAAATCTAGAAGTATAGTGAAAAATATACCATTTTCAGGTAGTGTATGTTCTGGAAATTTCTGGGTAGTCTTAGGAAATTTATTACTGTAATCATCACATAGATAAGGTCAAGAGAGAAAAATCATGTGATCATCTTAGCAGATATAAAAGGCAACTGATAAAATTCAAGATCTTTTTTTGATATTAAAAACTCTTAGTAAAATAAGGATATACATACTTAACTTGATTTTTTTAAAAAATCAATCTTAAAACTATAGCCATAAGCCAAAGCAAAAGGGCATTATCTTTGAAACATATATTATGCTGCCACAATCACTATTATTTAACATTTTTCTGGAAGTATAGACAATACAGTTGAAACTGTCATGCCACAGATGGCATGACTATGGAGAAAAACATAAGAATAGATGGAAAGCTTTAAGAAACAGTTCAGTAAGGTATCTGGTTTCTAAAGAAGTACGTCAAATCTGAAAAAAAATTTTCTTTGTTTGAATAAGACAAATTTATCATAACATTTTGGTAAAGAAAAAAGGAGTATGTGCCCTAGTAAATATCAAATATAATATTACAGAGGGGAATGGTCAAAGAGCACAATGTGTAATAGTATAGAAGCAGAATTATGCACAGAGGAAAATTTAGAATATGGTTAAGGTGACCTTTTAAATCTGTGAAGAGGGGACAATGAGCTAACCATTTGGAAAAAAATAAGGTACTTACTGAAGGACAGTATATATATATATATATATATATATATATATATTTTTTTTTTAAGAGGACCATATATAGTGAAATGCCGTAAGGGTAAGGTAGGAATACAACTGGAATGTATAGATTTCCAAAGGGAGAAGTAGGGAAGAATATATAGTGCTTATCATTACGTGGTAAGATTTGAGAAGACTTTGATTTTATAATTTCCAACAATGACAATTTATTACTTATGAACCTAAGTAAATAATCATTTAGTCACAGAATAAATATGTTGCGAACTACTCCTTCAGGAAGCACGGTCTCTTGAAATACTTATAAGCTGAGTATATTAAATATAAAGTACATTTATTTCATAGATTTTTTTTCCAAAGGGAAGTTATTTCATTTCCCTAAAGAAAACAACTCAGTTTGCCCTTTTGAAGTGCAAGGGATGATTAGACCTGGTTTATATAACGTGCTATCTTAAATTTAAAACCAAACTAGGCTTTCCGGGTTGTACTTATGATTTTTAAAGCCTCAATGATGCTTGAAAACTGCAATATTTTGGTTAACATGTTTTTAATAAAGGATATTATGCATATAAATGCAGTTCTCGCCTTTGGTACAATATCCTTGTAAATAAAATTTGCAGATCTCTTTTCTCTTCTCCAACTCTGCATCATGATCAAATTTACATTGATCTCCCTGTTTACAAAAAAAGAAAAGAAGAAAGAGAAAAAAAAAAAGAAACCACTGAATTGAATTTTCTCCGTGGTGTTTCATGGTAGAACTATGGTCATATCTCCAGTCTTTAAATAATGAGCTAATGATAATTCAAACAGTCCTTAGAATTCTTGCCCAAGACAGTGGATGTGGCTGTGTGCAGAGAGCCAGCACAGGCAGCATGACCTCAGAGGATACTGCCTGGCCCCACCAGCACTCACCATTTCTAGCTGAGCTACTCTGGGGACTTATTTAACCTCCTCGTTTGGCCATGTTAAAAACAAGCATAATAACAGTAACTACAGTTCACTGTGTCACTGTAAAGATTAAAACATTTAATATTAGTGATCTACTTCGAACAGTACTTGCCATACAGTCAGCATCATGTGTTTGTTAAATAAGATCTCAAGTTATATTACTGCCCCAGAATGTAATTAAATGAGTTCTGATATACAGTATTCAACGCAAGATACATTTTGAAGAACCAGTTTTATTACAACTATATGAGAAATGAAAAAACTAACCACCCCCTAAAATGACTTTAAATTTTAAAGATGATTTCAGAAGTTAAAATGATTTATGATACCCCTATAAATTTACCTTAATACATCTCCCTTCCAGAAAGTATTTACAGATTTGTTTTCCTTTATGTTCCACTGTGTGCTGATTAATAAATTCCTGAGTCATAACCTTCCATTTTTTCCCTGGTTTACTATACTGCAAGAAAAAAAATTATTTAAATAAAACATATGAAGTAGTAAAAAGGTATTAAAATTTATAGTCAAATGAATCTAGAAAGCAGTATACATTGATTATTAAAAGTAGTGAAGACTGGACATTCTGATGCTATTCATTTACTTGGAGAGAGATATGCTTCTAGAAAAGTGCTTATTGCTATACTAGTAGTTGCAAAGAACCCTATTTCTAATTCAATGAGGACACACAACTACGTTTTTCAAAATAAAATTATGAAAATCTTGAAAATTAACAATAATACTTTGGCAAAGGTACAATAAAATATTTACTCTCATGTACTGTTGATAGAAGACGTAAAATATTCATATTGTTTGACACAAAATTTGTACTTTTCAGGATTATTCTGAAGGAATTATCAGGAAGGCACACAAAGATTTATTCACAAAAATAACTACTGCAGAATTATTTACAAGTAAAACAAACAAACAAAACAAAATCTAGAAATACTGTACCCATCCAAAACTAGGAGACAAGTCAAACACATTATGATACATTTAGGTGGTAGAATATTATGCTGTCATTAAAAAATCATGGGATGGACAGACAATTTGGGGACATAAGAAAATGTTCACAATACCTTACCAAGTGAAAATGTGACCCCAGTTTATAATAATAAAGACAAAGAAAAAGACTAAAAGAATACACCCCTACCTTTAACAGTGTATGTCTCTAGATGTACCTCTAAAAAATTATAGATTGCTTGCGTGTGTGGTTATTTTGTACTTTCTATAGGAAAAAAATGGAGGATGTATTCTTTAACTTTAAATTTAAAAAATTAAGAAAAACTAGTATGTGGTAGAAAATCTCACAGCCCTACTTATTTTTCTTAGTTCTTCTCCTCAGTCCCCTATTCAACTTTTGCTACAAGTATAAGAGGGTTGAGTAGCAAGAGAGTATGATGCTTAGCCAAGCTAAGGAGTTCCACTCATGAGCGCTATAAAACACCACTGTTTTTCAGGCTCTTAGCATGCATAGTGCCTTGAACATCGAGGAGCTTAATAACTATTGACATTTGCTCTTCTGATTTGTTATCAGTTTTCCCTTTTCCCTCAATTTGTTAGAAGATGGAGAACAAAGCACAATCTACTGAAAACAGGAAACTGCCTCACAGCAAACACTTAAGGAAATAGATGGCTAAACTTAAATCTGATCCTCAGCACTCCCAACTGATGAAATATATATTTTACTAGAAGAATTCTGAAAAAAAGTATAAGAATACCAGGAAAATAGATAATCTTTGAGGTTCTTTTAAAAATATATATATATACCCAAATTGCCCAAGGAAAACGCAAAGAAACTGCTTATACTCTACTCTGATAGGATCATTTAAAATGTCTTAAATCTATGCAAATTTTACTTACAAACATTTTCTATTTCTAGGCTCACTTAGAACAAGTAGATATAAATGACCAGTTCACATATGCCTTCTGTACAAGGAATTGTGGCTGTAATAAAATAGGCAGCCAAAGAGAGTGCACTGTGCAAAGTCAATGAGCCAACTTGAGGAATATAACTCTGAAATTAAAAAGTAAAAATATTAGGTAATCACCCTCCCCCCCAAAAAAACGCTGAAAAATGTACCAAGTTGTACCTATGTTTCATTAATAACTCACTCTTTCTGTCTATGTTACTTTCTAATGATACCCCTCGTTGTCTTAACGGAGGATCGTGGGGGGCTGTTTTTTTTCCAGTTTAGCTCTGTTTAAACGAGTAGTAAGTATTGCAGTACCCATAACTATGGGAAAACTGACTATAATCAAGGTATTCTAGAAAATCTAAAGCAACTTAAACAAAATTTCAGGATAAAATAAAGTGCCTAGAAGATCTGATCTTTTAAGCTTGAGCCTACAGAAGAACCACAAATGTCCTCTATCCTTTTTTTAAATTTTTAATTTAATTTTTATTTTATATAGGAGTAGAGTTGATCCACAATGTTGTGTTGTCCTCTATCCTTAAGACCTTTTATGAACTATAAGAGCTGGAAGAACGACAGAAGTAATCTAGTTCATCACCCTCATTGGACAAATATGAAAACTGAAGATTAGTGAAGTTAGTGACTTGCCAAAGGTTACGTTTCATGTTAGTAGAATCAGATAGAACTCTTTGCACTATATCACACTGTTTCAAAGAAAACACAATTCAAGAAAGAGGGAGAAGGAACTCCCTGGTGGTCCAGGGTTAGGACTCTGCGCTTCTACCGCAGGGGGCATGGGTTTGATCCCTGGTCAGGGAACTAGGATCCCGCAAGCTGTGCGGTGTGGCCAGAAAACAAAAAAAAGAAAGAAAGAAAGAGGGAGAGAAGGAAAAGACAGAGAAAGGGAGGGAAAAACCAAACTATCCACTTGGTGATTTTAAAATTTACTTACTCTAGAGGATGTATTATATTGGTATAGGGAACAAGAGCATAAAAGATTTTTCAAATATACTAAAAGGAGGAGGAAATTAAGGATCTACTGGGAAAAGAATATGTATTTATAAAAAAAATTTAATAGTTACTATAAAGACTAAAAAATTTTAGGAGTTATATGGCCAAAAGAATGAATAAGGCTTTAAAATCCATCAAAAGTTTGCATGTTCTGTGACTATACTTGAGTTTTCAAGAAAATTAGTGTGGACATGCAGGTATTCCTAAATTTATCTGGCCTTTGGAGGATCTTAATACTCCTTGAAAAGGCAAAGGTAAAAATGGATCTACGTTGGCCACTCCAAGTATGTTCACTCTACCCTGGATGGGCCTCCGCCAAAGCACTCCTGAACATGAGCTGCTTCCTTGGACGCTGACACGCTCCTGCTTGTTTCTGGAACCGTAAGAAGAAATCTCTCATGAGAGCCAATAAACTGACATAGTGTTGATAACATATTTTAATCTTGATAAAGAAAGGAAAAATATTCTAAATCTGATAAATGCAAAAGAAAGAATTTATTCTGATTTTCTACTACATGATAAAGAAATCTTTTAGTTGCAGCCCAGATCTGCAAACATCTAAAATGTTAGTGCTTGAAGAGGCCATTAGAGTTAATACTGTACTCTAATTTTACAGATTGAGCAAACTGAAGCTCAGAGATAGGCAGTAACATGATCAACACCATACTTTCTTGGAAGCTAATTTTTTTTCACATATAGGGTGTGAGTACTGAATATAGGAGAAGGCTTACTTAGAAAACACTCATATTAATTTGGTCTAGTGAAAGCAGCACATCCTAGACATCTACACGTGTCTAGAAAGATGGACAGGCAGGTTATAGTCACCCAGAAATTCTAAGCTTGTTTCCATGGAACGGTGAGTTAAGAGTAAATGTTAGTAGGTGTGTAGGAAAAAAAGAGTTCATGGTCAAGTAAATTTTGAAAATGATGGGTTGAACAAAGTAAAACAGACTTCTTTATGCCTAACCTGCTCAGAGTGTTTAATACATTAATGTTGACTGAGAATCCCCAAGAGTAGCATAGCATGTGCTGGGTTTCACAAATTCATTTGGGACCAAACTTCTTTTTTCTGTTAACAACTCCCTAAGTTGTACATTAACTAGTACATATTAAGAAATCTTTGCCCATTATCTTTAAACCCAGAAATGAGAAAACTGAGAATTTTCCAATTACAATATGTTACTATCCCTCTTCTTTTTTTTTTAATTTTTAAAAAAATTTTGGCTGCATTGGGTCTTCGTTGCTGCGCACAGGCTTTCTCTAGCTGTGGTAAGCAGGGGCTACTCTTCGTTGCGGTGCGTGGGCTTCTCATCGCGGTGGCTTCTCTTGTTGCAGAGCACGGGTTCTAGGCGCGTGGGCTTCAGTAGTTGTGGCACGTGGGCTCAGTAGTTGTGGCGCACAGGCTTAGTTGCTCCGCGACATGTGGGATCTTCCCGGACCAGGGCTCGAACCCATGTCCCCTGCATTGGCAGGCGGATTCTTAGCCACTGCACCACCAGGGAAGCCCCTACTTTCCCTTTTCTATCAATCAAGGTTGCAGCTACTGATAACCCACCCTTGCTCTGTACAATTCAATCAAATCTTACTGGAACAGTGGCAGAATACAGGAATTGGACCACTCTAATCCAGAAAGTCGCTACAAGGTTGAAATGTACTGTTCAGAGTTCAGTTCAATTCAACATATATTTATCCAATATCTACTATACACATAGTTCATAAATTCATCTTTCCAACCATTTATACCTCCTTTCTTCTCTTTTAATGATTTCAACTGTAATAAGTAAGTGAATTTACCGCTATCTCCCTTCTTGTTCCTGCTACGTATTGAGCTATTAGAATTTTATTGCCATTTGCATCTAGGGACCATGACTCCTAGGAAAGGAAAGTACAACAGAGAACTAATAGAACAAACATGTTTGCTTTCAGACATATCAATTTTATTTTGAGGTGCTTTCCAACTTACCGATTTTATTTCGAGGGCACCAAAACGTGCATCTGTGTACTACTATCAAAACTAATTAAAACAATACTTCTTTTCTGGAATTCATCTATACTCATTTGATCTGAACTGGAAAATTTTCATTTACTAGGAAAGTAGCATTAAAATCACAATGCTGGGCTTCCCTGGTGGCACAGTCGTTAAGAATCTGCCTGCCAATGCAAGGGACATGGGTTCGAGCCCTGGTCCGGGAAGATCCCACATGCCGCGGAGCAACTAAGCCCGTGCACCACAACTACTGAGCCCACGTGCCACAACTACTGAGCCCGCGCACCTAGAGCCCGTACTCCGCAACGAGAAGCCACCACAGTGAGAAGCCCGCACACCGCAACGAAGAGTAGGCCCCGCTCACTGCAACTAGAGAAAGCCCGCGCGCAGCAACGAAGACCCAGTGCAGCCAAAAGTAAATAAATAAAATAAATAAATTTAAAAAAGAATCACAATGCTTTCTTTTGCAGCCAAATAAGTTACAAAATGGAAAAGCTCCTCTCCTCATTATATATAAATTCTCAGTACCTCTTGAAAGTCATCCGTTCCTGAAAACACATTAGGCCCTTTATTGGCCCTTCCTCCACGGTCTTTGCGTTTGATTTTCTTCGGTAAGCCGCGTCCACGAGCAACATTAAAACTTTTAACCCTCTGTTCAATACCTAAAAAAGTTAAAATGTACTTCAGATAGTTAAAAAAACAGCACACTAGACAATCTACTAGTTTACAGGGAATAGCATATTTTAAATAGTCTATAGTGTACGGTGTATTCTTTTTTTCCCTTTAGATTCAGTGAAAAAAATTAATTCAGTCTTTACATTTTACTTCGTGGGTACTGCTCCTTATTGTTTTGTTTCTTAAGGGATGTTAACAACATGAGGAAGGCAAGAAACAAGGATATATACATGGCTGGAGAGGTCAAATCTAGTTTTATTCTCAATTTTCCTTAGAATAAGCAATTAACAAGGTTTTCTGTTTTTAAGAGAATTAAATATTACATTCATCTCTAAGGAAGACATTGTAGGTATTAGTGATTAATTTGTGGCAAATTGAGTTTCTATTGATAATGTTGAATAGACATCACATATATCTCCAAGCAAAATTTATACTTGTCTTTTACTTTTGAAAAACTTGATATTTAAAAGTCTCTAAAGAGATACTCAAATGACTAAAATTATATATCAGGGCAGTAAGTTACAATACAAAGTGATTTCTCATTATACCAGAGTCATATTGAACTAATAAGTTTTCTAATGATATTAAACCTACAAAATAGCCAATAGATATATAGAAAAATGTTTCACTTCATTAAAGAAATCAAAGAAATTAAAAATTTAAAGATAACATAACTATTTTCACCTCAAAGAATAATGTTGGTAGGGATTTGGAGAAATTGGCATTTGCACACACTGGCAGGGGTGTTATAAATTGCTACATCACCTTTTTGGATATCAACTTAGTATATGGATCAAAAATTTTCAAATGTAGCTATGTCTTTTGACTCAATTCTACATTTCAGCATTTACTCTCAAAAAAAAAAAAATGTTTGCCAAGATATGTATAAATATGCAGGGTTAATCACAGAATTTTTAAAAATGGGTGCAACTTAAATCCCAAATAATTACTAACAAACAAACCTAACACTTTATTAGGCAAATTATGGCATATCTATTTAATTGAATAGAATGTAGACATTAAAATCTACTCATTAACATAAGAATGACTGAGATACAATTCACAGTTAAGGGAAAAAACCAAGTTATAACAGTGTATAGTTTTTTGTTAAAAAATAATTGTCAAAAAATTCTAGACGAATGTATACCGGGGAATTCCCTGGCAGTCCAGTGGTTAGGACTCCGTGCTTCTACTGCAGGGGGCCTGGGTTTGATCCCTGGTTGGGGAACTAAGATCCCACAAGCCGGGGCACAGCCAAAAACAAAACAAAAGTATACCAAAAATATTAATAGTAATTGTCTCTGGGAGTAGGGATTCAAACTGCTTTTGTTTTATCTTTGATCTTTGCTGGGTTATCTTTTCTACACATAGAAAAAGTTTTCTACATTTGAGCATATATTATTTTCATAACTCTGGGGGAAAAAATGAAAGTCAAAATAAAATGCAATACTCAATTCTTTAACAGAACAAACAGAAAGAGTTTGAAAGGAAGAACCCCAGGTGGGAAAGGATGAACAAGGTCTCTACATTCCCCTTATTCCCCAAGTGGAATGATCCCTGACACCACTATGTCTGGACTCCAGGAACAAACTTACTAATTACAATAGCACATGCATAGACAAATTCCTGTCTCTTTAGTTCAACAAAGCCTAGATCCACATTTTTCAAAGGAATTTTGCTTGGAAATCAAGAAAAAATAAAGCCATAAAAATAACCAAATTTACTCGTAACTGATTCCTTTTTTCAATGATAATTAAATGATAGTTACATAGGGCTTGGGTGCTCACTACTTCACCTCAGCCTCATCTCGTTCCAGTTTTCTTGAAGCAGACATATTGACTGGACAGTTCTTAAGGCTGATTTGACCCTGATGTGACCCATAATTTCTATGGCAATCTTGTACTGGTCTCTCCAGGGACGATGTACCTCAATATAGCAGATGAATAGGTTATCACTCCAGAAATTTCTTTAGATTATGTTCTTATTTCTGATCCTGAAGAATGTCTATAGTCCTGAGTACATTTACATAGAAAAGATGATCACTACATTTTAAAGCCTAATAAAAGAATCGCTTCCCAGGATTCTGTCCTTACAGGTCTAAAACATAAAGTAATACAGAGTAACAGAGACAGCTGAAAAAGGTAGGGTATTTCTTTCAGTATACTGATACCATATAGAAGGGAGGGGAAAAACATAACAGGAAAGTTGTTTTACATTTTTATGCACTTTAAAAATATTAAGAAATCTTTTAAATTCAAATTTTAAGATATCATGCAGATTGAAATATTTGTAGATTTTTGTCCTCAAGGTCTACAAAATAAATAAAAACGAATTCAGGAAGCACAGGAATAAGCTGATCATGGGAAAGGACAAAGAAATTTAAGATTTTACTTCATATTTACCTGTTTTAATAAGGTTCTCATATTAAAAAACAGACAATTTCAAACTTACCTTGCTGAATTCCTTTCAATCTTTGTTTTTTCCCTGGTTCTTTAGAAAATGATGATCCTAAAGCAGTATTTGAGGTTTCTTTAGCTTGCCTGTATTGTTTCAGCTGACTGGCAAAATCTTCCTCTGTTTCCTGACTGTAGTTACCAAAGTTCTCATCACTGTAGTTACCAAAGTTCTCATCACTGTAGGTACTGTACTCATCATATTCTTTACTCTTAAATTTTCTGTTATGTTGACTCTTCTTTGATGCCATGTAGCTTCCTGATATATGTCCATGCTAAGTGAAAACGCACAACCATTATCAAGATTTTTCAGTTATATATAGGAATTGATAGAAACACAGGACAACTTTTTTCCCCCAGAAAGTTGGGAGAAAGAAGGGGAAAAGACAGTTATTAGTTCTGCCTCTTGGTTAGAACTTATCTATGGCACTATTTAAAACTAAGTTCAAAAAGCTAAATGCTACTCTGATGTTATTAAACATTATAATGTTCATAGAACATTGCTGGAGAGTGTGTCTTGTTCACCTTCTGTTTTCCATGTCCATGTCTTATGTTTCCCATGCTCCATGCCTCAATATTTATACACATAACAGTACTTTAAAATCCATACTGTCATACAGGAATTCCGTCTCCAAAAAAACTGAAGAGGTCTTTTTGAAAACAGAAAAAAAAAATAGTAAAACAGCTTGGAGCAGGGGTAGAAAATATATAGAGTCTCCTAAGATTCAAAAATTCCCAAATGACACGTTTAAGTACATTATATTTAATTAAAAAACCATATGTAAAGTCAAATTTGTAAAAAGAAAATATATTTGAGGTCTAATAGAAAAAACAGAGATTTCCCTAATTGTAAAAAACATCTAATGAATAAATTGCTCATTAGAAACTATTTATTGCACTTATACATTATTAATTTTAATGCTTTTTACTAAAGCATGTAAAAACAAAAAATACATTGTAGTCCTAGAAGTTCATTTAATGATAGTAATTCAAGTATATCTCTAGTCACTGAAATATTTTTATTACTTCTATCATATCTATTGTCAATTTTTTTATAAGAAAGCAAGAAAAAAATTGCACATAATTACAGCTTGAGGATCTAGAAAAAGTCAGACCATGACTCATTTTCAGTTTAGTACATTTTAAATGTGATATAAAAATACTGCCCTGGCAGAATACTAACATGAGACTGTGTTTTTAATAAAATGCAGAGAACATACAGAGTGAAGTAAGTCAGAAAGAGAAAAACAAATATCGTATATTAACTCATATATGTGGAACCTAGAAAAATGGTACAGATGAACCGGTTTGCAGGGCAGAAATAGAGACACAGATGTAGAGAACAAACGTATGGACACCATGGGGGGAAAGCGGGGCGGGGTGGTGGTGGTGGGATGAACTGGGAGATTGGTATTGACATATATACACTAATATGTATAAAACAGATAACTAATGAGAACCTGCTGTATAAAAAATAACAATAAAATAAAATTCAAAAATTCAAAAAAAATAAAAAGTAAAATTCAGAGAAATACTAAGTCCTTTTCAGCAATTATAAAATAGAGAAAAAGTATATAACTAAAGCAATCAAGAAAATCAATTAGCTCATCAATTTTAAATTTTGAAGACATTATATTAGATTTCCAAATTTTTTTAAGCAACATTTTTAAAGTTTATAAACTGTTCTCAGTCTAGCACTTCAGAAATTCAGAAGGGGATTTATAACTATAACCAAAAGGCAGTTTCTTACATTTTAAAAAAAGCCACTATGAAAATAAAACAAAAAATAATTGCTTTGATTAAGTTGAAGATTAATTAATTAGTTGAATGGTACTTACATTTCCTTTTATAAAAAATGTGATTACATTAATTCTTCAATGATATATTTCAACGCCTAATGAGCAAGGATTACTCTGTTAATGGGCGAGTATGAATTTTTCTCTAGAGATTAGATGCTTTTCACAAAAGCTTTAAGTCTTAATCCAATTCTCTGATTTTTCACAGCCTTTACAAAAATAATCTCCATAATTCCTACTTTTTCAAGCAGAATTATCCCTAAACTTTCAATTCATCCCTCGTTTTCCCAACTGCAAATAATCCTAATAGCCCTCTAATTATGCAAACCTCAGGGCTTCTTCAGCAGTGACAGACTCTAATGTGGCTTGCTGCAGTGCTTAGTGTTTGCATCAGGGCACCACCCATGCGGTGCAAGCTCTCCAGGAAGCGCTAAATGAATGAGGGGTTACAGAGCAGCCCCAGTTCTCTAGGAGAGTATCTCCTCGTGCTTCACATGTTCACCATTTGGAATGAACAAAATGTACTCACCAGCAAGGATCTAGCAAGTATTTTTAAAAGCCCTCCTAAAGATAAAAGAAATGAAAAAGACTATAAATTTTACTGAAGGATATAGTTTCTCCAATCACTCTGCTTATTGATTATTAGGCTATCTACCTGCTAGAATGTCTGTGGGGGCAGATTTGGTTTCTGTTACACAGGCTGTCACTCTAAGCATGAAATAAGAGAACAGGAGACCCTGAGCAAGGATGAGGAAAAAGGAGATATATTAAGTCCTCTAATTTAATAGCTAGATGCTGATACTATATTCTATTGTCGGCCTATAACTGTAGAAGTGTCATACAGTAGATACTTGTTATCTAATTACATGAGATTTTTAGGATATACTTTCTAACCTCAATGAGTCAACCCTAAAGCATATGTGAAGGAAATGATCCTGAACTTTCTCTTCTAATGGCAGACTAGGTAATTTAATTCAGATCAGTCCTCCTCCTAAAAAAATGCAGCAAAGATAGACAAGATATTTTTTTCAGACCACTGTAGACATCAGAGAGCTAACAAATTAGTGAAGGATTACTGGACCATTACCCATGGAGTAGATGAAAATCCCCAGAAGTGAGCAGTATTTGGAGCTGTTTTTGCTCTGAAAGCATCAGCCCAGCATGAAAAATCATCTGGAAGGTTCAACAGCACTTTTGACTATCCTTTCAATCTTTGGGAACAAAAGGAGTCCAGAGTCTGGAAAAAGCGGAAGCCTTAGCGACCCCCACCCACGAGAACTCAGGAAGTCTGGGGTTTTTCAGATACATGCACACTGACCCGAATACTCTCAGTGCTCCTGAAAGCATCAGGATTTTTCTAGCACAAAATAATATTCAGACTGAAGATTCTGTTCATACAGTGCAACATATTTAAGGAAGACATAAAGTATATCATATTGTTTTAATTTTTTTTTCTGTTTAAAACACATCAAATAATGTTTGCACTTGAAGAGGTAGGTGGCACAAAATTCATATACTGAAGCCCTAACCCCCAGTACCTCAAAATATGACAGTGTTTAGAGAAAGGGCCTTTAAAGAGGTGATTAAGTTGAAATGAGGATGTTAGGGTGGGCCCTCATCCAATTTGACTGCTGCCCTTATAAGGGGAAATTTGGACACACAGAGACACCAAGAGTCCACGTGCACAGAGGAATGACCATGTGAGGACAAAGCAGCATGAAGGTGACCATCTACAAGCCAAGGAGAAAGGCCTAAACAGATCCTTCCCTTGTGGCCCTCAGAGGAAACCAAACCTGCCAGCACCTCGATCTTGGACTCAGATCTAGCCTCCAGACAGTGAGAAAATAAATTTCTGTTGTTTAAGCCACCAGTCTGTGGTATGTTGTTATGGCAGCCCCAGCAAACAAATACATGACATATTCTTTACTTTCAAAGATTTAAAATTTGTAGCATATGTCTTATAAAATATTTTTTTAAATATCAGAAAGCAAAGAATGAAATTGAAAGTTTAATTTTTCTCTTTATAAAGCAGTAACTCAAAACCACAGTGAGATATCATTTCACACCAATTAGGAAGGCTGTTATCCAAAACAAAACAAACAAACAAAAACAGAAAATAACAAGCTTGACAAGGATGTGGAGAAATCAGAAAAATCTCATGCATCGTTGGTGGAAATGTAAAATGGTGCAGCCTTTGTGGGAAACAGTTGGTAGTTCCTCAGAAAGTTAAATGTAGAAATAACATATCATCAAGCAATTCCACTCCTAGGTCTATACTCCAAAGAATTGAGAGCAGAGTCTCAAAGAGACACCTACACACCCACGTTCATAGCAGCATTATTCACAATACGCAAAAGGTGGAAGCAGTCCAAGTATCTATTGACAAAATGTGGTATATACATATAATTGAATATTATCCAGCTTTGAAAAGGAAGGAAATTCTGATACGTACTACAACACAAGTGAACCTTGAAAAAATTATGGTAAGTGAAATGAGCCAGACACAAAAGGACAAATACGGCATGATTCCACCTATATGAAGTACCTAGAGCAGGCAAATTCATAGAGATGGAAAGTAGAATAGTGGTTACCAGGAGTGGAGGGAGGGGGAAATTAGGTATTATTGCTTGATAGGTACATGGCTTCTATTTAGGAAGATGAAAAAGTTCCGGAAATGGACAGAAGTGATGGTTGCACAACATCGTAAATAAACTTAATGTCACTGAACTATATATTTTAAAATGGTGAAAATAGTGAATTTTTCCAAAGACATACAAATGGCCAACAGACACATGAAAAGATGCTCAACATCACTAATCATCAGGGAAATGCAAATCAAAACCACAAGGATAGGGCTCCCCTGGTGGCGCAGTGGTTAAGAATCCGCCTGCCAATGCAGGGGACACGGGTTTGATCCCTGGTCTGGGAAGATCCCACATGCCGCAGAGCAACTAAGCCCGTGCGCCACAACTACTGAGCCTGTGCTGTAGAGTCCGCAAGCCACAACTACTGAGCCCACGTGCCACAACTACTGAAGCCCATGTGCCTAGACCCCATGCTCCACAACAAGAGAAGCCACCGCGCACCGCAACGAAGAGTAGCCCCCGCTCCCTGCAACTAGAGAAAGCCAGCGCACAGCAACAAAGACCCAATGCAACCAAAAGTAATTAATTAATTAATTAAAAAAAAAAACACCACAAGGATATATATCTATCACCTCACACCTGGCAGAATGGCTATCATCAAAAAGACAAGAAATAACAAGTGTTGGTGAAAATGTGGAGAAAAGGGAACACTTGTATGCTGTTGGTGGGAATGTAAATTGGTGCAGCCACTGTGGAAAACAGTACAGAGGTTTCTCAAAATATTAAAAATAGAACTACCAAATATCCAGCAATTCCACTTTGGGGTATTTTCCCAGAGAAAATAAAAACACTAATTCGAAAAGATATGCACCCCTATGTTCACTGCTGCATTGTTTATAATAGCCAAGATATGGAAGCAACCTAAGTGTCCATTAATAGATGAACGGATAAAGAAGATACAGTATATATATATATATATATATATATATATATATATATATACATATACACGCAGTATATGCAGTATATATACAATGGAATATTACTCAGCCATAAAAAAGAATGAAATCTTGCCATTTGTGACAATAAGGACGGACTTAGAGGGCATTATGCTAAGTGAAATAAGGCAGATAGAGAAAGAGAAATATCACTATTATTTCTCTTATACGTGGAATCTAAAAACCAAAACAAATGAGCAAACATAACAAAACAGGAACAGATTCACAGATAGAACAAACAAGTGGTTACCAGAGGGGAATGGGGATGAAATAGGTGAGGGAGATTAAGAGGTATAAACTTCCAGTTGCAAAATAAAGGAGTCACAGGGATGAAATGTACAGCATAGGGAAAACAGTTAATAATAATGTAATATCTTTGTATGGCGACAGATGGTAACCAAACTTATTGTGGTGATCGTTTTGTTATGTATAGAAATATTGAATCCTATGTTGTGCACCTGGAACTAACACAGTGTTATAGGTCAATTATACTCCAATTTAAAAAAAAAAAAAGAGAGAGAAAAAGAAATAGTTAAAATGGTAAATTTTATGTTAGGTATATTTTATGACAATAAAAATAAAGGCAATACCTGAGGAAATGGAATGTTATAATCCCTGTAGAAACCACTTCTTTTTCTGTGGGAACTTTCTGTATGTTCGACCTCTGAATCAAGGCTGTAGTCTGAACTATCATCACTGGATGGAGAATTATGCTAAAAGAAGGAAAAACCAAAAATGTTACATTTACAAAAGGAAGAAAATTTAACTAGTAACTAGATAAGCTGGTTTCAGCCAGAGGTGCCAACCAATAGATTATATTATCCTAGTAGGTTCTGAAGTATTAACTGGAAAATTCTTGCTCCAAAGACCACCTCCACCCCAACTTCTCTGAAATTTTCTGAGGAACAGTACATTTTCCTCTTTTCTCGGGGATTTTAATGGCAGCATTTTCCCCATCATCCCTTTGGCCCAAGGACTTCAAATAGAAAATACTGCACCTCTAGGCTCTAAAGTAGTCTTAACTTTAAGTTAATCTTTATTTTTTAAATTTTTTAAAATTTTTGGCTGCGTTGGGTCTTCGCTGCTGTGCGCGGGCTTTTAGTTGCTGCGAGCGGGGGCTACTCTTCGTTGCAGTGCACGGCTTCTCACTGCGGTGGCTTCTCTTGTTGTGGAGCATGGGCTCTAGGCACGCGGGCTTCAGTAGTTGTGGCACACGGGCTCTAGAGCGCAGGCTCAGTAGTTGTGGCGCACGGGCTTAGTTGCTCCGTGGCATGTGGGATCTTCCCAGACCAGGGCTCGAACCCGTGTCCCCTGCATTGGCAGGCGGATTCTTAACCACTGCACCACCAGGGAAGCCCCTAAGTTAACCTTAAAGGAAATAAAATTGGTTCCTCATCACCAAAAAGAGTCCTAGAACATGAATAGAGTATGAATTAATTTATTTTTTACCTAAAACAGCTTTAGAGTTCTTAATCTATTACATAAGTACCCTAAATCTAAAAGATATCAAAACATTCCAAATTATAAATATAACATAAATCCAACCCACAAAATTGAACAAAGATGAAATGCAAACCACAAGTAACTGACAGTGATTGACAAATATCAAGAATAAGCTTTTTCAAATATGAATGCAATTTCAAAAAAAAAAATCACTAAATATCCTTCTATCTAGCCAAAATAATTACCTTCCCAGGTTAAGCACCCTCTTTAAAAATTTTTTTTGAAGTTCTTATCAACAAAGACACTGGCTCTGTATTTTATCATCCTTGCATTCCCAGCATCTAAGACTAGAACAAACTCAGTAAAAATGTGCTGAACTAAATTGACCTCTTGATACTTTTAGAGTAGAAGGATCCGTTTTCTTCTACTCCATTCTTAAATGCTGGTTTAAGAAGACAAACTTTTCCTCCACCTTGTTCTTAAATGTTCTGGGGTTTAGTTTTGGGGTGCTGTTAATTCTGCTTTTGTTGATTTGATAGGTGATATGAAGATCTTTTTATAATTATGCTATGAAATGCTTCAAGCTTAACTACCTAATCTTTTTGGTTAGGACTTGAAATAAATATTGTCCATTTAAAAGCCAAGTTTGCTCTGTTACTAGCAGAAGTCAGCTCTGGCTCAAAAGAAAACCTTTCACCTGAAGAACACTAAAGGGGTAAGTCTTGCTTAAGAAGAAGTTCAAACAAAGGCATTGCTTCAGGAAGAGCCATCAGAGAAGAGAAGATTCTGTTAAAGGGAGAAGATTCTTCAGGCTAGCCCCAAAAAATGAGTCTAGAACACAGACTTTAAGAAGTCATTAGGAAGGCTATTATAAAATAATACATATGTGGCTCACCTACAGTAATAAGAAGTAGAGTAATTATTAACCCAAAATTAGCAATTGGACTACATTAAAAATAGCTGGAAGTAGTAGAGAGTAATTAAAAATTATTAAATTTTTAAGTGAAAAGGATAGTATACTTTTTTTATTTCAGAATTTTTGAGTTTCTTTTTTTTGGTTATTGTTTGGTATCTGTTTAGTGTTTGAAAGTGTTCCTTTAATTTTGTTATTTTACCTATAATACACTGGTGGATTATTTCTTTCAATACACTTGGTTGGTAAGTACTAAAGTTCAAGTCTAGGGACTTCCCTGATGGTCCAGTGGGTAAGACTCCATGCTCCCAATGCAGGGGGCCCTGGTTCGATCCCTGGTTGGGGAACTAGATCCCTCATGGCGCAACTAAGAGTCCGCATGCCACAACTAAGAAGTCTGCATGCCCCAACTAAGAAGTCCGCATGCCCCAACTAAAGATCCCACATGCTGCAACGAAGATCCTGCATGCCACAACTAAGACCCGGCCCAGCCAAATAAATAAATGTTTTAAAAATAAATAGGGCTTCCCTGGTGGCGCAGTGGTTGAGAATCTGCCTGCCAATGCAGGGGACAGGGGTTCGAGCCCTGGTCTGGGAAGATCCCACATGCCGCGGAGCAACTGGGCCCGTGAGCCACAACTACTGAGCCTGCGCGTCTGGAGCCTGTGCTCCGCAACAAGAGAGGCCATGATAGTGAGAGGCCCGCGCACCGCGATGAAGAGTGGCCCCCACTTGCCGCAACTAGAGAAAGCCCTCGCGCAGAAACGAAGACCCAACACAGCCAAAAATAAATAAATAAATAAATAAAATAAAAAAAATAAAAGTCATGGCTTTAAAAATAAATAAAGTTCAAGTCTCAGTGATTATCCTTTCTATAGAGCTCTTAACAAACATGACACCACAACGTGGTGAGTAAAGAGGGCAAAAGACATAGTTAAGAACTAATTAATAGGATAGCCATTTAGTGACCCCTTTAAATAGTCAAACAGTAACAGAAAGAATTTAGGGACTTCAGTGACTTCCCCAAACCATGCCAGCCTTTTCACACCTTTTTGCTTTTGTATTCTCTGTGTCTCTTTGGTCAACGAGCTAATGCCTACCTGTCCTTCAAGATTTATCACAAAAAATCTCCATGTTCAATAGTAAGAGAACGATACTAAAGTATAATACAATACAGAGTAATCAATTAAAATGGTATTTTAGAAGATTTTATAGAAACAACAAAATGTTTATCTGTACTATTAAGTGAAAATGCAAAATATAAAATCAATTAAATGGCATTTCTCTAATAATAATTGTCCACAAATTCATTATTACTCCTACCCTCAAGAGGTGGAGATTAATTCCTCTCCCTTTGAGTGTGGACTAGACTTAGAAGCTTGCTTCTAGCAAACAGAATTTGTCAGAAGTGATTAGGTTATAAAAAAGACTGTAGCTTTCATCCTGGGTGCTCTCTCTTGCTCTCTTGCTTTGGAGGAAGCCAGCCAAAGCACGAGGTTGAAGAAGTGGTGTGTAAAGGGGTCCACATGGTGAGGAACGGAGGCCTGCCAAGAGCCACATGACCGAACTTGGAAGAGGATCCTGCCTTAGTCAGGAGATGACTGCAACCTCGCAGGAAGCGCTGAGCCAGAATACCAAGTTAAGCCGTGCCCACGTTCCTGACCCACAGAAACTAGGAGACATACTTTTGTTGTTTTAAGCTTCTAAGTTTGGGGTAATATGTTGCGCAGCAATAGTTAATTAATACAGATTTTGGTATCTGGAAATGCGGTGCTGCCAGTACAAATATCTAAAAGGTAGAACTGGTTTTGGAACCAGGCAGTGGATAGAAACTGGAATGATTTTAAGAGGGCGCTAGTGAAAGCCTAGATCACCCTGAATGATTGTTAGTAAAATTTTGGACTTTGGGGCAACTTAAAGGGAAGTGAGAGTTATCTTATTAAAACTGGAAAAAGGGAGATCCTTGTTATGTAGTGGCAGAAATCTAGCAACACTGTTACCTTCAGCAATATGGAAAGTAGAAAATGTGTCTAATGAACTAGGTGATCTAGTTAAGATTTTCAAGCAAAATGTTCAAAGTACCTATCTATGAGGGAAGATAGATGAATTAAAGGAAGAACTGTTAAAAAGGAACCAGGACTTGATGGTTTTAAAAGTTCTTAGCCTCAAAATATCTAACTGTGTTTTTGCGCTTCCCTTTTTTTCTTAATTAGTTTGGCCAACCCGTGCTGCAGGGGGCACAGGTTCGATCCCTGATGGGAGAACTAAGATCCTGCGTGCCGTGCGGCATGGCCAAAAAAAAAAAAAAAAAAAAAAACTACTGACTTTTCATTCTAATTTGTTAAATTCTGCTTATAACTTTATTAAGCCCTTCCTTTTTGTTTCTGTCTTACTTTGCTGTTTTCTAGATTTTAATACTATAATAATTTTTCTTCTGATAATTTTTTAGCTATCTTCCATATGTCAAATTCTATTATTATTTTCATGAAATTCGGCAGGTTTAGTCTGCATTCAAAGGTGTTTTTGTTTTTCAACTTTGTTATTAATGTCTAGTTTTATTGCATCGTGGTTTGAGATTGCTCTTTGTACTATTTCTACTTTATCAAATTAATTGGAGTTTTCTTTGTTGCCTATGACATGGCCTGTTTTTATGAATATTCCAAGTATACTTGAGAGGAAGATATATTCTCAGGATTCAGAGCTTACTATATATTTATAATATTTATTTAATATCCTTACCACCTTTTCATCCATTTGATTAATCTCTTTGGGTTAAGAGAGATATACTGATGTATCTCCTGTTATTACTGTATTCCTGTCTATTTCTTGAAAACTGATGTTTAAGGGGATATTAAATATTAATAACAAATCGTCACTGTGAATTATAACCTTAACATTATAAAATGCCCTTCTTTCTTTCAATGCCTTTTTAACCTAAATTTGACTTTTTCATATATCAACACTGTGATTTCTGCCTTCTCTTTCTTTGCATCTGCCTGGTATAGCTTTACCCACTTTTCATTTCTTTATTTTTTATTTTTTTAACATCTTTATTGGAGTATAATTGCTTTACAATGGTTTTATCCACTTTTTAAATCTTTCTCTTCTACATACCTTAGAGCTGGATTTTGCATATCTTTTGGTATTAGAAAGATTATATTTTTGTTTCAGTTATTTCTTTCAAGTTGTCTTTTTCCAATAACCTTAGTCCCTATCCCTTCTTTGCATACTATTTGTTTACTAGTAGGACCAATATTGAAATTAGGCAGTAACCTCTTCTTCTACTTCCTCTCTTTCATTCCCAGGATAATAATTTGAAGTATATTTAAAAATTCTCAGTTAATAACTAAAAAACTACCAATAAGGTTATCCTGCTTACCATATATTCTTCTGCTTTCCCTGACATTTTTTACAGCTGTAATGTTTCGATACATAATATACTGCCCCCCATGTCCATCATTTAGTCTTAGCTTTACAGACTAATACGTAGTGTATGTAGATCACTCTCACTTTTTCACCCAGTCATTTTGGTTATCTGAACGTGTGCTCTAGGAGATTCTATGAGAAGTCTTATGATAATAAATATTTCCTGACTTCTATTATATACAGTTTTTCTGAGGACTTTATATTTGAAGTTCGGTATTTAGCTGGATATAAAATGCTTGGCTTGCATTTTATTCAAATATGTTACTCCATTATCTTCTGGCATAAAATGTTGATATCAAAAATTTTTCTATAAATCTGACTTTCCTTTCTTAATAAGTGACTTGGTCTTTTTGCCTAAATGACCAAAGGATTCCCTTTTCCCCCAGTTCTGCTGATGCTGTTTGATCATAGCCTGTATTATTTTCTTAATTTTTAAAAATCATTTTGAAATGTTAGGTTAAGTTTTTCATGTTTTGTGAGCATTCTTTCCTTTCTGGAAGAATATTATTCTCCCCATTTTCCTCTTTTTTTTAATAATAATAACTTATATGGAATGTGATCATGGTCCAATCTTGTTGCTCATGTGTCAAAGGAGGAATGAGCCAGGAAAACTTTCCTAGCTTCACTCTCTAGGGTTATTTCTTCTGTTGTTAGCACATGAAGTATTAAAAAACATGGCTGTGTATCATCTTCTGAGATATGCCACCCCTGCTCCCTTCCCCCAGTTTCTTTCCTTGGCCCTAGTATTCTTGTCCTCTCAACTTAGATTCTACTCCTAGCAGTTATCTCCTCAGGGTGGGACTCTGTCCTAGAAGAGATTTAGCTGATTAGTATTCATCAGGCACAGACCATTGTAGCACCATCCAATTTTACGTGGTCACCTTATACTCATGTGGGAATTGGGAGCTAGTAAAGCCCCCTCTCAGTTTCCATTGCTGTTTCTCAGTTTGGCCGACAGGCTTTCCATGTTCACTGGGGACTCCTTCATTGAGATGAATACCTGTTGGTAATTTGTTTTCTGGAAGTTCTTTTTACCTTTCCTCTGCTTCATTTCACACAATTGCTGATCCTGCTCCGGTCTTGCTGCTGTCTGTGGTTTGGCCTTATCCATTTTTATTTTTGAGGTTTGTGAAGATAATTTGTTACTTCATTTTTTTGGTAGATGTTGCCAATGAATTTTTGGTTTTGCTATCCTAATTGCTCTGTTTTTACGGGGGAAATTCAGGGAGTTTCAAAAACTACCCCACCACTGCTGCCAACTTTTCTCTGAGTTCTCTGTCAGTATAGGTTTCCCTTCTTCTCAACCGCAATCCACATTATTCTGTATCCAGCACCCAACTGTTCTCTTGATAGCATTTGTTTTTCAATTGTTCACTGCCTCTCTCCTTCCCTTTTCAATGTAATCTCTATAACAGCAGAGACCATTTCATTCATTGCTATAACCCCCAGCATACAGCACAGAGATTTCCACAGCAAGCACGCAATAATACTTACAAATGAGTAAGTAAATGAATGGATGGACAATGCCAGTGCTGTTAATCTACATCTGTAGAGAATGAAACTTTCTTTCCTTAAGCTTTCAGTATTCTTGCATACAATCTTCCATCAATTTAAAATATTTATTCTAATTTGCATTAAAAGTTACTTTGATTATTTAATTTTTTTATTGGAGTAGAGTTGCTTTACACTGTTGTGTTAGTTTCTGCTATACAGCAAAGTGAATCAGCCATATGTATACATATGTCCCCTCTTTTTTGGATTTCCTTCCCATTTAGGTCACCACAGAGAACCGAGTAAAGTTCCCTGTGCTATACAGTAAGATTCGCATGAATATTTTTTAAATCTTTAAAATATTTCATATAATCTTTATGTTCAGAAAATTTCTTAAGCACATAAAAAGACCTAATCCATATATTTTATAAGAAAATAGGCAATGATTTATACTTTATAATTTTCAGTGTTTTATATTTCATAAAAATTTACCAAAAGAATAAAAAATAGATTCTAACTAACCTTATGTTTCTCACGTTTTCTCCTTTTGGACTTTTTCTTCTCTTTTTCTTTCTTGTGTTTTTTCCTTGATTTTCTGTAGGCTTTCTCATTTTTCTGCTTTTCATCCTCTTTTGCTTCCTGTTCTTGAGTTTCTTCAAATCCTGCATCATCTATTTCACCATCTTCTAATTCACCATCTTCTCTGTAAAAGACAATGAAAATTTTAATTTTCAAATGTCAATTCTAAAGAGAATCTTACAGAAACAGTTCCAAAAGAAAAAAAAAAGCATGAGCCAAGAATTTAAGTTATACTCATTTAGATCAGGGGTTGGCCAATTTTCTATAAAGGGCTAGATAGTAAACATTTTAAATTTGCAGGCCACATATGGTTTCTGTTGCAAGATCTCTCTTTTTTTAAAACACCCTTCAAGAATGTAAGAAGCAATTTCAGCAGCCGCAGTTTGCCAACCTCTGATTTAGAGTAAGAGCATTGACTCTCACTCAATAAACGAATGAATGCATGAATGCAATACTATCCCAAGGTAATACTGCGATAGTTACCATCTATAATACTAAGCTATCATAAGAAAGAAAGAAAAGAAAGAAAGAAAGAAAGAAAGAAAGAAAGAAAGAAAGAAAGAAAGAAAGAAAGAAAGAAAGAAAGAGGGAGGGAGGGAGGGAGGGAGGGAGGAAGGAAGGAAGGAAGGAAGAAAAAGAAAAAGAGGGAGAGAGGGAGGGAGGAAGAAAGGGAGGAAGAAAGAAATTAAAACACTTTAGGAAGCAAACATTCTAACTACAGGAAGGAATTTAACTTAGTGGCCTGTAGACAGCTATAAATAGCTTTAAAATAAAAGCAATGTAATATATTAATTCTCACCATAAGAGTAAACTTCAATAAGAAGACAAATTTCAATAGGTAGATAAGTAATCTACCTACTGAAACCTGAACCACAAAAGCAGAATAATAAATTCCTCAACTTGAATCTATAAAAAATATTCATAGTAAAACCAAAAATCTACAAATCTTTATATTAATTATGACATTTTAATAGTTATAGAAGCCCAAATGTTCACTAACAGTATTTTAAAATGCAAATTAACCAACTGATCTACATGGGAAGATAAATACATACAATAATTTTAACATTTTAACCTGTTTCCATACAGTTTGAAAAAATGCAACTACAAATATTACATGGTGATACAGAAAGATAAATGTCTTTTGTGAATGGAAGCAAATGAGAAGCACACAAACTATGGTGTGTGCATTTTAAAGATACTTTTAAATTACTAGAAATGTGTGATTTCTAAAATGCAAAACTGATCATGTATCACTCTCCTGCTAAAAATCTTCAATGATGATGTGATGTCTCAAATTTGCTTCAAACAATCCACTGGGGATGAAGGAAGTGGTCTCAGCAAGACTGGCCATGAGTTGGTAATTGCTGAAACTGTGGGATGTGTATATGAGGATTCATTCTACCAATCTATCAATATGTGTTTGAAGTTTTCCGTAATAAAAAAGACAGTATCAGTGATTCCCTTCTGACCTGAGGATGATGTCAAAACTCCTTGACTCCAAAAGGCCCTTTATAATTGAGTCCCTGATTAACCAGCTAATTTCAATTCCTCAAGTCCCCAAGCCTTAAACATTGCCTTAAAAACTCTCATTGCCTTGCTCCTCTCAACATCCACCCTCTCACCTCCTTCACCTGGCTAAGTCCAATTCAATCTTTAGGACCCGGTTTAGATGTCCCTTCCTGCAAGATGCCTCCACTGACTACTCAGGATTAGGTGAGCTGCTCCATCCTAAGCACTCCCCTAATAATTCTCATTTCTTTATCTCTGCACTCTACACGTTATGTTTGAATGACTTGCTTATTGGTTGGTGAAAGCGGGGTATATGACTGTGTCTTTCATAGCTGTATCTCTAACCCCTAGCACGGTGCCCTGCTTTTTACTGAATGACTGAATGTAAAATATCCATAACCCTTGCCATTATAGAACAGGCACATAATATCACCCTGTATTGACTGTGAAGTCAATGTTGTTTTTCTCCAGTTTCCATCATAAAATCAGAGGTATATGTCTATTTAGGTGGACTTGAAAATTTCATGTGAGGCAGGTTCAGCATACTGGCTGTTTTAATTTAAAAAGTTTTGAGCTTTCATAACACTATAATACCTATGGCCCAAGAAAAATGAGTGCATATATTCACCCAAGGACAAGTATAAGAAAGTTTTTTAACAGCTTTAGTCATGATGGTAAAAAACTGTAAACAACCCAAATCTCCATGAACAGGTGAATGGATAAATAGTGTTTTATTTATATAATGGAATACTATAAAGCCAAAAAAAATTAACTACTGTACTGCTACACACAATACGATGAATGTTATAGACATAAGCAAAAGAAGCCAGACACAAGGGACTATCGTCTGACTCCATTTATATGCACTTCAAGAACAGGCAAAACTAATCTATGGTGATGTGAGTTAGAACAGCGATTACCTCTTGGAGGGTTATAGCTGACAAAAAAGGAGTACTAAGAAGCCTCCTAGGATGTTAAAATATTCTCTATAGATGGGTATGGTGATTACTACATATACACGTGTGTAAAAATTCATCAATTCTTAAAAATTCATTTAAGAATTGTGCATTTTACTGTCTATATGTAAAATCTAAATGCAAACAACAACAAAATCTACAGGTGTTCATCCTTTCTTTTACCACCATTTTCCTCCAGCTTGAGCTCCTTAAAGCATACCTTAAAACCACTAATTCATAATTAGCATTTTTGACTAGAGCTATTTAAATAAAGTACTCAAGCTGAAAATGCTGCACATAATTGTGTTCTACTTTACTTAAATTCTTTACCTGTGACATACGGGAATTTATATTTGTTATTAAACATAAAACACTTAAAGTTTTATAATTTTTCTTTCTTTTCCTTTAGCCTCTTTATCATTTCAACATTCATGCAATAACACATTTAAATTTGTAAATTTATGTTTGGTTACAAAAAAGGTGAGTAGGGGCTTCCCTGGTGGCGCAGTGGTTAGGAATCCGCCTGCCAATGCAGGGCACACGGGCTCGTGCCCCGGTCCAGGAAGATCCCACATGCTGCAGAGCAACTAGGCCCGTGAGCCACAACTACTGAGCCTGCGCGTCTGGAGCCTGTGCTCCGCAACAAGAGAGGCCGTGATAGTGAGAGGCCCGCGCACCGCGATGAAGAGTGGCCCCCGCTCGCCGCAACTGGAGAAAGCCCTCGCACAGAAACGAAGACCCAACACAGCCAAAAATAAAATAATTAATTAATTAATTTAAAAAAAAAAAAAAGGAGATTAAAAGGAAATGAAGAACAATGATCCACACTTCTATGAGCTGCTTCCAACGCTTTAAAAAATCACCTTTGGGCATATATGGAAAGCATGTGTGGCATAATGGAAAGAGACTTAGTAGGAGGAAACCTGGATTCTAATTCTAGCTCTGCCACCAAAATAAAATAAAGCTTTCTTGATTGAGCACCTACCAATGTATCAGATACTAATCCAGCTCTGTGAAAAATCAAAAATAGAAGAGATAATAGAAGTAATTAAGAGTGCTTGGCATTCTCTAGATTTTGAATTAACACTATTATGAAAGTTGTTGTGGTTACTAAACCCAAGATAATTTTTTTAAATTTAATAAATAAAAAATAAAAGTTCCTAAGTCAACCATATATGGGTGACTTTTTATTAATGTAAAAATAATAGAATGATTATGTCCTTTTTAGAAGGAGTCATATTCATGTCACAGACATGTACATAACTGTCCAGTTAATAAACAAAATTATTTTTAAAAGAATTTCTCTCAGGCAAATCCATAAGGACAGTTAGACTAGAGGGAAGAATGGGGAATGATGGTCAATAGGTACAGAGTTTTTTTTAGGAGTGATGAAAGTGCTCTAAAATTAGATAGTGGTAGCAGTTGCATAACTCTGGAACATCCTAAAAATCAGTGAATTGTATACTTTAAAAGGTGAATTCTATCTCAATAAAGCTGTCATTTTAAAAAATAACAAAATAAAATTTTAAAAGATTTTATCTCTAGATTTGAATATCTAGACTGGAGACAACTAGAGAAAATCATAATACACTGTAGTATAAATTAAAGACTCTGAAACTGGTCAATGCCCTCACTGTTCTTATTCTGAGGTAACTAGTCACTAAATCCTTACAAATTGATATGCCTCAATAGAGAATTCTACTTTTCTCCATTTTGATATTGTTGGCTATTAAAATAAATTAACCTGAACCATTCAGTCTTACCTCCACAGGTATTGTCTGCTTTTTCTTTATGCTTGCCTAAAGTCTCCTATTACAAGCTACAGATCAGAAACTGAGTCTTCTGGAAGAAACACAAAAGCCTCAATAAAAGACTATACAAGTGCTCCTGATGGATGATATTACAAAGATATTACTCATGAACACAAGCTTCCTGGGATAAGCTGATATGATCACTACAAAAAAGACATTTTTCAGAGTAGACAAGTTTATAGAAGTAGACTGCTCATCCTAAAACCAAGAGAACACAAATTTTCTAGATGCTTGAAAATTATTGCTTGTAGCACTTTTCATGCTTTGTTCTAATTCATCCTGTCATTTCTCCCTTACCATGGATAATGTAGGGGAACTGCTCTGTACCAGCACCCTGGCAGCCCTACATGTCTCCACATAGGCCACACAGGCAAGGCTCAACCACAGGCTGACCTAAACCTTAGCAGACGCCCTGTGGTCCCCCCAAAGTATGGAAAGATAGGTGCTGCTGCAAGGCTATTTCTCACCCACCTCCTTATTTCGTGGGAGGCTGCTATAAGGCAATTTCTCATCCACCTTCCCTGCTTCCGGTGAGGACTCAGATTTTCCACCTTGCCCACTCCTAAGTGTACAGCTGCAGGCTAAAAAAACTGCGTAGCTGCAGTATGGAAACTGTTCCTCAGCAACAAGAGTGCCCTACCACTCACATTACCTATGATCCTCTGCCCTCTTTGATTTCAGTGTTATCCTGTAGGACAAGGGACACGAGAAGCTGACCCCATGCTGATCTTGAATTTGTCTTCTATGTATGAAATAAACTCTCTGAATCTTACACACTGAACCTGTAAGCAGGTGTCACAAAAAACTTGCTTGGGTCTAGGATTTGCCCATGCCTACTCTGATTGTTTCCCTCAATCTGTATAGCTTATGTATGATCCTCTTGATTAAGCCTTAACGTAACTCCCTACCTTATACCTCCAAAACTAGGTATTTCCCCTCAAGGAAAACACTGGCTGGCCATATTGGGGTCATGGAAGAGCTACCTAACTTGAGTTTTTGTGCTTTTATGTTTATCCCAAACCGGACCTTGAACATTTGCATCCTAGATGGTTTATCACCATTTGTTTCAGAAAAAGTTTGTCTTTACAAATTACCAGTGGTAAAATCTGGATACCTACCAGCCTTCAAATCACTTTTATCCTTATCCTTTACCCAATACATTCTTACACCCTCTGGAATGTATTGGTTTGCAGAAACTCAGCTTATCGCTTTATGACTATCTACAGACATGGCAATTTTCACTTGGTTTGTTTTACTCCCCAAGCCAGTCTTAGAACTTAGTCAAAGTCTCAACCCAAATACAAATTCCTTCAGGAATGGGATTTTTGTACAAATATATGGGCAAAATTATATATTTTAATTAGCCTAATAGCCTTCATAGTCCTATGACAACCTTTGCAAATTTTGTTTAATTCTATGTATGTTATCTGTACCCCAGAGAAAACTGAGAATTCCTTTGTTACTTTTGTTACAAGTAATTGCTCTTGTTTTTAAAACTATATGTGGCCCTTCTAATCTTTATTTCCTGAATCAACAACATGCTTTCTCATATTTACTTCATCAAAACCTAACTTGCATATATAAAGTATTTATAACAATGTAATAATTAGACATCTTTACATATTTCCTTCCTATCTCCTTCAGGAGACCATGCTTCTCTGGGAGTGTCTGAAGGGACACTGATCTCCCTAGAGAAAAAAAAACAAACAAAAAAACTGTTACTCCCTTAAAGCTAGAATCCTTAGGGCTCTATCTTCAACTAAGGGGGTCATATAACTTGAAAAATATATCAAAAATGTGTTATTAACATTGACTGAAAGAATAAATAATACTGTAAAGCCCTAAAAGTACAACAAACTAAAGTCATTGATCCAAGTGGTTGTAGGTAACAGCATAGCCCTGGACTTCTTCCTGGCAAGCCAAGAAAAATATACAATATGGCTGATACTGCCTGCTTCTTATGGAATAATTCCATAAGGAAAGTTGACCAATCTATACTCAAACTAAAAGACAACTTGGCTATCAAATGTGGGCTCAGCAGGAGCCTTAACATCTGACCTCCTGGTCAAGTGAGGAATCTTTGGTCATCATTCTCAAGTGCCTTCCAGTTTCTCCTTTTAACAGTCATCGATAGTCTTACTTTTCTTTCCATGCCTGGTCTCCAGAGTCAGATATGCTACTGCACAGCTGTTATTTCATGAGATGGTACAAAAATTTATTTTTATAACAGAAGGAAAACAAAGGGACTCAGTTAAGCCAAGGCCTTTAACCAGAGTTCCTACAAGATCGTAGCGTACATGTTAACTTGCTGTTTATGTGAGTAGGACAAGGGGAGACTGTTAAAACTCTGCCAAGTTCCCAACATGTGCATACAAAAAAAGTGCTGACTGTGTGTCCTTGAGCCTAACAGACACTTTCATATCCCTCCTCAGACATCGTCATAAAGCAATGCCTGTGCTTTTGTGACAGAAGCAGAAAAAAATCAAAAGGAAGAATTTCTATTTCCCAAATGAACCAATCAGAACTTAATACCTAGAATTCCTCCCAATATGTAATAAACATTTTATATTCCTCTTTATCCCTTCCACTTTCAGCATGGAGAGACACACTGAACTTGTTTCTTAGCCAGCAAGCAGATTAACAGATTAATTTTGCCTTTTTTTTTAAGGTTCTGATAGAGTTCTATTATTCCTTGGAAGCTATTTATAGACACTTTTATTGAACAAACTATAAAATATGTAAATAAATCACAGTTAAAATTCTAAATCTTAAAACAACGCTAAGACTAAGATTAGTTTACATAGTGGCATGCCAGAAATCCCTGACTAATTTCTAGATGTAAGCTGCAAATTTGACCCTGAGCTTTAGGAAACAGGATAAGGTATGAGACAACAGTGCTTTTAGAACAAGAACAGATCCGTTGCTCAAGAGCAGCACAATTTTGTTTCTGGGAGTGAGAAGGGAGAGAAATTTCTCCTCTGAGTCCTTATAAAGACAATATTATCAGATACAATGGGCAGTACTTGACACAATGGACACTATCTTCAACAGTGTCCATACAACAGCTTATCACTTACAGCATACCCCAATTTGAACCAAGGGCATGATGCCAAAGTTCAATTGAGAAGAAGCAATTATATGAGGAAAACAAAGTAATATTGTCCAAGTACACAACTGTCTGTATGCTTGTAAGAATCTTCTGCCCTCCCAGCAAAAAAAAAAAGTGCCATTCATTCAACATATTTATTCACTACTGTCTTAATTGGGGATACGATGGTAAACAAAAAAGATAACGGCTTTCTTCTCTCATGAAGTTTTCAATCTAGTGATAGCGGAGACAGACAACAAAGAATCACACAAATAAATATAACAACCATATATGAAGGAGGTAAAAGTGCTATGAGTGTACACAATAGGGAAAAATCATCTGTCAGGGAAGTCTGGAAGGTTTTCCCTGAGGAAGTCATGAATGAACTGAGATGATGAGTTAGCCTAGGAGAACAGGGGTAGGGAAGGCCCTCTGGCAGACAGAGAAAATAGGATGAGCAAAATTTCTTTGCATGAGAAGTGAGACAGGAACGGAGACAAGGCCAGTGTCACGGATCATAGAGGAAAGGGGAGAAGCTGGTTCGTAATTATACTGGAGTGATGGGTAGCACTAGATCATGCAGGGCTTCGGGCATGTTTGGAGTTTATCCTAGAGAAATGAAAAAACACTGGAATTGTTTCCAGGAAAGGAGGCATTGTAATTAGATCTCCATTTTGAAATACAAATTTAATTGAACGTGAAAAACAGATCTAGAGGAGAGACAAAACAGATACGGGAAAAGCAGGATGCCACTGCAACAATCCAATGTGAGTCCAAAAGAAGAATGGAACAGATATGGAGATGCTGATACTAGATGCACTCCACTCGAATACAGTCACTCTGTTACTGATAGGAATGTTTTTTCTCCAACAGTCTTGAGGCAAAAAAAAAAAAAAAAACTAGCTGAAAGCTACTAATATCGAGAAATGAATAGACTATTATCCTTCAGGCAGTCCTCTGTGAATATTACAAACATTCCCATGATTTATACCTTTAAAATGTCACCTCATTATTGCTGAGACCATTCCTTTGAATAGGGTCAAGATTTCCCTTAAAAATAGTAAGGATATGAATGAATAATATGTTAATCTTCTCTATCATAGCAGCACGTAATCCCAATCATTTAAGCCTCAAATTATTCAAAGAAGGCATTATTATAATTATCTGATGCAGTAATGAATGTATCAGTAACATAATAAAGAAACATCTAAATTCAAGCAATGTAACTTCCTGGTGAACTTCCCAGTATAAATTTGGTGCAGAGTACACCATGAAGTTATTAAATTAAAAACCTTTTGAACAAAGAAAAGGAGTCCTTAGAGGGAGATTTATGCTTTTATTTAAACACATTTTCAGGAAATAACAAAGATTAAAAACAAATGATCTATACATTCAACTAAAGCACTTGGAAATGGGTAAACTGAAAAGAAGAGTGAAAATAATACATGTGAGGACATACATCAACAAAATAGAGAAAAACAATAGAGAATACAAATAAAACTAAAGGTTATCTTTTAAAGAAGCATTACAAGTCCCCATTCACTACAGTACCAGGTTGTCTTAGTCCTGCAAGCATTCAAATCTAGATATGAGCAAACAGAAAGTGTAAATGATTCCATTTTAGCTGTAATAAGTTAACTTTGTTTCCCCATAAAGGCCAAAATATTGCCTGGAACAGAATCTTTCAAAAGCTTGGGGCCATCAGAGGATTATGGATATATGACTTCTATTTCTCAGCAATTTTTCATCTATACTTTTTGTCATCTAGTTATTTCACTATTTGTCTATCTTCAATTCCAGCTAATGTGTTCATGATAAACTAATATTAATTCTGAAGTAAAATAACACCTCAATCCAAATTTGTAGTGAAAAAATAAAATTATTTTTACATCATCATATAATACGATTGTTAACAATTACTGAGCACTTACTAGGGTGCCAGGCATGTTGGGTCAGTTCATTTTACCCTCATGTTAACTCTATGAAACACAGCTGACCCTTGAACAACATGTGGGTTAGGGGTGCCGACCCTCCACACGTAATTTACAGTCTGCCCTCTATATCAGAGTTCCTCAAAACCATGGTTCCGTATCTGCAGATTCAACCAACCCAGGTTCGTGTAGTACGTAGTCTTTCCTATTGGAAAAAAAAATCCAAGTGGAAGTGGACCCACGCAGTTCAAACCAGTGTTGTTCAAGGGTCAAGTGTAACTATTATTATCCCCATTAAACTGGTGAAGAAAGGAGACAAAAAGCTTAACTAACTCTGCTAGTAGATGACAGAGCTAGAACCCAGCCTAGGCCGTCTGATTCCCAGGCCCATCTTTCTTAACCCTGTTGCTATAATAGTCACAACATGTGTTTGGTCTTAGGAAGAAACTGCAAATAGCTAAACCCCTTAATAGTAGCTGATACAGAGATTAAGAACCGTACCAAACGGTGGATAGCACATGAGGGTGTTTACTGTAAAAATTTTTTCAACATTTTTGTATGTTTAAAGTAATAAAATTTGGGGGAAAAGAAACTTCATCAACACAAGATTTGGGTGGTATTTTAAGAGATGATACAGAGAAACTGTTGCGGTCTGGAAGTTGCATTTCTGACATGTAAAGTAAATGTGCTATACTCCAATACAAATTAACTAAAAAAAGAGTAAATGTGAGTTACTTCAATTCCACAGGAGTTATTTTAATGTTTGTCAGGAAACAGAGCCACCAGGCTAGACCAGTTGGACTGATGCTATAGGGTTTTCTTTTTATTGAATAGTATGTTTTTAACTGCTCAAAGGAAAATTTTTTTATTGAACAGATTAAAAAAAAGAGGTAAAAAGTTTTGATCAAATCATGAGAGCTGGAAAATGGGTCTCCCTATTTCATTTCAGGGTTCCAAGCAAGCTGATAAAAAGGGGTGCAGTTCAGGTAACCGCCTACCAAATGAAATTCTCTACATCAAAGTCAGAGAGGGGAAGAAAAGAGAGGAATGTTGGAAGAAACGAAAATTGCTATGTTATTACTAAGGTTTGCCATTCAATTAACAAGACAGGGCTAAGAACCAACATCCAGAAAAGAATGTGTAATACTTAATAAGGTAGTTGGCTTTGACCCAAACCAAAATCAAACAGACAAAAAACCTCTCTTATTTAATGAGGACCCAGGGCTCTGGCAAAGTGAGGTCACCTGAACCTGGAAATTAAAGTAGGAGTGTTAAACAAGAAAAGTAACCAGCAACAGATTTCTTAAAAGGACTATTTAATGCTTTAAACTTGTGATATGTTAAAACTGAATACTTAAAAAAAATCATAGTAGGGCAGAAGAAGAAAGGTTCTAGAGCCAGAAGGATGTGGGTTCAAATTCTGCTTCTAGGTATATGAGCTTGAACAAATGATCTCAATCTCTAATATTCAGTTTCCTCATCTACAAAATGTAATGAATCAATTTACCAGCACAGAGTTAAGGACTAAGTGAGATAAAGTTAGGTAATTACTTCGCACTGTACCTAGTAGACAGCCCTCAACAAGTTTCCTTTCTTCTTGTGATCTACTCGAAATACATGCATTTGAATAAAATGGGTATGCTAGACTACAGGTACTTCCACAGAAATTGGGAAAGGTTATAAATCCAAGGAGCATGGATTCTAACGGGAAATTTCTCTTATTTTCCTTCAGAGAATAACAATGAAAAGCTATCTGAAACAAGTAGAAGCAGAAAGGAATCTGGGGTAGACTAAGTTTGGAGTCTGTTCCTGAGGGTATTTCTACTTATCCTATCATTAAGCAACACCTAGCAACGACAGTCTGTGTGAAAGCTTCCATATTTCCAAAGTCTCCGGAATGCAGCAAGACACAAGATGGAGTATAATACCTAGTATTCAGAGCGATTATAATGACAATACATATTCATGATGATCCTAAGTAACTAAGAAAAAGCTAAATCAGTAACTGTCTATTTAGTAAGACAGGAAGGCATGCCATGTTTTTTAAGAGTTCCTTCCAAAAAATTCACAAACTTGGTTTCTGATAAAATCTTTGTTAATGCTTAATTCCCAGCCCCCATCCAATGCCAGCCAGAATAGGTACTGTTGTGTATTAATTTATGAAATTAAATTTTTTTAACACATCCTTAAACTTGTATGTTTAACATCATGAAGGAAAACCATATCATTCCTCAAACATCCTTTATGCCATGAGCAGAGACTATAACATAATTAAAACTGAATTAGCTTGCCATAGTTTTGAGACTACATTTTAAAAATTCCTTTTTTTGGCCCTGCCATGTGGCTTGCACGATCTTGGTTCCCCGACAAGGAACTGAACCCAGACCACGGCAGTGAAAGCCCGGAATCCTAACCACTAGGCCACACCCTAAAATTCTTTTTTGTATTTCATTCACTATCTTTGCTATCTCACTAAGCTAAAATTAATTTACTTTCATTCCCTTTCAATTTATCCTTTTGATTTAGGTCCTCTGATATTGACCAGAGAAGCTAGAAATCCAACAGAAATGAATCTCAGCAAATAAAATACCTTTAGAATTTGAAAGCCAGAAAACAATCTTCTAGGCATCATGATATCAAAACAGAAGTTGAAGAAGTCTTGTTGAATGAATCTATAATGAGGTGGGTAAAACTGCCTGTGACCCAATAATATCCAAAAAGGATACTTGGTATATAAGTGTCCAATACCCCAAATTAACTGATAACCAGATTAACTGTAATATGAGGAACTGGGGCTCCAGGATTTGGGGAGTGTGGTGGGAGTATATATATTTTTTAAATCCAAAATAGGCTTTGCCTGAAGTATCCAACTAAAGTACCTTTCTTCGTTCTGCCTTGGCCTCCTTCAAGTCAGCTCTGGTATCCCTGAATGTGACATGATCAGGGATTGTGTGATTATTAGTTTAGTGTAACAAGGTCATATATTAAAAGGCCATGTCAAGTGAATTTACTGTTAGTATCTGAATATTCATTTTCCAAGTTAAGAAGGTATTTTAGGTACAACTTAGAACTAGAATCTCCTTGTGTGCGTTATATATATATATTGACATTTTATGAATTAGATGAAGTATAAATGTACATTAATGCAAGAGAAAAATGTCACAATTGATTATGAAAGCTATTTTACGTACAAATTAATTTTCAAGTAGTCAAATAGAAAAATAGAGTAATAATACTGCAAGAGTGAGTTAGCTGATGACTTTAGAAAGAATATTATATCCTTTCTGAACTGACAAATAATTATAAAAATTTAAATAAAAAATGCAAAGCAGAATAATAGAAATTATATGTCATAATTCTAACTTTGTTCAATTATTTGGCATACTAATATTCATAACATTCAACAAAATAACTTCTAAAGACCATGTTTAGTTTTTAATTATTTAATTCCATAAATCTTTCAAGAAAAAAAAATCCCATTTGGGAATTCACATCTTTTGTGGATAAATGAAAAACAGAATGTTAAGTTAACTTTGCTACCTCAAAACTTCATGAGGAGAAAAAACTTCAGTTATGTGCAACATAATCAATCATGTTTGCCCCAGAGAGTTAAAAAATATATAAAAAAGAAAATGTTAGAGGAAAAAAAAGTTCCCTCAACTATCTTGAATTCCACTAATCTCAGTTGAAAATGACCCTCCATTCACTATCATGTGCATTACAGTAATCACAGGAGTACCTAACAAGAGGCAGTGCTGAAAATTGTTACTGTACTGTAATGTCCTATTTTAAAAATTAGATCACTAAAATTTCTAATAATAAATTGTAATAATTTGAGGGACAATATTTCAGATTTATTCATATATTCCAAAAGTTTAATCTATGGCTTCAGCCCTAGCTTTGGTCAAATACTGGTTTTCACACATGGACATCTGGCATTCGGAAAAAAAAAAAAAAAAAAAAAAAAAATATATATATATATATATATATATATGTAATATATATAAAGTCAAATATGTAGGTATTTCTAACTTAGATGCATTATTCTATTTCATTTTCATTTGCTTGCACAAAACATAATTTTAAACCAGACTCCTATGTACTCCAAGGGTGTAGAAAAGAAATCAACCCACAACCTCCTTTATAGGCCAAAGAGTAGAGGTTATAAAGAACTTAACCCCACACACAAGTACTAGTGATCTAACATTTTATTGTCAGCTGCAAGTATTCAAGGAAAATCCAAGCAAAGAGGTAACGGTTCTGAGGCTTCCCCGGTGGCACAGTGGTTGAGAATCTGCCTGCCAATGCAGGGGACACGGGTTCGAGCCTTGGTCTGGGAAGATCCCACATGCCGCGGAGCAACTAGGCCCCTGAGCCACAATTACTGAGCCTGTGCTCTAGAGCCTGTGCCCCGCAACAGGAGAGGCCGCGACAGTGAAAGGCCCGCGCACCGCGATGAAGAGTGGACCCCGCTCGCCGCAACTAGAGAAAGCCCTAGCACAGAAACGAAGACCCAACACAGCCAAAAAAAAAAAAAAAGAGGTATCGGTTCTTCTGACCTCTTACGAATTTTCAATGAATTCCCTTAATAGTTTGAAACTTGTGTTTTCTATAGTTAAAAATTTGTAGATTTAAGTTAGTTAATTTAATTGATTTCATAATCCCTTTTAAAATAATGTGAAAGTAATATTCTTTATAAATTCAATTTTTAATGTTTTAAGATTTAGAAAAACCCTTTGTCATATAAGATGAATTTATAATGAACTAGGATGAAATTGCCTGTGATCAAGTGATACCTCAAACAAAACAAAACAAAAAAAACTTTCAAGTGTCCCAAATCCAACCTAGCATCTGATATCAGATTTCCTATCTTTATGACAAAATGGAGGCAACATAAAATGAAGACATTAATATCTGTTCTTTCTATATGGACCAAATGAATTCAAGTACGTTAATTATAAACAGCAACATATGTATATTATTGAATATCATGAGTTCTAAATCTAGGTTATTTTTGTACCACTTTTATAAACAGATTGTTATTTTTATGTGGTTTTATAATTTTAATGATAATTAACTTAGGACACCTTAAAAACTCGTTTTACATGACTAAATTGGCATTCTGATATGTATATATACACTCTCATGTGATGAAGATGTCTATTCTACCATAAAAGTGTGGGCTCTGGAGTCAGATTATTTGAGTTCCCACTGATTTACTCTGTGAATTTGAGAAATTTACCAATCTCTTGTTTACTGGAGTCAATGCCTTCCCTCACTAGGCAATTAGTTAATTTATTCATTCTTCCAGTTTCATTGAGATATAATTGACATACAGCACTGTGTAAGTTTAAGGTGTACAGCATAATGATTTGACTGGTTGTTTGTAAAACCAGACATTGTGTAGGACATCAAAGTGAACTCTGATGTAAGAAAAGGCATCTGCAACTTTTCAAATGAAAATTATTGACTTCTTAAAGTAGGAAGGGAGATTGGAAGTGATCTAGTTCAACCACCTTATTTCACAAATAAGAAAAATAATCATGAAAAAGAAGAGAGCATTAACCAAGCTAGAGGAAAAACTAGGATCACAACCAAGGTTTCATTCAGAAAACGGAGCTCTCTTAAATATACCACATTTCAATCCCAAACAATTCAAGAAGTAAAGGCTAGAACTTACTGGATTACTTCCCCATGCAAACTTAATGAAGAGTTAAAAATAACACTGCAGGTAGGAGTTTGCATTCTGGATTCTTACCTAGGCTCTATCTGTGGGATCTCAGAGAAATTACTGAACATCGCAATACTATATTACCTCATGGAATTAATGTGCGAGCCAAAGGAAAGCCCTGTTACAAATGGAAAGTGTAATCATCTTCTTCACCCTCACCTCTTCATACTCTCCGGTGTAAGGTTTCAATCGCTATGTGGGGGAGGGAAAGGAAGGAGAAATATAAACTACTACAATTCTGACTAGCTGGAGTTTTGGTGATCTCGGTTTACATGAGGAAGGAAAGCGGGGAGAGGAGGGAAAGAAGGGGAAGGTTGTTCATCGTGGGCAAAGAATAACTTCCTCCCAAAGGAAAGTATTACCCATACCTCCTATCAATTAGACTCTGAGAATCACAAGCTCTCATACTGATCATGTTAAAATTATCCTATTCCCCAGTGTAGGCCCTTAAAACTTTTTACCTTTAGCATATTTCAAAAAATGTAACAATTACTTGGGCATATATTTATCTTTCCTTCTCAACTGTAGATGTGTCCAGAACAGGGCCTCATAGTATTTAGCCTTTAAGAGTTATCTGTGAGTTGTTTTAATTAGGTCAACATCCAGCTGAAATATAAAGCTAGGTGGCTGGAGCTGTGCCTAAGAGAACTGGATGAAAGGGAAGAACTGAATGCAAAGAGTGACAAGAACTTTATCTCCCTTTGACTTGCTCCAACTCCTTCTCCACCTCTATTAATTAATTCTAAAGATCTATGCAGAAGTCCTCTTCTAACAGTCTACGTAGTCACAAGTTCATTTATAGGTATTTTTATATTAATAACACTTTATAAAAATACAATGTTTTCACTCCAGGCATGAAAATATTTAAAGGAAAGTACAAATGGGTATTTTTTTTTAAAGTTAACTCATTTGGCAAACAAATCTTATGCAATATGTTCACCATATAAAACATGTACAAGAAAACACTTTTTTAAAAGAAAAAATTGTGCATTCTGTGAATTTCCATTTATATGTAGAATCTAATTCTCATGTAAACCATCATAGTAATATTTTAATTTGTATAATTATACCAGTTGTAAATAAAAATCATAGATTTAACTTTTTTCCTGCACTCACGCAGTATCTTAATTTTCAAAAATGACAAAAAAAGAATATCCTTGAGACAATGCCAAGCTCCAAATACCAGAATTCATATATCTTCTCCATCTAATTCACGGAAACTTTTATTACAGTATAAAATAACTATAATATGAAAGCACAGAATATTTTGGGATTCCACAGATTAGTCCTTTTTTCCCAAATTTCTTAAGAATTACCCAGGGAGCCCATTAAAAATACAGATTACCACAATCCTCCCCTAGAGATTTTTTTTTTTTTCCCCCTAGAGATTTTGATTCAGTTGCTCTGGACAGGACAAAAATCTTTATTCCTCAAAGTGATTCTGATGATTAGCTAATATTGATCTAGTATAGTGGTTCTCAATTTGATACATGTTAGAATTACCTGAGGAGCTTTAAAAAATCTTAAAGCTCAGACCAATGGAAACGATTTCAACATTTTTTAAAAAGCTCCCCAGAGAAGGTTGAGAACCACTGATCCTGCAGAACTCGAAAAATTCTTATACAACCCTCTTAACAATTAAGAAACTAAGCCTGCTCAAGTTCACAAAGCTAAGTGGTAGCAAAGTTGGAGCTAGAACCACTTCTCCTGAATCCTAGTTCACTTTGTTTTTAGATATAGTTGTTTTGTTTTTCATGTAGGTTGACTAAAAAAGGTGTGAAAAAGATAAACCTTCTTGCCTCAGAATAATACTGCCACTTAACAAATGGATAAATTAAAACAGAGCTAATCTTTTTGCTTCAGAAATCACTAGAAAATAGTTTTCTTAATCCTAATATAAAACAAAAAAAGACTAAATACACTACTGCTTAATCCCTACTTCCTACCACCAAGCTGGTTATATATCTTACAAAGAATTATTTAAAATTTTATTTTTAATTTCTAATTCAGTGTTTTAAAATTTCAAATTCTTTTTAAAGTTTGGCATCACAGTTCCTTACTAGAAAATTAATTCGATATCTGAATTTGGCAACATGGTTGCTTCCTTATGTATAATACATAATTCTACATATTGACGTTGCTCTGTGAACTAACAGGAGAACAGATTTCCTTCTTTCACACAAAAGAATGAATTTTAGGTTGCATTAGCAAAACCCCATCACTGGTTTGTCCACAGATAGAGTGGGAAACTTCGCAGGTTATTAGTTAACCCATTCCAAGAATTTTCTCATTTTAATAACAGGATAATGTAAAATAATCATGAAAAATGTGTCAAGTGCAAGCGTACGTACCCATAATTTTTTTTAAGAGCATTTTTGATTTTCTAAAAATTACGACACATTTAATTAACTTGCCTTCTGGCCGTCTACATTTATTATTACGGTACCAAGATTGTTAAAATAACATTTTTATCCCTCTCAAAGTTGCCAGATATTTCGATATTTCGAATTTCAGTAATGTTTGTGATTTCTGCTTTTGGATTTAAAAAAAAAAAAAAAAAAGTGTTTGGTATACTTTACCAAAACAGGTCACATTACTCCACAGGTAAAACTTCAGCAATTTGTATACAGCCTAGAGTACAATGTATACTTTTGATTAATGCTATTCACAAGGGAGTAACTGCCGGGTTCTGGATCTTTTAAATTTTCTAAATAAGAATCAGATGCAATGGATTTTGTTCCAGCAATTTTAATGAATGAAAGCCCACCCTTTCTTTTTTAACGATTAAGATGGATATCAATATGAATTCAAAACCTAACCTTAACTTAAGGATGCTACTTGCGCTATTTAAAATAGTAAATATCCGCAAACCGTTAAACGGAACGAAGAATGGGCCTCTTAAGCCATAGTAAAGATAAAAAATCAGAATCTCAGTTAAATGTTCAAATGATACATCACAGTATTTAGAAAATCGGGCTAGACTGGACGATCCATGGAGTTTTTACTTTAGGAGAGATCTGTGCTACACTCAGGTTTGCAAAGTCTCTAACTATTTTGTGTTAACATTTGAAACTTGCCATTTCAAATTGCGAGGGGTAAGCCTGTACAGATACACGGCCTTTAGGAGCTGCTTAAAATTTTCCTAGAAAAAGACCAAAAAACCACACATGTTTATTTTTAGGAGTGTACTAGGGTAGTAGTCAAATAAATCACCAGTTATTGACAATTCTTGGCGGGTCCTCGTCGGACGGGGACGCCGGGCCCCGCACCGGGAACCGCTTCCTCCGAGCGCGGGCTGGACCGCAGCCCCGAGCCGGCGCGCGGGAGCCGCCCGGCGCCGCCGAGCCCGCCCGGGGGCGGGGGGCTCGCACGTGCGGCCGGGGGCGGGGCCGGCCGGGAAGGACCCCGCGCGGGGAGGCGGGCGCGGCCGGGCCGGCCTCCCCGCGGCCGCGGGCCCCGGGCTCTCCATCCGGGCGCACGTCATGGGACGGATGGAGCCACACAGAGACGTCTAAGTCATGCAGGAGGCGCGCGGCCCCGGCCCGCTCCCGCCGCCCCAGACCCCTCCTCTCAGCCGACAGAAAGACAGACAAGAAGGGTTCCCGACCTGTCGTGCCCTGCATGTTCAGAGTCTGTCATGTTTGGTCAAGAACGGGGCGGGGCTGGAGGGCAGGTCTGCGAGGCCGGCGGCGGCGGGGCGCGGGGAGGATCCCTGCGCCGCCTGCGGGTACCTGCTCCCGGCCGCCGCCGGGAGGTGACGAAGTGGTAAAAACTCACGGTTACTAGTGAGCGACACAGACACAGACTTTCCAGTCTATTAACAACCACGCCACAGAGGTGGGGCTCTAACTGCAAACACTGGGCCACGGCCCCGCGCTGCCGGCGCTGCCGCTTTAGTCTCTATTCGCCGCCGGTGGCTGAGGCTTGGGAGCGGGCGGGCGGCGCGCAGCGACGCGGGGATTTGGACAGTGGCCGTAACGGTGATTTCTCCTCACCAACATGGCGGCACCCGCGACAGGCGACTCGGTAAAATGGCGCCTGCCGCAACACCTAGCCCGGGACTAAAGGGCAGGAGAGATTCCTCCGCGTGCCGCGGCCCTTGCCCAGCCCGCCGGGGCCGAGCGCGCCGCCCATTGGAGGAGACGCCCCGTCAATCACCTCCGGGGGCGAGCTCTCACGCTTCCCCTGCGAAGCGGCGGAGGAGGCAGTCTCTGATGGCGGTGCCGGGCGGCGCCTGGAGTAGTTCAGGGAGGGGGTGGCGTCCCGCGGGACCTGCAGTCCTTCCGCGCCTCCAGGGCTGGTCCGCGGCGGTCCGCGGTTTTCCCTGCAAGACGCCGCCTCCCAGTGATGGGGAGTTTCAGACGTGCCCTAACAGACGGGCCCTTAAAAGCCATGAGCGGGTGTGAGCCCGGGTGGGGTAATAACTCGCGGCTGCTGAGTCGTCATTTATTCTTTTTTTTGAGTCGTCATTTAAAAAAAAAAAAAAAAAAAAAAAACCTTGGTTGCTTAAATAATGGGGAAATGTACTTTCTCGTTCAAGGTTGTAGCGAATGTCTCTTTTTGTAATGTTTAATACTCAGAATCACGTTGTGAGGAAAACTTGGCATGTAACTTTTTCTGATATTTAATACTAAATTTACCTACCCGGTTATTAGTTAATAATGACAGAAAAATCGTTAAAAGAATCATACAGGTTTTGAATTATTTCATAAAAACGTTGATATTTTATATGCAAAATACATACGAATATTTTATAAATAAAAACAACTAGCTATTACATTTCTTTACACTTATGAATGTGATCTTTAGAAAAAGAATTTTTAATGACAACATTTTGGCCTGTTTAGTGTGCTACTTAGTTTTGAAGGAAGGTCCTTGTTTTTTATTAACATGATGGATTGATTAATCCTCTCAAATATCTTACTTCTTTTGAGTAAATGTGTTTTGCTGATGCATAAGTGCAGTGCATTTAGAAGCAATTGCAATTAGATTAAATTTTCAATTAAAAAATGTGGATATGTGTATTGAAAAAAAAATCGCACTTTTTTCTTTTTTTCCAAGTTGAATGCAGCCGTTGACAGGAGATGTACACTGATGGATAATTCTGGAGGCACTTGCCACGTTTGGACATAATACATTTCTAGGAAACTTTCAAAGGCAGCTATATGAGCGTTTGGAGTTACATTAGAATCTCTACTTTGTCTCTATTGTAGCTATGTTACTTAGATCTTACTGTAGCTAATTAGGAGAGATTTCTTTGCAGTTTTCCGAGGACGTCTGAGGTAAACAGTTGCTGTTCCTTCTTTGCATTTCAGTTTTTCCTCTCCCCTATATCTGGGGGCATCAGGATCTCTTTCGAACTTTCTTCAGGGTCTTTGGTTTGCCGTGGTGTGGAACAATGAATACAGTTCTCACTACATGAAAAGCCTCCTTCCTAACCCTTGATGTACACCACTTAATAGGGCGTCAGGCCCTGGTCTTTTCCCTTGGGTAACTGAAAGGGACTGACAATGTGGGTGGTATGGAGGGCAGGAGGTGGTGTTCCTTTGAAGCTATGTGCTTCGAATCTAAAAGTGCTCAGAGATGTTAGATAAGATATATTTAAGTTGAGGGCTAATCCAAGCTCAGCATTCCTCACCTTTTCTTTAACTGCCTAAATTAAGAAGGCATGCATTCATCACAGAGATTAAACGAGATCATTAGTTTTCAACCTCGTAAATGTTACCTAACATTGAAAGAGGGACCATAAGAACTGCAGAACTCTCTGCACATAACAACTCCAGGGAAACCTCCGCCCCAAGAGACAGCTATATTGTAGCATGACTTCTAGCAGCATAAGACCAGACCCTCAGGAGGACTCTCACCTCCCATTAAAACGCCCATCTGAGAAAGCTCAATGCTGCCAGGAGAATTACTGTTTGTTCTAGCCAACACCTGACACAGGCCCCTAACCCCCCTGTACCTTTGTATCTCCTACAATTCAGGAGTGTCTTTCTCAAGGACCTAGAAGCCATTCCTTTGAAATGTAATCATCAGGAAGATAAGCCCCTGTCTCCCAGTCTCTGGCGGGGGGCTTTACAAATAAATACCTGTTTTAATCACATTCTTTGGAAATTTTCCAAAGAAAAACAAGCACCTGGATATTAGCCCAGGCTTTGCAAAAGTGCTTTCAAAATGTTGCCTCCCAATGAGATTAAGATACTGACACACATGGCAGGCTCCATCTCCGGGAAAGACGGCGGTGGTCCCTTCTCTAGTTCATGCTCTCTGACAGCCTCAGATGGAAAAGGTCAGGATTCGTCCGTAGTACACTTCAGGTGTCTGTCTCAAACGTAGAATTCAGAGGTCAATAAATCATATCAGGGGAATTCCCTGGCCGTCCAGTGGTTAGGACTCCCAGCTTTCACTGCTAAGAGCGAGGGTTCAATCCCTGGTCTGGGGACTAAGATCCCCAAGCTTCACAGTGCGGCCAAAAAAAAAAAAAAAAGTCATCAGAACTTCCTTAAGCCTGTTTCTTAAATACTTTCCTCCAAATTCTTTATTATTCTTCCCCAAAGATATTGAACTCAGAGGCAGCTCTCAGCAGTTGTGAAAGCATTTTCTGATGCAAAAAACAAAAAACAAAAAAAAAATAGTCTTTATTTTAGGATATCACTTATGTACACCTGCAGTAGAAATGTGGGTTTGTTTGTTTGTTTTTTCCAATAATAGGAATGGTATGTGCTGAGCTCTATATATCCCTGACCCCCACCTTTTAATCTTAGGAGAACTGATTCACTGATTTGTTTATTCAGCAAGGATTTATTGATCATGTCACTATGCTTTAGATATTGTGCTATTTTCTGAGCACAGAGTTGTGGATAAACTACTTGGGATGTCTGTTCTCATGGAGCTTAGAGTCTAATAATTTGCACTTGTGAAGTTTGCATTTATCAGAATACTAATAGGGGTCAAGGGTGCTTACTCAGTTAAAATTGAACTTGACTGCATATAATGAAAACTCAGCTACATGGCTTAACTAAAAACAGGTTTTAAGTTTCTTTAATAACAGGATATTTGGAGGTAGGAGTCCAAGACTGATGCAAGTGCTCACAGAAGTCATTATAAACACAGGCTCCTGTTGGCTTCTTGCTCTGAAATTCATAGCCCAAAGCTTTCATCCTTAACTTCTAGCTCAACTATCATGTGTTCTAGGGCATGGTCTATATAATATCTATTCTTTAAAATGTATTGATGCTTTATGTACATGATTAATTTTTATAAATATCCCATGCATGCTTAAGAAAATATAAATTCCCTCAAATGTCCGTGATTCTGTTTCAAAAAAGTTTATTTTTTATTTTCTCCTCCCACGAACCTCTCAAGCTCCCCCCATCCCAAGCCCAAGACACCCACCATGGACAACATTTAAAAGTAGCACCTCCTCCCGCAAACTCCACCATTACCCTTGGATCCCCAGTGGTTTCTTACAATTTTCTGTTTCTTGTTACTTTGTTAATATTTTACTCTATTTGCCTTAGTGTACTACTGGTTATCTATATTTCCCTCTATCCATCCATCAATCCATCTAATTTTTTGACACACTTACTTGTTTTTTCTGTGGCTGGTTTAAAATTTTTCTCTGCTTTTCTGCAGTTTCACTATGATGTGTCTAGGCATGAATTTCATTTAATTATTTTGCTTGGTATTTGTTGAGTGTCTTGATGTGTGCATTGGTATGTTTCATCAATTCTGGAAAATCTTAGCCTTTTCTCTTCAAACATTTCCTCCACCTTGTTCTCTTTCTCTTCTCGTGATTAAAGTTAATTATATTTAGACATTTTGATTTATTATTGCTATTTCTAATAGCCTCTTTTGTAGATTCTTTTTTTAAAGGTGGGGGTCTCTCTGGATAGTTTCTTCTGACTTGTCTTCCAGCTCACTAATTTCCTCTTCCACCCTGTCTAGTTTTCTATTAAAGACTGTCTTATTAATCAAGGTTCAGTCAGAGAAGCAGAATCACTATGAGATAGATAGATTTACAGGCAGTTGGTCTTATGCAATTGTGGGAACTGTTTAAAATAATCTCTGTAAAGTTTTTGTCTGAGTCTAGAACTTAAGATCTTCAAGGCAAGGGTTCAGGAAGGGAAGGTGGATGTAAAGAAGGAGAGTAGAAATGAATCGGAATCCTTAAGGACAAACTAGAACCTGTATTAGTCTCTCACCACATCCAACTTTTATAATGTGGGTGCTTTGAAGGAGAATCTTGTGCCTTTCAACATGGAGCTAAACATACCTTGCCCAGAATTTGGAGAAGCTGAAGGAAGATCTGTGGGAAGGTGTGTCAGCTGAAGGTCTGATTGTTGCCCCATTTCAGCAGGGTGAACTAGCAGATAAATGATAACGTGCATGTGTTGCACCAGCATCTGTCACCCCTGCAGTAACTTCCTGAGTATAAAAACAATATGACTGCTGTTTCACTTCCACCTTCCAAATTTTGTGCAAAAATCTCTCTGATAGCCCATTCTAACTGGAAACATGCAAGGACAGGAATCCTGCAAAACGTAGAGCAGCCCAGCTGAGGTGACACACTAGAAAACCACCATGTACACACTTTTCAACTAGGCACCCATGTGTACCACTTTAACTCATACTTAACTTCCATCCAGAATAAAAACAATAGCAAAGTCATGCCTTTGCCTATTATGATGCAGCTACACGATGTTCAGCCAAAAACATATTAACCCTTTCCCCTAAAAAGGATAAAAACTCTCTTTTCCATCTTTGAGTGATGTTTATTCTTCTAGTTTTTCCTTTAGCTCAGTCACACTCCTTTCATATCAAATAACTTGAGTAATGAGATATAAAGTTAACTGCTATTAATATATCATGTGTTAGTAGGAGAATGGGAGAGGGGAAGATTTCATGTATTATATAAAATATACATATTTATATTTCACACACATGTATGTGTACTCATACACATTTATATCAAATTGAGGATGAAATATTCATAACCACTACAATCATTTTTGCTACTGGCCATTTGGGAATCCATCTACCACAAACATATGTATAGCTTTTTATAGTCTTTATCTGAAAAGGCTAGTATCTGATGCCTTTGCAGGTCAGTTTTTCTTGCTTGCTGATTTTGCTGTGCTTTTTTTTTTTTTTTTTAACCTATCACTTTAATTTCCTTTGGTTGCCTGGTTATCTTTTGCTGTATGCTGGACATTTTAAGTGAAAAAGTATCTATGGTAATAATTTTTTTTTTTAACTTGGAATCTTAGCTCCCCGACCAGGGATGGAACCCGCACCCCCTGCAGTGGAAGCGTGGAGTCTCAACCGCTGGACCGCCAGGAAGTCCTATAATGTGAGTTTTGAAATACAGCACTTTCCTCCAATGAAAGGATACTAAAGGTAGCTTAATTCAATTTTCCTCTTAATTTTTAGTAATGATTCATGTACAAAGGAAGGTGACTGCCAATAATATAAACAACAGGGGAAAGTACAACTTCTCTGGGGAAGATCTCTGGCTTCAAAGAACTTCCCTTGTCTTGACTGTGAAGTGGACCCTGATTCCTGCCAGGAGTCAAACAGTCCTTCACTAAGAGAAGCAAGTCAGGCTCTCTATCATTGGTCCAACCTACCTTTTGAGGTTTTTTTCCCACGATTCCCTTATACTGGCATTATATTAAGCAAAACTAAACAATTCCCCATTTTTCAGACGTGTACTTTATTTTCCTGCCTTGATACGTTTCTCTCCACGTGTGATGCCCATTTAACTTCATCTCTTCTAATGGAAATTACCTCAAGACCAAGCTCAAATATACCCCTTTTAAGAAGCCTTCCCAACCAATGTGCTTTTTGCTCTTCTGAATCCTCTTGGCACTTAGTATCCAACCTCTTTTCCCCCAACTAACCCTGGGCATCTTCATTTCACAAAAGCCCCCTATCAACTCTTTTTTAATAGACTTTGTTTTAGAGCAGTTTTAGGTTTATACAAAAATTGAGAAGTCCAAAGTTTCCTTGCCCCCCAAAACACAGTTTCCCCTATTATTTACACCTTATGTTAGTTCGGTATATTTGTTACAATTGATGAACCAATATTGATACATTAACATCCATAGTTTACATTGGATTCACTCTGTGTTGTATATTCTATGGGTTTTGACAAATACATAATAACACGTGTCCCTCATAACTGTATACAGAATAGTTTCATTGCTCCAAAAATCTGCTGTGCTCTACCTATTCGTTCCTCCTTCCCTACCCTACCCCCAACCCAACATTTGGCAACTGCTGATTCCAAATAATTGACCAAAAATCCTGGAACTAACAAGCAATTAAAGCAAGGTTAATATACAAAAGTCAATTGCTTTCCTACATACTAGCCATGAACAACTGAAATGTGAACTTAATATCAGTTACATTGGCACCAAAAAAAAAAACCCTCAAGTGTAAATCTAACAAAATATGTACATAATCTATATGAGGAAAACTACAAACCTCTGATGAAAGAAATGAAAGAAAATCTAAATAAATGGATATTCCTTCATTGAATTTTTTTTTAAAATTTATTATTTATTTATTATTTTTATTTTTGGCTGTGTTGGGTCTTCGTTTCTGTGTGAGGGCTTTCTCCAGTTGCGGAGAGTGGGGGCCACTCTTCATCGCGGTGCGCGGGCCTCTCGCGGCCTCTCTTGTTGCGGAGCACAGGCTCCAGACGCTCAGGCTCAGTAGTTGTGGCTCACGGGCCCAGTTGCTCCGCGGCATGTGGGATCTTCCCAGACCAGGGCTCGAACCCGTGTCCCCTGCCTTGGCAGGCAGGTTCTCAACCACTGCGCCACCAGGGAAGCCCCCCTTCATTGAATTTTAAAAGCAAACTCTCCACTCAGTGAGAATCAGTGGACCGGCAGGGCAGAGGGGCAACCACTCATTACAGCCCTTTATTGGCTTGGGCTGGCTACACAGGACCCACCTCTTAAATCAGAGATTTAGAAATGCCTTCCTTCACAATGATGGTTAACAAAAAAAATCCCCCAAACAAAGGTAGCCCCGCAGGTGTGCAGCTTCCAGTGAAAAGCCCAGGGCCCTCACTCTGTTGCAGCAGGGAAAGAGGCGACAAGATAAAATACAAACAAGCGTTTCGTATTTATGTATAAGTCCTAAATATTGCCTGGAACGTACTCATACTAAAATGTAACAAAGTTATTTGTAGCTTAGCCAAAATTCAAATGTAACTGTGTCTCCGGTATTTTTATTTGTGATACCTGGCAACCCTACTCCAAGGCCTCACTGTGGCAGAGACTTAGAACGAGGAAAAACAACAAATATCTTAGGTGTATTCTGTGCTTGACATTTTTCAAAGCCTTTCAAGTCTCTTCTCTCAGGATCTTACTACAAGTCTGAGACGAAAGCAGAACAAGCATTTCCATTCTCATTAACCAGATGGGAAAAAAACCCCAGACACCATCCCCCCCCCCCCCCAAAAAAAAAACTCACACAGCAAAAAAAAACAGAACAGGGAACAAGAAATGGAGGGACGCTTACCCAGGTCAGGAACACAGCTGGCTCTGCTCATTCTTAAGCCCACCTGTTGAATTAGCCCAGGTTCAACCTTGGAATCACCTAGGGAACTGCCCAAAACCCGCTGATGCCCGGACCCCACTCCTAAAGTCTGGACGTCTTTTAAAAACATTTTACCTATCTACTTATTTATTAATTTAAATCAATTTTTTTTTTTTTAACCTTTGGACCCCCTTCACCCATTTCTCTTAGCACGTGGTACTTTCAGTGGACTTTTCGGCCTTAAAGTCATCTTTATTTTAATCTCATTAGATTGTAAAGAGTCTGCAAGTCGCAAAATCAGTCCACCGCTCTGGTTACTCATCTGAAAATGTGGGAGGTAACAGTGTATTTCTTAAAGGGCTGTTGTTAAGATTAGGTGAGCGAAAATGTGAAATGATGCCTGGTTCAAAGTGAGCGCTCAAATAAACGTCAGCTACCATGCCTTAGAAACACCGTGACTTCGATCGAAGAGTTTTCACTAAAGGGAAATAAAGGAGGACTAAGTTTTACAATTCTACTAAATACTTGAGATAACGTGTCGAGAAGTACACACGCAAACGACCGGAAGGAGAACGGCGCCTGCGCAGGGCCGCGGGGGGCGAGGGCGAGAGCGGGCGTGCGCAGAGCCGGGGACGGAAAAGCGCATGCGCGGGGCGTCCTGCCCGTGGTGCGCGGCGTCCTCCTCGTGGTGCGCGGCGCTCTCCTCACGCCGTGCCTGTTCGTCGGTAGCTGCTGGGCTCTGACGAGAATGATGGATTTTGAGAATCTTTTCTCCAAACCCCCCAACCCGGCTCTCGGCAAGAAGCCCGCCACGGACTCTGACCAAAGGTGACCCCCGGTGTTTTCATGCTTTGAATGCAGGGGATGCAGTTAGGTTCCGCCCCTTTGTTCCTTCGGGAGGCTGCGCGGGCAGGGCCGCCAGGTCCCAAGGGGAGCGCGTCGGGCCGGCCGGGCCGGTGCGACGGCCGGGCGCCCACAGGTCGTTCCCGGGCAGGGGTTAGAAGCCGGGGATGGGGCCCGGTTCATAGGCCGCCGGAGCCAGCGGTGCCGGGAGCCTGGGCCGGGGGGAGCGGCGGGGCCCAGGCGGCGAGGGAGGCCCGGGATGCTCCTCTTTCTCTGCGCCCCGGCCCCTCCGGCCAGGTGGGAACCCGCCTGCGGCCCCATAGCGCTTTGCACTTGCAGGCAGTCAGCTCCTAGGGGACGGAGATCATTTGTCATTCTCACTGCACGTGTTAGGCGCTTTTGGGTAGAAAAGACGTGCGGTGAAGGATAAGGAGTCTCCTGATTTACATCGGAAGATCCTACAGACCATAATAGAGCAGCGAACTCCATTGGGGTATTCTAGTTCCTTTAGGTTGAAAAAGGCACTGAGACTGCCACGGAGGAAATGGAAGCAGGTTAGGGAGGGAAGAGAGGATGGGATGGTAGGGAGGAGGTAGATCTTTTAAGGACGGGAGGTGAGGAAAGCCTCACTAATAACATGGATAATTAATATTTGAGTAGGGACCTGAAGGAGGTGAGAGAGGTTGATTATCTAGTGGGAAGAGTATTCCATATAAAGGTCCTGAGGTGGAGTGAGCTAGCTGTGATGGGGTGTTGGGAGCGAAGTGGCCAGAAGGACAATTGGCGTGGAGTAAGAATAGTGGGGCTGGAAGAGAGGAACTCGAGAGGTGTTGGGATGGGGGGCGGAGGGGGAGGCAGCTTGTGTAGGGACTTGTAGGTGCCGTAGTAAGGACTCTGGCTCCTACCCTGAGTGAGGTGAGAGGTCTTGGAGGGTTTTTAGCCGAGAGTGACATATTAGCAGGACCATCTGGTTATGTGGAGAGTAGAACGGAGGGGGGGCCAGAGTAGCTTGGATCGTAGTTTTAGCAACAAGAAGTGGTCAGGTAAGGATATATTTGGAAGATAAACTATTTTCTCACAAATTGGATGGGCAATCTGAGAGAGGAGTTAAGATCAACTTCAAGGTTTTTGGTCTGTATCATTAGAAGGTTGGAGTTGAGTTTCAGATTGCAGGAGGATTAGATCAAGAGTTCAGTTTTGGGGAGTTGCCTGGCGGTCCAGTGGTTAGGACTCGGCGCTTTCACTGCCGTGGTGCAGGTTCAATCCCTGGTCTGGGAACTAAGATCCCGCAAGTTGTGCAGCGCGGCCAAAAAAAAATGTTCAGTTTTGGATATATTAAGATTTTGTCCAGTTGATATCCAGGTGCATATTTTGAATAGGAAGTTGGCTCTGCCTGCCTGGACTCAAATCTCAGCTCCACCATTTGCTAGGTTTGAAGCAGGTTACATAAGCCTTCCATATTCCGTTTTCTCATCTGTAAAATGGGCTTTTAAACCATAGTGTATATATATGTCATAGGGCTGTTGTGATGTGTGTAATGTGCATGGAACAGCGCCTGGCGCAGAGTCAGCGTAATGCAAGAGTCAGCTGCTGCTGTTACTGCTGCTGTGGTCATTATTGCTCTGCCTAAGGAGAGGTTGCTTCCTGCTCCATAAGCTGATTCATTACTGCAAACCAGAACAGTGAAAGTCACAGCATTTGGTTTATTGGCTCTTGTAACGCTGGCCTCTGTAGAAGGCGCACACCTTGGTCTCCCGTCTGATGGACGTGACTGAAGCTCTGACTAGGGACAGATCGGCGTAGTAAACTGTTGGATTGGACGAGGCTGTGAAGCCTGAGCTCCTCCTGTAACTTTGAAAGAAGCACAAAACCACTCTTCACATTCCAGTGCTAGCAGTGCCTTTCCACTCGCAACGTGTTCTTCTGAGAACATACACATTGCCTAGTCCTTGCCTTTATCTGGCGTGCCACTCAGATCTTAAGCTTTTATCTCTTGGTCACTACTTGCTGAGACACAGTTGTCTTCAGACTTCTGTGTCTATAGCATCAACCATTATTTAGATGTACCTGTACATTTTATTGACTTGTTTGTTTCTTTTATTTCCCATCTTCATCTTTCTTAGGTTTATTTTTAGTTTTGCTGGAATAACCTCAAGTAGTCATCTCAGATGGTATCTATGCATGTTCAGCTTCTCAGTCCTAATGACCCTGAAAACAACTTTTCTTTTTCATCTTCCCACTTGAATATAAGTTTAGTTCTCTCCTGACCTCGGAAGGCACCCTGCATTCTACCTGAAATACTCTTCTCCCTGACATTCCTCTTTGTTTTTAATTCTTACATAGCTTTTAGGTTAGGGAAACTTTTGGCCCCCAAATCTAGGTTAAGTGTTCCTCATGTATGCACTGATACTTAGCACACCATACTGAAGTTGCTTTCTTTTTTTCTCCCAAGTAGATAGAAAGTTCTTAGAAGGCAGGAACAAGGTCTTTTTCATTGTTGTATTCCAGGATTTAAGGTCCAGAGCCTGGTGTATGGTGGATACTCAGTATTTGTTGAATGAATGGATGATTTATATAGCTGCTAATAGTTGAACATTAAGGTTATGTAATATAAAGTTTCAGCTTTGTGGTTTACTCATAAACATATGTTGACCTTTACTACTCATCATAATTTTGTACCTTATTTCTCTGGAATATTCGGGGTAGATTTTGAATTTGGAATTTCTTTGAGGGCAAGTTGAAGGTAAACCAAAGCAGTGAATTTTAATGTTATGGTATGAACCCTTTTCAGGTTGAAAAACCCTTTTGTGTTATTTGATATTTTTGCTGCAGAATCGATGGTGAAATAGATGATACAGAAGTTGAAGAAACACGAGAAGAGAAAATAAAATGGAAAGTAAAACTGAAGTGTGAGCAAATTTCCAAAAAAGTAAGATTAAGTTGGTGTATTGAAAAAACAGACAGAAATGGATGTGAGAAGTTGATTAGGGATCCTATTTGTCTCCTTGTAGTTAGCATTTGAGACCAGGTTACTTATATCAAAGGAAACCTTGTTGTTATACTTGAAAAAAAATTTATCATTTAAGAACTTTGTTGTTGTTTAACATGACCTGTTTTTAGTGCATTGTCTTTATTTTGGTTTCCCCTATCTTTGAAATGGTTGTTAACGGTTTCAAAAACTTCTTTCTTTTCAAATTAGATAAAAAATTTTGTTTTGCTAACTTAACCTTAGTGATTTATAGCTTGAAGCTTGTATTCAGTTGCTAGGACTGCCATAGCAAAGTACCTCATACTGGGTGATTTAAACAACAGAAATTTATTGTCTTGTGTTTCTTGAGGCTAGAAGTCCAAGAGCAAGCTGTCAGGAGGGTTGGTTCCTTCTGACAGCTGTGAGGAAGAATCTGTTCCATGCCTCTACCCTAGCTTCTGGTTGGTTTGCTGGCAATCTTTGGTCTTCCTTGGCTTGGCTTCCAGAAGCATCATCTTGATCTTTACCTTCGTGTTTGAAGGGCATTCTCCCTGTGTGAATACGTGTGTGTCTAAATTTCCCACTTCTATAAGGACACCAGCCATATTGGATTAAAGCCCACCCTAATGACCTCATCTTAACTAATTATACATATAATGGCCCTATTTCCAAATGAGGTCACATTCTAAGGTACTAGGGGTTAGGACTTCAACATAAGAATTTGGGGAGGACACAGTCAACCCACAGCAAAGCCAGTATCTGCTCCTTTCTTGCTTTTTCTCTTTTTTGAACTTTTTTTATTGTGAATTTTAACGCACTGCAAAAGAATGGGTTCAAATTGGCAATGAGACTCACAAGACACACATGGGCTTTAATATGATATTCTTTTTTTTTTTTTTTTTTAATTTTTAAATATTTATTTATTTATTTATTTATTTTTGGCTGTGTTGGGTCTTCGTTTCTGTGCGAGGGCTTTCTCTAGTTGCGGCAAGTGGGGACCACTCTTCATCGCGGTGCGCGGGCCTCTCACTATTGTGGCCTCTCTTGTTGCAGAGCACAGGCTCCAGACGCGCAGGCTCAGTAGCCGTGGCTCACGGGCCCAGATGCTCTGCGGCATGTGGGATCTTCCCAGACCAAGGCTCGAACCCGTGTCCCCTGCATTGGCAGGCAGATTCTCAACCACTGCGCCACCAGGGAAGCCCTAATATGATATTCTTATACTCAGCTTTATGAAAGGATACAGGACAGAAAATCCAGCAGGTGCAGCATCTTCATCTCCTCAGGAAGCCTCTCAGCTACCCAAGTACATAACTTCTTTTGCCCTTTGGGGCATATATGGCTGCTGTGGACGAGAGCTGTGGTTGACACCAAGAAACTGCAGTTTGGGTTTCCCACACCTTTTTTATGCTATTTTAGTCATGTAGGTCCCAGTCTTTCATGCCCACTTAAAGTTCCCCAGTCCATGTGTAACACCATACAGGAGATGGGCAGGTACAACCTTCTATGATTATCTTAAGGAGTTTCCCAGAAACAATACTGTGAGAAGATGGATACCTAGATTATTTCTAAGTAGGCTTACTCCAGGCCAGGCTCTTTACTTATGAGTGTGTAAAACATAAATGTATAGTATCACAGCTAATTAAAAAGAGAACACCCAAGTAAACACTATGCAAGTCAAGAAAGCTTTACCCACAGTGCCTCTGATGCCTCCTTTTTCAGTTGCATTCCCTTTTCTCCTCCTGGAGGTAACTACTATCCGAACTTGTGTACTGATCACTTCCTTGTTCTTTACAGTTTTACTACTAATGCTGTCACCCTTCAGAATGCAGTTTTCTCTTGCCTGTTTTTGCACTTTATAGAAATAGAGTAGTGTTGTATGTGCTCTTTGCTGTCTTCTTTTTCTCACCGTTCTGTTTATAAGATTCATAGTATACACGACATATACATGTAGTATATACATAGTATACACAAGTGGCGTATGCTGATTTGTTCATTTTCTTCGCTGCATAGCATTCCATTATTTGAATATACTAGGTTCTGGTGTCGGTAGACATTTGGTCTCATGTCCGGTTTTGGGGGTTATGGGCAATGCTGCTACGTCTCTTACTTGTATCCTGCTGCACATCTACTCTGCACTTACCTAGGAGTGGAGCTGCTGGGTCTGAGAGTACAAACATCTTTCCCTTTACCATGATGCCAAACTGTATTCCAGAGTGGTTCTACTGATTTTTATTCCCAAAGGCAGCGTATGAGAGGCTGTATTTCTACTGCTGCTCACTTGATATTTGTTACCTTTCTTATTTTCTGCCATCTGGTGAGATATCTTCATTGTCATTTAGTTTGCATTTTCTTGATTACTGTTGAGCATCTTTTCATGTTTGTCCAAATTGGATTTGCCTCTTTTGTGTGCCACTTTAAGTCTTTTTTTCATTTTTTTCTTTATTCTGGATATAGGGGATTTTTTCCCCTTCTTTGTGGATTATGTGTTGCAAGTATCTGCTCATTTTGCGGCTTTCTTTCCAGTCAATGGCAGTTTTTGATAAAAGGTTTATAATTTTAATGTATTCAAGTTTATTAATCTGTTCCTTTATAGTTAATGTTTTATATGTTTTATTTAAATATCCTGAGGTAATAAAAATATTTCCCTACAGTGTCTTCTAAAAGTTTTGTTGTTTTTCTTTCCCATTTATGTTTATAATCACCCAGAATTGATTTTTGTGTATACTATGAGGTATAGGGGACAAATTTCATTTTACATTTTTTTCATTATCATACCCAATTGTTCCAGCACCATTCATTGGGGGGAAAACACTTTCTTTTCCCCCATGAGTCTGCAGTGTCACTGTTGTCAAAAATCAAGTGTTTGTGTTCGGATGGGTCCGTTTCTGGACTCTCTCTTCTCGTCTGCTGGTTTATTCGTCTGTCCCTTCCCCCAAGACCTCACTGTGTTGATTATTACAGTTTTATTATAATAAGTTTGGATATCAAATAAGCAAGTCCTCTCACGTTGTTTTCCTTCTTTAACTGTCTCAGCTATTCTTAGCCCTTTGCATTGCCATATAAACTTTAGAAAGAGTTTGTCAAGTTCCACAAAAAATCCTGTTGGGATTTTCACTTTGGAATGCATTGAATCTGTAGGTCATTTGGGAGAGAATTGACACCTTTAGAATATTGGATTGTCCAGTCTTTAACTCCTCTTTAATTTATCTCAGTAGTGTTTTATAATTTTCTTTGTAGATGTCTTCCATCTTATATACCTTTTGTTAGATTTATTGCTAGGTGTCTGATGAGGCTATTGTGAATTACATCCTTTCCTTTTTCTTTTTTTTTAAGCACCATTTTCTAACTTGTTTTCTCATTTAGCTGGCATACATTGTTACATAGGAATGCATGGAATTAAACTTTTGAGTTCTTGTAACATTTCTGAAAATATCTTGACTTTATTCTCATAGCTGATAGGTGATTTGGCTGAAATAGAATTAGGCTTGAGCTTATTGCCCTGTTTTCTTCTACTGTCCAGTGTTGCTAGTGTGAAGTCTTGGCAATCTAATTCTATTTACTTTGTTAAGTATCCTGTTCTCCCTGGAAGCTTTTAGAGTCTTCTCTTTATTCTTGGTGTTGTTAGAGACTGTGAATCTTTTTTCATTCATTGTGCTTAAGTGTTTGGTGAGACTGTTTACTCATACCCTTCATGTACAAGGAATATCTTTTATTTTTATTCTCTTTGCCTTTTTTCTTTATATTCTAAGACATTTCCTCTATTTCTGTTTATCTTCATTTCATAAATCATAATTATCAAGAGCTCTTTCGTGTTCTGTTTTGTTGTTATAGCTTTCTAGCATTTTTAAAAAATATAATACCATCTTGATACCTTTGTGTATTTATTTAAAAATTTTTGTGCTCTTTTCTTTTCCTTGAATTGTATTTGCTTCTTCTGGATCAGGTTTTCTCTTTCTCCTGCTTTTTTGTTTTATTCTCTAGATTGGGAGTCAGTAAATATTTTCTGTAAAGGATAGGCTTTGCAAGCCAAAAGCAAAATTGAGGGTAGAATGTAGCTACTGATATAACAAGTGGGAGAAAACAAATTTCCACAGCAGTTTTATTGACAAAATTTAACATATAATAATAATTGAGTTTTTTGTTGTACAGGTTTACTAGTGAGAATGAGGGGATTCTTCTTTTGGGGATAATAATTTGTTTAACTGGAGTTCAAAGTTAGTGTTCCCTATCAAAATGGATTGCAAAGATTCATTTGTTAGTGCTGATCTGTAATTAGACTCTATATGTTTCATCTTTAAAGATGTCTTTTTACTGCAGGTACTGCAGAAAACTCTTATCAGTTCACCAGCATGATTGTTATTGAGTATATTCATTGCTTGGAAGGCATTTTTAAAACTTTATTAGATTTTTCTCTTGAGATTTGTCTTTTAGCATGTCATTACATTGCAGATTAATTACTTCCAATTGAAGGTTAGGTGATAACTCCTCAGTTGCACAGTTAAATGGATTTTGAAATAGCGATTTCGTTTGCATATACATTAAAATCTGAAAAACACTGCTGGAACTGTAGTTTGGGCCTGGGAGATAAATCTACTGCAAATTTGCGTGAGAATGGAGATCTTGCTTCTTGTTTTAACTTTGGACAGCACAGTGATATGAGTGATGTCAGTAACATCTGTCAACTCATCAAGAGCCAAGGAAAACCACTTGATATCATTTGTCTTATTTTTTTAGTTGTCAGAGTTTCTCCCAGTTTCCTCACGTCTTTGAGAAACTTGTTGCCAAAAGGCCAGTTTTCTTAAACAACTTTTTCTCTGGACAGTTCTTCAGTCGCTGCAATCAAACATGATTTAATTAACTCACCATCAGCTTTCTTTGGCTAACAAATGAACCACTCAGAAACTTACTTTGATTGCAGCCTCATTTTCATTTTTGGTTTTTGTGAGGAAATAATTTTGTGATGAGATATTTTGCTTAAATTTTCTAATTTTTCTCACCATGGCTTTCCTGTGAGTTGGGATTATTGTGATGAATGCTTAATATTGTCAATAATGTCAACATATATTGTATTCCTTCAGCACTGCTGTAGTATCATTGTATAATAACCGTAATGCTTTGCCACCTAATTTGACAGTAAAATAATCCACACTTTACTGTGTCTTAAATGCATGGCATTCAAAGTCTACTTTTCATGTTTTGACATGGTGGGTGTGCACTGGTAATGAAACAAAAAAGTATCATGACTTGGTGATATGTGACGTATTCAACATGCTGTCAAGTTATAACTGTCAGGGCTTCCCTGGTGGCGCAGCGGTTAAGAATCCGCCTGCCAGTGCAGGGGACACGGGTTCGAGCCCTGGTCCGGGAAGATCCCACATACCGCAGAGCAACTAAGCCTGTGTGCCACAACTACTGAGCCTGTGCTCTAGAGCCCACGAGCCACAACTCCGGAAGCCCGCGTGCCTAGAGCCCGTGGTCCACAACAAGAGAAGCCACCGCAATGAGAAGCCCACGCACCGCAACAAAGAGTAGCCCCTGCTCGCAGCAACTAGAGAAAGCCCGCGCGCAGCAACGAAGACCCAACGCAGCCAAAATAAATAAATAAATAAATAAATAAATTTATTAAAAAAAAAAGTTATACCTGTCACTGAAATTCATGGTATGCTGAGCATGAGTGTAAAGTGATGAGAGAGCCACAGCCACTTATGGTCTCTTTTGCATCTGCTCAGCTCTGTGAAAGCAGCCAGTGTAATACGTAAATGAATGAGCATGGCTGTATTCTGATAAAACTTTATGGATGCCGAAATTAGAATTGTATATAATTCTCATGTCTCATGAAATGTTATTTCATTTTTTTTCCCCCAACCATTTAAAAAACGTAAAGACCATTCTTAGCTTGCTGACCATTATTACAAAAACAGGTGGCAGGATAGATTTGGCCCTTGGTTATATTTTAATGACCACTGCTCTAGATTTCATCACTTGCTTTTGTTTTTCTTTATGTCTCTTGATTGAAGAAAGGCCTGGAGAGCTGATGGATGTTCTTTGTTGGTCTGTTGGTAGGTCTATGTCTCCATAGGCCTTTCTTCTAAATGGGAAGCCTGATCGGGCATTCAGTACGTGAGTGGGCTGTGTGCATCTGTAGATTTCCAGCAGCGTAGTAGTTCTTAACCTTCTTTGTGCCATGCACCCCCTTTGGCAGTCTGGTGAAGCCCATGGGCCCCTCCTCATAATAATGTTTTTAAGTGTATAAAATATGTTGGATTATGATGGAAATTGATCTTATTGAAACACAGTTATCAATATATTAAAGAACAAATGTGGTAAGAGTAATATGCTCTTTATAAATGCACTAAATAGTAAGATCCAGCATTAGGTCTAATTATTGTAATTTTGACATAGTGATGAATATAAAAGATATTTTGAGGTCTGCAATAACTATAATATATGAAAGTGCCTGTGCTTTCTAGTGGTGACAGTCGCAGCTGCTGCTAATGCTACTGTGGTTTGTTGCTGGTGTTCAAAACAGAAGAAAATGCCAAATGTCAATTTAGAGGTTGATGAAAATAATGTGTGATTTTTATTACTATCCAAGTTCATTGAATTCTATTTGTAGACCCTTGGCCATGGGCAGGGCAGGCTGGGGCCATCTCTGGACAGCAGGTTAAGAACCCTGATATAGGGTGAGTGGATAGAGTGTTTTTCTGGTGGGAGTTGCTCCCAAATGTCAGAATATGGAGGACTTCACTCTGGGGTCTTAGTACCCATACAAGAAGACTTGGCGTTCATCAGACATTTTAATACATTTCTTTAGCGAATAGCTCTCTTTTTGCCCAGGGTAAATTTTTTTTTTTTTTATAAAGTTTTAAAATTTATTTATGGCTGCGTTGGGTCTTTGTTGCTGCGTGCGGGCTTTGTCTAGTTGCGGCGAGCGGGGGCTACTCTTCGTTGCGGTGCACGGGCTTCTCATCGCGGTGGCTTCTCTTGCTGCGGAGCACGGGCTCTAGGCACGCGGGCTCAGTAGTTGTGGCTCGCGGGCTCAGTAGTTGTGGAGCACGGGCCTAGTTGCTCCGCGGCACGTGAGATCTTCCCGGACCAGGGCTCAAACCCGTGTCCCCTGCATTGGCAGGCAGATTCTCAACCACTGCGCCACCAGGGAAGCCCAGCAGGCAGGTTCTTAACCACTGCGCCACCAGGGAAGTCCCCTGCCCAGGGTAAATTTTTGTTTGATTGTATTCTGGGTTGGGGGTGGGTGGGCAGAGATAATTTGTTACAATAGCTTTGTTTGTTTTTATGTAGAATTTTAATTCATTCTCATTTATAGCCCTATTTCTCACACTGCACCCTAAGCCCAACCTCCAAATTATAACTTGCTTTTTGTTTGTCAAAAATTTGCCAGGAATTTGTTGAACTTTTCTTAATTCCTAATGAGTGTACTTCATTCCCCGTCTCCTATACACACACTATTTTAGGACTGTTAATTTTTATATTTCTGTACTTTTATTTCTGTGGAATTTCAGGAGGCCATATGAGTGCTATATACTATCCTGAATCAAATGCAAGAAAATCTTTTACTTAAAAAAGAAGAAAAATACTTTATGTAGACTCCTTTATAAAACATAAAAAAGTTGTAATATCGTGTTCTTATACTTTCCAAATTATATAGAGAACAACAGACATCAAAGCAATGAGTTTATAGTTAGCTACATGAAGAAAAGTATTTAAGCAATCATTTGTATCCTGTGTATTTTGTTGCCCTCTGAAAAGAATCATATCAATTAGGAATACTTCTCTATAGTAAAACAACATAGTTGATGATTGTCCTGGTTTTATAATGTTGCCAAGTCATCTCATCTCTTCATTTAATACAAATAAGTCAGTTTTGTTACTACTTGTAGTGAAAGGGGTCTGCTTCAGTACTGCAGGCTTCTGCATCTTGTGCGGGGGAGGGAGAACACGTAATCACTCATTTGGATCCTCATAATATTTTGATTCAGATGCACTGAATAGAATTTCACGTTTAATTGAGCTAAACTTCTTGTGAACTGTTGCATATTGAATGATTTTTTTGTTCTCCCTGTGCCTACTAAATAAAATTAAAGGCCAGAACCAAGGTAAACATAATAATTATCACAGGAGTCAGCCAACTTTTTCATAAAGGACCAGATAAGTGCATCTTTTTGACCTTGTGAGCCATATCGTCTCTGTCACAGCTAAGCAGCCATAGATAAATGAATGAATGAGTGTGACTCTTCCAGCAAAATGTTATTTATAAAAGCAGGAGGCCAGGCCTAACCCCTGACCCGAAGCTGTTTATAAGTTTGTTCTATGGTATGTTGGAAAAGGGTGCTCTTTTCTTGAGGACTCGGCGATGAGAAACTTGGAGGCTTGAAGATTGGGTTGGTTGGTAGTCTTGTCTGGTGTAATGAAGATAAGATGTACAGTGACGCCCTTGTCAGTTTAGGCAACCTTCTCAGCTTGTTCGGATTCTTTAATCAGGGGGCAAATTCATTTTCTAGGCCACAGTCAACCCTCCAGTGGTGCAGCTCCTAGCTTGGAAGTTAACCATCAAAGGTAAACCGTTAGGGCTTCCCTGGTGGCACAGTGGTTGAGAGTCTGCCTGCCAATGCAGGGGGCACAGGTTCGAGCCCTGGTCTGGGAGGATCCCACGTGCCGCGGAGCAACTGGGCCCGTGAGCCACAATTACTGAGCCTGAGCGTCTGGAGCCTGTGCTCCGCAACAAGAGAGGCCGCGATAGTCAGAGGCCCGCGCACCGCGATGAAGAGTGGTCCCCGCTTGCCACAACTGGAGAAAACCCTCACACAGAAACGAAGACCCAACACAGCCATAAATAAATAAATAAACAAATACTTAAAAAAAAAGGTAAACCGTTAAACTGGACCACCTAATATATTTTGTGATTCTCCTTTGCTGCCTTCATCAGTTATGTGAGGGTGGATGAGACCAGGCCCAAAAGCTCTGGAGCAGGGTAATTGGCCAATTTAATGATAGACATATCATCTCTTCCTGAGATCAGAATAGGAGCCCTTTGGCAGTTGGGCTTTTTAAAAATAAACTTTTTAATTGAAATGTACTGGTTGTAGTTATACAGCTTGATACACCTGTGTCACCAAGTATAGACACCTGTGTAACCAGTACTTGGAAATTTTTATATGCAAAGTGCTTCCAAGTTGTCTGCTTTGATCACCTCGGGCTGTTTCAGGGTCAGCTGCCGTACCTGAGTTCCTGTTCCAGTGGATGCCTGTGTTTGTAGCTGTCACCTTGGGGCAGCTCCAACAACAGAGTTAGAAGCCTATTTCTGAAAGTAAAATTAACTTAATTACAGAGAATGGGGCAGTTCTTCCTTACTTCTCATCATTGCTGCCACATCCTGTGCCACCAGTGCTGTGAGTTATAGGGAAAAAATAGGCTTTGGTATCTGTGATGTATCTTACTTAGTATAGCGGATTTTCAATTGGGCCATTACGTGTACTTGTTCTTTTATGAAATGACGAGCTATTGAATTAAACCGTTTAAAAGTATAGTCTATGCAAAGGGAGAGATAAAATGTGAACTATAATTCTGTAGTTCCTTTGCATCAAATAATTAAGATATGGGGCTTTAGTCTTTCTTTTTTCTTTTCTTTTTTTCTTTTATTGGGGTATAGTTGTTTTACAATGTTGTGTTAGTTTCTACTGTACAACAAAGTGGAGTTCCCTGTGCTATGCAGCAGGTTCTCATTAGTTATCTATTTTATACAGATTAGTGTATATATGTCCATCCCAATCTCCCAATTCATCCCACCCCCCCACGGCTTTAGTCTTTCAATTCAGTAAAGTATACACAGTGTACAAATTCAGAATCTTCCCTCAAACCATCTTTAAGGATATATATATATATTTTTTTTTTTAAATTCTGAAAAATATCATATACATAAGAACGCAAAGAATAGCATATGAAACCCCTGTGTACCCATCTCCCAACCTCAACAATGATCAATTCATGGCCAGTCTTTGCTGCTTCTTTATAACCAGATTGTTTTGAATCATGCTGGGTTTTAAAAATTGAAAATGTAATTTTCACTTAGTTTAGGCACTTTGGAAACTCTACATCACGGAAGAATTTGCAACGTAGAAAATCAAGAAGTAAGGACTATGATGTATATAGTGATAATGATATCTGCAGTCAGGAATCAGAAGATAATTTTGCTAAAGAGCTTCAACAATATATACAAGCTAAAGAGATGGCAAATGTTACTCAATCCTTACCGCTTCCTGAAGAATCTGTGAAGAAAGAGGGAGCAAAGGATACCCAGAAAGGTAAAGGTAAGAGTCCAATTATTTTATCATTTAAAGTTATCTAGAGAAGCAGTCACATTTGTCCAAATATGGATGGGGGGGAGGGGTTCGCTTGCATTTTATCTCATGATAAGATCACGTTTTCCTGGATCTTTACACCAAATGTGAGCTGGTCACTTGGTGTACAAACGCTCAGTTTGCGGGAGGAGCGGAGAGTGCAGGAGGGTTTTCAAAGGACATGACTACTTTGAAAGGGAGAATGCTAAATCCCTGGCCTCAGCGTGTGTGAAGGACAGGAAATACCTGTTTGCTGTCCTCTAAAGAAGGATGGGTTTAATTAATGTCTGGGATGGTAGTGTATCAGACTAAACTCAGGAATATATTCTTTTAGATTACTAAAATGAAATTAAGCCACAGATATGAGAATAAATGACAATTGTAAATGAAATTCTTAATCTTCTCATTTTATTTTTTTCCCCCTCTTTAAATGTTCTTCTATTTAAAATGGATCTATAGGTAAACTTAATATATATAAAATGTTTTCAGTGAGTAATCTGACAGCCATATATGAGGTCATTTAAAACATTTGAAGGTCTTACTGTTACGGTGCTATAGCAGTTCCTGCTTAGATCCGTTGTACTCTGAACACTTCAGAAGGCTCTGGCTGATGGCTAGCAAGATTGATTTCATGAATTATCTTGTTTTTTTCCCTAATAATACCTTATATATTTTCACAAAGAATTAATTTGGGATCCGGAATATATTAATCCAAGAGCTTCTAGAAAGACAGGTCGGCATCATCGTAGTTATTACTCTTTGAGCAGTGGAGAAGTTTTCCTGGATTATTATAGAATATACTTCTTAAGAGTAAACTGCTTTTGTACTTCTGTATCATCTTTAAATTTAACTTTCTTGCTTTTAGCTGTTAAACAAAAAAATAAAAATAAAAACCTTAAAGCTGTTCACAAGAATGGTAAACAGAAGAAAATGAAGCGAAAATGGCCTGGCACTGGAGACAAAGGATCAAACGCTTCCCTGAGGAACAATGGCTCACAGGAACAGGTATGAGAATATATGCCTGTCGGAGGGCACTGCCTGCCCTTGGATTTTTATCTTGCACCCCGATGGGATCTCCTCTTACCTCCAGTGGGCTCCGTGGGTTCTTCTTTCTCACTGTCGGGCTGCCTTCCCTCACACTCGTTACCTGCCAGCGCCCACTCAAGCCTTAGTGTCGTACCTGTTGCCCCTGTATACATGCACACAAGCCCCCTGATTTCTGAGGGCTGTGCAAAAACAGATTTGGGAGGCAAGGAGAATGTAAGATAGCCATGAGGGCATTCCAAAGGCTACAGAGTCTTACAGAATTTCTACTCTTTTTTTTTTTTTTTTTTCAGAGCTAAGGGTCTGGCTATCTATCTATCTATTTATTTATTTATTTATGGCTGTGTTGGGTCTTCGTTTCTGTGCGAGGGCTTTCTCTAGTTGCGGCAAGTGGGGGCCACTCTTCATTGCGGTGCGCGGGCCTCTCACTATCGCGGCCTCTCTGCTGTGGAGCACAGGCTCCAGACGCGCAGGCTCAGTAATTGTGGCTCACGGGCCTAGCTGCTCCGCGGCATGTGGGATCCTCCCAGACCAGGGCTCGAACCCGTGCCCCCCGCATCGGCAGGCAGATTCTCAACCACTGCGCCACCAGGGAAGCCCCAGAGTTTCTACTATTAAAGTCCCTGGTCTGTTGGTTTTTGACTCCCTCTGGAAATTAAAAATGAATATTTTTGAGCTTTGACCTTATCAGACACTCCCTACCCTCCTGGAATTTTGATTTTGCTTTGTAGAAGTTCCTCTTCCTTGGTCTGCAGATGTCATCACGGTAGAACAATAAGTGACTCCTCTGAACTCTGCTTTTCTGAGGGCTTCTAAGCTGGATGGCCACCTTTTTTTTTGTTAGGATTGGTTCAGGAGGCAAGAGTTGAGGGTGGTAAAATATTAGAAATACCAAATATTATAGATTGAAATGTATTTATATAAAATCTATTTTACAAGGGAGGAATCCGAAGCCCTAGGGTTTAGGTAACTGCCTGTAGTCACAAGGGCCAAGGTAGGGCTAGACCCAGGCAGTTTCCCTTTCCTTTGTTTTTTTTTTTTTTTTTTTTTTTAATATATATTTATTTACGTATTTATTTATTTATTTGGCTGCGCCAGGTCTTAGTTGCTTCATGCGGGATCTTTAGTTGCGGCATGTGGGCTCTAGTTCCCTGACAACCTGGGCCCCCTGCACTGGGTGCATGGAGGCTTAACCACTGGACCACAAGGGAAGTCCCCCCTTGCGTTTGGTTTAGATTGACTCAAATGATTATTCAGCCAAAACTGACAGCCCTGCTACATGAGGAACAAATTGTAAACATATATGTTAGAATTTAATAACATAATCAAAATAAAACCCAGAGTTAAAACTGACATATTTATTAGACACATAATTTTGATGGTGCTAAGTGGAAGTCTGACATTATTGCAAAGCAGATCACATAAATATACAGCCAGCTCCCTACTTTGTACTTAACTGAATTCCTAAGACTGTATGCGGGTATATGGTACGTAGAAGCTGTAAGTTGTACCACAAGTTAACGCATTAAAAGTGATTTATGTTTCTAAAGACCTAAAATGAAATTCCCCTTTCGTTTTCATACCTTTATTGCCATTTTTGAGGGTATATTTCTAATTATGTTTGTTAATTTGAGCTCATCAGTACACTCAGCTCACACATAGTGAGCATCTCACTGAAATGAAAGATCACACTACTTTCGGTTTACCTTATGATTTTGAGGTTTGTCCCCATTGTTCTAAAGAGCCTTGTTCTTAGGCTTCACTTTTTAATCAGAAGTAGTGGTACTTTCCTTTTAAAATTTTTTAATTAATTTTTTAAAACAAGGGCAAGGTACAGTAAAATATTCATAATGTTCAGTGATGGAATGCTGTTGAAACTGACAAAACATTCATTTTTTTCAACTGATGTACAAAAGTCCACATCTTAACCTGCAGGCCAATTCAGAAGAGTTACTTTTTAATGTTTCTAAAGGTGGTTTAAAATAATTTTGTACGGCCTTCCCTGGTGGCACAGTGGATAAGAATCTGCCTGCCAATGCAGGGGACACAGGTTTGATCCCTGGTCTGGGAAGATCCCACATGCCGTGGAGCAACTAAGCCCATGCGCCACAACTACTGAGCCTGCGCTCTAGAGCCCGTGAGCTGCAACTGCGGAAGCCCGTGTGCCACAACTACTGAAGCCCATGTGCCTAGGGCCTGTGCTGCGCAACAAGAGAAGCCACCGCAATGAGAAGCCCGTGCACTGCAATAGAGAGTAGCCCCTGCTCGACGCAACTAGAGAAAGCCTGCACGCAGCAACGAAGACCCGATGCAGCCAAAAATAAATAATTAATTTTAAAGACACATTTTTTTGTACAATGGAATAAAATATTTAACTTTTTATTTCTCACATTTAGTTTTTTGTTTTTGTTTTCAAAGGATGGTAAACCTAAAGAGAAGCAGCAGCCTGTGAGAATGAGTCAGGGATTCATCAACCAACATACGGTGCAACGCCAGGGAAAACAAATTTGTAAATATTTTCTTGAAAGGAAATGTATTAAGGTATAAAAAATGTGTAAGCAAAAATATACTAAAATGTAAGATATAGCAAAAATGTACTGAAACCAACTCCTCTTTCCATTAGACACTCCAAAAGCATACCTGTACAATTCTAGAACCGTTTCCTTCTGGGAAAGTTTCAATTAGAAGATTTTACTGAAATATTCTTTTATGTTTAGGAAAGTAGATAATTTTTTTAAAATGCTTTGTGTTAAAAATATTAAGGACTTGACCGATTTTTAAGCAGATATATATATGTGATGTGGTTATGATAGCTCGTTAAGAATTAGACTGTACTGCTTCTAAGACTTTGTTTTCTTCTAGAATCATTAAGTTAAGTAGGAATTGTAATGACTTAACTATGAGGAATAATGGTTTTTCCTTGTTCCTTCTTTTGGCCCAGGGAGACCAGTGTAAATTTGATCATGCTGCAGAGATAGAGAAGAAAAAGGAAATGTGTAAGTTTTATGTACAAGGATATTGTACCAGAGGCGAAAACTGTCTATATTTGCATAATATCCTTTATCACAGGTACAGTAACTTTACTTTTCATAAACATTTACATGAATGTAAAATTTTGAGTGAAACCAGTGTTTTAGCCATGGCAAAATTACATTATCCAAGCTCAACTCAGTATTGAAGTGATTAAATTGTACAGAGATTTTTTTCTTTTTCCCCCAAGCAGGAGTCTTTAGAAATTCTCTCAAATGCACATCCTCTCAACCTGGGTAGTGTAACAGGTTCGTGAGATCTATTCAGGTCCCAGAAAAACTTTCTCTGAATTTCTGCTGTGACATCCACTAATTGAATCTATATTCATGTAATTTACTTCATAAAAGAGGCAGGAATTGCACAGTTTGGGAGTACTCGTTTTCTGCACATTCTGTACTGTATAGAGGTTAATTGTCCCTTAATTTGAAGAATAACCCTAACTCTTCAGTGTAAATGGTCTAGACATGTTGTAAAAATACGAACATAAACATTTTAGGGTAATTGGATATTTGATCAACACAAAAGTTGTTTTCCTTCAGTCATTCAATACAAGAAATCGCAAATTCTAACTTGAGAAATTTTTCCTAGAAAACAATTTCGAAGCTGTATAAATTGATCCTATTTTATACAAGCCTAATACATGAAGGATCCAGATTTGTAAGACATATCATTGTCATTGACTTTAATCCCCCCACTGCAAAAGAATGCTTTAAAAATAATCCCATTTCTCAAAGTATTTAAAATACACATCCCTCTCTTATATCAGTGAAATATACCTGTACTTTATTTTTTTTTATTTTATTTTATTTTTTTACCTGTACTTTATTTTAAGAATGGATATGAAGGAAAAAAGTGTCCTGTGATAGCCAATAAACTTCATAATCATCCTAAAATTAGATTTTTCTTATAACCCAGTTAATAATTTACTGTTTCATATTTTAAATAGAGAATTTGTTTCTACTAGTAGAAAAGAACTTTACGTAGGAAAAATAAAGTTACTAAATTAATAACAAATTATTTCAGTTGGATTACAGTTGTTCTTTTCCTTAACATTTGGGTTAACATGAGTATCCTTGCAAGTTTTACCATACAGGAGCAAAATGTTATCAGGGAGAATATTGCAAGTTTTCACATGATCCACTGACTGCTGAAACACAAGAACTGTTGGCTAAAGTAAGTACAATTTTAATATTTGTTTTTCTTTTTTAAAGAATACATTTGAACTAAGGGTGGAATTTGAAAAGACACTTACAGTTCCTTAAGGAGAGTGCCTCATAGGGTAGCATATGGGTTATATTAGGACTGATAATCTAAGGATTTACTTCAGTTTAGAAAATTCATTTGTATATTTTTCCTTATAGCTTAAAGGAAAATTTATACTTACTGCTGGTGTAAGTTGGAATGTTCTTAAAACCTTCAGTGTAGTTAGCAACCTTAGTGGCTAAGTTAACCAAAGGAAAACAAAGCAAATAGGAGAAATAGTACTCCTGTTATACTCTTAGAAGGAAAGTTAAGGATCATTGGTTGATAAATATTTTAGGGTTACATCAAAACATACTTAAGTAGTTATTTCAAAGTTTTCTTCAAATATTCTTTCAGATGTAAGAAAAGATAATGGAAAAATAATAGTCGTTTATGTTCTTTCGTTTCCCATGTGTTAGTTGGAGCTAGTCTCTTCAAAATTAAACTGAAATATAAGTGAAAATAAAAGATTCTTTTAAAACCAAACCATTCCTTCTTGCGACAGAAGTTCCCTTGACTATAGGCAAATATTTGAAAGTCAAAGGTCCTTGTTTATGGATATGTTTAATTGTGAAATATGAAGGGTTACCCTGGAATTAGAAATTATACCAAATATTTGGTTGTTTATTAGCATGAATGTATGTGGAAAAAATGATAAATATAAAAGTTCCCCTTATAGTAAATATTATTAGATGATTACTAGGATGAATATTATTGGAATCTTTAGAGAATTACAAGAGTATGATGATGTACCTGAATTTAATGCATACAAATGATTGTGTGATTTTTTTTCCCCCATATTAGGTTTTGAATCCTGAAAAGAAGTCATCATGAAAATAAGAGACATAAAAAGGTAAAATTAATGATTTAACCTTTTTTCCCCCTCTGAAATGTCTCTAGAAATTGGCATGGGGACATAGGCCTTTTTACATTTCTCAAATAGAAGTCTTTTACTCTCCTACCCCACTAAAAACTTATAAAGTATTTGATACATATAAATAGATACATATGTGGATCTCCATGGACCTGCTTCCCTTTCTGGATTTGTCACTGTCTTTTTGTATTTTTATTCTTCTGTTTTGTTTCTTTGTAAATTTACCAAATGTGTATGATTCACCAAATATTATATTTAGTTTTGCTTGGGTTTGGATATTAAACGGTATCATATTCTATACTTACTGGTGACTTGCTATTTTCACTCAGCATTATGCTTGTAAGATTCATTCATGTATATGCATGCAGCTGTCATTCATTTTTACTCTTGTATAGCATTTATTCTATGAATATGTTACAAATTATTTAGTCATTCTACTATTGACGGACATTGAGGTTATTTTCAATTTTTAAAATATAAACTGTTACTATAAATAACTGTTTTACATGTCTTCTGATGAAAATGTGTGTGAGTTGTCCTGAGTGTACCAAGGAGTAGAATTGTTGTATCATCTTAAAACTTAAGATAATACCAATCTTTACTGAAGTACTTATAACAGTTTTTATTGCCATCAACTGTGTAAAAGAATTTCTGTTGCTCCCCACTCACTAATGCTTTATATTGTCGTGACTTTAAATGTTTTGGCCAATTTGGTGGGTGTAAAAATGGTGCCGCATAGCTTTATTTTCATAAAGTTCAGCACTTTTTCTTATACTTACTGGCTTTTGAGCTTCATCTCCGGTGAAATGCCATTAATGTCTTTTGCCTATGTTTCTATTGGGCTGACTGTCCTTTATAAATTGATTTTTATATATAAATTGTTTGTGACGTATGTGTGACAAGTCTTCTCCCATTTTGTGGGCTGTCTTTTCACTTTTTTAAAGGCGTTTCAGTGAGCAGAATTACTTGTTTTGGCAATCTTTTTTCTTTATGGTAGGTTTTGTGTTTTGTGTCTTGCTTAAGAAATCCTTCCCTATCATGAGGCTGTAAAGTACTTAAATTTTTTTTAGGTTTTTGTAGTTTTGCTTTTTACATTTATATTTTAATCCTTTGGAAACTCTATCAGTTAACAGTTGTCACAATAATGGTGTTTAAAACCAACCACAAGACTCTCAGTAGCATATAAAAATAAACATTTCTTTTTCCATGCATCTGCAGATTGGCTGGGAATAGGCTGATACAGGCTGCCTCTGGCTGGGTTGGTTGTGCTTCATAAAGCAGAACCACTGGGATGGTTCTGCCCCACATTTGTCTCACTCTCCTCCTGGGACCAAGGGGCTAGCTGGGGCATGTTTTTCTCATGGCATTGGCAGAAGGACAAGAGGGCAAGGTCCTGTTTGTATCACATCACGTTTACTTACAACCCATTGACCAAAGTAAGTCACATAGCCAAGCCCAAAGTCAGGGAGTAGGAAAGTATACTCTACTTTCTGTACTTTCCATGTGGGAGGAATTGCTAAATTACATGAAAATTTTTCTGAAGGGACCTTGAGGGAATTATGCTAAGCAGAATAAGTCAGAGAAAGACAAATACCGTTATGATTTCACTTATGTCTAAAAAACAAAACAAATGGACAAATAAAACCAAACCAAAATCATAGATACAGAGAACAGAGAGTGGTGGTTACCAGAGGGGATGGGGATTGGGCAGTGGGTGAAACAGGTGAAGAAAGGGGTCAAGAGGTACAGACTTCCAGCAATAAAATAAATAGGTCATGGGGCTGTAGTGTATGGCATGGTGACTATAGTCAGTAATGTTGTAGAGCATACTTGAAAGTTGCTGAGAGAGTAAATCCTAAAAGTTAAGTATGTATGGTGTTAGGTGGTAACTAGTCTTATTGTAACAGTCATTTCTCAATCTATACAAATACTGAGTTATGTTGTACACCTAAAGCCAATGTAATGTTATATGTCAATAATACCTCAATAAAGCAAATTTTTAATTACACGAAAAAGAGGGCAGCTGTGGGTATAGGGAAAAGGGAAGAATTAAGACTAATTGATTTTTTTTTTTTTTAAACAGTGTGCTATAGGGACTTGATTTTCTTTTTTTTCCCCATACGGATAACCAATCTCCCAGAACCATTCAACTGAAAAGACTGCCCTTTCCCCACTGATTTGTAATGCCCCTTCTGGTATATATCGAGTTTCCTTCAAACAGAGGTCTATTTCTGGGGTCTCTGTTCTGTTCCTTTTGTCTTTCGCTCTAGTACTCTGCTGCCTTAATTACTGGAGCTTTGTTGGATTTTGATATAGTTTGATAATTTTTCTAATGTTGTTCTTCAGGAGCACCTTGACTATTTTGGACCCTTTTACTTTGTTAGTTGTTTTTTTTTTTTTTTTTTTTTTTTAAATTTATTTATTTATGGCTGTGTTGGGTCTTCGTTTCTGTGTGAGGGCTTTCTCTAGTTGTGGCAAGTCGGGGCCACTCTTCATCGCGGTGCGCGGACCTCTCACTATCGCGGCCTCTCTTGTTGCGGAGCACAGGCTTCAGACGCGCAGGCTCAGTAATTGTGGCGCACGGGCTTAGTTGCTCTGCGGCATGTGGGATCTTCCCAGACCAGGGCTCGAACCCGTGTCCCCTGCGTTGACAGGCAGATTCTCAACCACTGCGCCACCAGGGAAGCCCTGTTAGTTTTTTTAAAAACAGCTTTATTGAGGTATGATTTATATATCACTTGTTTTAAGTGTATAATTCAATATTATTTGGTAAATTTACAGAGTTGCATAGCATCACAAAATCTAGTTTTAGAAGGTTTTTGACACCCCCAAAAGATTCCTTTTACCCATTTGTGGTCACTTCCCAATCCCACTGATGAATTTTCTAGATTTGCCTTTTCTGGGTATTTCATATAAATTTCAACACGTGGTCTTTTTTTGGTTTTGGTTTTGTTTTGTTTTGTTTTTTTTATTTTTGGCTGAGTTGGGTCTTCTTTGCTGCGCGTGGGCTCTCTGTAGTTGCGGTGCGCGGGCTTCTCGTTGCAGTGGCTTCTCTTGTTGCGGAGCATGGTCTCTAGGTGTATGGGCTTCAGTAGTTGTGGCACACAGGCTCAGTAGTTGTGGCTCACGGGCTTAGTTGCTCTGCGGCACGTGGGATCTTCCCGGACCAGGGCTCAAACCCGTGTCCCCTGCCTTGACAGGTGGATTCTCAACCACTGCGCCACCAGCGAGGCCCCAGCATGTGGTCTTTTGCGTCTGGCTCTTTTCATATAGTATAATGGTTTTGAGATTCATCAGTGCTTTAGCATATATCAGTGATTTTTTAAAAAAATAATTGCTCCATTATTCCATTGTATGGATATACCACTTTTTTTTTATCCTTTCACCAATTGATAGATATTTGTGTTATTTCCAATTTTTAGTTATTATGAATAATTCTGCTGTGAGCATTTGTGTGTGAATCTTTGTGTTGTGGACATACTTTTTTTTTTTTTTTTTTTTGAAAATGAGAATTCTAATACATTGTCAAAATATGCCTTGGGGATATCACAGAAAATCAATGTTACGAAGCTACCAAATGCATAAATGAATATTCTCTTGAGGAACTTCTCATCTAAGGACTTTTTTCCCTTTTGGTGGTACAATTAGGAACAAGTGGGTTTTGTGGAACTTTTTGGTGCTGGTGGGGTGGCTGTCAATTCAGGGTAGTTTTGGACCTGTGTTAATTTGAAGTACTTTTTCATTTCCTCAAGCAGGGATGACTTATTTCTACGTCATGGGATCAAGAGGTGACTACTTGAGATCACAGAAAACCTTAGGTTGCATCAAGGAAGTATTGGTAGGAGGAATAATCAGGATGAGCTTATTATTAGCTGTGCGGACATACATTTTTATTTATCTTGAGTAGGTTACTACTTTAGTGGAATTTCTGGGTCTGACAGTAAATACATGTTTAACTTTTTAAGAACTGCCACATTGTTTTACAAAGTGGCTGCATCATTTTACATTCCAGACAGCAATGTAGGAGGATTTTAGTTTCTTCACATCCTCACCAATGCTTGTTATTGTTAGCTGTTTTGATTATAGCTTTTTTGTTAGGGGTGAGCTGGAATCTCATTGTAGTTGTAATCTGCATTTTTCTAATGACTAATGGTGTTGAGCATCTTTTCATGTGCTGTTAGTGGATTCAGATCTTTGCCCATTTTTTAATTGGGTTGTAAGCTTATAATTGAGTTGTAAGAGTTCTTTATATATGTTGGATACAAATCCTTTATCAGATATATAATTTGCAAATATTTTGCCTCAATCTGTGGCTTTGTCTTTTTGTCCCAATTTGTGCTTGCCTTTTAAAAAGTGTCTATTGAAGCATGAATGTTTTCATTTTGTTGTAGTACACTTTATCAGTTTTTTTTGTCATGGATCATGCTTTTGGTGTTTCATCTAAAAATTCTTTGTCTAATCCAAGGTCACAAGATTCACTTTTATGTTTTCTTCTAAATTTTTTTTAATAGTTTTAGCTCTTATATTTATGTCTGTGATTCATTTTGAGTTAATTTTTGGGAATGGTGTGAGTTAGGATCCAAATTTTTGTTTTGCATATAGATATCCAATTGTTCCAGCAAGCATTTTAAAAAACTACCCTTTCCCCACTGAGTTGCCTTGGCACCTTTGTCAAAAATCAGTTGAACTAAATGTAAGGATTTATTTCTGGGCTCTCAGTTGTGTTCTCTTTTTTTTTCTTTTTTTTTTAAATAATTTTTTTTAAAATTTATTTTTATTTATTTATGGCTGTGTTGGGTCTTTGTTTCTGTGCGAGGGCTTTCCCTAGTTGTGGCAAGTGGGGGCCACTCTTCATCGCAGTGCGCGGGCCTCTCACTATCGTGGCCTCTCTTGTTGCGGAGCACAGGCTCCAGACGCGCAGGCTCAGTAGTTGTGGCTCACGGGCCTAGTTTCTCCGTGGCATGTGGGATCTTCCCAGACCAGGGCTCGAACCCGTGTCCCCTGCATTGGCAGGCAGATTCTCAACCACTGCGCCACCAGGGAAGCCCTCCCCTACAATTTTAAATAAAAGTAGTGATAGTGCAGTTTTGTCCTAGATGTTAAAGGGACTGCTGTTAATACTTCCTCAATTGACTGCAATCTTTGCTGTGATTTTCTGGTAGATGCTCTTTATCAGATTAAGGAAATCCTCTTCAAATTGTAGTTTGATAAAAGTTTTAGAGAGTTTTATTTCTTTGTTTTATAATCGTGAATAGATGTAGATGTTGGATTTTTTGGAATTCTTTTGAGATGAGCACGAGTTTTTCTATTCTGCTGTGACGAATTATATCTATGGATTTAGAAATGTTAAGCTACCCTTGCATTCCTGAGATAAACAAAATTTTCTAATTTAAATTAAAAATTTTTGAATGTTTTGACATAATCATGATATTCTCTTTTCTTCTTAATATCTGTAGCATCTGAAATTATAGCTGCCTTTTTATTCCTTATATTGATTATTTGTGCCTTTTATTCTTTTTTTTAATAAATTTATTTATTTTATTTATTTACTTTTGGCTGCCTTTGCTTCTTTGTTGCTGTGTGCGGGCTTTCTCTAGTTGTGGCAAGCGGGGCCACTCTGTGTTGCAGTGCGCGGGCTTCTTATTGCAGTGGCTTCTCTTGTTGCGGAGCATGGGCTCTAGGCACGAGGGCTTCAGTAGTTGTGGCACACGGGCTCAATAGCTGTGGCTTGCAGGCTCTAGAGTGCAGGTTCAGCAGTTGTGGCACACAGGCTTAGTTGCTCCGCAGCATGTGGGATCTTCCTGAACCAGGGCTCAAACCCGTGTCCCCTGCATTGGCAGGCGGATTCTTAACCACTGCACCACCAAGGAAGCCCCTTTTATTCTTCTTGATCAACTTCTCTGGAGGTTTAACAGTTCTGTTATCCTTTATAAAGAACCAACTTTGCTTTTGTTAATTCTGTTTTATATTAATCTTCCATTTCATTAATTTCTGTTCTTTATTATAGCATTGATTTTACATTCTTTGAGCTTATTTTGCCCCAAAATTGATTGTTTCCTTTTCTAATACATAGATCTAAACCTATAAATTTCTCTCAATGTACTATTTGATTTATATCTTAGAAGTTTGTTTCATTAAATATTTTTTATCAAGGTAGTGTATTTAGATAGTTTTAAAAGGCATGTAGTTTTACAAGGATTATCATGGAAAAATAGCAAAATGGTAGTCTTTCATTTCATGATTATTTCTGTAGATGCTGAAAAGACTTCCTCCAAAATTCAATGCTTGTTTCTTATTTGAAAATAAATACTTGAGAAGATAGGACTGGATGGATGCTTTTTTTTTCTAAATTGTGGTAAAATACACATAACATATTTACCATCGTAACCATTTTTAAGTGTACGATTCACTGGTATTTGAGTACAGGCATATTGTTGTGCAACCATCGCCACCATGCATCTTGCAAAACTGAAACGTCATACCCATTGAAGAAGAACTCCCCATTTCACCCTTCCCCAGGCCCTTGGCAATCACCATTTTACTTTCTGTCTTTATGATTTTTGACTACTCAAGGTACCTCTTGTAAGTGGAATCATACAGTATTTATCTTTTCGTGACTGACTTATTTCACTTAATGTGTATCTTCAAGGTTCATCCATGTTGTAGCATATTTCAGAATTTCAATCCTTTTTGAAGGCTGAATAATATTCCATTGTATTGGGACTTCCCTGGTGATCCCATGGTTAAGACTCTGCACTCCCAACGCAGGGGGTGCGGGTTCGATTCCTGGTCGGGGAACTGAGATCCCACATGCTGCGTGGCGCAGCCAAAAAATTAAAAAAAAAAAAAATTCCATTGTATGTATCTACCACATTTTGCTTAACCACCCATCTGTCAATGGTTACTTGGGTTGCTTCCATTTTTTAACTATTGTGAATAATGCTGCTGTGACAATGGATGTGCAGATATCTTTTTGAAACCTTGCTTTCAATTCTGAGTATATACCCAGAAGCGAAATTGCTGGATCCGTTAGAATAGAATAGAATAGAATGTGATAATTCTATTTTGAATTTTTTGAGGAACCGCCATACTGTTTCCCAAGAGGCTGTACCATTTTTACATTTCCACCAACAGTACACAGGGTTCCAATTTCTCCCATTCTCATCAACACTTGTTATTTTCAGTTGTTTTGATAGTAGCCTACCTAATGGGTATAAAAGGTAATTATCTCATTGTAGTTTTGATTTGCATTTCCCTAATTAGTGATGTTGAACACCTTTTCATGAATATTCTTTTACGTGAAAGAATAACTCAGGGACAGGGACTTCCCTGGTGGTACAGTGGTTAGGAATCCACCTGCCAGTGCAGAGGACACGGGTTTGATCCCTGGTCTGGGAAGATCCCACATGCCGTGGAGCAACTAAGCCCGTGTGCCACAACTACTGAGCCTGTGCTCTAGAGCCCACGAGCCACAACTACTGAGCCCGCACACCTGGAGCCTGTGCTCTGCAACAAGAGAAACCACTGGAATGAGAAGCCCGCACACCACAGTGAAGAGTGGCCCCCGCTCAACAGAACTAGAGAAAGCCCGCGTGCAGCAACAAAGACCCAACACAACCAAAAAAAGAAAAAAGAAAAAAAAAAAACTGAGGGGCAAACTGGTTTTTTCAGATGTGGATGTTTGGCAGGTAGATTTTCACAAATGAATGGAGTGACCCTGTCTTTTCAAGAAAAACAACTGAAAGTATATGTTATTGATGATAAAGTTCTGGCTTTTGAGCAAAAATTACAGTTTAGCAACATTTGATCTGCCTCTGTGAGCTTGAAAGCTTTCCTGTACTTAAAGACTTTTTGGTAAGATTGATTGGTGATGATATTAAAGAATGTGATTCTTAAAATGGTATAGAATGAAGCATTCGAAAGATCTGCATAAATTAGTAAGGTAATATTTTCCAAATAAATAATGCATGATATTATAAAATATGCTTGTGTAAAATATACATCCAACCTACAATGTATATTAATAGATTTTAATGTAACAGTACAGAAAATTTCTTGATGTGGTTTCAGATTCTACATTTTAGCCAGAGATTTGTTTGCATTTGCTTTTAATATTCATTTGCCCATCATTTTATTTTTAGCTTTTCTGAGTCAGTTTTAGGTTTGTTTCTTTAATAGTGCATATAGTTGGGTTTTGCTCTGTGAGCCAAACCAGAAATCCATTTTTTTCTTTTGGTAAGTGAATTAATCCGTTCACATTTATTGGAATGACGGAATGTTTGATTTATAGTTACTATGTATATTATGTTATCTCTGTGATGGTTTTTCTTTTTTTTGCTCTTTGTTTTACTTTCTTCATCTAATTTTTATTCTTTTTCTTTTTCCACTTTTGTCCAATTACCCTTATTAAGTTTCCATTCAAATCTGGTCTGTATTATAGTCTTCATTTTTGATGTGATTACTATTTCTTCTGTCATTTCTGGGGTCAGTCAACTCTTGTTTCATTACTTCCTTTTTTTTTTTTTTATTCTTTATTGGAGTATAATTGCTTTACAATGGTGTGTTAGTTTCTGCTTTATAACAAAGTGAATCAGCTATACATATACATATATCCCCATATCTCCTCCCTCTTGTGTCTCCCTCCCATCCTCCCTATCCCACCCCTCTAGGTGGTCACAAAGCACGGAACAGATCTCCCTGTGCTATGCGGCTGCTTCGCACTAGCTATCTATTTTACATTTGGTAGTGTATATATGTCCATGCCAGTCTCTCACTTCGTCCCAGCTTACCCTTCCCCCTCCCCATGTTCTCAAGTCCATTCTCTATGTATGTCTGTGTCTTTATTCCTGTCCTGCCCCTAGGTTCTTCAGAACCTTTTTTTTTTTAGATTCCATATATATGTGGTAGCGTACGGTATTTGTTTTTCTCTTTCTGACTTCCACAGACCCTAGGTCCATCCACCTCACTACAAATAACTCAATTTCATTCTTTTTTTATGGCTACTTCCATTTTTTTTGTTCAGTTTTGGACTTAGTTTTTGAATTTCAATTCAAGTTGTTGTTGTTTTTTCATATACCTAAATTGGGATATTTAATTCAGTTTGGATTTTTGTGTTAGTTTTCTTCTGTGCATGTTTTTTTTGGTGGAGTCGGTAGCTAAGTTGGTAATTTTTACCAGCTCATGTGTTTTTGTTTTCTCTTTTCTTCTGTAGCTTTGTGTGGATGAAGAGTGCTTGTGTCTGCCTGTTCAAGACTATTCAAGACTTGATTTGGAGTGGTTTACAAGATTCCTCATTTAAAGCGCCCTCTTGTGTCATTACAGTAATGTGCAACTCTTCAGTGGGTGGCGCCGAGGGACAGAATGTAGTGTCTAAGTGAAGGGTTGGTCTTCACCGAGATGGTTCCAGCCATTGAAACATATGTGAAACATATGGGAGGAGCATATGTGACAGAGATGCTGGCTGGTGCGTAAATGTTGTGGTAGTAGACTGCAGAAGTCTCTTCTGATTGATTGTGTTTTCTCAATAAAATAGGAGAAAGGTTAGGCTGAGTGAGGATGGAAGAGAGAAAACTACTAGGTTCCACTAGGAAGACATTGGGATAATAGACAATGAATATACAGCTAGATCTTTTCATGTCATTAAATACATTCACAACATATTTTTATTGTTTGCTCACAGTTCTGTTTTATGGCTTAAATTATGGTTCTGTGATTTTTTAAAACCAGTTTCCTATTGTTGAACAAAAAAGTTGTTTCTGATTTCTTACTGTTATAAATAAAATGGAACAGTGTCTCTGGCTATACCATTCCTAAACCTGGAGTTCTTAAGTTTTTTTTTTTTTTTTAATTTTATTTATTTATGGCTGTGTTGGGTCTTCGTTTCCGTGCGAGGGCCCTCTCCAGCCGTGGCAAGCGGGGGCCACTCTTCACTGCGGTGTGCGGGCCTCCCACCATCGCGGCCTCTCTTGTTGCGGAGCACAGGCTCCAGACGCGCAGGCTCAGCAATTGTGGCTCACGGGCCCAGTTGCCCCGCGGCACACGGGATCCTCCCAGACCAGGGCTCGAATCCGTGTCCCCTGCATTGGCAGGCAGACTCTCAACCACTGCGCCACCAGGGAAGCCTGAGTTCTTAAGTTTTTTGTTGTTAAAATATAAGAATGGTTATCTTTCTCATTGGTTCATAAACTATAGTCAGATTATACACTTGTAGAACATAAACTTTAGGAGTGTGGTAATATCTTTAATATAATATTCCAATACAAAATTTTCCAAGCATGAATAATAAGATTCTAAATATGTACTTTTATATAGTGGTATGATTATTATTAGAAAAATGAAATTGAAACTATTATCATAATATTGTTTTATTGCTGGGAAAAATAATAGCATCACTAACTTGCTGTATACATCAGAGTCCACCAAAGTTAGTGACGCTTCTTAGCAAAGTCTTGTCTGAAAATATGAGTCAGAATTATTTTGGTTGTAACCTAATCCCACAAAAGCAAGAAAGGGAATTGCTTATACTCAAGCAAAGGTATATCAGACAAGACCTGGGAAAGGAAGAAACAGTGATGGATCCTGGGCCCTTAGCATCAGGAGTGTGTGAGCTGAGAGTGAGTCATCTCTCAGCGCCCATTGCAGTCTTCCATGTTCACTCCATGGCTGTGATAGGAAGGAGGGAAAGGTAATGCACTAGAATCGTCCAGAGGAAGTCACAGGGGAGAGGGGCTGAGTTGATGCTTTAAGAGGGTTCATTACAAGAAGCTTCAATAATTTAATGAAATTGTGCAAGGGAGTGGTTATACTACCTGTAGAATTGATACTTCATGTCTTCTTTAAAGATCACATACAGTTTAAAGGAATTCAAGATCTTGTCATAGGGCACAATTGTAGAAGGTACATTTTATGGCCAACCTGTACGTAAGCTAACATTGGCTGACATAAAGTTTATGTATAAGAAAAAAGTAATTCTTATATTCCAAGAGGCAGTACCCATCTCACCTGTAAACTTAAAAGACCAAGCAGAGATTTGAGGGAGTGAGAATCAGAGAAGTTTAAATAGCTACAACTATCATTATTTTGAAGAGGCAAACATCGCTGTCAGTGAAATCTCTTAACTTGTGTTAAATCAAGTTGAGGGAGAGACGTTTTCCCTCAGATGTGCCCTGTGCACCTAAAGCAGCTATCAGGCTGTGGGTCTCTAGTCTGTGGGTTATTACAGCCCTTTCCAGCTGGACTCCAGCCTCCAATTTCCACTTTCTTCTCTACAATTCTCTAAAGAGAGCTTTTCCTCAGAGCAGGTTTCCCAATGTCCTGCTTCAGTCATGCCACCACTGTGTTGTACCTTGAATCAGGATCTGTTTGTCTGCCTGGTTGTAAGTGCTCTGAAGTCTGGCCATCTCGGCCGTACGAGGCTTTAGTGCCCATTGGCCTCTGCTCCTCTCTGCTCCCTTGGGTTTCCTCTTGTGAAGTAGGGGTCTCACTGACCCTTGATGCAGCTCCAAGCAAGTATGAGTATAATAATACCATAGTTAAAAAAAAATCTGAACCAGAGGAAATATAAGCAAGAAAGTTGTAATGGGGAAAGCTGTACATGGATTTACATGTCATCTGGTCGGCATGGTTCTCATGGCTGTATTAAATTTATCTCTGATCTTTTTTTAAATTCTTTTGGCTGCACTGCGTGGCATGCAGGATCTTAGTTCTCCAACCAGGGATTGAACCCATGCTCCCTGCAGTGGGGGCATGGAGTCTTAACCACTGGACCACCAGGGAAGCCCTATCTCTGATCTTTTTTGGAGCCAAAACAAAAAGGATGAAGTGGGTATCTATTTACCTCTCGTTTTCAGAAAAGAGGGAGGGTGCAAAGCCTAACTCTTCTAATAATACTTTCATAAAAACGGTTCTTACGTAGGTCTTCATTGTGGAAATCACTGAGTAGAATGGAGAGAATTCTTATTTCTAAGATTCTTTGTGACAGGTTTCATATAACTTTTTTACGGTCAGTTACTGAAAGCCACGTGACAGCAAAACTCAATTTTTGTCATTTGGTAAGAGAATATAAGTCAAGTATGTAGTCTTCCAGTGTGTTAACTTGATCTAGTTGTAGACGTCAGGAATTCAGGCGCAGAGGTATTGAATGACCTGCTCCCTGTCTTAATAGGATTCCTGACTTCCAGCACAGGTACCTCAGTTCACTGACTAGTTTTAATAAACATAACCATTGAGAGGTTAAAAAAATATTGATGCCTGAGGCCCACTCCCAGAAATTGTGATTTTGGGGAGTTTGGGGGGAAGCCTGGGATGTGGACATGAGATTTTTCAGTAGTTCCCAGATGATTCTACATACGGCTGTTGAAAACCACTGGTCTCAACAACTAATGGAAGTGCCATTCTTCTTGCCAGTAATTGGTTTAAGCTTGAAATACGAATTCATGTCCTCTGGTGTGCTGGAAAAGCTAACATCTCTTGAGATAGACAGGAAGAGGTTAGACGTTGCCATGTCTAAATAGACTCCCAGAACTGATGCAGCTGTCTTAGGGACCTCAAGGGGAGCCAGCTAAGCAGCTGAAGATGACAGAGAAAAGAGATGGGAAGAAGCTGGGTCCGTGAGAACAGCTGAACCATGGAATTCACCACTCTTAGGAGATAGCCAACCTTCAGATCTCATGTTATGCCACATGAAATCATATATTCTCCTTACTGTTTAAGCCATTTTGATTTGGGCTTTATGTTACTTGCAGCCAAAGGCTGGCTAATACATGTGAGCCAAGAATAAGGGACTTTTGTCCATCCAAAGGCCATGGGTCCCCACTCACTGCCCTCTTCACCGGAGGCTGTATTCACCTTCTGGGCTCCTGCAGGCAGCACACAGTAAGAAACGAGTGTATTTATTTTTGTGGTCGACATCTCTGAAATTGGGACGTACTTTACAGTTGATAGAATATCACATTTTCATTGGCAGGTTATTTTTTCTTATTGGTACATTAAAAATGGTGGCTCTTATTAAGCTACTGACATTTAGATTTGGTTGAATGTAATTTTTAAATGAAATTATATATATAGGCAAAAATTTACTGTGAAATAAAATTTGTTACGGGATTTATTTTGGATTAATGAATTATGAAAACATAAAAAGGTTTTTAATGAAAACGAGTGATTCCCTGTATCCTCCCTTTTTCCCACCCCCTTTGTGGGAGGTAGAATTCTAAGACGGCTTCCAAGATTCCTCGTCCCCAGTGAACACGGCCTTTATAACCTGCTCCCTTTGAGTGTGAGCATTACTGTGAGTAGGATGGACTTCACTCCCATGGTTAACTTACATTATATGCCAAAGATGAAGTGGTTTTTACCTTTGGTGTAACTAAGATCTCAAATCAGTTGATTCTGAGTTAATCAAAAGGGAGATGATCCCAGGTGGACCCTAACTAATCAGATGAATCCTTAGAAGAGACTGGGCTCTTCCTGAAGTCGAAGATGAGAAGTGTCAGATTCCCCTACTAGCCTTGAAGTAAGCTGCCGTGTTTCGAGAGGGCCGTGTATCCAGAATGACAGGGAAGAAACGGGAGCTTCGGTCTAAAAACCACAAATTACTGAATCCTGCCAACAGCTTTAAGAACTTGGAAGAGGTGCTCCAGGCTTGTTTTGTATGTTCCTACCTCGGCCCTCGAATGGGCCATTTCTCTAAGGAGGCCAGATTCCTTTTAATTGAGAAGACAGTCCCCAACTTAAAATGGTTCCACTTAGTGATTTTCACACACGATGGTGTGAAAGTGTTATGCATTCAGTAGAAACCATGGTTGGGTTTTTGAGTTACGATCTTTTCCCTGGGCTAGTGGTATGTGGTGGGATGCTCTCTCATGATGCTGGGCAGCCCTGCAATCGTGAGAGTAAACAACCAAGAACTTAACGACCATTCTGTACCCAGACAACCTCCTGTTTTTCACTTTAAGTACAGTATTCAGTACATTACATGAGATAGTCAACACTTGATTATAAATTAGGCTTTATGTTAGATGATTTTGCCCAACTAACTATAGGCTAATGTAAATGTTCTGAGACATTTCAGGTAAACTAGGCTAAGCTATGATGTTCAGTAGGTTAGGTGTATTAAATGCATTTTCAGCTTATGATATTTTCAACTTAGAGTGGGTTTATTGAGACGGAACCCCATCGTAAGTTGAGGAAAATCTGTAGTAGTTACAATCCAAGATCTGGATGCTCTATGTGCTTATTGCTTTTGAGTCTGGTCAGCTGAAGACAGGCCCTGAGAATGTCGTGTGAACTGTCATACAAATCAAAGACAATTTAGGGAGGAGTGGATTCGGCTTTTGAGGCGCTCCCCATCTCTTCTGCCTGGTCTGGGGACTATGGGTACTGGTTTTCAGTTGTCATTTTGGGGCTCTTGATTTTCAAGGTTGCTGTGGAGCTGGGGAGAGGAGAATGAGATTAGGGCAAGTCATTGTCACGAGGCATTTTACCCAGATGCAGCTGTTTTTCTTGAGTAAATTCTCTTTGAATTGTTGTAAGGCTTTAATTTCCAGAATTCTGAAAAAGTTGATTTTCACTGTTTTTGCCAGTGTTCTCTCATGCCTTTTATGGAGTAGTAGGTTTCAGAGATTCTTACTCTGTCATTCCAGAAGTGGTAACAACAGTTCACTTTTAAGTATTTGACTTTTTTTTTTTTTCATGCCTGTACTTTAGAAATATTTATCTTTGATATGAAGACTGAATGTGTGCCATTTTCGTAGTCCTTTTATTTCAGAATCCCCCTTTCCTGCCTGGCGGTCCAGGAACTCATCTTCCTGGCAGGATGCTCTTCATTCCTGAGTATTTAGGGCCTTCGCTCCTGCTCCAAATGTTTAAACTGCCTTTTTCAGGGGTTCCACAGAAGTGGCTTTATTTACCGTTCACATAAGTCTTAAATAAATACGAGTTTTGTATCCCAGCTGTATCCTGCGCAAAAATATTTCCAATTTATTTGCCTGGATGTGTTGCTTGGCAGGTAAGTTTGTTACATAATAATATAAACTGGACTTTAATCTTGGACTTCCTGAACAGATTTGTGATTCAGCCCATATCTGCTGACACACGAGCTCTTTCAGCCTTCTGTGTGCCTGAGAACTGCAAGCCAACTTCAACTTCCTCGTGGAGCTGAGCTCAGTTAGGTGAACCCGGAATCAACAGAAATGCTCCTTATTTCAGCCAGAGGCACATAAAACAGTCATTTCAGTCCATGAAGAAGGAAAACCTGGTCCCGGTGAATTCCTGATTGTCTCGGGGGCTGAATGGCTGTCCTTGTGCAGCTGTGAAGGGTTCTATGTTCTTCCCAAGCTGGGGAGGTGATGCGAGCCGCCCCTCAGGAAACAGAAGCCGCCCAGCCTCCCGCAAGACCGCCAGCAGCTCTGCAGGGCTGTGCTCTTGGGGATGCACCTTCCAGCTAGATCTGCACCAGAAAAAAGAAGGGGGAAAATGACCTTGACTTTTGAATGGGATGTGCAGGCCCCTTCAGCTGGGGGGCCAGAAGGCAAGAGGGGAAGGAGGAACAGATGGGGAGACACTGCTCCTGCCCTCAGCCTTTGTTCTGTCAAATTTCAGCAAGATACCGTGGCTGAGGTGCTGGAGCTGCATGAAGGACCATGGAACCGGCCTTCTGGGCCCACCCACGAATTAGCGAGGGTCTGTTCAGAACCGTCCAGGTCAAATTGCAGGAGTGGGAAATGGGGGTTCAGGCCAGCACTTGTGTCCATGGCCTCAGGCCCTCACTGGCCTTTCCTCTTTCCTCTGAGGCCTCACCCACATTTTCCCTGTGTTGGGGGCAGCTTTAGCGAACTTAAGGCAAGGGCATCCCTCGCCCTCCACCCTCCATTGGGCTCTGCAGCCCTCACACCCGTTAAATTGCCCTCCCTGATATTCTGGAACTGTTACAAGGGATGTGCAGTGTCTCTGTCTTGTTGAAGCCTGTATTCCCTGCAAGGATCAGGCACATAAAAGGCCCTCACTCACTAGTCATTAATCATTAAAATATTAATTTCCCCCAACCATAGGAAGAAGGGTGGCCCTTTAGGTGAAAAGAATGAAAGTGATTTCTTAAAATGTTTAAGACTTGAAGTGGTAGAGGCCAAACCATGAAACAACGCCGATGGGGATGATGGGTCCTGCTCAAGTAATTCCCCAGACAGGCAGAAAGGAAGGAGGGTGGCTCACAGCAGGGTTCCCCTGTGTGTCAGCCCGGCGCGCACACCTCCCTCTGTGTGACGTCCGCATGTGCGTGTGCACGGGTGAGGGGCCCTCCGGGCTTGGCACGGTTCCTTCTCATTTCCACACTTGGGCCTCTTAACTAGTACCAGTCGCCAGCTACCTAGCACGCGCCTCCCAGCTGGTCACCGCCTACCAGTGTGTGCGGATCTGGGGAGCAGAGGATCCCTGGTTGCTCACGTTGGAGGTTGGTGCCCATCAGTCAGAGACCACCCGGCACCCCCTTAGGGTCCACAAAGCAGGTTTATAACTTGCTGCATCAAGGCAGAGACTGCATTTCTGGGGACTGGGGGCAGCTCAACAGGAGGGAGTTAGGGAAAGATAAACACAGTTTTTGAGTCAGTCCTGGGATGGCCTTGGCGGGAGTGGGGCAGAATTTGTCAGGTACAGAGTTGCTGGAAGAGCCGGTGGTCTTGTCCCTGCTAGTGAGCAGGTGCTAGGAGTTTACACTTAAGAGTTTGCAATGCTCATGCTCTGAATGGGTGCAGTTTCTGGGTGGTGTGAGTCCCAGAGCAGCCTGTTCTGAAAAGCTGTGGCTTCTGTTTCAATTTTCGGTTTCCCCCTAAGGCTGGCTGGCAGCCGAGCAGTTTTTCGCTCTTATCAAAGTGTGGCAAGTAAGAGATGGAGGGATGCTGGGAAATGACCTTCCTGTCCAGCAGTGGGAGGGCGTTGCGTGCATGATGCCCGAGGACACGGCAGGGTGGTTTCTCAGATTCAGAGAAGGCCCTGACTCTGAAGGAACTTCTGCGGAATTCCTGTCTTTTTTTTTATTTTTATAAATTTATTTATTTTATATATATATTTTTTATTTTTGGCTGTGTTGGGTCTTTGTTGCTGTGTGTGGCCTTTCTCTATTTCCGGCAAGCAGGGGCTACTCTTTTTTTGGGGGGGGGTGTATACTATTTTCTTAACATTTAAATTTCACCAAGAGTTCAAGCATATGCTAGCCATTTGTTCAGATTTTTGAAATGAAGACAAAATGGGCAAACAGCTTTGAGGGTGCGATGTGTTTAACACTGCACAATATATTCACCAACTAGACAGTCGAAGGGGTGGGATAACTCTACACTTAGGAGCACCAAGTATAGGAACAAGCCCCGGAATTGGAGGAAAAACCCGCCATTCAGGACTGCACAGAGGTCCTTGGTTGCCGATAGAATCTCCCCTTGACTTCAGACTTGAGACAAACCGAGGGAGTCTGACAGTATACAAAAACCACTGCCTTCAGTAACAGGATGGACTGGCCAGAGTCAATTCAGATTGTGGGGGGGCCAGTCTGAAGCGAGCAGGGTTGGCTGGAGGCTGGAAATGCTGCAGCTGAAGTCCAGTCCAGCATCGGCAGATGAGAGCAGCCATGTTCTAAAAAATCGCTGATTTCTACACAAGTCGGGGCGGGGGTGCTGCTCTTCGTTGTGGTGCGCAGGCTTCTCATTGTGGTGGCTCCTCTTGTTGCGGAGCACGGGCTCTAGGCGCGCGGGCTTCAGTAGTTGTGGCGCACAGGCTCAGTAGTTGTGGCTCGTGGGCTCTAGAGCGCAGGCTCAGTTGTTGTGGCGCACGGGCTTAGTTGCTCTGCGGCATATGGGATCTTCCCGGACCAGGCATCGAACCCATGTCCCCTGCATTGGCAGGTGGATTCTCAACCACTGCGCCACCAGGAAGTCCCCTGTCCATTTCTTTTGACTCAATTTTTTTTTTATTTTGGCCGCGCCCCACCACATGGGAGATCTTAGTTCCCCCACCAGGGATGGAACCAGTGCTCTCTGCAGTGGAAGTGCAGAGTCCTGACCACTGGACCGGCAGGGAAGTCCCTCGACTCACTTTTGATCTAGCTTATAAATTGTGTTCCCCTTCTGTGTGTGTCAGAGGAAAAGGAAATGCAGGCCTTGCATTCCGGTTTTTAGGGCAGAACCTGACTTTATCTGGTACTTCACTTGCTCCACGATGTCCCCTGCTGTGAACGACAGCAGTTTCATTCACTGTAGACCATGGGGGAGGGGACTTCTGAGGCTGCACTGCGGTGGTGGGTGGAGGGGGGAGAGCCGCATCTCCTGCTGCTGCAGGAATCTTGCTGGAGAGGTGGTAAGGGTGCGGGGGACCCAGGGTAGGGGTTGTGGGGAGGGGAGGAGCGCTGCGAGAGGAAGCTTTTGATCCTGCAGACCCTGAGGGGAGAATGGTTTTGATTTCGTGTCCAGTCTTCTAGGCTCATAATCCAGGGTTGGGATTAAGAGTCCAAATTCCTTCCTTATCCCTGGACTCAGTGAATCTCTTTATGAAATATGCTGATTGAGCCCCTTGTTTCAGCTCTTACTGCTGAAATAAGTAGAATTATGTCACTGCTGGTTATAAAATTAGTCAACTTCTCTTTCAAAAAAAAAGAAAAAAGGCCACAGTGTTTGAAAATCAGCCTCCTGAATGTCCCCAACATGACTCTGCACTCATTGCAAAATGGGCTTCTTTGACTCTCAACTGAGCAGGAATTACACAAATAAGGTGATCGTTTTTTATCACTTTTAAGTGCTCCAAGATTATTGACAAAGAAAAGGATAACCAGGCTGGGATGTGGGCTTTTGAAGAGAAGAGTGTGCTTGGCACTGGGTGGCTGTCCAAGTTCCCCAGAATGGAGGTGCCCCCTCCCTCGGGGAGGTGGGATGGTTGACCCTCAGCAGATGCTCTGCAGAGGAGGCCAGGATACAAGGTGTGTTCATTTGCTGTAACAGAGGACCACAAACTCGGTGCCTAGAACAACGGAAATGTATTTTCTCTCAGTTCTGGAGGCTAGAAGTCTGAAGTCAGGGGGTAGGCATGGCCACGCTCTGAAGGCTCTAAGGGATGATCCTTCCTTGCCTCTGTCTAGTTTCTGGTGGTGACTGGCGATCCTTGGCGTTTCTTGGCTGTGACAGCCTAACTCCAATCTCTTCATCGGTCTTCTCTCCCTGTGTATGTCTGCATCTGTTTTCTCTTCTTATGAGGATACTGGTCATTGGGTTAAGGCCCACCCCAATCCAGTATGACCTCATTTTAATTAACTAATTACATCTGCAAAATCCCTATTTCCAAGCAAGGTCACATTCACAGGTACCAGGTGTTAGGACTCAAACATACCTTTTTGGCGGACACGGTCCCGCCAAAACACAAGGCCTGTTCTGCTCCCGAGGCAAGAGGTTGCAGTAGAGCTAGGGTTGGGCCTTTGGGGCCTCCTAAAACTCCGTGTTGCTGGGAAGCCTAACCTCAACCTTTGAGACATACCACTGTAGCCCAGTTTTGCAATTTAAGGTATCACTTGTGTGTGTGGCTTTTTTGTTTGTTTGGTGTTAAGGAGTTGAGTATAAGGAGTTGAGTTCATCCCAGCCCCTCAGCCCATAGCATGATCTCATCATCAGTGATGGAGGGATTCTCCCTTATTTTATTTTTTTCCCTTTCTGCCCTGCATCAGTCAGGATAGTTATGCTGGAGTAACAAACAACTCTAAAATCTCTGTGGCTTGAAACAACCAAGGATGATATTTTGCTCATGCTGTGCACAGCGTGGGCCAGCAGTTCACTGTGTCACACAGGTAGGCACCTAAGCTGTCAGCGCAGCCTCCACCTGAGTGGGGCCAGATGCCATCAGGGAAGGGAAAGAACTCTGCAATAGTGTGACCGAACCACAAGGGGGCAGAAGTCCCCAGAGGTGGGAGAATAGGAGCGATTTGGCCAGATTGGCCAATGTTTGCCCTGATCGCCAGCTCTTTTATTGGGTTGGCCAATTGGGAAAAACTGGAATGAACTTTTTGGCTAACCCAATATTTTGCGGCTTGTCTGTCACCTTGTCCGTGGGTTTCCATTAAGGATTTCCATCTTTAGAAGGCTCTCACTACTGTTTCCTTCCTACTCATCTTTCTAATAGTCCCTTTCCCAATCCACTGCCTCAGGGCCCTGATCTTTACAAACTAAATTAAAGCCAAGTTGTTTTTGGATGCGATGGGTGGCCTCTCTTAATGCATTCATGTTGGTCCTCATGATTTAAGGTTCTCCAATCATCAGTCTCTAGACGAGTGTTGAGCACCTGCCAGGGAGAGCAGGTGCTGGGGCTACATCAGCAGGTGTGCAGACATGATGCCTGCTCTCTCGGGATTTCCCTGGTGGTCCAGTGGTTAAGAGTCCGCCTTCCAGTGCAGGGGACACGGGTTCGAGCCCTGGTCGGGGAACTAAGATCCCACATGCCGCGGGGCAGCTAAGCCCTCGAGCCGCAACTACTGAGCCCGTGTGCTCTGGAGCCCACGCACCACAACTAGAGAAGCACTCATGCCGGAACAAAGACCCGGCGCAGCCAAAAAAAAAAAAAAAAAGATGACTGCTCTCATGGAGCTGGGATTCCAGCCAGTTAGATCCAGGATGCTTTGGGCTACAAACAACAAGAATTCCATCTCAAACCCACTTAAACCATAACCACATTATCTCATGTAACAGGAAGTCCAGAGGCAGGAAAGTTTCCAGGGTTATTTTGATTGGGACCCCAGCTCCATTTGGCTCTGCCTTTCACCAGGAGGCTTTTTCCTTATACTAGCTTCTTTCATTGTCCATAAAATGGTTTCCAGCAGCAACTGTGATGACATATTCCCTCTTATTCAGTGGAAGATAGAGACCTTTCCAACCATGTAATAAGAAAGCCCTTCCCTTCATTCTGCCTGGGACATTCACTGTGGTTGCCTTGGAGCCTGAAGGGTGGGTGGTGCGTGATCGCCTTCCCCTGAGTCACAGGCTGGAATGAGGAGTGTATTGGTTTACTAGGGCTGCCATCACAAAGGACCCAAGACACAATTATGGAGGCTAGAAGTCTGAGATCAAGGTGTCAGCAAGGCTGAGTTCTGAGGCCTCCTTGGCTTGTAGATGGCTGTCTTCTCCTCCCTCTGTGTGTGTCTGTTTCCTAATCTCTTTTTATAAAGACACCAGTCCTGTTGGATTAGAGCCCACCCTAATGGCCTCATGTAAACTTAATTAGCTCTTTAAAGACCCTATTTCCCAATACAATCACATTGAGGTACTAGGGGTTAGGATTTCAACATCAGAATTGGGGTGTGGGTACCCAGTTCAACTCATAACAAGGAGGGAAGGGGCTCTGGGCAAAACAGGTTTCTTTTTGGAAGGTGGGAAAGGGAAATGGATATTGGATGGGCAACCAACAGGCTTCATGCTATGGGGAGAGACAGAAAACAGGTAAACAAATATGATCATTTCAGATAGTGAAAAGTACTTCTGAAGAAAGCGGAACAGGGAAAGGTAATCAAGAGGGATGGCAGATGGGTGAGCAGTATTGGCGAGGGCAGCTGGGACGGCCTCTCTGGGGAGGGGACTTTTGAACCCACCCAAGTGGAGACCAGAATGAGGAGCAGAGCAAGGAGGAAACGGCAGATCCAGAAGCCCCAGGGTAGGAATGAGCTTGGCAGAGTCCAGGGGAAGAAAGGAGGCTGGTGCATCTGGAAGCATCACAAGCAGTGGTCCAGGAGGTCAGCAGGGGCCAGCTCACTCAGGGCTCTGGGATTTGGGGTTGCCCGCTAAGATCCGGCTGCCCTCAGGGAAACAGGGCTCATGATTGAACATGGAATGTGTTGAATTTCCACGTGGCCAAGTAACTCTGCAGAGATACACCTGTCCCGTGGGCAGACTCCAAACCACTGTAAGACCAGCATTGGAGTGAGAAAGACCCCTTAGAGGATGGTGCCCTTTCTCCAGCTTCCAAGGCCCAGTCCCCAACCAAGTTTGGCACTGCCTGCCAGCTGAAGGCAGGAAGGGAGGAACGAGTACATAGCTCATCTTAGCCCACAGGACTCTGGCAAGGGGTGAGGAACAAAACAAACTCTCCCTATGATGGAACTTGATGGCTTGGGTGGGGAGGACAGATGAGTCTAAGAAACAGAGATCTTTATCTCCAGCACCACGTCTGACCACTCGACCAACTGTAAAGGGAAGGAAGGCGAGAGATACTGTCCAAGGGCCACCACATGACGGTTGTGAATCCTGGCTCAGGTCAGCAAGGTATACATACCATGGAGCCTGTTTTTCCTCTAAAAAGTGTATCTAAAGAGCTTCCTGGAGGTAAAGAACTAGATGGAGAAAATCTGATTTCTCATTTGAAGGTGGTGGTCAGACTCAGAAAATTCTGTCAGCCCAAACCCAGTTTTCACCAAGTCATACTCTCCTGTGTGCATGTCAGCTGACCTTCCCATGGCTTTGCCGATGCTGGATTTTGTTGGAAATGCTCCTTGTGAGAGTGAGTTTACCAGGAGATGGCTTGCATGTCCCACTAGAGTTCCCTAGTAAGAACCATTTCAATGCCAGCTCCTCCATGAACTGGTCCCAGCCCTTCCCTCGACCTCTGAGCTTGGTGAACCTGCAGCACCATGCCTGGGGACTTTAACTCTGTTTCTCCCATTGTCCCTGGTGAGATATGTGAAGATCTTATCTCCCAGCCTGAGTATAAACCCTGTCTTAGGCAGGGATCATCTGTTTGCAGAGAACACCCAAAAGGGCTATCTGATGAAACCCACAGGTCAGAAGCCGGATTTCAGGAGACACTGGAGCCCTAAGCAGGAAAGCAGGAGTGGCACGGTTAGAACATGGCCCTCATGGCCCTAAAATCCTTTGAAACCTCTCAGTTCAACTCAGTGAGGTCACTGGTCCATGTCCACTTCCCTTGACTCAGTGGCTGCTTGCGACTATGTCAGCCAACAGTGTGGCGGAGGTGACCCTACGTGACTTCCGAGGCTGGGTCATAAAGGCCATGCAGCTTCTACCTTGTTTTCTGGGACATGCACTCTAAGAGCCCTGAGCCGCCACGTCAGAAGTCTGCCTACTCTGAGGCCACCACGCTCTGAGAAAGCTAACCCACAAGGAGAGTCCAAGGACAGCTTTCCTGTTGTCAGTGCTAGTCTCCGAGTCATCCCAGCCAGGGCCAGACATGCAAGTGAGTGAATGACCCTTCAGGTAAGCCCAGCCCCCAGCCCAGGGGTCTTCCCAGCTGAGGGAGGTACAGACATTGTGGAGTAAATACAAACCACCCCGCTGTGCTCTGTCTGAATTCCTGACCCACAGAATTTATGAGCATAATAAAGTAATTGTTTTAAGCTGCTAAGTTTGGGGATATTTTATACAGCAGTAATAGAACACAAAAGGAGGCTCCCTCCCTGCAAGTTTCCTTTCTTCCCACGAAGAATCAGCATCATCGTCCTCTCTGTGTAGATGAGCCCAAGGTGGTCATCCCAGGCCTTGCTTTACATCACGACTTCCTTCAGACCCTTGAGATTCTGAGTCCTAATTCCAAACACCAGGAAATGAAATCTGACTGTCACCACACACGATCACAGTGTTTGCAACACCTAGGCTACATGGATGATATATCTATGTATACTTATGCATACAGTTAGTATATACTGACCACCCTCTTTTGCTGCCTTTATTTTCATAGCACTCATCCCTCTTTGAAATCACACACTTTTCTTGTGTATTTATATTATCTTCTCGCTTGCTATAGTGTAAGGGTATCATGAGGTCAGGGGCTCTGTCCATCTTCTCATCCATTGTATTCTGAACAACTGAAACAGTGCCTGGAACACTGTAGACATCCAGGAATATTTATGCAGCTTATAAACCCCTATAGATTTTCATTGTACAAGGTAAAAGTCATAGAAGTCCACTTTTCTCTCCCTGCAGTGTGAGCTTGGTGAAAGCTGAGTCAGTGGCTGGTGGACCCATTCAAGGCTGACCATGTCTCTCCTTGGGGCACATGCTCAGATGCCCAATAAACCAGTGACCATGACCATGCAGTTTATTGTGACCATGCAGGGATATTTTGTTTTTGGCTTATTTTCCTTTTAGTTTGCTAGTGTTGTAAGTATAACATTTTAAAAATAAGATGATTTTTTAAAGTTATCCCAAAACCTAGCTAACTTTCCATCCCTCAGGAGCCCGTGATCCAGTTGGCTTGTCCCTCATGTCTTCCTAGTGAATGTTGATTACTACTCAGAAGTCCAGGACAGGCGGGTGGGCTAGCTGTGGAATAGCCCTCCATTCAGGCTTCTCTCTCCTTCCAAAGGAGAGTCTGGTGGATGCACAGATGTGAGAACTGGGGACACCACTGGGGCCTTCTTTGGTTTTAGGGACACAAACTCTCATACATTGTTCGTGGGGAATAGAAGGTAGTATAATCCTTATGGAGGAAAAATTGGCCCTAGAGATAGAAAGGCAAAAATGCAAAAAGACAAGTGCATATTGTTGCAGTATTTTAATAGCAAAGGACTGGAAACAACCCAAATGTCAATCAAGGGTGACTGGTTGAATAAACAATGGTATGTCCTCATAATGGAGCATTTTATAGGAGAACATTCTATCTGGTTCTATGGGATAATATTCAATATACTGTTAAGGAAAAAAAGCAAGATCAAGGAAAGTGAAATGAATTAGTATGCTATCATTTATCATGTGTTTATATGTTTTTAAATGGAAGGGTAAAATGGAAAAAACTTGATTATCTATGGTAGAAGGAGGACATAGGGTGGAGGGGACTGGGTTAGTATATAGACTTCTCTGATTACAGCTCATTTTGTGAATTTGACTTTGGAACCATGTAAATAGTTTACACAATTCCTTTTAAAAATTAAAGTAAAAAAAGCAATCTCTAAAAATTTAAGGAAAACAAAGCGAATAACCATAACCCTGATTCAAGCTTGGGGCATAACCACAGAGAGAGGAACTAGTCCAAGTTATTTGATTGTACATCCTTAATAGCATGAACCCTAAGGACAAAAAGAACTGAGAAAGAAAAATCTTAACTGTTTTCGGTAATTTTTTGATGCTAATTTTGTTACCATTGCATTGTTATTCTGAGGATTTAAAACAATGTATAATTATTTTGGTGATTTTGAGAAGGAGGTCTTCAGAATGAGAGAAAGAAGAGCAGATGTAAGATCAATGAGGTTACATGAAAAACCCTGTACTCCTGAGCTGAATTGGAAGTATCAGTATAAACTCATGTAGTGTTTCTTCTTAAAACAAAACAAAACAAAATGAATAGTACTTATTTCCTAGCTCTTTCCACTAAAACCAAGAAATAATGACCAAACCACTACCAATGAGACCTCCTTACACTCAGATTTTGATCTCTAATGACCATTCCCCACTGAAAGGAACCAGGGATCCCTGGGTAAAAAAATTGATAACTTCAGGGCTGGAGCATAAAATATACAAGATGAGCTTGAAACATCTTGTCATACAAGATCACTACAAAACTCTTAAAGACCACTAGGGTCATGTCAAAAAGAATCAGCCAACTTGAAGCAGTTCACAAGAGCCAAAGAGGACAATCTGAGTGACAGGAAAGATAATAACTGCAATGGATTGAAACATACATATCAAATATGTTTAAACCATGAGTTCATAATGTATCCAATAAGAAAACAACTCTCCCTGGACAGCTTGGAAAGATGCCAGGGAACCACCTTGGAAACTGACAAAGGGGAAAAAGTCAAAAATGTATCCAGTCTTTCCTGTACAAACCAAACCTCAGGGTAACCAAATAACTGATGAAGTTTCTCTTTGTAAGGTATGCCAGCTAATAAACGAAGAAACAGCAGCACTAGAATATTATTTGCAACCCCTAAAGAAGTAGCGGATCTATGGAATAATCATCAATAGTTGCTAACATCAGAAAAGAGAGGCAACTGGAGATGATATGGCTCCCCCTGGAAGTACCTATCACCACCAATAAAGTAGTCTTGCGAAAATAAACCTAACTGGAGTCTGATTGAATTTCTAGATATAACTACTGATACATAAGAAATAAATAGGACAGAGGACCATGTTAAAAGACACTACAGACAATGTAAAGCAATTATGCTCCAATAAAAATATTAAAAAAAAAAAAGAAGACACTACAGAGACAGACTCAGGAAAACCCAGACTGTGAGAAATTCTATAGGACAAAGGACCTTCTAACAAGGACAAAGGAGGCTTCTTCCAACAAGCCTCCAGGTTATCTCAATATATGCTAAACCGTGAGAACCACTGCTACAGATTAGAGATTTAAGAAGTGAATCAACAAATTACAGAGCATGGACCTAATTCAAACAAAAAAATCACAGGCCACTCAGAAACTTGAACAATGACTAAATATTTGAAGGTATTAAGGAATTATTGCTGATTTTTTTAGGTATGATTGATTGATATTGAGGTTATGCTTTTTTAAAAGTTCTTAATGGTTTAGAGATAATGCTGAAATATTTACAGATGAAATGATATGAGGTCCAGGATCTGCTTCAAAATCATCGTGGGGTGGGGTGAGAGCAGAGATGAAGCAAGATTGGCTGTGAGTTGATTGTTGAAGCTGGTGATTTGGAAATGGGGTTCATTCTATTGTCTGTACTTTGGTATATGTTTGTAGTGGTACCTTATAAAAAGTTTTAGAAGCTCCTTGCCAAATAACATGAAACTGTATTACTTGGAAAGGGCTGCAAATTAATACCTGTTAACTGCTAGCTCTTCTGACCTAGCACAGATTTGAGCTATGAAAGGACACAGGAGAGGTTGGTTTCCATAAGGGAAAGTTGAAAGAGGCTAGAGAACAAGCTATCCCCCAGGGAAGAAGGGCCAGGCATAATCCACAAGAGGGTGGATTCAGGCAGGCATTCATAGGTGGGTACTGTAAGGGCTGGGGCTCAGCGTGGCATTTCATAAACGGGAAGCAGGTTTGATGATGGCAGATCTCGGTGATGCAAATCATTGGTTTCGCTTGACCTGTGTGGCATCCAAGTCATCATCCTACACAAGTTTGGGGGGAGGGGCACCTGCTCTGTAGTGCCCCCAAATCACTCCTTACCTGCTGGGAGGTAAGAGACTTGTCCTTCGGCACTACCCACCCTACCCCCGGCAAGAAGGAAGGTCACACACCTGCGACATACTTTCAGGAGCATGGCCATGCCTTGGGCCCGCCCACCTGGTGTTCTGCACAGGCGACAGGGTGGTGTGTGGGCTTCTGACCCATCACAGCACCATTTGGAAACACGAGGCCATGGATGATAGTTTTAATAACATCCTGTAACAACCCAGAGAAGCAGATGTGCCAGGCCCCTGTTCTGTTGTTGGAGAGATTACAGCTGAGCCCAGAGGAGGAGAAAAATGTCAGAAGCAACTCTTGACCATGTCTCACTCTTTGTCTGACATAATAACACAAAGAGAGGTGTCCTAGGAACCACCTTGATGTAGGGCTTGATCACTAAACTGTCATCATGCTTCCTCTGGCTCCACCTCACACCAAGGCCAATACAAAGAATTTTTCAATAGGATGTCGGTGATGAAATCGCACCTGGATGAACGTGCATTTCCTGACAGCTCAGCTAGCTTCTAAATTGTCACTTAAACAGTCTCCCCCACCCCACTCCCAGCCCCAGCAGGCATTTTTTTCCTCAGTCACCTGGAGGGCGTCACCCCTGGGCTCCTCCATCAGAAGTAGAAGGTCCTGGAATCAATGGCAATTCACAGGCATTTTCTCAAACTCTCCATGGCCAGATGTTGCCTTATCAATCTCCCATGTGGCCAAACCAAATTTCTACTGATAGAGCAATCCCAGCGTCACCTCTGTGTTTTCTTATTCATTTATCCCAGTGGGTTCAGCCTAGACAGGAAGAGGACCAGTTACCCCCCTCCTAGGAGGAACTGGGCTAGCTCACGGTCAGGAAAAGGCCAGGTGGGCAGGGAGGAGCCACAGACTTTATTTCTTCAGTTATAATACCAGGTTACGTTTTGAGATATGATTTCTCAAAAGGGAATTAATTCAGGCAAAATCTACACGTGAACATTGGTTCCTTGATCTGGATGAATCTGCACTGGGGTCCAGGCCCTGCCACGGCTCTCCGATGAGAAGGCTGGCAGGCGTGTCACGGAGGGGAATGCAGACAAGAACGTGCTGGGTCGTGGAAGGGAATCCTGCCCCCCCATCCCATGCCGCGTGCACAGGGGCATGATTTGACCCTCAGCATGACCAGAACTACTTCATAACAAGGCTTGACTATAACAATACAGGAGGCTGGACAATCATCTCAGACACATGCCGTAAGCTCTTCCCTCCCTAGCTAGTTCAAGCTCACAATGCCACTCAACACAGCAATTTGAAAAGCTGCCCATTCCTCTGTAAAAAAAAAAAAAAAAAAAAATTTGTGAAAGTGCATAATCTAAGAGGAGGGCCTTAAAGCAGAAAAACGTGTGATGGCAGTAGTTTGGGTTTTGGGGCTGCGCTTGGGTGCCACTTCCTGGGACAGAGTGCAGCGCTGCCCTAGGAACGTAGGGGACAGGCAGATGGGCAGTGGGCAGGGTGGGGAGAGATGTCTGTTGCAGTCAACGCCTGCAGCTGAGTCTTTGAGGAAGAGAAATGAGCCCAGATCGCTGCACACCGTGACCCCATGGCACCCTCAGAAGTCATAAGGGGACACAAAGATGGTGACCTTGGACACGTGGTTGGCCTGGAAGGAGCGGTCCAGGTATTCGGACATGTCAACATCCACCTCCAGTGTCTGAGGTCCCTCCAGGGTCTGAACCAGGATCAGCTCCCCTGTCTGGCGGTCCGAGCGCTGCATCACAAAGTGGCCGCGGCTGTTCCCACCCACGATCCCAAATCGCAGGCTGTTGGGTCCAGGCCGGCCGGGGGCCGAGGCCGTGGCCATGCGGAAGAGCGTGATGGGCGTCTTCAGGTTGGAGGGCAGAGAGAGGTAATGGAAGGAGATGGTCTTGGGCATGTGGCGGCAGGGCCTGCTGTCCATGGGGCAGGGGTTCCGTTCACACTGGCTGGAACAGAGAGGCAAAACGTAGGGAGCCGTCAGCCTTGGGGGAAGTCAGGAGGGGCTGCTCTGACCGGCCCACCCGCCCTCCTGCAGAGGCCACTGGAGTGACCCTTCCAGCCATGGGTCCCTCGCCACGGGCGCTCCAGAGCCACAGGCCAGTGAGTGTGGCTGGCGTCAGGCCTGGCCATGACTCACCTGTATATGTATGTCCGGGTGTGCATGCATGTTTATATATGCTATTACTACCGTTTTTACAGAAAAATAAAGCCGGGGAAGATTAAATAACAATGGTGCTGGCATTCAAACCAGGTGCCCATCCTACACGTGCTGAGACCCCAGCAGTTAGCTGGCAACGTCCTGGATTGTGGTTCTCCACATGTGGTAGGCTTTCTAAACACCCAGTGTCTGTTCTTTTTTTTTGGGGGGCGCACCCCACGGCTTTTGGGATCTTAGCTCCCTGACCAGGGATCAAACCCGGGTCACGGTAGTGAAAGCGCCAAGTCCTAACCGCTGGACCACCAGGGAGTTCCCCCAGTGTTCACTCTTAAAGCAGGACATCCTGTCTTCCTCAGGCATGTGGAGCCAGGGGTCGTGTGGAAGTGCTTTGATAGTTTTCTACCTTGTCCAACACAGGAGACAGATGCAATTTAGTGATTTTGGTGACTCAGATCGTCACCATTAAGGAGGTCAAATAGCACTTCCAGATGTTAATCAGGGATATCCCCAAAGGCTCTGACATACAGGTCTCTCTGTCCCTTCACTACGTGACACCGGAGGAAGATCTTCACTCTCAGTGAATAACTGCCACTCTTCAGCGCCACCGACTTTCATGCTGCTTCTAATCTGCTTTAGCCTTAAAAGCAATTCTGGCAGCTAAACGAGTGAGGTCAATGCATTCTAAAGACAATCTAAGGCTCCTGTGATCTCTTTCTCAGAAGAAAACATGTGTACTTTGTGATAGCTGTAGTTATTCTCCTTAAAAGCCTGTCTCCCACCTTTTGAAAAAAAAATAAAGTCTGTTAGGTGCTGAGGTTACTAGAAATCGAACTTCCTAGTAGCAGTGGAAAAGCAGAGTAATATAATGCAAAGTGTACAGTTACCTTGTGAACACAGGAAATGATCCTCTCCTGAACCTGTGTAACAGATACCTGCCTCCTGGCCGCCTCACCATGGCCCTCTTGGCCTCCCTGTCAGCAGGGAAGCTCTCAGAACATCATTCTTAACTGCGCAGGGCAGCAGTGCATTCAATGCAACCTCTAAAGGGAGACGGGAGCTCTGAGAAGCCAGCCTCCTGGCTTCGTGCCTTTCATCAGACATAACTGTACCTTCTCCCAAGACCATCTAGGAAGAATGCAGCCCAGCCCCCCAGGAGGCCTGGGTGAGGGATGTACGTGCTCAGCCATGGGTGGCCCTGGCTATACTCACAATGGAGAGGTCTTCACGTAGCTCACGTTGCCGCTGCCCTCGGGGCACTCGGGGCTGACGCACTGGAAGCCTCCACCCGTGTTGATGCACACGGTACCCCGGGGGCACATGTGCTGCGGGCTCACACACTCATCGACATCTGAAATACCGGACACCCAGTGAGGGTGAAGATCCCCCGACACCCCACCCCCTCCATCACTGATGGGACTACATGAATGGCCCCACAGGCATTGGAATGAGGTGCTCCACACGCAGTGAACTTTCCAAATACCCAATGCTGATTCTTAAAACTGGAAGTCCGGTCGTCCTTAACCATTTGAAATCCAGATCTGGTGGAAGTGCTGGGGAACTCCCCTCCCTGGATCCCATCCTCCTCCCCCGGCCATGACAGGTTACAGAGGTGCTGGAGGGCACGGACGAGTGTTACTGGTCACAGCACTTCTCTCAGACCTGCCGCCTCCTCAGCCAGAGGGCCCAGGAGTCTGCCCTCCGTGGCTCATATCATGCCCTTTATATGTTCTCTGCTCCCTTCACACGTGAGTTCCCGGGCTGGAGGCTGGGTTTCTTCCCAACCTCCACATAACCCTACGTGGGCCTTCATGAATACTTGTGGGATGGAAGGATGGATGGATGGATGGATGATGGGTGATGGCTGTCTGGATGCTTTCTCCCTCTAGTCCCAGGTGACCCACTCCTCTGAGCCCCGCAGTGGAGCCCCACTAGGACGTCACTGGGGAGCTGCCTGTTCTCTCAGGTTCCATGTCAGCCCATGGAGGAGCCCTCTGCCCTCTCCTCCTCCCCCCGTAGTTCAGAGCCATAGTCTGGGACCACCTGCCTCTGCCACGGCCTCACTCACCCTCACAGCTCTTGCCATCGGCCAGGGTCCGGTATCCGCTGGGGCAGGCACAGCGGTAGGAGCCAGGGGTGTTCACACAGGCGTGCATGCAGAGCCGGGAGCGCCCCTCCTGTCCGTAGAGCTCGCATTCATTCACATCTGGGGACAGAAATGCCCAGTATGACTCCAGGAGCCACCAGGCGGGCGGCCACTAACCATGACCCAGGATGGCTGCTGTGTCACCATCTCTGTCAGCTGTGGCTAACTGGCTGGGTCGGGTGTGGCCACCAAGCCGTATCCCCGGCAGGGCATGCAGGAGCGCTCCCCTTTCTCCCAAGCCAAGGACCCTGAGGGCTGCAGGGAGGAGTCAGGGAGCTGATGTAGCCGACCTTAGGCCAGCTCCTCTAAGGCCGATGACTACCTGGGGAGACCCTGCAGAGGCTGTCAAGTCAGGCCCAGCAGCCCAGGGAGGAAGGCGTGGGGCTGCAGACCTAGACTCCCACCCTGGTTCCCAGCCGCACCTTAACCCTCCTCATCTTTAGGAGTGGTGTAAGAGGGTTTCTGCTGCTGTAAAATGAGGCTGTTGGCACCAAACGGCCAATTCTTAGGTTTGAACCAATGGTTTGAGTTGTTTTCAGAAGGAACTTCGATAATCGGGAGAGGTTTGCAAAAGTGGGCCAGTCAGTAAAGCTAAGCCGAGAGGGGACCAGAGAATGAGCCCAGGCCCCTGCACAGCTCCGGGGGGGCGGAGTGCGGGGAGCGAGGGGGCTGTCTACGGTCACAGCGACTCTAGCTCCTCCCTGCCACCTGCCCTGCGATCCCAGCCAAGAGGGAGCGGATAAGGGACCTGAAGGCTCTCCTAGACGAGTGTGCGTGACCGGGGGGAGACCGGGGACCCCTGGCTGCTTTCTCTACAGTCTGGTTTACTTAGGACAGCCCCTAATGTCTTCGCACTAGCTGTGTCCTAGCACCCATCTGCGCCACACTTACCTAAGCCGCAAGGTGGGCGGGCCTTTCTGAGACCACGCCCAGGAAGCCACCCGCCCGCGCGCACTCGGCCCCTGGGCGAGGGCGGGGTGCGCCCGGGAGGGCTGCAGGTGGGCGCTCCTCTCCCCGCAACCCCAGCGTCCCCCCTTCCGCCTCCCTTCCCCGGCCGAGCCCGCGCCTACCCTGGCAGACGCTGTCGCCGGCGGCGCCGCTCAGGTGGAATCCGGCCTCGCAGCTGCAGTGCTGCGTCCGCTCCACCTGCGCGCATCGCGGCGCGCGGCTGAAGGCGGGGTCCCCCTCCTCGCTGCCCTCGAGGGCGACTGCGGGGAGAAGACACCCTTAGGGCCGGGCCCGGCGCACCTGGGCCTGACCTTGGAGGAGCCCCGAGATCGGGGCGTGGCCCCTTCTCAGAGCTTACTCTGGAGTAGGGAAAGGAAAGGCACGGAATTAACCGAAACCCAGCCGTCGGTCCAGGGCCCACCGGAAGGGGCGAAGGACAGGGGACGCACCCGAATAGAACGACGCACGAAAAGCAGGCCACACAACTGCACCCTGAGGGCCACAGTGCCGTTAAATCCGCGTTTCACTTACAAAGGCTTAAAACACCAAAATTCTAGCCGTGATCACTGTAGTTGAAAACTATGCAGCTTATCGAAATAATGCCATTTGCAGCCACATGGATGGACCTCGAGATTGTCATAGTGAAGTAAGTCAGACACCGAGAGACAAATATCATATGGTATCGCTTATATGTGGAATCTAAAAAAAGGGTGCAAATGAACTTATTTACAAAACAGAAATAGAGTGACAGATGTAGAAAACAAACTTCTGGTTACCAAGGGGGAAGGAGGGAGGGATAAATTGGGAGATTGGAATTAACATATACACACTACTATATATAAAACAGATAACTAATAAGGACCTACTGTATAGCACAGGGAACTCTACTCAATACTCTGTAATGGCCTATATAGGAAAAGACTCTAAAAAAGAGTGGATATATGTATATGTATAACTGATTCAGTTTGCTGTACAGCAGAAACTAACACAACATTGTAAATCAACTATACTCCAGTAAAAATTAATTAAAAAAAAAACTATGGAGCTTAAAACACTACTTCTTTTTCAGGGTTCTTTTTTGTATTTTTTTTTTTTTTCGCTTTTTTTTTTTTTTTTTTAAAGGAGCACTATTTTTTTTTAATTAATTAATTAATTATTTATTTATTTATTTTTGCTGTGTTGGGTCTTCGTTGCTGTGTGAGGGCTTTCTCCAGTTGCAGCAAGTGGGGGCCACTCCTCATCGCGGTGCGCGGGCCCCTCACTATCGCGGCCTCTCCGGCTGCGGAGCACAGGCTCCAGGTGCGCAGGCTCAGTAGTTGTGGCTCACGGGCCTAGCCGCTCCGCGGCATGTGGGATCCTCCCAGACCAGGGCTCGAACCCATGTCCCCCGCATTGGCAGGCAGATCCTCAACCACTGCGCCACCTGGGAAGCCCCTTTTTTGTATTTTTAAAATACTTTCCTAAAGTGTTTAAGCTTTTTGTTTGTTGTAACTAAGAACATAAATCAATTTTCTTATCAGAAAAAAAGTGTTAGTTTTTGAAAGTTTTCAAAGGATTGAGAGCTCTCATATGGTCAGAAGAGACGGCAAAGGAATCGGTGGTAGGGCTTCCCTGGTGGCGCAGTGGTTGAGAGTCTGCCTGCCAATGCAGGGGACACAGGTTCGAGCCCTGGTCTGGGAAGATCCCACATGCCACGGAGCAACTAGGCCCGTGAGCCACAAGTACTGAGCCTGCGCGTCTGGAGCCTGTGCTCCGCAACAAGAGAGGCCGCGATAGTGAGAGGCCCGTGCACCGTGATGAAGAGTGGCCCCCACTTACCACAACTAGAGAAAGCCCTCGCACAGAAACGAAGACCCAACACAGCCATAAATAAATAAATAAATAAATAGGGGGGAGAAGCTGTGAGGCTGCCAAGAAGGCCCTGTTTCCACACAGGGCAGCCCCAGGGACAGGCGCTGTCAGGGGGCCTCTGGGCTCTTCCTGAGAAAGTGCCCAGCAGGGTGACTCAGCTGAACGGAATCAAGACACATTAAGCAGCAGATCTCTGGGGACAACATTTAAACCTGACCTTGAGCTGGGTCCAATGCAAGGATATCAAGTATTGACAAAGCTTGTACTCTCTAGACACCAATTCTTACCGCCCCCCCCCCCCCCACCAAGATTCCACTCAGAAATCAAGACAGTCAGACAGGATACTTCAGGCTTTTCTGGCAAAGGAATAAGACATCTTTAGGTTTTGACTTTTTTTTTTTTTGACTTCATGGCATGCAGGCTCTTAGTTCCCTGACCAGGGATCGAACCTGTGCCCCCTGAAGTGGAAGCATGGAGTCTCAACCGCTGGACCGCCAGGGAAGTCCTGGTTTTGATTTTCTTATATAAGAAATGTTGGCTGCAGCATAGTGTAGAACCGCCACCCATCCGCCATAGATTCCTTATCATTGGATTTTCTTGGCACCTGCAAAAACAGCCACAGTGTGACAGCTAGACCTTCAGGCTGGACAAATGTTGAGACTCGAGTGTGGGTCATAACCTCATCACCAGTCGAACGTCTAGTTCATCCAGCTCTGAAAATACTTTGGCCTGTGTCAGTAACTACGAATTTTGCAGGATGTGATAAGAGCGTCTGCAGGAGAAGCTGTTTTGCTGACGTGCAGAGGAAAAGTCAACCATGTGAAGGTGACAGCAAGGAAGCTTCTCAGGCCAAGTTCCCAATCTGGAAGGTTTTCAGGGTGGGGTCAGTCCTTCCACTTGCATTTTCTTCCATAAGAAGGATCAAAACTCTGGTTCCACAAAAGAACTAAACGCCATCCCAAATAACCACTTCAGGGAACCAGAGGGATCCTTGGATGTAAAACAGAGAGGACATCCCGCCTGGTCTGCCTTTGGTGACCCATGACTGGGGTCCTACTTCTCTCTCTGCAGCAGACCGTCCTCCCCCAGCCCCACAGCCGCTACGTACCAGTCTGGGCCTGATGCTGACAGCGGCTCCCTGTCCTTCCCGGAGGACAAATGCATTTGTACTGGTTGACACCTTCCACACACGTGCCACCATTCTGACAAGGCTGGCTGGAGCATTCGCTGATATCTAGGAAAATAAATAAGTTTCAGATACAGGTATGTGAGTTCTAATTCTAAAATGAACAAACAGAAAACAAAGATGGGGTCACTTTCTTTCCATGGCAGGATGACTCCAGTTTGTGACCTCCCCACTCTGCCCATGCCACGGCCCCTCCCAGCAAGAGCAAGAGCTGGGAGGGGGCCAGTGGGGCTGAGATGTCGCCTACCCTCATTCAGCAGGCCACGGACCCTGGCACACGCTGCGCCCACCTGGAGCTCTACCTGTGGGAGCTGGCCCATCACCCAGCTGTGTTCCACCCAGAGGCACCATTTTCTAATTTGCAGTGTAGACGCTGTAGCGGGGCAGAGGCAACTACCTGTGGCCCGTGCCCACATTGCCTTTTCATCGAGCCTTACAGCCCCCCAACTCTGCCCCTATCAACCAGCACCCAGGTAGAACACCTTCTGAACAAGAACTCAATTCAGAGGGTTATAAGAGAGAGGGGTGGCCCATCAGAATGTCCAGGGATGGGGAAAATGAACTCTTTCCAAATTCCCACCCAGACACCCTCCTGTGCTCATTATTTCCTGTGCGACCAGGGAGGAGTTAATCTTGACCTTGACATTTCCTTAATGTTGGAAAAGGGAAATGTTCTTTGCTTATATACACAACGGTCCTGTGGAAAATATAGAGAGAGATATATTCAACGTGTTTAAAATTGTAATAGGTTTAGGGACTTCCCTGGCGGTCCAGTAGTTAGGACTCGGCGCTTTCACTGCCGGGGGCCCAGGTTCAATCCCTGGTCGGGGAACTAGGATCCTGCAAGCCGAGTGGCGTGGCCAAAAAATATGATAATAATAAAATAAAATAAAAATTTAATAGGTTTTAATAGATTTCTCTCTGTGTGGTAGATTACAGGTAATTTTTGCTTATTGACAATTTTTTATACTCTTCCGTTTTTCCAAAATAAATCTTCTAATGAGAAAAAATGATTTTTTAAAACCCTCAGCCCACATCTGCTTGTTGTGAGTTCCTTAAGCCCAGTTTTAACGCACAGAGCACAGGCCGTTTCCACCAGAGAGGAAAGGTTTGTCAGTTCACTGACTTGACCACAGCATCTTGGGAAAGAAAACTGCAAGCACCTTCTTGTTGGCATAAGAGCATCCTTTCCTGCTGTGTCTACCAAGAGGGAGGAAAAGGTGCTTTGCTCCTGATGAGAACAACAGCCTTCCTGTGGGTGGGTTGGCAGGGACTTTGGCTTCTCTTCAGCCTCCTTGTAATTGGGATGTTATGTAGACGATTACATGGATTCTATTAATCGTGAAAGGACCCAGACCATCCAAATGCTGCTTATCCCTGGAGAAGGAGCCATTCCAATTCCTCAGTAACCTCAGCCTGGGGAGGGGAACCTCAGCGATCCCCCCCTCTATGTTCTGTTTTCAGATGACCGGTTTCCAGGAATGTGTCTGGAACGACACAAATGCCCCAGAGCTTGGAATTTGTTTCTGCCCATTGTCCAGCACCATCATTGCTCCCCAGCAAAGTCTGAAAGTGGGCAGATCACTAGGCTGGGAAGTTATGGGCAGAGAGCCAAAGACCGTGAACCGGAGAATCTTTTGGTTTGGCTCCGGGGCGGCGACCAGCGCCATTGTCTGTCCCCTGCTGGGCTTCCAGTGGAAGGCACTGAGTCTAGCGCACCTGGCTGCACCTGCCTGGTGTGGGTGTGGGTGTGCGTAGGGTGGGATGGAATCATTGGCTTGATAGAGGAATGCAGAGGTGCCCCGCTCCCGTCTGGATCTTGTTCCCCAGGATTTTCATTTCTAGACAGGCTCTATTCGACTCTTTATTTTTTATCTTGATACAATGTCAGGCATTCCATGGTCTGATGTCCAGTTCTGGCGCCCCATCTGTGACCTGACTGAGGTACAGTTGTCATCACATTCTTATCTGTCCAAGCTGTGGCATTTAGCTAAATGCATGGCGACTTCAGAGCTATAAAGAGGGCACTGGCAGACCTAAATAGACATTTCTCCAAGGAAAGCATACAGATGGCCAACAGGCACATGAAAAGATGCTCAACATCGCTAATAATTAGAGAAATGCAAATCAAAACTACCATGAGGTCCCACCTCACACCGGTCAGAATGGCCATCATTAAAAAGCCTACAAATAACAAATGTTTGAGAGGGTGTGGAGAAAAGGGAACGCTCCTACACTTTTCGTGGGAATGTAAATTGGTGCAGCCATTATGGAAAACAGTATGGAGGTTCCTTATGGTAGAGTTATCATATGATCAGCAATCCCACTCCTGGGCATGTATCTGGAAAAGACGAAAACTCTAATATGAAAAGATATATGCACCCCAATGTTCATAGCAGCACTATTTTTTTTTAAATTTATTTTTATTTTTTAAATTTTTGGCTGCGTCGGGTCTTTGTTGCTGCACGCGGGCTTTCGCTAGTTGCGGGGAGCGGGGGCTACTCTTCATTGTGGTGCGCGGGCTTCTCATTGTGGCGGCTTCTCTTGTTGTGGAGCACGGGCTCTAGGCGCGCGGGCTTCAGTAGTTGTTGTACGCAGGCTCAGTAGTTGTGGCTGGCGGGCTCTAGAGTGCAGGCTCAGTAGTTGTGGCGCACGGGCTTAGTTGCTCCGCAGCATGTGGGATCTTCCCGGACCAGGGATCGAACCCGTGTCCCCTGCATTGGCAGGCGGATTCCCAACCACTGTGCCACCAGGGAAGTCCCCATAGCAGCACTATTGACAATAGCCAAGGCATGGAAACAACCTAAATGTCCATCGACAGGTGAACTGATAAAGAAGATGTAGGGGCTTCCCTGGTGGCGCAGTGGTTGAGAGTCTGCCTGCCGATGCAGGGGCCACGGGTTCGAGCCCTGGTCTGGGAGGATCCCACATGCCGCGGAGCAACTGGGCCCGTGAGCCACAACTACTGAGCCTGCGCGTCTGGAGCCGTGCTCTGCAATGAGAGGCCGCGACAGTGAGAGGCCCGCGCACCACGATGAAGAGTGACCCCCGCTCGCTGCAACTGGAGAAAGCCCTCGCACAGAAACGAAGACCCAACACAGCCAAAAATAAATAAATTTATTAAAAAAAAAAAAAGATGTGGTATATAAACAATGGAGTATTACTCAACCATAAAGAAGAATGAAATATTGCCATTTGCAGCAAGGCGGATGGACCTAGAGATCATCATACTCAGTGAAGTAAGTCAGACAGAGAAAGACAAACATTATAGGATATCATTTATATGTGGTATCTAAAAAAAATAATACACATCAACTCATTTACAAAACAGAAACAGATTCACAGACATAGAAAACAAAATTATGGTTACCAAAGGGGAAAGGGATGGGGGAGAGATAAATTAGGAGTTTGGGATTAACAGAGACACACTACTATGTATAAAATAGATAAACAACAAGGTCCTACTGTATAGCACAGGGAACTATACTCAATATCTTGTAATAACCTCTAATGGAAAAGAATCTGAAAAAGTATATATATATATATGTATATATATACATATATATATACATACATATATATATATCCGAATCACTCTGCTGCATACCTGAAACTAATACAGTATTGTAAATCAACCCTACTTCAATTTAAAAAAAAAGAGGGTACTGGCAGAGACTATGGAGAGGTTGGAAAGCCAAAAGCATGGATGATAATTCCATTTTAATCTTTTTACTGAGCACTTACTGTTTCCCTGGAACTAAGCTAAGTGTTTTACATGCATGAGCTGATTTTTCCTCTTTTATTTCTGTTTCCTGTTGTTTTATCATCTTGCTTCAAATTTTCCATTTCTCCAATCACCTCATCTCTAAGGTTTTCTGATTTTTATTTATATTGTCCTTTCATAGTTTTTATCTTTTTAAAATTTCTTTCCACTTGTTTGGAAATACTAGGTTACAGTTTTCATCTTTTTTTATGGTCATGTCTTTCTGGGATTTCTTCATTGACTGTAGAGAGTTTATTCTCTGTATTTTTAGAATAATTTGTATGGAATTTGGCAAGAGTCCTTTTCTGTTACTCATATTGAGGGGAAATAAGTTTTCCCGCATAGCTTTTCTGACTTCCTGACTCTTAATCTCCCCCTTTAGTTGTTTCTCAAGGTGGCTCATGCCTTCTCTGCTCTGCCCCATCCTCTCTCTTACTTTTACCTGGACCATCCCTTTCATTTGCGCCGATTTTCCTTGTTGGGCTCAATTTGGATTCTCCTCCTATTCGAGTCTCCTCCACACTGGAGCTTTGTCCTGAGAAGTTTCCAGAGATCCTCGGGGCCAGATTGCTCCAGCCACTGAAACTTCTTGATGCAAAGGTAAACCCCACACCTGAGAAAACTGACCCAGAAAGGCCAGTACTGAGCCGGATCCCGATACAATTATTGGATTTTCAAGAAAAACTAAAAAATCCTTTGGGCATCCAGGCACAAAGACCAAGGTACTTATGATAGCAACAACAGTATCAGTTAAAACAGGAGACGTGGAAGAACACATTTAAGATACTCAAGAAAATGTGAGACAGGTATTTTATGTCCAATCCAACAGTCGTTGGGTGGTAAAGCTGTACACTTTTTGAAAGTGTAAGAACTCGGGGAATTGCCCCCCTGAGTCCCTCTTCAAGGAACTACTGGAGAGAGGTCAGCAAGAGGACGGTGATGCTTACCAAGGCTCAGCATCACAAGAAGAGAGATGACGGACAGCAGGGACTTCCCAGCAGAAGTATGTACCGCCCCTTTGCCCAAACAGTACAAAAATCTCACCAGAATCTGATCAAGCCTCTGGAGTTAGCTACCAGTTTATAAGAAATACAGAGACCCAAAACTTACAAACTTCCAGTCATAAGATAAGTACTAGGCATATAATGTACAATGTGATGACTGTGGTTAACTCTGCCGTGTAGTATATTTGAAAGGGAGTAAACCCTAAGAGTTCTCATCACAAGGGGAAAAAAAAACCGTTTTTTTTTTGTATCTGTAGGAGATGATGGATGTTAACTAAACTTCCTGTGGTAATCATTTCACAATATATGGAAGTCAAGTAGTTATGCTGTACACCTTAAACTTACACAGTGCTGTATGTCATTATATCTCAGTAAAACTGGACACACAGACAAAAGAAATGCAGGTCATGTTTAATGACCCCACAGGGATGCAGTGAGCAAGACCAAGGCTGTGGGAAACAACCCATTTTCTTCAACAAATAAACTGCAAAGGAACGGGAGACGGGGAGGAGGAGGAGTCGTCTTCTTCAAGACGACTATGGATTAAAAAGGTGTAGGAGACACATCAACCAACTGCGATGTATGGAACTTATTTGGACCCTGGTTCAAATGAAGTGTTAAAAATATGAGAGACAATTGGAGAAACGTTTACCCTGACTAGATATTTCAAGATATTAAGAGATTTGCTGTGTTGATAATTACTGGGCTATGAGTAGTTGAGAACCATTAAACTATTCTTTCTACTTTTGAATGTTTGAATTTTTCCATAATGAAAAATGCTTTAAGATTGCTTGTCTTGATGAATGGATAAAGAAGATGTGGTACATATATATACACATAATGGAATATTACTCAACCATGAAAAAGAATGAAATAATGCCATTTGCAGCTACATGGATGGACGCAGAGATTATCACACTATGGGAAGTAAGTCAGACAGAGAAAGACAAATACCACACTGTGGTGGGGGCGGGGGGCGGATGGAATGAGAGGTTGGAATTAGCAGATGGAAACTATTACATGTAGAAGGGATAAACAACACGGTCCTACTGTAGAGCACAGGGAACTACATTCAATATCCTGTAATAAACCATAATGGAAAAGAAAAAAAGCTTGCTTGTCTCGGCATTAGTTATGATTATAGAAGCAACAGAGGAATAGTTAAGTATAGAATAGCCCTTATGAGGAAGTGCTTCATAATCATTAAAAGTTATGTTTAGAAAGAAGAGTTAATGGAGATTAACTTGTGTTAATATCTACACACAGAAGATGTTGAATATGTAAAATTTGCATATATCTGCTTAGATAAAAGTCTGCAAGGAAATTCATAGTTTCTAAATATAATCCCCCATTCATTCATTCACTCACTCAAGCATTTGGTAAATCAGCCAACCAGTCAGTTTCACAGTAACTAATTATCAAGTGGCTACTATATCAAAGGTCTTTCAATTGCTGTTTAAAGGTCTCTGAGGAAAGGTCTCATGATATGAAGGCAAGGGAACTGAAGCTGTGCTCTATTCTGACTTCAAGATAAGCTTCCAGACACCAAATCCAGTGCACGACCCTGATTTTCTGCAGTCTCCCTGTGGTTTGCCTCTGCAGGCTCTTCCTGTCTCCTTTGCCCTCCTTTGTCTGGGTCCTGAGCTACTTCTTCTTCTTTTTTTTTTTTTTTTAGAGGCAGGATCTGATATGAGTTTATTTATTTCTTTATTTTTGGCTGTGTTCGGTCTTCGTTGCTGCACGCGGGCTTTCTCTAGTTGTGGCGAGCGGGGGCCACTCTTCGTTGCGGTGCGCGGGCTTCTCATTGTGGTGACTTCTCTTCTTGCAGAGCACGGGCTCTAGGCGCGTGGGCTTCAGTAGTTGTGGCAGGTGGGCTCAGTAGTTGTGGCTCACGGGCTCTAGAGCGCAGGCTCAGTAGTTGTGGTGCATGGGCTTAGTTGCTCCGCGGCATGTGGGATCTTCCCGGACTGGGGCTCGAACCCGTGTCCCCTGCATTGGCAGGCGGATTCTTAACCACTGTGCCACCAGGGGAGTCCCCTGAGCTACTTCTTTTCTCTCTCTCCCCTCTCCTCTGGGTGCTCATATCACTGTCCATGGATTTCAACACCATCATTATGCTAATATTTCCCAACTGCGTCACTCTGACCCTCCTTTGCCCTTGACACCAGACTTTACATCCAACTGTCCACCTAACTCTATTGGGAAAGGAAGTCTTTGGCCCCCCACTAGGCCTGGCACACTCCCTCAACATGAGATAAAGCATCCCCACGGCCTGTGCTGGGTTTACCACCTCGTGTGGCCACATCTTTCCCTGCTTCCTGCTCCACGAGTGCTCTTGTGTTCTGCTGCAGTTGTATGTGGATGGCCCTCAGGCACGCCCTCATCTCCAGTGTTTCAGCTTCCTTGGGGAAGTGGAGGGGCGGGGAGGAGTGTCCTTCCACTGCACGCAGGTGAGCTGCCCTGTGCAACTGCTGCTGAGAGAGACCCACCCGCCCTGGGGGACGGGCGCCCATGGCTGGAGCTGGTCTTGCTCTGTCTACTCTGCGTGAGGACGGCGTTGCTCCAGCCAGGGCCTGACCGCTTTGTGTTTTCCTTGGCGACTCCAACACCGAGATGCCGTGGGCAGAAAGTGCTTGGAGCCTCGCTGGGACTGGTAACCAGGGCACGGTACTGTGCCCGATGGTCTCTGCGGGTTGAATGTATGGATCTCTACTGGGACGTTGCACAGACATGCTAACGTGACCAAAATGGAATTCGGATCAACGACCCACACACAGGTTGTTTAAAACAAACCTACCGGGCTTCCCCGGTGGCGCAATGGTTGAGAATCTGCCTGCCAATGCAGGGGACACGGGTTCGAGCCCTGGTCTGGGAAGATCCCACATGCCGCGGAGCAACTAGGCCCGTGAGCCACAACTACTGAGCCTGCGCGTCTGGAGCCTGTGCTCCGCAACAAGAGAGGCCGCGATAGTGAGAGGCCCGCGCACCGCGATGAAGAGTGGCCCCCGCTTGCCGCAACTAGAGAAAGCCCTCGCACAGAAACGAAGACCCAACACAGCCAAAAAAAAATAGATAAATTAATTAATTAAAAAAAAAACCCTACCTATTTACATTCCCACCAAGAGAAAAAAGAATAAAATAATGCCAGTTGCAGCCACATGGATGGACCTAGAGATGATCATACAAAGTGAAGTCAGACAGAGAAAGACAAATATTACATGATATCACTTACATGTGGAATCTGAAAAAATAATACAAATCAACTCACAAAACAGAAACAGACTCACAGACATAGAAAACAAAATTATGATTACGAAAGGGGATACGGGAAGGAAAGGGATAAATGAGGAGTTTGGGATTAGCAGATACACATTAGTACATATAAAATAGATAAACAACAAGAATTTACTGTATAACACAGGGAACTGTATTCAGTATCTTGCAATAACCTGTAATGGAAAAGAATCTGAAGCCGTACATCTGAAACTAACACAGTGTTATAAATGAACTATAATGAAATAAAAACAACAACCCAAAACAAACCTACATCTGTCGCTGGGTCTTCATGGTCTCATGCACCCTGTCTGGGAGTCTGGGAGCCCCGCCTTCTCTTCCTGCTCACATCCCACGTGGGATAAGTTCCATCAGTTCTGTCTCCAAGTTTACTTGCAATCTCCCCTGCTGTATCTCTCCCCTGGACCTGCTAACAGGCACCTAAGTGGTTTCCCAGCGTCCATCTCTTCTCGTCACCTCCAGTGCATCTCTACACAACAGCAATACGCCCATCCAATCAGCACAGCCCTCTTCTTAAACCTGCTTATTGTGCTAGATCTAAAACCCCACCGACAGCACGGCCCCTATGGCTACAAGAGCTGGCCTCTGAGCCTCTCCACCTGGACTCACTAACTCTCAGCTCACACGCTGCTCCAGCAACAAGGATCTATATTTTATATTTTCGTTTCCTCAAACATGCCAAATCCTTCCCTTTGTCAGGGCCTTTGCATGTGTCACTCCCTCTTCCTGGAACGGCGTCCTCCTCGTGCCGCCCGTTAGTGACCGTCATCACACGGCTGGATCCCGCTCATCCTTTCAGTTTTTGTCACCGCCTTAGAGCGACCCTCAACTGTCCCTCACCCCATGGGATTTATTCCCAGTCCCTTGTTAGATCCCTTTGAAGCACCCACCACAAATGTCGATTTGTCGACCTTTGTGTTTGGTGACCTGTCTTGCCTACACCTTGGAGTGTGAGCCCTGCGAGGCTGGGCAGTGTCTGTTAGATTCAGCATTGAATCCCTAACACGGTGCTTTGTGCATAGCTGGTACCCAGTGAAAACTGGTTGAATGAATGGATGAATGAAGGTTTAAAAAAAGGGAGGGTGGGGATGACGAATGAAAACAATTCTTTTTTTCCCAGCATGGCGGTAAGGGACAAGGGTATTTATTTCTCTGGTGTTGTTTTTTGGTTACCCATGTTGTCAAAGGGACGAGGTCTGTGGCTATGATTTCCTCAATTCAGGAAGCTTCAAATCTTAAAAACATGCTCTTCTGAGTAAGAAGGGAAAAAGGGAACTAATCCAGGAAGCTCAATGGCTGTTTTCCATCCTGGAGCTCTGGAACCTACCTCTGCCCACTGCGTTTCTTAATGGTATAATTATGTGTCATTTCCTTCCATGCCAACTTGTGTTCATCACCTTCTTTCCAAGCAGTTGCCCGGATATGGGGTGAGGGGCAATTATTAAAGCACTGCCAAATTCTTCAGTGACACTGACCTTTTGGGTCTTGAGATAAATTCCCTGTAAGTAAGAAGATGATTTCCCCCCTGTGGTCACACCCACAGTGACTACAAGACTCCTGACGTGGACGAGTGGTAGCTGCTGATAGGATTCTGGGGCCACTCCGAGGCGGGGGAAGGGGAGCCCTGGATTGTTGAACTCCAGCCCGTGTCCTGCCCATACCCTCAGTGCTGTCCCAACTGGTCACCAAATAGCAGGTAGAAGCACTACTTCTCCTTCTTGACAGGCTTGGGTGGCCCCCCTTTGAGGCTCCTGCTAGAGACAGCATCCATTAATCGAATAAATTCCTGCCCAGAACAGAACTGTCCGTCAGGCACCGTCCACTCACATGGAGAGCGGTCATGTCCAATAGCTGGTTGGGCACCTTGGTCGTGACATATGAGTGTTTTTGTTTCATCACCACCCGACGGTGAACTCCATGCCCAGCTTACACTTAAACTGTAAGATGAAAAATGTCCCTCTAAGATCTCAGTGTGGACTGGTCACCACCTCGTTCCCTGAGCCACTGCTTGTCAGGTTTTTATATAGTAAATGTGGCCCTCGTAGAAGTCCAGGGTGGGTTACAGCAAGCCGTCCTCGGGCACGGAGGTCAGGGAAGAAGGACCAGTGGGCAGAGAGGAGGCTGGGGGAGAGGGGAGGCCAAGAACACACAGCGAATCTGGAATGAGCTGGGAAGTTCAAGGTGGAGAATGAGGAGTACCTTGCTGGACAATGGGAAAGACCAGTAGACTTGCTGGTCACGCTTGGCAGTGGTCCTCCAGGGAAGGTGACCTCCACATCTCAGGAGAGGGACTGCTCGGTGAGACTGGGTGCCCTGATGTTTGTCAGGGCTGGCTCGACCTTCCCAAAATGTCAGTGTAGGGGAAGGTATCTCACCTGGCCATGCCCTACTGTTGGCTTACACCTGGCAGCCCTTCTGACTGGTTAGGGCCCAAATACATCAGCGCTTCAAAACGTTCAATATCCTTTTTGCTTCTGGCAGTGGCAAAAACCAATAAAGCGGTGTTTCTCAAAATTCAGTTAATGTCAGAATCGTACGAAAAATGCAGATTTCCCAAGTCTCATCCATAAAGATCTCACCCAACTCGGTAGACCTGTTGAGGCCTCAGAGCCTGTGTTTCACAAGCTTTCTGGGTGACTCTGGAGCACCTGAAAGTTTGGGAACCGCAGCACACAGGCCACAATGCAGTAGGGCTCTGTTTTCCATCAGGGGGGTCCTGCTGCAGGGAGGTGAGGTGCTAATACATAATTAACACATGCAAGGTCAAGAGGGCAGCTGGCAGACACGCCCAGGATCCTCTGGGAAGGCATCCTAGTCAGGCTGGTAAGATGACACCCGGCTGCTTTGGGTCCCAACTTTGTCAAGCAACAACGTATTCCTTTGTTCCTGAGCCTCTGGTGTTTCTTACTTATCTGCCTAAATATGCATTTTTCAGCTGTCTTCTCCTTCGAGCCCATCTTTTCATTTAAACCACATGATGCTCACTGTAAATGTGTATCACCACTGTGGGCTGAATACGGATAAGACCTGAGCAAGAAAGAAAACTTGCACTTGGGTAAAACGTGCTTGCCCACAGCACCGCCGGGGGAGCATGGGCTGGTGCCACCCTTGTGAAGAGCAGCATGGCAGCACTTGGTCCAAAGGAAATGAGCGTGCAACCAACTGCCCCCCAACTCCAGCCCCATATACAGGGCCCAGAGACAAAGAGAGGGGATCAGAAGACCTTGTCAGCACTGTTTGTGGTGGTGGGGAGGAGACTACCATCTGGGTGTCCATGACAGGAGTACAACAGGTGAGATGTGCCCACACCTCATGGAAGTTGGTGGGACCATCAGAGGCACCTGGATGCTCCGAGGAAGAAATCAACTGGGGTCAGTAACTCAATCTGTAAGTTAAAAATACAGACGCCCAAAGCAATGACAATGAAATGCTGTTGTGGTCCCACCTCTGCTACCATAGTTCAGCACACATAAGGTGCTTTTCCTGGATGGAGATCTTTCAGGGTCAAGGGTAAATCCAGATACTGGCATTTCCCCCGGTGTGTCTGCAGGTCATGTGGCTTGATTTCCTGGCTGGTTCCCAGATAAGTCTGAGAGCTGGTACCTGTCATCAACCTTTGAATCACTGTTCTTCCCAGGAGGGGGAAACAGAAGTCTAGGTCCATGAATGTGGTGCTGGTCGCCCTGTGCTTCTCATATCAACCTACACTCGTCTTCAGAGATGGCCTCTTTTTTTGTTTTTTAACATTTAAAAAAATATTTTATTTATTTATTTGGCTGGCCCAGGTCTTAGTTGCGGCAGGCGGGCTCCTTAGGTGTGACATGTGAACTCTTAGTTGCAGCATGCATGTGGGATCTAGTTCCCTGACCAGGGATCGAACTCGGGCCCCCTGCATTGGGAGTGTGGAGTCTTAACCACTGCACCACGAGGGAAGTCCCGAGATGGTCTGTTTTCTGATGTTCCTTTATATTTTCAAGTTATTTATGCATTTGAAGTCCTCTCCATACTACTCTTGACAATGGACTTATTTATGTAATATTTGCGTTTTCCCCTTCAATGCTTGGGCTAAAATCGTGGACATTCTGCCCCAGCAGATGTCCCGTGAATCCTGTTCTGAAAATGAACAGGATATCCGTGATATTTTGACCATATACTTTTAAAAAGCCAACAAATTATGCGTGCCAAGAAAGTACTGTTTTCAAGCTTAGCACAGAGAAAAGAAGCCTTTTCATGCCTCCCTCTCATCCCAATGGTCTCTCCTGGAGCCTGTCTCCGCCAAGTCCCAAAGCAGTCACAAAGGACACCTGAGAAATTTCCTCAACCCTACAGATCACCAAGAGGCTCGCCAATAAACTACAGCCCCAGAACAAAGCAGCCCAAAGGAGGAACATTTCCCTGTAGTACCACTTCTTGCCCCTCCCCTAACCCACAGAAGACTTCTTCCCCAACTCTGGGGTCAGAGTGTATGGTATGAATCAGTTCAGCCTGTTCCCCAGCTGTGTGGCCTTGGGCAAGATCCTTCACCTCTCTGTGCCTCAATTTCCCCATATGCAAAACAAGAAGACTAAATCGTTGGGAGGGTCTGGCGAGGGTTCTGTAGATAGAGGCCAGCCCAAGCCAGGCTGTGGTCATCAGACACTCTGGCTGCTGTTCTGCGGTTGAGGAATCAGGCAGCAAAGTGTCCCCCGGAATGACCCTTCCCATCTGGCAGGCCCCTGGGGAGGAAGGACCGTACCTCTACAGCGGGGCTGCTCTCCTGTCCAGGTGCCGTTGGGAAGACACACCACGCTGCTGGGCCCAACCAGCCGGAAGCCAGCGTTGCAGGTAAAATGGACTTCGTGATCCACTAAGTACTTGCTCCCAAACTTTCTGCCATCCGGAGGGGTGCTCAGAGCAGGGCAGGAAACTGTAAGGAAAAAAAGAAGGCCCACAGCCGTTTAGACATCACTCTGGATTACACGGCTTCTCACCCGCAGTGCCCTGGGGTTGAGTGCCTGCTCCGGGCTGTGCACTGGGCTGCACCTTTTATTTTTTCTTATTTTTTGGCCACACCGCGCAGCTTGCGGGATCTTAGTTCCCCAAGCAGGGATCGAACCCGGGTCCCCAGCAGTGGAAGCACAGAGTCCTAACCACTGAACTGCCAGGGAATTCCCTGGGCTGCACATTTTACATACCACATGTCACCAAACCCTCAAAGCACTCTTGGGCACAGGTAATGCATGCCCGCTTGGTGACAGATGAGGAGACCGCAGCTCACAGACTCCCAGGGTCGTGGGCAGGGCCTGGCAGCCTGGGAGGGTGGGAGCTGGGACCCCCCCACAGGGCCCACCCTCTCGCTCTGCTCTCTCAGAGCCCCAGCCGTCCCCAGGGATTCCTTGGTTCTCCTGAAGAGGCTGGGCTCAGCCCCACCTCCAGGCCTTGGCTTTTGCCCTTCTCTCTGCCTGGAATGTTCTTTCCCCAGAACTGCCCATCTTTGGCTGCTTCTCACTCTCCAAGTCTTGACCTGAATGCCCTCCACCTCCCAGAGGGTTCTCTAACCACCATGTTCTGCTAAAACCTCCCCTGTGAGCTCACTTTGCTTTCTTCTAGCATGTGTAACTGTTGGCATTATCTTATTGACGTGTTTGTTTCCACGTTTGTTGTCAGTTTCTCCCTCAGAACGCAGCTCCAGAGGGCAGGGACCTCGCCCAGCCTCCTGTCCCTGCTGTATCCCGGCACCAGCCCAGTGTCTGGCACATAATGAGTGCCCAGTAAATAATTCTTGACCGAATGAATGAGTGAAAAATTGTTTACTGGGTTCTTACCATCTGCCAGGCACCATATTAGGAGTTTGACACTGAGTGAACAAAACAGATGAAACCCAGCTCTCGGGAAGCCCCCTTCCAGCAGGCGAGACACGTGATAAGCAAGATCCACAAGCAAATGGCAAGGAGTGACAAGAGGTGACAAGTGTCATGTAGAAAATAAAGTAGGGAATAGTGCTGGGGATGCCAGAGGAGGGCTCAATTTGGGTATGGTGGCCGGGGAGGTCTCCCTGGGACAAAAAGTTGAATGAGGTGAAGGCATGACCATGCAGATATCTGGGGAGGACAGAGGGATCAAGGCGGTGCAAAGGCCCTGAGGTGGGTGTGTGCCCGGCAGGTCTGAGGAATGTCCAGGAGACCACCGTGGCTGCAGTGGAGTGGATGAGCTGGACAGTAGTTGCGGATGAAACCAGAGAGGCGTCAGGGAGCGACATAGAGCAGTGTCACATGGCATAGAAAAGGAAAGAAAAGGCCACATAACTGGCTCTCGACATGAGATGGGGCCGCTGGAGGGTCTGAGGAGAGGCAGGAAGTGACCAACCTGTACACAAACAGCATCACTCTGGCTGCAGCTTGAGTGCAACGTCCAGTGCGAGAGAGGACAGAGAGGGAGGTAGAAGCCAGGGGCAGGATGAAGGTGGCTCAGCCCAGGGTGGGAGCAGGGAGCCAGGAGAGATGGCTTCAACCCTGGCTGTGCTGTGAAGGCAGAAGCAACCAGACTTCCTGAAGGACCACCGTGGGCTGGAGAGAGAGGGGAGACGCTCCCCGTTCCTCCTCCACCTGCAGCAGAGCGCCACGCGTGGTCCACGCTTGTCTAAAGGGAGAGCGTCCCGAGTTGTGACAGGTTGGGTTTGGATTTAGCTGAGCTGGAAATTCAGAGCCACTTCTAACACGTTTTAAAGTAGGTTCCAAGTGTCATTTGTAAAACTATTTTCAGGGGTTTAGACAGATGAACACGAAGCTATTGCTTCAGCTGTGTAGGTTGTAGCGCGTGATGGAGGATCGCTCAGCATCCCCCTCGAGGGGGGCACCTGCCCACACGTCACTCTGGGGGCACTGGGCAGCCACCTGCGGCTCTGCCCCAAATCCCACCTGTGTCCTGGGAGAAGGGCAGGAGCTGGCCCACCCCCCGAGGACTCTCAGTGCCCTTTGGTTACTGGGGAACACCTGACCATGCTGTGTCACCTTCCTTTATGAACCTCCAAGTGGGTACCTGTGGTAATGACCTTGTGAGCAGGAAGCCAGGATGAGCCCACAACGCAATGCTTGGGCGCTCCCAGCTCGCTGTCTCGGTCCCTGTAAATACACAACTTTATATTTCTCTCTGAAAAATCTACTACTGCATTGTGCTGAAAAGGATTCAAAATGCTTTGGGGGAAAGGAGTAGGGTCTCTTTGGGGAAGAGAAATCTTTAAAACCCTCAAAAAAGAAAACCTATCTGCTGGAGCAACTCACAGGTAAGTGGTGCCAGACTGGATGGAGTCAACATCTCCATACAGCTCCATAAATGTCAGTAGACTTAATGAAATGGATACATATTAATTACAAATCAATTTGCAGGGACTTCCCTGGCGGTCCAGTGGTTAAGACTTCGCCTTCCAATGCAGGGCTTGTGGGTTTGATTCCTGGTCGGGGAGCTAAGATCCCACATGCCCCGTGGCCAAAAAAACCAAGACATAAAACAGAAGCAGTATTGTAACAAATTCAATAAAGACTTTAAAAATGGTCCACATCAAAACATCTTAAAAAAAAATAATAATAATAGCAAGCACTTCCCAAATGGGAGCCGAAGGTTTCTGTTGGGTGGAAAGACATGCCCCTTGGCTGGTTCATTTCATCATGATCGTGTCTTGGTGAGTCTACAGGGCCACAGGGAAGCTGTCTACACCTTCCCAAAGGAGGACAACATGTAAGAATGAGCTTGGCAGTGAAGCAATCCTGGCGATTTGGGAACATGATTGGAATGAGGGGCCGAGATAAGCCCTAAAGCTGATGGATTGTGATGTCCCTAGGAAAACAGGAGGGAGAAACTTAGAACACAAGCCAGAAAGAGGAAGGCCAAGAATTTTCCAGGACTAGAAATTATTCTTCCTGACTGCCTGCAAATGCCCTTCTGAAAAAAAAAGGAAAAGATAATTTTCCCACTACGTGCAGTTTGATCTGGAGCAAGCTTCTGGTTTCCCCCGTCCCCTGTGTGGCGCCCCCCCTCCCCTGCAGGCAGTCCTGACAGCTGCCAGCCCCATGTCCAACACACAAGAGAGACAGAACGCATGACAGCAACTCTTGAAAAAGAGATTTGGCCACTCTGAAAAATCTTGTATGGTTCAGAGAAGAAAGACCTTGAACCTGGTGACAAGAGGATTAGTAATTTAACCATAGCTACCTTTCTGTATATACTCGTGGACAGGGACCTCTAACATGGACAGAGCAGTTGTAGAAATTATCTCCTGCAGGCTCTTCTTGGAAACTTCCAGAAACGGCAGGAGCTCTGATCCCATGAAAACAGAAAGGATCTGTGTGGGTGAACCTCTAGCAGAAAACAAAGTCACCAGAGCTGGGACCCACTACTGCTAACTCACTTCTCTTGGCCTCAGTTTCCCCATCTGCAGCAGAAGGAAGGATGCCCTGCCTGCCTCTCGGAGTCCGGCTGCGATGAGCCCCACCAAAGGCTGGGGCCTCTTGGCGCCTTGGAAAGTGTGAGGGCTTTGGCCGGCAGGTCTAGTTCTGCACCCGTGGAGCCAAGGAAAACAGGAGTCGACTCAGGGCTGTGGAGACTCTGGATTTGCTACCACAGTCGCTGAAAAGGTAGGAAATCCAACTCAGGAAACTTCATCTCACACCACAAAGAAGGCTCTTGAGAAATGTGTCTTAAGTGAGTAAATGATGTCAGATATTCCGTAGGTTCACGACTCAGAACAAACATACAACCTTCCCCCTGACCCCCATCAATCATCCTGAGGAGAGGCCAGAGGAAACCCAGCCGCCCACCCCCGGGCCTTGACAGCATGGAAGCCGTCACTGGGACAACCAGGAAAAGACCCAGAGTCTGTCAGTGCCCTACCCCCCAGGGGAAGGGGTCTGGGGGGCCCCCAGTAACCTCACCAGACAAACGGGACTTGCCCTCAGCAGCCCCTCCATCCCACCCCACCGCACTAACGGGGGGCTCCTGGAGGAGGGAGGACTAGTGTTCATGCCTGGAAAACGGAAGCCAATGTTGGTTCATAGGCTGTACCCGGCGGGTCACACGAGTGCGGGATGCTGATGGTGGGAAGGCCGTGTGGGTTCGGGAGGGCGTGTGTGGGACCTCTCTGTGCTTTCCATTCAGTGTTGCCGTGAACTGACAACTGCTCAAAAAAATAGTCTATTAAATTAAAAAAAAAAAAAAAAGGAACTACCTAGGGTCCACCTGGATAGGGAAAGGGAAGGGAGAAGCAGCTGATGCTGTGAAAGTGGTGCCTTTCGACAATTCTCTGGAGACGCTATGCAGACGTGAGGGTTGCTGAGCCTGGAACGAAAAGGTCTAAGAGGAAATGGGTGCCACGCAGATGATGGGGGCAGACGGCTGACGGACGCCTTCTTCACACACTCCTACCCTCCAGCCCCAGACAGAAGCGGAGGCAGGGGAAGGCCCGCGACTCAATCCACTGCGAACCCTGGCCAGGCAAGGGAGATCGGGGCGGGGAGAGGACCCCGGGGCCCGGGGTGGGGACTTGGGGACCCACCTGGGGGCGTGTCCGGGCCCGCTCTGCTCACAGAGCTCTGCAGCGCCACCAGCCGGCTCTTCATGTGACGGACGCCCTCGGCGAAGCGTGTCTCCTGGCCCTTCAGCAGCTGCTGCAGCTGGCGGATGGCCGAGAGGAGTTGCTGTTTGTTGGGACAGTTCTGGGGAGAGAGAGAATCACCACCACCAGCAGTATGGGGACTGCTTCAGTCCCGTCCTCCTTCCGTGGGCTTCCAGAAGTCACCCGGCCCCTGGGCCCAAACACCCTGGAGAGTCACCGAGCACCAGGTAAAAGTGGCCCCATCAGACGTCCCGACATCTGTCGGGTTAGGTCACCAAAAGGCGGCCTCAAGTGCACGTTAACGGAGGCCCAGTTCCCCCCTCAGCGAAAACAAAAGTCCCATTTTCAGAGCGCAGGGCCGAAGCGATGGCTCTAGTGATTGGGTGGTGGAACAGTTACCTGAACGCAATGTGCCTTATATCAGCGGTCTTACCCCAAAGAACCCCCGCCCCCCCCCCCCAATTCTTCACTTTAAGTTAATGCTCTGAAATCTGGGCCTCAGGGAACCTTTTTTTTCTTTCTCCCTTGGATTTTTTTTTTTTTTTCTCTTGGGTATTTTTCACAGCAGATGGATGATAAAACATATAAAACAGGCAAAACAGGGATCCCCAATGGTTCTTTTTTTTAATATATAAATTTATTTATTTATTAATTATTTTATTTTTGGCTGTGTTGGGTCTTCGTTGCTGCGCGCGGGCTTTCTCTAGTTGCGGCGAGCGGGGGCTACTCTTCGTTGCGGTGCGTGGGCTTCTCATTGCGGTGGCTTCTCTTGTTGCGGAGCACGGGCTCTAGGCACGTGGGCTTCAATAGTTGTGGCACGCGGGCTCAGTAGTTGTGGCTCGCGGGCTCTAGAGCGCAGGCTCAGTAGTTGTGGCACACGGGCTTGGTTGCTCCGCGCCATGTGGGATCTTCCCGGACCAGGGCTCGAACCCGTGTCCCCTGCACTGGCAGGCAAAGTCTTAACCACTGCACCACCAGGGAAGCCCCCCCAGTGGTTCTTATACTTTCAAAAATCTAACAGGGCAAATAAGAAAAAACTCAGTAGAGTTAAAGAAGCATTCACTAGAAGTCAACACGGAGTTCTGACAATTTTTAAAAACCTTAAAAAATAGAAGAAGGAGGCTTGTGTTTATTCTGATAAAGACTAACTTAAAGCAATACCCAGCATCATGCTTAGTGATAAAAATCTGAAGGTTTCTGATCCTAATTGCCTTTAAGAGCCAGGAAATGAACAGGAGGAAAGGAGAGGTGAATACAGTGGGCAGTGATAGGACCATGGCCGTGGCTCACATGGGCGTTGTGTGTTACCTCAGCATAGCCTGGTCCAACCTGACTCATACGACCTGCACGGAACAAAGGAGAGCAGAATGGTGGTTTTCTCTAGGGATAGGCTTGCGGATCACTTTTTATTTTATTTTTTCTACTTATTTTTTTTCTACAATGATTATTAGTTTTATAATTAGAAAAAAATGTCTAAAAGTCAGCAGGCGGCAGGCAGGCATGTGGCCTCTGCAGCCTGGGTGGCTTCCAGCTTCGCCAATGGAGCACTGCCACCGCGGTGGAAACAGAGCTGCAGCCTCTCTCCCAGGGAGGCTGCCAGGCCGCTGCACCTTGGAGATTTCACCAAACAGATGACTCACTGGCCTGGTTCAATGGATGCTTTTGACAAAGCTGAATCCCCAGTTGCCCCTGGAGCTCGTTAAACCATGGGGGCTCCTTGGCCTCCACCCTAACCAGGGCCTGACGGCGCCTGGCCCCAAACGCAATTTCTGGGAAGGGAAGTTCTGTTTGTTTTCCTTCTTCTTCCCTTGTTGCGGCCCTTCCCACGCAGGTTCTGGGCACCTGGGCAGTGAGCTCCTGCAGTCCCCTACCTGCCCAGCACAGCACAGCAATCCACCCCGTCCTGATTTCCCACACCCATCTCCCTTCCCTTTATTTATTTAATTCTTTTTTAAAGATTCCTTTTTTTTTTTTTTTTTTGATGTGGACCATTTTTCAAGTCTTTATTGAATTCGTTACAATACTGCTTCTGTTTTATGTTTTGGTTTTTTTGGCCACGAGGCATGTGGGATCTTACCTCCCTGACCAGGAATTGAATCTGCACCCCCTGCACTGGAAGGTGAAGTCTTAACCACTGGACCGCCAGGGAAGTCCCCTCCCTTCCCTTAAAAAAAATAAAAAAGAGCCGCTTTCAGAGATGGCTTCGTGGCTCATGTGTGATTCACATTTCTGAAGTTCCTCATAGTTTACAAAGCTACTTCCTACTTCTAAGAAGACTACTGGCTCGCAGCAACCCTGGGTGAAGAAGGCCTGGGATTGTCTCTATTTCACAGTCAAGGTACAGAGGCTGAGAGTCAGGTGACTTGTCCCAAACCATGTGGCTCATGAGCGGTAGAGCCAGGCTGGGGGCCTGCTGACTACCGCCCCAGTGCCCCCGCCAAGCAGTCCGTGCCCCAGTGGCTGCCTTATGCCCTAGGGCATTTCACAAATGCCCTTGTGTGGTGAATGGTCTTATTGATTAATCTGCACTAGGGACTGATAACTCTGTGACCCAAGCAAAATATCCCACAGGAGTGGGTTTCTGACTCCCATCTAGACTTCAGGTTGGGGAGGAAGGGCAGTGGGGACAGGAAGTGGGGAGGGGTGGAGGAGACAATCTCACACACTGAACCAGGCCAGCAGTTGCCTCCAGGGCGTGATAGCTGGGAGCCGGCTGTCCCAGGGGACAGGGAAGGGCTAAGTTTTGAAGTAGGGGACAAGAGATCAATGCCAAGGCCTCTGCCGGGAACCTGGGGGTGGGGACATGGGGCTCCAGTCAGTACAGAAAGAAGGGCAGCGGGAGTGGAGCGAACGGGGCCTCTGGGCAGTCAAGTGAGTCGAACCCCAGTGCTCCTGGGTCCCGGCAAACAGTCTTCTGCTTGCGGTGGCGCTGCCCCCGAGCCCTCCTTACCCCTGCACCGTGGGTGGCAGGCACCAGTGGCTTTTCCTCAAGGTGCTCGTTACAGGTGAGATGTGCTCATCTCTCCAATCACAGTGGAAAAACCTTCCAGATCAAGCACACTAAGGCCACATCCCGGTGGGGAAGGAGGGGGAAGGGTGGTGGGCGGACTTGCTGAGGGAAAGTCAGGAAATCTCCATCCTTGCCTCTGACCTCACTGGAGTGATTCTAACAGAACAAAGTGTTAGAAAATCCTTGTGAGCCCAGAAATAAACCCATGCATATATGGTCAATTAATTTATGACCAAGGAGCCAAGAATATACAATGGCAAAAGGACAGTCTCTTCAATAAATGGTGCTGGGAAAAACTAGACAGTAACAGGCAAAAGAACGAAACTAGACCTCTCTCTTAACATCATACAGAAATCCACTCAAATTAGATGGAAGACTTGAACATAAGACCTGAAACCATAAAACTCCTAGAAGAAAACACAGGCAGTAAGATCTTTGACTTCAGTCTTGGCAATGATTTTTTGGATTTGACACCAAGAGCAAAGGCAACAAAAGAGAAAATAAACAAGTGAAACTAAATCAAACTGAAAAGCTTCTACATAGCGAAGGAAACCATCAGCAAAATGAAAAGGCAACCTACAGAATGGGAGAAAATATTTGCAAGTCATCTGCAAAATATCTGATAAGGGGTTAATATCTAAAAATATACAAAGAACTCATACAACTCGATAACAAAAAATAAGAAACAAACAAACAAACAAAAATCTGATTTAAAAATGGGCAGAGGGGCTTCCCTGGTGGCGCAGTGGTTGAGAATCTGCCTGCCAATGCAGGGGACACGGGTTCGAGCCCTGGTCTGGGAAGATCCCACATGCCGCGGAGCAACTGGGCCCGTGAGCCACACTACTGAGCCTGCGCGTCTGGAGCCTGTGCTCTGCAACGAGAGGCCGCGATAGTGAGAGGCCCGCGCACCGCGATGAAGAGTGGCCCCCACTTGCCACAACTAGAGAAAGCCCTCGCACAGAAACGAAGACCCAACACAGCCCCCCCCCAAAAAAAAACCATGTCAATTCATTAAATATTTAAAAAAAAAATGGGCAGAGGATCTGAATAGACATTTTTCGAAAGAAGATATTCCAAAGATGGCCAACAGGTACATGAAAAAATGCTCAACATCACTAATCATCAGAGAAATGCAAATCAAAACAACAATAGGTATCATCTCACAATTGTTAGAATGGCTATTATAGAAAAGACAAGAAATAACAACTGTTGGTGAAGATGTGGAGAAAAGGGAACCCTTGTGCACTGTTGGTAGGAATGTAAATTGGTGCAGATACTATGGAAAACAGATTGGAGTTTACTCAAGAAATTAAAAATAGAACTACCATATGGTCTAGCAATTCCAAAGGAAACAAAATCATATCTCGAAAAGATATATGCACCCCCATGCTCATTGCAGTGTTATTTTCAATAGCTAAGACATGGAAACCACCTAAATGCCCACTGATGGATGAATGCAAAAAGAAAATGTAGGAAAAGCCATAAAAAAGAATTAAATCCTGCCATTCATGACAACAGGATGGACCTCGAGGACATCATGCTAAGTGAAATAAGACAGAGAAAGATGAGTACTGTATGATCTCAGTTATATGTGGAGTCTGAAAAAAACCCCAACACATAGATACAGAGAACAGATTGCTGGTTGCCAGAGGCAGGGGGTGGGGGGGTTAGAGAAGTGGGTGAAGGGCGTCAAAAGGTCAAAACTTTTGGTTAGGGGCTTCTCTGGTGGCGCAGTGGTTAAGAATCCGCCTGCCAATGCAGGGGACACGGGTTCGAGCCCTGGTCCGGGAAGATCCCACATGCCACGGAGCAACTAAGCCCGTGTGCCACAACTACTGAGCCTGCACTCTAGAGCCAGCGAGCCACAACTACTGAAGCCCACGTGCCACAACTACTGAAGCCTGCGCACCTACAGTCTGTGTTCCACAACAAAGAGAAGCCACTGCAATGAGAAGCCCGTGCACCGCAATGAAGAGTAGCCCCCGCTCGCCACAACTAGAGAAAGCCCACGCACAGCAATGAAGACCCAACACAGCCAAAAATAAAAAAATAAAATAAATAAATGTATTAAAAAAACAAAAAACTTTCAGTTATAGGATAAATAAGTTCTGGGCATGTAATGTACAGCATGGCGACTATAATTAACAACAATATATTGCATATGTAAGAGTTGCTAAGAGAGTAGATTTTAAAAGTTCTCATCACGAGAAAAAAATTGCAACTGTGTGCGGTGATGAATGTTAACTAGACTTACTGTGGTGATCATTTCACAATATATATATAGAGCAAATCACTATGTTGTATACCTTGGACTACTACTATTACACATTTATATTATATTATACAATTATATCTCAATAAAACTCAGTGGGGGGGGGGAGACATAAAGTTTGCAAGGAAAAAAAAAAGGAAGATCCTTGTCTTCTTGGCAAGCCAGCATGGCAGGGGCAGAGCCAGGGTGCCAGTGGAAAGAATGACTGCCTGTCGACATGAGGTTTGATGGGTGTGTGCAGCAGCCGCTACTAACAGGGCAGTCCCTTGATCCCAAAGTGCTGGAAATGGAGTCCACAGGAGCCACGCTCAGAATCCATCACCTGCAGCGGACCTCAGCATATGCCTCAGAGGCATAACTGAGTTTATCTGCAGAGATGGATGACAGGCTAGAAAGCTTCGCACCAAGTCAAATGCTCAAGAGGTCTGCGCCTTGGGGACATTAGGGGGCATCATGGGGACAAATCACATCATAGGAGGGGGACTGAGAACCTAAGTGTTTCCCCTTTTCAAACTGAGAAAGCTTTATCGTTTTGCTTGATCATAAATATAAAGCATGCTTCCTGCAAAACCATTCGAAACGCAGAAAAACACATCAGAACAAAGGACAAGTCCCATGACCGAAGACAAACACTGTTCATTTTTTGTGAGGTTTTAACTTTTGGATTAGATACACATGCACACACACACAGAAGCATCACCTTGCAGGTGCTGGACCAAGGGACGCAGGTCCTACATTAGCTCTTTACTCTCCACTCTGGGTTGTGGCATCATTTCCATGTCAACGAGCAGAGGAAAAGTTGGACCCTGAGCCTCAATTTCACTTCTGTTCCTCTGTGTTCTCTTCCGTCCAAGAAGGGGGTCTCCTTGCCCCCCTCCATTTGCCTGCCCACTTCCCCTCCCACACCCACCATCTGCGCTGGCCCAAGAGAAGCCACACATGGGAATGGATCATTTCCTTCTTTATAAACATAGCTCGTCAACGAGGTCGGCCCGAGGGGGCTGCGAGGGACTGCGAGGGTCTCAGAGGCTGGGGGACAGGAAACAGGCTGGACCCTCAGGTGTCACCCATCTGAATTTCAGCCTGGCCCTGCCACGGTGAAAGCTGGCTTCCCATCTCAGGGTCCCAGACCCCAACTGTAAAAAGCAACCGCCCACTTGGGCAGGAAGGCTCACAAAGGCTATGACTGGGCAGGGCTTCCCTGGTGGCGCAGTGGTTGAGAATCTGCCTGCGAATGCAGGGGACACGGGTTCGAGCCCTGGTCTGGGAAGATCCCACATGCCGCGGAGCAACTGGGCCCGTGGGCCACAACTACTGAGCCTGCGCGTCTGGAGCCTGTACTCCACAATAAGAGAGGCCGCGATAGTGAGAGGCCCGCGCACCGCGATGAAGAGTGGTCCCCGCTTGCCGCAACTGGAGAAAGCCCTCGCACAGAAACGAAGACCCAACACAGCCAAAACTAAATAAATAAGAAATAAAAATAAATAAAAGTAAAGGAATTCCTTAAAAAAAAAAAAAAAGGCTATGACTGGGCAAAGGTCAAATCCAGGCGGGGGGGGGGTGGGGGGAGGTGGGGGAAGGGCTGGGAAGAGGAGGGCTCCATACCAGGGGGAGGGAAGGCGTATCTCAGAGGAAGCTGCCAAACCAGGGCCCCCTCGCTAGCTGTGGCGAGCAGGGGCTACTCTTCCTTGCGGTGCTCGGCCTTCTCCTTGCAGTGGCTTCTCTTGCTGCGGAGCATGGGCTCTAGGCGCGTGGGCTTCAGTAGTAGTGGCACACGAGCTTCAGTAGTTGTGGCACGCAGTCTCAGTAGTTGTGGCTCGCGGGCTCTAGAGCGCAGGCTCAGTAGTTGTGGCTCACAGGCTCTAGAGCGCAGGCTCAGTAGTTGTGGCGCACGGGCTTAGCTGTTCCGCGGCACGTGGGATCTTCCCAGACCAGGGCTCGAACCTGTGTCCCCTGCATTGGCAGGCGGATTCTTAACCACTGCGCCCCCATGGAAGCCCCTTCCAGGACTCTGATTTTTAATATTTTTCTCAAAGAGAGACCCTCAAATGGTCTAAGTTTGCATCCTTTCAATACCTGGCTCCAAGCCTGGCTTATGCCATTGACAATAAATAATGAAAATTAGTTTCCATTTCTTAGAGTTAATAACGTATTTGTAACGGAACCAAGAAAAGACATGCAGTGAAACTCTTCCATCCTTGAGTAGGAAAAAGATCAAGATTTACCGCTTCTGGTGTCAAACTCTGCCTCAGAGGGCTGGGTGCTTCACTGAACTCAACACCAAGGGCAGTGCTTGCAGAGAAGACCAGAAGCAGAGAGAGAAGTAGCAACAGCAGTCACCCCAGCCAGCTCGTCCTGAGCTGGGATGGAGGTGGCAGAGGTGGTTCTAGAACACACCTGCCAGTGCCGAGAGCCAGGCGGGAGGGGGCTGAGTCAGGCTCCTGGGAGCGAGGAGGTCACAGAACTATCCTCCATCCAACCCACCGCACCTCCAGGGAAAGTCTTGTCCATCTTCTCTCCAACCCATCCTCTCACATAGATCTAATGGAGACGCCTCAGAGCTTACAACACCCCTCTTCCTGGAAGGCTGACCAGCTCCCGAGACCCCACCTGCTGGCCCAGGGGTGGACACAGACAAAGACGATGTGTGTCCCCCAGCTCACCCCATCCCCGTGCCAGAACTCGGTAGGCGGACCTTCCCACCCCATCCAGGCCTCCTTGCCGTCTGGGCTCAGTCTACAAATGAAGCCCAGCTCTCAAAGCCCTGAAGGGCCCAGGCATGGCGGGGCACAAGGATGGGGGGTCCTTGAGGCGCCATTCTCACGTGACCTGGCTCGATGGTCATCCTGACAGCGACAGTCTTGGCACAGTGCAGACTATTTCTGAGAGCCACCTCAAGGACAATAGAGCCCCAGACCCCTCCAGGCAGCCACGGATGACCCCTTGGACCTCGGAGGGGCCATCTCACGCTGGTTTCTTCTAAGCCACAGCTATGTGTCATGTCAGCATGTTGTTAATGGGAACACAGATGTTTTGATGCCTTTAGATCTGTGAAAGGACGGAGCACACTTGCCAAGTGTGTGCCTGCTAGCCAAGGCTCGAGGCCCTTTGCGTCTGAGTCATGTAGAATTTGCACATGATTTTTTTCTTCCGGAAGTTTTTTGTTTTGTTTTTTTAATTTTAGACCAAATCAGAAGCGGGTTATAACTCCTCAGCTTCTCTCATCCCAGTGACCTTGACCCAGCACCCACACAGAAGAGTAAAGGAAGGACACTTCTGGGGGAAGTGAGGGAATTTTGCTTGGGGAGGTGCCCAAGGCCCTTGTCTTAGGGTTCTCCAGAGCAACAGAACCAAGAAGAACCAATTGTATCTGTACACACCCTGTAGCGAGAGAGCGAAGGAGAGAGATTTATTTTAAGGAATTGGCTCATGCAAAGTGTGGGCTGGAGACCCAGGGAAGAGTTGGTACTGTAGCTCCAAAGGCCGTCTGGAGGCATAAAGCCCTCCTTCTCTGGGGACCTCAGTCTTTGGGATGAAGCCCACCCACATTATGGACGGCAACCTGCTTTACTCAAAGTCTACCATTTAATGCTAATCAAGTCTAAAAAAACACCTTCACAGAGACTTCCCTGACAAACCAGTGGTTAAGACTCCGTGCTTCCACTGCAGGGGGCGCAGGTTCGATCCCTGGTCGGGGAACTAAGATCCCGCATGCCACACCGTGCGACCAAAAGAAAAAAAAAAAAACCTTCACAGCAACATCGAGACTGGTGTTTCACTAAATATCTGGTCTAGCCAAGTGGACAAATAAAATTAGCTATCACAACCCTCCAGCAGAGCCTCCCTTTGTGTACTCAGGGCATTTTGGGTTCTTACGAGGCCGGCTGCCCAAAATTCTATATTTGTGCCCCAACCCAATTCTTGTCTACTTTTTGAAATGGCCACGGGAGCGATGACAACAGTGGGAGCCAAGAGGCAGCACTACCACCACACCGCACACAAGCGAACTCGTTAGATGCTCACGGCAGCCCCGGGATATGGGCACCATTATTACACCCACTTCACAGGCAAGGAAGCCAAGTAGTCACTTGGCCATGGTGACGCATCCAGGATTGAAATCCCAGCAGCCTCCTCCAGACCCTGACGTGACACTTCAGAGAGGGGTCCACGGAGAACCCCCAGGAGCCCTCCTTTGTCCATCTCCCGACTCCCCTCCTTTTCCAGCACCCCCTTGGCAGCCACCTCTGGTCACCTCTCTCCTGGCCCCTTTGCATGCCTGAGGGCAGAGAACAAGTTATAGACAACTTGGAATCCTCATCACTGAGGACAGGACCTGAGTGCACACGAGACGCTCATTTGAGCAAACCAACAAAACAGATGAATGAGGAGCAAAGGAAGATGTAAGTGTGAGCCCAGGGCAGTCTTCCTCATCTTACTCCCCAAATCCACCATATTCTTTCACCTGCCTGCTGCCCAGCCAAGCTTCCAGTGGCCACATTCACCTGCACACTTGGTTGTGCCTTTAACTGCATCACTTTACCTCCAGCAAATATCTCCCCTAACGCCCAGCCCAGTGGGGAGCTCCGTTCACACACACACACATACACACACACACATACACAATACACATATACACATACCACATACACATACACACACATACACACATATACACATACATATACACTATACACACACACATACACAATACACATATACACACACATACCACATACACAATACACATATACATACCACATACACATATACACATAGATACATACACACACACACACACACACACACACATATAAAACCAGCCACAATCCCCTGTGGAGCCCCCTGGTACTGGGCCTTCCCCTCACCTCTTTCCATAACTTGAGGACCTCCTGGCTGCAGAAATGGGGCATGTTTTGCTTACTTCCTTTTGGGACTTGACCGAATATGAGTAGAGAAGGAGAGAGGAAGTTGAGAAAATAAAGAGGAAAAGAAGAGGAAAAAGAAACTTAGTATATTGCACCTTCTCCTCACTTATTCATTTTTTGTCTGACTTTTCTTCTTTTTTATATTACATTTTTTATTGTGGTATAATTGACATACAACATTCTGTTAGTTTCACATGTACAACAGAATGATTCCATAATTCATTCATTTATTCATTATTCCACAAATATTCACTAAGCATCCTACTTCTTGCCAGGCACTGACGTAAGAAACGGAGCCATCATTATCTCATTTAGTCCACCTTGCAGCCCCCCTAGGCAGGCATGGTTATCCCCATTTCACAGCTAGAGAAACTGAGGCTCAGGGCGTCCGGTTGATCAATGGCGAGGCTACCTTACCAGTCACATTGTGCCCAGTCCACCCACTGGGAAAGTACGTTCTTCTTCTCTCTTCAGCCCGAGGGAACCAGGACGAGGGGCTCAGAGGCCCCAGTTTGCTAGCCGACCCTCTCAGTCCCCCCACCGTCCCCCCCAACACACACGCACGGACCCTTCAGGGAACGTCAGCCCACGTGTGTGCACAGTCACACATGACCCAAGATTTCTGTGACTTGTGAAAGTGGACATCTGGATCTGACCGGGTCTCCTGGGGCTGACGCCAAGGAGGCGGGGGGCGCTGGGGGGCCTGGTCCTGGCGGGCAGCGTGGGCAGAATGAAGGGGACTGATGAGGTGAGTGCGGTGGGCGTGGCCATGCGTGAGAGGTGGAGCCTTGGAGTCCTTACTCTTAAAGTAACTCACCTGGATGGTTGTCAAGGCTGAATGACATACGTGGTGCACTTTCAGATCTTCCTACCTTCGCTAGCGAAAAATCCCAAGCGTTTCTCCGTGAGCAGGCAACGGTGCGACAGAAACTATCCTGTCCTGTACCTGCACCTGCGTCCCACCTGCTCTCCCTGCGTCCTCCCGGGCCCTCCTGCAATCTAAGCTTCCCAAAAGACACAGGTCAGAACCCCGACACGGGACTCACTGGGCTAAAATCAGGGTAAGATTCTCAGGTTTCTGGGATAAGAACATAGATATCTTTGGGCGGAGGGCATTATTCTGCTTACAGAGCCGTATGTGATCAAGCCCTGCCACCTCCAACTGTGTCCAGATCAGGCACCTTCTGTGTCCCAATATTCAGACCTCCTCTGTGTTTCTCCACACACCTCAGCAAGCTTACTTCTACCTCAGGGCCTTTGCACTGGCTGTTTCCTCTGCCCAGATTCTGCCCCTGGTCCTTGAAAGCCAGGCTCCTGTCTTTCCATTTTCCCTTAGAAGCCCCCTTCTCAAAGAGCCCTTACCTGCCTACTGAGCATAGAGCAGCCTCCTGGCCACCCTCCAACACAAGACCCCATTTCCACGGTCTGCCTCCAGATACTTTCAGGTTTGTCTTGTTTTTCTCTGCCTGCTTGGTGAGCCACGTGACAACAGGGTCTGTGTCCAGCTCATCGTTCTCTCCCCTCACACGTACTGAGCCCTCATGTTGGACCTGTTCTTTGAATGTCACTCATTTTCTCCTTCCTACAACCCCATTAGACAGGCATCTCAGAGGGGGAGGCTGACTCACAAGAGGCAGGAACTTGCCCCAGGTCCCTCAGCCGGGAAGCATGGGAGCCAGAACACACATCAGGCGCTCAGGGTCTTATCCACTGGCTACACTGCCTCGGGCCCTGCTGCCTTGCCAGACCCAGAAAATCACCCGGCAGGAAAGGCTCTCAGGACATAGTTGTAGAATGAGCACATTACCTTACTGGTTAGGTTCCTTCTGGGAAGGTAAAATCTTGAATTACGCAATCAGAGAAGCCCTGGGAGGTGATACTGACAAGTTTGTATGTTTTTCACACCACAGTGTAAATGACTGATGGTGTCTGATGCTTCTCTGGAAGAAGCTTTTCTTTTTGTCTTTTTTTAGCCTACAGACACCCGTGGCGCTTTCCCTTTCTTCAAATCAGCCAAGAGTCATCTGATTCTCTCGGCTCCCCGGGCCGTGCACCCAGTGACCGATCACACTCTGCCCCCAACCCCTCCTGCAGAGACGGGAAATCCAGGCTAGGAGAGCAGAGGGAAGGGCATCTCCTGAGCTGGCAGTGCGCCACTTCTGTTGAGGGTCTAGAGGTAACCTAATCCCCGGCATAAAGAGAAATGTCTGAGTCAGGAGCCAACCAGATGACAGCAGTGAGGTCAGGGGGCAGCCTAGGGTCTCCTGAGTCCCTGAAGTTGCCATCCCACCCCCACCCCTCCAGTCTTTGATGTGAATGATGTCACGCCTCAGTCTTACCTGGAAACCCAGCCCCAAGATGAGCTCCCTGGGCTTTGCTTCCCATTTAAGCTGCTTCCCTCTGGAGAGTCTGGTGCCCAGACTGCCAGAGGGACACACGTTTTCCCGCATACAGGGAAAATCGATGGTTACTTCCTCGAGATATAGATTTACTTACTGAAATGGGTAGGTTTGGGTCCTGTCAAATTGTAGGTGCCTATTGTTTTCTTAAATGAAGATGTCTGTGACATCCTTATTTTAGGTTCCAGGCAACTCCAGAGAAGCAGGGAAGACTCAGGCGGAGGGTTTGAAAGGACACAGAAAGTTCTACCCACTCAGGGAGTCTGCCCCGTTGTTCCCAGGGCCCCAGGGCTGCACAAGCCTTGGGAAAGTTGGTAGAAGCATGGCAGCCCACCATTGCCCCTATAGATCAGGGGCACCGTCGGGCCTCTGTCAACAGTCAGGGGATGGACACTCCTCCTGGGGCAGCTGGCTGGGAGGCAGGTCGAGGTGGGCGCATGGAGGGAGGGCCCGTGCCCAGATGGTGGGGTGAGCAGCTCCGCAGGCATCTGGCTTGGTCTGCCTGGAATCAAGTCCAGGGTCAGACAGGATCCTCCAGGGGGAGCAGGCCTGGGAGGGCATCGGTTCCTGCCCGAAAGACTCCAGGCCAACCCGAGAACCCAGGGCACTGCCTTCTTCCCCAGCTGTTCACATCCGGTTCACACCCTCAGCACTCGCTGCCCAACGCCCCCGGGGGCCAGAAACTGCCCCACGGAGCAAAGGGGTCTCCACTCTTCTCCGTAATCAGGGCCGTCCTTGACAGGACTTGGAAAGAGTCCCCCTCCTGAAGGTGCCAGGGGAAGGTGGAGGCTGCTGGAGAAAGTGGAAGATGCCAGGACAGCCTCTGGGTCACCCATCCTCACCCTGACCCCACCCATTCATCTGAACACCGTCTCTGGGGGGAGTAAAGCCCTGGATCACTACTGATGAAGGTTTGCAGAATGGCAATCTCTTCCTCCCCACACCCACACCATCTGCAAGGAGGCTCTGCCAGTCTTCCCATCCAGAGGGAGGTCTGTTTTCCCATCTCTGGATATGGGCGGGTCTTGTGACTTGCTTTGGCCAACAGAATGCACTGGAAGCGATATACCAGTTCCAAGGCTGGCTCTGGATTAACCACATTGTCTAGTTTCTGTATGTGATGTTTTGACATCTGGGGCCACGCTGACTTGGCACGGACTGCCCCTCTGTGGCAGGGCCAGCAAATTCCTAGAGGCAGCAAACAACACAACACCCTTCCTGCCCGTGCCCAGCACACCTTTGGTAGCAAACCAACGGAACCAGAGCCCATCCGCCTGCTTATCTGGCTCCGAAGCTTGTGAGACACTAACACCTGTCCAGTCCCCGCCAACAAACCTGGGCTTCGGTGTCAGACAACTAGGGGCAGCCCTATACCGCCATCCTGCTACAATTATTCCAACTAGCCAGTCTTAACCCGGTTAGTCCCCTTAACCTGTCTCACCCATTTCTTCCCTCAAACCCCCCAGTAAAGGCTTTCCAGAAGTTTGCCTCCCTCTCTCTCTGCCTGCTGTTCTCTCTGTCGCCCAACTTGGTATGACATGCTCCCTCCTCGAGAGAACTGTAAGTAACACACGATCTTTTCCGGCAGTGTCTCCTGATCTGTTGATCTTTTCCGGCAGTGTCTCCTGATCTGTTGATCTTTTCCGGCAGTGTCTCCTGATCTGTTGATCTTTTCCGGCAGTGTCTCCTGATCTGTTGGTCTTTTCCGGCAGTGTCTCCTGATCTGTTGGTCTTTTCCGGCAGTGTCTCCTGATCTGTTGGTCTTTTCCGGCAGTGTCTCCTGATCTGTTGGTCTTTTCCGGCAGTGTCTCCTGATCTGTTGGTCTTTTCCGGCAGTGTCTCCTGATCTGTTGGTCTTTTCCGGCAGTGTCTCCTGATCTGTTGGTCTTTTCCGGCAGTGTCTCCTGATCTGTGGTCTTTTCCGGCAGTGTCTCCTGATCTGTTGGTCTTTTCCGGCAGTGTCTCCTGATCTGTTGGTCTTTTCCGGCAGTGTCTCCTGATCTGTTGGTCTTTTCCGGCAGTGTCTCCTGATCTGTTGGTCTTTTCCGGCAGTGTCTCCTGATCTGTTGGTCTTTTCCGGCAGTGTCTCCTGATCTGTTGGTCTTTTCCGGCAGTGTCTCCTGATCTGTTGGTCTTTTCCGGCAGTGTCTCCTGATCTGTTGGTCTTTTCCGGCAGTGTCTCCTGATCTGTTGGTCTTTTCCGGCAGTGTCTCCTGATCTGTTGGTCTTTTCCGGCAGTGTCTCCTGATCTGTTGGTCTTTTCCGGCAGTGTCTCCTGATCTGTTGGTCTTTTCCGGCAGTGTCTCCTGATCTGTTGGTCTTTTCCGGCAGTGTCTCCTGATCTGTTGGTCTTTTCCGTGCTCGTTGGTCTTTTCCGGCAGTGTCTCCTGATCTGTTGTCTTTTCCGGCAGTGTCTCCTGATCTGTTGGTCTTTTCCGGCAGTGTCTCCTGATCTGTTGGTCTTTTCCGGCAGTGTCTCCTGATCTGTTGGTCTTTTCCGGCAGTGTCTCCTGATCTGTTGATCTTTTCCGGCAGTGTCTCCTGATCTGTTGATCTTTTCCGGCAGTGTCTCCTGATCTGTTGATCTTTTCCGGCAGTGTCTCCTGATCTGTTGATCTTTTCCGGCAGTGTCTCCTGATCTGTTGGCCTCACCACACTTGGAGGAAGCCAAAATCCCAGCTTCATTTTAGAACAGCGTCTCAAGAAGTCTTGGGCATTCTGCTAGCCCTGGCCCTTGACCACTTTCTACCATGTGAAAAACCCAGGCTAGCCTGCTGGAGGATGAGAGGTTGCATGGAGCAGAGCCACCCTGGACCAACCAGCCCCAGCTAACCTGGCAGCCGTCCACAGATGAAGAGGAGCCCAGACCCGAACAGCGGAGCCTGGAGCCAGTGAGCAGAAGAACCCAGCTGAGCCCAGCTCAAGCTGCCACCCTGATCAGCCAACTCCAGATCTAGAGCAGCCCTTTCAAAACCGAATGCAGGGTCCTTGTCTGTTTTGTTCCCGGCCTGGGCCATGGCAGCCACCAAATATTTGTTTTATGAAATGCCCCATTTTCAATATGGATGATTCACATGTCCCCGTAGCTTCCGCTCACCCCCATGTATTCTTATAATACAGGCGCTGGTGTATAAAACCCTGCTGCAGGGTAGCAAATACTCCTGGTGCTGCGAGCACGGCAGATACCTTTAATCAAGCATGGTGGCCTTTTGTGCTGAGTTCTGAAGTAAACAGCAATCCATCTCAACCTGGAGTCCAGCCAATCCAACGCAACTGGCAGTAGAATCGACATTGATAAGCTGACCATACTACACCGGGAAGGAACATACTTGGGTTTTCATATTTCCACCCTTCTTCATCTCATTTGTTCTCAGACCAGGGAATAGGTCTCAAACCCTCCCCACCTCCTTCCCTCCCGACTCAGTCAGTGGGGGACATTGGATGGGGGCATTTTCCCCCCTCTCGCTCCTTCCTCTGGCTTTGCTCCCAACATGAGGATTCAGCTGCCGCTCCCTCAGGCACATCAGACCCCCCAGCGTGGGGATAATGGTGCTACCGTTGGCTGCTTTCAAGTTTCAGGGTAGAAAAATGGTAACATCCACAATAGGAAAGTGATTTGGGAAGGCCTAAGGATCGCGGATTAAAACATCATTTTCTTGAGAATGTGTTCAAAAAAACAAGGGAATAAGCCAAGAAAGAGGAAGACATATGATCTAGAAAACATAAACTCCAGCTCAGGCCAAAGTCCCTGGGTAGCCACAGGGCCATGAGCCCAGAGAAGGTCAGCAGAACTGGAATCCAGGGGGAAAGCAGCCCGACAGAATATGGACTAGGGAAGAGATTATTGGAAACAACTGTGCTTATGTAGAGGACGAACCGGGCAAAAGAGAAAAATCTTGAGGAAAACCAAAGAGTTACACAAGAAAGGAAATTAATCATAGTAGACTATTTGGCTCTGCAGCGAACAATGGAACAAAGTACTCATCTGTCGTTACAGGAGATCAATTGTTTAGAAATGGGGAGTAATTTCCAGGGCATTTAAAAACAGTTGCCGCAAGAGAGAGTGAGGACTGTGGAACAATTTCTTGAAAGCCACGAGCTACCAAAAGTCACCCAAAGGAAAAAGGCTACCCTAAGTAGTGCTGTATCTGTCAGAGAAATTGAATTCAGAGTTAAAAACCTTCCAGAAAAGAAATCTCCAAGCCCACATGGTTTCATTGGTCAATTCTACCAAAACATTATACGAGGAACTGACACCACCTCTACACAGTTTCTTCCAGAAAACAGAAGAGAAGGGGACAGCTCACAACTCATTTTAGGAAGCCAGCATTACCTTGGTAACAAAACCAGGTAAAGACAGTAGAAGAAATCCATAGATGAGGGATAGCAAACTGTGTCTGTAGAAAGAGGGCCAGAGAGTCAAATTTTTCAACTTTGCAGCCCATAGGGTCTCTGTTGCAACTGCTCACCTCCGCAATTGCAGTGCAAAAAGCAGGTATGGATGACATGTAAGTAATCAGCGTGGACAGATTTGACCAGCAGTGTGCTAGATGTGGCTCATGGACCATAGTTTGCTGACCCCTGCTATACACCAATATCCCTCATGAACAAGATACAAGAATTCTCACAAAATATTAGCAAGTAGAATCCAGAAATATAGACGATGTATACGATGTCATAATCAATTAGGGTTTATCTGGGAATGCAAGGCTGGTTTCAAAATTAGAAAATCAATCACACAGCATTGTAAATCAACTGTACTTCAATTTTAAAAAATTAAAAATAAATTTAGAAATTCAGTCAAAGTCATCCAATCTAATAACAGACTGAAGAAAAACCACAGGATCATATCAATGGAAGCAGAAAAAGCATGTGATAAAATTCAACATCCATTCATAATGAATACTCTATCAAACTATGGCTAGAAGAGAACCTTAACCTGACAAATGGCATCTGCAAAAACCCACAGCCTAGCATCCCACTTAATATTAAAAAACTGAATGCATTCTTCCCAAGTTCTAGAACAAGGCAAGAATGTCCACTCTCTTACTCAACACAGTACTGGAAGTTTAAATAAGTGTAATAAGGCTAAATAAATAAATAAATGGCACACGGATTAGAAAGGAAGAAATAAAATTGCCCCTATTCACAGATAACATGATTGTTTATGTAAAAAAATCTGAGGGAATCTACACACAAAAAAATGCCCTGTAACTAATAAGTGAGTTCCACAAAGTCACAGGACACCATGTCAACACAGAAAAGCCCACTGAATTTCCATATACGAGGAATATAGCATTGGAAATGAAAAAATTTAAAACCTAATACCACTTAAAATAGCTCCAAAAATGAAATACTTAGATATAAATCTAACAAAACATGTTTATGTTGGTAACTAAAAAATGCTGATGAGAGAAATCAAGGAAGATCTAAATAAATGGAAAGACATATTGTTTTCACAGACTGGAAGACTCAATATTGTTAAGATGCCAATTCACCCCTAATTGATCAATAGGTTTAATGCAGTTCCAATCAAAATTCCAGTGGAATTTTGTAGATAGAGACAAGCCGATTCTAAAATCTTAATGGAAATACAAGCTATAATAACTGCAACAATTTTGAAAAAGAATAATAAAGTCTTAAAATCTATCCAATTTTAAGTCTTATATAAAATTACAGTAACGGGACTTCCCTGGTGGTGTAGTGGTTAAGAATCTGCCTGCCAATGCAGGGGACAGGGGTTCGATCCCTGGTCTGGGAAGATCCCACATGCCTCTGGAGCAACTAAGCCCGTGTGCCACAACTGCTGAGTCTGCGCTCTAGAGCCCGCAAACCACAACTACTGAGCCTGTGCACCACAACTACTGAAGCCCATGTGCCTAGAGCTCATGCTCCACAACAAGAGGCCACCGCAATGAGAAGCCCATGCACGGCAACAAAGAGTAGACGCCCGCTCGCCCCAACTAGAGAAAGCCCATGCGCAATGAAGACCCAATGCAGCCAAATAAATAAAATTACAGTAATCAAGATAGTGTGTTACTGGCAGAAATAAACCCATATGATGCACTGATTTTTGACAAAGTTGCTAAGACAATTCAATGGCAATTCAACAGTCTTTTCAACAACTGCTGTTGGAACAACTGGAAATCTACATGCAAAGTATTTATCTCAACATAAACCTCACACTTGACACAAAAATTAACTCAAAATAAATTACAGATCAAAATATAAAAATGCAAAACTACAAACATTTTAGAAGAAAACATACAAGAAAATTTTCATGATCTGGGGTCAAAGAGTTCTTAGACTTGACACCAAAACCACGATCTATAAAAATAAAAAATCGATCAATTGGACTTCATCAAAATTTTAAATCTTTGCTCTGGGAAAGACACTGTTTAGACAAGCTGCAGTGAATGAAATAATGCCATTTGCAGCAACATGGATGGACCTGGAGATTATCATATGGAGTGAAGTAAGTCAGACAGAGAAAGACATATATCATATGACATCACTTATGTGGAATCTAAAAAAAAAATGATACAAATGAACTTATTTACAAAACAGAAACAGACTCACAGGCTTAGAAAACAAATTTATGGTTACCAAAGGGGAAAGGTGGGGTGGGGAGAGGAATAAATTACAAGTTTGGGATTAACATATACACACTACTATATATAAAATAGATAATCAATAAGGATCTACTGTATAGCACAGGGAACTATACTCAATACTCTGTAATAACCTATATGGGAAAAGAATCTGAAAAAGAATAGATATATGAATATGTATAACTAACTCACTTTGCTGTACACCTGAAACGAACACAACATTGTAAATCAACTATACTCCAATATAAAATTTAAAAAATTTTTTAAAAGACAAGCTGCAGGGCTTTCCTGGTGGCGCAGTGGTTGAGAATCTGCCTGCCAGTGCAGGGGACGCGGGTTCGAGCTCTGGTCTGGGAAGATCCCACATGCCGCGGAGCAACTAGGCCCGTGAGCCACAATCACTGAGCCTGCGCGTCTGGAGCCTGTGCTCCACAACAAGAGAGGCCGCGATAGTGAGAGGCCCACACACCGCAATGAAGAGTGGCCCCCGCTCGCCGCAACTGGAGAAAGCCCTCGCACAGAAACGAAGACCCAACACTGCCATAACTAAATAAATAAATAAATTTAAAAAAAAAGACAAGCTGCAGATAGGGAGAAAATATTGGCAATTCACACATCTGATAAAGGATTTCTATTTAGACTGTATAAAGAATACTCAAAACTTAACAATAAGAAAACAAACCACCCATTTGGAAAATGGGCAGAGGGCCTGAACAGACACTTCACCCAGTAAACTATTCAAATGGCAAATAAGCACATGAAAAGATGTCAATATTATCAGTTATTAGAGAAATGGAAATTAAAAGCACAATGAGATACCATTCCATATCTATTAGAGTGACTTAGAAACAAACAAACAAACCTGATAATATTAAGTGCTGGTGAGGATGCAGGGCAACTGGGTCTTTTATGTATTGCTGGTGGGAATGCAAAATGATAACAACTGATATGGAATACAGTTTGGCTGCTTCTTACAAAGTTAAAGATACACTTACCATATAACCCAGCAATCCCACTCCTAGATATTTACCCAAGAGAAATGAGTGTTTACATTCACACAAAAGCTGTATGGGAATGTTTATGGCAGCTCTAGTCATAATCACCAAAAACTGGAACTGATACCATGGGTGTCATTCAGTTCAATGGCTGAATTGATTAAAAAAAAGCTGTGATACGTCCACACAATGGAATACTACCCAGCAATAGGAAGGAACTGTGCATCCCCAGAACGACATGGAAGAATCTTAAATGCTTTATGCTAAGTTAAAGAAGTCAGAATCAAAAGTCCATGTACTTTTTGCTTCCATTTATATGACATTGTAAAGATGAAAAAACTATAATGATGAAGAACGGATCAGTGTTGGCAGGGGCTGGGGTGGCCAGAGGGTGTGACTACATAGGGCATGATGATGTCATTTTGGGGTGGTGGAACTGTTCTGTCTCCTGACTGTGGTGGTGAGTACCACATATAGAACATAACTCTATGGTTAAAATCATGGAGATGTACACCAAAAACATTTCTTTCCCATTAAACTGTAAAAAGCAATGTATCAACTGGGAGTGGACAACCAAAAGAATGAATCTCTAATGGTGGAATCTGGAACCCTGTGACATGTGATCACAAGGAGAGGTTTTGGAGAAGGGGAAACGTTCTGAAATGCCATAGCCCCCCCCTCCCCACAGGCAACGAGGAGGCCGAGAGCCATCGTGGGGGAAGAGGGTGAGGCGTGGGGTGTGTTAAATGTTCTCCCTTTCTTGTCTCCCCAGCAAGGCTGTTTCTCTTCCTGGGGGAAGGCCACAGAGTGGGCAGTAGTGTTGGGAAAGGGCCCCCACTTACGGGATCCCCACATTGCTCAATCTCCCCTCCTTCACCAGGACCACTGGCTCTCCAACAGCAGGTCACAGAAATCTTGCAAAGTGACCCAGGACAGATGTGCTGAAAAGTCAGACACGGATTAGGGGTGAGATTCCCCCGACTACATAGGACTTTGGGTGAAAGACAGTTTCACTAGAATTTTTACGGCTTAGGGATGCACCTACCTGTGCTTCTGGCTTTGAGCTCTGGGCCTCAGGTTCTGTTATGTAATCTGCAAAGTGGGTGGGACACCCCACTGTTCTGTTGCGTGGGTTGATTGTGGCCCTAGACCAGGCTTCTGCTGCCTGGTGGCTGAGTGACTTCCTGCAGTGGCAACTCACCGCATTCTGCACACACACGGGCCCGTGTTTGGTCTGAACTGAGTTCTCCCTGCCTGGAACCCCTTCCTGCGCCCCAAGGGCTTCTAGGTGGCCACGGATGTGCCTGTCAGGTATTCAGTCCATGGGTTGAGAGTCTGCGGGGAAGGGAAAAGGCTTGGAGACCAAGGAGAGAGATTAAATTTACTCCACTCCTTCCTGGTCATGTGAACTTGAGTAAGTCAGAATCTCCCTGGATCTCAGCTCCCTCATCTGCAAAATGGGGATGACAATAGTTCCCGACTCACAGCGCTGCTCTGAGGATAAAGAGCCTGGAAGATGCTTAGCAAAGAATCCAGCACTCATCACTCAGCGAGCTTTCTTTCCGTCTGCCGTTACTATTATTGCTATGGACGGTATTCTTGGGGTAGCTGCCCCACAGCCCACGGGACACGCCGTCACAGAGGGAGGGGTCTCCAGTTTCCAGAGCCAGTCTGGTGATAGCTGGCTCTGAATTGAGCAATTCCAGTCTCACCTTTACAAGATGCATTTTTATCTGCATTCTTATCTTAATTTTAACCATGAGTTTTTACTGCTTAATGTAAAAGTGAATCTGGTCAAGCACGTAAGTCCACTGAGACTCCAACAGACACAAACGTCAGGGAGAGAAAAATTAAACGACAAGCTGCCTGCAAGTGTGGGAAAGAAATGCAGTCCCAAATCTAAGATCCCCTAGGCTCAGGTGAGGCTGCTTCAGAAACCTCCCACCTGTCTCTGCCTGGGAAACGCGGCGAACTGCTAAGAAAGTTCTGAGCCTTTAAAAGTTGGTGGTGGGGCTTCCCTGGTGGCGCAGTGGTTAAGAATCCGCCTGCCAATGCAGGGAACACGGGTTCAAGCCCTGGTCCGGGACGATCCCACATGCCGCGGGAGCAACTAAGCCCGTGCGCCACAACTTACTGAGCCTGCGCTCTAGAGCCCGTGAGCCACAACTACTGAGCCCACCGCCGCATCTACTGAAGCCCGTGCGCCTAGAGCCCGTGCTCCACAGCAAGAGAAGCCACCGCAATGAGAAGCCCGCGCACCGCAACGAAGAGTAGCCCCCGCTCGCCACAACTAGAGAAAGCCCGTGCGCAGCAACGAAGACCCAACGCAGCCAAAAATAAAATAAATAAATAAATTTAAAAGTTGGTGGTGGTAAGAATGATATTTCAGTTAGAAATTTAAATGTTGGAAGTTGGAGGGGAGGGGACAACCTCTACCCCTAACTGGGTGAGCAGGGAGCTCTTCTGGAGACCTGAGGAAGACCAGTGTCTCATAAATCCCAGGGCAATCTTTCTGCAACGCTCGGTTCTCACGCGGAGCCCTCTCTCTCCCTTCCCCCAGCGGACCGAGGCTTTCGCACAAACTGCTCGGCTAGACCAGCCCGGGTTCTCCCAGACGCCCGGCCCGCGATGCATCCGATGACAGATGGGGGGGATCTCACGCTTCTCTCTGAAAACTGAACCCCAGCTCCAGCCTCGCTCCAAGCCCCCAGGCCGAGCATTCCGGTGGAATGTGGCGAGCCCAGGTCCTCCGGCCTTGGCGTGGCCTCCCCTGCAAGCGGGACAGCGGAGGGGCGGGAGGGACACTGACCTGGGAAGCCCGCGGTTCGGGGCAGGCGAGGAAAAGCAGCAGGAGGAAGAGCGCGCGGGGACAGTTGGGCACCATCTTGCCAATCGGAACCTTTCTGCTTGGGAAGGGGAAATAACTTTGTCTGCCTTCCCTGCCGAGGTTGTCCCAAGCCGATGCCGCAGCCGCCCCTGCGGGGAGCGGGGCTCCGCGCGGCCCCGAGCGGCTCGGGCAGGGAGGGAGGCGGGAACCCCGGAGCGCAGCCGGGCCCGCCGCGCTCGGGGGGCGCAGTCCCGGGTCCAGGTGCGCCGCGCGCCGACCTGCAGCCGCAGCGGCCAGGAGCGTCCGCAGCCGCCCGCACGAGACAATCGCTGCGAGGCGGGGAGGCGCCAGCCCCTTGGCCAAGGCCGAGGAGGAGGGGCTGCCCGGCTAGGAATGCGCCTGGGAGCGCGCCCAACCCGCGCGGCTCCCCGAGGAGGCCGGGCGCGACGCCGAGGACGAGCGCGGGCATCCTCAGCGCCCTCGCGGGGGAGGCGGCCGAGGCGGCGCGCACGTGCGTGCGGGAGCCCGGGAGCCCACCCCGCGCCGGGCCGCTGCTGACCCGCCCCTTTCCCGGCTGGAGACACTGAGGCGGACATCACCCAGCCGAAAGTGGAGCTTCAAACCCAGGTGTGTCCAACTTCAGAGCTCACGTGAGGACATCTTCCTCCGCGGCCTTCGGAAGACAGGACTAGAATGGCCAGGAGATGGGCTTCATGAACTTAGACCCAGTTCTCCACCCGAGTAGACTAGTGCCTTTTTCAACAATGCTCTCGGGGCACAAGAACACACACGCACGGTGACTCAGAATCGACAGCCCTCCTCATTTGCTGTCTTCCACTCCCCAAACGGAAGGAGAAACTCAGTTTGGTCTGGAGGCCGGGTTATGGGAACACTGGATGCTTTGCTGAGGTCGGGTGGGAAATGCCGCTGGGAAGGGCAGACATGAGCAGTCTCAGTCGTTGCATCCAGGGGCTGTGGGAGGAACCAGATGGCCTCAGCCCCAAGCTCCTGGAAAACATTATTTAAGTTCTTACTGGAAGAATGTTTTCAGAAGGCAACACTGCAGATGTCATGGTGCACACCAAGTCTGGCCAAGCCTCAAATCTATTTTTCCTTTTCCGAATTTCATTTAGCAGAGCCCACTCAGAGCTCAAGGCACAGAGCTCAGAAGGCTGCAGCCTCAGAGCAGGAACTGTTTTCCTTTGGAAAGGAAAGTTGGGGTCCCCTGGAAAGCGTGGCGCCAGGTGCAGCCTGGCCACCTGGGCAGGAGTTACCCAGGAAATCCTGCTGGGTTGCCCCCTCCACCTTCCTGCCAGAGGAAGGAGAGCAGGTCTGGTACTCTTATCTGCATTCCTGGGGAGATGGCTTGAGAGAGACCTGGGCGGAAGATTGCTTTTCCCTGTCCAGGTGGAGGGCGCTGGGCAGCAGTGACCTGAGCCCGGGCGGCCTGTGGAAATAGAGGTTTTCTGCCTTTGCTGTCTGTGCCAAAGCCCAGCGTCCCCCTCTCTGTCTGCACTCTCCCCACCCCTACCCCCAAGGAAGGGTTCCTTCTGGTCACCGTGGCTGTGTTTATTTTGTATTTTATCCTACCTTGTGTTTACATGGCAGCCCCCAAAGCCAAGGCTTCTCAGCCGTGTCCTGGCTGTGCGCTGGAACCAGACATATGTGCACAAGACCTGTTCTCCTCTTGAGCCCTCTGAATGGATTCATAAAGCTGGAAGGCACTCCTGATTTCACCAGTGAAGAAAGTGAAGCCGGGAATGGCTGAGTGACTTGCCCATGGTTTGCAAACCCAAAGGTCTCCAGAGCAGGGCTGGTTCCAGCACAGGCTACCTTCTCCCACATTTTACTTAAATAATGCAATCATAGGATTTCAGGAATTTTATTTACAGGAACAGAGTTTTTCCTGTTTTGTTTGTTTGTTTTCTTCTTCTTCCCTTCTTCTTCTTCTCCTTCTTCTTCTTCTTTTACTTTTCAAGCATTTCTAAGTTTCAACACAGATTTTTTTTTTCCTATTACCAATTTCCATTTGTTTCCCTTGTCCTATGGCTGACTTCTGTCTAGTGCTCTGGCATCTGCTCTGAATTAACCTTCTAAGGTCCCACTGCCCCAGCAGTACTGTCCCTTCTCTCTCTGTCCTCAACTGCCCTTGACCTGTGGTCATCAAGGCACACCCTCCACAGCCAGACTTGCCAAGGCTGCGAAGAGCAGACAGACCGTGAGAATAAGCCAAGTGCCCTCTATTCAGGGCTCCGAAAACTAACCTTTGACTTAATAAGATGGGCCTACCTCGATATTGTTTCTTCTGTTTCCTCTATATTTCGTTTTCAAGAGACTATTCTGGAATGTCAGGGGATGAAGTGGGTCTAGATGTCTAAAGAAAATATTGTTAAAGCCTTTTGGTGGAATCAGTTGCCATCTCCTGGGCTCAGTGCTGTCTCTCTGACACACTCACATTCCCTGTGTAAAGTGGAAATACAAAATGGGGGAGGAAGTTATGCTGTAGGAATCTGTTTAAGACCCGATCAGAAGCAGCATCCAGTCTAAATCAGCTATTCCAGAGCGGTTTCCTGGGACCCTCAGAGTGACTGACACGTCGCTTTTTCTCTTCTGGGTTTCTCGGGCTTCTCTGTGGCTGAATCTTGTCTGTCATCTCATTCTGAGCTGCTTCTCCCTCTTTGTCTCCTTCACTCACCTCTATCTGTGATTCTAAGTGTAATCGACCCCCACTAAGCACCTGCAAAGGGGCCCAGGAACAAAGCCCAGCGTGTGAGCCTGAGCCAAGATAACGGGGTAGGATCAGGGGGAGGATGGTCTAGCAGGAGTGCAGTGACTTAGTCCAATTTACTCTTTACACAAATATTTATCAGGTGCCAGCTCCGAGCACGGCCCTTTTGTGAGGGGCTACGGGATGCTTTCACGCTCAATCTCGAGCCCCAGCCAACAAAATCGTGCACTCCTGTGTTGAACTTTGAAGACTGTCCGCTTATGTATGATGTCATGACAGCTAGAAGAGACTTTCCTCCCTACAAAACCGTTTCCAATTTTATAAAATGAAACTCTGTAGGAAAACAGATTCAATTGTGCCGTGATTAAAGACCAAACGCCAGTTAACATCTGCCAAAAGGGGGAAATGCTGCAAATGCATGAATGCCGTTCCACAGTGAAGTCCAAGTGCCTGCGGGAGGGGCAGAGCATGGATGCAGCCAAGGACACACAGCCCTTGAAATCAGACACACCTGGGCCGGATCTTACCCACTACATGTTGCCAGTGTGACCTTGCAACTCTCCGAAGCTTTGCAGGTCTCAGTTTCCTCAACGATGTATGGAAACAGCATTTATCTGAAGAATTATTAAGGGGTTTCAAAATGACGAATATAAAGTGCCTAACACAGTGCCTAGCGTATAGTGGTTCTTAGTTAAAGAGTCGTTGCCTAAACTGACTCATGGTCCTCCACACGGGGACAACATAAGAAGGGAACCAACATTTCCTTAGCACCTGTTGTATGCCAGGCCCTCTGTTGAGTGTTTCATGAATGTTCTCATTTATTCCCTCACAACCCAGCAAAATAGGTCCTATTATTATTCCCATTTTGCAGATTGGGAAACTGGGGCTTAGAATGCTTGATCACCCAAGATCAACATCAGGTTAGTAATCGGGAGAAAGAGGATTTACACTTGGGTGTGTCCGATCCCGAGGAGCAGGCTTTCTGCTGCATTAGAAACTAAACACAAGAATTTGCTCATTGTTCTCCTCGGCCGATGTTTGATATCTTCTAAGGCAGATATATCAAAATTAGCTTCAGGAGTAATTTTTCAGGGATACATTTTTACTGCAAACTGAGATTACACCTATACAATTAGGCCTGATTACAATAACCTCCAAGGAATTGTTGAAATTAATTCCTGGGTCTAGAATTTCATACGTAATATTGTTCAAAACAGGATGGCTTTGCCAGATGACTCTATTTGTCCCTCCGGATGCACTCTGCACCCGTTCCCACCCTGCCCTCCGCCTCGATGCCAACCTGTAGGGATTGCATCAGCACCCTTGGGTGCTCTGTCCTCTGGCTGTGTGTAGCAGGTGGAGGCGCTCAGTGGGAGGTCCTGAGCTTGACTCAAGCTGGCTGTGTCCCTCGATAGAAGATCACTGCTCCTTTCAAGGCGATCTGTTCCCCATCCCTCTCTTTCCCTGGGATTCCAGCAGCCCCTCTCCCTCTCATCCTCCTGGGTCCAGAGATAGGAAGAGCACCTGCATTAGAAGCCCTGGGATAGGGCACTCCCCTGGTTGGCGTTTGTACATCCTGCTCATATCCTGTAAATAAATCATCTGCAAATTATACTAACTTGAGCAAGCCATCTCTCGGCTTTTGACTGATGGAGTGACCATTGGCAATAAGTTGAAAATATTTTTTCTCCCCAGAATTGTGGCTCTAACAGGAAATGAGGTGACATATACACATGATCAAGCTTGTGCACACACACTCTCTGGGCGAGGCACTAAGAGGTTACTGACAATCTTTCCCCTTAGTAATACAATACTATTTTTGTCTAAGGTTGTAATATACCCAGTTAAAAATACCCCTATACCACCTCTTCAGACTCCCTAAATGCAGACTCCCTTGGCTGCATGACCCAGTTCTGACTGATGAGATATAAGTGAGGTCTGGTGAGTGGGGCTTCCAGGAAAGCCACTTTCTTGATAAATAGAAACAGACTCAACTGGTGTGTGTCCTTCTTCCTCTTGCCTGGAGCATGGGCCCAATGCCTGGAGGTGCAGCAGCCACCCCATGACCATGAGGACCAGATGGAAGTTTAGAAAGAGAAAAGGCATATGTTCATAGTAGCAGTATTCACAATAGCCAAGACATGGACACAACCTAAATGTCCATCGACAGATGAATGGATAAAGAAGATGTGGTACATATATACAATGGAATACTACTCAGACATAAAAAAATAAAATAATGCTATTTGCAGCAACATGGATGGACCTAGAGATTATCATACTAAGTGATGTAAGTCAGAAGGAGAAAGACAAATACCATATAGTATCACTTATATGTGGAATCTAAAACATGATGTAAATGAACTTATTTACAAAACAGAAACACAGTCATAGACATAGAGAACAGACTTGTGGTTGCCAAGGGGGGGTGGGGTGGGGGAGGGATGGATTGGGAGTTTGCCATTAGCAGATGCAACTATTATATAGAGAATATATAAACAACAAGGATAAACAACAAGGTCCTACTGTATAGCACAGAGAACTATATTCAACATCCTGTGATAAACCATAATGAAAAAGAATATATATATATATGGGCTTCCCTGGTGGTGCAGTGGATAAGAATCTGCCTGCCAGTGCAGGGGATACAGGTTCAATCCCTGGTCCAGGAAGATCCCACATGCTGCGGAGCAACTAAGCCCGTGAGCCACAACTACTGAGCCCACGTGCCACAACTACTGAAGCCCACGCGCCTAGAGCCCGTGCTCTGCAACAAGAGAAGCCACCACAATGAGAAGCCCACGCACCACAACGAAGAGTAGCCCCCGCTTGCCACAAATAGAGAAAGTCCGCGCACAGCAACGAAGACCCAACACAGCCAAAAAAAAAAAAAAAAAAAAAAAAGAATATATATATATATATATAAAACTGAATCACTTTGCTGTACACCAGAAATTAACACAACATTGTAAATCAAGTATACTTCAATAAAATAAATTAAAAAAAAGAAGAAGAAAGAAAGAAAGAGAGAAGGCAGAGGGAGCTTGCTTCCTTAATGATTTCTTTGAGACATGCCAGTCCTGGGCCTCTTACTTCCAGATGTCTTGTTTGCTAAGAAACATAAATCCCTGTTTGGTTAAGCCACTGGTAGCTGGGTTTCTTTTTCATGCAGTGGAACCCAAATCTATGAGTCCATTGGGATATAAATGATATAAATATAAATTTATATATAAATTTATTTTTATTTTATTTTTTTATTATTTATATGATATATATATAAATATATAAATGATTAAATAAATAAAAGGCGGGGGGGGGGACAACAATTCTTCCTTACAGAAAAATTATGATCAGTAAAAGTAGAAAAAATGTAAAAAATAGAAAAGTCACATTTAGAACGCTACAGTAATAATTGCTGCAGGTAAGATCCACCAATGAATGCTAAAATTAGTGGGTAAATATTTAAGCAGAAACAGGAGTTTGCATAGCTTCAAGTATCTCCCCCTAAATATTACAAATATTAGAAAGGGAAAAATTTAAATTTACAGTGGATCAATGAGGCATATCAACATCAATATCATGTACCCTCTGACCTGAGGCACAGAGAAGGTGCATCACTTCTGTGACATTCTTGCCCAAAATGCATAGCATCAATCCAATCATGAGAAAAAATGAGATAAACCCAAATTGAGAGACATACTACAAAATACCTAACTGGTATTATCAGGCAATGAAAGATCTGGAAGACAAGGAACTGCCCCAGATAAGAGGTGCCTAAGAAGACATAGTAAATGCAGTGTGGGATCCTGGAGTGGGTTCTAGAACGGAATATGGACATTAGTGGAAAAACTGATGAAATATGCATAAATGCTGTGCTTTAGTTAATGGTATTGTATCAAGGTTTCATTCACAGCTTTGACAAGTGTTCTGTGGTTATATGTTAACAAAGGGGGAGGCTGGATGAAAGGTGTAAGGGAACTGGACTAATTCTGCAACTTTTCTGTAAATCTAAAATTACCTCAAAAAGATAAAGAAGCATGTCTGTATGTTATTATAAAATTTGATTTTTAAATTTCATCTTATATCAATTATGGTAAATTAGAATATTCAAGGACTTTTCCCATTTTATCTAATTTTTCAAATTTATTAGCATAAATTATTGGTATTATTCCCTTTTTATCTTTTAAAAATCTGTTGTGATAGCCCCTCTTTTATTCCTGATATTGGTAATCAGGGCTCTCTCTCTCTCTTTTCTTTTTTTTTTTTTTATAAATTTATTTATTTTATTTATTTATTTTTGGCTGCGTTGGGTCTTCATTGCTGCATGCGGGCTTTCTCTAGTTGTGGCGAGCGGGGGCTACTCCTCGTTTCGGTGCATGGGCTGCTCATTGCGGTGGCTTCTCTTGTTGCAGAGCACGGGCTCTAGGCACGTGGGCTTCAGTAGTTGTGGCACGCGGGCTCAGTAGTTGTGGCTTGTGGGCTCTAGAGTGCAGGCTCAGTAGTTGTGGCGCACGGGCCTAGTTGCTCTGCGGCATGTGGGATCTTCCTGGACCAGGGCTTGAATCCGTGTCCCCTGCATTGGCAGGCGGACTCCCAACCACTGTGCCACCAGGGAAGCCCATCTATCTCTTTCCTTTTTCTTTTCAACTAGTATAGGTAGACATTCATTGATTTTGTTTATCTTTTCAAAGAACAAACTTTTAGCTTTGTTAACTTTATTGTTTGTTTAAATTTCATGGGTTTTGGATTTTTTAAAAAATTGAAGTATAGGGGACTTCCCTGGCAGCGCAGTGGATAAGACTCCACGGTCCCAATGCAGGGTGCCCAGGTTCAATCCCTGGTCAGGGAACTAGATCCCACACACATGCCGCAGCTAAGAGTTCACATGCCTCAACTAAGGAGCCCACCTGCCACAACTAAGACCAGACCCAGTGCAACCAAAAAAAAAAAAAAATCCTTTAAAAAAATGTTTGAAACATAGCTGATTTACAATATTAGTTTCAGGTGTACAGCATAGTGATTCATTATTTTTACAGATTATATTCCATTTTAAATTATTATAAAATAATGACTATATTTCCCTGTGGTGTACACTATATCCTTGTTGCTTATTTGTTTTATAATTAAGAGTTTGTATCTCTTAATCCCCTACCTCTATCTTGCCCTTGTCTCCTTCCCTCTCCCCACTGATAACCACTTGTTTGTTCTCTGTATCTGTGAGCCCATTTTTGTTTTGTTATATTCTTTCATTTGTTTTATTTTTTGGATTCCACCTGTGAGTGATAACAGAGTATTTCTCTTTCTTTGACTTGATATTACACTAAACATAATACCTTCTAGGTCCATCCATGTTGTTGCAAATGGCAGAATTTCATTTTTTATGGCTGAGTAGTATTCCATTGTAGCCATGTACCACATCTTCTTTATCCATTCATCTGTTGATGGACACTTAGGTTGCTTCTGTATCTTGGCTATTGTAAATAATGCTGCTATGAACACTGGAGTGCATGTATCTTTTTGAATTATTGTTTTCATTTTCTTCCAATATATATCCAGGAATGGAATAGCTGGATAATATGGCAGTTCTATTTTTAGTTTTTTGAGGAGCCTCAGTACTATTTTCCATAGTGGCTGCACCAATTTACATTCCCAGCAACAGTGCACTAGGGTTCCCTTTTCTTCACATCCTCACCAGCATTTTTTATTTGTGGTATTTTTGATGATAGCCATTCTGACAGGTTATCATTCTGACAATGATATCTCATTGTGGTTTTGATTTGCATTTCTCTGATGATTAGTGATGCTGAGCATCTTTTCATGTGCCTGTTGGCCTTCTGCATGTCTTTGGAAAAGTGTCTGTTCTGGTCTTCTGCCCATTTTTTACTCAGGTTTTTTTTTTCTTTTTTTTGATATTGAGATTTATGAGCTATTTATATATTCTGGATATGAACTGCTTATTGGTCGTATCATTTGCAAATATTTTCTCCCATTCAGTAGGTTGTCTTTTCGTTTTGTTGATGGTTTCCTTTGCTGTGCAAAAGCTTTTAAGTTTAATTAGGTCCCATTTGTTTATTTTTGCCTTTTTTTTTTTTTTTTTTTTTTTTTGCCTTCAGAGACTGATCCAAAAAAAATATTGCTACAATTTATGCCAAAGAGTGTTCTGCCTGTGTTCTCTTCTAGGAGTTTTATGGTTTCAGGTCTTAACTTAGGTCTTTAATCCATTGTGCCCCCCTGCAGTATTGGGAATGTAGACCCTTAATTGTGAAGGCTACTGCTGAGCTGGGGAACAGAGTATGGTAGTAGGACAAATTAGAACACCACCAAGCTTGATGTTCTTACTGAAATTCAGGAATTTTTCTTGAATAAATGCTCCCTAGGTTGCTGCAAGACAGGTCAATTTCCAGAGTTCTAAAAAGGTTAATTCTGAAAGTTTTCATGAGGATTTCCATTGTTTTTATGATAAATTTTCAGAGGTCCTTAGTCCCCATTTTCTCTGATGTCACCCCACGTTATGTTTTTAAGCAGGCAGTTTACAGGGTTGGACTCTAGCCAAACTTTGTCTCTTACGTTAGCAAAAATCTTAGTTTCATTTTTTTAGCCTTAGATGGGTGTATAGAGTCTGTACCAGCATACATGCATAGCTGAGGGCAAGCCAGTGATTTGGGAGGTTTATACACAGAATACGGTTCTTACTTTCTTTGGTTCTCTCTTTCAGTAATTCTATCACTTTCCAGCTGTTGTGGTTCTTCTAATTTCTGTCTTCCAGCTCAAGTAAAATTCAGGTTTTATATCTGGGTTTAATCTCCACTTGGCACAAACTGTGGCCTGCCCTGAGTGTAAAAGCCATAAAAATGGGAAATGCACCCAGTACAATTCCCATCATCCAAGTGTTGAGTACCTTCCAGTGTCTCCCTGTTTCTGTCTCTCTCCGATGTCTTCAAAGTAGCTGTTACTTAAATTTTATCTAGAGTTGCTGTCTGCGGGTAAGGTTGGTTCAATAGAAGGTAATTCTCCATTATCAGAACTTGAAATCCACAAATACATTTTATAATAATAAATCCATTATTTAAAAAGCAATTTCTTAGTGAAAAGGCCAGCTTGTTCATTCCCCACTTAATTTTCTTTTTTTAAAAAAGAAAGGGGACTTCCCTGGCAGTCCAGTGCAGGGGAAGTCTCCGTGCTTCCACTGTAAGGGGCGCGGGTTTGATCCCTGGTCAGGGAACAAAGATCTTGCATGCCACGCAGTACGGCCAAAAAAATAAAAATAAAAAAGAAACTGAAAAAACAAAAAGGAAGATAAAATTTAGAATAGAATATTTTATTATCAGTATGTTCAGTAGCATTAAAAATAAAATAGACACTGTCTTTAACTCTCTGGAGTCTACTATGCCTCAAGGAAATGTCCACTTATCAAATTAAGAACCAGAGAATCAGAATTATGACTCTTTATGTAGAGACAAGAATTTGGTGGCTAGAGTGAAAGACAACACAGTAATATAAAATGACGTAGCAAGGGATAACCAAATCATAGAAAGTATATTTCAAGTTTTGATGTGCAGTTCAACCTGCCTGTGGCACCTCCCTCCCTCTGACCCTGAGGATCCAGAGTTGAGAAAAGCAATCTAGGAGACAGGCTCCCACTCTGGCCTGAGGGACCTGGGGCCAAGGAAGCTGTCCTGGTTCCTTATTTTCTCATCTGTATAATGAGCTCAGAGGCCCCTTGGAGCTTTCAAGTTCTAATTCTGAGAGAGACTGGAAATATACCAAAAGGAAAAGTTTTTTTTTTTTTTTTTAATTTATTTTTGGCTGCATGGGGTCTTCGTTGCTGCGCTTGGGCTTTTCTCTAGTTGCGGCGAGCTGGGGCCACTCTTCGTTGCTGAGCACGGGCTTCTCATTGCGGTGGCTTCTCCTGTTGCGGAGCACGGGCTCTAGGCTTGTGGACTCAGTAGTTGTGGCTCACGGGCTCTAGGGTGCAGGCTCAGTAGTTGTGGCGCAGGGGCTTAGTTGCTCTGCAGCATGTGGGATCTTCCCAGACCAGGGCTCGAACCTGTGTCCTCCTGCATTGGCAGGCGGATTCTTAACCACTGCGCCACCAGGGAGACCTGAAAAGTTTACCTGAAAAGTCTTTTTTTTTTTTTTTTACCAGGATGGTGGTACTCTTTGTGTACATTTAAAAATTTTTACAAAATTTTATCCCTAAATTGGCATTTGGTAAGTAAAAGTAAATGAATAAAAATTTTGAAGGCAAGAATTAGAGGCCAAAAATAGAGATTAGCCCTCTTCAGAGACGTTACTTTGGCACCATCTGCTGGATAGAGTTTAAAAGCATTCCTGTACATAAACTTGCACTGCAGCTTCTTCTTATTTCCCAAATGATTTAAAGGAAATATTTTCAAAATTATTTACATCCGAATTCAGTACCATACCAGCTTATGTTAGTAGGAATTTAGCTGTCAATCCACTATTACTGAAGGGGCATAGGACATGCCTTGGGTAACTTCATCTTTTTTTTTTAATTTAGTTGCTGATTCTTTTATTCAGTATTAATGTATGTCCACCACGTGCCAAAAAGTGGTGTCACATGATTTTGGCAGAGACCACTGTTGCTCATGGAATACCACAACTCTTCCATATTTCCCAGGAGTGCCCCCTTCCCTTGAAGGTCAAGTGAGAGGGAAATGAGCCCTTGTGCTTTGGAACACCAAAAATTCTGTGTGCTTCCTTCATCCCTCATTTCTCTGCCAGAGAGACTCAGAACCCGTATCAGTTTTCTATTGTTGCTGTAACAAGTTATCACAAACTGGTGTCTGAAACAATTCAAACTTATTATCTTACAGTTCTGGAGGTCAGAAGTCCAATATGAGTCTCCTTGAGCTAAAATCAAGGCGTGAGCAGGGCTGAGTTCCTTCTAGAGGTCCCCGGGAAGAATCTGTTTCCTTGAGTTTTCCAGCTCCTTGAGGACACCTGCATCCCTTGGCTCATGGCCCCTTCCTCCATCTTCAAAGCCAACCATGGTGGCTCAAGGGCTTTTCATAACACATCTCTCTGACTCATGTCCTGTAGTCACATCTCTCTCTGAGTCAGTTGGGAAACATTCTCTTTTTTTTTTTTCATTGGAGTATAATTGATTTACAATGTTGTGTTAGTTTCTGCTGTACAATGAAGTGAATCAGCTATATGTATACGTATATCCCCTCCCTTTTGGACCTCCCTCCCACCCATCTAGGTTGTCACAGAGCACCGAGCTGACCTTCCTGTGCTTTATAGCATGTTCCTGCTAGCTAGCTATTTTATGCATGGTACATATATACAATGGAATATTACTCAGCCATAAAAAGGAATGAAATTGGGTCATTTGTAGAGATGTGGATGGACCTAGAGTCTGTCATACAGAGTGAAGTAAGCCAGAAAGAGAAAAACAAATATCGTATATTAACACATATATGTGGAATCTAGAAAAATGGTACAGATGAACCTATTTGCAGGGCAGGAATAGAAAGGCAGACATAGAGAACGGACATGTGGACACAGGGAGGGAAGGGGAAGGTGGGACGAATTGGGAGATTAGGATTGACATATATACACTACCATGGGTAACTTCATTTTAATACACGTGAAGAAATCTTAGAATGTGTTTGAATTTCGTATGGAGTTTGTTTCAACTGAGTCTCAGTAGCATCTACCACAATCACTGTTGCTTTTTTTTTTTTTAACTGCTGCATTTTTTTTATACTAACCTTAGCTGTCTTGGGAAGGCCTGTACACCAGGCACTTTATTTGTTGCTGCACATGGGCTTTCTCTAGTTGTGGCGAGTGGGGGCTACTCTTCGTTGCAGTGCACGGGCTTCTCACTGTGGTGGCTTCTCTTGCTGCGGAGCACAGGCTCTAGGCACACGGGCTTCAGTAGTTGTGGCACGTGCGCTCAGTAGTTGTGGCTTGCGGGCTCTAGAGCGCAGGCTCAGTAGTTGTGGCGCACGGGCTTAGTTGATCCAGAGGCATGTGGGATCTTCCCAGACCAGGGATCGAACCTGTGTCCCCTGCATTGGCAGGCGGATTCTTAACCACTGCGCCACCAGGGAAGTCTGCACCAGGGACTTTAGATACAATATCTTAATCCTCTAACAGGCAATCACATGTTTGTTAAATGAAATTTCCCTTCTCCCCAGGACTTTGAGGACAACCCTTCAAGGATGCTTCTCAGCCATAGCTGGTATTGTACCAGTTTTGTCACTTGTCAGGAGGGTGACCTTGGGTAAGTTATTTAACCACCCTCAGTTTCTTATCTATAAACTGGCTATACCTCCCTCATTGTCTACTATGAGACCACAATGGTTAACAAAGCCTGGCACTCTCCAGCACTCCCAACACTCCCTGAATTGTAATCACAGTCACGACAACAGACCCTGCTTTTCCTCTGGGACTACCCATCCTGACCACCCCCCAAGGCTGGGAGAATTCCCATGAAGAAAATCCTCCACGTCCCAGCTACTTGGGGCCAGATGGATTTTATTGATTAACGGACTCAGCTGTAATCTGAGAACACACTTGTTTCTAAAGTTTCTGATATCATACAGCCTAGTTATGGCCCTTTTAACATATTTAGTTCTCAAAATGTTGACCTTAGAAAAAAGCTGGAAAAACACAGAAAGGCTTGGAAGTCTCCCCTAGGCCAGTGCCCCCAAATAACCTGTGGCGGAAGCCTTCATTGTCCACCAAAATCCATCCTCTCCTTTCACAGTTAGAATAGCAGGCGGGGATACGGCTCGCATCATTTCCCAGTCCAGTTGGCAGTTTGGTGTGGCCACGTGACTGAGTTTTGCTAATGGAATAGGCTAAGAGGTGATGGGTACCACTTCTAGGTCTAGCCCCACAAAATCCCCAGGCTGGAGCAACTCTCCCCTTCTGCTGGCTGGATGCAGATGATAGGCCCCAGGAGGCGGTGGGCCCACAAGATGAAAATAAACCTTGGGCCCCTGAGGGACTGTGTGAGGAGGGTTGCCCTGCTCACCTCTACACCTATCCTAGCACAGTTACAAGGTCAAGAAATAAACTTTTTTGTCTTAATCTACTGAAATGTGATTGAATTATTAGTTATTAATTACAGCTTAGCTGAACCTGAACATTCATCCTGAGTGACACTGTGATGTGTTTTCACTCAGTCCTTTCCCTAGTGTTTACATAGATGAGTTCACATATGTGACTTTGTATTATATTTCTTACAAGTACGTTTCTATGTTATCATATATTCTTCATAATTTAATGGTTGCACAGTATTCCATAAAGTAGCTGGTAAACCATAATTCACTTAACCATTCTACTGTTGATATTTAGTTTGCTTCTTGTTTTTTCTCTACTTTAAATAATGCTATAATAAACATTTTTGTGCAGAAGCCTGATTCTATATTTTGAATCATTTTTAAAAACGTCAGCAGAACTGGTATTATTCAAAGGTTATGAACTGGTATTATTCAAAGGTTATGAAAAGGTTGAACTTCTTTTCACAAAGACTGAATCAGTTACATTACCATCACTAATGATGTGCTCATTCCATCAGACATTAAAAGCAAAAGGATTTTTACAAATACTTAACAGCATAAACATATCAACTTGATTTTTTAAAATTTCCCCTTTTATTTTGCATTTCTTTGATCACTACTGAGATTGAACACTTCACGTTTGTTAATTAGTTGTACCTCGTCTTTTGAGAATTCTGTTTATGTCCTGCCATCTACTGGAGTCTACATTTCTGTAGATTTAAATAATCTTAGCACTCATAAATCCTATCAAGAATGGATCATCCAAAATTTCAGAAAGCATTTTATTGTCAGAACAAATATTAAGGCACAAAAATACATCAGTTTTTTCAAACAAAAATCTTTGAAATAGTTTTGTCCTATATTCAGAGCAGCTTCTTCCAAATTATACAATAATTTAACCTTTTAAATAAAAATATATAACTTCTTAAGCCCCTTTCTTCCCAAATACATGTTTTCCTAGTTCTAAAGAAGTTTCTTATTGAGCTCCTGTGTTATAAATGTACATTTCCTTAAATCTAGTTTTGTCACTTATATACATTCGCTATGTAATTTAGTACTTTAACCAACATGTTACACTTCTTTCTTATAAGGCATGGTGTTTTGTATTGCTTATCGCATGCTGTTGATCATACAAAGACACAAGTACCAAAACTAGGGACTTATAAATCTAGCATAATATGTCTCATAAACCAGTCCTGTATGGCCTAGTGCAATAGACTCAAATCCCTTTTGAAAAAAGGATATAAAAATCAAACTTTTACACTTTCATGTACACGTATGTCTTTTATACTTTCAGTCTTCACATTACAGTAGTGCAAATATAATATACTGCAGTAGAGGGGGAAAGTCAGTACTCTCTACAGGATATGTGAAAGATTTTAAATATTATTTTCTTTACAGGAAAAGTAAAAAGTATGGGAGCATCTTATCTCTTGGGCTTAAAAAATTCACATATTCATCTATTTTTCCTTACGTTTTGAAATAAACTAACTTAAAGCTCCACTAAAGCAGATACTAATACTAATCTAACTCAAATCATGAAAATTCCCTTTTAAGCAGATTTCATACATCACATAAACCTAACATGAATTGCATAATAAAAACACTTAAGCATGTTGCCTAGGAACACATAAAACTGGACTCTTATTCTCAGATCCCTGCATTAATAGGGAAACCCATCTTGATGGCATCCTAAGAATAAAGTGATGTGATAGCCTCAAAGACCCTGATGCCCAGTTTCTGGAAACTTTGTGCAGAAGCGGGGATGACGAGTTGTACGGTGGCTGTTGAGTGTGACTTCTCCCTGGGGTCCTTCATCAGAACTACGGCTACAGCCCCAGGGACCTGAGCACACGAGACCTACAGGCCTCCTGCGCACACGAGGGGGCCAAGAAGGCCCTCTGTAGGAATACTCGATTCAGCTCACGAGTCACCAACAAACACAACTGCCACTGAAGGTGACAGACACAGTATACGCCCCTTGAAAAACATTTCTGATGAGGTTATCAGGAGAAAATACTGCTTTCTGTGACGAGGAGAAAAGTCTGCATTTCGGTGTGCACCTGAGCCATACTGGAAGCATCATTATTCTTGCCAGCTGCAGACAGAAGTGTTTTTATAAACACTATCAAGGTTATGTGAGAAGCATTTTCCCTTATTACCACACAGTTACCATCAACTCCCCACTCGCACTCCACGACATCTGCAGCTGGAAACCCAGGATTCTACATTTCAAAATTCAACTAGAGCCCTATGAGTTGGGGATCAATCTACTTCAAAATCTGGGGACTGGTATTAGATACAAATGTTAGGAACAAGAAGGCACTGGTCACCTCCAGCTCTGAAACAACTGGGCTGAGGGTAAAATACACCAAAACCAGAATGGACATAAATGCTGGGAAAGATGGTAGGTGGGAGCCCATTATTGTGGCAGAAACGGAAACAAGGAAGGGAACCCACACTGTTAGATGTTCTTTTCTTGGGAAGGATGTCCCAAACCTTTCTCAGTACAACATGGTCAATATTCACTATTGAAAATAAATTTGCGAGTAATTTTCAAGAGGCATTACTACTAGAAAGCTTTTTTACTAACTCCTATGAAATGAGTAAATGAGAAACCAATTCAAAATGCAGGCTTTTGAAAGAAATCATTTTGTTTTGTGGCTTCACAATGAAAAAAATCAATGAAAGGTTATGATTCAAGTGCTTGTACTGGTTAAGACTTTAATGCTTAATCAAAAACTCTGAAGTCATCCTCAACTCACAAGGTTAGAACTCCTTCAAAGAAAGACATATAGGATTCTAACTTTAATTCCTATTCTAAATGTTCACTAGGCTGTATCTTTGGTCAGGAGAGCAGCAAAACATTCACCATTTCCATCATACTATATTCAACTGCTTTTCAAGTTTAGAACGTTCTGCATTAAAAAAAAAATTTTTTTTTTAAATTTCAAATTACACATTACATATATAATGTAACAAAATAATGTATAAAACATGGTTTAAGGTTAAAAAATTAGTTACAAGATTAATAGTGATGTACTATGCAGTTAAATATATATTTTATTATGAAACCAAATATGCTAGGATTACATAGAAGGTTCTAGTTTCCTCAAGGTTCACTGGTAATGAGCCTCTCAGCTCGCCAGGGAGGAAGTGCTCTGGTGGAGCCATGTGGCCAGGGGACCCCATCTGCCCCAGGCATTCAGCAGCAGCACACAGATATCTGGCCTGAGGGAGGGGACAGTGGCAGAGCAGATCTTTGGAAGTGACCTCTCTCCATGTACTGTGCTCCCCTGAGCTCAGACAGAGAAGACCAATGCTATGATTTGATGTGCGTGGTGATAATTACACACAACGGCTTTGTGCAGATGTGCATACACACAGGTACACACGCACACACGCACACACACACACACACACACACAGCAAACCTAACCATATAAACATCCTTATGTTCCAACGTTAACCAAGTTTTACTTCTTATCAAATTGCTTCAGCATGAAAATCAAAGAGAATTATTACTGCATCTAGTAACTATAAACCCAAGAGATGGAGACACTGCTTTACCACACCTCAGAAGGATCACATCACCTGAATCAAACAAAGGTCACTGGAAGAACAGTAGGAGTGCTGATGTAAAAAAGTTGTTTTAAATTGTCATATTTCCCAGGAAAAAAAAAGAGAACCCAAATCCACACGCCTGCCACCCATCAGCAAAGGGCATTTGGGCACCTATCTTTATTATAATACTTCTCTCAGGTCATTGCCAAGTCTAGGCAATTTAATGGACATTAAACTGGCATTCAAGAGTCAGCTTAATAAGGGTTGCAGAACCCTCCCACCATCTGAATTCTTAATTTTAGTACATGGATTTCCAAGATCATGCAATAAAAACTTATTGTACTATATCAAAACAAAGTTCTCTTTTAGTCTTGAGGAAGTCCTTCACTGTTATGTAGGCTTCATTTATGTGGGTTCCAATCACATTATTTTTTCTGAAGAGAACATTTTTTCTGCCATTTCAGATCTGGTCATAATTTCCTTAAAAAAAAGGGAAGATATTCATCAAAATTTTGATGCTCCTTCCAGGTCCTAACACAATTCTCTATAGCGTCTCTACGAAGTAGTCACAATTTTGTGGGGTACACGCCACGATATACACAGAAATATTAGATACGGAAAATAAAAACCATATAAACCAGACTTCTAGTAATGGAGTATAATCAATTATCTGTTAAGTTCAGAAAACTTTAACATTTCTAATTCAGAATCACCAATGTGAGGCAGGGACAGAGCTAAAATGGATTTCTTAGGCATAGAGCTCATCTAGGGATTTGCCTGACTTTACCAGTTTAGGTATTTTGGAAATTACAAATCAATTATTTATCAAATGAATACTACAAATGCCCTTTTAAAAGTAATTCCATGGTATATCTTTCTGTAGAGTTATAAATCCTGGAGTTCAACGGTTTTGTAGCAAGGTGCGTATATACGGCAGCCTCAAAACTTCCCATCCCGCTATGGCCAAATCCCCACGCTGACGCCAGCCTTCTCCCTGACCTTTCAGTGAACACAGCTGTAGCTTCTCTCATATTCTACAGCCATCACATAAATTACTCCTTAGCTACCACTCATTTCCCACTACTCTTTCTCTGTATAAACTGGTGGTCCCCACGTCCATCCTTTAATCCTTACACTCCAGACTTCTTCCTGGCCTGGGCCACCCTGCAGCGTCCAGATGATCTATAACTAATTTTTTCCCCCCAAAAACCTTCCTAAATCCACATCATCTATTCAGATTTCCCACTTAGTAAATGTAACTCAGTTAGAAACTCTATTTAATACCCCAGGAAAATATCTACAAATATAAGAGATTGATTTAGACAAACTGTCATCTTGAAGTCTTCTAAACTCTTACATCTTAAGACGTTAGAAAATCATAGACTCAAAACCTCATAAAATAATTCTTCCCTCCTTTTACACCAATAAGCATTTATCTTGCTCCTGTTTTAAACGAGGATCCAGTTCCTTAAAACTTTACCCACAACTCAATGCAGTCTTTCAATCTGTTCAATTTGTAATCATTTTAAAAAGTAACTTTCAGAGCTTCTTTTGAAATACATTTCTACTTTGTGAAAATAATAGCTCCAAGACATAAGCAAAAATATATTTTACCTCATCTGAATCCACTAATACTGGAAGAGCTCTGAAATAAAAGAAATAAAAAAGTTGACAATGTTATTAAAAGGCCAGTGTATCTACAAAGCTGAATATAAGCATATACTATGGTCTACCAAGTCTCACTCCTGGAAGACAAAGCCAACAGAAATGAATACCTAGTGCTGCCAACAGACATGGAGAAGAATATTCATAGCAGTGTTGTTCTTAACAGGCTCCAAATAGGTAAGCTGGAATACTATACAGCCCCCAAAAGAGGTATGAACTATTGAGGGATCAAATTTTAAAAACTGACCCAAGTAATCTACAGTTACAGACATCAGTACAGCAGTAGCTTTGGGAGAGTGGGGTCATGATTTGGGAGGAAAACAAGAAGACGGTTTTTAGGGTATTAGTGATGTTCCAGTTTTTGATCTGGGTATCTGGGCGCAGGTTACATGAGTGTGCTTATATTAAAAATTTACTGAGTTGTACACTTATTTAGAATTTGTGCACTTTCCAGAACGGGTGCTATACTTCAAAAATTTCAGCTAAAAAATTAACTGAAATATGAAAATAATTATAACTTCAAAATGGAAACAGCAAAAATCAGCAATTGTAGAGGCTAATATGTTGGAAGAACATCAGGACTAAACCATGATGAATGAATAATTCCAAACACAATGGGCATCCAATTATATCTTTGTTTTTTAAGCCCCTGGTTATTTTTTACATTGAATAGTTGGACAAATACCTTGACTAGTGATGTGCTATCTAATTTGAAAACCCACATGTCATGTACTTTTGTGAGAACTTAAGAGGGATGAATAGGCTTGACTGTAGTCGTCATTTCACTACGTACATGTATATCAAATTATCATGTTGTACATCTTAAATAAACACAAATTTAATTAAAAGATATACCTATCTTTAAAAAGATGGATGAGTAAACATATTATGAAAGGTGGTATTTATGGTATCAAGTATTTGTTTAATCCTATGTCATTGTTACCATTGACTGGACATAAACCAGTGAAGGATACTGAAGAGAGAAAAAGTTATGCAACAGAGCCTTTGCTCGGGAAAGACTATATGGATAAAAAGACAAATGTAGGGCTTCCCTGGTGGCGCAGTGGTTGAGAATCTGCCTGCCAATGCAGGGGACACGGGTTCGAGCCCTGGTCTGGGAAGATCCCACATGCCGCGGAGCGACTAGGCCCGTGAGCCACAACTACTGAGCCTGCGCGTCTGGAGCCTGTGTTCCGCAACAAGAGAGGCCACGATAGTGAGAGGCCCGTGCACCGCGATGAAGAGTGGCCCCCGCTTGCCACAACTAGAGAAAGCCCTCGCACAGAAACGAAGACCCAACACAGCCATAAATAATAAATAAATTAAAAAAAAAAAAAAAGACAAATGTAGAGCTTCGATGTGCAATGGAGCGCTGAGAGGGAGAGCCCAAAGGAAGGGTCTGCATGCCAAGGTCACAACATGAAAGTCACATCAACGCACAATCCAGAGGATGCCACTAACAGTGCAGCCCACAGTGGAGACAGAAGAAAGAGAAGTCGGGGCCTCGCTAGATGTGAGGAAGGAGCCAACTTATATAGCTTGGAATAATACTATTAAGGGAAATCCAGACTGCTTTAGGGAAAGATGATCCAGAACCTTGGGGGCCCAGAAGACAGCCCATTGAGTGCTTAGCACCTCGTTTAGAGATAAACACTGCAATCTCCAAAATGGTTCCTTTTGTGAGGTAAATGACTATTTAAAACTTATTAAGATGGACTCAGTGCATTGAAGAGGAAGGAGAACTATGCTAAGCTGATCTTTTTGGTTTATCAGAGATACAGAAAAGCCATAATGAATACCAGATGAATATCACATAACACACTAGATCATATGGTTATTCATGATCTGTTTAGATTGTCCTATGACTTGCAAAATTTTTGGTCCATTTCTACTGATGTATAAAAAAGTGTTTACCTGTATATGAAGTCCAGTTTCTAAACTTGCCACATAAATTGCACATGAATTTTGGGTAGCATTGTGCTAAACTTCTTGTGCTAAAGTTTTCAGAATGGACACACAGGTTCCTAAGAACCTAAAATGCTGGAAGCTATCTTGGATTATACAATTCTACTCATTTCACATAAATGGTTCATGAGAACATAAAAGAAGACATTTTGCTCTTTTATATTCCAGAGGAATTTTTGTAATCAGGCAGACATTCTACTTACAGAAAGAAACTGTAGAGAGTAATGACTCTCTAAGACATAAGGAGAACTGCCCAGGAGCCTTATTGCTTTCCACCAAGAAGTGGTGGCATAGCGTGGGGTTAGTCTACTTAGGTGATTTCCTTCTAAAGTACTCAGTAGTGAATTTCCAAATCTGGAAGATAACAGTTGCCACCTAATCTGAATCTCTCCACACAACCTTGCTCAAAATTCCATGAAGTCCCTAAGGATTGCAAACAAAACCACACACAACTCACAGTCTTCAGCATAACCAGGAGAACACAGCAAACCTGAAATTATATGTAAACAGAGAAATAAATGCCAATACCAACAAATTCCCTGCTGTCACTGCAAGCTCATGAGAACTGAGTGTGGAGAAAGAGAGGTTTGAGAGCTTCTGTGAAAGAGTAGAGGGGAAGGAGGACTTAGACAAAGTATAGACAAACCTCTTCAAGAAAAATCAACACTAAGTTCCAAAATACTGACTATAGGCCAGTGACTTGGTAGTTCACAGTATCTGCTACAGGGAAGGGGCTTATACTGAGTGGAACCAAAAGTAGCAGCCTTGAACAATCATGGTTTTCAGGGGAGAATCAGATACATGGAGGAGTGGTACCCTCAGAGCTATGGCAGTACCATGAATAAAAAGAAGGAAGTAAAAGGGGAAAATTAAAGATCTTATAGAAATAAAAGAAAAATAAGACACCACCAACCTCCCTCTCTCCATACCTCCATCCCATCGACATTTTCCATAAATAAAACTATAATTTATGCAACTGATGGAAGAAAGCACTCAAACTAAGAACTCTCACTACCAAATGCCTAGGAATAGGAAAAACAAACAAAACCAATTCCATATAATGGTGCAGGAAGAAAAAAAGAAGGAAAATGAAAATCAAAATGTTTTACAGTAGAAGAAAGCTACAGCTATAACACAACACTCCAAATTAGATGAAATAAGTTAAAAAGAATATTTGGTGACATTAAAAACTACAATAAGAAAATTTAAAACCAAGAGCAAAAATGGATAAAAACTAAAGAGGAAGAAATTCAGAGTCCATTAAACTCTGGAAAAAAAAAAAAAAGACAAAATCATCCCAGCAATGAAGAAAAAAATTACAAGGCACCCAAGGCAGAACAAATTTAAATTAAAATTTATTATGTGGCAAGAAAACTACTAAGAAAATGAAAATGATATAAAGAAAGAAGTAAAAAGGATTACAGAGAAACTAGTAAAACAAATGGAAGAAAGCAGGTAAAGGTGGAAAGAAATCAGATGATTCCTCCCACAGAAACATTTATAAACCCTGGACAAAAATATTAAAAATAAGTAGTTAAAGGCACTGGAAAATGACCAAAGGGAGTGGGGATATGAATCCAAGTAGCTCAACAAATTCCAAGAATACTCAAAAAGGAAACCACACCTAGGTACATCATACACACACTGTGGAAAGCCAAATGTAAAGAAAAAAATCTGAAAAGCGGCAAAAAATAAATGACTCGGTACACACATGAGGACAATACAACTAAAAACTGACTTCTCTTCAAAACAATAGAAACCAGAAGATATTGGAGGGATGTGTTGGAAGAGCTCAAACAAAAGTCAATCAAGATTTTTATATCCAGCAAAACCATCCTTTGAACAGGAGGGCAAACAAATACATTTCACATAAATAAAATTGAAAGAATTAGTTTCTAGCAGACCCATACTGTAAGAAACACTGAAGAAAGACCTACAGGAGAAGGTGATAACTCAGACATAAAGGAAGGAAAAAAGAAATAATAAATGCATGTAAAGGATATTTATACACCTATTTTCCTTTTATGACTATTAAAAGAAAAAAGTATAATAGTGTACTATTAGTTTCATAATGTAAAGGCAGTTCTTACCTCACATGAATCTGATATGTGTGAATTTCAGTTACCACAGTTTAATTAAACAACACCAGTCCCTCAACAAGACAGTTCAAATTTCAGTTACTCAAAAGCACAATGAGATACCACTTCACAGCCACTAAGAGATCTAAAATCAAAAAGGTGAACAACTACAAATGCTGGCAAGGATGTGGAGAAATCGGAAACCTCATACATTATTGATAGGATTATAAAATGGTTCAGCTCTTGGAAAACTGCTTGGCACTTCCTCAAGACGTTCAACATACAGTTACCATATGATCTAGCAATTCTAGGTAAATACCCAAGAGAAAAGAAAAACCCAAGAGAAGGAGACAGTCCTGAAGGCAGCCAAAAACAAAACAAAATCCACATAACATATGAAGGAACAGAGAAGAAGTACAGTGGACTTCTTTCTAAAACTATGAAAGCTGGAAAACATTCAAGTGACAATCTTTGAAGTGCTGAAAGAAAAAACAGTCAACTAGGAATTCTATACCCCACAAAAACAGCTTCCCAAAGAGCCAAAACAAAGACTTTTTCAGACAGATAAAACCTGACAGACTTATTACCAACATACTTGCACGATCAGAAACATAAAGGAAATTCTTCAGGCAAATGTAACATCATACTAGACAGAAACTGTCTAAAAAGGAGGTAAGTGGGAGCAGGGAAAGGAACAAACAACATGTGAAAACATCATATTTGGCTATCCTGTTGTCTACTGTGGAAACAGCTATCTGGAATTCGTGTGTCATATAGGACACTGATAAAGAAGAACCTGAATAGCTCCAAGTTCCCAGAGGGGCTTCCTCTGCACTCTAGTCTTCCTATGCTCATGTTTTTCCTCCAAAAGCTTCCCCAGGTATCGTGGTTACATGTGTTTAAAAAAAAAAAAGTTTGAACTCTTCCATATTATAAAGTTAAAACAAAATGATTCTGATCCTGATAAACTTACATAAGAAAATGTTGGAGTTGCTTATAGGGCAGGAGTATTAATAGAGTTGTTGTACAGTGAAAAAGGAGGGAGAAAGACAAACCAAGGCAGGGCTCTGTTTTCTTTGCATTTTGATACGAAGTTAATCAGTCATACACTAGTGATGGGGGCCTATAAAAACATACAGAGGTGAGAGTTTTGAAAAGCACATAACAAAGCATGAAAATTATCCCTTTATACTACAGCCTAAATTTTAGATTCAAACTTTAGCAGAGGATATTTACACATCTGTGAATGAAGAGGGAATATTTTCCTCCACCCACTTCAAATCTTCATCCTGTAGAAATAAATATTTACATATTAGCTTTTGCTTAATAATGCCTGAAAGCAGAATTTTTAAATAGAATGTATATATAATTTAAGCATTTAAATTCCAATGCATGACATTCTTTTAATTTCTACATAGCCTAAGAAGTTGACACTTATGCCACATGAAAATTGTGCCAGTATTTTCTTAAACAGTCAAACGAACACTTGGATTTTGGATTTTTGTACTTCTTTGGTTTTGGTTAGATGCACAGGTGTTATATTTTTGTCTTGAAAAACCATAGTAAAAATACAAAGAGTTGATTTATAAGATAGAAAACAGCATGAATATTGACTTGTATTAATTTTTTGCTTCCAGCATTCAGTATGCCTCCTAATCTGTTCACTTTATATCATGAGTTTATAATTTTTCAACAGAAAAAGATGATGGTACAGATATTCTAACTTTACAAAAGCCTATTTATTTCAGTCACTTGTGTTTAATGCTCATGTTTCTGTAGGAGAAAAGAAAAGCAGGTCAATTGGGGTATCTAAATTTTTTTTTCAACAGAAACTTGCTTATAGTTACCTCGCTGGGAGTAAGAAAAATAAAAGGTATATTGAATATTTTGGTTTATAATGTAAAATAAATCAAAATGGCTACATGGAATCCTCTGGTTCTAGCATTAATTATATCTTGCTTACTTACAGAGAGAGAGAAAGCAACTGAGCCAGTACTAATAGGAACCCCAATTCTCTGAGTGAATCTTGGGTAGAAATGAGTCAATCAAGGAGAGACAAGGTCCCCGACTTCTGATCAAGAGCTGACTACACGGGACTTCCCTGGTGGCGCAGTGGTTAAGAATTTGCCTGCCAATGCAGGGGACACGGGTTCGAGCCCTGGTCCGGGAAGATCCCACATGCCACAGAGCAACTAAGCCCATGAGCCACAACTACAGAGACTGTGCTCTAGGGCCCGTGAGCCACAACTACTGAAGCCTGCGCACCTAGAGCCTGTGCTCTGCAACAAGAGAAGCCACTGCAATGAGAAGCCCGCGCACCACAATGAAGAGTAGCCTCCGCTCACCACAACTAGAGAAAGCCCGCGCACAGCAACAAAGACCCAATGCAGCCAAAAATAATTTAATTAATTAATTAAAAAATAAAATAATTATCTAAAAAAAAAAGAGCTGACTACACAATTTAGAGAAATGGAAACATTTTCCCTTGCTATATGTGCAAATACTGAGCTTTAAAATAAACTGAAACATATCCCTAAAATAAGAGGAAAATCTCTTAGCAAGCTGAAAGTTTAATAGTTCTAACACCAGATAATTAAAACCGTGGAACTTTTTGAAGTTTAGTTAAATTACCATAAAACTACTCAAAGAACACATTTTAAAGAATTATTAATTACCAAAAATAAGGATTAGAGAATTTACCAAATCCAACAAATGAAACTGTTTCATACACCATCCATCCTGTCAGAACTTAGGTGCGTACATAAATTTTTACACCTTATTAACCACAACATATGTAACTGTAAGAAAGCCAAATATAAAACTGTATGATAGGCATTTCCATTTTCTTTAATTACTTTCATAATTACCACTTTTATGCATAAATAATATGCATAAAATATTTAAAAACTCATCTCTACCCAATATTTTACCGTTTTATTCAAGTTTACATGGTTTAAAAGTCCCTTTCCAACAGACAACAAATGTTATCTGAAATGGCTTCAAAAATCACATAAAAGTGCTGAAAAATTAACACAAACTTTCACTATAACAAAGCTTCTCAATCTTTAATGTGCATGCGAATCATCTACGGAATTCTGTTAAAAAGCAGATTTAGATTCGGTAGATCTGGTGTAGGCCTGAAATTCTGTGTTTCTAACAAGTTCCCAGGTGAGGTTTGTGCCGCTGGTCCAATGACAGCACATGAAAAGTGAGGGTTTACAGCAGTACAGTTGTCAGACTTAACTAGTATCACTACTTGGTAACATTTATTTTCATACAGAAAAACCTAGCAAAAAGTGTTCTCCTGAGGGTCATTGAATGTGACGCTCATATAGATTTCTAAAGTATTAAAGAGTGAGACTCTATTAAATATATACTATACTCACAAAATTATCAGAAGTAGCAGGTTTAGCTGTTCCATTGGAAACCGTTTTTGAGACTCTTAATTTTATTCCTTCAGCTGTAATGAGAAACATTATAGAAATTCATAAAATTATAAAATAATAATATTTTCCTTTGTAGCTTCACATTTAATAACCCTATAAAGAGAGTTAATAGTGGAAGCTTTGGGCTGGGTGCTGGCTTTAATATACCATTTGGGAATGTAGGAGGGACAGAAAAAGTTAAAAACGTCGTAACTGATTACAAAAACAACCAGGCTCTCAAGTTGCTAGTCTGAATTCCAGTTTTAGAGGAGTTTAAATAAACAAGCAAACATACATACATATATGCACACAGTAGATAGTTTCAGTACATTTTAAAGTTCATGGATTTAAAAATCTACAGGATTTACGATATATTTAAGAATAAAACACACCTGTGGCCATGCTTTCACTTCTCTAATGTATAAACTTTTAGAATGTGTTTATGGTATAAATAAAATAAGGAAGAAAAAGATTTTCTTTGTATTTGACCAAGGCTCTTCTTTATGCCAGCAGGTGTAGCAGAGGAGAGGTTAAGCGCATGAGTCCTGAAACTAGACGCCCTCACTTGGAATTCTGGCTCTACCTATGTAACCTTGGGCTAAGCAATCAACTTTCTGTGACTCAATGTCCCTGCCTATAAAATGGAATAATAATAATGTCTACCTCAGAGAATTCTGATGAGCATTAAACAAATTAGCATATATAAGGTGCCTGAAACATAATGTCTATGTCCAATAAGTATTCACTTTTGTTACTACAATAATTTGCAAAATGTGCTTCTCCATAAACTAGGACAGTTGGTACAATACGATGAGATCAAGTACATAAGTGGATATAATGAATGAAAATGAGGTTGCTCAATCTGAAAATGTTTCCATGGGGCATCTGAAATCTCAACATTTGGGATCCTTCTCTTAAAGGTGTAATACACTGATTTTATTTTTAACTGAAGTATAATATTAAAAATAAAATACACAAACTTTTAAGTGTACAGCCTGAAGAGATTTTTATCAACTCTTGTGTAACTACCATCCCAATCAAGACATTTAACATTTTTATCATCACAGAGGATTTTTTTTCATTTAATATTTTTTCTTTATTTAGTTGGGTCTTAGTTGTGGTATACAAACTCTTAGTTGCGGCATGCATGTGGGATCTAGTTCCCTGACCAGGGATGGAACCCGGGCCCCCTGCATTGGGAGTGCAGAGTCTTAACCACTGTGCCACCAGGGAAGTCCCCACAGAGGGCTCTTTAAATTCCTTTCTGGTCAATCCCAACCCCACCAGAAGCAACTATTGCTTTGATTTACATAATCACCACAGTTTACTCCTGCCTGCTTTAGAACTTCATATATAAAACCATAAGGACTCAATATTCTTTTGGATTTGACTACTTTCACTCAACATAAAGGTTTTGAGATTTATTCATGTTGTATAGTGTTGATTACTTTTGCTTCCCAAACAGTATTCCATTGTATAAGTATACCAATATTACTTTATCCATTCATCTGTTGACAGACATTTGGGCTATTTCAGTTTTGGACTACTAAGGATCAAGCTGCTATAAAAGTGTACACAGTGTCTTTCTGTGGACATCTGCTTTCATTTTCATTTTTGGATAAATACTTTGGAGTGGAATGACTGGGTTATATGGTAGGTGTATGTTTAACTTTTTAAGAAACTGTCAAACTGCTTTCTTAAAACTTCTTAAGACTTCTTCCGTAATGTATGAGCGATCCAGCTGTTCTACATCCTCTTCAGCGTTTCATGCTGCCAGTCTTGTAAATTTTAACCATGCTAGTGGATACATGGTAGCATTTCACTCTGGTTTTAATTTGCGTTTCCCTGATGACCAGTATTATCAAGCACCTTTTCATGTGCTTACTGGCCTTTCCTTTGTCTTCTTTGGTGAAGCGTCTATTTAAGTATTCCATTTTTTTTTTTTTTTTTACAAATTGAGTTATCTTTTATTGACTTGTAGGAATTCTTATATTCTGGATACAAGTCCTTTGTCAGATATATGTATTGAGAATGTTTTATCCCAGTCTAGGGCTGGCCTTTTCACTTTCTTGTTTCTCTTGATGAACATAAGTTTTTAATTTTGGTGATGGCTAATTTACCAACCTTTTTATTTTATGGTAACTGCTTTTTGTGTCCTAAGAAACTGCCTAACCCAAGGTCATGAAGATATCTTCCTGTTTTCTGCTAGAAGAGTTATAGTTTAATCTTTTACATCTAGGTCTGTGATCTATCTTGAATTAATTATAGGTGATATACACGGCAGGAGTCTAGGTGATTTTCCCCCCATGTGTCTATCTAGATGTTCCGCACTCTTTGTTGAAAATACTATCTTTTCCTCATATAAAGCCTTGCTGCCTCTGTCAAAAATCAATTGACAAAGAGGTTTCCAATTTGGAGCTAATTTAAATATTATATCTCTTTTAAAAACAAAAGCTTTAGAAACCTCCTATTATATTGGAATCAATTTGGTGCTAGTAAGAGGACATTCTTTAGTGTTATTGCATTGATAAAATAATCTGAAGCAACAACAACAAAATCCACTGAACAATATGTACAGACTGTTTTTTTTAAGTTGTCTGAAATTTCATTTCATTTTATTTTATTTATTTATGTTTCGGACTCTATTTTGATACACTGATGTATGTATCCTTATGCCAATACCACACTATCTGGATTAGTATAACTTGAAATTTTTGTCTTGAAATCAGTGTAAGTCCATTAATTTTATTTTATTTAGATATAACTTCCACACCATAAAATGCACCATTTTGAAGTGTACAATTCAGTGGATTTTAGAACAGTCACAGAACTGTGCAATCATCATCACTGTTCATTTCAGAAGCTTTTCATCACCCCCCACCCCCCCACCCCAAAACCCCATACCTATTAGCAGTTACTCCCAACTCACTTCTTCCACCAGCCCCTGGCAGCCACTAATCTATTTTCCATCTCCATGGATTTACCTTTCCTGGACTTTTCATATAAATGGAATCATATAACATACGATCTATTGTAATTGGCTTCTTTCACTTAGTATAGTGTTTTCAAGATCTATGTTGTAACTACAAGAACGTTTAGGTTCTTCCAGATCTTTTGTATTTCCATACATATTTTAAAATCAGCTTAACCATTTTTTAAAAAATCAGCCAGAATAACAATTGGGACTGTACTGGATCTACATAGCAATTGAGGAAGTGATGGCTTAATAATATTGAGAGTTACAATTCATAAACATTTACTTATTCTATAATTTCTCTTGGCATTGTTTTGTATTCTTCAGTGCAGTTTTCCACATTTTTTTCCATTAAATTTATTCCTAAATAATCTATTTTTTGAAGCTCCTGTAAATAATATTTTAAATTTCATTTTTCAATTATTTCCAGTTATATAAAAAACAACTAATTTCTGTATTTGGACATATATCCTATGACTCTGATGTATTATTCACTTATTAGTTCTACTGCATTTTTTCTTTTCTGTAGACCCCGTAGGATTTTCTACATACTTAACCTTGCTGAGGAATTCCCTGGCACTCTAGTGGTTAGGACTCCGTGCTTTCACTGCCGAGGGCGTGGGTTCAATCCCTGGTCGGGGAACTAACCCCACAAGCCGCGCGGCTCAGCCGAAACAAAACAAAACAAAACAAAACCTTGCTGTTTGTAAATAAAAACAGGTTTACTTCTTGCTTTCCACACTTTATGGCTTTTGTATTCTTTGGGTTGGTTTGTGTTTTGCCTTTCTGCACTGGCTAGGAACTGCTGTCTGATACTGAGTCAAAGTGGTGAGCAAATATCTGTGTACTTTGTTCCCAATCTTGGGAGGAAAGCATTCACTATTTCACCATTAAGTATGATTTTAGCTGTAGAGTTTTTTTTTTTTTTTTAACTTTGGGTTTATTTATTTATTTATTTATTTATGGCTGTGTTGGGTCTTTGTTTCTGTGTGAGGGCTTTCTCTAGTTGCAGCAAGTGGGGGCCACTCTTCATCGCGGTGCGCGGGCCTCTCATTATTGCGGCCTCTCTTGTTGCGGAGCACAGGCTCCAGACGCGCAGGCTCAGTAATTGTGGCTCACGGGCCTAGTTGCTCCGCGGCATGTGGGATCTTCCCAGACCAGGGCTCGAACCCGTGTCCCCTGCATTGGCAGGCAGATTCTCAACCACTGCGCCACCAGGGAAGCCCAGCTGTAGAGTTTTTTCATACTATTCTGTAATTTGTTTGCTAAGTGGGTTTCTTTTTAAAAAAATCATGAATAGTGAATTCTGTGATATGTCTTTCTGTACCTACTGAGATAATTATGTCATTTTTCTTCCTTACTCTTCAGATGAATTACACCGATTGATTTTCAAATGTTGAAACAGCCTTGCAACCCTGGGATAAAGTTCACTTGACAATGATGGTCTTGCATTGTTCTTCTAGATTTTATTTACTGAAAATAAAATAAAATAAGAGTGGTATGTGGGATCTTAGTTCCCTGACCAGGGATCGAACCTGTGCCCCCTGCAGTGGAAGCATGGAGTGTTAACCACTGGACTGCCAGGGAAGTCCGTTTAAAGGAATTTTATGTCTCTACTCATGAGTGATACTGGTCTGCAACTTTCTTTTTTTTGTCTTTGTCAGATTTTGGTATCTGAGTTGTGCTGGCCTTATAAAACAAGTTGGGAAGTATTCCCACCTCCTCTATATTCTTTTTTTAACATCTTTATTGGAGTATAATTACTTTACAATGGTGTGTTAGTTTCTGCTTTATAACAAAGTGAATCAGTTATACATATACGTATGTCCCCATATCTCTTCCCTCTTGTGCCTCCCTCCCTCCCACCCTCCCTATCCCACCCCTCTAGGTGTTCACAAAGCACCGAGCTGATCTCCCTGTGCTACGTGGCTGCTTCCCACTAGCTATCTACTTTACTTTTGGTAGTGTATATATGTCCATGCCACTCTCTCACTTTGTCCCAGCTTACCCTTCCCCCTCCCTGTATCCTCAAGTCCATTCTCTAGTAGGTCTGTGTCTTTATGAGCTTTTTTTTTTTTTTTGATTCTATATATATGTGTTAGCATACGGTATTTGTTTTTCTCTTTCTGACTTACTTCACTCTGTATGACAGACTCTAGGTCCATCCACCTCACTACAAATAACTCAATTTTGTTTCTTTTTATGGCTGAGTAATATTCCATTGTATATATGTGCCACATCTTCTTTATCCATTCATCTGTTGATGGATACTTAGGTTGCTTCCATGTCCTGGCTATTGTAAATAGAGCTGCAATAAACATTTTGGTACATGACTTTTTCTGAATTACGGTTTTCTCAGGGTATATGCCCAGTAGTGGGATTGCTGGGTCGTATGGTAGTTCTATTTTTAGTTTTTTAAGGAAACTCCATACTGTTCTCCATAGTGGCTGTATCAATTTACATTCCCACCAACAGTGCAAGAGGGTTCCCTTTTCTCCACACCCTCTCCAGCATTTATTGTTTGTAGATTTTTTGATGATGGCCATTCTGACCGGTGTGAGATGATATCTCATTGTAGTTTTGATTTGCATTTCTGTAATGATTAATGATGTTGAGCATTCTTTCATGTGTTTGTATATCTGTATAGCAATCTGTATATCTTCTTTGAAGAAATGTCTATTTAGGTCTTCTGCCCATTTTTGGATTGGCTTGTTTGTTTTTTGATATTGAGCTGCATGAGCTGCTTGTAAATTTTGGAGATTAATCCTTTGTCAGTTGCTTCATTTGTAAATATTTTCTCCCATTCTGTCACCTCCTCTATATTCTGAAGAGTTGTGTAAGATTAGAATATTTCTTCCTTAAGTATTTGAAAGCATTCACTAGTGAAGCCAGCCATTTGGGTCTGGCACTTTATGGGAAGATTTTAAATTTCAAACCCAATTTCTTTAATAAATATATGGCTATTCCAATTAGTGGCATAGGGTTAGAATTAAGATTAGGGTAGTTTCTTAAGTGTATTTTTCAAGGAGTTTGTTCATTTTATCCAAACGCCCAATTTGTTCATAATATCCCCTTAGTTACCCTTTCTTACTGTAGTAATGTCCTCCTTATCTTTCCAATGTTGGAAATTTGCCTTGCTATATTTTATTTCTGGTGTAGATTACCTAGAGGTTAATCAATTTTTATTAATCTTTTCAAAGAAACTACTTTTGGCTTTGCTGATTTTCTCTATTTCCCCCTGTTTTCTATTTCATTGATGTAGACACAACTTTATTATATCCTTCCTTCTAATTATCCCAGGTTTAATTTGCCATTCTTTTTCTAGCTTCTCAAGATGGAAACATATTATCAATATGTTTTCTTGGTAATATAGGCATTTAAAGCTATTAATTATCCTCTAAGAATTGGTTTAGCTGCATCCTGTAAAATGTGGCCTGTTATGCTTTTATCATCATTAGCATGAAATATTTTCTAATATTCCTTCAATCCACGAGTTACTTAGAAATTATTGCTTAATTTCTAAACATTTGATTATTTTGTAGATATCTTACTGCTGTGCATCTAATTTAACCATTGTGATCATAAACATACTCTATATGATTACAATCCATTGAAATATATGGAGACATTTTTAATGGCCACACATATGGTCTATCTTATTCAACATAGACTTGAAGAACATTTATTCTTTGGTTGCTAAATGCAATGTTCTATAAATATCAATCAAGTCAATTAGGTTGATGGTTTTATTCAACTCTAACTGTAACATCTGGGCCACCTCTAGATTGCTCTTACTGATTTTTCCCTCAACTATGGATCACAGCTTCCAGTTTCATCCCATGTCTAGTTAATTTATCATTGTATACTGGACATTGAGAATGGTATCTTATAGACTGGATTCTCTTATCTTCCTCTGGGAAGCGTTGTGTTTTGTTCTAGCAGGCAATTCAAATTATTGCTAGATCACTCTGATCTTTTGGGGATATGCTTTTAGATTTTATTAGGGTTTATTTCAGTTTAGCTTTAGTCCTAGGGTAAATTTCAGTGGTCCTAGACTGTGGTCTTTACTTCTAAGGAGTGGCCCTTCTGGGGTTTTAATGGAAAGCCCAAGGGGTTTACCCAAGCACTTTTAACTTGTTGAGATTTGAATTTCAAACTCTGCAGTGGCAGCTGCTGAAATTTCTGTTCCGCTTCTTAGCCTAATAGCTATTGTTTTCCCCCTGGCCTCTTGGAGTCTCACTTTGCACATACCCAGTTCAGGTATCAGATAAGACTAGAGAGACTTTATAGACTTTCGAATTTCCCCCTTTGTGCCTCTCTCTTTTCTGGATTTCTTCCATCAATCTCCAAACATTCTTACAGCCCCAAATTTCACTCTCCAATTCCTTGCATCAGTAAAATTACACCTATCTGCTTGTGCTCTAGCCACTGTACTGTCTCATTGACTGGGCATGAACTCTTCTTTCATGGTTCTCTTCTTTCAACAGTGAAATCTCCTCCAGTTTCTGCCTGCTTTTCTTTGCTCTCCAGTGCCGCCAATGGTTAATGAAAAAAAAAAAAAAAATCTGTCCAGAGTTTATTCTAGCTATCAGCAGGAAGATTAGCCCCAAACAATTCATTCCATCATTATTGGAGCCAGAACCAACACACTGAATTTTAATACCTCTGCTGTGAATAAGTTTTGCAGATCTCTTTTCTTAATAGAAAAGTCAGAAAAACATGAAAGAATTAGTTGTAGGTGATAATATGATGAGAGGAGGTAGAAGGAAGTGTGGACACTGAAGACACACTGATTATGTTGCAAATTTTGCTGACTGGTTAGATTATAAAATTTTCACAGTAGAGAAACAAAAAAAATCGTGAAAAAGAATGTTACTAATAAGAGAAACCAAAGTAAGAGGAGGGAAGAACGGAATAAAGATAAAATTACTCTTTACACCTGAGTTACATACTTATGCTGCCTTAACAAATGCTTTAATTACAGTGTTTTGGTAAAATTAATAAAATGATAAGACGCTTATGTATAAATTAATAGAAAGATGAAAACTAAAGCACTAAAACCATAATTAGAAATGCTTTGGGCATGACCGGGAAATTACAGATGTGCACAATTTTCAAGAGCAAGAAGAGGTGATACAAAGAAATTTAGCAATCATCATTAAGAAGACGAATTATTATTTAGGAGCTAAGCACAATATATACCAAATCACTCTTGTGGAAAACAGTGCCCCTACTTTAATACTTAGACTTTAAGAGCAAACATGTAACAAAAGCTCAAACTACTTTAGCAATCTTGAAAATTTCATTACTGACTTCTCTTCTGTGACTGTCTACCATAATAGAGGTTTCTGCAGACATAGTTTTAAAAATATTTTACAGGAAAAAAAGTGTATCTGACCTTGCATCACAGGTAGAGGTACAATATTTCTTTGTTACAATATATACAGTGGTCATTTAATAAGAAAATATGTTACTCACTTAAATTCTCAGATGTTACCATGAATTCTTCAATTTCATCATCAGAATCATCTATTAAGGGCATGAAGGCATATCTAAATCAAAAACAAGGAGTAGTTTTACTAGTGTGTTGAAACCTGTTCAACTTTCAGTTTACATCTAAAAGAGTCAGTACACACTTTAAAATACATATACACTTAAAAAGTTTCCCATAAATTGAAATGATAAAAATTTAATTATTTTACTCTCAAATCAGCAAAGGTTACTGTGAAGAAACTGTGAAACTGGGGTTCCCAAACCCGTTGGTAAAAGCATAAATGGATCGAATTTCTCTGGAAGCAACTTTGAAATATCAGGGAAGGGAATTTTCTGCTGTACTTTTTTCTCCATGTCAGGTTTACCTCCCTGCCCACTATTTTTACTTATCCCCTAACGAAAAGAAATTGCTAACCTGATTGGTGAAAATAAAGCACACCAATCGAGCCACATTTACTAGGTCCAACAGCATTCAAAAAGCACTGCTGATTTAAAAAAAAAAAAAAAAGCATTGCTGATAATAGCAAAAAAACTAGAAACTAAGTGTCTAATAATTAGGGACTGCTTATATAAATTATGCTACAATCATATGGAATGCCAGATAGCCATTAAAAGTAATATGGTAGGTCTATACAAGATGATAAGGAAAGAAACATTTTAAACAAAGAAAGTGCAGAATAGTGTATATATGTATGTATGTATGATCATTGTTGTATAATTTTTTAATCTTTTTTTAATCAAAAAATTTTCTATTGAAGTATATAGTTGATTTGCATGTTGTTGTATAATTTTAAAGAGAGAGAGAAACACACACACTAGTATATATTTTTTCATTTTTTCCTAGAAGGAAGAAACTTAACAGTGCTTTCCTTGGGGAAGAGGAATGAGGCAAGGGAAGCTGTGGGGCTTCCTGTCACATGCAGTCTAAAGTACAAGTTTCTAAATTTCGCATTCAAGCTCTTTACGATTTTTCTCTCACTTTTCCTTTCCAGCTTTATGTCCTGCCAATGTAAGAGTAGTAACCAAACCGCATGGCTTGTTGGTCTCCAAAGTATGCCATGTCTGTTCCTGCTACCCCTAGAAAACCTGCACTCTTTCCCAGGTCAGCCATTCACTGTCCTACTCCTTTCCTGAAGGTGTAACATAAATGCTGCCTTTTCATGGACACCTCTTCCACCTTCCTGCTGGGCTTATATATCTCTTATTTCACTGTCTTGCTTTTGTTACATTTGTCTCCCCACTTGACTGTATGTACACTCTTTAACAGCAAGGACTACCTCTCCAGTTTCTATAAATGCTGTTTTAACATTGTAGCAGGTGATGAGCAAATCCTTGCCAAATTTGAACTTTCCTATGTTAGGTACCTCTGATTATTTGCTGATGGTCTCCACAAAAACATTATTACAATAAGGATAAGGGAAAAAAGGAAGCTCCAAAACGCATCATCAACCCAGCGTTCCATCCAATCCTATAATAAGGACAATTCAAACAGGAAAAGTTAATTTTCTGATAAACATACAGATTTCCCATTCAAATAGTATATAATGACAAGTACTAATGAAATCTTTCCAACCAGTAAGTCTTCCAAATGAATAAGCACACGTTTTTCCGAGAAACATAAAAACTAAGAAATGCTATCTCTATAAAATCATTATGCTTACTTCAGTAATATTAATGCTTACTTCAGCCTTATAACCAATACAATGAATAAAATCCTAACAAATTATATAGTATCATAAAAAGAATTAGAGGGACTTCCCTGTTGGCACAGTGGTTAAGAATCTGCCTGCCAATGCAGGGGACACAGCTTCAAGTCCTGGTCCGGGAAGATCCCACATGCCGCGGAGCAACTAAGCCCATGCGCCACAACTACTGAGCCTGTGCTCTAGAGCCTGCGAACCACAACTACTGAGCCCATGTGCCACAACTACTGAAGCCCACGCACCTAGAGCCCGTGCTCCGCGACAAGAGAAGCCACCGCAATGAGAAGCCCGCGCACCACAACGAAGAGTAGCCCCCGCTCTCTGCAACTAGAGAAAGCCCGCACACAGCAACAAAGACCCAACACAGCCAAAAATAAATAAATAAATTAAAAAAAGAAAAGAATTAGAGTTTAAAAGGGCTTCAGAAGTCAATTAATTTATTTTCTAGACAAGAACAGTTTCTTCTCTCACTAAATTATCCCTACAGCAGCAGAAGTCCAGGGTTTTCAGAGGGCTCTTTATAATTATTTATATAGAACTAGAGACTATTTCCAAATCAAGAAACCCCCAAGAGGGCCTTTTATATTTTAAGTCTGAGAAATGTGTCTTCTTCTAACTAGAGAATCCATGGAGGGTATCTCCTGAATGTTCATAATGAGTATACCATCCTAGTAACATGTCAGGCTTAAGGTTTACAGTCCTAAGTACAAAACAACCCAATTACACTGTGTGCTGGAAGAAAAAGATTTCCTGTTACCTTAAATTATACAGGGGGAGGATTCCTTTTCAAAATATACCAAAAGAAGTTGAGAAAAGGGCATAGTTGGAAAAGGAGATTTAAGAGGAACTTTTTCAGACATTTAAAGAAGGCAAGTGTTTTTATAATTCTATACAAAATAATTCTAAGTAAACAGAAGATCTCCACTAAAATTATCTCTGTCTACAAACACAAAATTCTTCAAACTTACACAAAATAAAATAGAATAATGAAAAATGCGAAGTGTTTCAATAGGAAGGTTATACTTACTGACTGACATTTTGCAATTCTAAATGTCTTAGTTGTCCACACCATAAACACTAGAGATGCTGAAAAACACCAAAAAAAGTCAACCTCTGAAAGAATATGCAATAGTAAAATAATGTATTTTAAAAGAAAAGTTAGACAGCTTACCCATTATGGCAAAGATCAGGGTATTTGTAAAGTGCCTGTACAGAGAAAATTTCACTGTGTTCTTTCTTAGCCTTAGAGTCTTCATTGTTTGTGCCAAACTTATAAAAATGTGAAAAAAGTTAAGGAAAAAATTTTCAATAGTAATATACAGTTAAGATAAAAAACAAAATAAGAATCTTCTGCTACATTTCCAAAATTAGTACTGCTATATAAAATTCCTATAATTTAAATCTAATAAAAACAACAGAAAATGTTGTCTTGTCCAATATTGTATAATCATGATACCAATTTCATCACAGATATTGTTTTACGATATACCACTGTCTGAACTAAGTAAACAAACTTCAAGGAAAAAAAAACATAAGCAAGAAGGCCTATGATGTGCTCCTTCAATGCCAAGTTCTTGAAACAGAGAACAGAGCAGGACACACACTAAATGGGGCCAAGTCCCCCTTAGGCCAGACACTCTTTACAGATCCCATCGTGACATGCCATTTGGCTTGTGCTTTTCTGTCTGTTTCTTTCTTATTTTGTTGTTTCTGGTCTAGTCTCATTTTATCCTCCGAATGACCATAATTAAGAAGTTGCATCATCTGTCAATTCCATTTTATAAATTTAAACTGAAATATGTCAAGTAACACAAATCTGGACTTAGGTAAAGAGAGACTTTATTGAAGAGATTATTGCAATAGGGAGAATGTTCCGACTGTAAGATCCGAGAGAGTCCCAAAGGTCAGGCAGGGAAGGGCTTTGCTTTTATAGGGAGGAGTAAACAGGTCTCGAGAGCAGCAGGTGTGAGAAGTGGGTGGTGGCCTGACGGGGCAGTTGCTCAGAGAACGACTTTCCTTGAAGTCTGCAGGTTTTCAGGAGGGGCCATGAAGGAGGGCTGCGGGTGGATGAAAGCCCAGGGACCCGGGGGAAGGAGAAGGCTTAGTTTGGTCCAGTCTGGTATTTTGTCCAGATTGGTCAGTGGGTACATAGGTCTGTGTCTGGCCTTGTCATAAGTAAACATGGGGGCACCTGGGAGTCTCATCGAAGTCCTATGGGGAAAGGCATCTGTTTGTACTGATAGTAAGCCTTTTCTCGGAACATGAAGGCTGTCTTAACCACGGCTGTTCCAGGAGCACAGGGCTCAGGTAAAGTACGACACTGTCAGGTACGAAGAAGCAGAAAGAGGCTCGTCCACGGGCTCCTCAGCAGTGCAGCTGTGCTCAAGCCAGAGCTCTGTAAACGGGAGCTGCTTCCTCTGCAGCACCTGCCAAGCCCCGTTCAGGGACCACACTCTGAACACACACAACAGAGCTGAGCAAAGGAATGGAAGTGGCACAGTTTGCACTTAGGCCTCCTATTTAAATTCCAAATACTTCGTTCATCGAAAACTTCACTTTAGTACTAAAACTCCCAAAGCTGCTTTTCAACCTTTCTAAAGGACCAATAAGTTGCAACAGAAGATCAATTTCTAAAGTAGCACAATTCAACCCATTAGGCCTACTGTCAGAATTTACAGAAATGCACATATGCTTTATTCAGTAAACGTGATCAAGACCAAATACTTCTGAAGCAGTAATGAAAGCACACAGGCCCCATCATCCTGACGTGAGAATCACCTTGAACGTGCTGCTGTGCTAGGAAAAGGATATCCACCAGCACAAACCAGAGTCAAGAAGAGACAGAGGGAGGCTGGCCAGAAGCACAAGATCAGAATCATTTGCCTGCAGCAAAACAGCAAAAAAAATAAAACAAACAAGCAGGAGAAAAGAGGCAGAAGGCTGTGGCTTTTGGCGCTTTCAGGCTATTTTTTCTATTAATGTGGAATTAGATTCTTACAGGAGGGGCTAGATTAGGTTCATCAAAGGTGAAGGAAGCAGGTTCATTATCCCAGCATTCAATTCTATAAGGACGTAGTCCTGCTTCTTTGCTTGTCATTGGTAACCATTTAGGAAATCCACTACCTTTTTGTACAGAGAAAGCAGACTTTTCATCTCAGTAATGAAAATTACCAAACAGCAGTCTAAAAGCAAACGTCAGAAATTCAGGTTGAAGCAGAAGTGGATAATACTAAATTTCCTTTCTCTCACCATGAAATACTAACCAAGAGAACTTTAATTTCTGGATTTCTTTATGACTCTGACCTCAAACATGTTTATTAAAAACATTATTGGGCTTCTCTGGTGGCACAGTGGTTGAGAATCTGCCTGCCTAATGCAGGGGACACAGGTTCGAGCCCTCATCAGGGACGATCCCACATGCCGCGGAGCAACTAGGCCCGTGAGTCACAACTACTGAGCCTGCGCGTCTGGAGCCTGTGCTCCGCAATGAGAGGCCGCGACAGAGAGAGGCCCGCGCACCGCGATGAAGAGTGGCCCCCGCTCGCCACAACTAGAGAAAGTCCTTGCACAGAAACAAAGACCCAACACAGCCAAAAATAAATAAATAAATAAATTTATAAAAAAAAAAAAAAACATTATTAATTAAGCAAGCTGAATCTTTCCCCTTATTTTCCTTATCTCCCCATCCCAATCTGGCTCATTATGTGTTGGACCAAAGCCAGTGCTGTCCATAAAGGTGGTAAGCTACCCTCATTCAAATCCAGATGGAATTAGAGCGTTTACAGCCACTTTCCTCTGGAATTTTCTGCCAAGTTGCATTACTATCTATTTTTCCCAATGAACTAATGAACCACCTTGTAGATGATTAAGAACAAGAATACTCTGAAATACATATCTGTAAATTACCAGGAGAAAAGATCATATAGATTTTTAAAATGTAAAGTTTACAAGGCTCTAAGCATCTACAAGTTTAGAAGTAAGACAACTCCAAAATGAATAGATGTCTTAAGCTCATTTTCTAAACCCACAATGACAGAAGAGAAGACATGAAGATTAGAGACAGTAACGCTGAGCCCAGTAGCTAGCTCACCTCCCCTGCAATTCTGCCTGTCCGGGTCCCAGGATGTTCGCACTGCCTGCCCCTTATCCTCAAGTCAGGTGAGAATCCCTAACAAGCGATGGAGCTGGGGCTTCGGCAGAGCGGGCTCCACACTGGGGATGAGTACTCAGAGCTGGGACCCTGCTCACCTGCAGAACTGAGCAATGGACTTCACCTTTTTAACAACTGAATGACTCTACATGTTTTTTTTTTTTAGTGTAGAGAATATGAAAAATTACACTAGAATAAGACATTTTTAAGACTCGGAAAAGATCAGATTTATGTTACTATAATTTTATTCAGTAAACTTGGATTCTCAACTGGTAGCTCTCAACAGAAGAAGAATCCAGTTTTTAAGCAAGTTTGTCGAAACAACTCTTTAAATTAGGTATTATCCCTTTACTAGACACCCCTCGGAAATTAGGGGCTACCTGGACATAACTTAGGAGGTCTGTAAATGCCTCACTGTAGGAAAAACTCCTCGTGTGAATGAAGTGTGTGTTTATATATAATCTGTGAAGAGGCTCCACAGCTTTCATCAGATTTGCAAAGGCATCTCTGCTGCCAGAACCCAAACAAGGCTAAGAACCACTGCTTTCGAGAATAAAAATAAATTAAAAGATCTTTGTTTTGTTCTTAACTTGGAAGCATATCGAGAATTCACAAACAGGGAATTTAAAGAATAGATAAGACCGGGTTTAGGAAAACAACCCACAAGGAGCTCAGAAAATCCTACTAACAGTGTTACATCTGTTAGCGCACCTTCAGAAAGGGACAGCTTCCTGTAGAGAAGGGACACAGGCAATTTTAAGCCCTCCGGCCCTCCCTGTGAGAGACAAGGATGAGAAGATGCCTCTTTCCATGTGGAAAGAAACACAAGGAAAACAAAAGCACATTTAATGTTAAAAGCTAAAAGACAATTAGCAAAGACAACAGAAACAAAAAGAACTGTGTAAAAATAAAAGCTTATGAGTTTCAAAGAGGACATAAATGTCAACGAAACAGATAAAAATAATGTTCTGGATCTGCAGAACCCTGCATTCTGCTCTGACCAGGTCGTAGTTTCTCTAGAATCCCTCCCATTTCCACGAATGCGCTTTAGAGGGTCCTGCCTTGGAGAGGAAAACAGTGGAATTGCCCAGACTCCACTGGAGTCACTCAATCAGTGAGGAGGAGGCTCAAGGATCGGTTAACACTGTCTCTGAAACGTCTCCTGCTGTGCTATGGCCTCTGGCCCACCACCTCCACCGAACCCGCTCTCCTGCTGTCCGCCGTGACCCCTGGAATGCACCAGGCAGACAGGTGCACCTCGGGAACTCATCTCTCTGCAGCGCTAGACACTGCTGAGCACCCCTCCTTACCAAAGCTTTCCTAGCCTCCACTCCAGGACGACTTCCTGGTTCTCCCACCTCCCTTCGCCCTGGACTTCCTTCCATGCATGTTTCCGCCCCACGAGGCACTATCCTGGTTCCTCTCCACTTGCTGGTCTACCTGTTCTTCTTGGGTCGCTTCCGCGGCTGCGACCTTCTCCCACACAAAGCTGACTCCCACCTTCATCACCAGCTCTGACTCCTCTTGCTAAGCCAGGCTGGGACTTCCAACTCTCCTCTTCACACTAATGCCCCGGGCAGCTCAACCCTCACCCACTGTGGTCCCTTATCCATGTTTACCACCCTGAGAATGGCAACACTGGCCCAGCCACCTACTTGAGACGTGCACGCCTTCCTGGGAGCCCTCTCTCCCTTTCCCCACCCATTCCTAGCCAGCCTGTCATCCGGAGTCCTTCTTCCATTTCCTCTGTCCCATTTCTGACCCTCACTACCCCTCCTTTGGCCCACGGCAAATGACTCCTTACTAGACTTCCCAGCTCTAGACTCTCCTTTCCCAGGCATTTTTTAAAATGCCATCCTTGAGTTCCTTCTTACAAGATTTCATCATGTCATTCACCTGTGCAGCCTCAACTCCTGGCTACTTTCCACCTTCTAAACTCTCGAGCATGTCATTCTATCCTTCCCTTCTGGTCCCACCTTCCATGACTCTCCTACACACGTTACCTACAGGCAAGCTACTCTGAGACATCGTGCCACTGTCCCTATATTTTCATGCTTCCAACTATTTGGTCCCCTTAAATCTTCCCAGAATGCTTTTCCCTCAGTTCTTTTCCTAGTAAACCCCCATTTGTCCATTCAGTCTCAATTAAAATGTCACCATCTCCCTGAAATCTTTCCTGATTTTCACCCTGGAATAAATTTCTCTTTCCTCTATTTGCATAGCACCTCTCTAAAATGGCAATTACTATTGCTATGTTGCTCCTAGTTATGTATTTGTCTTCCTTACCAGATCGCTCAATATGTGCATTTAAGTTTGCTGAACTAATAGAAAAAATAAGGATATTTTTTGTTGGAGGAATCGTTACTTTTTCACCTTCAACTAAATTTCTATATTGAGGTAACAATAATGCATAAGTATATTTCTTTCTATTATTATTACAAACTAAAAATAATCTGATTTTAATGATACAACAATTTTAGGACACAGTAAAGGATATGAACCATACAAAAATGGAGTCAATAACAGCTAAAATAATGTCAGCAAATACAACAGCTAAATGGTTAGAACCCTGAAAAATAAAAATAGGGAAAAAAATCTGAATGTAAAAGTTTCATTGTATCATAATAATTATCATCTGATGTAGAAAAACAATTTATCTCATATCATCGTTTTATAAAAGGCCACATAAAAGATGTTATTGCCTAACAGAATTGTGTTTGAGCACATGAAAGTTATGTTTTGGTGTCAACAAATGTTTGTCATCAACTTGTCCCGTGATAACATAAAAGTGTACGATAAAGTGGCAAATAAAACACAGCGCATCCCACCCGACTCAGGTCAACCATTTCAATCTCTGCCCTCTCCGCACCAAACCTGCAGCCATGGCTCCCAAAGAAATGGACTCCTCTTCATCCCCACGCATGTGAAAGGACATGAAAAAAGTAAAATAAGGAAGAGGAACTGCGTGGAAGGGTATAAACAAACCATAGGTTGGATGCGTACTCAAGAGCTGACAGAGAATCATATTTAAAACGGTCACGTCTAAGATGCTGACTGTGTAAAATTTTAAAGAAATACAATGCAATCTATCCGTGGGATGTTTATCCTTTCCATTTTCTTTCTAGGAAAGATGAGTTTTCTGTGAATTATACATGTAAATGCAAAGTTCTTCATTATTATGTAAAAGTAAAAATAAATGCACCTTTCAAGGAGCAGGTGTATCTAACCCAGCATGCAGATGTGTCAAAGACACCAGAAGAGTGAAGCTTTTAACATTATTGGACAAATGTCCTGCTTTAAGGGTCAGATCAACCTACATGAAGTAGACGTTATGTGGCAATATACAGATTATTCACTCTGTACACAGTGATCTGATTTAAACATCTAATCCAAAAGATGTTTTGACTAAAAATTACAAGGTTCTCTGAATCAAGTAAAAATATAATAAGCTTCTTAATCACTCGGTCGTCAGCCATATTATTAAGGAAAACCGAGAGCTAGAAATGTAGGGGTCTTCACAAATACAAATATTCGCTCTTCTCGAGAGTAAAGCATTGCTGCCCATGTTGCTAGAGCCGTTTCTCCCCAGAACACGACCTCCTCCTAGTTTTTCCAAGCGTGGAGTCTGCTGAATCCCCCAAATTCTGAGCCCACAAGAGTCAGGGAAAACTTACAACCAAAGGAGACTTTAAAAAGCGATGACGCATAATATCTGTATGCACACGAGGTAAAATGAACTTTCTCTTCACTTACACGTTTAAACCAAGGGTTAAGGAAGAAATGAATGTGCTCAGACTGCATAATGATAAAGATGAATGTTCTTCGTAAAGAACAACCACGAACATTTTTGAGATGGAGCTAATTCCTAGGATGACGTCACGTGGTGCCTTCATAACCACATCATTTTACAAAGTGCTCTGTTTAGCCTTATACGTTCAGGACGTATTTAAAAAGGGAAAGAGTCCACGGGGGGGGGGAAATAAACTCAAATTGGGCCTTTATCACAAACTTCCTATCTTTAAAAATTCATCTCAGGAGATAGAAAGTAAAATCATATTTCACAGCAACAACAAAAAAAGTGCAAGTGGAATGATGTAGTTTTTACCCCAATGACTCTTATCACGCTTTCAGTAGCCGCAAAGATAAAGTAAAGGATCCCCAGTCCGATGACCCGGTGCATGACTGTTCCTAGACGAGGCCTGGAACAAGCAGGAGCAAACAGAAAAAAGAAAAAGAAAAAGGAAGGTAAGTAAAATGTATCTGACTACAGTAACTGGCCCCATTTCCAACACCAGGGATGTCACTATCCAATCACGTCAGTCTCTTTCCGCCTCGGAGGTACTTCGGTTTAGGAAACAGCATTATTTCCTGGGAAGAAGGCAGAAACAGGCTCAGGGAAATCTGGCCTCCTTCTCTAGGACTTGAAGCTGTAGTGATGCCTATGAAGCAATGTTTCTGAGGCCAGAGGATCTTGCTGCCGAAATCCAAGCAATATGATTAACATAACCCAGGTACTATGTCTATAGAATGGATGAGAAGAGTGATGAAACCTAGGAAGCAAGTGCCAACTTCTAAGTGTCACTGGCAAACATAATCATTTAATTCTTTCACTAACAGAAATTGTAAAGTGTTTTGAGATGTGTCTTGTCAGCGATAATCCACTGATTCTATGACTTGGGCAGAGAAAGAGCAGGATGTCAGGAGAGCGAATCCCACTGCCTTCCTCTCGCAATACTCCCAAACGACAGTCCGAACAGACTTCAGCTTTCATTCTTCGAATCGAAAAGAATTAAAATAACAGTTTTGATTCTTTGAAAGTATAAATGAGTTGAGAACATGCAAAGATGATGATTTTTGCAATTAGTCATTTGAAAATAGAACTGAAATTTCGAGAATTCCCTGGTGGTCCAATGGTTAGGACGTGGTGCTTTCACTGCCGTGGGCCCAGCTTCAATCCCTGGTCGGGGAACTAAGGTCCCTCAGGCCACACAGCGTGGCAAAAAAAAAAAAAAAGAACAACTTTCATGACACTTGCAAGTCAGAATTTACTGTGAATACGTTTTAACTCAAAAACCCTCCTTTCAGAGTAATTAGAAGAAAAAACTGGTTTTGAAAAAAAAAAATACTTATGATAGTCATTTTAAAACAAATCTAAGTAAAAACTGAACTAATACCCATAGCTCATATTTCAGACAATTTATCTAATTTAGTTAATCTAAATTCTGATTCACTATAGCCAGCCTTCTGGAACCCTGCAACAGCCAGAACTGTTACTGCGCTCGCTTTGTAAGGGTTGAACACAAGTTGACAGTGAAGGGATTCAGTCAAAAAGGGCTGAGCCCTCACCCACCAGCTCAGTCTTCTATCCCTTTCTCAGCCACCGCCCTCTGCACCCTGGGACCTGATGGTCATAACTACAGCTGTGAGCTGCCCCTGGGACCCAGAGGGTTTTGTGTTCTCTATACTGTACTAAGGCCAAAAACACAAAAGAAAGCAAAACAGATGAAAAGGTTTCCTCGCTACAGCCTTGGTAACTGCACCAGTCCGGAGCTCAGAAGCACGTGTGCGTGCATTAGTGCACGGTTACTCAGTGCACCCTGTGTGCCGCCCAGCGCACTGGGGCCTCGGGATACAGCAGGACACCATACAGGGAAGTCACACGCAAGTGGGGGGAAGAGACAACAAATGCTAAGAAACACATCAAAAGGGATGAGGGGCTACAGCGATGGAGGATGGGCACTGATTAGGGTCCCAAAGGGCCATCCTCCCTGGGGGGGGTGATGGTGAGGCAGAGAACTAAAGGAAGTGAGGGAGCAAACCACGCCTGGGATCCGGGGGAGAAGCTGACAAGCAGAGGCCCTTCCTGCGCTGTGAGCCAAGTGTCTGCTGTGTTTAAGGGACAGTGAGAGCAAGAAAACCAGCAGGAGGGGGCAGAGTGTTGGGGAGGAGAGTGGCAGGAGATGAGTTCAGCCATCGGAGAAGCCGCAAGATGGAATTTGGGCTTCACTGAGTGAAATGAACAGAGAAGTAATGAAATTGGAGTTACATTTTAAGAGAATCATCTTGGCTGCTGCTGTGTTTGAAAAGACTGACGGGAGACCAGGGCAGAAGCAGGGAAACCAGTTCGGAGGCTACTGGAGTGTAGTCTCGGCAGGAGAAGCTGGTGGCCTGGACCAGGGTGGTGGCTGTGGAGGGGCGGGATGGGCCCATTCTGGACTCGTTCAGCAGCCAGAGCCACAGAACTGGATGAGAAAGCCTCGGGGAGGCCAGTCACTAGAGCAGAGGTCTGGGGCCTGAGCCCAGGGCCCCCCAACACTGGAGCTCGGGAAGACGAGGGGGCTCCAGCACAGGAGACCCTGAAGGAGCCTCCACGACCCGGCACCTGCACGGGGGCTGAGCGGGGCCCTGCGATTTGGCAAGGAGAGGTCAAGGTGACCTTGACAAGAGCAGTCTCAGTGGAGGAATGGGGCCAAACCTCACAAGGACAGAAAATGAGGGAAGTGGAAGCGGCCAAGTACAGACAACACATTGGAAAAATGCTGCTGCACACCGGGGAAAAGCAATGAAGGAGAAGCAGAGGAGAGGGCCATCTGGGTTCAAGGGAGGGTTTGCTTCTGAAGATGACAGAAGTAACAGTGTGCTGAGGGGAATGGCCCACCGGAGAGGGAAATTGACGCTATCAGAGAAAACGGGACAGACTGCTGGAACAGCTTCTTTGACAGAGGAGGTAACAGGACCCAGGGCACCAGGGCAGGGCGGGGCTTAACCACACACAGGGATGGTCCACGCCTTACAGGAGCAGAACACGCTGCGTGTGGTCCAGAGGTGGGGAGGATGACACAGACCTGACGGCCGCAATTCCCTTCTGATGGCTTCTAATTCCTCAGTGAGAAAAGAGCCAAGATCAGCTACGATGGATGAGGGTAGGGAGGTGTGAGGAGAGAGAAGGGGTAAGTGGTCTTCCGCAGAGTGAAGAGTCAGAACACAAATGGCAAGGGGATCGAGAACTGCCAGCAGCACTCAGGGTGCCCTTCAAGTTCAGGGTCATGAAGTGAACTGAGCCAGACAGTGGGGTGGGGGGTGTTCTTCTCAGGCTGACTCTGTGGCCCCAGCTGAGCCTGCACAGATGGAGAGCTGGATTTATCAAGGGAGGCTGACAAAGGAAAAGGCGGAGGCCCTCAGGGGTGGCAGGGGTGATCAGTGCCCTGCCGGACCGTGGAAGGCGGTGGGATCAATAGGCCGGAGGCCACACCAGGGACCAAGAGTGCCTACAGCTGACATATTAGAGAAAGTAAACAGGAAATGGGGGAGGCTGAAGAGTGGATTGCTTACATGTGCCACCATGGAGAGGGTGCCATTATACACAATAATAAATAATAATCAAGTCTAGAAAATGGCCAGGGGACTCGGTAGTTGAGGGGAGGTGACAGGTAAGAGCGGCAGAGGTGAGGAAGTGAGGTCAGGTTTCTTAAAGGATCCTCAAACGGATACTGAAATCACAGGGAAGCCTGACAATGAAGTGCTGAGGAGAAAGACAGTAAAGCAAGTGCTCGGAGCGGGGAGGGATGCGGGGAAACCTGGCAGCTGACAAGGCCTGCCATCAGAAGATGGAGCTGTGGTCCAGTGTGAGGGCTTGAGTTTCTGGGAGTCAGAGGGTCTTAGGGAACAGGCTCTTCCAAGTTCACGCCCAGGGACTCAAAGGTAAGAGGGAGAAAAGATCTGCTTGAGAGGGTCCTGAAAGCGGGGCCTCAGGCGACTGCCAGGTTTCGGCCAGAAATTCTGCTGAACCTGGTGTTTAATCAGAGCGTTCTCTCTTACAATATCTCATACACAATCATGACCCCTAACTATGCTGTCTAGGAAACAGAAAATGGTCTGAACTTCGAGAGTCATTTAAAATGTTCCATTATCCTTATAGTTGATTATTCATCTAACTCTAAAGTTACTGGAATTCAAATTCAGGATCTTTATCGGAGAAAAGAATAAAATAGCCAGTGCATGGAAATCTTTTAAAAACACGTCCTTGCATGTATTTCCCTCTGGGGTTTGTGTTATGATACTGAGAGGTGTCGGGTTTCACAGGGGTCACAGCGGAGATGGATGGGATCACAGGATGGGGATGCAGTGTCTTTTCCGGGCCCCGGTACTTACTTCACAATGCCGTATCCCAAGCTCACGATGATCACCAGGAGGCGAGCCAGCGTCCTCTTAATCGCAGATATCAACTCCGCAAAGATCAGTAAACCTTGGGCTGAGGGGGACGAAGGAAAATCACTCGCTCTGGGTCCATCTGGACGCCTGCCGCCAAGAGTCTAAATGTGTACTGTGTACAGTTACGTCCTGACCTCAGACAAATTAGCCATGTTTAATTTAAAGGTCATCTAACCCAAGTGATGTTTGAAACCTCAATGAAGGGGATTCTGATCGGCTCTACTGGGTACAGCTTTCTCACGTCCACTGCAAATCTGTCTCCCCGAGCTCCCCTCTGTTCTTATTCTTCCCTTGAGGCTGCAAAGAATTGGAGCCCTTTCCTGTCCTGTAAATATCTGAAAACCATAATGCCCTCAAGAGCTCTCTTTTCTCCAGGTTGCCCTCATCATTTACTCATTCACGCTCCTACCGTGCGGCTATCACAGTAAAAGACACACCATGTTCCCTGCCCTCGTGAAGCCTGTACTCTGGTCGGGACAAGTAAATGGACAGAACTCAGCAAGTGCTGGAGGTAACTGTTGTATAACTGCTGTATCTCCCAGGATTGTGATGAAAGCGACCTAATCCACACGAGGCAGGAAAATCTTCTCATAGGAAGTGACATCTACACCAGGGTTTGAAGGCTGAGTAGGAGTTAACCGTTTGGAGGAGGGAAAGGGGAAAGCAAAGGAAATGGCACATGCAAAGGCATGGAGGAAAAAGAGACAAAGCAAAATATGCTGCAAGAAGTGAAAGTTCGGCATGTCTGCTGCAGAGTGTGTAACAAGGGAGGTCAAGAAAAGAGGCTGGGGCAGAGGTGGGGCCCAATCACCTAAGTTTTAGGCCAGGCCATGAGTCAGGGCTTGCTGCTAAGGGCAGTGGGAAGTCAATGATAGTAAACAAGGGAGTGAAAAAGGAACTAGTAAACTATAGCCCATAGGCCAAATCTGGCCCTACATCTGTTTTGTAAATAAAGTTTTATTGGAACACAGCCATGCCCATTTGTTGTCTGTGGCAGCTTTCATGCTCCAATGGCAGTAGTTGAGAAGTTGCAACACAGACTACATGGCTCGCAAAGCCAAAAATATTTACTGTGTAGACTTTGCAGGAAAAGCTTGCTGACCCTTGGAATAAAGTAGACAGCTTTATTTTATCAAGATTGCTCTACTTAATGGCTTGGAGAGGAATAGACTGTAGGTGAGGAAAACGCGCAGGAGTCTATTCCAGAATTTAGCCAAGAGATGCTGAGCGTGCTGGCGGTAAAGATGGAGAGGAGAAAGCCATTCAGAAACTAGTTGTGAATCCACCTAATATTCTTGTTTTCAGTTCATGTTTCTCTGCCTTCTCCAGAAGAAACCACTAGACACCTTGCCCAATACCTTGAAGAAGTGCAGATATACTAAATTTATTACATTTGCCTAACTGCCAATCTAGAAGCACAAAACAAAGAAGTCAATTGACACAACCTATTCTTAATGTATCCTTGCTGGGTCCTAACAATCACTAAATCATCACTGCTTGATTTTTCTGAAGTCTATCCTTCCAGGACAAATGCTAAGCAAGACAGCCTGGGTTACAGAATTTACGCTTGGGAAAATCAGAAACAACATGAGCCCAGGCCCCGTCTGGCGCCTCTCCTTTCCACAGGACTCCTCAAAGACAAGGAAAGCAGTCTGGGGTTTCTCTTCCAAGGGCCTTCTGGTGTCATCTCAGAGGGCTTGAAGGCCCTGAGGACGACAGATGGTCTTTCCTTCTCTTCATGGATCTCAGGCTTTTGCTGCCCCTCACCCAAGTTCACGCCACCCTCTTCTAGACAGAGACCCCCACCACTGGCAGCAAAGGAGCTGATCCACCTTCTCTGACATTCAAGAATGCTTTAACCCCCGGTCATACGCAGCAGCTCTATCCTTCCTTCCTTCCTTATCTGGTTTAGGGCAGGCACACACACATACACACGCACACACGTCACTAAAACTTCTTGTAGGGTAATAATACCTCTAACGTGCCTCCCTGGATGTTTGTCTTTTCTTTATTGTTTTGTACATGTCTTTTTAAACTTTTTATTTTGGGAAATTACAAACATTCTCCAACACAGAGAAAGCGATATAATGAACTCCCATGTACCCGTCACTCAGCTTCCATAATTATCAACATTATGCTAAATTTGTCTCATCTATTTTCCAACTCACCCTCTTTTTTTCCCGGAGTATTTTAAAATAAAGAGCAGACACAACTACACCCTTTGAAAATCTGTACCACGATCATTTGTAACTGACCGCTCAGAAGCACATTCCTGAGGGCTTTCTATCCTTCTGAGCTATCTCCCTTTTGAAGGTTCAGCGATGGAATTAATTGTACCTTTACTTCTCTGGCCCTTTTGAACTCTATCTTCTAGAAGTCTGGGGCACCCATCTGAGGATGCCCCACTATATGCCCTGCCTGCTTCCCACATTCCACTGTGTAAGCTGGGATGGTATCTCCCACGGTCACATGAAGTTCTTTGCAAAAAGGCTGCAGTCACCATTCATCCTGGCACTACTAATTTTACTCCCTGTGGCCAAATTTTCTTTTCTTCTTTGGAGGGGAAAGGAGAAGAAAGAGGATGGGGAAAAAAAACAGAGAAATATGTTAAAAGGATTGGCAGCACCCGATGTCCCCAGTCCAGAACTTTGTGTTGTTTAAAGCCAGTCACAGGTAGCTGAACCTTAGGGAATAGGAATTTTCTTTTCCCCAGGAGGGAAGTAAGGGAAAGTCAGCAAGAAGAAAACAGAAAATGAAGACAACACACATGCTAGCCTGGATCAGAGTCTTACTCTGATATTCTCTTCTTGGCTTCCCTCCTCGTCATCTATACGGTTGTTCCCAAACCATCGTATGAAGGTGGGGCGGGGAGTCCCCACAGCTCTGCTCACAAATGCTAGGAGACTCTTGGGTCATACCATATTCATGGACACAGTCACCACTTACTTGATAACCCAGTGCTGTTGATGTTTTGGTATTCAGCATAAAAAACTGCTTTTTCAAGCATTCCCAGGAAGATAACAGCTGCAATCCAGAACTGGATTCTTAATATATCTTTCCAATAGCAGGCAGACCACATCAGCCAGAGTATGCCATATAAGATATAAACGATACACATCACCATGTAGAACTGTGGGAGGAGAAGCAATTTTAGTCAGTTAAGCCTTTTGATCGTTTGAAAATTGACATTTCTACACTCAAGTTTGCAATCCTTTATTTTCCAGTCACCATGGAACCAGAAATAGAGGGTATGTCAAAGTGTTAGCTACTAAGGAATTACCACCACTGAGCTCTTAAAATGTTTAAATGTTCCAATTAGGATACAAAACTCATTTTTAAAAAAAGGAAAAAATGATAAGAGATACTCACAATCATCAGAGGCCAATCTGATGCAGAGATATACCCATGAGGCCCCATCGTAGAAAGAGAAACTGGTGAAGGCAGGGTGGGGATAAAGAAATTAAGGCATTAAAATTAACAACCAGTTTTCCTTAAGTTTTTCAATGTAAGCGCATTTTAAGACTCCAAGAATACAAACCAAGTTAACAAATGCTGAATTTTTACCTTTGATTATGTAACTGTATGAAGATATCTTTACGTATTTGTATACATGCTCTTGTAAAGTGTGGGTCAAGTCAGATCTTATGCAGACAGCAAAGTAGTCCTGGTCTGAGACTGGCCCTGGCTGAGTCCATGACCTAGCTGAGGACTTTGTCTTTCTTAATGTAACTTGGATAAATTACTGAACTCCAGGGACTTCCCTGGTGGTCCAGCAATTAAGACTCCGAGCTCCCAATGCAGGGGGCCCGGGTTCCATCCCTGGTCAGGGAACTAGATCCCGCATGCCGCAAGTAAGATCCCACACGCTGCAACTAAAGATCCCGCACGTGGCGACCCAGCGCAGCCAAATTAATTTATTAATTAATTAATTTTAAAAATTAAAAAAAAAAAATTTACTGAACTCCAGAATCTAGTTTGGGTTGTTGCCCGAGAGCAATAACAGAGTGCCGAACACAGTGCAAGACTTGCAAGGCTTAGCAACTGCGCCAGTTACTAACCAGCGGAAGCTTAAAGCTGCCTGCTGGTGCCAGAGGAAAAGACGCCACACCTGGGAAGGAAGGGTGCACAGGCTGGGGAGCAGGATGGCAGCAAGGCCCCTGCTCCCTGTGTGGCATGGTCTGGGCCCATTACAGCACTTCCAGGAGGAAGGCCTGCTTCACACTCTCCAGAGCAGCCCCTCCACCAGCTTCCCCGTGGAAGACCAGCTCTGGGCCTCCTCTGCGGCCATGCCTGACTCACCTCACTGCTTCCTCCTTCCTCTCTGGACTGGGTGCCCCTCAGAGACAGAGGCTGGCTTCACTTCTGTGTCCCAGTGGGTGAAACAGAGCAGTTTGCAAACCCCCAGGATCCTCACATGCTGCTTGGCTACTGTCAGCCCAGCAGATACCCAGTCTAGAAAATGACCGCTAAAGCAATTCCAGGACCCATGGAAGCATTCGCTCCCTTGAAGACCGCTTAGTGTGAGCCCGCTCTCACACTGGGCACCAGGAACTACGGTTTCACGAGGCAAAGAGCATCTACCTTACGGGCAGGCAGGGGAGCTCACAGAACACAGAAGCCACAGTTGCCAGACATGCTACTTCTACTCCTAGGCTACAAACAGATTCTTTTTTCTTAAACTTTTTAAAGAACAAAAATTTTAAACCCCTGATGATGGCCATTTTCAAGAAACAGAATATAATCCACTTCAAGTACGATTAAGGTGTCACCTACCCATTTCTACATGTTAAAAAAATTTTTTTTTAATCTGGAAGGATGGAGAATTTTGTATCCCTCTATGAAGTTTAAAACTTTTTAAATTAATCTTTTTTTTTAAATTCACCCTTTTATTTATTTAATTTAATTTAATTTTTTTCTTGGCCACGCTGTGCGGCTTGTGGGATCCTAGTTCCCCGACCAGGGATTGAACCCTCGGCAGCCGAAGCACAGAGTCCCAACCACTGGACCACCAGGGAACTCCCAAAATTTATCTTAAATTAATTTAAAATTTCCATTCCGTTAAAAAAATAAATATTAGAGTTAAGATAAGCATAAAGTTCTAAGTACCGCAAATAAACAGATTATTCATTTTTGTGATTAACAGAAAATCATTTTTGAATAATGTGTTTTAACAGAGAATGTAGATTTGGGTTAATGACAAAAATACAGAATACAGTAAAAGCAGACAATGAAACATGCATACTGTTTAACTATACCATTCAAATTCCAGCTTGCATCTGTTTTTTCTGTTTTAACAGAAACAATAAAGATATGAAACCCATCTCTCTGTGTTTTGGCTACAACATCCTGAAACAGAAAAAGAAATCCTTCATGTTATTTTTTTAAATTGCTATATAAGATATAGCTAAATGATTGTCCACCACATTTTAAAACAACTTTTAAGAACTGAATTGGGTTACTTTAAAAAAAAAAACACAGATAAAAGGAATGGTGGGCTGTGGAAGGATAGCGGGTAGTGGAAGGATTTCCTCCATTTGTTTTTTTTTAACCACCATCCTCCCAGACCCAAAGGGATGGAGGAGGAAAAAAGCCTTTTCCACTTGCCAATGTTTTCTACTTTTTATATTTCTACAGGTTTTCCCCCTAATGTTACCATTCTATGTTTTATTTAATACTACCTTTCAAATAGTTTTTCTAATATCCTAGTATAATCAAGCATTCAGTTATTTATTTATTTATTTATTTTTACTTTTTGGCCACGCCCTGAGGCATGTGGAATCTTAGTTTCCTGACCAGGGATTGAACCCGCACAGCCTGCATTGGAAGCACGGAGTCTTAACCAATGGACCACCAGGGAAGTCCCAAGCTTTCAGTTTTTAAATGTGTATTTTTTTTAATTGAACTGGGGGAGAAAGACGTCAGATAACATTGCTGGAAATGACTCAGATTCGGTGTATAGGCTAAAGTATTTAAATTCCTTAAGGCACTCTGTTGCTAGCAGTCTCACTGAGGCCTGAAACTGCCCCCTGGCACTGCCTGTGAACCCTGCAGTGCCCCCATGTAGCTGGACCAAACTTTTCACACTCCTCCTTCCTGAGTATTTCCTATCCTTCCCTCTCATTTCCTACTCCTCCACCTGTGACAGTTTGTGCAAAGCAAAGAGTTGGTCCACTCACTGCAGAGTTGGTCCATTTACTGCAGAGTGAATGCCCTTCCACTATCAGACTACTCTGTAAGATGGCTGGAGAAAACAGTATAAAAGCAGAAGAGTCCCAGTCTAAAGGCAAACATCAAGCTCTTCTAAATCCACTTTCAGTCCCTACACTCAACTCCTTGTAATCCTCTCAACCTCTTAGTCTTCTGACTTCGAGTAATTTCCCCAAATTCCAAATTGCCCCTCCCCCTCGTGCTACATCATGGTTTCTATCTATTTCTTTACTTCCTTAATGACGATACAGATCAGCCCATTGCTGTGCTGTCTCAGGCATTTGGCAGCGGAATTTTATTTTTTAAAATAAAGAAAGACTACATAGAAGTTACCGTTAAATCACACCTTTAAAGAGATTTTTAAACAAAGACAGAACCAAGTATGTACAAAATTCACACAGACATTATGTAAGGAAATATACTGTTTTAAATAATGCTTCTTTTTTCTCTCCTAATTCTACTAACCCTACTTTATTTTTTTTTAATTAATTAATTTATTTATTAAACTAATTAATTTATTTATTTTTGTCTGTGTTGGGTCTTCGTTTCTGTGTGAGGTCTTTCTCTAGTCACGGCGAGCGGGGGCCACTCTTCATCGCGGTGCGCAGGCCTCTCTTGTTGCGGAGCACAGGCTCCAGACGCGCAGGCTCAGTAGTTGTGGCTCACGGGCCCAGCTGCTCTGCAGCATGTGGGATCTTCCCAGACCAGGGCTCGAACCCGTGTCCCCTGCATTGGTAGGCAGATTCTCAACCACTGCGCCACCAGGGAAGCCCTACTAACCCTACTTTAGATCACTCTCTGAGTATCTGTCCAGAAACAGATTCTGCTCAGTCTTACTCTAACTTGTATGTATTTGATTTAAAGGCAAATAAAATGACTTACCGCTGACCCTTCCTGGTTTGAAACATTTCCGGTATTTGTTATTAGTTCTTTATTCTGGAAAAATAAAATAAAATAATTTCATTTTATATTGTTGCCTTTCCATAAGGAAAAATAGTTTTAACAATTAAGAAAAAAAAATGTGTTATGAAAAAAGTAAAGATTAAAGCTGAACACCAGAGAACAAATCTCACGGTATCCCAAACGTGCGTAACAAAATCCTACTTTTGAAAAATTACTTCCTTAATCAGGGCAGTGGTTACCATTGGCAGGGAGGGTAGTAGGAACTCAAAGGGAGCAAGAGGTGCTCAAATGCCCCGTTCTTGATCGGGATTCACACGGGTGGGTTCAGGTTGTGAAAATTCATCAAGCCCTACACTTCTGATATGCAAGCTTTGCTGTAAATTTATGTATATTTATTATACCTTGACACAAATTTTTAAAACAACCCTTTAACATTTTTATTAAAGACATTTTCATTTCAGAATTTACAGGACAAAAAATCAGTTAAAATGACCCACAGCCTCACTACCAAGAGATGACTGCTGTTAACATTTTAGAATCTAGTCTTCTAGGCTAGGAGGAGAACGTGCACAAAGGAGAGTGTTCAAGTGTGTTAAATGCTGGTAAGTCAAGTACACTGACAGATCTTCAGTAGGAGTAACAGACCTAGGGATCTAATGACATGGAGGCCACTCGTGACCTAGAGCTGTTCTGATGGGATGATGGGGGCAAAGCCCTGACTGGGGTGGGCAGAAGAGAGACGAGGGATGGAATGACAGAAAATCATGAAAGGATGATAAAAGGACCCTCTTTCAAGGATACTGCTGTAAAAGGCACAAAGAAATGGAACAACGGTTCCCCTTATTATGTACTGCCGCACACACAAAAGAACTAAACCTAAAAATTGACAAATTAAGCACCTTCCTTTATCAAAATACTGATAAAACAGGAGTTGACACTTGCATTCACCGGGAGAAACATAAATTCTATTTCAACATGGCAAGACAGGTACTCACATTCAATGAGGGAAACACCTGTAAATCACTGTTGCAATCTAAGTTTTCACTTTTTGTTGTCCAACATTCGCTGTTCTTGAAATAATGACCACAAAAGTCTTCACTGACACTAAGTTCATGTTTTTGTGACAGCTCCTATGCAAAGTAAGATTCTATGTCATAATTTATTTCCACGTAATATCTAAATAATACCAAAAAGTTATTCAGCTTGGAACACTTGAAACATGCAATAGAACAAAATAACGAAAAGAAAAAGTTTTGAATATAATTTTCAGTACAGTTGAGGTAAACATAACATTTTAGCCATTCTGATGTGCTCAGGTACAGTAATACATAATATAAGCATTCTCTTACAGTAAGAAAAGTGATTAAGATGTTACGACAAGGAAATGGTTCACAGAGAAATACAAAATACTTTGTCCTGGGGCTACTTCCATTTTACTCCAGGTATAAAAGATTTTACAGAGAAAGAAAGCAGCATTTAATTACAAGGAAAGATAAACCAAACACTTAGTAACATAAAGCAAAGATGGCAAACCCAACTGAGTGCAGGGGGAACACTCATTTACACATGAACGAACAATGAGGCTCCTAGATGGATGAATAAAACCACGCTCCTAATGGCAACTCCCAGGCAAGAAGAAAAGGTTAAGAGGCTTCCATTGGCCAAATATGGGACAATTTGAGCAAAATACATAAATACAGTAATAGATTATAACCCACCCAACAAAGTTAAAATCAATGAGTCCATAATGATAATTGATTGACTGACTGACAGACGGATAAGAGAGAGGAAAAGAGTGCATCCTCATGGTCGAATGCTAATAAATGTAGAAGAAAACATGGAATTAGAAAATCATTGTTTAGCAATCATCACAGTGGTAACTGTGCTTTGATTCAGGCAAGAATCAAAGAATGTTAAAACAAGGACTGATGAAAAAACAGGACATCTACACATAAATGCAAAAGTATTTCTTCACAAATTATTGTTAACAACAAGGAGAAAAGTAGTAGCTTTACAGTGGAGAAACCTGGCAGAAACTTCCTTAACTGATCGAAGTTAACATCACCAAAAATGGGACAAAACAGTATATTTTCTGGTATGCCTGCCAAAAATATGACCTGAATTGAATCACGAGGAAACGTGAGAAATATTCAAATTGAGGGACATTTTGTAAAAATAACTGGCTTGTACACCTCAAATATATCAATGTCATGTCAAGAACCACCCTCAGCACCTCCACCCCCCAAAAAAAACCTGCAGAAATACAATGTGATCCTGGATTGGATCCTGTACCAGAAAAAGAAAAGAAAAGAAAAAAAAAAAAAAAGCTGCTAAAAAGGATGTTGTTGGGACACTGGCAAAGTTTGAATATGGTTTATTAGCTATTATATCAATTAGCATTGTATCGCTGTTAAATTTCGTAAATCTGATCACTGTACTGTGTAATCTAAGGGAATATCTTTGTTCTTAGGAAATACACACTGACCTAACCCGGTCTCTTTTTCCTCCTCTCACACTCTCCCCCTCCTTTTCCCTCCTCACCTCTTTCTGAGGTCTACTTATACTCACTAAATCTACTCATACTCACTAAAGTTCTAGGTTCCCTATGACTAATTTTTTGAATGAAGTGAAACTTTTACATTTCTTCTTTAAATTGAGTTGGTTTTCATTTATGCGTGACCCACAGTCCCCTTTATCAGTGGTTTCCACAACTCTGATTTAAATATTTACTAACATTTTTCATAAGATCCAAGGAAACTAAAAGATCTGTATTCTCAGAAAGCATATACTTTGATATAATTAAGGCATTTATTGCCTAAGTCCCAAAATCTGTGGCACTTCTCTATTTCTGGCCTCCTCACTTGATAAGCTAATAAATCTTTAAACTCCTAATTTTTCCTTCATAGCTTTAGACACATTTAAAATTTGTGTTTTACTTACTTCCAGCTCAGAATATTCATGGTGACAGGTATGATGCTCCAAAAGCCACACTATGGTAAACTTCACAGGCCCAGAGCAACTGAATGACTTCACTGTTTAGAGAAAGAAAGTCTCATTTTAGAACAATAATATATATACTCTAATATAAACTTAAGGTTTCAAGAACGCAATTTAAAATAGACTACTTTGGACTTCCCTGTGGCGCAGTGGTTAAGAAGCTGCCTGCCAAGGCAGGGGACACGGGTTCGAGCCCTGGTCTGGGAAGATCCCACGTGCCGTGGAGCAACTAAGCCCGTGCGCCACAACTACTGAGCCCATGTGCCACAACTACTGAAGCTCGCGTGCCTAGAGCCTGTGCTCTGCAACAAGAGAAGCCACTGCAATGAGAAGCCAGCACACCGCAACAAAGAGTAGCCCCTGCTCGCCGCAACTAGAGAAAGCCCGCGTGCAGAAACGAAGACCCAACGCAGCCAAAAATAAATAAATGTTCCTTTAAAAAATAAATAAATACAAATAGACTACTTTAAGGAAACAATGAGTAAAGTATTACCTAATTTCTCCAAAAAGTCACTGCAAAAGGAGACAGTTAAATTCCTTAAATTAAATTATTACGGTTAACCAAGGCTGAGGCTGGTAGAGTTTCTGGGGCAGAGTACCCAAGAGGCGGGAACTACACAGAGAAAGGGTCAATGAAATCTGCATACAGATCCTTGGTCTCTGGCTGCATAACAGCCTGCCCGTGCATAGGGACAAGCTGAAAAATTTTCAGAGTTCACATGGGGATGGGAATTAGCCAGAGTGGAGAGGCCTCATTAAACACACCTAGCGTTTGGGAGAGACGCAGAAGAGTCGCACCTTAGAAGTGGTGCTAAGTTAGTTCTAGAGCAAAGGCTACTCCTGATCCACCCTAAAAGAAATTAAAAACAAAACTGGAAAGGATCGAACTGACCCCAAAGAAACTTAACTGTCTGCCAGAACAAAGTTGTTCACGGAATACAACATTCTAGTACTCAAGAATGAAAAATTCACGATATCCACTATCCAAACAAAAGTGCTAGATCTACAAAGTGGGAAAAGTTGACTCATAATTATGACATGAATCAGTCAATTTGACAACGATGTGCACTGTTCTATGTGTCTACCACAGTTCCACAGTGTTAGGATTACCGTAGCTTCATGTTAAGTTCTGAAATCAGAGAGTAAAAGCCCTCCCACTTTGTTCTTTTTTAAAACTGTTTTGGCTATTCTAGGTCCTCTGTATTTGCATATAAGTTTCAGAAACAGCTAGCCAGTTTCTATATAAGTGTGCCTGGATTTTGATTGGGATTAATTGAATTTATAGGTCAATCTGGGGAGAGTTGCCAGTATAATGTTAAGTTATAGATTTAGCATAGATGCCCTTTATCAGGTTGAGGACATTTCCTTCTATTTCTAGTTTTCTGAGAGTTTTCATCATGGATAGGTGCTGATTTTTTTCAAATGCTTTTTTGTATATTTGAGATGATTATATGATGTATTGCTTTTATTCTGTTAATATGGTGAATTACACTGAGAGATTTTCACCAGTGGCTCCACATGACTGCATCTTGAATGGAGTAGCTAAGAGGGGTCACCTTAGCTTTCCTTAGGGAAAGCAAGGCATCTGATCCACAAAACAGCATGGACACATACCCAAGGGACCAATGCTTAACTTTGTAGGCACTAAAATTTGGCTCTGGGACTTCCCTGGTAGCACAGTGGTTAAGAACCCGCCTGCCAATGCAGGGGACACGGTTTCCAGCCCTGGTCTGGGAAGATCCCACATGCCGTGGAGCAACTAAGCCCATGCGCCACAACTACAGAGCCTGCGCTCTAGAGCCCGCGTGCCACAACTACTGAGCCCATGCGCCACAACTACTGAAGCCCGTACACCTAGAGCCCGTGCTCCGCAACAAGAGAAGCCACCGCAGTGAGAAGCCCACGCACCGCAACGAAGAGTAGCCCTCGCTCACCACAACTAGAGAAAGCCCGTGCGCAGCAACGAAGACCCAATGCAGCCATAAATAAATAAATAAATAAATTTATTTTTTAAAAAAGTCATTCCTAACAAATATTTTTAAAAAATAATAATAATAAAATAAAATGTGGCTCTGGGAGAACTCAGAGACTCAGTTTCATCTTTCACACCACAGATGTAGATGTATAAACCAGAATGCCTAATTACTCACTTAAACAGTAACTATAAAGTAGATGTATAATGATCAACTAACTCTCTTTCTTCAGCACACCTTCCTGAATGTCCATTGTGATGAGAAGGCTGCTTGGTGAATATGGCAGCAGAACAAGGAGGCTCAGGTGGGCACTTCATCCACCCCCGCCAGCCACAATGTTAGAGCTACGGTCGTAGTTAAAGAAAGACCTCTCTCCCATCAGTGCTGGGACACTGCCAGCTTTTACCTGACTAAACCCTCTTTTTGTTACGCTTTTGTTCCTAACTCCCTTCTGCTGCCTCATTTTTCTTTCTTTAGATATGTTAATACTAAATTGTGGTCTACTTTTAGGCTGATCTCGGACATTACATATTGATTTAAAAAAAAATCACATTCTGTGTTTCAGTAGTCCATATAACTTTTTATTCCCCCATGTAATTTTTTTGTCTGCACCAGTGTTTTAAATCTTGTCTAGACAGTGAGACATGAATTTATTAAAGCATTGAGAGGCCAAAATTTTTTCCTCACCCACCTTGGGCTTCAATTTCCTCTTACCAAGCTCTTATCACCACTGATGATCTATATCACGAAGCTGCTTTGAACCGCCTTTGCTTTCTAGCTGATGGCTGGCCTACTTCCATCAGCAAAGACCACACATGGCAGAATTCTCCAACAAATGATCAGAGGATGGTGTGAGAGATAAAAGGGCCACAGCTGTGGGTCCCACGAAGCCAATTTGCTCTACCCAACAAAAAAACTACTCCTTACCCCAAACTAAACTCTGGCAACCAACTGACCTAGTCAAGTTACTGGAAACACCTAGAGGGGTTAGTGCACAGTAAATATGATCCAATGTAAACTCATTAAAAATACTGCAAACCTCAGGATCTATGACTTGGTAGTCATGACACACCAGTATTTACATAGACAACACAGTCCCTAGCAAATATTTTCACTTTCATAAGCTCTAAAATCCTAATTGTTAGTGTCTAATAATTTTTATTTCATACTGTGATCATGTGTATATTTAGAAAATTTTCAGAAACACAAAGGTTTCATCACAATCATGGCATTTCATATAACCATAAAAAGAATTTACTGAATTTTAAAAGGGATTCAGAGTCAAATTTCGGAGGTCAAATACTTTTTTGCTGAAGACCACTTTATTTGGTTTTAACTATAATTTTTAAAGAATGATAAAGAATGATTCACATTACATTTTCTGAGACAGGATCAGAAAAATTCATTCTTGAAAATAACTATGACCCGACTGGAACAAAAGAAACCCTTAAAATGTTAGGATCACTTAAAAATATTTGCCTAGTTTAAAATATATAATATTACAATGTGTTATGTTAGTTTATATTAAATTAATGCATTAGTTTATATTACATGTTGCTTATTTATAATTTATTGTTATTTTACTGTTATATTAGTTTATTATACTTACCAGAAAACTTGATCTCAGTAGAGTTAAACATAGTTTTCCTAAATATCAAAGGTCCTGATTTCTATAATGAAAAACAAAGAAATACAGAAAGCTCTTGTTAAAAAAATTTCTCTCTACTGTTTAACAGTATAGTTTTATCCTGGAAAATACATAGTTCAAATCCTTTAACTCCTATGCCTGGAGTGATTATTCTTTAAAAATGTAAGTCTGGGACTTCCCTGGCAGTCCAGTGGTTAAGACTCTGTGCTTCCGCTGCAGGGGGCACAGGTTCAATGCCTGGTCAGGGAACTAAGATCCCACATGCCCCGTGGCTTGGCCAAAAAAAAAAAAAAAAGCATTAAAAACATAAATCTGATCACATCACTCACTGGCTTAGAACCTTGTCTCATGTAATCTCCTCCCTGCAATGGATGCGAGGCTCCGGAAGGCTCCTGGGGCCAGCAACACACGGCGGGTGAGGGCGGCTGCCACTGTACGATGACTGCTGCTCAGACAGAGAACCTGTCTGTGCATCTGCAGCTGCTCTCGTGGTATCAACATAAATGCACTTCTGATAAAACAACTGACCCTCTCCCTAAGTTATGGTTTACCGCTGTCTCTTTACAAGAGACCAAATCTCACTGCCGCTCACAGGGCCCCGCAAAACCAAGGCCTGCCCACCTCTCTTGCACCTTTCTCTCAGGTCCTCAAAAACATGACACTCCTTCCTGCCCTCAGGACCTTAGTAGTCAACCTGAAACTTACTTGAAATCCCCTCCCTGTCGCTCTCTTCATCTAGTTATTTCCTTCTTACCCCTGAAAACCCAGTTCAAATATCCCCTTCCACAGGGGGTCTTCCATTGGGGCCCACACCAGGCCAGGCCCTCCCTTCCATGGTCTGTAAGACCCATTCCTCACAACCCCGTGCCACAACCAAAATGAAATCTCACACTAGTTAGTTATTTAATGTCTGCCCTCACCAAGAAAAAAAATCCTGTGAGAAGGGATTACGATAAACGAACATGTGGTTAGGAATTAAGGAAAAACACTGATAGGACAAGCAGCTCTTTCCTGATAACCTCTTCTCCCTCCTCAACAGTTTCAACATCAATCAAACCCCGGGCCCAGACCCCTCCTCTGAGCTGCACATCCACATACCCAATTGCCTAAAGGTCATGTCCACTGGGACGTCCAATAGATGGTCCACACTCACCTGGCCTAATCCAGACACCTCCCCCCCTGCTCCTTACCAGCTCTCTTCCTGCGCTGTCTACCGTGGTTGTAGGCGCTGCCACCCCCAGTCATGGCTCCTTCCCGTCTCTCACCTCCGTCACCCCATCTCCACGGCATGCCTACTTTATCTCACAGGCACTTCCCAGATTTAGCTCTTTCTCTCCATTCCTGCCACCACTGCCCTAATTCAGGCCTACGCTTCTGCAATAACTGGTACCTCCGCCTCCAGACCGGAGCCTGTAATTCATCCTTTGATAGCAGCCACAGTGATTAGCAGGTATGTCTAAAACCCTTCAATGGCGCTTCCTCATTCACACCCCAAAGCTGCTAGTGGTGACCGGGGTGGGGCTAATCCAACCTATAAACGGGGTGTGTTGGGCCCACAAGGGGCCTTTAAACGTTTTTTTTTTTTTTGAATTAGTTGACATAATAAAAATATGGACTCTGACTTCACTTTAAAAAAAGAAAAGGAGACCTGGCAATTCTGTGCCTAGAACCACCCTGTAGGATCCACCAGCTGGAGTCAGTCTGTATGCAGCCGATTCACTTCCAACTTATTCGGACTTAGTTTATGCTACTGCCCACTCACTACAGAAGCAGCATCAAATGGTAAGTGTGGTTCTCTGAGTTTTGCTTTTTACTGTTCAGAGAAATTTAACGATGAAGATACGCAGGCTCTATCACTGGCACACAAAATAGGGCACCAACCCAGAAGAATCCTGTAAGAAATGGTTGCACTGGGTCTTAAAGATTCAGAAAGATATGTATTCTCCTTCCTTTATGCAGCTTTTGTGTTATAGGAAGAATTTGTAGCCTCTGGTACTTTCTCTTTCCGGTTGAGGAAATCAAAATATAAGTTTTGCCTTTAGAATTGGGACATCGTTTCCATACATGTGGAAAATACTCATCTCAAATGGAGCTGGATGAATCCTCTGAATCTAGAAAAGCAGGAGATAAGGCCTCTTCGATTTCCTGTCCCTCTTCAGCAAATCTTTCCAAAATTCTACCTCTGCATTCCTCCCACATCATCTCATGTAACTACTGGATGTCAAGTTCTCAAATGGCCTGCCCTGGAAAGGAAGAGTTTCCACACTCATGCCTCCAGACTAGCCTTGCAGACAGACATCCCTTAATTACACATCCTGCCCCCGCCCCCGCCCACACACACTCCCGGAGCTGTGATGTCAGGAACCCAAGAAGAGGGAAAGAGGGGTGGGGTGACTATTGCATGTTCCCTTCTCATTTAAAGAAAGAAAGAGGGCTTCCCTGGTGGCGCAGTGGTTGAGAATCTGCCTGCCAATGCAGGGGACACGGGTTCGAGCCCTGGTTTGGGAAGATCCCACATGCCGCGGAGCGACTAAGCCCGTGAGCCACAACTACTGAGCCTGCGCATCTGGAGCCTGTGCTCCGCAACAAGAGAGGCCGCGATAGTGAGAGGCCCGCGCACCGCGATGAAGAGTGGACCCCGCTTGCCGCAACTGGAGAAAGCCCTCGCACAGAAACGAAGACCCAACACAGCCATAAATAAATAAATAAATAAATAATTAAAAAAAAAAAGAAAGAAAGAAAGAAAAAAAAGGCGCAAGCGCTTTCTAAATTTATGCGGAAACTGAAGCCCTGGAAAATCCACTCTGTGGCCACACGGGTGTGGCCCTGTGGTTGCACCCGGGCACGAGGAGAGGTCAAATCCAAAGATGCCGCTAGGAGTGCCGAGGGGTTCAGGGCTCAGGTCTGAAAAAACGAGGACCTGATCTAGCCAGAGCATGTCGGAGCAGAGCGAGGCGCCAGGACTCCGGGAATGGTGATCCTCATGAACAGGGTTCAGAAGGGATAGCAATCCCCCAGCACACAAGCTTGACAGATCCTCCCCACAGCCCAGGTCGGGCCGGAGGAGGGGGCGCTCCCCGCGCCGAGCAGACAAAGAGCCCAGAGAAAGTTTCAGGGGACCCGGGGCAGGCCCGGCCAGATCAACAAGCCCGGGACCGGCTCCTGGAGCCCAGAGAGCCCGGGGAGGACCTGCGGGCCCGGGCAGCACCTCGCCTGGGTCCCGACACTCCACTTACGTCATTGATCGTCGCTGCCCAGAGCCCGAGCTCGGGGACGGCGCGCACAGCCGCCGGGCCCCAGCACAGGAGGCAGAGGGCGACTCGCAGCAGCGGGCGCCTGGCGGGAAGGCGGCCGCGGGACGGAAACCAGACCCCGGCCCGGCTGGTGGCGGCCATCTTGACGCAGAAGCCGCACCTGGCGCTCCGTGGCGCCCGCCACGCCCCAGGCCCGCACCTGGTGCAGCTCCGCCCCGGGCGGGTTCGGGTCCGGGAAGTGTGGCTGGGTCATGGAGGCGGGGCTCAGGGCCGGCCGGGGCGTGGAGCTAGAGGTGGGGCCAGAGAGTGGAAAGGAAAGGGGGCGGGAGAGAAGGAGGGGTCCGAGCGTAAAGGCGGGGCCGGGCAGGGAGGGGAGCCGGGAGAGGAGGCGAGGGGCGGGGCTCAGGGTTGGGCTGGAGTGTGGAGGCGGGGCCGGGCGGGCGTGGAGGAGATGGGCGGGGCTCAGAGTCAGGTCGTGGGTAGGAGGCGGGGCCGGAGGGGAGGCGGGGCTCTAAATCAGGTCCGAGCTGGAAGCGGCTTCAGCCCGAGGCGGGAAGCTGAGGTCCCAGAATTCGCATGGCTCTGGTCGGATGCTTAGTGGGAAATATAGGATGGAGCTACTAGCTAAAGTTTTTCTCTGTGTATTTCAGTTTCTTGAATCCTCTGCATTTGTCCCCCAACCCCCTCAGCTCAGGGGAAACAAATTGTTCTCTAAATTCATGGTAAGTGCCTGGAAAGTGCTTTGAGGTCCTGTCCGTTGAACCCAAGGCATTGTATTGTGAGTATAATGTCTGTAGGATGGTTAATGATTTTTAGAACAAATAAAGTTGCCTGGTTACTTAAAGCTCAGAGGGGCAGAGCTTGGGTCTGTCTTAACTGTGTACTTCGCCAGGCATTTTTGACTGTGAAACCTGAGTAAATGTCTTGCTGTCAAAGAGAACTACAGTAGTTTATTTATTATTAAATGTAAATGTAAATAATGTCCAGAAGGAGAATACAATCCTAGTTTAACATTGTCATTAACGTAAAATAGGATCGATTTATAGTCAAGAGGATCTGGCCTTATCAGTCATCTTAGTCACTTATTTAGACAGTAATTATTGAGAGCCTAATGTGTAATAAAGACGGCACGTGCATTCCATACGTGCCTTTCCCAGCAAGCAGTTGTGATCATTTCTATGTGGGTGGAAATAATAGACTACGCCAAGGCCTGGAGGAACAGAAAGACCTACCAGATGACTAGTTATTGGTGTGAGATGGACAGTGGCAAGACTGCGAATATTTAAACAGTAGCAGAACATTCAGGTCCTCCTAAGCACTTTAGTCTAAGACATCAGAGTGGCAATGATGGTTTTTAAGCAAGGAGGATGAAGTGACCAGATTATTTTGGTTAATCTGAGTCATATGAAAACTGTGTTAAGGAGGGCAGTGAGATGATCAGTTAAGAATATTTCAATACTTTGTATGACCAGTTAAGAATAAACTACAGTAATTCAGAGATGGTGGCCTCAACCACAGAAGCTTCCATTAGAATAGAGATTTGGATGGATTCCAGAAATGTGGGAGATGGAGATTTTAAATTAAAAAACCTTGGTGATTGATTAGATATTGGAGCTTAGGAAGGAGAGGAGTTGAGGCTGGAACCAAGGTATCTGGCTGGAACAAGTGAGGTGTGGAACATCTGGAAGAGGAGAAACGTTAGGAGATCCAGGACCAGATGGCTTCACAAAGGGGTAATTTATTTAGGTCACTGTACATTGGGGAAAGAGGGATACCCAAACAATTCAAGGAGTGTTGGACACAGAGTCTGAGTTGGTATTGGCTCCCTATTAGAATGAGAGGCATAAGGGGCCAAGTAATAAATAGAGTCTGGGCCCATAGTTGGATCCACTGGGTCCACAGACCCACATGGTGGTAATTATCGTGGTTCCAGATTGTATAATTGGAATATACATAATGAGTAGCTGAAATGACCTTACACTGGTCCTTGGTGTCTAGAATAAGAGCTGTCTTAACGGGGAAGTCCAAGTAGAAGCCTCTGAATCTGCCCCGCTGGCCAAACCATATTGTCTTCTGGGGGGAATGGCAGAAATTAGTGCTACCTTTAAAAGATGCAATGGTGGTGGCTACCATCACATCTCCATTTAACGCCTCTTCCATTGTAGGTGCTCCCGTTAGTACAATATTATTTACGAAGGATACTTTGTGTCCTTTTCCATTGATCCACTCACATCCCTCTATTCCAGATTTCCTTGTCCCAAATCTTCTGATCTTTTTCCTCCCAGATTCCTGACCAGCTAGCTAAGCCATTAACCACTGCCCATAAATCCATGTATGTTTCAACTTCAGACAACTTCCCTTTCCACAAAAAGTGAATAAACAGATGCATTGCCTAAAGCTCTGTCCCTGTGCCCCACCCTGGGGACACTGGAAGGATTTCTTCCTCACCTTTGTCTTTCAAGGCCACCCCTGAGTAAGACTAGAGTGCAGCTGCTATCCTTTTTCAACTTGCCCCTACATATGGAGCTGATCCATCTATGTACCAAGCTCAGGCTTTTAACCTCTCTATCAGCTGGTCATAAATAGGATCTTCCATGCAGCCCTGGGTGTGAACTGAGGGAGAAGCACTTTTGAAACTTTGCTTGATGTCAATGAGAGTAGATAAACAACATCTATTAACTACAAAGCCCTTGATGACAGAGAAACGATTGAAAAAGTTTTCTGAATTGGAAGAATTATTATTGTTAAAGTGCCCCTTCCCCCAAAAGTGATCTACAGTTTCAGTGCAATCCCTATCAAAATTCTATTTTTTCACAGAAACAGAAAAATCCTAAAATTTGTATGGAAACACAAGAGACCCTCAAACAGCCAATGCAATCTTGAGAAAGAAGAACAAAGCTGGAGGCATCACATTTCCTGATTTTAAACTATATCACATACAAATGTACTTATTTACAAAACAGAAAAAGACCTACAGATATTGAAAACAAACTTACGGTTACCAAAGGGGAAACGTGGGGAGAGGGATAAATCAGGAGCTTGGGATTAACATACACACACTATTTTAATTAAGATAGATAACCAATGAGGACTTACTGTATAGCACAGGGAACTCTACTCACTAGTGTGTGATAACCTATATGAGAAAAGAATCTGAAAAAGAATGAATATATATATATATGTATAACTGAATCACTTTGCTGTACACCTGAAACTAATACAACATTGTAACTCAACTATACTCCAATAAAATTTTTAAAAACTATATTACAAAGCTACAGGAAAAAAAAACCCTCCCCCCCCAAAAAACAGTATGCTATTGGCATAAAACAGACACATAGATCAATGGAACAGAATAGAGACCCTGGAAATAAACCATTGCATAATGGTCAATTAATTTTCTACAAAGTCTCCAGGAATACACAATGGGGAAAGGACAGTCTCTTCAATAAGTGGTACTGGGAAAACTGGATATCTATATGCAAAAGAATGGATCCTATCTTACACCATACACAAAAATCAATGCTAAATGGACTAAAGACTTGGTCATAAAGCTGAAACCACAAAACTCCTAGAAGAAAGTGAAGGAGCTAAGTTCCTTTACATTAGTCTTGGCAACGATTTTTTGGATTTGGGACCAAAAGCAAAAATAAATAGTGGGACTACATCACACTAAAAGCTTCTGCACAGGAAAGGAAACCATCAACAAAATGAAAAGCAACCTATAGAATGAAACTACTTGCAAACCACACATCCAATAAGGAGTTAATATCCAAAATATACAAGAACTCAGACATCTCAATAGCAAAAAAACCAACAACAAATAGCCCAATTTAAAAAATGGGAAAAACACCTGAATAGACATTTCTCCAAAGAAGACACACAGATAGCCAACAGGCACATGAAAAATGCTGAACATAACTAATCGTCAGGGAAATGAAAGTTAAAACCACAATGAGCGGCTTCCCTGGTGGCATAGTGGTTAAGAATCCGCCTGCCAATACAGGGGACACGGGTTTGAGCCCTGGTCCAGGAAGATCCCACATGCCGTGGAGCAACTAAGCCTGTGCACCACAACTACTGAACGTGCACTCTAGAGCCCATGAGCCACAACTACTGAGCCACTGTGCCACAACTACTGAAGCCTGTGTGCCTAGAGCCCATGTTCTGCAACCAGAGAAGCCACCGCAATGAGAAGCCCGTGCACCGCAACTAGAGAAAGCCCGTGCGCAGCAACGAAGACCCAACACAATCAAAAATAAATAAATAAATAAATGAAAATTAAAAAGAAAATTACAATGAGATATCACCTCACACCTATTGAGATGCCTATTATCAGTAATAAATAATAATAATACATAAATGATTAAATAAATAAATAGGAGAGAAAGAAAACCTCTTCCTTACAGTAGGACACCAACAAATAAATATAGAATGAATGATGGAGTTAGAAAATCGTCATTTGGTAACTGTCATACTTACACTTGACTCAGAAAGGATCATCAATTGGATTCTAAAATTAGTAAAAGTTTGTTGAGGAAGTATCTGCCACAAACTATATTAATTACAAAGGGGAAAATAGTAATTTTATAGTAGAGGAACCTGGCAGACACCACCTTAATGATCAAAGTTAATATCACACGGAGTGGGACAAATTGACATGATATGTCTCACGCTGTGATGCCCTGAAAAGAAGCAGCATCACTTCTGTGGTATTCCTGACAAAAATGCATCATCTGTATTGAATCATGGGGAAACTTCGGATAAACTCAAATTGAGGGACATTCTACAAAGTAACTAGCTAGATTGAATTTCTAACAGTTGCTTTTCACAAGAAACTTGTATATCATATAAATATTTTTCTATTGTGTCAAAATTTTATTGTTTACTAATGCTTCATACAGACCCCTTGTTATACAACCATTAAAATTGAAGAGCACTAGGAAATAGAATTGTTTCTAGAACACTAGCCAATCCTCACCAGTAGGTGACACTAGCAGATTGAAGATATTTTATATAAAATACTGTCTACTCTAAATGGCTTTTTAATCCAGAGTTTTCATCTTCCAACTTCAATTGACGATGCTATATATACCTCTAATTTAAGCCATTAACACCTTAATCAGTCAGCAAACATTGTGTGCCTTAGTGCTAGGTATCACACATTTGATTGCTGGTAATGGACTCAACAGGGATTTTACATTATTAAAGAACAAATGCTTTTATGTGTTATTTATTTATTTATTTTTCTTTACATCATCATTATTAAGCAAAATAATAACAGCATTTATTTTATTTATTTATTTTTTAAACATCTTTATTAGAGTATAATTGCTTTACAATGGTGTGTCAGTTCCTGCTTTATAACGAAGTGAATCAGTTATACATATACATATGTCCCCATATCTCTTCCCTCTTGCATCTCCCTCCCTCCCACCCTCCCTATGCCACCCCTCTAGGTGGTCACAAAGCACCGAGCTGATCTCCCTGTGCTATGCGGCTGCTTCCCACTAGCTACCTATTTTACATTTGGTAGTATATATAAGTCCATGCCACTCTCTCACTTTGTCCCAGCTTACTCTTCCCCCTCTCCATGTCCTCAAGTCCATTCTCTACGTCTGCATCTTTATTCCTGTCCTGCCCCTAGGTTCTTCAGAACCTTTTTTTTTTTTTTAGATTCTGTATATATGTGTTAGCATACGGTATTTGTTTTTCTCTTTCTGACTTACTTCACTCTGTATGACAGACTCTAGGTCCATCCACCTCACTACAAATGACTCAATTTCGTTTCTTTTTATGGCTGAGTAATATTCCATTGTATATATGTGCCACATCTTCTTTATCCATTCATCTGTCGATGGACACTTAGGCTGCTTCCATGTCCTGGCTATTGTAAATAGAGCTGCAATGAACATTGTGGTACATATCATACTGTTTTGATGATGGTAGCTTTGTTTTTTGTTTTTTGTTTTGGCTGCATTAGGTCTTTGTTGCTGCGCATGGGCTTTCTCTAGTTGTGGCAAGTGGGGGCTACTCTTCATTGTGGTGTGTGGGCTTCTCATTGCGGTGGCTTCTCTTGTTGTGGAGCATAGGCTCTAGTAGGCCTGTGTGCAGGCTTCAGTAGCTGCAGCATGTGGGCCCTAGAGCACACGGGCTTCAGTAGTTGTGGCTCATGGGCTCCAGAGCACAGGCTCAGTAGTTGTGGCACACAGACTTCGTTGCTCCACAGCATGTGGGATCTTCCCGGACCAGGGATCTAACCCATGTCCCCTGAATTGTCAGGTGGATTCTTAACCACTGCGCCACCAGGGAAGTCCCTGTATTATATTTTGAAATCAGAGAGCATGATACCTCCAGCTTTGTTCTTCTTTCTCAAGATTGTTTTGGTTATTTGTGGTGCTTTGTGTTTCCAAGTGCCCATTAATAGATGAATGGATAAAGAAGATGTGGTATATATATATATGCATACAATGGAATATTAGCCATAAAAACTAATGAAATCTTGCCATTTGCAACAACATGGATGGACCTAGAGGGTATTATGCTTAGTGAAATGTCAGACAGAGAAAGACAAATACTGTATGATTTCACTTATATGTGGAATCTAAAAAGCAAATGAACAAACATAGCAAAACAGAACAAAGTCATAGATACAGAGAATAAACAGGTGGTTGCCAGAAGGGAGGGAGGTGGGGGGAGGAGAGAAATAGGTGAGGGAGATTAAGAGGTACAAACTTCCAGTTGCAAAATAAATAAGCCATGGATATGAAATGTACAGTGTGGGAAATATAGTCAGTAATTATGTAATATCTTCGTATGGTGACACATGGTAACTAGACTTATCCTGGTGATCATTTTGAAATGTATAGAATTATCAAATCACAATGTTGTTTAACAGGAACTAACATAGTGTTGTAGGTCAATTACACTTCAAAAACAAACAAACTCATAGAAAAAGAGATTAGGTTTCTGATTTCCAGAAGTAGAGGGTGGAGAGAGGGGGAACTGGATGAAGGCATTCTAAAGGTACAAACTTTCAGTTATAAGATAAATAAGTACTAGGGATGTAACGTTATACATGAAATGTGTTAAGTGAGTAAATCCCAAGAGTTCTCAACACAAGGAAAAAATGTTTTTCTATTTCTTTAATTTTGTATCTATATGAGATGATGGATGGTCACTAAACTTATTGTGGTGATCATTTCATGATGTGTGTAAGTCAAATCATGATGCTGTACACCTTAAACTTATACTGTGCTGTATGTCAATCATATCTTTATAAAACTGGGAGAAAAAAAAATTAGGTTGTCATTTTACTGTTGAGTTGTAAGAATTATTTATAAATTCTGGATAAAAGTTCCTTTTATCCAGACTAATGATTGCTGACTTTGGATTGGAATATTTAATCCGTTCACGTTTAGTGAACTACTCATCACTGGCTAAGCAAGGAACACTGGGAATGCCAGTCAGACTTGTAAACTTCCTGAACTTGGAATATATTATCCAAGCTACAGACAGATCCATAAACAAAATGTGGAGGCCTCATTGGCCCAAGATGTTTAAGTACAACGTCTGATCAATGATTGGCTTACTACTAAGCTCTGCCTGACTCAGGGATGACCCCTTAAAAGCCAGACTTAAAAATAAAAACATGAATAATTTTTAAAAAGCAACTGAGCAGAGGCACCAGTGTTCAAACATTGCAGGAGAAACACAATCTACAGGATTAATTCAGGCAAACCCCTAAAGAAACAGTGAGAACAACAACCCCTGGAAGGAGAGGCAAATTAGAATCCATAGTTGTTGCAATATATGATCTGAAATATCCAGTTTCAACAGAAATAGATTAAATGGGTAAATAAACAAGAATATTAATGCATACACAGGAAAAAAGTAGTCAGTAGAAACTTTCCCTGAAGGGATCCAGATGTTGGGCTGAACAGGCATTTTATTATGTAAAAAGGCATCTATTTATAAATATGTTCAAACAATGAAAGAAAACCATTTTTCTTTTATCAAATAGAGAATATCAATAAAGAAAGAGAAATTATTAAAATAACTGAATGGAACTTCTGGAGTTGAAAAAATACAATTACTAAAATGAAAAACTCACTAGAAGGGCCCAATAGCAGATATGAGCCAGCAGAAGGAAGAATCAGTGAACCTGAAGGTAGATCATTACAGATAATCTCACCTAAAGGACAGGAAGAAAAAGAGTTGGAGAACCACACATTTTTGAATGAGAAACTATCTTCTGTCTTTGGAGAAACTATGTTAAAACAAGCCTCATGGAGTTAAGTACTCATGGAGTACTCCATGGAGTTAAAGAAGTAGCCTGGGGCTTCCCTGGTGGCGCAGTGGTTGAGAATCTGCCTGCCAATGCAGGGGACACGGGTTCGAGCCCTGGTCCGGGAAGATCCCACGTGCCGCGGAGCAACTAGGCCCGTGAGCCACAACTACTGAGCGTGCGCGTCTGGAGCCTGTGCTCCGCAACAAGAGAGGCCGCGACAGTGAGAGGCCCGCGCACCGCGGTGAAGAGTGGCCCCCACTTGCCGCAGCTAGAGAAAGTCCTCGCACAGAAACGAAGACCCAACACAGCCAAAAATAAATAATTAATTAATTAATTAATTAATTTAAAAAAAAAAAAAAAAGAAGTAGCCTGCATTCTCTTGTTCAGACTTGTAACATGATGGAATTTTGGTTTTCAGACTCCAGCTGATGGCCCTTTAATTTTAAGTCAAATGGGCTGGGCCTTAGAGCCTGCTTCCAGGGAAAGCGTTTGATCTCTAGCTCTGAAGTTTGTTACAGAGTCTGAACAGCATCTGCAGGCCTGGCTGATCTGCTTTACTGTGGTATTAATAGACTTCAATAAAATGTGCAAGTCAGAGCACTCTAAGAATATTCTTTAAAAGAAAGTATTCATTTGAAGCCATCTATTCCCTCTTCTGGACTGTTATACAAGACGGCAAGGCCTAGATTGCTGTGCTTTGCAAATCCCAATGTCCCAGTTCTGTTCAGAATATAGTCACTAATATTCTCAGTGAGTATCAGTTGAATGGGTGAGTTGATTGTATCCTCACATGGCTGATGTTCAAAAACACTTTTTTTTTTTTTCAAAAATACTTTTTTGGTTAGAATTTGTAGATGTGCAGTTTCAGTAAATCCACTGATTAATTTAAAATTATTGTGTCCTTAAGAGGTAGGAAGGGTTAATATACATAACTCTCAAGTGTCTCTTTCGAATATCTATGCATGGAATCCTATTTCAATAAAAGATATTATACATGAAAATATTCTAAAGTAGTGGTCTTTGGGTTACAATTTCTGGAAATAATCATTACATTAAAATACAAATAAGTTAGGTAATTTAGTCATGCTTTTTTAAGTTAAACAGGATTGGCAATTTTACTTCTATTCTTAGAGCTTTAAAAGGGAGAAAATAAAACCTACATATAGAAACATCGCACGTTACTGAAATGTTCATTAAAGAAAGCAAAACATCCTGTTTTCCCATTTGTCACTCAAGGTACCTAAATGTCTTTAGAGAAGTTAAGTTGCTGTTATAACTGGTTTATTTTGGGGTGAGTTACTTTCCCACCGACTCAGCAGAAGTTCCAACTTGCTTTTTTCATTGACCAGGAGAAGTTACAAAATTCTATACTTTCATGAGTCAGGACACGTCTGGCCAGAATCGACCTGATTTGTAAGATAAGAGCTGTGGTTTGGCCTGTTTCCTGAGAGGGAATCTCTGCTTGGTCTGGCGGACATGGAAGCAGAGGGAGGGTCTCCTCCTCCCTGGAGGGCACTCTGACACCTCAGGTCCCCAAATCCTGTGGGTAAAGTCACCGCTGCTTGCCGTCACCCATATATGGAAAGAGAATGGTCACCAAAGCTCAAATAACTAAACTCCAGGATGAGACTGATAGGAGAGGTATCTGGGCATCGCTGTGTAGGGAGTTGCCTGCCTCTGGGGGATGAGGGCCACTTTCCTGCACTCTGCCAACTTCCCCTACTGTGTGCATCACTGGCAAAGATTAAGTCTTTTTCTTTTCCTCCTCTCCTCTCCTCTCCTCTCTCCTCTCCCTTTTTCTTTCTCCCTTCCTTCCTCCCTCCCTCCCTTCCTTCCTTCCTTCTTTCTCTCTCTCTATTTTCCTTATTTATTTATTTTTTTGGCTGCGTTGGGTCTTAGTTGCAGCACACGGGATCCTTCGTTATGGTGCTCGGGCTTCTCTCTAGTTGTGGTGTGCAGGTTTTTCTCTCTCTAGTTGTGGCGCGAGGGCTCCAGAGCGCGTCGGCTTTGTAGTTTGTGGCATGCAGGCTCTCTAGTTGAGGTGTGTGATTTCAATAGTCGTGGCATGCTGGGCTTAGTTACCCTGCAGCATGTGAGATCTTAGTTGGACCAGGGATCGAACCCACGTCCCCTGCATTGGAAGGCGGATTCTTTACTACTAGACCACAAGGGAAGTCCCTTTGTCTTTTCTTTTTTGAATTAGTTTGCATTACTTTGGAGGCAGTTGATAACATAATCAGGGACAATATTTCTACTATGACAAATGGTGAGTTTGTACTGCATAAGCAAGGAAATTGGGAGAAGCCTCTGATTGGGAGAAGCCTCGATAACAAGCATAAGGTCCTTTCAAGGACCTTGCCACCTCCCTTTCCTACAGGGGGTTGCAGGAGAAGGTGTTGCAATCTTTACTGTACACTGATGGACACTTGGGCTCCAGGAGAGCAAAGTGACCTGACCAAGATTGCCCAAGGAAGGCTCACAGGACTGCTTCCTGTCCAGCCCTTGCTGCTGGCTGCGTGGTCTGACTCCTGAGGCCCTGATTCTTCTCGCTTCTCCTTTCTACTCAGAAAGAAAGGCCAGAAAAAGGAATGGAAAGGGGGGTGGGGGGAGGGGAGAAAAGAAAAGGAAAAAGGAAAGAAGAAAAAAGGAGAGAGGTGGGGAGGGGGAGTGAGGGAGGGAAGGAAGGAAGGAAGGGAGGAAAAAACAACCCTCCCAAGGCAGAGCTAGTCTCACCTGTAGGTCACAAGTATTTCTGGTATTTGTTTATTTCTCTTGCTCTCCCCAGCCCTGTCCCAGCCCGGCTGAAGAGAATGACTGACTTGTTTCTCCCTGTTTTCTCTCCCAGACTTTTTGCCCATAAGAGCCACTTACAAAAGTAATTTGAGTTTATACAAAAAAGAACTTGAAGGGCTACGTTCAGTTCATGCTCAGAAGTCTATACAAGACTTTGCCAGGGATCGGGTCCTCTGAAAGTTACTTCTTTCAAACATTCCAGCGTGGCTGAGAGAAGAACACGGTGGTACCGATGGTCTCAGCGAGGAGACTTTAAGTGTCGGAACAAGGGTAGTCCGGCTCCATTCTCCTGGTGGGAAAAGGAGGCTGGGATGGGAGTTCTGCCCATCACGCCCCATCTACCCAAGGCCCTGGGGCATCGCTGTGGGGTTGAAGTGAATTTCTCTGCCATGTTTGTTAATGTCTCAGGAAAAGCCGGAAGTCACAGCTTTCTCTCTACAGCAGAACTGGCCCAGGCTTTCCAGCCCTTCTCAGGCCACACGGCACATACTGAGCAAACTGGACAGGATTTGGGGGGCTGTGGGCATTTGATGACCTAGTCATTATATATTTGTTTACATTATGTAATTAAAAACACAAAACACAAGGTGTATTAGTTTAGATATTTAATATTAAATGTGTATGAAACTCCCAAGTATGTTTTTCAATTTGCTTATTTATCTTACAGATGCAAACATACTTTTTTAAAAAAATATTTATTTATTTGGTTGCGCTGGGTCTTAGTTGCAGCAGGTGGGCTCCTTAGTTGTGGCTCATGGGCTCCTTAGTTGCAGCATGTGTGCTCCTTAGTTGCGGCATGTGTGTTCCTTAGTTGCAGTGGCGGCCTCCTTAGTTGCGGCTCATTGGCTCCTTAGTTGCGGCTCATTGGCTCCTTAGTTGTGGCATGCAAACTCTTAGTTGCAGCGTGCATGTGGGATGCAGTTCCCTGACCAGGGATCGAACCTGGGCCCCCTGCATTGGGAGCGCAGAGTCTTAACCACTGTGCAACCAGGGAAGTCCCGAACATACCTTTTTTTTTTTTGGCTGCATGGCTTGCAGGATCTTAGTTCGCTGACCAGGGATCAAACCCGCGCCCCTTGCAGTGGAAGCACGGAGTCCTAACCGCTGGACCACCAGGGAAGTCCCCGCGAACATACCTTTTTACCTTGGGTTTTTTTGCTTGAGCTAGCCAGTCAGTTCCTGATCAAGACATTCTCAATAGTTACCACCAGTAGGAAACTTTATTTGCACAAAGTAAAAAAATAAAATTTTTCTATTGATTTTCAAATAACCATTCAAAAATTTCCAACAGTAGAAATGATCTTTATAGGCTCTAACAGCCTTTTGTTTTTTTCCTTTCACGGATAAAATGTGGTGCTGCCATTTCTCCTAACAATGCAGCTTCCTTTCCAACCCTCAGAACTTTCTTGTCTGGGGCATTTCACAGTAACAATAGAGTTGGCAGACCCTGGAGACTGGGGCACCTGGGCTGGCATCCAGGACCAGGACCCAGACTGTGAGGGCCACACACTGATCCCTGCAGGCTGCAGTGGCTTGGGCGAGGCTACTCACAAATGCAACAGACCTGGGGATGCCAGTGGCCCTGCGCCTGCGCGGCTGCCCCGGGGGCTGAAGGGATCAACACTGAAACTGACCACATCAGTCTACCGCTTTACTAGCAGAGTAAGTGAGCCTCCCCTTGCCTCAGTCTGCCCATCTGTGACATGGAGGTAACAGGAGTACCTACCTGGTAGGGTTGTTATGAGGATTAAAGGACTGCCAGGCCTGGCCACATAAGAAGTGCTATCTATGTGTTTGTTAAATAAAGTTAAAAGGCTCTCGAACAGACCCCCAAATCACATGCTTAGAGCCAGCCAGAACTGGATTCCTTCGTTCTGAATTCTGGCTCCCGCCCTCTCTAGACACGGGCCATAGCAGGCCCTCAACCTTTACAGCCTCTGTTTCCTGGCCCATGCGTGATGATGGCACTGGTACCCACGTTAATGATGTACAGATTAATGTACAGTTCACATAAAGCGCTTGAGACATAACAAGTGCTCAACCAGCAATGGCTGTTATGACCCAGCAGAGCCAGGACGTGAACTCAGGGGTCCTAAGCTCTAAGCTTGTTCCCTGTACACTGCCCGCATCTCCCTCCTACGAGTCTTGCCTTCCCACAGAAAAGCGCTTAACCTCTTGGACTCTCTTCTAGAATTTTTTTTTTTTTTGCCGTGCCACACGGCATGCAGGATCTTAGTTCCCTGATCAGGGATTGAACCTGTGCCTCCTGCAGTGGAAGGGCAGAGTCCTAACCACTAGACTGCCAGGAAAGTCCCTTCTACGATTTATTTTAAATCTTTCCACTCAGATTGTATTTTTCAACCGTCTAATATTTTTTTGTTCTTCATCTTTGGGCTCTCTGGAGTGGTTTTTCCATATCTTTAAAAAAGCAATGTCAAGAGTGGTCAGAGCAATTGCATCGAGGGCCAGGCATCAAGGGAATTCCTTTGCAAAGGCACTGAGGCAGCCAGTGGCCACGTCTTTCCAAGTCTCAAGTAAGTACCACGCATCTTTCCTCATTCATATTTTATTAGGAAGCCAGATCGGAGAATTCATCAGTTATAAAACTTTAAATATGAAATGAATCACTCTTATCAAAGAGATGATTCAGGTGGGAATACCAGATTTTTCTTAAGAGCAGAAGCAAAGGCAAATATGGCATTTTATTTTACAAATATTTAAGAGTCATGAAAAACGAAAAGAACTTTAAAAAAACAACTTTGTGCCAATGTGAACATCCAGGAACTGCTGTGGAGATGGGGCTGTTAGAGCTTAAATGTTAAGATCATCCAGAAAAGTGACATGAGTCATCTTTTATTAAAATAGAATATCTTTGTCTCTTTCCACCATATACATATAGATATTTTCTCTTTAAATAAATATATGTTACGTATTCTAAACGATGACTTACTTGACAACATTCACGTGGTGCTTTCGGGCCAGGGCATTGACTTGGTAAGGAAGACAAATACCAAAAACATCGAGTGTACGTGGGTTCTTGTAAGGCGGAGTTTCCAGGACTTGGGAATGTGTCTCAGCTCTCCTCACATGAGGACTTCTGAGTCTTCTGAGGAGTCGTCGGCAAATAGGAGTTCATCTGACGCTGGGCTCCCCAAGGGCAGCGTGCTGCACTGGGACCAGGAGACCGCATTCCTTACCAGCCTATCCTCCAGTAAAACACCGTTCCTTCCCGCCGTCCCTGTCGCCGGGGCGGCGGGAGCCTGCTCTTCCCAGCCCTCGCCGACCCCGTTCAGGATGTACCTTCCCTCGTGAGGTCTGTTGTCATGGACTTCTGCGGTGACCACGCTGACGGTGGCGCCGGGTGTGCAAGAAGCAATGACCAAGTCGGGATGGGTATTCACGTCCAGCTGAGCAAGTGCCGAGCCCTCGGCCGGGCCCTCGCGGCTCTCCGGAAACCGTGTGTTGACGTAAATGATGTCGGCTTCGTCCTGAACTTCAGGCAGGCTTTCCAAGAGCTTTTCTAGCTGCAGCCTCAGCATTGAAAAGGTGGGGCGGTCCAAGGGCTCAGCTCTCCAGCAAGAGTGCATGACTTCATACCTAGAAGCAAAGAAGAGGGTGTTATCTCCTGGCGCAGCACGCACAGCCCAAGTGCAATGCGCCCCTGCTTCTCCCACTCAGGTGGGAGTGGAGGGGCTGGGGGGAGGGGGAAGGGAGCGGGGGTCCTGGGAGCAGACAGGTGTCAGCACCAGCTCCACACTCACCATCGTTCCAGGCCTTGGGAGGCTCGAGGAATGAAATCGAGAGGGGGGCTGGCGTGGGCAGGTGTGTGAAGAGTAAGGGCAGTGCTGTGACAGCGGCGGGTGAGCCCTGGGCTGGGACAGCCCCTGATTTGAGGCGGCCGCAGCTTCGTGGCACGTGTGGGGCTGCTGAACCTCGGCCACCCGATGTTGCTCCGTGAAGGAGAAACGCTCTGGGGTCCCTGCTCTTCTCCGTGACCTCGACCTCCTCCAGTAAAATCAATAACCGCCGACCTGTCATCGGCATTCACTATCTGACAGCCATCGTGTAAGGTACTTTTAGAGATACTAGCACGCGCTAGCAGCACGAGCCCACACACAGGTACCGTGATCCCCATTTTACAGAGGAGGACCCTCAGAGCGCGATGCTTGGCCCCAGGACGAGGCTGAAGCTGTGACCCACATCAAAGAGTGTCTGACGCCAGAGCCCATGTTCTTAACCACTGAGCAGCCCTGCTTGCCATGGGTCAGACCCTGACGGGTTTAGGTTCTACCCTGTGGGCAAGGGGGAACCACAGAAAGATTGTGCTGCGGTGCATTCCCATGACCAGATGATAATTTTAGGAAAGTTGCTTTGGATGTCACCCAAAGGATGTATTAGGATCCTGGGGGTGATGAGAAGAACAAGACAGGAGACAGAGGAGCCCGCACTCCCCTGGAGGAAACAGGGACCCGCTCGTTCACGTACATATACTGTGGACGTCACTGCGCCAACGTTCCCACAAGTGTCACCACCCCCAGGCCCCGCCAAGCCCTGGACCTCTATGGTCTGACAGTACTAGCAGACCCCGTTTTATTGCACTTCGTTTTATCACACTCCAAAGATACTGTGTTTTTTTTTTACCAGTTGAAGGTTTGTGGCAACTCTGCATCGAGCAAGTCTATTGGTGCCATTTTTCCAGGAGCATTTGCTCACCTGGTGTCTCTGTGTCACAGTTTGGTAATTCTGACAATATTTCAAACTTTTTCCATTATTGTTATGTTTGTTAGGGTGACCTGTGATCAGTGATCTCTGATGTTACTATGATAATATTTTTGAGGTGCCACAAACTGTGTCCACGTAAGACAGCAGATTTAATCAATGGACGTTTTGCGTGTTCTGATTGCTCCACCGACCGGCCATTCCTCTGTCTCTCTCCTTCTGCTTGGGCCTTTCTATTCCCTGAGACACAACAATAGTGAAATTATGCCAATTAATAACCCTACAATGGTTTCTAAGCGTTCAACTGAAATGAAGAGTCACAGGTCTCTCACTTTAAGTAAGCTAGAAATGATTAAGCTTAGTGAGGAAGGCATGTCAAAAGCTGAGACAGCCCGAAAGCTAGGCCTCTAGTGCCAAACAGCCCAGTTGTGGATGCAAAGGAAAAGTTCTTGAAGGAAATTAAAGGCGCTACTCCAGTGAACACACGAATGATGAGAAAGCAAAACGGCCTTACTGCTGATGTGGAGAGTCTGAGTGGTCTGGATAGAAGATCAAACCAGCCACAACATTCCCTTAAGCCAAAGCCCAATCCAAACCAAGGCCCTAACTCCCTTCAGTTCTATGAAGGCTGAGAGAGGTGAGGGAGCTGCAGAAGAAAAGTGTGAAGCTAGCGGAGGTTGGTCCATGAGGTTTCAGGAAAGAAGCCGTCTCCATAACAAAAGTGCAAGGTGCTGGTGTAGAAGCAAGTTATCCAGAAGATCTAGTTACGATCATTAATGAAGGTGGCTACACTAAACAACAGATTTCCAATGCTGACAAAACGGCCTTATATTGGAAGAAGATGCCACCTAGGACTTTCACAGCCAGAGAGGAGAAATCAATGCCTGGTTTCAAGGCTTCAAAGGACAGGCTGACTCTCTTGTTTGGGACTAACGCAGTTAGCAGGTGACTTTAAGTTGAAGCCAATGCTCACTTACCATTCCAAAAGTCCCAGGGCCCTTGAGAATTATGCTAAACCTACTCCGCCTGTGCTCTATAAATGGAACAACAAATCCTGGATGACAGCACACCTGTTTACAACACGGTTTAATGAATATCTTCAGCCCACTGTTGAGACCTACTGCTCACAAGAATGGATTCCTTTCAAAATATTCCTGCTCATTGACAACGTATCTGGTCACCCAAGAGCTCTGATGGAGATGTACAATGAGATGAATGTTGTTTTCATGACTGCTAACACGACATCATACTGCAGCCCAGGGATCAAGGAGTCATTTAGATGTTCACATCTTATTATTTAAGAAATATATTTTGTAAAGCTAGAGTTGCCATGGATAAGAGACTCCTCTGATGAATCTGAACAAAGTAAATTGAAAACCTTCTTGAAAAGATTCACCCTTCTAGGTGCCATTAAGAACATCTGTGATTCATGGCAAGAGGTCAAAATATCAACATACACAGGAGTCTGAAAGAAGTTGATTCCAACCCTCATGGATGACTTCGAGGGGTTCAAGGCTTCACTAGAAGAAGTAACTGCAGATGTGGGGGGAAGAGCAAGGGAACTAGAATTAGAAGTGGAGCCTGAAGATGAGACTGAACTGCTGCAATTTTAACCTGTTTTTTTTTTTTTTTTTTGCCTGCACGGAGCAGCTTGTGGGATCTCCGTTTCCCAACCAGGGATCAACCTGGGACCTCGGCAGTGAAAGTGTGGAGTCCTAACTACTGGACTGCCAGGGAATCCCCTGAATTGCTGCAATTTTATGATGATATATATATTTAAAAAATTTTTTTATTAATTAATTTATTTATTATTTATGGCTGTGTTGGGTCTTCGTTTCTGTGCGAGGGCTTTCTCTAGTTGCGGCAAGTGGGGGCCACTCTTCATCGCGGTGCGCGGGCCTCTCACTATCGCGGCCTCTCTTGTTGGGAGTACAGGCTCCAGACGCGCAGGCTCAGTAATTGTGGCTCACGGGCCTAGTTGCTCCGCGGCATGTGGGATCTTCCCAGACCAGGGCTCGAACCCGTGTCTCCTGCATTGGCAGGCGGATTCTCAACCACTGTGCCACCAGGGAAGCCCTATGATGATATTTTAATGGATAAGGAGTTGCTTCTCATGGATGAGCAAAGAAAGTGGTTTCCTGAGATGGAATCTACTCCTGGTGCAGATGCTGTGAAGATTGTTGAAATGACAATAAAGGACTTAGAATATTACATAAACTGAGCTGATAAAGCAGCAGCAGGGTTTGAGAGGACTGACTCCAAGTCTGAACGAAGTTCTCCTGGGGGTAAAATGCTATCAGACAGCACTGCATGCTACAGAGAAATCGTTCATGAAAGGAAGAGTCGATCGATGCGGCAAACTTCACTGTTGTCTTGTTTTAAGAAACTGCCACGGCGACCCCAGCCTTCAGCAGCCACCACGCTGATCAGTCAGCAGCCCCCAACATCGAGGCAAGACCCTCCACCAGCAAAAGGATTACGACTTGCTGAAGCCTCTGATGATGGTGAGCAGTTTTTAGCGATAAAGTGTTTCTTTAAAAAAAAATTTATTTATCTTATTTATTTGGCTGCACCAGGTCTTAGTTGTGGCACGCGAACTCTTAGCTGTGGCATGTGGGATCTAGTTCCCTGACCAGGGATCGAACCCGGGCCTCCTGCCTTGGGAGCACGGAGCCTCAGCCACTGGACCACCAGGGAAGTCCCCACAAAGTGTTTTTAAAATTAAGGTACGTGCACCATTTTCTAGACATAATGCTATTGCACACTTAACAGACTACAGTATAGAAATCATAACTTTTATATGCACTGGGAAACCAAAAAATTCCTGTGACTCACTCTACTGCAGTGCTCTGGAGCTGAACCCGCAATACCTGGGAGGCGCGCGTGTACTGGGGGAAGGAATGGAGGGGAGGGGGACCCTGAAAGACATCTGCTGGCTGAGGGGACCCAGTGGGATAAGAAAGAACAAGGTGGCTCCCGCCTGTCACCCTGGAGACGAGGGGACCGAGTGCCGGTGCCACCAACCACAGTGGCTGCAGCTGGGAGGCTGTGAGTTCGGCCGAGGAAAGGTCCCCCAGAGGTGATGGGGGCACCACCCAGAGCGGCCTCTAGGGTGACGGGGACCTGGTCATTCAGAGGTGGGGGTGATGCTGTAAGAAGAGGTGGCCCTCAGCGGGCAGGACCGGGGAGCGGGGCTCCAAGCACACCCTGTTATTTCCATTGCTGTATTTCTCAGGGTTGACTGTAAAATGACCGAGGGGCAACCAGACACCGGAGTCAACTCCACTAAGGTGAGACAGCAAACAGAGATGCTCAAAAGTATCTGCCTCAGTTTTAAAAGAAAAGACCCCAGATATGGAAATGCAGAGAGCCCTCTGGGGGATGCTGTCGTTGGCCAGCATCCAGACTGGAGAGGGGACCTGGGAAGCGGGCCTGGCTCACCAGAGCCTCTGCGAGCCCGCGGTGTGAGCAACCAGCCGGGGGGTGGGGACCGCAGAGCCGCTGCTTCCTCCGGCGGCTGTTCCCCAGCCTCCCTCCCCCAGCCGCACGGCACTGCTGACGCTGCAGCGCTTTCACCTAAAAAACCACGTCTCAAACACCGAGTCAGCATTCCCTCGGCACGGCTCTGCCCGCAATGTCTAAAACCACAATGTGACACAGCTTAGACCCTGCTAAGACCCCAGATAATCAACTTCTCCTGGAGCACCAAAGAAGCCAAGAAAGAAACAGCCACAAAAGTCTCCATTCAATATTGTTTGACAGAAATGGCTTCCTCATTTGCAGAAGCAAACATTTCATTCATGTGGCCCTTTCAGAAACGACCGTGAAGCCCCAGATCTAATTGAATTAGGATTTCATGATGTTTCTTTTAAAGGGCTTATGATTTCTGTTTCTGTTCTATATGTTACGGATTTACAACCATAATCACCACCACCACTACCACCCCCCCCAAGCAGTGTGAGGCTCTGATCAAAAAAAACTTTCCTTCTGTTTGGCCGCGGTGGATCTGGGAGGCCCATGTGCAAACTGACCGGGGCCTTCTCACCGGCGCGAGGAAGCAGGGCCAGAGTGTGAGTGTGGGTGTGCGTGTGTGGAGTCCTGCCCAGGCCCACCTGCCCGAGCAGCGCGGCCCGGCGTTCCACGGCGGAGCCCACGCAGGCCCACGGTCCTGAAATGTTCTTGCTAAACATGGTGCGAATGCCCCTCTCCGAGCCCGTGACCCCTGTTACGCTGGGGAGAGACTCATCATTAGGAAGGTTCAGATCACCGAGCTAGAGGCAGCGCCATAAGAAATGATTTTTAAAAAGTCGGCAAGGGGGCTTCCCTGGTGGCGCAGTGGTTGGGAGTCTGCCTGCCAATGCAGGGGACACGGGTTCGAGCCCTGGTCTGGGAAGATCCCGCGTGCCGCAGAGCGGCTGGGCCCGTGAGCCACAATCACTGAGCCTGCGCGTCTGGAGCCTGTGCTCCGCAACAAGAGAGGCCGCGATAGTGAGAGGCCTGCGCACCGCGATGAAGAGTGGCCCCCACTTGCCGCAACTAGAGAAAGCCCTCGCACAGAAACGAAGACCCAACACAGCCATAAATAAATAAATTAATTAATTAAAAACAACAAAAAAAACTTTAAAAAAAAAAAAAAAAAAAAAAAGTCGGCAAGGTGTTTGGGAGGGGATCGACTTGTAAAGATGTTATCACGGGCACCATATGTGACGCTTAGCGTGCGTGCTTCCTGCAGGCTGAGCTCTCCACACACTTCTTTGTTAACCCTCCAAATACCTCTGCAGAATACGTGACTATACTTTTTTGGTGGCTGACCACGTGGCACGGAGCGGTCAAGTCAGCTGCAGTGGCCACACACGTGGCTAGTTAGGAGGCAGAGCCTGGCCTCTCTGACTCCAAGTCCCAGGCCTCTCCCTGTACTGTCCACCCCGAAGACAGAGGGGCCTGTTGGGATGGGAAGGGCACTGTGGTCCTGCACGCTGGGAGCTGGGGGGGTCTCACGCCCGGCTGAGTGTACAGTCTCCCTGGGATAGTTTTTTTTTTTTTAACAATATTATTATAATTATTTTTATAAATTTATTTATTCATTTAGTTATTTTTGGCTGCGTTGGGTCTTTGTTGTGGTGCGCGGGCTTCTCATTGTGGTGGCTTCTCTTGCTGTGGAGCACAGGCTCTAGGCACGCGGGCTTCAGTAGCTGTGGCTCGCGAGCTCTAGAGCGCAGGCTCAGTAGTTGTGGTGCATGGGCTTAGTTGCTCCGCAGCATGTGGGATCTTCCCGGACCAGGGCTTGAACCCGTGTCCCCTGTGTTGGCAGGCGGATTCTTAACCACTGCACCACCAGGGAAGTCCATCCCTGGGATAGTTTTAAAACATACATTTCTGGGCCTGCTCTGTACCAAGAGAATCACAATCTCCAGGCACAGGGCTGAGGAATCACGTTCTTAGAATATCCCCTAAGCAATTCTGATGACCAGCCTGAAAGCAAAGTCACTGGCTTAGATTTCTAAATTTCCTGATTCAAGATATTCCTGTTGATTGGTTTGTTTAAGATGCTGAATGAAAAGAGAAGCATGACTGCAGCAAAAGAGGGCAGAGAATCATCCAAGTACCTCATGCATTGTAAAGCAGACCTATTTACCTACAGGATATATAGTCATCCCTCGGTATCCATGACAGATTGGTTCCAAAAGCCCCAGCGGATACCAAAATCTGCAGATGCTCAAGTCCCTTACAGTCAGTTGGCCCCCCGTATCTGTGGGTTCCGCATCCACCCATACAGAGGGCCGACTGTATTTCCTAGAGGGGCTTACAGAACTTGAGAACACGTGCGGGCTCACTGGAGACGTGCACACACCGCTTCCCACACCAGGAGAGGCTTCTGGCCCGGACATCTGCGTGTGTCATCTTCTGCCCACGCCCGCCCGGCTGAGTGTCCCCACCCACTATGGCTGTGTGTCCCCAGGTCTTTGCAGGGCGCCCCGAGATGGAGAGCAGCTGACTCACAGTTCATCCAAGCAGTCCTCTGGCTGTTTCAGCCTGTGGCCGTGGAGAAGATAGTCATATATTTCGTGGTTCTGGACGCCGGGATAGGGGGTCATTCCTCGTGTGGCTATTTCCCACATGGTCACGCCAAATGCCCACTGAGGACAAAGCGACAACGTCAGGATGCAAGTCTTTCCAGAAAGGCTGAATGGACTTTTTCATCGGGAAAGGTCATTTCCTTAGAGCCCCGGCGGTCGTGCACAAAGCTGACAATTATGTTTGAGATACGCCGCTCTCCCCAAACGGCAACAACGTGGGGCCAGAACGTCACAGTTCCCCATTTTTACTAAAGCTGTTTGGGAAATGAGACAAAGGCAGATCTAGCCCTGTGTCACATCAGTGCTCTGTTTAACGTTCTGTTCCTACTGTTGTCGGCAAGTGTTTTCTTTTCCCGATCTCTGGTTAAGGGTATCAATACACAGCACCTTTTATACAGCATCTTAGTTCCAAACAGCCATGGGATGAATTCATTTAATTTACTGTGAATATGAAATATCTTAGTTGCAGGCAATGAGTCACTGTACTGTAGCAGAGGAAAGGGGAAATAAATTAAGGGCCTTTGCCATCCTCTGAAGGTCAGGCTACTTCACCAGAATCTAATGTTCTGCCTGAATTAAAGCATGTAGCGATAAATAAAGAGAAGTGTGAGCATGCCCCAATCCTCAGCTGATCAAAGACTAAGATGTCCTGCAGCACCAGCTTGAGTCATCTCTTTCAGCATGCCTTCATCTTTGCAATGCGGGGCCCTGAATCAAAACTCTGTACATACGTACCACGTCACTTTTACTGGTGTATACTCGGTCCGCGAGACTCTCTATGGCGATCCATTTCACAGGCATCTTAGCGATGCGGCCCTGGCGGTAGTAGTCGCCACTGTAAATCTTCTTAGAGAGGCCAAAGTCTGCGACGCAGACAGTCATGTCATCTCGCAACCTACAGAGAGAGACAGAGTGAGTTCATGTCCTCAGCGACCTCAGAGGCAAAGCCTTAAATCACAGGTCTGCACCCGACGCAGCTGAAAATATTCACAATGAGTAACCAAAAGAGAGAGACCCCACAGCCTGTGAGGGTCCTGCTTTGGGACCAATGGCAGAGCAAGTGAGGGGGAACCAGATGAGTTATACCTTTCTACCCTTCTGGTCTGTGTGGCAATCTGGACCAACCAGGGCACCTGGGCACAGAGGATGGAGCCACCTGCAGGAACAGAGGTGCACGGGAGTAGACAGAGCAGCAGCTCCAAGCCAGGGCCCCCTGGTGGACTCATCTAGAGCCCAGTAGCCTTCCTGCCTGACGTCTGGAAGCAGCACTGGCTCTATAGATTAAGTAAGCCACTTGACAGCTTGGGGGAGGTGGGGAAGCACGTGCTGTAAGCGGGGGACACCGGACTTCCTGCTAAGACGGTGCCAGGTGGTACCTGAGGAATTAACTGGAAAATTAAAGGAATACAATTGCATTTACAGTCCAAGCAGTTAAAATTGATCTTAGACAAGAAGGAGAGGAGGAGGAGGAATGAGTGGTCTGGAGGTAGGGCGACTACCTTGTCCCTGTTTGCCTGACACTGACATTTAAAACTAAAAGTCCCACATCCTGGGAAATCCCTCAATTCTGGACAAACTGGACAGCTGGTCACCCTACCTCGTGGGAAAAACATGAAGGAAATGTTAAGGGGAAGAAAAGGTTTTCATGATTCTCCCTCCATGGTAGACAAATTATTTAAATGAAAAACAAAACCAAGATCCCTTTGGGTTTTCAAAAATGAGGTGAAAGTGATAGAGGGCTGGGGGGCAGGGTTGGTTAAGAGGAGGGAGGGGACAGGCTCCACTGTCACATCTCCAATGAAGAAAAACGAACGACAGCAATACATTTAAGGAACACTCTCTCTTCTTGCAATAGTAAATTTCAAATCAAGAAATAGTTATTGTTTTTGAAGATTTACAGCAGATAATGGCTGTTGAAGCAGACTGAAGAGATGGGGAAGGTGAAGTTCGAAGTTCTTGTATAAGCCCTCGTCTCTCTGCTGCAAAAGGAAAGCTCTGGTGTAGTCAGGACCAAACTACTTCACAAGGCAGCATCATGGAAACTCAGGGACGAAACCATTATGATTTTCATTACTGTCTTCATGATCAGCTGACTTATATGTAACTCTGGATCCAAATAAGCTGATGGCAGTTGGGGAGGATCCCAAAGTTCACACCTAGTATTCCTAGCTGAGTGAGAGTGTGAAAATACAAAAGTAGTCACACATAAACACACTACTATACAGAAAACAGATAACTAATAAGGTCCTACTATATAGCACAGGGAACTCTACTCATTACTCTGTAATGGTCTATATGGGAAAAGAATCTAGAAAGGAGTGGATATATGTATATGTATAACTGATCACTTTGCTGTACACCTGAAACTAACACAACATTGTAAATCAACTATTCTCCAATAAAAATTTTAAAAAAAAGAAGTCACAGGGGAGTTTTGGAGGCCAGCCAGACTCTTAGAGGCAGAGGTAGTGAAAACCCGCAAGCAAACACCCAGTCATGTGTCAGGGTGGTAGAAACCCCATCTCCGGAGCCTGCCACACTGTCGCCTCCCAAGCTTAGTCCTCCTCCATACTTTAACATCAACAGGCCACCCCACATGCCCACAAATATCTACCACCATGAGGTCCAACCCACTCCAGGATGGGCCAGGACTCTTACATGCAGTTTCGAGCAGCTAAATCTCGATGAAGAAAGTTCCTGTTGCTCAGATACTCCATTCCCTGGGCAATGTCCACCATGAACTTCAACAGTGTCTGCAGAGGAATATGCTAGGGGGTGGAAGACACAAGGAGACAGATTATTACTATTATTATTTTTCTGGCCACACCATGTGGCTTGCAGGATCTTAGTTCCCTGACCAGGGAATGAACCCGGGCCCTGGCAGTGAAAGCGCAGAGTCCTAACCACTGGACCACCAGGGAATTCCTGAGAGACTATTATTATTATTTTTTTATAACTTTATTTATTTATTTATTTATTTATGGCTGCGTTGGGTCTTGGTTGCTGCGCCCGGGCTTTCTCTAGTTGCAGCGAGCAGGGGCTACTCTTTGTTGCGGTGCGTGGGCTTCTCATTGCGGTGGCTTCTCTTGTTGTGGAGCACAGGCTCTAGGCACGCAGGCTTCAGTAGTTGTGGCACGCAGGCTTCAGTAGTTGTGACTCGCGGGCTCTAGAGCGCAGGCTCAGTATTTGTGGCTCACGGGCTTAGCTGCTCCGCAGCATGTGGCATCTTCCCAGACCAGGGCCCGAACCTGTGTCCCCTGCGTGGGTAGGCAGATTCCTAACCACTGCGCCACCAGGGAAGTCCAGGATTATTTTTTAAAAGGAAACCAAGTTACTTCCATTTGAGGGGGTGAAATGATGGCTTTATGACTTAGAAGCGTGGCCATGAAACAAGGAAATTTCCATATCACTAATGTCACAAATAAGGTTTTAAAAAGGAATGAAAAACAAACAAAAACCAACAAACCCTAAAACTTCTTGGCAAGTATCACGTTTTTCTTCTCCTTGTGTTTAAAGGTATTTAAAAAAATTAATTTATAAATTTAATGCAATTCCAAAGATACCACCAACAATTTTTTGTGTGTGTGTGGCCAGTTAATAACATTCTTTTCACAAGTTATGAGCTCAAATGCGATCCTTGTGTCCTTCTGAGTGGCAGTGGGACAAAGAGGGGAAAAGAAGGGGGGGTCTGGCTTCAGTGGGGGAGGATCTAATGTTTTGACAGCAAAAAGCCCATGGAGAAGGAGCTGTTCCCAATTATGCACCCACATCTGGTATCATTTTATTTTGAAATGTTTCAAAAGAGACTTTTTTTCTTCTGGACAGAAAGTAGGATGGTCTTTACCCCTTATCATGGGACCAAAGTACCACAAGTAAGTATTCGGGAATTTTCATTTTTGTTTCTCTACGGCCTTCCTGTAAGTTTAAACAGCCTAATGTTTTTTTTTCTATGTTGTAAAAATCAAACCAGACTGCGTGTTAGAAAACCTGCCGTGTTGGGACTGATTACGAGGATGATGACTAATGAAGACTTCTGTGTAGTAATTCAATGTTTTAGTGCAGTCAGAGCCCTAAAGAAAAGGGTTCACAAAGTCCCTAGAAATCATAAATGGGTCCACCCATGATATATTCTTCCCCAAAGCATTGGATTTATGGTTTATTCTATATGGCACATGAGTCTTCTAAAGTGGTCCACGTGAAGACACTGAATTTTTCTTTTTTTTTTTTTAATTGGGCTGTGCTGGGTCTTAGCTGCAGCATGCAGGCTCTTAGCTGAGGCATGCGGGATCTAGTTCCCCGACCAAGGATCGAACCCAGGCCCCCTGAGTTGGGAGCATGGAGTCTTAACGACTGGACCACTAGGGAAGTCCCGACACTGAATTTTTAATGATTTATATTTCTCAACTAAGACACGTGTCAATCACAGACTGTATATATAACAAAAATGCTTTATCCTTTACCCTTACATAATGGAGTTGTTAAAAAAAATGTAAGTAAATCAGGCATGAAAGCCTTATGCCTCTGTTCTATATATCTGGGGCATTTGATTTTCTGGATGTTAATTTCCAGGAAAGGATTTGGGTGCTAAGAAATATCAAATCTGCTGATATTCATGAAAGTATAATGAATATCAGGTGCTATTCATTTGTGTTATTTTTTTCCAAGCAGAACTATGTTAATCTTGCAGACTGTGACCAAAGGTCATTTAAAAGATCATTGTGTGGTAAAACTAATAAATGAGGTCAATAAGGTTGCAGGATACTAGATTGACATACAAAACTCAACTGCATTTCTACACACTAACAATGAACTGTCTGAAAATGAAATTAAGAAAACAACATCTACAAAAGAATCAACAACAAAATACTTAGGAATAAATTTAACAGAAGAAGTGCAAAACTTATACTCTGAGAACTACAAAAGGAAAGAATTAAATTAGTTTCTAAATAAATGGAAAGGTATCCAGTGTTCATGGATTGGAAGAGCAGGTGTGCTATTCACACAGAGGACAGAATGGCACCCAGGTCCTGCTGAAGAAGCACATTTATATGACCGAGACCTAGTCTTGGGCCACTCTAGCAGGACCAGAAGGTATTTATTGCCAAGGAACAGACTGATAAGGCAGTAGAGATTTGAATAAAAGCTTGATTTTCTAGTTTGTCTATGATGCATTTTGTGACTTTCAGCTTTACACGTGGCTACAAAGTGTCAAAATATAAAAATACATTCCTTTTAAAAACATTCCTTTTAAACTTTTATAAAACCTGGGAGTTTCCATCATTGGAGATATACTTTATATTTTTGCAAATTGAAACTATTCATTAGTCAGTAAAATGCTGTGTACTTGTTTCCTTGTTATTTTGTTCAAAAGAACATAAGATGACAGCAGTACTTTTGGCAGACACAAACTGATTCTATAATTTATACAGAAGGGCAACAAAACTAGAATAGCAAAAACAATTCTGAAAAAGTAGGATAAATTTGGAGGAATCACATTACCCGATTTTAAGACAATAAAGCTACAGTAATCTCAATGGTGTGATAGGGGCGAAGGATGGCACATAGCTTAACAGAACAGAACAGAGAACTCAGAAATAGACCCACACGTGTACAACTGATTTTTCACAAAGGTGCAAAAGCAATTAGTGGATTAAGGATAGTCTTTTCACAAATGATGCTGGTCATCTATACGCAAAAAAAGCAACAAACTAAATTTCACACCTTATACAAAAATTAATTCAAAGTGGGTCACAGACTTAAACGTAACATGTAAACCCACAAATTTTTAGAAGAAAACACAGAAGAAAATCTTTTTTATCTGGAGTTAGGCAAAGAGTTCTTAGAAATGACAGTGAAAGTATGATCCATTAAAAGAAAAAACTGATGAACTATACTTCACCAAAATTTAAATTTTTTTGCTCATGTTAAGAGAATACAAAGACAAGCTACAAACTGGGAGAAAAGTCTTTGCAAATCACATATCCAACAGAGGAACTGTAGCTAAAGAACTCTCAAAACTCAACAAGAAAACCAACCACCCAATTAAAAAATAAACAAAAGACTTTAACAGACACTCACCAAAGAGGATATAAAGATGGTAAATAAACACAAGATGCTCAACATCATTAATCATCAGGGAAATGCAAATAAATTTCATGATAAGCTATCACTATACACCTATCAGAGCAGCTAAAAACAAAACAAAACAAAAAACTACAGATAATACCAAGTGCTAACAAGAATGCAGAACAACTGAATTTCTCATACATTCCTGGTGGAAATGTAAAATGGTATAGCCATTCTGGAAAGTAGTTTAGCAATTTACTATAAAGACAAACATACATTTTCTATATGACCTAGCATCCCATTCGTGGGTATTTAGCCTAGAGAAATGAAAAGTTATGTTCACTCAAAAACCTGTATGTGAATTTTTATAGCAACTCAAAACTGTCATAGGTCCTTCAATAGGCAAATGGAAAAAGCAAACTGATACAGCCATACAATAGAAGCCTACACAGCAATAAAAAAAGCAATGAACTACTGATACATGCAACTTGGATGGCTCCCAAAGGCATAATGCTGAGTGAAGGAAGCCAGTCTCAAAGAATTACAAACTATATAATTCCATGTATATGGCATTCTCTAAAAGACAAAACTATAGTGATGGAGAACAGATCAGTGGTTGCCAGGGGTTAGCCATGTGGGCAAGGTGTAACTATAAAGGGGTAGCAGGAGGAGGAGTTTTGGGTGACGGAACTGTTCTGTATCCTGATTGCAATGGTAGTATATGAATCTATACATGCATTAAAATTTATATAACTATAAACCAAAAAGGGAGAAAAGTCATTTTTTTCTCTATGATAATTTAAAAATATTTTTATAAAGGATATAAATGGCCTATTTCTCTTCTACAAAGATTCAAGAAAGACATCCAATCTGAGGCTCACTACACTTGCACAGGGGTCCAAAAAAGGGAGGAGAGTTAAGCTTCACAAGATGGATGATTGTTGGTCATCAAACAAACCTGTGTATTTTTATTTTTTTTACTACAGAAGTTGCTCTGGTGAAATATGAAATCCCCCCTGCAAATTATTAGAAAAATCATACAATATACCAGGAAATTAAATGTAGGCAAAATCACTCATCAACATGAAGCAAAATCCATTCAAAACTATGCTATGCAGCCATTCACAGACATCTGTCCGGAGGCTGCCCTGTCGGGCAGGGGCACCCATGGGATGGGGCGGAGAAGAACTAAAGGCATGGGGTCTGCAGCCAGTTCTGCCTCCACCACTGCTGATCTGTGCCTCAGTTTCCTCACCTGAGATTCTATTAGTAACTACTTATTATGGTGGCTGTGCCATTGATATATGCGAAACACAGGCCGGCCTCTGCCAAACGTTTGAGAAACGTTAGCCCCTGTTGTTGGCCTACAGGCAGATGTGTACATGCTGAGCCCCTTCCTGTGAAACACACAGATGTGGAATAAACGGTTGCGATGTGAATGCCCGAGGGTGCCAATGTTGGGAATTATGGGTAATTTTTTCTTCTTCTCCAGGCTTCTTATAATGTTACTGTCTGTTTCTTGGGGGACGGGGAAGAGAAGGAAAGCACTCGGCCATGCTGAGTCCCCTACTTTGGATTAGGCCCTTCACCTCTTTGGAGGAGCCCCAGTGACTTTGTAATAGCTCTGTGATGTGGCTACAATTTCCTGTCTCTGGTTAGTATTTGTGCTGGTGAAAGACTTAAAGAAGCCACGAACAAAACAGGTGTGAGCACAGGACCATGGGGGTAGCTAAAAAAAGGAAGGGGCTCACTTTCCCGTTTAGGTCCCTTACGCCGTCCCTGGAAAGAACAGAACAAGTACAAGAAAAAGGAAAGCAAAGATCTCCTGGCCTGTTCATAACACACAGGCATAAACTACCAACAGGGGCAGCAAGACACAGGGAAGAAGGCTCCAGAAAATGTTCCCCCTAAATTGGGTCTCAAGTTTTATGTTTTTTTTCAACTGCCTCGCCATATTATAAATAAATGGCTGTTCCTACAGGTTCACCCGTCTCTTGGGATGAGGACCTTCCCCATGAAGCTCCCAGGCACCATCTTATTACTACTATCTCGTCACAACTCTTTCCACCACCTGTGACCGGTGGACGAGGTGTTTCAGTCTAAGAGCTCGTTTCCATTTGGTGTCTCTGCGCTGTGGGGCTTCAGGGCAGGGTTTGCCCTGTGGGGTCAGTGCTCCTCTCAGGGGCACCGCAGAAGGCAGGCAGGCTGGCCCACCAATTCCCAACACACTTTCTGATTCTGAGGACAGAGGGGCTCAGGATAAAGAGAAACATGGATGGAGCCAATTCCCCCTCAGGGTCTCTGAAAAACAACTCAATGCAACTTCTCCCCGGAAACTGAGATGGCTCCGGCACTCAGTAATTTCAGAGGGAACAATCTAAAAAGAGGAGACTTTCAAGGAAAGAGACCACTCTGATAGCAAGAGGGGCCCACTCTGCTCCACTCCCAGCCGGCTTCTCCCTCACATACAACAGGATTAATGAAATCTATGGGCAGGCCGGCTATGAGGACCACATTTCAACCCCCAGGGTGCACAGTGGGCACTGAACAGAGGCCAACGTCTCCTCCTTCCCTCCTTCATTTTCTAGGTTAGACGCTGGTGTTGTCCAGGCCCTGTCACGGGAGCCCCAAGCACTGTTCAGAGGCCATGCAACTGGGTGATTAATTACCTTTGGTCCTGTCTCCAATCGGGAATAGAGTAAATAGGTGTGCAGATCCCCGTATTTCATGAAGGGTAAAATCACCATGGGCCTGGGGATGCCTTGAGGGCTAATTTCTATACACACACCTGGAATTAAAAACAGAGAGTAAGTTACAAAGAGCCCTTGTTACCAGTGACCAGAAAAAGCACTGCAGAAGCACTGGCCAAATTGAAAACATGTGCTCTCAAGTCAGCGGTTAAAAAAACAAAAGAAAACAAAACCCTCACAACTCACACGCTGTATTCTAGAATATGGAACACACACTGGGTCCACTTCTTGGTATTTCTTTTTCTTTCAGACTAGTACCAATCTTTGCGTGAAAGCTCTCAAAAATTAATCAAGTACAGCCATCTATAAACCCGTGGCGTTTTTGTTATACTGAGTCTAAGTGAGGGGTAGCGACTGCAGCAGAATTCAAGGGCAAACTAGTTTCATGTGATGGTTAAATACTTAATCGTATGAAGAAGTCCCCTGCAACCAAATGCTTAAAACTATTGGAAGAATTCTGAGGGCCAGTAGGTGAAATTCACATCTCTAAATGTTAACACATACACGGGGGGGAAAAAAACATCATTTGTCATGGATGCTAGAATCAGAGCCTGTCTGTCACCTGAGATCAAGCTTACAAAGCTCTTGCACATGCTGGTACAATTACAAAGCGCCATTGTTCTCAGAGTCTGCTGAAGTCAATAGTTACAAATGACCAACAGTAGTTTCTTTGACATAACATTGTCTCCAAACATTAGTTTTCCCATCTCTCTGCAGTGTCCATCATAATAAAACTTTGAAAGTTCCCCAAAGAATTTAGCATTTATCAAGTTACAGGACAGCAAAAAAAAAAAAAAAAAAAAGTCAGCAGAATATTCAATTATTTTTAGGTCACTCTTCCCTCCTGGAATAGTATCACACAGCAACCACTTGATACGGGCTCTCCATTTTGTATTTTTTAGCCAACAGTGCCACAAAACCAAATTCTGCCTATTAAATCACTGACTCAAATCACTTAAATCAAGTCCCATGAAATTGTCAGTGGAGATCCCAAGAAATCAGTACTTGAAATATGTCAATAAATTGTTTCTCAAAGATGATCTATGGAATTTGTCTACTTTTACAGCTTTACTCCGCTAGCTTTTGATTCACGGATAAACTAAATCAATACAAATTATAGCATAACCAGCTTTCATGTCTTGTAACTGGGGTAACCGGGGGCTGTTTTAATCCACAATCACCTAGAACTCTGTGGACACTAAATATTCCTGAGCCCACTGATGTCCAGGAAAATGCAGGCCTATTTTTACGACCAGCCTCAGAAAATATAACCATAATAAGTCTTTTGGGTGAAAACTCCCTTATTTTTATTTTATTTTATTTTTTGCCGCACTGTGCAGCTTGCAGGATCTTAGTTCCCTGACCAGGGATCGAACTCGGGCCCCCTGCAGTGGAAGCGCCGAGTCCTAACCACTGGACCCCCAGGGAATTCCCGAAAAACCCGATGTTATAAATTGCTTCGGAGTTATACAAAGTGTAAAATTTATCTGCCCCAGAGATTTCTCCTGTGGCCCAGAGTGGATTAGCCGAGCCCCTCCGGCCACCCAGTGGTGCTATGTTTCTCTGAGTACCTAGGAGTCGGAGGACGTTTGGGTGGTTGAAGTCTTTCATGCACGCAGCCTCACTGAGAAACTCCTCAATCTCTCGCTGCGAAAAGTTGTCCACTAAAAGAAAAGACAGAAAATATTAGGCACGAGTTATTTACTCAGAGAAGGGGAGAGGGCAATAGCAATTTTGTTCTTTGAAAGTAAAATCAGGAAAAGGCAAAATGATAGCAACAGTAAACAGATGAGTGGTTGTCAGAGACTGGTGGGGGGAGGGATGAATAGATGGCATATGGGAATTTTAGGAAGGTGAAACTTCTGTATGACCCTGGAATGGTGGACACAGGGCATTATGCATTTGTCAAAACCCACAGAACATACAACACAAGGTGAACCCTAATGTAACCTATGAGTTTCAGTTAATAATGTATCACTACGGGTTCATCAATTATAAAAAATGTACCACACCCATGCAAGATGTTAATAGGGGAGACTGTGTGAGGGGAGGGGGCATATGGGAACCCTCTACTTTCTGCCCAATTCTTTTTTTTTTTTTCAGCTGAGCTGCAAGGCATACGGGATCTTAGTTCCCTGGCCAGGGGTCAAACCCATGCCCCCTGCAGTGGAAGCCCCGAGTCTTAATTACTGGACTGCCAGGGAAATCCCTGCCCAATTTTTCTATAAACCTAAAACTGCTCTAAAAATGAAAGCATATTAGCAAAAAACTAAAATCAAATCCAACTGATCTGTTGCAATGATTTTTGCCTTCAAAAAAGAAAGAACACATGCTTCTCTCTCTCACCACGTTTCTTGCAAGTCTGGTTGCCCAATCACGCCTTGTGAACTAGATGCACTTTCATACCAAGTTTTTGGAATTAAGGCAATTTAAGAGAAACATTTAAAATTCTATATTATGGTAAGTGAAATAAGCCAGTCACATGAGGACAAATCCCGTATGATTCCACTTTTATGAGGTATTTAGAGAAGTCAGATTCACAGAGACAGAAAGTAGAATGGTGGCTGCCGGAAGCAGGAGGGGGCACGGGGGATGGAGGGTTGTTGTTTAATGGGTACGGAGTTATGGTTTTGCAAGGCGAACAAGTTCTGGAGATGGATGGTGGTGATGGTTGCACAACAGTGTGAATGTACTGAATGTCCCTGAACTGTACACTTATAAATGGTTAGGATGGTATATTTTATGTTATGTGTATTTTACCACAGTTAAAGTCAAACACAAAGCCAAGCATGCCTTAGGGAATCTGCTTTAACAGGGGGGAAATGTTGATTGAAATTACATGTAAGAGCATGTAGTACGGGGTCTGTACCTCCTATGGGCTTAAGATATATTAATCTTCCTATCAAAGCAAATTTAAGAAAAAAAATTCTATAGACCTGCAAAATGTCTGCCAACTTTGCCCCAAACAACCAGGTGAAGTGGGCAAACCCTTTCCCCAGGGTCTAACCCCTCCAGGCAAATGTAGATGACCCTGGGATTCAGAGGCCAGAGACTGGGCTTTTAATCTTTGATAATTAGCATGGATGCAATTCACATACTAGTTATTCTAATTAAGTGAAAGGATAGCAGAGCCAAGGCCAGAGAGGAAACAGGTTCCAGGCCCAGCTCCTTTCACTAGGGCCCCTAAACTTTCTACTTGGTGAATTGGGATAACTGATGGAAGGAGCCTTCCCAGGGACACACTGAGAGGTTAACAGAAAAACGAGAGAGGCAGGAAGGATGCTGACTGTGGCTTGATACCCAGACTCGGCTCCACACCGGGTTCAGCTCCAGTAAGTACTCTAACTTCGGGTTTTCTCAGTCTATGGAGGAGATTACCCACACCTACTTCCGAGTTGTACTGACTTCCTGCTCCTGCGGTACTGATGAAATGTGGGAATAACTGCAGTGCCCTTTGGCACACAGTAAGAATTACATAAGTATTGGCCATTATTATGTATACAAAAAGCTTGAAAAAGCAAAAAGCACCAGCCCGTCTGACTTATTGGTTATTATGGTTACTTTTTATATTTAAATTAAAACTTCAGCCTCCAATTCTGGTTAAAAAGTCTCAGTACATGCTTATAATCTAACTGATGCCTTAATGCCCAATAAACAGTGGATTTAAATTTTAGGAAGAAACCAATTTTACTTTACCCCTTGATCAAAAATAATATTGAATATATACAAGGGGTAAATGAGGAAGCAATATTAACAGCATTAACAAACACAGCACCGAATAATTTTCCTCTGTATGAATTGTGAAGACAACTGCAGGTGAATGGTGTACGATCATGGTCAATTTCATGGGTGCCCAGCTGGACACCTGAAGAACCAAACTTAGACAATCACATGTCTCCAGGCCCTGGAGATGCTTCCTGGAGAAGGGCATGGGGGGACCTGTTATCATGTTCTGCCATTGCAGTCTGGTCAATCTATGGTGAGGAAAACTCCGGCCCGACCCTCCTCCTTTCTAGCTGTTTGACTTGGACAAGTCACCACCTTTCTGAGCCTTAGTTTCCTTGTCTAGATGGACATGGGCACAGACTCTGAAGGGCTCTAACTGGCATCTGCCACTATTTTTGTCAACACTGTAATTTTTTCTCCTCCATGCTGCAACCAAAGTGAACTTTCTAGAATGTAATAATATGCTCTTGTCCTCATTTGCTTAAGACTCTTAATAGCACTTTACTACTTGTGGGATGAAAACAGATTCTGTGTGATGACTTATCAGGCCCTTCCTGACCCAGATGTAAGCACTCTTCCCAGCTCCCTTGGAGACTGCAGTTTATGATCATAGCTCTTGATATGCCTTTAACCAAAGAATATTTCTCCTCTCTCTGGGAATCTTACCTTCCAGGCAGTCCACAGCTTCCTGCACACCACACAACCACCCTCAAGTGAGGAATTGAACCCACCAAGCTAAGCCAGACCAATCCCTGGGGTCAGATGCTGCTACCAGCTCAGCCCTGCCTTGGAAATTCATGCTTTACTTTGGAATCATTATCTCTACTAAATGATAAGAGAGGGGGAGGGAGAGAGTAAAAATAACAAATGTTATTGCCTTGAGTGTGCTGGGGCTCAGGGTGGGCCACCCCAAAATATGTCACAATGGCATATTGATTATTTTGAATTACAGTTACTTAGGAAACGGCCAGTGCAAGAGGGACACTCTGACACTCCTTTCTGTCTTCCTGAAAGCAGGAAATAACTCTCTCATGCGAAAGATGAAGGATACCCTTATCGCCAGAGATAGGGAATTCTGGCTGAAGAAGCCTATATAAACAAACCTTGTTAGTTCTTTCTTTTTTAACATCTTTATTGGAGTATAATTGCTTTACAATGGTGTGTTAGTTGCTGCTGTATAACAAAGTGAATCAGCTATACGTATACATATATCACCATATCTCCTCCCTCTTGCATCTCCCTCCCACCCTCCCTATCCCACCCCTCTAGGTGGTCACAAAGCACCGAGCTGATCTCCCTGTGCTATGCAGTTGCTTCCCACTAGCTATTTTACATTTGGTAGTATTTATAAGTCCATGCCACTCTCTCACTTCGTCCCAGCTTACCCTTCCCCGTCCCCGTGTCCTCAAGTCCATTCTCTACATCTGCGTCTTTATTCCTGTCCTGCCCCTAGGTTCTTCAGAACCATTTTTTTTTTTTTTAGATTCCATATATATGTGTTAGCATATGGTATTTGTTTTTCTCTTTCTGACTTACTTCACTCTATATGACAGACTCTAGGTCCATCCTTCTCACTACAAATAACTCAATTTCGTTTCTTTTTATGGCTGAGTAATATTCCATTGTATACATGTGCCGCATCTTCTTTATCCATTCACCTGTCGATGGACACTTAGGTTGCTTCCATGTCCTGGCTATTGTAAACAGAGCTGCAATGAACACGTGGTACATGACTCTTTTTGAATTATGGTCTTCTCAGGGTATATGCCCAGTAGTGGGATTGCTGGGTCGTATGGTAGTTCTATTTTCAGTTTTTTAAGGAACCTCCATACTGTTCTCCATAGTGGCTGTATCAATTTACATTCCCACCAACAGTGCGAGAGGGTTCCCTTTTCTCCACACCCTCTCCCTTGTTAGTTCTTTAAATTGACTACCCCAAGCCCAAACTTTGAGCTTTGCTTTGATTCTTCACTTACTGAGCACCTAAAACCCAGTACGCGGGATCTTAGTTTCTTTGTCCTGTCAATTCCTCACAAATTTACTGTTTCTTTGTCTAAAACGTATAAAAGCTGCCTCTTTGGCCACTTCGTAGGTCCCATTTCTATGACATTTCCTGCACATGAATTAAAGCTTATTTTTTTTTCTCCTGTTAATCTGTCTTGTGTCAATTTTATTAGGCCAGCCACAAGAACTTAAAAGGGGTGGAGGGGGAAATTTCCCCCTCCCTGACAAGTGTAAAGAATATATAATATTCTGAATCACTTTGCTGTACATCTGAAACACTGTAAACCAACTATACTTCAATAATAAATAAATACATAAATAAATAAAACCAAACATTAAAAAAAAAAGAATATATGATGCAGGTATGAAGAGCTCATTACAGTAACTTTCCATCTGTGACCTTAACAGTGCTCTGGATGGCCTTCTGACCCATTGGTGACCGAGGAACTACATCATTCATCACTGGCCTGATGAAGCACCGGATACTGAAGCAGCTGCCCACGCCTAGAAGAATGGGTTTCATCAGGGTTAACTCACACTTCATGGTTTTCACGGCCACCTTCTGAGAGGTCCCATCCTGCTGATTAAGATTTCCTTCCATGACAGACCCAAACTCTCCTGTGAAGTAAAACAACATCTATATTGACCTTGTGCAAAATCTCTCTTGCCCACAGAAATGCAATAGCACCGTAGCTGCTGTTTTCACGTGGCTCCATTGTGACCCCAACACAGCAGCCGGGCAGAGCTGGCCAGGTCACCCACACTGGTAAACCCAGGGCACAGGCCATGTCCTAGCCTCCTGCTTGTCACAAGCTTGGTTGGCTCAGACTTAGCTCAGCTCATCACTTTATTAAGCATCGTAACTGATTCAAGAAACTTACAAGACAACATGGAAATTGTTACTGACATGCATCAAGTACAAACTGTTAATACCATTATCATTTATCCTAAGACCATTTTGACAAATATGTAGTTTCACCTCTGTTCCTATTTAATTAGGAAGGTGACAAGAATAGTAAACTTAAGAACTAGAGGAATAAATTGAAAGTATATAGGAAGCCGACCAATGAATTGCATGCATTTTAATGAAGAAAGGAAATTAATATTTTTCAAGAGCCTACTGTGTTTGTTAGGCTCTGCAGAGGCCCTTTTCATAGGCCAAATCTGAGTCTCAAAAATCACTATTTACTTTTTCATTTTAAAAGCTATAAGATAGAACTATTTGTATTATAACTTAAAGTCACAAAAATGGTATTTTATTTAATAAATATATATTTTTTAAAATGACTGTGAACTGCTTACCTTCTTACTCATATTTTAAAAGAATTAAACTGCTTACCTTCACCCAGAATTTTTCCAAGAATTAGAAGGTTCCTGTCAATCACGACATCCTCTAGTTTATTTTGCAGTTCCTCACTGACTCCCAAGCTGTGTACTATAAAAGGAGTCACAGAACATACATGACCTGTCAGTATACTTCCTTTCATATGAATATAATTAAAATTGTATATAAAGTCCTATAAAAAAGTTAAACATTTTTCTCATTTTATATCCACAGCTCTCCCCCCAAAATGCCAGTAGTAAAATATCACACTTAATCCTACTTAATGATTAAACTGAGTAAAATGAATCTTTCAGGGCAAAATTAATCCTGAAGGATTATAAAAATCAGAACCATATTTCTCTTCCCATTGGGTGGTAGCAGCAGCTGGCAATCAGGTTCATGCAGGGGAGCTTTGCCCTTGACTCAAAGGAGTGAGGAAGGTAAGTCAATATTTTTTCTTTTCTTTTTTTTAAAATTTTAAAATATTTATTTATAAATTTATTTGGCCGCGTCGGGTCTTAGTTGCACTACGCGGGATCTTAGTTGCCGCGTGAGGGATCTTCGTTGCGTCACGCGGGATCTAGTTCCCTGACCGGGGATCAAACCGGGGCCCCCTGCATTGGGAGCTTGGAGTCTTAACCACTGGACCATCAGGGAAGTCCCAAGTCAATATTCTTTCTAGTGGAGCATTTACTAGTATACCCCTAACTGTGGGATACAAAAAAGTCATCAGGACACCTCGCCTGCCCTCCCGTGCCAGGGAAGGTGACACAGAATCCACAGGAAACATGTAGAGAACAAGGTACAGTTTGTTTTACATATGGTATATAGAACCTCATTATAATGACACAGAAAGTGCTAAATTGAATACTTGGTGGGGGACTGAAGATTAAGATTTTCTATGAGGTGTAGATATGCAGCACAGACAATCAGTGTTATCAATAAAAGGTGTTAACCAGGAGAGGGAGACCAATTCAATAGCCATTTGGCAAATGATTCAGTTTGTACCATAGTTAGGGAATGACTTTGAAAGAAAAAAAAAATGTGGTAATTAGAAAGGACACATTAGCTCTTAGTGGAAAAATTTTCCCCAAATAGTGCTTCAATCAAGGAAAGAAATTGGTCTAAATGACAGATTTTTTTAAATGCAAGAATAGACATCTAACAGGCAAAACTTCTAGATTAGAGAAGTAATAACATCCTACATCAAATGAGTTTTTATTTCATAGTAACCTGCCTTCCATCATCCTTATATTTATTTGTTGTTGTTTGTTTTGTTTTTTGCAAACATCCAGAAGCTTGAATTTGATAATATTCACACACTTCCAACACTGTTTCTGAAATTATTCAAGAACACAGCTATCTGTCTATTCCCATTCTTTGAAACTAAAAGAGTTCCCACTCTGATTCAGCAAAGCTCAAACCATAACTGTCACAAAGTATGCTAGCAAATTGTTCCCTGACTTGGTTGCCAGGAAAAAACAGGAAATGAGCTCAAGATTTTGACAGTTGCTTTGCTGTTTCCTTTAAATCCCTCTGCCCACATCTTCTCCTCTCACCCTGAGAGTTCCTTCTTCCCTCCATGTTTCATGGCATCAGGAGTCCTTAAACCAGGTCACTTCACCGTGGGTCCAGCTCCAGACTTCCAGGAAACCGGCCAGTAGGGAAGCCCAGGGCCATGTCTGACTCTCTACTTGTTGGTTTCCAGAGACATTTTGCACATTAAAGATAGACATTCTTTGACTCCTTTGGCTTTTGTTAGAAATCTATCAATTAATTTGTGGTTTTTTTGCTCTCAACTATTTTAACTTTTGCCAAAAAAGAGAAATGAGAGTCAACTTACAGGTGAGTTCAAGGGCTCGCCGACAGAAGGACTTCTTTGCTATGTAACTGACAACCAATTCTGAATCCTCCTCTGTGAAGGCGCTCCTGGGTGAATGAGGACAGACATCTCACACAAGAAGCAGAAGGCCACCCAGGCTGGGGCTGGTTCCACAAGACGCTACTAACCTGCTGCCTGTTAAAAGGGCTCTTCTAGTACAAAAACCTTTCTCACTGGGAGAAATAGGCTTCTTTCCTTAGATCCATTTTAGGCTTACCTGGCAATATCAAACAACCCTGTCTAGGAACCATCAAGAGCTGAGAACAACTGATAAGCTCCCAATGGCCAAAGCTGTGACAATCTGAGCAACACGATAAAGTCATATCGGATTATAACCCAAAGTATACAATGAATATCCATGAGTCCAGGCTGATAATATACACACACACACACACACACATGCATGTGTGTGTGTGTATATATATGTGTATAAATAAATAAATAAATTGGGTGAAAGGGAGAAGTCTCCTGTGCAGAAGAATTCCAAATATTTTATATAGATACTCTGTCTTTAAGGGATGGGGGTAGTGTTAACTCCTTACACTGTACGTGTGAGTTACATATACTGACTTGCTTCCTAAGAGTCCAGTATAAAAAGGGAGAAAAAATAACTACGGTAGAGAAACAAGGCAGACACCACCTCAGCCACGTGATCAGGATCAACATCAACAGCGATAAATCGTGTTGACAGCGTGTATCCTTGATGTAATGGGATGAAGATGGCACTCTACCTCTGTAGTCTTCCACTCAATAACCTGTAACCCCAGTCTAATCGTGAGCAGAACATCACACAAATCCCAAGAGAGGGCATCCTACAAAATACCTGACAAGTACTCCCGAAAACTATCAAGCTCAACAAAAACAAGGAAAGGCTGGGAAACTGCCATGGCCAAGAGGAGCCTAAGGAGACATGACAGCAAAATGTAATGGGGTGTCCTGGATAGGACTCTGGGAAAGAAAAGGGATATTAGGCAAAAACAAAGGAAATCTGAATAAAGTATGGACTTTGTTAATGATAATGTATTGATATTGTTTGACTGATTGTAGCAAATATACTGTCCTAACATAAAATGTTAATAACAGGGGACCCTGGATGTGATGTATATGGAAAGTCTCTGTACTACCTTCTCAATTTTTTCTGTAAATTTAAAACTTTTCTAAAAAATAAAACCTATTTTAAAAAAATCCATTTAGTCACTGTGTTAGACTAATTGGTGGAAAGTACTATGAATTCATGAGTCTAAATTATAGACTTAACCTCACATTATCTTGCATATATAGATTATTTTAAAAGAGAGAACACATTTAAAAAGTAATATATTTGTATGCAAAGTAAAGAATTTGGAAGGATTTATGCCAAAATAGCAACTGAGACCAGGTATAAACCCTGGAGTTACAGGTGGGTTTCACTTTCTACTTTCAACTATTCTATATAATTTGATTTTTTAAAAAACTATAAGAAAGTTACTTTTATAAGTAGAAAATAAAGGTATTTTCATTAAAAAATGAACAAATGAAAGGTGCTTGTACAAAATGAACAAATGGATAGGGTGTTGCAGTGAAGACCCAAGGAAACTGACTTCAGTATAAAATAATGTATAAAATAACCTGTGATCAACTTTTCATTTGTTTTCAGCTTCTGCTCATCTTAATGGTCCTTGGAGATAATTTTATTTCTAAATATTTGAAACAGTACTGGAATCTTATTAATATATCTGCTGTACTTTGCAGCCCCACTTTTTGGTAAGTTTTAAAACATTCAGCCTTAAACTTCTCCAAATTATTACAGCTAGGGTTGAATCAGATAATATCTAAGATCTATTTTGGTGGTAAGCTTTTGGGTTCTGTGGAACTATGAGTTAGTGGAGGACTAGCTGATAAGAATGTTTTCACATGGAGTATTTTCTTCTGCACTTCTTAACTGCTAGACTATAAGCTACAGCCCCATGGGGGCAGCCCCATGTTTGTCTTGTTCATCTCTCTCCATCCAACCCCTAGAACAGGTTCTGTTTTTTGAATATTCCTTCCTTTCTCCACAGATTTGAAATGCAATCTTCATTGTATATTCTATTCCCACACACATATGGGTACCCTGTGATGTCCATACACTGAGTTCTCACCAATACCTCACTGTTCTAATCATTTAACATGTTTTTATACCTAGTAGGATTAGCCCTCTCCACCCAAACTTTTGTGTTTTTCAAAACTGTCTTGGCTGTCTCTGCTCATTTACTCTTCAAGGTAAATTTTCTTTCTTTCTTTCTTTTTTTTTTTTTTTAAAGATTTTTTTTTGAGGTGGCCCTTTTTTAAAGTCTTTATTGAATTTGTTACAACATTTCTTCTGTTTTATGTTTTGGCTTTTTGGCCATGAGGCATATGGGATCCTAGCTCCCTGACCAGGGATCGAACCTGCACCCCCTGCATTAAACCCACATCCCCTGCATTGGAAGGCGAAGTCTCAACCACTGGACTGCCAGGGAAGTCCCTCAGGTAAAATTTCAAATCAGCTTTTATCAACAATCCTGCAGCAATTTAGATGGTGATTATATTGAATTTATGGTTAACTTGGGGAAAAATGATCTCTTGACAAAACTGAGCCTTCCCATCTATGAACATGGTACACATCTTTCCATTTATTTGAGTTGTCTTCTGCAATGTCAGTAAAGTTTAATAAGTTTTTCCACAAAGCTCTTGTACATATATTGGGTTTCTTCTTAGGAACATTATAGTTCTCGTGCTATTGTGGATGGGATGTCATTCTAGCACTTTGACTTTAATGTATTTTAAAACCAGAATCAAAATATTTTCACAACATGTAATGTCCTAAAAAATATTAAGTTTCCTCTTAAAGGAAAACAAGAAAAGAGGAAAGCAAGAAGAGACTTTGGAAGAAGTAAAAAGCTTTCACTATTGCCTGCCTTTGTGGCACTGGCCTAAGTAAGGAAGCTGCCTCCCCCGGGGTGTGCATAATACAGGGACCCAGTTGGGTACCGGAGCTGGGCCAGCAGAAGAGGCATTAACGCTTGGCATAGCAACTTCATCGATACCATTGAGCAAAACATTTTAAACTGAGAAACTTACCCAAACTTTGTCTCCTGGAATCTTTTCCTGATGGCCAGAGATATATATAAAGTCAACCCAATCAAAACAAATCCACAAAAGCAGCCAAGGATGATGAGCACAGGATCTTTGTTGCCAGGTGCTGGGGTTGACGAGGGGGCAAAATCTACCCAACCTGGTAAAATACCAATAGAATCAATTCAAAACATCTCTTTGGGATTAGGGATAGTTGATTTACAATATTGGGGAACTCTCTTCCTGTCAGTTATAAATGTATAAGCAACTGAAAAAATAGTAAAACTAATATTTAACTGGTACACTCTAATTTAAAACACTAGAAATATGAGAATCAAAATGCTTTATTTCTTTGTAAAAAAAAAGTATCAAGAGTAGTTTGAACACTGCTTGCCAGCTTCTAGCCATATAGCTTAGGATATAGACAGAATGTATTTTCCATGCCCTGACAAATGTCATACTCCTTTCCAAGTTTGGATCAGCTTCCCATGTTTTATCCTTTGCGCTTTCAGTGTTGTAAAATACCTCTGTGAGTTCCTTTAATGTTGTGATGAGAAGGCAGAGATTTTGAGCTGCTGCTGAGGCATTTTCTTTTATTTTATTTTAAAAAAATATTTATTTATCTATTTACTTATTTGGCCGTGTCAGGTCTTAGTTGTGGCATGTGGGATCTTTTGTTGTGGCGCACGGGCTCTTTGTTGTGGTGTGCAGGCTTCTCTCTAGTTGTGGTGTGCACGGTTCAGAGTGTGCGGCCTCAGTAGTTGCAGTGCGTGGGCTCTCTAGCTGTGGCGCGCAGGCTCACTTTCCCCTCGGCATGTGGGATCTTAGTTCCCCAACCAGGGATCGAACCCACGTCCCCTGTATTGGAAGGCGGATTCTTAACCACTGGACCACCAGGGAAGTCCCTGCTGAGGCACTGTACAGTATGACAACGCTGCTTACAGCCCAGTATGACAATTCAGAGTCTGGGCATTTCGATAAGGATCTGAGCTTAGGAGTCCTGCTGCAAGTTCCCGCTTAGCTTTTCCAGGGGCACCTTTAAAAATAACCATTTAGAGTTGAGCCCCTGAAAGTTAAGTACAGGCGTTTTCTACCCTCTCTCTTCCGCCTGCTCCGACGTGGGATGAAGGACCACCCTTGCCCTGGCTCTCCCACCTCCTCACCCCACACCCGCGTCTGGGATCTGTAATAGATCTTGTGACTCTGCTTCCTTTGTGTGGGCGTATTGAAACTGCACAATCAAAATGACCCCAGGGTTTTCACTTCCCCAAAGTGGGAGCTCAGATGCCGAGGGAACTATCTGCCCACCCCATGTGCGTGGTGTGTGCTGCTCATTCAGTGGGCCATAATCTGCATATTCTCAATCCAGTACACCAGCTTCGGGGCCCCTGACACACATGTGAAGACTGTGGCCAGTTTAACTTCCTCTGGGACATCTTTCTCCTTTTCAGCACAACCAGTTCACTCACGTGGGTAAGTCCACCTTCACCGAGTTCCCTGGCTGCACATCTCATGGACCAAATGGCAGCAGCAACAACATGCCCACAGTCAACTAGTTCTTTCGGAATTCCACACACATTCAATTCAAATTCCACTTCCAACACTATCACTTTTTCTTTCTTCTCTACATTTCATCTTTGTTCACCAGCTCCGTCTTTCAATTATCTGCTTTTGTGAAATGTCATGTGGGTTCGCCCCTGCGAGACAAGGAAGTAACACAGCTCTATGCCTGTTAGATGCATGTGAACTGAATAAGGAAAGCATGGTGATCAACCACAGACAGACTTTGAAAGAAGTGACCCAACTGGTCACAACTAAGATGCCCCTGTTATTTATGGAGAGATTTGTGCACTGAAGAGCTGGCGGTGAAGTTTATACAATTACTCACAGTTAATATATGCTGGCACCTTAAATTTGAACCATATTGTTGGGGAACAGGTGTGATGTAACTAAACTGTGGTAACTGAAATGTACGCAGACGGGAACCATGCAAAGCCAGGACTGCAGAACAGCAAAGCTTTTTACAGTTTTGGACAGTTTATTATGAATGAAGATGAAAGCTCTGTCATCTTAAACTCTGACTTTTTAAAAAAAAAATTGAAGAATAGGACTTCCCTGGCAGTTCAGTGGTTAAAACTCTGTGCTTCCACTGCAGAAGCCGTGGGTTCGATCCCTGGTCAGGGAACTAAGATCCTAGATCCCACATGCCACAAGGTGTGGGAAAAAAAAAAAAAAAAAGAAGTATAGTTGATTTACAATGCTGTGTTAGTTTCTGGTGTACAGCAAAGTGATTCAGTTATATGTATGTGTGTGTATGTGTGTGTGTGTGTGTATATATATATATAATATATATATTCTTTTTCATATTCTTTTCCATTATGGTTTGTTACAATAAATTGAATATAGTTCCCTGTGCTACACAGTAGGACCTAATTGTTTATCTATTTTATATGTACTAGTTTGTATTTGCTAATCCCAAACTCCTAATTTATCCCTCCCCCACCCCCTTTCCCCTTTGGTAACCATAAGTTTGTTTTCTATGTCTGTGTTAAACTCTGATTTTTAACCTGTGCCTCTAGAATCAGAATCTCATTGTCCCTGAATTTCTGCCAGGTAGGCACGCCTTGTGTCCCCAACACCAGTTACTAATGTTCCCTTGGGACTGGGCTTATGGGCTGTAGGAGCTGTAATATGGATCCAATTTGGCACTAAAAAGGAGAACATATTTGAGGGTCACTGGGACAGACATACGGGGACTCAACCGTCTGTTCCCAAGTCCTGTCTGCTACGGCTGCAAAGGTTATATATTTGGCAAGAACTTGTAAATGCACAAATCATACCCATATAGATGTCTGCGTAGAGTTTATGGTAGCAGTTCATTACCAAACAACCTAGGGCAGGTCAGAGTCAGAACAAAGGCGGCTGCCCTGGTCTACAGAAGCAAACACAGCATTTGGGCCACTTGGGGCACCACGGTGTCACCTTGCTTAAGGCCACTCCAACAACAAGCAGAAACCAGCATGCAGGGATGGGCATTTAGCTGAGCGAGCCCAGCGCCGTGTAACGATGGCTTCTATAGGAAACGCTTCTTGTTCTGTACCAATCAATCACAAAGCATGTTACCTAAGGTTTGAATGACTGCTAACAGAGCAAGCTGCACCGCTTAAAGCAAACACTAGCAAATAAACCAACAGTGCCAATTATAGAGAGCTGAGGATTAGCCACACTGCCTATCCAAAATTCAGTCATGTAGTTTGGATACATTTAAACTAAATTCAATACTATATGTAAAATAGCTAATAAGGACCTACCATGTAGCACAGGGAACTCTACTCAATACTCTGTAATGACCTATGTGGGAAAAGAATCTAAAAAAGAGTGGATATATGTACATGTATAACTGACCTTGCTGTACACAACATTGTAAATCAATTATACTCTACTAATAGTAAAGTTAAAAACAAAAACAAGAAACCTAAATTCATTAAGTCCAGTCAAATTCTGGGTTCTGAAAGGATGAATCTTCCTAGGAAGTTATTACACTGGATAGTAATAGTAGTGGGAAGACTCAAGGGTATCGACAGCTCTGTGATCAACTATCAACTATCCTCATCACTGCGAAATTTCCTTTTGGTCTTTATGTTTCATTCTTAAACAAGCCGTCCATGCCACAGGCTACTCTCCGGCCACCTGTGTGTTGCCCGGACTGATGTTCTGTCAGTCAATCGGGCACCAGCTCTCACCGTGTGCAGGGACAAATATTTTCACTGGGTCACTGAAGGGCCCGACTCCCCCTTTGGTGATGGCTGCAATCCTCACGGTGCACGAGGCGTTGTGGACTTGAACAGAAAGCTGAGCAAGACTGTCGTTCTGGCCGACGTCTTCTGAGAGCTCTTTCTGGGGACAGAGAGGAAAGGAAAGGAAAGGAAATACTGAGGCACCAGGGGCCTCGTCGCCCGAGGGAAGTTCTTGCGAGGGAAGCTGCCCCACCCACATCCCAGGGGCAGCGGCTGTGTTTCCACAGCGTCCCTTCCTCACTCAGGCCACAGCCAAGGGAGCCAATAGGCGGGCAGTGATGCAGGACAGGCTGGCAGCATCCTCAGGTCCTGGGGATCTGGGCCTACTAGGGTCGTGCGAACATGGTACTTAGAGGGGTCAGTGAAGAAACCTCTGGAAGAAAGGGAACATGTGGCAGACGCACCCGAAGGCAAGAGCAAGACTGTCTCCTCGACACTCCCGCCCTCAGAACCCCCAGAGAACACTGCCCAGGGGCTGCACTGAACCTTGACATTGACCACCTGCCAGCTTCCTTGAACCAGCACAAGCGGGCTCGTGTTCCTTGCAATTCTAAGAGTTGTGACTACAGTCTACATTTAGAAGGGCACTGACACTTTTTCTTCCAGCGACAAACACACAACGTGCTCCATTTTCAAAAATCTGGCTTTACTTATTTTGTTTTAAAGACATTGCTGTGCAACTTGACCCATTAAAACATGGTGGATGGGGGAGATTTTTAAAAAAATAACCAGGGGAAAAAAATACTTTCCCCTTTGTTTCCAAACCTTGACTATCATGGTGTTCTCTGGCGCGGGAAACTAATTTTGCATTTGGGATTGGCTTTTCAAATAGGAACCATAGGGCTGGTGAAGGCTGAAATGTAACACTAGGAACGTGTCTTTAATTCTAAATTATGGAGATTTGTTTTCACAGAGAGATATCGCACATGGAGCACAGAGAGCATGGATCAGCAATGGATAGCAGGGGCCTGGTCTGGGTGGTAACTTCCTTCCCTGGTCACTCATGCTGGTCACTTCTCCCAGTGGTGCTGGGTGGAACCAGCTCGGCCCTTATGGAGAGGGCAGTCCCATCACTCATGACCAATGGGGACACCTGGGTCAGCTACCTGGAGACTGTTTATAATCTAAACAGGCAGTGACCATGAGGACCTAGAAACGTCCCCAGGCAAGGGATGAAAGGGAAAACTATGGTCTTAATTTTTTGTTGTTGTTGTTTTTGGTTTTTTAACCCTATTGGACTCAGTGCCTAAAAGATTTGCTATAGATTTTTTGTTAATTAGGTAGACAAATTAGTCTTTTTTTTTTTGATATATCAAAAGGCATTTTCGGTATGGCTAACCCAGTTTTGATTATGTGTTAGTTGGTCATTCTCTATATAATTTGGGGAGGACAGAAAATCATCAAGTAGAGTAACTTCATTGTCAAAGCCCTCACAGTCACGGAACCTTGACTGGCAGCTGAGAAATGGTGCATATACCCCACAGTTTAAAACCTAACAGCTTAAAAAAAAAAAAAAAAAAAAAACCTAACAGCTTCGGCTTCCCTGGTGGCACAGTGGTTGAGAGTCTGCCTGCCAATGCAGGGGACGCGGGTTCGAGCCCTGGTCTGGGAAGATCCCACATGCCACGGAGCAACTGGGCCCGTGCGCCACAACTACTGAGCCTGAGTGTCTGAAGCCTGTGCTCCGCAACAAGAGAGGCCGCAATAGTGAGAGGCCCGCGCACCACGATGAAGAGTGGCCCCTGCTTGGCACAACTAGAGAAAGCCCTCGCACAGAAACGAAGACCCAACACACCCAAAAATAAATAAATAAATAAATAAATAAAAACAAAAAAAAACACAAAAAAAACCTAACAGCTCTTCAAAGTACAAAAGACTTCATGCCTGACAAGGAACATGGGGCCTGCTCCTGGTGTCACACATTTTGTCTGCAAAGATTCAAACGTAATACCTTGTTTATGAGAAAAACTATCTTAAAATAAGGGGACACACACAGTTTTGGAAGAATTCAATCCCAAGAAGAAGAGAAATCCCAACAAAACCAAAATTATCCTTTTGGAAATGAACATAAAAGCAGTTGATAACACCTATCCCCATAGGGCCTATAACTCCCTATGAAACCCCAGAGGAGTTACTTTTTAATTTCCACCTCCTACTCTTTGAGTTAATAAATGTAAGGAGTTAATCTGTGTGAAGTACTTGAAACAGTGCCTGACCCAGAGCAAAGGTTACCCAAGAGTCACAATGGCCACCATCACAGTTGGCATTATCCTGAATCTTTTTTTTAATCTTTTAAAATTTTAATTAACTAATTAATTTTACAAAATTATTTACTTATTTTTGGCTGCGTTGGGTCTTCATTGCTGTGCATGGGCTTTCTCTAGTTGCAGTGAGCGGGGGCTACTCCTCGTTACAGTGCACGGGCTTCTCATTGCGGTGGATTCTCTTGTTACGGAGCACGGGCTCTAGGCACACTGGCTTCAGTAGTTGTGGCACACAGGCTCAGTAGTTGTGGCTCGCGGGCTTAGCTGCTTCGTGGCACGTGGGATCTTCCCAGACCAGGGATCAAACCCGTGTCTCCTGGTTAAGGTGGATTCTTAACCACTGCGCCACCAGGGAAGTCCTATCCTGAATCTTGAAGCATGGAAATGATGCCAGCCACCGCTCACTGGGAACCCATTTTGGAAATACATAAAAAATCATCCCACTTTAGGGGTGGAATTGTAATCAATGTTGAAGTAGTGATTAGAAAGATAAATGATAAACACTTAGTGGAGGTGTCCAATTTTCTCCAAAAATGTCTTTAAATAGTAACCTCAAATATAATTTAAACATGATTCCCAATGTTAAAAATTGATGTAATTTATTCATACTGTTTTGATGCCAAATACGTAAAGAAAGGTGTGACCACATCCATATCCCCAAGTATTTTAGTCTTGATTTTGAAAGTTGGCAGAGATCCATCTAATTTCAGACAGCTGTAGGAGCCCCCGGCTCACCCCCCATGTGTTATGTCTCTTGCTGTCAGGGTGCAGACCGCCGAAGGAGGGGTCATCTCATGGGCACAATGTGGTCTGGCCACAGGACACAGGTCATGCGTCACCTGCACATTTCTCATTTAGTGAGCTTTCAGTTTCACCAACACAGGCCCATATCTCTAAGAACTTAAAACCTAAAGGCAATGTCAGGTAATGAAATCAGTTTGACTACAACTTTACTTACATAGAAAACATATGGACCTTGCCGGTTGGGGAGAGTAATAGCACATCTTTGGAAACACAGTTTCTTTTTCTCATTGTGTGGCTTCAGTGTTGGTCAGGGCAACTGGATATTTGTTTTCAGTTATCAAAAAGACCTTAATATCTCCAACTCTGTAAGAATTCACAACCCCATAATTTGTAACTGTAATTAAGAATATAGGTAATTCCCTGGCGGTCCAGTGGTTGGGACTCCATGCTTTCACTGCCGAGGGCCTGGGTTCAATCCCTGGTTGGGGAACTAAGATCCTGCAAGCCATGCAGCACAGCCAAAGAAGAAAAAAGAATATGGCCCATTTCAAAATTACTCAGGGGGAGACTGGTTCAAGATGGCGGAGTAGAAGGAGGTGCGCTCACTCCCTCTTGCGAGAGCACCAGAATCACAACTAACTGCTGGACAATCATTGACAGGAAGACACTGGAACTCACCAAAAAAGATACCCCACATCCAAAGACAAAGGAGAAGCCATAATGAGATGGTAGGAGGGGCGCAATCACAATAAAATCAAATCCCAAAACCGCTGGGTGGGTGACTCACAAACTGGAGAACACTTATACCACAGAAGTCCACCCAGTGGAGTGAAGGTTCTGAGCCCCACGTCAGGCTTCCCAACCTGGGGGTCCAGCAATGGGAGAAGGAATTCCTAGAGAATCAGACTTTGAAGGCTAGTGGGATTTGACTGCAGGACTTAGACAGGACTGTGGGAAACAGAGACTCCACTCTTGGAGGGCACACAAAAGTGCCCATCAGGACCCAGGGGGAAGGAGCAGAGACCCCATAGGAGACTGAACCAGACCTACCTGCTAGTGTTGGAGGGTCTCCTGCAGAGGTGGGGGGTGGCTGTGGCTCACCACGGGGACAAGGACAATGGCAGCAGAAGTTCTGGGAAGTACTCCTTGGCATGAGCCCTCCCGGAGTCCACCATTAACCCCACCAAAGAGCCTGTAGCCTCCAGTGCTGGGTCACCTCAGGCCAAACAACCAACAGGGAGGGAACTCAGCCCCACCAATCAGAAGACAAGCGGATTAAAGTTTTACAGAGCTCTGCCCACCAGAGCAACACCCAGCTATACCCACCACCAGTCCCTCCCATCAGGAAGCTTGCACAAGCCTCTTTGATAGCCTCACCCACCAGAGGGCAGACAGCAAAAGCAAGAAGAACTACAATCCTGCAGCCTGTAGAATGAAAACCACATTCACAGTAAGATAGACAAAATGAAAAGGCAGAGGACTATGTACTGGATGAAGGAACAAGATAAAACCCCAGTAAAACAACTAAATGAAGTCAACCTTCCAGAAAAAGAATTCAAAATAATGATAGTGAAGATGATCCGGGACCTCGGAAAAAGGATGGAGGCAAAAATTGAGAAGATGCAAGAAATGTTTAAAAAGACCTAGAAGAATTAAAGAACAAACAAACAGAGACGAACAATACAATAACTGAAATGAAAAATACACTAGAAGGAATCAGTAGCAGAATAACTGAGGCAGAAGAACAGATAAGTGAGCCAGAAGACAGAATGGTGGAATTCACTGCCGTGGAACAGAATAAGGAAAAAAGAATGAAAAGAAATGAAGACAGCCTAAGAGACCTCTGGGACAACATTAAACACACCAACGTTCACATTATAGGCGTCCCAGAAGGAGAAGAGAGAGAGAAAATATTTGAAGAGATTATAGTCGAAAACTTCCTTAACATGGGAAAAGAAATAGCCACCTAAGTCCAGGAAGCACAGAGAGTCCCAGGCAGGATAAACCCAAACAGAAACACAACGAAACACACAGTAATCAAACTGACAAAAATTAAAGACAAAGAAAAAATATTAAAAGCAACAAGGGAAAAAGGACAAATAACATACAAGGAAACTCCCATAATGTTAACAGCTGATTTCTCAGCAGAAACTCTACAAGCCAGAAGGGAGTGGCACGATATATTTAAAGTGATGAAGGGGAAGAACCTACAACCAAGATTACTCTACCAGGCAAGGATGTCATTCAGATTTGACAGAGAAATCAAAAGCTTTACAGACAAGCAAAAGCTAAGAGAATTCAGCACAACCAAACCAGCTCTACAACAAATGCTAAAGGAAGTTCTCTAAGTGGGAAACACAAGAGAAGAAAAGGACCTATAAAAGCAAACCCAAAACAATTAAGAAAATAGTAATAGGAACATACATATCGATAATTACCTTAAATGTGAATGGATTAAATACTCCAACCAAAACATACAGGCTCGCTGAATGGATACAAAAACAAGACCCATATATATGCTATCTACACGAGACCCACTTCAGACCTAGGGACACATACAGACTGAAAGTATGTGGGCATGAGGGTATGGAGAAAGATATTCCATGCAAATGGAAATCAAAAGAAAGCTGGAGTAGCAATACTCATATCAAATAAAATAGACTTTAAAATAAAGAATGTTACAAGAGATAAGGAAGGGGTTTCCCTGGTGGTGCAGTGGTTAAGAATCCACCTGCTAATGCAGGGGACACGGGTTCGAGCCCTGGTCCGGGAAGATCCCACAAGCCACGGACCAACAAAGTCCGTGCGCCACAACTACTGAGCCTGCACTCTAGAGCCCGTGAGCCACAACTACTGAGCCTGTGCACCACAACTACTGAAGCCCGCATACCCAGAGTCTGTGCTCCGCAACAAGAGAAGCCACTGCAATGAGAAGCCCATGCACCGCAACGAAGAGTAGACCCCACTTGCCACAACTAGAGAAAGCCTGTGCACAGCAATGAAGACCCAATGCAGCCAAAAATAAAATAAATAAATTAAAAAAAAAAGACAAGGAAGGACACTACATAAAGATCAAGGGATCAATACAAGAAGATATAACAATTATAAATATATATGTACCAAAAAAATATATATATATATGTACCCAACATAGGAGCACCTCAATACATAAGGCAAATGCCAACAGCTATAAAAGAGGAAATCAACAGTAACACAATAATAGTGGGGGACTTTAACACCTCATTTACACCAATGGACAGATCATCCAGACAGAAAATTAATAAAGAAACACAAGCTTTAAATGACACAATAGACCAGAGAGATTTATAATTGATATTTATAGGACATTCCGAAAACAGCAGATTACACTTTCTTCTCAAGTGCACATGGAACATTCTCCAGGATAGATCACGTCTTGGGTCACAAATCAAGCCTTGGTAAATTTAAGAAAATTGAAATCACATCAAGCATCTTTTCTGACCACAACGCTATGAGATTAGAAATCAATTACAGGGAAAAAAATGTAAAAAGCAAACACATGGAGGCTAAACAATACGTTACTAACTAACCAAGAGATCACTGAAGAAATCAAAGAGGAAATAAAAAAATACCTAGAGAGAAATGACAACGAAAACACAATGATCCAAAACCTATGGGATGCAGCAAAAGCAGTTCTAACAGGGAAGTTTATAGCAATACAATCCTACCTCAAGAAACAAGAAAAATCTCAAATAAACAATCTAAACTTACACCTAAAGGAACTAGAGAAAGAAGAACAAACAAAACCCGAAGTTAGTAGAAGGAAAGAAATCATAAAGATTAGAGCAGAAATGAATGAAATAGAAACAAAGAAAACAATAGCAAAGATCAATAAAACTAAAAGCTGGTTCTTTGAGGAGATAAACAAAATTGATAAACCTTTCGCCAGACTCATCAAGAAAAAGAGGGAGAGGACTCAAATCAATAAAATTAGAAATGAAAAAGGAGAAGTTACAACAGATACCACAGAAATACAAAGCATCATAAGAGACTACTACAAGCAACACTCTGACAATAAAATGGACAACCTGGAAGAAATGGACAGATTCTTAGAAAGGTATAACTTTCCAAGACTGAACCAGGAAGAAATAGAACATATGAACAGACCAATCACAAGTAATTAAATTGAAACTGTGATTAAAAATCTCCCAACAAACAAAAGTCCAGGACCAGATGGCTTCACAGGTGAATTCTATCAAACATTTAGAGAAGAGCTAACACACATCCTTCTCAAGCTCTTCCAAAAAGTTGCAGATGAAGGAACACTCCCAAACTCATTCTACGAGGCCACCATCACCCTGATACCAAAACCAGACAAAGATACCACAAGAAAAAGAAAATTACAGACCAATATCACTGATGAATATAGATGCAAAAATCCTCAACAGAATACTAGCAAACAGAATCCAACAACACATTAAAAGGATCAGACACCATGATCAAGTGGGATTTATCCCAGGGATTCAAGGATTCTTCAATATACACAAAGCAATCAATGTGATACACCATATTAACAAATTGAAGAATAAAAACCATATGATCATCTCAATAGATGCAGAAAAAGCTTTTGACAAAATTCAACACCCATTTATGATAAAAACTCTCCAGAAAGTGGGCATAGAGGGAACCTACCTCAACATAATAAAGGCCATATATGACAAACCCACAGCAAACATCATTCTCAGTGGTGAAAAACTGAAAGCATTTCCTCTAAGATCAGGAACGAGACAAGGATGTCCACTCTCACCACTATTATTCAACATAGTTTTGGAAGTCCTAGCCATGGCAATCAGAGAAGAAAAAGAAATAAAGGGAATACAAATTGGAAAAGAAGAAGTAAAACTGTCACTGTTTGCAGATGACACGATACTATACATAGATAATCCTAAAGATGCCACCAGAAAACTACTAGAGCTAATCAATGAATTTCATAAAGTTGCAGGATACAAAATTAATGCACAGAAATCTCTTGTATTCCTCTACACTAACAACAAAAGATCAGAAAGAGAAATTAAGGAAACAATCTCCTTCACCATTGCAACAAAAAGAATAAAATATCTAGGAATAAACCTACCGAAGGAGGTAAAAGACCTGTACTCAGGAAACTATAAGACACTGATGAAAGAAATCAGAGATGACACAAACAGATGGAGAGATATACCATGTTCTTGGATTGGAAGAATCAATATTGTGAAAATGACTATACTACCCAAAGCAATCTACAGATTCAATGCAATCCCTATTATATTACCAATGGCATTTTTTACAGAACTAGAACAAAAGATCTTAAAATCTGTATGGAGACACAAAAGACCCCGAATAGCCAAAGCAATCTTGAGAGAAAAAAACGGAGCCAGAGGAATCAGACTCCCTGACTTCAGACTATACTACAAAGTTATAGTAATCAAGACACTATGGTACTGGCACAAAAACATAAATATAGATCAATGGAACAGGATAGAAAGCCCGGAGATAAACACACGCACATGTGGTCAACTAATCTATGACAAAGGAGGCAAGGATATACAATGGAGAAAACACAGTCTCTTCAATAAGTGATGCTGGGAAAACTGGACAGCTACATGTAAAATAATGAAATTAGAACACTCCCTAACACCATACACAAAAATAAACTCAAAGTAGATTAAAGACCTAAATGTAAGACCGGACACTACAAAACTCTTAGAGGAAAACATAGGAAGATCACTCTTTGACATAAATCACAGCAAGATCTTTTTTGACCCACCTCCCAGAGTAATGGAAATAAAAACAAAAATAAACAAATGGGACCTAATGAAACTTAAAATCTTTTGCACAGCAAAGGAAACTATAAACAAGACGAAAAGATAACCCTCAGAATGGGAGAAAATATTTGCAAACGAATCAAGGGACAAAGGATTAATCTCCAAAATATAACAGCTCATGCAGCTCAAAATTAAAAAAACAAACAACCCAATCTAAAAATGGGCAGAAGAGCTAAATAGACATTTCTCCAAAGAAGACATACAGAACATACAGATGGACAAGAGGCACATGAAAAGCTGCTCAACATCACTAATTACTAGAGAAATGCAAATCAAAACTACAATGAGGTATCACCTCACACTGGTTAGAATGGGCGTCTTCAGAAAATCTACAAACTATAAATGCAGGAGAGGGTGTGGAGGAAAGGGAACCCTCTTGCACTGTTGGTGGGAATGGAAATTGATACAGCCACTATGGAGAACAGTATGGAGGTTCCTTAAAAAACTAAAAATAGAATTACCATATGACCCAGCAATTCCCCTACTGGGCATATACCCAGAGAAAACCATAATTCAAAAAGACACATGCACCCCAATGTTCACTGCAGCACTATTTACAATAGCCAGGTCATGGAAGCAACCTAAATGCCCACTGACAGACGAATGGATAAAGAAGATGCGGTACATATATACAATGGAATATTACTCAGCCATAAAAAGGAACGAAATTGGGTCATTTGTAGAGATGTGGTTGGACCTAGAGAGTCATACAGAGTGAAGTAAGTCAGAAAGAGAAAAACAAATATCATATATTAACACATATATGTGGAATCGAGAAAAACGGTACAGATGAACCAGACTGCAAGGCAGAAATAGAGGCACAGATGTAGAGAACAAATGTATGGACACCAAGGGGGGAAAGCGGGGGTGGTGCTGGTGGTGCGATGCATTGGGAGATTGGGATTGACATTTACACTAATATGTATAAAATAGATAACTAATAAGAATCTGCTGTATTAAAAAAATAAAATAAAATTCAAAAATAAATAAATAAATAAAACTACTTAGGCTAAAAAAAAAAAAAAAAAGAATATGGCCCATTTTATTGCCTCAAATAACAGTAACCTTCAGTAGGGAAAGAAGTACCCCATGTGACAACAAACTTGTTCAAAAGGGCTTCAAATGCACAATCATCAGTGTAAAACCCTCACATCTTACTCTTGAAACCTGTCCTGTTTTCACTTCTTTCTGCTAAGAGGCCACGCTGTTGAATTTGAACAAGAGACACTGTACTGTGAAGAAAGCCAAGGGCACCTGGAGAAGAGTAGTGGGGCTCTGAAAAGCACTGGCTTTGGAGTCAGTCAGACCTGGGTTCTTATTTCAATGCTGCAATTCTAAGCTGTGTGACTCTGGGTAAGTTACTCAATGTCTCTGAGTTTCAGTTTCCTCAAATGAAAATGGAGAAAATAGTACCTTTCTCACAGCGTTTTTGTAAGGGTTAAATGAGGCCTTTTATGTAAAACACTTGGCACAGGGTCTGTAAGTAATCAACACTGTAAGTAACTGATGATGGTTATTATTATTCCTACATTCCTATAGCACCTGTAAGGTGCTGTATTTTGATCTTCTTTCCCTATAACTGTAAGGCTCTAGGATAGAACTGAGCGAGTAGTATCTTTCAAGTCTTGGTGCACTAGAGAAAATAACCAAGGTTGTCTAGTTCCCAAACCAAGAATTTTATTTGACCCATTCATGGAGTTGCTCTTCATCGTAGCTTTCTCTTCCAGGCAAAAGGTACCATTCTTGATGGATCCTTGGGTTTCAGAAATGTTTCAGACCCCTGTCTGGCCTGTCTCACAAGAACCCCACCTGTTCTTTTTACCTTAAAATGACACTAGCTCGCATGCTCTGCCCTCCTGTGACAGTGAGTGAGAGGGAGAAATGAGGAAAGGGAAGAGGCAGTGGGCACATCTACCCTCCAGGCATGCAGCTTGCTAGGAGGCAGGGGTCTGGGCCCAAGGAAGGAAGCCTTGAGTGCACTGTGGCTTCCCTGTGTCTTTAAAGAAGCTGGTTCTACATGTCATGTCTCTTGGCCCATCATAATTGGCTATGAAACTTCCTTCTGATCAAAGATCTCCACCCTTTCCAAACACAGTTAAACCAGCATTAGAGCCCCAATCCCAAAACAATGAGCTCTACAAGAATGACACGTATAAAAATGAGTCTCTGTCTAAGGTTCGGGCAAATCTCGGTCAAAGGTAAACAGATTTATTTATTGCAGAACACTGGAGAACCTTGAACTTGCCAGTATACACTGCGGGTCTTCCAGAAGGGGGTATAATACTCAGTATTTTATAAACTTATCTGCTCACTGAATTCTCACAGGTCTACTGACACTTTATGGGAATGGGACAAGAAATACCAGTCCACACTCATCAAAAGACTGTCCCATTCAGAGAGAGAAATTCTCCTGCTGGTTCAGATGTCAGCCAGGTCCATACATCAAGTTCATAGTGCCATAAATGCCTACAGAGCAAGTTTAAGGTCCTGTGTTCAGATGGTACAAAGATGAGCAAGGCACAGCTCCAACTTCAAGGAGAACAGATTTTACTTGATCCTGACCTTTGTATTTTAAGCTTTGATTTGGAAGGCAAGGGATAGCAAGAAAAAGAGAGTGAAAACACATTGATGACTTCATCAAGATACAGTAAATGTCCATACAGTAAATACCAGGAGTTTCTTAGTCTGAGAGTGACACACAGTTGTAGGATACTGAAGGTACAAATTTTGAAAACTAAATTTCCAGCAAACTGTAATAACCCACCCAAAGACGACTTCAAGAAAGTTCTGAAATTCCATACAAAAAAACCCTCCCTTATTAGAGTAATAAATAAGAATATCTTCCAAAAATATCCAATTTCATCACCTTACATAAAGAAGATGTAGCTTTAGTAACAGTTTTCTTTCTTTTTTAAAAAATATTTATTTTATTTTTATTTATTTGGCTGCACTGGGTCTTAGTTACTGTGTGCGGGATCTAGTTCCCTGACCAGGGATCAAACCCAGGCCCCCTGCATTGGGAGCGTGGAGTCTTAACTGCTGGACCACCAGGGAAGTCCCCAGTAACAGTTTTAAAATGAAAATGAAAGGACGATTTCGAGAGGAAGTTGTGTCTAACTCTTGCCCATTGGAAAAGAAGGGAGTTTAGGGAACCGAAGTGATGGGTACAGAGGTCATTTCAAGCTTCACTTTGGAAGGGGGTTTTAGGCTCCTCCCGGGCTGAGCTTCTCTTCAGTGTTCTTATTTGTCTCCAGCTGCGCCTGGTGAGCTGGGAGCTTAGCGGCCTCAGAGAATGTTACCCAAAGTAAAGTGAGCCACTAAGTCTTCTGTTGTCACAAGACTGTCATGATGCGCAGAGCAGAGCATGAGTACAACGCAAATGACCTTCCTGCTGGGATGATCTAGCATCTCCAAGGAGGTAATGACTGGAAAGGTCACAGCCCTAACTGTGGCGGTATCGTTCTCACTACAGAGGGGAGCATTCTGAACAAAGGGCAGAGAGAATGCAAGGCTGGGTGTTAATGGCACATGTGTGTTAGGGTCCTTGGCCACGTCATGTCATTTGTAAGGCTTTCATCACTCCTGCCCTTCAGCACGCCTCAGCTTCAGGGGTCCCCCCCTAAAGAAGTATCTTTCACCCACACCAGGGGAGAAGGAGAAAGGATGACCTGCAGCTCTTTAAAGAAACTGGTTTGTTTCTACATCACTCAAGTGTCTGCTGAGAATCGCTATCTTCCGCCAGCCAAAGTTCCTACTGAATCAGAATGCAATCACTGGACCTTCATGTATCTCTACTAAGAATGTAGTATTGTAAGCAGGAGCCATCCTCTAAGAGAGGCATTTGATTCCCCTGACTCGGACAGTGTGCAAATGTGATCAATAGGCACCTTGCACAAATGCTCTGAGACAAAAGACCAGGAAATGAGAGACTTCTTATCTCATAGCTGCAACTCTCTTAAGCAGGGTTTTTTTTTTTTTTTTTTTTTTTTTTTAAAATATATATATTTTATTTATTTATTTATTTATTTATTTATTTATGGCTGTGTTGGGTCTTCGTTTCTGTGCAAGGGCTTTCTCCAGTTGCGGCAAGCGGGGGCCACTCTTCATCACAGTGCGCGGGCCTCTCACTATCACGGCCTCTCTTGTTGCGGAGCACAGGCTCCAGACGCGCAGGCTCAGTAATTGTGGCTCACGGGCCTAGTTGCTCCGTGGCATGTGGGATCTTCCCAGACCAGGGCTCGAACCCGTGTCCCCTGCATTGGCAGGCAGACTCTCAACCACTGCGCCACCAGGGAAGCCCTTAAGCAGGGTTTTGACTGGTACAAATAGCATCCTTTTATCATCTACTATGAGGCCGAACAAACCATGGATTTCTAAGCTCTCTTCCTTTTCCATCACTACTGCTTCTGACAGTCTGCTTCCTGATAGGTAAACTGAGGCAGGAAAAGAAAAAAAATAAATTCAAATTGTTCTTTTGGAAGACAGCAGTTTTGGTAAAAGCCGGGTGATATGAGGTTAAAAGTGACCGACACAAAGCCTGGACATCATCAGTCAGTGCAGCTGTTCACCCCGTTCCTCTCTCATGCCAAGAAATTGTAACTTTCCTGTGATGCGCCCTACAGATGCCATGAGGATGCTGAAGTCTGACCTGTTACCAGGGTTAGATCAGTGAGGACTGTAATAGCACAAAAGAAGCATGCTTTCCGCAATGGCGGTAAAGAAGAGACAGTCCTGAGGATAAAGCCAGTGCGTCTGCTCTTCTACAGATACTCTGTGTCATGAGAAGTCAGTGTCACCTCAACCCTCTTCCTTTCGCAAGTGGGAAAGGGGCCTGTCTGGGAGCTGCCCACCTAACCACAGTCAGCTGTCCCCCTCACCACTTCTGTCTTGGGTCAGATGTTCCCACCATCTTTAGACCTCTCAGCAATCAAAATCAGATGGCCCTCTGGGCTTGACTGGAGTCACGTCTAACAAAGCTGTGCTATATACAGTACGTCCTACAGGGCTGTGCCAATCCACCTGCTTGCCTGCTCAGCCCTCTCCTTCGGGCTCTAGTTACTCTTGCCATCCGCTATGAGGCTGGGGGTCTTCCCTGACAATCACCTTCTGGAATTTCCAAGAGGTTATGAATTGCAGGACCGCTAAGCCCGGTAACCCCTCTGAGTAGTTCACACTGTCTTCCTCAAAGAGTCTAAGTTCCCTGAAGGCAAGAATCAGGTGACAACAGAGGATGAGTTCTATTCACATTGACTAATGAAATAAATGAATGGATGAAGAGTGAGTGAGGAAAGCCCCAAAGATTTCTTGGAATTTTGTTAAATTTTCAGGCACTTCTAATGTTTACTACATTGTTTATCTCCCATTGAAAGGTGCCTTGCCTAACCCAATAATATCAGGCCTTTTCACGACAAAAGGAAAGCTCCTAAAGCAGTATTAAATCAGCAAATCCAAGAAGACAAGTGCACTCTGTTAAAGTTCAGACTTACGGACGTCTCTGCATTCTGCCACACGTGAGAGATCCGGTAGCCCACCAGTTCCCCATCCTGCCGCTTAATTGGAGGCTTGATCCATTTGACATCCACCTTGTTGCTAGACTCATTCAGAAACATAGTGACATTCACAGGTGCTACGGACGGGGCTACAAAAGAGAAAGGAGAGAAGGATGAGGAAGTACGAAGAAAGGCACATAGAGAGTCATTCTCTTCTTGGTTTTTGTACGTTTGATTTTTTAGTTTTCTATGCAAAGCACTCAAATGAGACTGAGATTAATAGTGGACTTTCATACAGTTCTATGAAGATTTATTAAGATATGGTATGTAAGTGCTTAGCACAGTGTCTAGTTCATCGTAGGCACTCAGAAAATGTTAGTTCTTCTCATTTTCCAACGCTTCCGTCATGATAAAATCTCTTCCATGTCACCTTTATTTAAAAAAAAAAATAGTGGACTTCCACCTTCTTTTCAATCGAGGACCATTAAGATATCATGAGTTTAAAAAAGTAAGCTTCGTGTCTAAGATTCCAAACAAAATGATCCCTGCGTTTCCTCAAGATGTTTAGTGACAGGCTGGTAAGCAAAGCAGTCTGAGCAAGAAATAGGAAATGCAGAAATAGGTTTTGTCTTGTTGCATATAATCTTTGCTCTTTTTAGGCTCTGTGAGCTCTGAAATATATTTTTGGGCTACTTTAGTGTGTTTGACAAGACAGCTTGATATTTCTATCAAACAAATGACTTTCATATTGCAACAATCTTTGTAAGAACCACTCAAATAAAATTCTCTTAAAAAGGCCACACATACACACAAAAAGTAAGCACTATGGACCTACAGATGATCATACTAAGCGAAGTCAGACAAAGACAAATATAATATGATATCACTTATATGTGGAATCTTTAAAAATGATACAAATGAACTTATTTATAAAACAGAAACAGACTCACAGACAGAAAACAAACTTATGGTTACCAAAGGGGAAAGGAGGGGGAGGGATAAATTAGGAGTTTGGGATTAACAGATACAAACTACTATATATAATATAGATAAACAACAAGGACCTACTGTATAGCACAGGGAACTATATTCAATATCTTGTAATAAACTATAATGGAAAAGAATCTGAAGAAGAATATATAACTGAATCACTTTGCTGTACACCTGAAACTAACACAACATTGTAAATCAACTCTACTTCAATAAAAGTTTTTTAAAAAAGTACACCCTTTCCAAACTAAAACAACAAAGAAGTGGAAGACAGGGAAGGAGGTAGGTAGAGCTCACGGACTCCTCTTGGGGGAGCAAAACACACACAACTCCAAGAGGATTCTCCAGTAGACACCTGTGCAGCAGAAGGTCAAGAAGGCCAGCTGGGGATCAGTTCTATGTCATTTGAGCTGTACAAGGCAGGGAACACTGCTGATCTCAGAAGGAAGCCACGTTTTAAAGTCCAGAGCCAGCTTACTAATGATCTGAACAGAGCTAATCAGTGAATAAGTTTAAACATGTATGTGTATGTGTGCGTGTGTGCATGTGTGTGTGTGTGTGTGTAAGATACCTCATGAATGAAGATCAGAGGGTCAAATACTATTTGCTGGGTTAGGTGACAAAGTGTAGAATTTAGCACTGGTTTTCACTCTCTGGTTTATAGTAAATTCTACACAAGCCACATATTCACTTTATGTCAAAATGTCTATATACAAGGATAATAAGAGTTAAAGCACTTTTTAGAAAAAGTATGTATGTGGGTACAGTATGTGTACAAAATAATTTGGGAAACAAGTCAAGATCACAACTACATTCTTTTTTGGGAGGGAAGAACTTGACTGTAGCTATTAAAACTGAAAAAAATATGCCTCTTGACCAATATTTTCTTTCCATGAATTTAATCTAGAAAAATTCTCCTGTAGGTAGTGTTATATTCATTGAAGCATAATAGTGATAGAAAGGAATAAATGTAATGTTCAGTCAATAATTACGATATAATAAATTCTGATAATTTTCCAGTGGAATAGTCACTACCCCCCACTGAAAAGAATTTGCGAGACCATGTAAATTGATATGAAAGAATATCTAACGGTGGGGGGGGGGAATAAAACTGCAAAAAAGTACGTATCAATGATCCATTTTAGAAATTAAAAAATAAGTATTTTACATATAGGAAGAGTAAATATGCAATAATATACACCAAACTGTTGTTGTATTTGTGTTTAGGGGAGATTAAATTGTATATTTCTGATATATCTGAAAGGGAAACAAAAGGGCACTATAACCTCTTTGTCTCTGCTGATTCCAGGAGCAGTAATCATGAAGTTAGAGCAAATTTCAGCTTAGGAAATATATAGCTAAAGCTGTACCTATGAAACGAGTCACACAGTAGAATTTACAGGGAAACACAGCTGACTCAACATGTCTTTATGTCTATTCCCTCCTAAAACCCCTCTATGATGACAATAAGAAATTTAAAACAGTATGAACTCACAGGGTACAGAGGAGCCAACAGTGGAAGAGAAATGCCAACATACATATGAAAGCTGAAAAGCAGAGTAAGAAGGCGTAATTAACTCAGTAAGCTGATTCTCCCCAAAGAACCACAGAGAGGCTCAGAAGTGGAGGGCCCAGGGACCAGAGTGGGGATTAAAACTGGAAGATTGAAAGTTTGATCAGGAAGTAGCCCTCGAGATCCTTCTAACTTATTCCCACACACAACTGGCAGGTATCCCTCAAATTCCCACAGGAGACAGGATGCTTTATTCTCTGAACTGAAAAGCTACTGGACTTGGGGCACCAGTAGAATGGAGGCACGATGAGGGGCTGACAACTAGGGAAATAAGTGGAAGTTCGTACACTGACTGAGGGGGACTCCACCTCTGGCTCCTCCCCACCTGATCTTAGAGCATCAGCAGCTGTGTTCATATTCCTGAGGCAGCAGACAGGAGACTCAATTCTAGAGGAAGTAAGTGGCTCCAGGGGAAAGAAAGCCAATATTGACACTTGGGGGTATCCAAACTAAAACACTTAGGTCGCTGCCCAATCACCTGACAGTGAAGCCTACAAGCCCCACCCACGCTCACAGAGCTTCCCATCAATCGCTGGTTCTTCACTCTTCAATAGGAGAGACGGTGGGAGATCAGAAGAGGCTGGGGAGGCCTCCTTCATGAATGTCAGGGACCAGAACAAAACACAGGACAGAGCACTCAGAGGAGGCAGAGACAATGTAGGGAACTAGAGAAAACTAAAACACAAACAAACAAAACCAATAATTAACATACCCAAAGATAAGAAAAGGCTCTCATAATTGAGAACTGGAAAAAAACTGTCAATGAAAAATAAAATTATTCTTATATATTATATTGCCAATTTCAATAAAGTATTCAATAGAAGAATTAGAAGATAAATCAAGTAAATCTCCAAAAGAAAAATAGAATAAAAATTTTAAAAAAGAGGCCAATTTGAGGGAAAAAAAATTGAGTAAGCAATTAAAGAGTTTCAACAAATGTCTAATACAGTTATCTGGAAAGAAAAATAGAAGAACATTTTTAAAGGAAAAAATGTATAAGAAAAAGTCTCAAAACCAAAGCATTTGCATTCCTAGATTGAATGCCTATGATGATGAATGAAACAAATTCCACATCACAGCTCATTACAGCGCCATGATTAAAGAGAAAAGATATTAAAAAAAATTAAAGGGGGCTTCCCTGGTGGCGCAGTGGCTGAGAATCTGCCTGCCAATGCAGGGGACACGGGTTCGAGCCCTGGTCTGGGAAGATCCCACATGCCGCGGAGCAACTGGGCCCATGAGCCACAATTACTGAGCCTGCGCGTCTGGAGCCTGTGCTCCGTAACAAGAGAGGCCGCCGTAGTGAAAGGCCCGTGCACCGCAATGAAGAGTGGCCCCCGCTTGCCACAACTAGAGAAAGCCCTCGCACAGAAACGAAGACCCAACACAGCCATAAATAAATAAATTTAAAATAAGTTTAAAAAAAAATTAAAACTAAAAAACAGTTCACCTAGAAAACTCAAGTTATCAAAATTCTCTACAATGACACATGAAGCTAAAAAACAATGCAGAAATACTTTTAAAATTTTGAGGGAAAATCATTTCCAACCTAAAATTCTCTATTAGGAAAAATTACCAATCCAGTATGACAAACAGACATGCAAGGTCCCATAGTTTTTATTTATGTATATATTCTCTCTAGAGCTAACTGAGAAGGTGCTCCATGAGAATGAGAGACAGTAAACCAAGAAAGACAAACGCCCAGGAGACGGCAAAGGAATCACTAGGATGACTCTGGAGGAAGACAGGAAAAGAACCACATGAAAAAATTTAAGATAAGAGTGTCTGGGCCTCACTCAGGGCCAGGAATAGTGTCTGTTCCCATCAATCAGCCTGGAAAATCTAATGATTCAAGGAGCACTGGGTAGAGTACACATAATTGTTTTGTCTCAATTGTGGGTAATAGTTGACCCTAGATGAAGCACTGCTCTGGTCCAGCCTAACAAATACTAAAAGCAATGTCCAAAAGGATCAGTCTTTTCCCATTAGCTTAACTGTGACCCCAAACAAAGCTCAATATTCATAAGAATACAAAAATATCTAGCACTCAACAAGGTAAAATTCACAATGTCAGGAATCCAACCAAAGATTACCAGACATGTAGAAAAACTGGAAAGTACTCTCCACAATAGGAATATAAATGAATCAATCAAAACCACTCCAGAAATAAGACTGATGTTAGAATTAGCAGACAAGGACATTAAAACAGTTATTATAACTGTATTCCATATGGTCCAAAAGTTAAGTAGAGACAGGAAAGATACAAAAAAAGACAAAAATTACAATGTGAGAGTTGAAATATACACTAGATAGAATTAATGGCAGATTAGATACTGCACAAGAAAAGATTAGTGAATTTGAGGACATAGTAATAGAAACTACCCAAAATTAAACACAAGGAGAAAAGCAGGGAAAAAAGTAATAGCATCAGTGAATTATGGATAACTTCAAGTGATATGATACATGGGTAACTGGAGTCCTCAAAGGAGAGGAGAGGTGGGAACAGAAAAAATATTTGAAGAAGCAATGGCCAACATTTTCCAAATGTGATGCAAACTATAGACATGCAGACCTCATAAGTTCAATGAACCCCAAGCCCAATGGATATAAAGAAAATTACACCAAGGCACATCATAATTAAATTGCTCAAAATCAAATACAAAAGGAAAACCAGAGACATAAGACACATTATACACAGAGGAATAAATTAAGAATTACCACAGATCTGTTATCAGAAACAATGCAAGCAAGAAGACAGTGGAGTAACCTAGAACTCTATACCTAATAAAAATATCTTACAAAATGAAGGCCAAAGAAACCCCTCAAAAGTAAAATAAAGATTTCTTTCAGACATACAGAAGCTGAATTTCTCATCGAGATTCACACTACAAGAAGTAATGAAGAATCCTTTAGGAAGAAGGAAAATAATACCACATGGTAATATGTACAGATTTACACCAAAAAAATGAATAACATTAGAAATGGTAACTACCATTTGGGTAAATACCAACTGAGTAAACATAGGTTTTTTATAATTATATAAATCACTCTAAAAGATTATGACTATTTGAACAAAAATAATAACAATCTAGTGTGGGTTTATAACATATGTAAAAGTAAAATGAGTGACAACAATAGCATAAATATCTGGAGAAGAAAAATGAAAGTATACTATTTTAAGGTTCCTATACTATACCTGAAGTGGTATAACATCACTTGAAGGTATATAGTAATAAGTTAAACCTGTATACTATAAACCCTAAAGCAACCATTGAAAGAACAGAAAAAAAGAGTTATGGCTAATAAGTCAAAAAGGAGATAAAATAGAATAAAAACATTCAATTAATCCAAAAGAAGGGGAACAAATTACAGAAAGAGCAAATAGAAGACAGATGTAAATCTACCCATATGAATGATATCATTACATTTTAATGGATTAAATACCCCAATTTAAAGGCAAGGATTGTGAAGTAAAGTACTGCCTACATGAAATACCCATTGAATATAAAGATACAAGTAAGTTAAAAATAAGTATGAATAAAAGATACACCATGTAATCAAAAGAAAGAGTAAAATGGCTATATTAATATCGATAAAATAGATTTCACAGAATATAATATTACCAAAGATAAAGAAAATAATTTCATAATGATAAAGTGGCCAATTTATTAGGAGAGCATAGTAATATTACACAGTTATGCACAAAATAACAGAACTTCAAAATATGTGAACAGCTAGAACTACAAATAGAAATAGATAAATTCACAGTTATAACTACAGATTTCAATGCACCCGTCTAAATAACTGATAGAAAAAGGAGGCATAAAATCAATAAGTATACAATTTGAAAAACACTGTCAACTAACTTGACCAAGTTGACATTTATAGAACACTCCATCTAATAAGAGCAGAATACACATTCTCAAGTACACATGGAACATTTATCAAGATAGACCATGTTCTGGGCTGTAAAATGAGTCTCGATACATTTCAAAGGATTCAAGTGATATGAATTATGTTCTTTGGCCCCAACAGAATGAAATTAGAAATCACTAATACAAATATTTGGAAACTACGTTAGACACCTAAGTAACTCATGGGTTAAAGAAGAAATCAAAACAGAAACCAGAAAGTTTTTTGAACTGAATGAAAATGAAACACCATATAAAAATTGTTCTCAGAGGCTTTTCTTCCTCATTTAAGATATTTTACAATCTTGGCACTAGTTTCATTTGTTCAAGGATTAAGCCCTAACAATTTATGACCTAGACCTGTCCCACCGTCTGTATTAAAATTGGAGCACTGATTATGTAAGGCTGGAGTTAAGGGCAGGAAAGAGGTTCTGAGTAATCCAGAGCTCTAAATTGGGAAATAATGGAAACCGGACAATTCAAATCTAACATAACTACAATATTCACTCCAATATTCATAGAAGAAATACAAACTCTTGGAAATCAAAAGCAGCACACAGAAATGAAAGTTTACAGATGTAAATAAAATTTGCTATAAGAAAATAATGTAGAGACAACAGTACCTACTTCATATGATTGCTATGAGGAGCTAATGAAATAATGCATGTAAAGTACCTAAGATGGTCCCTGGCATGTAGTAGGTGCTTATTGAACATTAGCCACTTTCACGTTTATTAGCTTTCTTAAGTTTGATGCTATGAGTAATAACTTTCACATATTTATATTTTAATTAAAATAATATATGCTATAAAGAGTGTGCTACTATTAATATCTTCCTATGTAAAAGAAAATATTCCCTATACATAGCAAGTATAAGGTTTGTCACTAAACCCTTTTCAATTATAGAAGGAAACATCTTTCCCATTTTCACTGGTCACCTCCATAAAATTATCCTCCAGAGACAAAGGCCACACAAAGAAAAAGTTAAACTCTGAATCAGGCCACTGGGAAGGATTTGTTTCATCACATGCCATCGGGCACAATATGCATTCTGAACCCCAGGAATTACCTCTTTCGGTCGTGCTGGCCAGAATCCAAGGGCTCACTGCAGACCAGCCGACTTCATTCATGCAGGACACACCGATGCTGTAATTCGCCAGAGCCTGCAGCTGCTCGATTTGATACAGATGTGGTGAAGCAGATGTGTTAAAAATCATGACTGAGCCATGACTCAGTGGCTCAACTTCCTCGACCTAAATGAAGAGTAAAATTGTGGACCAGGCGTTAGTAAGGGGGTAGGAATGTCAGACTTGGGGCATTCATGCATTCGGTGTACATGGCCCTTCCTCTCCACTGAGGGGAAGTACCTGCTTCCTTTCGGGCCACACCTTAAATTTCCCACCAGGATCACTGTGTATTACTCATGCTACTCACTTGTGCAACAATTGAGGACCTGATGAAAAATGCCTAAAATAAGTGTTCTCACTCCGGCAGGTCACAGAGCAAATAATCGTCATCATAACATTATAATTATTCTACATTATAATATAACTTATAATAAAAGTAGCTCTTCCTCTCTCAGAATCACTTCAGTTCTTGATCTTTTTTTTCAGCTGTTTCACAGAATATGCAGTAAAGACAAGGGACATCGTATGTGGGGCAAAACCTGAAATATTTACTGTCTGACCCTTTAGAGAAAATATTTCCCAAATCCTACTTTAGAAGACGAGATACTTAATTTTTTAAAAAAAATCTGTATTTCTTTTCATTATGTCTCCTGAGGAATTTTGCTCTTGCCTTGAGGCTAATTTTAGCATGTCCTTTATTCTTACCCTCCAATTCCCACTCACATACAGATTCAACTCCAAAAGCAAACATAGATAGTGTAGATTTTATGGCATTTTTTGGTGGGGAGATATAGGAGAGGGTCATGTGCATCTCACCCAACAAGCTTTTCTCCAAATCTTTTGAAAACCCATCAGCTCTTTCCCCTGAGTCCTTGTACCTCATCTTTCTCTCCATAAACTCCACCAGTCTCTCCACATCCCTCTCCAGATGTCTTCTGTATGCACAGGCAAGAGAGAGGGATTCCCAGCAAAATTCAGTCTTATGCTAAACTTCCAGCTTTTCCCTTAAGGAAACCTCTTATCTGGGAATGGGGATCATGGAGAGTTTTCTCTCACTGTATATTTTTCACAACTTTTTAAAAAAAATTAATTGATTAATTAATTAATTAATCAATTAATTTATGGCTGTGTTGGGTCTTCGTTTCTGTGCGAGGGCTTTCTCTAGTTGTGGCAGGCGGGGGCCACTCTTCATCGCGGTGCGCGGGCCTCTCACTATCGCGGCCTCTCCTGTTGCGGAGCACAGGCTCCAGACGCGCAGGCTCAGTAATTGTGGCTCACGGGCCCAGCCGCTCCGCGGCATGTGGGATCCTCCCAGACCAGGGCTTGAACCCGTGTCCCCTGCATTGGCAGGCAGATTCTCAACCACTGTGCCACCAGGGAATCCCACAACTTCTAAAATATGTTGTACTTATAAAATCAGAAAGACAAAAATAGTATTGGACAAAACAGAAGCCACCAAAAACAATTTGGGGGAAAAAATCTTAAACCCACAAAATAATATTTCTGATAATAATGGGCTTGCAATTATGGGGTGTGGAAACACAATGCTGTTATTTCAGGATATGTATGTTTGCAATTTAGGTCAAGGGGCCACAAATCAACATTTTGGAATTCCAAATCCCCTAGTGGATACCATGAGGGTGGCGCTGGGGCAGAGCCTCACCTCTGACTCAGACCCGCAGACTCTGCGGGGTGACAAGAGGGTACCAGTTGGCCTGAGGAGCCACCAGAGGAGAAACCAGGAGCTGTGTGCTTATCTTGGTGGTGGCTGTTGGCAGAAATCACTCTTTGTTTCTTCACTTTAGAGTCTGCACCTACTTCCTGGTGACCAAGCGCTGGAACTAAGGTGGAGGAAACCTTGGCTCCCCACCCCTGCCCCATTTCCGGAACAACGCCCTGGACCATTTCCAGGCACAGGGACACTCTTGGAGGGCATGTTCCTAGAAGAAGACGGGTTTCTATAACAGTGCTCAGTGGGTTCTAGGGGAAAGGAGGGCATGAAACGGCAAGATAAACGTGGGAGAGTTAAAAATAGAAACGGAGTCCATAGCCCAAAAATGGGTGAAGAAAGGAACTAATGCCAAGACCAAGGGAAGTGAGAGGGTGTGTCCTGCTAGTGGGTGGACATGAATCTTGTCCAAAACATTCATTTGTTACCAAGTCAGAGTTTAAAATTATAACAAACTGGGAATCTGCTACAAAATGATACTTGGTCCCTTCAGAAATGGGAATATACTGTTAATCAACCGAATATGAAAGTATATAACTTGTGGAGCTAGTTCTGATCAACCTCACTAGGACTGCCAGAGAAAATAAAGGACACCCGTTTATATGTAAAGTTCAGATAGACCACCAATAATTATGGGTACAGGTATGACACAAAATCAACAGTGTAATGAACTTGTAAAGTAACTGGATTCTTATTCGCTAAATCCGGTAACCCTAGGAGAGATGGAACGGAGAATGGGTGAAGGAAGCCTGAGCTAGCTGGTGGGGCAAAGACAGGATAACGTTGTCCCGCACAATAGGATCCAAGGCGGGCAAGAGGGGCTGCAATTTGGCAGTCTCAGGATGATTTTTTCACGCCCTGGCCACCCAACGCCAAGGCAAAGAGAGTGCAAGTGAAGCTTGTGTGATCATCTTCCACCTGTAGGGGTGACCTGGTGTTTTCAGACCACTCAAGCACCCTACTCTACCTCCCCTCTACCTCACGTCTACCTTGAGACACACTCTTCTCAAAGTGGGGGCAGTACTCTTCCTCAGTCTCCCTGAAGGTAACACCCTCCTATGGGAAGGAGTCTCATGTCCTCTTGGACTCTTCAAACAGTTCAGTAACTGGAAACAATTTTTAAAAAGGCTGGTCCACACAGGGAATATAGCCAATATTTTATAATAACTATAAATGGAGCATAATCTCTAAAAATTTTGAATCACTATGTTGTGCACCTAAAACTATACCTCATTTTTTCTTAAAAAAAGGGCTGTTCCATGCTTTATTTGTGTCCATATGTAGGTTCAGTTATGTCCATATACAGGGAAACAGGCCCTGGTTGTTCCCAAAACAACAGAGTCCTGAAATATATGAAGCAAAAAAACTAATAGAACTGAAGGGAGAAATACACAATTCAAAAATAATAGTTGAGACCTCAATTTCCTATTTTCAATAATAGATAAAACCATGAGGCAGAAGTTTAACAAGGAAACAGAATAAGTGAACAGGACTATAAACCACCTAGACCTAAGAGACACATAAACGTTCCACCCAACCACAGCTGAATACACCTTCTCCTCAACTGCACATGGAACATTCTCCAGGATAGAACATATGCAAGGCCATAAAACAAGTCTTAATAAATTTAAAAGGATGAGGACTTCCAGGGTGGTCCAGTGGTTAAGACTCCACACTTCTACTGCAGGGGGCATGGGTTCAATCCCTGGTCAGGGAAGTTCTGCATGCCTCACAGTGTGGCCAAAAAAAAAAAAGATGGAAGTCATACTAAGTATATCCTCTAAACACAACCAACAAAGGAAGAAAACTTAAGAAATTCACAACTAAGTGAAAATTAAATGACACACTCCTAAATGACCAATAGAACAAAGAAGAAATCACAAGAAAAGTGATCAAAAACTTGATTATGAATGGAAAAACCCCCAGATACCAAATCTTATGGTATACAGCCAGTGCAGTGCTTACAGGGAAATGTACAGTATAATTGCCTATATTAAAAAAGAAGAAATTTCAAATCAATTACCTAACCTTTCACTTTAAGACACAAAAAGGGGAAAAAAATTAAGCTAAAGTAAACAAAAGAAAGGAAATAAAGATTAGGGCCGAAATGAATGAAACAGAGAACTGTAAAAAATAGAAAAAATTAATGAAACCAAAAGTTGGTTCTTCAAAAAAATCAATAAAACTGACCAACCTTTAGTCAGACTGACCAAGAAAAATAAGAGACAACTCAAATTATTAAAATCAGGAATGAAAGAGGGGACATTACTTCTAACCTCAAAGAAAAAAAAACTTCTAATGAAACATTATGAACAACTGTATACCAACAAACTAGATAACCTAAAAGAAACGCACAAATTCCTAGAAACACACAAATTACCAAAACTGACTCATGAAGAAATAGAAAATCTGAATAGATCTATAACAAGTAAAAAGATTGAGCTGGTATTACTCAAAAAACTTTCCACAAACAAAGGCTTAGGACCAGATGGCTTTGCTGGTGATTTCTACTAAATATTGAAGACAATTTCACATCAACCTTTCTCAAATTCTTCCAAGAAACAGAAGAAGTGGGAACGCTTCCCAACTCTTTCTATAAGGCCAGTATCACCCTGATACCAAAACCAGAAAAAGCTAACACAAGAAAACTACAGGCCAATATCTCTTATGAATACAGCCCCAATTAGATAACGGTGATGACGGCAGAACTCTGACTATACTAAAAACCACTGAATTGTACACTTTAAATGGGTGAATATTATGGTATGTAAAATATATTTCAAAGAGCTATTCAAAAAAAAGGATATCCCTGGTGAGACTCTGTAGACACAAGGAGAACTCCTAACACTTACCAGTACTTGGGAGGTTTGCAAATAATGTTGGACAAGATTAAGCAAGGCTGTGGGTAGCAGGGTGAGGGTGGAGGCTATTTTGGGGATGACATGTTTTTACTCTTCTGAGAAGGAACAGCTGTTAGGCAAGGGTGGGAGGCAGCAAGAGCAGAGAAACGAGTTCCACTTGGTACTAAAAACATCTAGTTGTCAACACATAAAATTCTTTGAAAGTCACTTCTCTCAGCTGAGTTGGCATGACTGGCCCATGTCAGGTTACTATGTTTTTACCTAATAAGACCAGACATTTATAAAACTAAGAATAATCCCTGACCTTACTGTATGATCAAGTACAAGGCAGAATGCATTCATGTTTTCAGCGGATAATCCATGTGTGTTCAACTACGTGCTCCCACCTGCAACGTCTCTCCTGAGACACGGAGGAGCAGGTGGTCCTGAGCATTGCTTTGGGTATCAGAGTTTCCTGGGCTTGAATTCCAGTTTTGCCGCTCACAGGCTCTGTGTGCACTGTGGCCCTGCGGTGCTGGTGTGGGTTCCAAGTAAGATAATGTCTGCAAAGTCCCTGGGCCATCGTGGGCGCTCAGTAAAAGGTAGTGTTACTGCTACCCTTCCCTTTTTTATGAAATGAACACTCAGAGCAGAGCCTATCTCATGGCAAGGTGTCATTTTAGGATGGCTAACCTATATTTCTTACAGCTCTATTTTATAGCAATTTTAGGTAGTGGTTAAAAGTGGGTGATGACTCTGTAAGGCCTGTAATCCCCAGGTTTCCCTGGCAGCCACAGGCTGAGATGCTACATTCAATAGTGAAGATGACCCATCTTGTGCCTGCCCTTCTGTCCTTCACGGCCACCAACCCAGGAGAAGCCAGGCTGCAGAGGACCCGGCTTCTTGGACTCCTGGTTATAAGCCAGATGGGTTTTTGTATCTTAAAAATGAATTCTCCCTGGTCTCATGACATTCTATCTTGGAAACATGTTTCTCTTCCAGTTGGCCCTGGACCATGCACGGGAAAGAGGCAGCATCACGGGGGCGCGGGGAGGGGCGGGGGCAGAACATCACAAAATGGTGCGTGCCCAGTGGACGCTGACCCGGGGGAAGGTCAAGGGATTCTGAACGGGGGTGTTGAAATGATCTCAGCGCCCATCCTCAGGAGGAAGAAAAATGAGGCAGACCCACGGAGCACCAAACAGCTACTTCTTTTCATTACGGAAGTTCACCTGAATGCTGCAGTCACTGAACGGGGAGTATCCATCGAAACCGGGGACCCAGGAGATCAGGATGCTGTGAGCGGTACTGTTGCGGACCCTGACTTCAGTTGGCGGGGACGGAATTGCTGTGTAAAAAACAAAGACACACCACAGACACAGTTATAAACCACAGGAGGCCACAGCTACCAAACAGATGCATTAATACCAAGCCTACTTCTGTTTTCTTGAGACTGGGAAAATTAAACACAAGTTTTAAAGAGAAGCCATCATACGCCTAAGGGTAATGGTATTAGCCTACGGAGAAGTCTTGCAGTGATAGGACGGCTCGGCCAGGGCCAGAGAAGTGGGATGTAGACCTGCTTTCCTGCCCCCTGATGAAGTGAGAACTTTTAGCCGGACAAGGATGGGGAGACATCCATTTCCTGCTGCTGTATGCAGGGGCGTCACTGGGCGCTGGCGCTCTCAATGGGGGTGAAGAGCCATGGTGCTGCCCTTGTGGAGCTAAAGGCTGCACTGGGGAGACCCACGTTAATTGAGGATGTGCCTTGTGCTGAGAAAAGAGGGGTACCATGGGAACAGGCATGTGTGTGCATGCGTGCGTGCATATGCGCGTGTGTGATGGAGGAAGGAAGCTTTCCAGGCCGAGGAAATGGGCGAGAGTCAGCTCAAGCACAAGACCCGAGTGCATCTGCTTGCGGGGAGGGGAGGGCATACCGTAATGAACGTGCAATGACCTCAGCCACAGGTGGGACATGGATAGATATTTAAATTAGAATCCAACAAGGATCTGAAGTTTGAGGGTTTTAGTTTCTTGTGCTATATTTAACTCTTTTTAAAAAAAGAAATATATATTAAAATCTGTGAATCAATATTATTTTTATTTATTTATTTTGGCCGTGCCCCACGGGATCTTCGTTCCCGGACCAGGGATGGAACCCTCACCCTCAGCAGTGAAAGCGCGAAGTTCTAACCGCTGGACCACCAGAAAATTCCCATACATTTAACTCTTAATTAATGGTAATAACCGCACTTATAATCCAAAATGATGACTAATGTTTTTGAGTGCTTACTCTGTGCCAGGAACCTACGGACTTCATGAAACACGACTAATCTGATAGGAGGAACCCTATCAGAGAAGCAGTCTCACGATCCCCATTGACGGATGAGGAAACTGAGGACCAGAGAAGTTAAAAACTTGCCAAAGCTCACAGAGCTCATACGCAGCAGAATGGGGCCTTGAACTCGGGTCTGCCTGACTCCAGCGCTAGCGTCCCTCAACAGGACACTGGAAGCTGGCTGCAGGGGCAGCAAGCAGACCAGCGTGGGTACCGGCAGGGGCTGGGGAGTGTGGTCACCACTTAGCCAGCTGCATGGCCCATGGCACAGTTCAATGCCCTCTCTCAACTCAGTTCCCACTTCTATTAAGGTGCGGAGTGACCGCCGCACTGCCCCACGGGGCTGGGGTGAGGATGAAATGCTGTAACGCATGCACGAGGTCTGGGGGAGGTGCGCTGGTGGTAAAGGCGAGGACAGGATGCGCAGGGGGTGAGAGGGAAGGAAGCCTGGGACCGTGTTAAGTGCTCACTGGGTACCGTATTCAGGAGTTTCAGTTTTACCAGGAGACACACAGACTGATGAATGGGAAAGAGTCAGTGTTTCGTTTGACTCACTTCCCTAAATAGAGTATCTGCCTTTCCAGTTCAAAGTTTGGCCACGTACACCTCAGTTGAGAACAGACGAGCAGGGAGTTTTGGTTGCTTTGATATACGTGCTTAAATCAATGAAAGCCCAAAACATAAGGTTTGGAAATAGGCTTCATTAAAATAAAGTCCTAGTTGAGATTCTGTCTGAAGCATAAAATTCAGGAAGTGCTTCTCATTTTATGGATTTTTAAACTTTAAGATGTTGATATTTTATGAAAATGTCTTTATAAATTTATGCCCACGCGTGAATTCCTGAAATTCTCAACATTTCTTTTGAAAATTGTAATAATGGAATTCGTAATGAAGGAAGGAAGTTATACAGTTCCTCTCCTAGTAACTTTCAGTTTGCTCATTTTTTTTCTTCCAATGAACTTTTCGAAAATCCCCTCTCATAGCCTCTTCTAGTTGATTTGCTGAAACTAAACATCAGCACCTTTAAAAAGTATGTCTTTTGTAATTTTGAGTCTCCTGCTGTGCATTGCCCACCCTTTAACTCATTATTAAACACATTCTGCTTTTTCCCCTCTATTATTTCCCCAAGGATAAGACCAAAAGGAATATGAACTCAATATCGCCTTCTCAATATTTAAATTAAGAACAAATAATATAGAGAATAGACTGGTGGTCACCAAGGGGGAGGGGGTTGGGGGAGGGAAAGAATGGGAGGCTGGGGTTAGCAGATGTAAGCTCTTATATATAGGATGGATAAACAACAAGGTCCTACTGTACAGCACAGGGAACTATATTCAATATCCTATGATAAACCACAATGGAAAAGAATATTAAAAACAGAATATATACATATATATATATATATATATATATATATAACTGAATCACTGCTGTACAGCAGTAATTAACACAACATTATGAATCAATTATACTTCAATAAAAATAAAGTAATTAATTAAAAATAAATTAAGAACAAATACTAAAACATACCATTTGCTTGAATTTCTATGAGAAAGGTTAAGGGAGATGATTTGAAAGGGATAAAAAGACAGTAGGTTTTCCTTTCCTTTCAAGTTTCAGGTTTAAATACCTTTGATCCCACAAAAGGAGGAAGAATATGATGATTGGTTTGGAATGTCCAATCCAATGGCAGATGACTGGATTGGAATCAATCCAATCAGACTGGATTGGATGGGATGATGATTGGCAGATGATTGGATTGGAATGTCTCCACCAGCCTGGGGGAGGCTTCAAACATGTGCCTTTCATTCTGTTATATCCCAGCTCAGAGGAAGCAAGGGGGGTGGAGGAGGTTAGGAGAAAGAAGAACAGGAGTCCTGTGCCGCCAGAAGAAGAGTGACTCTGACCTTCTCCTCCCTCAGGACAGCTGCTGGTGGAGACTTGCTTCAAGCCCCAGTTGCCCAAGGAAGGACAGAGCCCATCCTCAGGGCATCCTCAGATCAGTGCCCCAAGCTGCACCCACCCTGGGGGCTCTTCAAGGAGTAATGGGGACTAGTTCAGGGTAGAAAAGGAAAAAGTGAAAATAGGAGCTAAGATGATCCAGGGTCAGCATTTCAGACAATTTTCTTCTCCGTCTGAGCAGAACTAAACTAGCTAATGTTGATCAAAGACAAGTGTCAGGCCCTGTTATGAGTACTTTTACTTGCATTATCTCATTGAACCCTCAAGAGGAGGTAGGTTCTGTAATTATCCCCATTTTACGCAGGGTAACACTGAAGGCAGAAAGGTGAAGTGACTTGTCCAAGGTCACAAAGGGAAGCCAGGACTCGATCCCAGGTGGCTGGCTGCAGGGCTCACACTGCATCCCCCTAACCCCCGGAACATGCAGGGGGGACTCCACGCTGCCGCTTACCTTTGATGTTGATCTGCACGCCCTTGGACACGGTCAGCCCTTTGTCATTGTGGGCCTCACAACTGAAGATCGCAGTCTCAGTCAGACCTGGAGGGGAAGGAGAGCCGTGAGACCAGCTGCAGAGAGACAGGCTTCTGTCTATCAGAATCCTATGAGGGGGACTTCCCTGGTGGCGTAGTGGTTAAGAATCCGCTTGCCAATGCAGCGGACACAGGTTCAAGCCCTGGTCTGGGAAGATCCCACATGCCGCGGAGCAACAAAGCCCGTGTGCCACAACTACTGAGCCTGCACTCTACAGCCTGTGAACCACAACTGCTGAGCCCGTGTGCCACAACTACTGAGCCCAAGCGCCTAGAGCCCGTGCTCCGCAACAAGAGAAGCCACCGCAATGAGAAGCCCGCGCACCGCAACGAAGAGTAGCCCCCGCTCTCAGCAACTAGAGAAAGCCTGCGCACAGCAACGAAGACCCAACGCAGCCAAAAATAAATAAATAAATATTAAAAAAAAAAAAAAAAAAGAATCCTATGGGGGTTTCAGCATCCTTTTACTTCTCGGTTCACTGCTTCAAGCCATAAATGCAAAGTTAATTAAAAATATGTGTTGGTGTTTGAAAAACAAACCTAGTATTAAACCCTATGTACCAGGAGCAAGGCAACCATGGGCTTAAAAGGCAGCTGTGAGAGAGTGGCATGGACATATATACACTACCAAATGTAAAACTGATAGCTAGTGGGAAGCAGCCGCATAGCACAGGGAGATCAACTCGGTGCTCTATGACCACCTAGAGGGGTGGGATAGGGAGGGTGGGAGGGAGGGAGACGCAAGAGGGAAGAGATATGGGGATATATGTATATGTATAGCTGATTCACTTTGTTATAAAGCAGAAACTAACACACCATTGTATAGCAATTATACTTCAATAAAGATGTTAAAAAAAAATTAAAAAAAAAAAGGCAGCTGTAATTCATTAAAAGCCTTTATTCTTCCCTGATGATGAGACATTAGGTAACAAAGCAGTATCATTTAGTTTTAAAATGTCTGCAAGGAGGTATGGGAATCACTGGCCCCCAAATCAAGAAAAGTGATTTCTGAGGCTCACCCAGACAATCTCCTGCTTAGCACCCCGTACACTCCACGACACAGTATGGACATGTCAGGGTACCAGAAACAGCAGGATGAAAGTTACAGTTTAAAAAATTTCAGGTGATCTGTTGTAATGAATCCTTTTTTAATAGTAAAAATCAATGTATTCATAGGGAATTATATAAACACAAGGCATCATTATTAATTACTTGAAGAAAAGACACTGGTGCTGAATGAAGAAAATTCTATCATTTCAGAGGTCTGAAGACATCTTGGAAATGAAAAAAATTAGTTGACATTAATTTTAAGGAGAAAGGAAGAGAGGTAATCCAGATCTTGGTTTCTTATAATACTATTCTCCAGTGAAAAGAACCAGAGCTCCTCAGAGAAATGGTTGATTGTCAGGTTGGAGCAGAAAACATATAAGATGAGCCTGGAGCAAAATATAACACAAACAGCATACACCACACACACACACACACACACACACACACGGATGGGGGTACGGCAAAGAGACACAGGATCCAGCTGAAAGAACTCCCAATGGCCAAAGCTGGGACAATTTGAGCAAGAAAATAAAGTAGCATTAAATTGTAACCCAAAGTATAAAACAAATATCCATGAGTCTATATTGATATAAACAAATGATTAAATAAAAGGGGGAGAAGAGACAAATCTCCCATGCAGAGGAATTCCAAATGATTTTTATATAGATGCTCTGCCCCCAAAGAGGGGCATCACTCCTGACTCCTTAAGCATGGGCTGCACAAAGTGACTTCCTTCCAAAGAGGACAGTATGGAAAGGGGAATGAAAGGAAAACTTTTGAGTGAGAAACTGACAAACACTCGCTCAGCCAGATGGTCAAGGTCAAGACCAACAATGGTAGGTCGTGTTGACAGAATGTGCCCTTGATACGATGTGATGAGAATGGCACTTCTCCTCTATGGTCTTCCTCCTCCAAAACATATAACCCAAATCTAATCATGGGAAAAATGACCAAAAACATCAGACAGGTCCAAACTGTGGGACATTCTACAAAAAACCTGACCAGTACTCCTCAAAACCGTCCAGGTCATTAAAAACAAGGGAAGTTTGAGAAATTGTCACAACCAAGAGGAGCCTTAAGGAGACATAACAACTAAATCCTGGAACAGTAAAAGGACATTAGGTAAAAACTAAGGAAATCTGAATAAACTATGGACTTTAGTTAATAATGATGTATCAGGAATTTTCAGAGATAACAGAATAATCAGCTATGTGCTAGTTTCAGGCTTACATTTACTGAAGGGACATTTCAGTGAGATAAAGAGGTATGCTTTGGGACTTCCCTAGTGGTCCAGTGGTTAAGACTCTGTGCTTCTAAAGCAGCGGGCGCGGGTTTGATCCCTGGCTGGGGAACTAAGATCCCACATGTTGTGTAGTGTGGCCAAAACATTTTAAAAAAATTTTAAAAAAGAGGCATGCTTGGAAGGGCTGCTCAAGAGGACACCCTGAGGTCCACTACCTCCCAAAGTCTCAAAAACACCTGTGAAAATCTCTCTGGAGAAGCTGAATCTACAAACCTGTTAGGGAACGTTTCTTTCCTGATTCATTATGCTAAGTTCTAAAAATAATGCAATGGGTATAAGAAAGTGAAATAACTTTTTATGGTACACTATACTGTGTCACATTAAATATAGTTGTTCAAAAATGATGTTATCAGTATTGGTTTATGAACTGTAACAAATGTACCACACTAATTAATGTAAGATGTTCATAACAGGGGAGTGTGGGCATGAGGTTTATGGGAATACTCTGTATGAGATGGCACACAATTTTTCTATAAATCTAAAACTATTCTAAAATTTTAAAAGATTATTTTTAAAAAGCACAGCCATATATATACCATCTAGTTGAATCTGGAAAACTTTCTCTCTGACACACAAGGTGCCTGGCACAGAGTTTATAGCATAAACCGGAGAAAGACAGATAAAATTCTTGAAAATACGCCATCATTCACTTCTTGCCTGAAAGGCTTATATTTTTTTTGTTTGTTTCTATCTACTTGTGTAGGATATTTTCCATCGGATGATTTTAAAATCCAAAGCTCGTCACTAATGAAGTCATTAAATATTTGAAACAAGCTGCCGAGGGAAACCCAGCCGGGCATCAGCCAGGAAAGACCGTCCACGTTGGATGCCCGCACAGTGAACGCTGCACCGAGGCTGGGCCACGTGGCCTGGGAGAAGTTCTAGGAAGAAATGCAAATCTGATCCCTTTCAAGTCAGTGCCTCTCCTGAGGGATCAGTTGTGCACAAAAAAATCAGTGTTGGTGGGTGTTTGTTCTTTTCCATCCAGATGGAAGTCTTTCCCAGCATCTGAGTTCCCTTGACTAGACTCTCTGTCCTACAATTCTGTGGTGACCTTTGACTTCTCCTAAATAATTTTAGATCAGAATATGATAGCTACTTCAGGTATTTTAATTTGCCAAGATGAGTATTTCCCTCAGACTGGAGGAAAATCCTAAATCAGATTGCTTAATTAGATTCTCTAAATCCAAGTGCTAAGAAACTAAAATTCCAGGTAGGAGCCAGCTCTTTCACATTGGGTCACCTCCTCTCGAATGAGAGATGAAACTAATAGATTGTGTGATGATTTAGAAAATATTTAATTCACTGAAGAGGAATATTTATTTCAAACCCATTAGCCACATCTATAAAAGAACATCTGTAAATACACTGCCTCAAGGAGTCTTTGTATCTTTTGCTTGTCTTCCTCCCAAAGAATTTTGAAAAATATACGTAGCCTCTTACACATTTTGAGGTTTGCATCTTAAACTGTTCATCATTTAAACAGCTGCAAAAAATGTAATTTCAGGTACCCTGAATATGCTGATAATTTAAAGTAAAACTCCTTTAGAGTCCCATGCAATATATATATTACTGGGATGGGAGACCCAGCATCACCTGCTGAAATAATTCTCCCCAGAAATCAGAAGTTTTCAATCATGACTTTTCTACTTCCCTTGCAGAATTTTATCCTAATGGCATACATGTGTGTGTTTGAAAGTCACTGATTAATCGCCTTATGATACTTCTTGGTGATAAAATTACACTTACATATTGAAATTGGAAAACAAACTTCCTTCTAGATTGATGATCTTTACAAGTATTATTTAGGGCACAACTGATCAAAACAATATACATGTAATTTTTAAACATGCAAAGCAAAATTTTATGGGAAGCACAACTCCTTTGCTGGACAACATTTGGAATTTTCTATGTGATAGTCTGGAATTTTGTTAACCTTGAGCCAATGCACTACAGCAGCTGTTCTCAGAGTGTGGTCTAGAGGTTCCTGGGCATCCCAGAGATACTTTGGGGGGCCTCAAGTTGAAAACTATTTTTGTGAGAATAGCAATAATATGTTATTTGCCCTTTTCACTCTCATGCTCTCGGGAATGTATGATGGAATTTTCCATAAGGTGTATGATGTGTGATGATGTCATAGCTCTATGAGCTAATGGAACGTGCTTGTGTATTATTGTGTTTTAATTTCTAATTCAGTAAATGGCAATAGATGTATCTCACATAAACAAAAACTTGTAGGTTTTCAATCACTTTTAAGACAGTAAAGAGGAGACCAAAGCATTGGAGAACTGATGTCCCGTTGTGACTCCAGGTAAGGCAGAGAGAGGTCTCTTTTCTTTTGTAAAGTGAGAGAGAGATGACAGGGAAGTAGAAAGTGAGAAAGAAAAACTGGCATAGAGTCGGGACTTTGGGCATTTTGTCAGGCACTGACTTTCGGAAAGAGGACACATACTGGATGAGGATCCACTGAACCCTCTAAGCCATCACCTGGGGCCCCTGCTGCCAGTCACTACTTCCCAGGCAGGCCTGTGACACCTGGCTTTTCACCTTACCTTCCAGGTCATCAGCTCCCAAATGAGATGCCCGTTTTGCCAGGCTACGTGAACTCGCAAAACTTGGCTTGTATTTAGAAAAATCAGCTTTGGCTCAATCAGAAGACACTCAATCAAAATGTAAGTTGCTTTGGCTATGCAACTTGTATTTTCTTGTATTTTGTACATATTTGAGCAGACATCTGCAGGCTAAAACCAGTCATTTGATTTCAATCGCTCTTGTCCAAACTCTTGGCAAACACTTGAGTACAAACTACAAGTGACATTCCCAACTGGTTGTGAGGGCAAGAGCAGCCCTGTTAGAAAACAAGAGGATGGATTTATTTCCTTGAGATCCACCATCTAGTTATAGATCCCAGAGATGAGTTAAGCCCACAGTTCTTCGGTCCTGCAAGGTTGATCAATACTGAGAGTGAAACCGCTCCTTGGGGAACATGATTTTAGGTTAAGCGGGAAGTCACTTTTCCTCTTCGTGTTTCTCTTCAGAGGACACACAAAGTCAGGAAGACAATCTGCAGCTAACTCCCTGGTACAGGGCACCCACTCCGATTCAGAACTGCCCACAAGTAGTCAAACCATCTAGGACAGCAGATCTGTCTGGGGGCCGAGGTGGTGAATGTCCACAGGCCAAAAGGATGCCAGCAGAGAGAAGTGGAAACGGCTTCCAGCCCAGGTTAACTTTCTCCAGAACTGGATGGGCCAAAACTTAAGGCCAAACATAGGCTTCTTGGCTTAATGTAGTCAGTGACCTTTTTTTTTTTTTTTTTTGCTTAATGGCACAAGCTTCCCAACTGGAGACTCATTTATAAGCCTGGGTTGAACACAGCAACCCAGATGTACTAAGAAAGACAGCTCCCCACCTCACTTTTCTGTTCTTCCTCTGGATCAACAATAACCAGCAGACTGGAATAGACCTTGAAGTTTTAGAGCCCAAACTCTTGTGGCTTTCCAGGGAGAAATTCATCCACGCCCCCGCTCCGTCTCCACCCTACCACCCACTCTCCTGAGCGCCCCCAGCACCAGCATCTCCACCTTTCCTGTTACTGTGTCCTCTTCTCGTGGGCATCCCTCTTACTCCATTACATCCCACCTAAGTCCATTATGATGGTTCATGCCCCTCTTGCTTGGTCCTCTGCTGGTTTAAAAAAAGATAGCCCCTGACACAAGGTCTGAAAGACATTTTAGGGAACATTCAGCCACAGGATGTTCCCTTGAGGAAAGGACAGTCAGAATCACTGAGGAATCAGCTTCTAAGACCACAGTTAGGGCAGTTCTTTGAGTTCCAGGTTAAGGAATCCTGTCCCTTTAATCTTGTTCCCTAGAGTTCATCTTTCTACCCAAAGAGGCAGGAAATAGAAGAATACGCTGCATAAATGAAGGACTTACACTTATTAACTTGGAATTCACTATCTGCCCTGAATTCCCTCATTCAACATTTACAGAGTACCTACTATGTGCCAGATGCTTCCCCAGGCACTTGGGATCTATCCATGAATGAAACAAAGATCCTTACCCTTAGAGAACTCACATTCTCATGGAGAAAAGTGGGTGAGAAATAATAGACTTAATAAATAAGTAAGCTGCATGTTCTATTAGAAGGTGATTAGTACTGTGGAAAAATAGGGATCGGGGGTCAGGGTGGGTAGAGAAGTGGTTGTGATTTTAAATATGCAGGTCAGAGGGAGCTCCTTGAGAAATGTCCTCTGAGGAAAGACTCGGGGTGAAGGAATGGGCCAAGTTTATTCTGGAGGGTGAGGGAAGGTTCAAAGCAGAGGGAACATGTGGGTCAGGCCTCTGTCCTCCAAGTGAGGTAGGAAACCTGGGGCTTTGAGCAGAAGACTGATATGATCTAGTCTGTGTTTTATGAGGATCGTCCCAGCTGCCTCGCAAAGACTAGCCCTTAGGCCATAAGGTCCCTTAATTGCTCCAAATTTTTTCCTGATCTGCAAAATGGGAATTAAAAAATGCCTAACTATATCACAGGTTGCAATGAGGCTCAAAGTAAATCTTTACCAAAAGCACTGTGAGAATTACGAACTGATTTATATAAATTCTAATTATTATTGTTACTGTTGTTATTACAATGAACATTACGAATTATAGCCAATTAACTAAAACCAAAACTAGCTTAGTTGTTTTCTAAATGTGGATTTAAATATAAAATGAGTATTTTTAAAAAAGTAAAAACCAGAAAGATCAGCCTAAGTCCCCCACTCTTGGTAGAAAGGTAGTTCAAAATTGACAATGAGTTAGAAACTGTTGCATATAAAAATTTGTAACAGGTAACATTTCAGTCATTCCTGTAGGCTGCTTCTGTACCAAGGCCTTTACATCCATTATTTCACTGAACCCTCATAAATGTCCTATGAAGTAGACACTGTTATTACCCCTGTTTTATATGAAGAAGGTGAGTAAGTTGCCTAGGGACACACAGTGGTGAACTGGCATTAGTCTGTATCAAAGCTCGGGATCTTAACCACTAACCTGTAACACATCCCACCACTGAACACCATGCAGCAAAAGCTTTCTGCAGTTCTGCTGTTCATTTGGGGACTTGATTTTGCCAATGACAAAGTACTTCCTTGGGGAAAAAAAACTTTGCTTTGAAATAGTTTTCAATTCACAAGAAACTGCAGAAAGAGGAAAGAGTTCCTAGTACCCTTCACCCAGGTTCCCCTAAATGGTAAGATCTTACATAATCATAGTACAACCATCAAAACTAGGAAAGTGACTTTGGTATGATAAATAGATAAATACTTTTTTTTTTTTTTTTTTGGCCGCACCTCGTGGCCTGCGGGATCTTAGTTCCCCCACCAGGGATCGAACCTGCCCCCCCCGTAGTGGAAGTGTGGAGTCTTAACCACTGGACTGCCAAGGAAGTCCCTGGTACAATACTATTAACTACAATACAGATCTTATTCGGATTTCACCAGTTTTGGGTCGTTTTATTTTGTGTGTGTGTGTGGGGGATTTCTATGAAATTTTATTACAGGTACAGATTTGTGTACAGATGGAGAACTGTTCCATCACCAAAAAGAAGCTCCCCCGTGCCACCCTTTTTAAGAACATCCTTCCCCCAACCTAACATCTGGCAGGAGCTGATGTGTACACCATCACTATAAGTTTGTCATTTATGTATGGACACCAAGGGGGGAAAGTGGTGGTGGGATGAATTGGGAGATTGGGATTGTCATATATACACTAATATGTATAAAATAGATAACTAATAAGAACCTGCTGGATAAAAAAATAAATAAAATAAATTCAAAAATTCAAAAAAAAAGAGAATGTTATCTAAATGGAATTACATAGCATGTAACCTTTTTTTTTTTTTTTCCCTGTACCAACGGGATCATTTATTTACAATTCAGTAAAAGTCTCAGCCCAAACCAGCAAAACCATCTATATGATTGTAGAGAGCCATATACGGGTAATTTGCCTTCTGACAAAAACATGGAGAGGAGAAAGGTGCCACAAATTGAATTAGGCTCAGATTGTTCAGAAAGGAAATCACAGCTGGAAAACATTTCAAACAGAGATCCCTTCGAAGAGCCTTCCAAGGATAGCCACCAAGTACATTTTGCATGTAACCTTTGAGATTGGCTTTGTTGACTCAGAATAATGCCCTTTAGACAAAGTACTTCTTCGCTCATGGTTCTTGAAGACAGCGCTTACATCACAGAGGAAAAAAAAAAAAAAACAACTGGTATCAAGAGGGAAAAGCGTATGACCTTCCTGTTCAAACATGTGCCCGCTCCAAACAGTCTCAACAATCAGGGCTCTTTAAACCACTTCCCTACTCAGCATCCTCTTGGTAGAAGGGATGGGAAAAGTTTGCTTTAGGGTTAATTCCAAGATAGCAGGGTGCCTACCTGCAAACATTCAGGTTTTATTTACATCAGCATGGGAGGCGCTGCCTGGGCACAAAGGGCCCCAGAGGCATCTTGGGTCAGAACAGCCTCAGCACCTAGTTCCCTAAACATGACCTCCTCTTACTGGGAGGGGCTCAGGTATCACACTAAAGTGTCCTCAAAATTAAAAACAAATGCCAATAAGAATAAATTTGTATAAACTTCCAGTTACAAAATAAATGAGTCATGGGGATGAAATATACAGCAGGTGCAATACAGTCAATAATACTTTAATGTCTTTGTATGGTGACAGATGGCAACTAGACATAGTTTCATGGTGATCATTTTGTAATGTACATAAATATCAAATTACTATGTTGTGCACCAGGAACTAACATAATGTTGTAGGTCAATTATACTTCAAAGCAAACATATTCATAGAAAAAGAGATCAGAGGAGGAGAGGGGGGATTTGGATGAAGGTGATTGAAAGGTACAAATTTCCAGTTATAAGGTAAATAAATATTAGGTATGCGATGTACAACATGATTAATTACCACTGCTGTATGTTATATATGAAAGTTGTTAAGAGAATAAATCCTAAGAGTTCTCATTACAAGGAAATATTTTGTATCTATACGAAATGATGGATGTTCACTAAACATTGTAGTAATCATCTCATAATGTATGTAAGTCAAATCATTATGCTATACACCTTAAACTTACACAGTGCTGTATGTCAGTTATACCTCAGTAAAACAGGAAGAAAAAAATTAAAAAAAAAAAAAAAGAATAAGTTTGTATATAGTTCTTTCACAGTGCTACAAAGTTTGGCGTTTGGGGACAGTCTGCCGTAGCTGATTTGGTGTGCCTTAATGTGCCCAGAGCAAGGTCTGCATAGGAAGCCTACGCCCTAGGCCCTCCCTCCCTGGACTTCTTTAAGCCCTTTGAGGCTGCAAAATGGATGTAAAAAAAATCCTGTTCTACCCATTTCACAGAACTCACTAGAGGTATAAATGACAAAAGAGGTAAGAAAGAGTTTAAATGCAAAACTAGTGACATGAATACAAGTTACTTCACCATCACTATGTCTCTGTCCCAGTGAAGGGACGTAAGACTCAGGAACTGTTTGAAATTCATTCATTTGTCATTCATTCACCCACACAGTTCTGATGTGCCGGGCAATGTGCTGGGTAGTGGGGTTAAACTAATGAATGATTAATATGTAATAATCACACTGATTAATAACACGGGGGAGGCAGACAAGCAGATGGGTGTGCTTCCACGTGGTGGGAAGGGATGACCGTTATGGAAGAGGAATACATACGGGTACAAAGATGTCTGCATCAGTGACCCCCCAAAAATTAAAACCACCTGAATGTTCATCAACAAGGGAGTGGTTAAATAAATTATGATCCGTCCATGGACCGTCACAATTGTCACAAACAATGAGACAGGCCCGTGACAACCTACATGGAAAGGTCTACGTGTCTTGGAGAGGCATAGTTGCACATATATGAGTGTTTTTGAAGGACTAGGAAGGGTCTAGAAGGAAGTGAATGAATGGTTGACAGTGGTTTCCTCTGTATGAGGGAATGAATGCATGGAGACTAAAGGGACATTTTCACATTTTGTTTTGGCATGTCACAATTGTTTGAATGTTTTACAGTGAATATGTGTTCACATATTATCTGTGTAATAAAAAGGCTGAAATTAATCTGCACACGTATTATCATTCTAACGTGAAGGAAAATCACGTATAGGTGTGTATGTATGTGTGTACACACACACACACACACACACACAAACATGTATATGCTTACAGGGAAAGTTTGGAGAGAATCACATTAGTGTTTCCATTGTAATTGTAAATGTGTAATAAGATGCAAAAATACTGAATTTTCTACATTTTTAACATAAAAGCACTTAGTAATTATGTAAAATAAAGTTTTTAAAAACGTTTTATTCTGAAATAATTATTTATTTACAGAAAGATATAAAGAAATAGACAGGGAGTTCCATGTATCCTTCACCCTACCTCCCCAATGTTAACGTCTCAAATAACTACAATGTCAAAACCAGAAAACTGACATTGGTACCATTTATAGAGCTTATTCAGATTTTGCCAATTATACATGGACTCATTTGTGTGTGTGTTGCTCTATGTAAGTTTATCACATGTGTAGCTTCATGTAACCACATCCCATTAAAGTTTATTTTAAAAAGCACACTATTAGGCTATAAACTGCTCAATTTCTGTTTTACTTCTATCTTCTCTACCAAAGGAAAAAAATCTTCAAATTAAAGAAAGTAAAATGAAGATTGTAAAGAATCTAAAACCCCAAATAGGTGGCAGTTGTAATGGTATATCTGGCCATTTACAAATAAATCAGATCACCAAGCTGAGACAAATTATACATAGCCTTGGGTATTAAAATTTGCAGATCCTTCTATTGTACTTTCTAAGAAAAGAGACAGAAGAGGAAAAGTTCTAGATGATCAGAGATGGACAGAAGTTATCCCTGTTTTCATAAAGTAAATGATACCGATTTTGGCAAGTACAGAATCAGAGAGAGACAGAAATCCACAGCAGAACTTAAAAGGAGGTTATCAAATTGGTGCCTAGGACACGGAAAACTGTCATGGAGTTCAGCTCACCAAGGAGAAGTCAGGTCTGATTTCAAAACGAATTTCAAATTGATTTCCAGTCTTTCCAGGATAGTTACTAGTCCAATATAGCAGGGAACATCTCAGAAGAGAAGATGGAAAAATAAACCGTGGAAAAAATAAAATTAGGCAGATTTACTACTGGTTGAACAGTGGTCAAGAGAGCTGATTTCATGAACTGATGTCAACTCAGAGGCTGCCTTAATTAGCAGGTCACAGGGCTCTGCCCTTGGTTAAATTAGAATCTAGATTTTCATCAATGACTTGGAAGAGACAAAAAGGCAGGGGCAGGAAGCAGGGAGAGAATTTGCTAACCCAATGAGAGAATCAAGGTTCAAAATGGCCTCAGTAGGCTGGGACAATGAGTTACGTTTTTATGAGGATTAATGTCACACGGTAGGCTGAAATTCCAAAATAATTAAATAAACAAGAAGCAGGAAAGCTTTGATTTTGCACCAATTCATGAGAAAAAAGATCTGGAGATTTCAGTTAACCTCAAATTCAACATAACCAATACATTAACCTTCATCTAAAAGGTAACGCAGGGCTTCCCTGGTGGCACAGTGGTTAAGAATCCGCCTGCCAATGCAGGGGACATGGGTTCGAGCCCTGGTCAAGGAAGATCCCACATGCCGCAGAGCAACTAAGCCGGTGAGCCACAACCACTGAGCCTGCGCTCTAGAGCCCGTGAGCGACAACCACTGAGCACACGTGCCACAACTGCTCGACACAACTAGATAAAGCCCGCGCACAGCAATGAAGACCTAACACAGCCAAAAAAAAAAAAAAAAAGTAATGCAAACTGCATTATCAAAAATATAGCATCCAAAACACAAGAGGTTACAGCCTCCACTAGACTTCACACACATCTTTCCAAAATAACACCAATGCTACCAAGCTCTTTCAGGAAAGAGATGGGAACACTTTCCAACTATGTTTTATTAGGTCAACAATACCCAGATACCAAAACGGACATTACCAATACAAAACAAAAACAAAAACAAAATTATAGAACAGTTTCCTTCATGAACATTGTTGTATGATAAAGACTGACTAGCTTTTGTCCCTTGCTAGTTCCTGAGTAAGAGGAGTGGCTTCGTTACGCTAACAAGGTGACTCAGGATGGGCCCCTAGATAACTTCAGGATGGGGACTGGTCACCAGAATGACTAAATTATGTGATGGGAGGGTTGGGACTTTGATCCATGGGATATTAGCCCAAACTCCTGACCTCTAGGGAAGAGAGGGAGGTCTGGAGATCATGTTCCATCACATGGTTGACGCTTTAATCAGTTATGCCCACACAATGAAACCCCAATAAAAATTCTGGACCCCAAAGCTTAGTAGTTTCTTGTTCCGTGAACACACTGATGCGCCAGGAGGTGACACACCTTGATTCCACACATCAGGGCAGGGAAGGGCATGAAAGCTCTGCATTTGGGACCCTCCCAGACTTCATCCTATGTGTATCCTTTGTTAAAAAAAAACTATAGTCATAAGTATAGAACTTTCCTGAATTCTGTGAGTTGTTCTGGCAAATTATCGAACCCAAAGGGGTCATAGAAACCTCTAAGTTTACAGCCAGTCAGTAAGAAGTGCAGGTGGATTAGGGACCCCCTTGAGACTGTGGCTGGCAGCTGAGGTGAGGGCAGACTTGTGGCAGACATTGTCTTTAACCCATGGGGTCTGCACTAACTCCTAGTAATTAAGATCAGAACTGACTTGCAGTACACGCAGTTGGTGTGACCCCAGAATAAGCATAAATGCAAAAGTCTTTAACTAAATATTAGCAAATGGAAACTACCACAACACATCATGACCAAGCAGAGTTTAGCCCAGGAATGCAACATTGGTTTAACATTTGAAAATCAAATCAATGTAATGTGCCATACGAAGAGAAGAAAGGAGAAAAACCATAGATCATCTCAAAAGATGCAGAGGCCCGACGCAAAAGAATAGACACCTTATGATTTCATTTATTTAAATTTCAAGAATAGGCAAAATTAATCTATGATAATAGACATCAGAACAAGGTTACCTATGGGAGGTAGGTGCTGACCTGAAAGGAACAAGAGGGAACTTCCTGGGGTGACAGCAATGTTCTATATCTTGATTGAAGTGGTGGTTACGTGAGTGTCTACATTTATCATGACTCACTGAGTTGTGCACTTAAGTGCTATGCATTTAACTGTATGTCAATTTAACCTACATATTTCATTGTATGCCCCATAAATCCTCCTTTATGGGACTTCAAAGCAATCATCCTAGAGAGGGAGGAATGTATTTTTTAAAAATTAATTTTGAACAAATAAGTTACTTGATGATCAATTCCTTGGAGAAACTCAAAGAAAACTCAGATGAAGGCAGAGACAATCATAATATTCCTCGTGGAGTCAGGAGTAAGAAAAGTGATTCAGAAACAATACCTCAGGCTGGCATTCACTTGCCGGTCCACTCAGCATAAATATTCAGTGAGTATTACCATGAGTCAGGCACTGCCTTGGGAGAGATAAAGTCCTTGTTCTTACTGAGTATACATTCTCTAAGAAGACAGACAAGCAGCTAAACTAATAAACAGGGAAATTACAGACTGTAACCAGTGCAATGAAGGAAGTCCACAAGAATACATGCCTGGGAGTCAATAAAGGAGTGGGGAGGAACTAAAAGAATGACCAGGAAAGACTTCTGTGCAAAAGTGATGTTCAAGATGTGTCATGGGATGAAGGGCAGATGGAACAACACCGCAAGCAGACAGAAAGAAAGTGCAAAGGTCCTGAGGCAGGGAGAAGGGTGATGTTTCTGAGAAAATGAAAGACAATCAGTGCGACTGGTGCTTAATAAGCAGGGAAAGAGTGGGATGGGTTTGGGCTGGAGAGTTGAGCGGGGACCAGAGCACGCAGGTCCTATGAGCGGGGGCAGGAAGGACTCCGAGTGACAGTCAAAGATAATGGGAAGCCCCTGAAGGGTTCCAGCAGGCAGGGGACACGAACTGCCATTGAGGACGAGAGTGGGGACAAGGCTAGAAGCAAAGAGACCAGTTAGGAAGTTACTGCAGTGCTGTTGGCAAGAGCTGGCAGTGACGTGGACCAGGGCACTGCAGCAGAGACAGAGAAAAGACAGATTTGAGATGTACTGTAGGAGCAGAACTGACAACCTGCTGATGCATTCAGTGTGGAAAAGGAGAAGGAAGGAAGGATGGGCAAATGGTGATATCACTTACTAAGATGGGGAACTCTGGGGCAGAGCAAGTCTTGGGGGGAAATCAAGAGTCTCATTTTAAGATGCTTCCATATCCAGTAAGTGGAAATGCCAAGCAAGGAGCTTGAAGCTCAGGAGGGAGGTCTGAGCTGGAGATACGAAGTTCAAGGTTGTCATCACACAGATGGTCGTGAAGCCAGGGGCCCAAAGGAACTCTCAGACGTGGGTCCAGGACTGAGCCCTAGGGCACCCTCCCACATTCAGAACTCCTGTCAAGGGAAGAGGAGGAGTCGGGAGGCAGGAAGGAAGCCAGGAAGACAGCGTTTCCTGAAGGTCACCTCTGGCCTGCAGCATCCCTCAGAACGTTTGCTGAGTGTGTGAAAAAAGGAAGGATCGGGGGTGGTAACCTCGCCAGATGCTGCTGGAAGATGCAGTGAGAGGAGCCCTTTGGATTCAGCAGCACAGAAACATCAGTGGCACTGACCCTGAGAGCACTGTCAGAGGAGCACGGCAAGGAAGCCAGGGCACGCCCGTTCAGATGGAAATCAGATGACCGCTGACCATCAGGGCAGCCACGGCCTCACGGTGACTCAATCCTCCCACAGCCACCCCCGTGACCAATGCGCTTTCCTTGCCGCCAAACCTCGCTGAGGTCATCACATCAGTGGTTCCTGAAATGCAAGCCCTGACAGCCAGCAGGGCCACAGCTGCCATGCAAGACGTGAGCAGGGCTCCCACTGCCCAGGCTCAAGGACTCTGGCCACTTCTGCCAACTTAACCACAGACACCCGTGGTGGGCGTATCCCCACGCGCCAGTCCTGCCCCCGAGATTCCCACCTGCCTCCCCCCCCACCTGGCCCCTATCCTCAGCTGCCTCACCTGCGGTTCTATCCGCCTCGACTACCTGCTGCCATGCACAGCAGCTCTCATCAAACTTCCGCTCCCTTCCACCATTCCAGGGCAAACAGTACGCAAATCCCACAACTCAGACTCACCAGGAACAGTCAGAACGGAGGGGGATTTTTCTGGAAGTTCATTAACACGGCTGCTGTTTTGAACCCAGAAAATGTTGACGGGCTCAGGGGGGCCCACGGCCTGACAGGTGAGGTTGAAGGCCGTGTTTCTGGTGACATTCATGCTCTCAGGCTGCCTCGTAAAGTGAGGAAGTCCTGCAGAGGAAGAGGTGAGTGAAAGAAGGTTTTAGATCCACAGGCCAAGGCACAGCCCCCAGGGGAATGGAAACCACACCGGAGCTTGGCAGCAGGAGCTTTCTCTGTCCACCACCCAGGTCTGAAACGGCCAGTTTTTACCTCCCTGAAGTTGGGTAGGAAAGAACAAAGAGGCTAATTCCTGCCAGCCTAGCTCTAGCTGGTTTTCTAGGACACTTTCCCAAAGGAGTAATGGTGATTCAGAACTGTTTTTTTCAGAAGGGAGGCCTGGCAGTTCTGAAATTAGGTGTTGCTCAAACTCCTGGGAAAGGCTGGCAGGTTTTCAGGATTCCTTACCAATAAACACAAAGTGAAAACAAAGCCACATAAGAGTCTACCCATTTTTTTTTTCTTTTTTAAATTTAAGTATACTTGATTTACAATGTTGTATTAGTTTCAGGTGTACGGCAGAGTAATTCAGTTATACATATATAAAAATATATTCTTTTTCAGATTCTTTTCCATTACAGGTTATTACAAGATATTGAATATAGTTCAATATCAACTATATTGTGCTATACAGGAGGTCCTTGTTGTTTATCTATTTTATACATAGTACTGTGTATATGTTAATCCCAAACTCCTAGTTTATCCCTTCCCTTCTTTCCTCTTTGGTAACCACAAGTTTGTTTTCTATGTCTGTGCGTCTGGTTCTGTTTTGTAAATAAGTTCCTTTGTATCATTTTTTTAGATTCCACATATAAGTGACATCATATGATATTTGTCTTTCTCTGTCTGACTTCCTTTACTTGTATGATAATCTCTAGGTCCATCCATGTGGCTACAAATGGCAATATTTCATTCTTTTTATGGCTGAGTGATATTCCATTGCATATACACCACGTCTTCTTTATCCATTCATCTGTTGATGGACACTTAGGTTCCTTCCATGTCTTGGCAATTGTAAATAGTACTGCTGTGAACATTGGGGTGCATGTATCTTTTCAAATTAAAGTTTTTGTCTTTTCCGGATATATGCCCAGGAGTGAGATTGCTGGATCATATGGTAATTCTATTTTTAGTTTTTAAGGAACCTCCATATTGGCTGCACCAATTTACATTCCCACCAACAGTAATACGAGGGTTCCCTTTTCTCCACACCCTCTCCAGTGTTTATTATTTGTAGACTTTTGGATGATGGCCATTCTGACCGGTGTGGTCTGTCTGTTTTTGAGGACAACCTCTTTTGTGTGAGACTTTCAGGTGAGGGATAATAAATTTTAAAATCTGTACACTTGTACAGGTCTGAACACTCTTCCAAGCACATTCTCATGAAAACAGTATAGACAGAGTTACACAGTTACAACCCCAAGACTTCCCAGTATGATTCCAGAACCGGGGTTATAGGGAAGGGACGTTAAGAATAGCTCAGAGAAAACCAGTTGGTACTTATTTGGGGCATGTGACAAAAATTTAACAGATCAAGCTAACTGGCCTCAGACGTTTCAAATGTGTTCTTTTGGGACTGGGAGCACACAGATCTGGTCCCAGCAGGACTGATGTGGGAGTGGTAAAATGGGATCCTTTTTTCATGTTTCAAAGTTTTGCAAAACTCCATTTGGACCTAACTCATTCCTGCCCTGGGCATTTTTTCTGGGATTTTACAAGTGCAATGTCCTCTGAATAGTTTTCCCAGATTAGCAGCAAATGTAGGAACCCTCCCCTCTGGCTGATGTGGACAGACCCCTGTGGCACTGGCTGTACAGCCTGGGATGGGCTCAGAGCAGAGCTCCAAAAGAGACTCCTCTGGGGGCCCCTCCCTCAGGCCTCCTGCAGCATTACAGGCTGTCAAGTTCAGGTCTGCAAAAGAATGGGTAGCACAGCAGCCTTTTTGTGGGAGATGCTTCTCGTTGAACTTCCTTGAAAAGCTAATCACCTGCTCTAAAGCCTGTGATGAGGAGGGTCAGGAGAAAGCAGAAAAGTTGTTCTGAAGGCTCTGCTGATGGGGCACCTCAGCGAGCAGGGATGCAGAGACCCTGGAGGGCAGCCCCTAGGACAGTGGGGAGTGGCCACTTGGGGTGATAATGAAGATGCTTCCTCCTCAAAGCCTCTCTTGACAGGCCCTGCCATTGCCGAACCAGACGTGCAAACCCCGAGATGCAGGGCCCGGGCCCACCTGGCCTGGCTCACCTGTGCATCAGCTCACGTTCCCCACGAGAGTTCAAGTTCCTTGAGGGCAGAGACTGCCTTCTCCTTGCCTGCTGCCCCAGCTCTCCCCCACCAAGCCCATCTCATGTCATGGCGTCGAACTGCACTGAATCACGCGCCTGACAAATCCTAGGGCCTAAAAAGGAATCCCAGGCCGAGCCGCTGGCCCAATCAAGAAAACGGCTCACTCTCCCTGATTTCACCATCCGCATAAGCAAGAGAGTAAAAGATACTGAATAATAAACAAACTGGGGGCTTCCCTGGTGGCGCAGTGGTTGAGAGTCTGCCTGCCAATGGAGGGGACACGGGTTCGAGCCCTGGTCTGGGAAGATGCCACATGCCGCGGAGCAACTGGGCCCGTGAGCCACAATTACTGAGCCTGCGCGTCTGGAGCCTGTGCTCCGCAACAAGAGAGGCCGCGACAGTGAGAGGCCCGCACACTGCGATGAAGAGTGGCCCCCGCTCGCCACAACTAGAGAAAGCCCTCGCACAGAAACGAAGACCCAACACAGCCATAAGTAAATAAATAAATAAATTTAAAAAATAAATAAATAAATAAATAAAATAAACAAACTGGCACTTGACCAGGTGAGTGGCATCTGGTGCCAGCACCGAGAGCTGGATAATAGATTGCATTTTGTTTCTTAACGTAAAAAGACTTCAGTTGTTTTAAATTGTAAATAACCTTAGGACAAGGAGGTCTATAATCTCTTTTTATCTCAGCCATAGTGCATAGGATAGAGCTAAATCTCTAAGAATTAAGTGAATTTCATAACTACCTAAAGTCTACAAAGAAGATGGCCTTGTAAAATTTCAGTGCTTATGGATTTGCAAGGTTTGCATACAGAGTTACAAATGGGATAAATTAGGAATTTGAGAGTAACATATATATGCTACTATATAAAAAATAGATAAACAACAAGGACCTACTGTATAGCATGGGGAACTAGCCTCAATATTTTGTAATAGCCTATATGGGAAAAGAATCTGAAAAAGAAAAAAAATATATATATATACACATACATATAATAAACTGAATCACTTTGCCGTACACCTGAAACTAACACAACATTGTAAATCAACTATACTTCAATAAAAACAATTAAAGAACAAACAAATAAATGGGCATGCCAGACCCTGGAGCATTATACACAAAGCAATTAATGCAGGCTCTACGACAAACCGCCCTGTGGCCTCTGGACTCACCTTGCACCTCGACGTAGATGGGGTCAGACACGATCTCGTCGTTGTTTATTTTCATCTTACAGATATACGACCCATTGTCTGAACGCTGCACACTGGTTATGCTTCCGGGAGAAACACAAAGATATTTATCGTGACGACCTTTAGAGTTCCTACTATAGGAATGGAACATTCTTCAACTTCTTTGTCCTTCGCGGTGATGATTAACATGGCTAATGTGTGTCACGTGTGTGTCAACATGGCTAGGTCATGGTACCCAGATATTTGGTCAAACGTTACTCTAGATGTAAAGATATTTTTCTGTGAAGGTGTTTTTCAGGTGTGATGAACATTCAGCCCAGTCGACTCAAAGTAAAGCAGATGACCCTCCATCGCTTGCGTGGGCCTCATGTAGTCAGTTAAATGCCTTATGAGCATAGACTGAGGTCTTCCGAGGAACAGGAAATTCTGCCTCCAAACTGCCTTTGGGCCTCAAGGCTGCAACATCAACTCTTCCCTGGGCCTCCCGCTGACACCCCACAGATTTCAGAGTTGACAGCACCCACAATTACATTAGCCAATCCTTAAAATAAATCTCTCTCGCTCTCTCCTTGTGTGTGTGTGTGTGTGTGTGTGTGTGTGTGTGTGTGTGTCCTCTACCGGTTCTGTTTCTCTGAAGAACCCGGCCTAACACATATATTGTCACTTGTCTGGACTTCCATGGTAGGCTCTGTACCAGGGTTCTCTACATCAGAGTACCACCCCTCAAGGCATTTTGCAAATCTGTGGGGTTGTTTCGGATGGTCACAATAACTTGGGGGCGACATGGTTTTCAGGGGCCAGGGGCGACTTTTCCGCATCCCAGATGACCTTCCGAGACTAGAACCTAATCCCATTGTACACACACACAAAGTATTTTGCCCGGTGTTAATATCCATCTCGTTTCCCAGGACCGTGAAAATGGAGGGCCAGTATCCCTTTGTCCTGTTTGGAACTTGGCTGTGACTCGGTCATCGTCTGGAAGACGGATCACTGACAGCACAGCTCCGTCTGCAGCTGCCATGTGCCTGGGTGCAAGTCACTGTGGACTTTATTATAATCTCTCCTGGTGTGGTCACACCCGCCGTTTACATATTCACATTCATATTATTTAATTATCAGTTGCATTCCTTTCGTTTCCCTCGTATTACAGGATGAACATAAGATATCTTCTATAAACAGGCAGCCTTGGCTCTAAGAGGCTCAGAGTCCTGCTTGCCAATTTCCCAATGTGTTTACAAACAGGGAGTTACACCACAGACGTGAAACCCGCTCTTAGCCGGGGTGGGAAGGGGTGAGACAGTGAGGAACACTTTGAAATGCTCTCAGATGCTCTCCTAGAGAAGATGCCTTTATTAGCCCCAAAGCACTGATTTCTTCTCTGCACATCAGACACAACCAAGAAGACTGTGAATGAAGGAAAAAGAAAAAAGAAGAAACACGTGGAGGGGTCCACCTGCCTTCCTAGCAGCTTGTTCCCCGATATAACTAGCTTATCCCAAAACAAAATAAAATCTGTCCTCAACCTGTCAAGGGCTAAGGCTTAAGGCTTAAAAGAGACCAGGAAGCTGGCAAGGTCACAAGGGGCCCCATCCTGGTCCAGGGGCAGCTGCCAGGGTTATTAACACAGTACAGTCACCATCAGGAGCTGACAGGCGGCAGTGAGGGTCCCTGGCCTCTAGAAGCCACAGTTTTCAGAACAAGCACTGGACACTGTAAATACCGCTTCTCCCAACAATACCATTCTGCAGACCCCCATTAGCCTATGATAAACAGAGTAACGAAAGTACACACCAAGAACGGCATCAGTCACAACTAGGAGGACCAGAGCTGCTCGGGTTAACATCACCTCCTTAATGGTCTCAGGATCCAGCAGTGTGACTGTCCCCTGTCCCCTGCATTTCCTGATGTGCCAATCTAAGCAGTGCCCCATTGACTGGGAATACTCTGTCTTCCCCTCTCCCCTTGTGCCTATGTAGGAGCGATATAATTCTGGAATGCACCTGATGAATGACTGTTGGACTTGGGGAGGATGCAGGGGTCAAGGAAAGGCCGGTCTCTCCATGCTTTAGGGCAGGAGCTGAATGTCACAATGCCTAGAGGTCACCAGGAGAAGACGGAAAGAGACCTCACAGGACAAATATCTCCAAATAACGGGCTAGCTGACGCTTCCCCTAGAATCTGCCAGGATATCAAGGTGACAGGAAGGGGCTGAAGAAAGAGGGAGGGGAGCAGGCGTCTAGGATGATGCGCTGCCCATCGTGGGTAACACCTAGAGGCTGGATGGTACAACGTGGCTTTCAGCAGCTCCTGCAGATTCTGCACGGCTGACCAGTCTAGTCTTAGCAGTTCCAAGGGAAACCAAGGTTACGGCTACTGAAGAGAGGATCCTTTCTACTCATTTCACAAGTTCACTTTACAAGAAGCAACATTTTCTTGAGGCAAGACTCAGGGAGGGGCTGGATGCAGCAGACGATGAGATCTGACAGGCTGAGGACACCTACGCCCTCGGAAGATTGGGCTCTGGCTCACGGCCTGGGACCCCGGTGCTGTAGCAGGCTTGCTGCATGACTCAGTGAGCCAGGGACCAGAGAGGAAGTGAAGGCCAGAGAGGGAGGCAGGGCACATCCCCAGGGGGACCGCACCCAGCCCAGGGATGCACAGCACGCCGGGAACCCAAGAAACCAGCAGGCACAAATAACCGTGGAGCAGTATACCTTTGGCAGCAGAAATCAGACCACACAAAAAAGTCCAGGAGTGCCTTCCACTAACCAGCAAGGAAAATTCAGACTAGGAGTAAAGCAGGAGAATGCAAAGGGAACGTGATCAAAGCCTGGTCTTTTCTCATTCGCGTCAGGCAGGGTTTAGCATCACTGGGTGAAAAGGACAACGTGTCTGCATTAATTATCAAGTCCAGATCCATCTTACCTATAGCACAGGAAATGTTTTTCACAAATAATTCTCTTGTTGCTTTCTAGACATCACGTAAAGGCTCCCAGGATGAAGGCAGTGTGTGGGCTGGGACTGGAGATGGGAGACTGGTCCCCAATCTCCTCCCTCTCCCCAGCAGAAACAGCAGGAAAGGCTCTGAGCTCAGAATAGCAACCTAGGCATTCGGACGATGACTGAGTAAGGAGTTCCAGAAAGAACACAGAAAGGGGAGGAGGGAGGCATAATTCAAGAAAATGTCCGGAACTGGAGATACGGGTCTTTCCTAACCTGACACCTAGGTGGGCAGCAGAGCAAGAGAGAAAAGACCCACCCAAGGGGCTTCACCAGGCAATGTCACACCTCTAAGATAAAGTGGAGACCCCCCAAAAGCTTCCAGAGAAAAGAAAAGCAGGTAATTTATGACTGACTCAGAAAAGTATCATGCTTCTCAAGAACAACTCTGAGAGCGAAAAGGAAACAGAGCAATGATTTCAAGATGACAGCAGGAAATTATTTTCCTTTTGAATTCTGTATCTGGCCAAACTACCTCAAGGTGGTGGTAGGAAAAACATGGCATTTTCAGACACGTGAGGGGCCAGCAAGTGAGTAGAGGCTGGGCCCCATGCCAAGGTGACGGAGTAAAGCCAGGAAGAGGGGGAGCTGAGCTCCAGGGAACAGAAGCTGGAAATCAGCAGGAATGAGGCTCCCCAAAATGACAGCAAAGTTGACTCAGCCAGACCCCAGACCTGGAGGGCAATGTGTCTGGGCTGGAGGAAAAGGGACAGCTGCAGGACTGGCACCTCCAAGGAAGAACACCAGTCCTGAGAATTCGGTCATTTTGAGAGGAGATGCATATTTTCCTTTAAAACGTGGGGGGAGAATGAGCGATTGAAACTTAAGAGAATTCAGCGAACCAACAGGCAAGGAAACTGTTAAATTCAGGAAAATCAAAAAGCTCTACGAGAAGTACGATGTAATTACAGCTGACCACATGATTCGCCTGAAAATAGCATTTCCATAGCCACAAAAATTGTGAACTCTGGGCACTGATTTAACCACAGCTGTGAGTAGTACCCTATTAGATTAACATACCATGCTGGGGCCTGGCACGGGCATGCACACACACCACACACACACACACACACACGACTCATGGACTGAATATCTCTGGAAAGTTACCCAATAAATGGGTCACCTCAGCTCCCGACTGGGAAAGAGCAAGGGGGCTGGAATGCAAGAGCTAACTTTCGGACAGTTAGACTACTTTACCATGTGTAGGCACTTTAAAAAAAAGTATAAGAATTCCAACAGCTTTTGGTCAAACATCTGAACAGGGGAAGACCAAAGAAACCACAGATTCTGCCACAGCGTCTAGACAGGAACCACCTGGAGAGAGCCATGGTGGTGGGACAACAGCTGCAAAAGCCCATCACACCAGCATCCCCTCAGCTGACGTAGCCCCAGGGCATCCTACAAGGACACACAGCATCTCTCTGGCCCTCAGACCTATTACAACTAGGCTGGCCTGCTCAGAAATGGCTCGCAAGGAGTACCTAAGCTCTCAAGCCTTCTTAAAAGACGTATAAAAAAGGACCAATATTGGATGAATGCCTAGAGTAGTCAAATTCACAGAGAAAGAATGTGGAATAGAGGTTACTGAGGGCTGGAGGGGAAGGGGAGCAGGGAGTTAGTGTTTCATGGGTATGGAGTTTCAGTTTGAGATGATGAAAGAGCTCTGGAGATGTATGGTGGTGACAGTGGCATAACGACGTGAATGTACTCAAGGCCACTGACTTGGATATTCAAAAAGGGTTAAAATGGTTAAGTTTTATGTTATGTGTATGTTACCACAATAAAAAAAACCCATGAAAAATGGAAAAAAAACTTTTAAAAGAAATACAAAGACGACCCACTGATAAGCATCCTGTTTTATCCTGCCATCGTTCAAGTGGCGCTGACAGGATTCCATGGACCACCTGAGTTCAGGGATCTTGGACAAAACCTGAGCTGAAAGGAAGTCTGAATATAAAGCAAGTCCAAAAGTCTCAGGGATCAATGGCTAAAAATAACTTTTCCAGCTGATGGTTTGGCTAAACAAATTAGGTTCTTACTTTCTAGATGTTTGGCTGATTTCTCATGCACGGTTCCATTTTGGGGTCACAGGATAAAGAACAGCCAGCAATGGCATCAGGCAGACGCACACCCGCACCCCGCCCCGCCTGTGGCAAGGGTCTCGGCACGCAGCGCCTGCGGGGGCCCCGCCAACACAAGCGTCTCAGGCGCCAGGAGCCCGCAGGGACCCAAACTACCTACTTAACATGTTTACCAAGAAAATGTAGGAAGAAAGTAAAATCCTTCTAGCTTTAGCTACTGGGAAGGATGCCAGAATTTAAAGAGTACTGGGAATACCTAGACTACAAAGAAAACAAACATCAAATACTTTCCCTTCTCCATAAATCACCCAATAACTAAATCTGCAGGGCCTGTCAGTTTACAGGAACATCAGCTTTTGTTTTTGCTTGCGGGTGAGTCTCCCCAAGTCTTCTGATCTCAAGGCTGGTGCCTTCCTGATGAGGGAGTGTTTTACCTGATGAGGGAGTGTTTCCACCTAAGCGAGAGAGCTTTTTACACCCCATACCAGATTTTAGATCTATGTCCCACAAATTACACCCTCCTTTAGAGACTTCAGGGGAAGCTCTTGGCTAAGCAGGGTCCCGGGGCTGGACAAGCTGATAACAGGTGTAGATGGGGCGGGATACTGATTGGAGTGTCAAGGGGGATGCTCAGCCTGGTGACCTAAGTCCCACAGTCTAACAACTGCTTTCAAGTGATGTACCATCCAGGACTATGCAAGGGGTGGGGGGGTAAGTAGGGATGGTGGTGTGGATTTTCAGTATTCATCACCAGGCTATCAGTTAAGAATACTCCAACCTACTAGCAGACACTGAATGCTTCCTACACCCATTAATGAAAGATGACTCGACTCTATCAATAATAATAGACATCTAAGTGAAACGTGAACTATTAGCATAGGATAGACCCAGCTCAGGAGAGCATCTGGATTTGAAGTCCCACATCAGTTACTTCTTCCCTTGTGTATGCCACCAACCTTGGCATTTTGAAAATAATTTTTAACGTTTTCCCTTTATAATTCCATTTGCACTCTCTATAAATGAATCCGTTTTACAATAGCAAGTTACAGTGGCATATCACAGCCATTAAAATATTTTGAAGACTTTTAGTAATATAGGTGAATATTCATCATACAATAAGTGCATGAAATAAGACATACATCTATGTAATAAAATACTAATTTGATTTCAAGCATCTTAGAGTTCCATATGCTTGGAAAAGTTTTCTCGGGGTTGTGGGCCATAGTTTCCTTCTCTGTACTTGTTTGGTATCTTCCAAGTATTTAACAAAATACATATATAACTATGAAAACAAAATACATACATAACTATTAAAACAACTTAAAAATGCACATATATAGGAGCTAAGACCAAGTAGTTTCAGAAATCTGCTGGGGATACTCTCACGCATGATGCCAAAACAAATCTCCTTTAACCTTTCCAGGGTACATGGGATTCATACTGAAACGCCTGTGAGTTCCTCCTATCATTCCCACCCTCCCACACCTAGTTTCAATAAACTGAGGGCTGACTACAAGATGTGGTCACCCCTGAGCAGCAGAAGTGTCCTTCCCTTGGTCCTGACGCAGGGCCCTCCTCCCCTAAAGGCCAAATCTAAAATCTGATGGCAACACTACCTTAAACACATCAACGCCACCTTAGCGCTTCTGCACTTGACATTTGAGCCTCCCTTCCCCTCCATTCTGTTCACAGCACAAGCAGGACAGGACCAGGTCTGTCCTTCGTGTCTCAATGCCCAGACGTTCAGGGCAAGGCTGGCTGTTTTTATAACTAGTGGGCAGTTGCCTGTGTTGTGATTTGAAAAAAAAATCTCTATTCCTTGTGCCTAAAATGATGTCACCAGTGAATGTTAAAGCTTTCCTTAGTGTAAATTACTTATCACATTCTCTTCTTCCTTTGGAAAGGAGAGCGCTATGATGGCCACTGTGAGAAAGAGTGGAAGGAATAACAGAGATGAAAGTTCCAGTGCTTTAAATCTGCACGCCTCTTAAAACTACACCTTCAACCAGGACAGGTTTTGTTTTAGGATCAAAGACCAGAAGCTTGACTAACCCTAATTTTTAGAATGAGGAGTTTGGGAGTTTAAGTGTGGGGTGGGCAGGAGCCAAGGGTCTGCATGATATGAAAGAGAAAACATGAACCAATATCAGGCTAAGAGAGTTAAATGCAGCATCCACAACCCTGCCAGGCTTCAGCAACTCCCAGCTGCTTCGTATTTAAAGCACAAGTGCAGGTGCAAACTGTGGACTCCCCATTCCGGAGACCTAATCATTTCAAAATTCATGTCCATTCTGTCCTTTTTTTATTATAATAACACCTTATAGAAAAATGGTTCCGTGATCTAACTGAAAATACTTTGTGTTTTTCTTCATAGTTCCTCTGACCCCTGCCTATATACAGACATCTATCTTTTGCACATTCCCTTAAATAAACGTGGTCCATGCCGGTCCTGTTAGTGGCAACTCCAGCAAAATTGCAGGCTAACGAATTCCTGATAAAATGGCATCCACTGAAAACCTAGAACTAGTGTTTAACTCTTCACTGTTTCTGGGAACCAGAGTGGATTTCCTTAGGGCCCGTGAAGATTTGAGAAGAGAGGATACTGCAGGTGTGCATATCAGGTTCCCTGGTTAAGGATGACCAGCTTACTATCTAGTGATCCTGGGCAAGACACCCTACTCTTAAGGACCTCAGGGTCCTCATATAAAAGACATCAAATTAGGGTCTCCAACATCCTTCTCTCTTGGGAAGAAATTACACAAATATTGATAATCTTGATCAAGTCACTATAATTTACTTCACTGAATCACCCACAGCTACAGTGCTGCTTAATAAAGTTGAAGAATATTCTAACGGTGGACTTAGTGCTGTTCCAGATATTACTCAGTTCAGCTGAGTGTCCATCCTTTGCAAGAATTCTGATCACTAAATTTGCTTAGTTGGGAGGTCACATAAGATTTTTTTCTCTTCCAAATGAGTTTATGAGAGTTCAGCCGAATACATGCAAAAGTATACATTTTTCTCTAAAGTTCTCAAAATATCACCCAGTCACCTTCTGAACTCTAAAAACATCAGTTCAGAATAAGACACTGTCTAAGTTTAAAAACTCTCCAAATCTTTTGAATATCTAATGGCCCCTTAGAGCACACCTAGAGCTGCCAGTCAGGCGGTCCAAACCCATCTCCTTGGCAAGAGGACCAGGGAAGATGCAGCGGCTCACCCATGGTCTCATGGGGGCCGGTGGCAGGACCTCCACCTGGGACTCGCAGCTCAGACAGCAGGGCTGCACTTTCCTCCTAAACGACCCTGGGTGAGACCAATGTGCCAGCTTTTTGTTTCCATAAGCATTTAAACCTTATTCATTATGAAATGGTGATTTTAGTTCTCCCATCGGAAGCTGTGTCTATATAATGGAAAAACGTCTGTGTTTTGTAGTTGATGGAGAAAAAAATATAGTCCTGAGCAAGACACCCGAGTCTTGACACTGGCGGAGAATGGCAGCCCGAGAGACCCAGCCAGAGTTTAAATCGACCAACGGGAAATGCGGAAATTGTTTTCTTTTCCTTGATGATGACCAAGATAACTGGGAAAATGCTAAAAAGGGGGGTCATCTTATGAATGTGTTGACACACTAAACTCTAACTGGAGTCATCAGGTCTATGGTAACTCCGAGGTGGTTTTCTGAAAAGGAAACACACAATGATTCACCAGAAGACATGACACAGTCTGGAAGAGGCCCAAACATCAGGTTGGAGAAAGTGAAAACACAGCAGATCAAAGAGGGCTCCACTCGGCGTGGAGGAATCCCAGAGAAAAGCCTCTTGAGTCAATGCTGCCGGGCTCCGAATTCATTCTGAACCTTTAGCGGCCACAGTCCACCTAATTCTAAAACTGTACGTGCCAGGAAGTCCTGATGTAAACACAAACAAACAAAACCCCTCCTGGCTAAGAGGAAAGAGTAGAGAATGAAAAGGACGGTGAGAAGAGAAGCAGCTGTCTCGCTGTCTCCAGTATCTGTGGTATGAGGGCTCAACCCTTGGGACGATGGATTATTCCAGATTTATGTCCTGGCCTGGCTTATCCTTGTCACTCCCTGCAACTCATTGGGCCTGCCCCTGCCAACACAAAGTGGAATGCTGAGATGGTGAGCCACGTGGCCAAAGATCTGTCTCAATTCCCCAGACTTCACACTTTCCGCCTCCTTCCTACCCCAACAGGAGGGCAGCATCAGTACCAGCATCTGCAGCCGCAGAGGGTGCTGGGAGAGGGAGAAGGGAGAGGAGATAGGGCGAACGAAAGGGGTGGAGGGCCGCCTTGTTTCACAAGTTCCACGCCCACCTGGTGAGTTAGATGTCTCCTGTTCTCACTGTTCTCACTCGCTGGGAGAGCTCTTGAGTCCAGCAGGCCTTGACAGGACTTACAGGCCAGCTGGGAGGAGCATCTGATCACCAAGAGTTCCAGTAGGGCCAAAAGCCAGTAGAAAAGAAATCGGCAATACAATCAGCTATTAATCTACACTCTAAATGGACCAGTGGGGTTGCTAACACAGAAATCAGAAGGCTGTTAGTTCTTTACAAGCCTTTTGCTTTTGAATGAGCAAAAGCGTAACAACATTTTAAAAGAAAGGAAGAAAGAACACTTACCTGAAGGAAGCGATGATTGCTGTAACTTCATCATCTGGATAAAACTGAGTGATTGCATGATGGGCCCCCAGCAATTCCTTCCCATCTTTCCACCAAGAAATAGCTGCACTGTCCTGGTATATATTAGGTATGTTGATCGAGCAATTAAACTTGACATCTTTGTGTTCAGAAAGTATTATGTGGCCAACCGTGTGATTAAATGCAAGAGGCGGTAGGGACGTGGACCTGGCGGACGTCACTCCGGGAAGGGCTGCATTTCCGGTGTGCGGTCTTCCAGGCTGGATGGGTGGAAACACGGAGGTGGGCTGGAACCCACTGGTGTGAGGAAAGGAAAATGGTGTGTGGTCAGTCTGCAGGCTTCCCGGGAAAGAGCCGGGGAACAGCGGGTTGGGCTTGGTTTCTTTGCTCACCTCAGCGACAGCTGCAAAACAGAAGATTGGATTTTTAGCCTTTTAAATAATGGAGTTTTCCAAGTAGGTCCCCAACTTAACAGGCCATGATGAGAGAGTAACGGGCATCCTGAATGTCCTCAGAAAGGATGAGTGGAATTTATTTAACACACACGAACAGTGTGAATATTCTCTTTCACAAGTTCATTCATTTGCTTACTTCCTTCTTTCTAAAGAATACGTAAGAAATATAATGCCCCCATCAAAATTTTTTCTTTTTTTAAATTGAGACATAATTGATATATATATTACATATTTGTTTCAGGTGTACAATGCAGTGATTCCATATTTGTATATTTTGCCAAATGATCGCTGCAATAAGTCTAGTTAATATCCATCACCACACATAGTGAGACACTTTTTTTCTTGTGATGAGAACTTTTAAGATCTACCCTCTTAGCAACTTTCAAATATATGATACAGTACTATTAACTACAGTCAGCATTAACTCCATTACATCCCCAGGACTTACCTATTTTATAACTGGAAGTTTGTATCTTTTGAGCACTTCACCCATATTTTTTTTTTGGCCACCGCGCCGCGTTGCACGTGGGATCTTAGCTCCCCAACCAGGGATCGAACCTGCGTCCCTTGCATTGGAAGCACGGAGTTGTAACCACTGGACCGCCAGGGAAGACCCTCACCCATTTTTTGAAATTTGTGACTCATTCCAAATCCCTCATACCCATCTCACCAGCACGGCAGGCAGGTGATGGCGCCTGAGATCACCTTCCTACTGTCTGCTCAGTCAGAAGACTATGCTTGGCCAACAGTCTTGCAAAGGCTGCTACTGGTCACAAAGGGGCGAGTTTACAATTCTTGTGCCTCAGCATGACCCACCCTAGGCATGGGGGGAAAAAAATCAACATGTGCTTATGTCACCAGCTATAGAATGACTTGGAGCTTCCAGCAAAATGCTTGCCTGCAGGAATAGACCTGGAAATACTTTGATTTCATTTGACCCACAAGAATTTCTAAAAATATAGGCTCACAACAGTTGTACTTTTAGTTTTAATGGCATTTTTGGAACGTACATTCTATACTAGTTGTAATTTATTCAAATGCTTTGACCACGGGTGGTGAGACAGGCAGGGAGGAGAGACACAGGCTGGCATCTTGTGAGTGAGTGACCGGGGGTACACAGAGGCGCCCCATGCCTGCTCAAGGCGCCTCCTGCCTCCTGCCACGCTCAGGATGTCACACCCTCCTGCACTCCTGAGTGCGTGTGTGCAGGGGGTGCAGACTTAGCAAACAAGAACAGAAGACACCCAGTTAAACTTGAATTTCAGATAAACAACAAGAAATTTTTAGTATAGGGACTTCCCTGGTGGTCCAGTGGTTAAGACTTTGCCTTCCAGTGCAGGGGCTGCAGGTTCAATCCCCGGTCGGGGAGCTAAGATCCCACATGCCTTGCGGCCAAAAAACCAAAACATAAAACAGAAGCAATATTGTAACAAATTCAATAAAGACTTGAAAAATGGTCCACATCAAAAAAAAAAAATCTTAAAAAAATTTTTTGAGTATAAGGATTCAGTTAAGTACTTATTGGGTGAATGGAGGTACAAGCAGATTTGGGAGCAAAAGCGGGGATCTGAGAATTTATACCTCTGGCTTCCTCCCTGTAGGTCACTCTGGACCACACTTATCCCTCAATGGAGGGCCGGGGCTCCTGCCAGGGAGTCCTCTCCATCCGGCTCTCTCCCCCCCACCAGGTCAACTCTCACAGTTGCTGCATTTGGGAACTGCGTCCGGGGTGAATGCCAGGTTGGAGGACAAGAGGTTTCACTATAAGAAACCAGGGAGAGCTCATTGCTTGTCCTTGAGGCTGAGGTCTCGGGGGCTCTGGGAGTGCAGGGGTTCTCTGCAGGCTCTGGGGGAGGGCTTTGTGGGTCGACTGCTGGCTGGCCTTGAGCTCAGTCGTCCAGACAGATTAGTGTGCTGTGATGGGAGTGGTGATTTATTCCAAGGAGTGGAGGTCAGGGTGATTCTGCAGAGAGGGGCCCCTGCCTCTCCTGTCGTCCCCATGCCAGGCAAACTTTATGTACAGGAATGGCAGGAAGAGGTGAAGCCCATCTTCTCTGATTTGGGGGTCTCTTCTGCAATAATGGATGCTCCCCATCTTGTCTGGTTTGGGGATCCCTCTGCAGTAATGGCTGCTCTGGCTATTTATCTTATGCCTGCAGACCCTCCTCAGAACACTCTTTTTCTACAGGCTTCAAAGCACTTACAATTCACCTCTGCCTCTTGGAGGCAAACTTACCTGCAGTCTTTCCTATTTCTTCAGGTGGGGAGTCAGGGGTTTTGTCCAAATAACTTTTTTGTCGTTGTGTGTTAAATATAAGGCAAAAAAGTAGAGTGGGAGAAGCAAATGATGCTTCCTTTGGTTTGTTTAATTTCCTTAAAAACACTGAACATTCCTGGGACTTCCCTGGTGGTCCAGTGGTTAAGACTCTGACTTCCAATGCAGGGGCGCAGGTTCAACCCTGGTTGGGGAACTAAGATCCCACATGCAGCGGGGCAACTAAGCCTGTGCGCTCTGGAGCCCGTGAGCCACAACTAGAGAGCCCACGTGTTGCAACTACTGAGCCCGCACACTCTGGAGCCCACCTGCCACAACTAGAGAGAAGCCCCGCACACCGCAATGAAAGTTCCTGCACGCCGCAACTAAGACCCAATGCAGCCAAATAAATAAATATTAAAAAAAAAATTCAGCATTTCTAATTATAAAGGTAACACAAGTCTGTTGTAAAAAATTCAACTATTTATGGGAGCACAGAAAGTATAAAATGGAAACCTGTTTTGTAATCCCAACCGCGCAAGATAACCTCTGGTTATAGTCTGGGGTATAAGCTTTAGTTTACTATGAGCTGAGCTGCTCATTGAACGAACTAATGGCAAAGCCGCCCGGTCAGATGACATCACTGAAACTGGGGAGCAGCCAAAACCCTGTAATCACTATGGATGGTTTAAAAGATAACTGATCTCCACAATTTCATTTGCCAGAAGCTGGTAGTACGATTTAATTGCCAACAGATATTTACATAATAGCACCTCCAGGTCTAAGATTTGCTGTGACTGCCTAATGGGATATGGAAAGGCACCTGCCCCAGGAGAGGGGCAGCAGAGGGTCCCAGGAGTTAAAGGGGGGAGGGGACACAGCTAACTGTGTGCTGGTGGGAGGCTTTCCCTGATCTCCCCACCGCCACCCTGTCTAGTTAAACCTCCCAGGTCAGGTGCTGGGACCCTCCCCTTTTGTAACATCTGTAATTACTCATTCAATTCTTTCTCCCCTGCTGGGCTGACTGACAGCCCCCCACACTGTAGTCAGTTCCTTGGAGGTGCTCAGAATAGGTTTGTTGAATGAATAAGTAAGGGCATGAATTAAAGGAGGGGTAGGGGAGGAGGGACAGGGTTTCAAGGGGCAGAGGTGGTGGAAAACTGGAGCGAAAGGAAGAGGCCCTAATAGTTTGGGAACACCAGTTTAGCTGCAGGGTGGTGCTTCCGTGCTAGGAGAAAAATGAGAGATCCAGTGAAATCAGGCTGAACGTGGAGAGCCCTGAATCCCCGCTGAGGGAATAGGGATTCCTGGAAGGTTTCTGAGCAGCGGAGGGAGAAGATCAGAGCCGTGCTTGACCGGGCCGTGGACATCTGCCTGAGAGGGAGGAAGAGGAGCAGGAAGGAGGAGGCCAGGAAGTGGGAAACATGGCAGGAAGGTATCGGAGCCCTAACTACGGGAGTGGCCAGGAAGTAGCAGGAAGGATGCAGGAAAGAGAAGAGGGGCTGATCCCAACAGCGTCCTCGAGTATCGCCATCATGCCAAAAAGAAAGGTCAGTTTCAGATGCAAACCACTACATACGGAATGGGTAACCAATAAGGTCCTACTGTGTAGCACAGGGAACTGTATTCAGTATCTTGTGATGAGCCATAATGGAAAAGAATCTGAAAAGGAATGTATATATAGGTATAACTGAATCACTCTGGTGTACAGCATTAGTTAACACAACATTGTAAATCAGCTATCCTTCAATAATTTTAAAAAATATATATTTAAAAAAAAAGATACGTCAGTTTGACACCAAATGTTTAGGAAGGGCATATAACACAGGGTAGTTCTCAGGAGGGGACACCTGGCAGCTTTATCCTGGCCATTGCTTGGATACTGTGGCCCCCATAGGGAAAATGGGGATGGTAGTAATGGTGTCCCACAGGGTTGCAGTTAGGAATAAAGGAGTCATTACTATGTTTGGCTCATAGTAAGCGCTCAGTAAACGTCAGCTATTATTACTTCCATTACTTTCTCTTTGTATCAGTAAAACCTGCCATGGCCCAGTACTTGAGAACTGCTGATCTACAGGGGTTGACGCTGAGGGCTGAACAACAACGCACACTTGGTGAGGTTCTCACTGCACAGCTTTGGCAAGGAGTGGGGGTGGGATGGGGTGCTGCCATCCGCATAGTCTTCAGTGTAAACGGTGCTTTACAGTATGTGCTGTGCAGTGCATAACCTCGCCAGCCGTATATGGGGGCGTTGACTGAATATGGATAATGTGGAAAAAGGCAAGATGAAAACCATTCCAAGGTTTTGGACCCCAAAGTCAGGGCAATGATCAATTAGAAATTACATTTTAAGCTGCTGATTTTTCAATGTTCTGACTACTTCAGTTGTATAATGTGCCTCCCCCTGTTTTTCCTCACAGAAGTGGAAGACTTTAAAATTATTTTGTTGGTGGGGGGAGGTAGTGACGGTAGGAGGATGCGATCAGACCAAACATTTTTTAAACTTTTACTTTTTATTAACATGTTCTTGTCAATTCATTTTCAAGATGACAAAAGCAAACGTGGTGGGCCTGTTTGATGATCCCCATTGTGGAGACAATGTTTTTATTTATTTATTTTTTATTTTTTTATTTTTTAAATTTATTTGTTTATTTATTTATTTTTGACTGTGTTGGGTCTTCGTTTCTGTGCGAGGGCTTTCTCTAGTTGCAGCCAGTGGGGGCCACTCTTCATCACGGTGCGCGGGCCTCTCACCATCGCGGCCTCTCTTGTTGCGGAGCACAGGCTCCAGATGCGCAGGCTCAGTAATTGTGGCTCACAGGCCTAGTTGCTCCACGGCATGTGGGATCTTCCCAGACCAGGGTTCGAACCCGTGTCCCCTGCATTGGCAGGCAGATTCTCAACCACCGCGCCACCAGGGAAGCCCAAGAGACAGTGTTTTTAGCCAGAGTCAGAGGTGTATTAAAAGCCCACAGCCAGAGTCTTAATGAGAATTTGGTCCTCTCTCCATGGCACACGTGGAAAAGCAGGCTGCCACTGGAATTCACGAGAAATCTTCCCCTTCCCTTCCCCACTCCCATCTTCTTTCACGGTTACTTTCTCATGTGGACGGGACAGCAGCTAAAGTGGGAAGTTTGGCCTCACAAGCAAATGCAGCTGAACAACTTGGATAAATGGCCTCCCACTCAGGTCCAAGGGTAGCTGTGCACATGTTCCAGCAGTTCATTTGCCCACCCCAGGGGGCCACACCCATCCAGTCCTGGAGGTGGTCGTGGAGCGCCCCTGCTGTGTGCCCCTGTGTTTCCAATGATCCCCCAGGCCTTGACCAGATTCCAAGGCCAGCTTCATAAAGACAAGGACTGTGTTACCATCATCTTCCTCCAGTGCTCAGCACGGGGACAGGCCCATGGGAAACGATTAGCAAATGTTTCTTCAGCCAACGAATAAAGTGATTAGACCTACTGTCCACTGTTTGAGGTTTGCCTTGTTTTTCTGAACAAATTTGCCTGCAGCTTCCTTGAGGGCTGGAGGCGGTATCCTCTGAGCCCAGCCTGATGCCTGGCACGGAGCTGATACGCAGCGAACACCTACAGAATAAATGGGTGTGATGCGGGCAGGGAGGATTCTGAAGGGTGAGCCGGGAAGAGAGGTGGTCCAGGCAGGGACAGTGCTGTGGCTGGGAGTGGGACTGCGGTGGGACTGTAGCCAGGCCTCTGCAGCAGCATCTCCTCCCCCGACCACCGGCAGCTGCCGTGGGGCAGATACTGAGGACCACAGCCTCTTAGACTCAAAACTGGTCAGTGAGGGGATGCTAGGGAAGGAGCTATTTTCTGAACTAAAAACAGAGTTGCCATACGATCCCACTCCTGGGCATATATCCGGAGAATACTCTAATTCAAAAAGATACACGCACCCCTATGTTCACAGCAGCACTGTTCACAATAGCCAAGACATGGAAGCAACCTAAGTGTCCATCGACTGATCGATGGGTAAAGAAGGCGTGGTACATATATACAATGGATTATTACTCAGCCGTGAAAAAGAATGAAATAATGCTATTTGCAGCAACATGGATGGACCTGGAGATGATCATACTAAGCGAAGTAGGTCAGAGAAAGACAAATATATGATATCACTTATATGTGGAATCTAAAATATGACACAAATGAACATATCTACAAAACAGAAACAGACTCAAGGACATAGAGAACAGACTTGTGGTTGCCACGGGGCGGGGGGTGGGGGGAGGAAGGATTGGGAGGGAGTTTGGGATTAGCAGATGCAAACTATTATATATAGAATGGATAAGCAACAAGGTCCTACTGTATAGCCCAGGGAACTATATTCAATATCCTGTGATAAACCATAATGGAAAAGAATATGAACAATGTATATATATATGTATAACTGAGTCACTTTGCTGTACAGCAGAAATTAATACAACATTGTAAATCAACGATTCTTCAATAAAATAAATTTTTAAAAGTAAGCTATTTTCTGTGTGATCAAGTAGCGCATACCACCCTTAAATCCATGAATATTTGCTGAGTGCTTGCTGAGCGTGCATGATGGCAGGCGGGTTGGTGGGCAGTGATGCTTGGGGGTTGGCCAGCAACTCTGTGGTTAGAGAGCCAAGGCCCACCCAGTCCCTGGATGCCTGACCCATGACCTCAGGAAAGCTCCGTCACGCTCTGACCCCCTGCAAGGATAGGAGTACCCGGCGGGGTGGGAGAAGACGAGATCAGATGATCAGCGCCTCCACAGACACCAGCTGCTGCTGTGACTGGCCTGCATCTGAACCCGGCCTGTTGACCACACGAAGGAGGAATTGCTGGGCCTTGTGGGAATGGGTGCTGGGACTAATGGGTAAGGTCTGTCTTAGACAATGCATAGAGAATGGCAATGCTGGAGCAACGTAATTGCCACCCATGAATGAGAGCAAAAAGCATACTTCAGGTCTGTGAAGTAACCCCCTTCAGCCTGCACCCCACTTTTTGACTTGAGCATTTGACTTTTTCTTGGTAGAAGTGCTTTGCAAAAGAAGCTTCCCCAGCAGACTGCGACTGACTGACTCTTCCCCATCATTTTCTAACTCTCCACCGTGCTGAGAATCCTTTGCGTTTGCAGACTGCGACCACCCCAGTCCTTTCTGTTAAGTGGGCATTGATGCAATCAGAAAAGAGAGCTCTAAGGAATCTCTCCAGGGCTGGTCTTCACCACTCTTTCCCAGCGTGAGCTCCTTTAGATTTTTACTGAAGCTTCAGGATCACAGCCCAAGGTGGATAAAGGAGGCAGCGGCTGCTGAAATCGCAGGTCCCGGGGTAGTAGGTGGAGTGGCAACCTTACGCCGCCTCCCTGACCCTGGAGTCCCTCCAAGCTGCAAGAGGAGGGTTGGGCAGGGCGGCAGCTGCGCGGGAGGGAGCGCAGGCTGGTGTGATGCGCCACCAGCCTGCTTCACTACCCCGAAGACCTGGGAAGGGACCGGAAGCACCTTGGCCGGATGGGTCAAATAACGGCAGGGCTGAAGTGCCAGCCAGGGGGACCCACACCCGGGATCTTCCTACTCCTTCTCAGACAACAGAACAGGTGGGGACATGAGCCGAGCTCTCTGAAGTTCAGCCTCAAAATCCGGAGACCCAGAGGAGGCTGCAAGAGAGAGGACTTATCCTGGAACTCCTAGGGGTTCTTTGCTCCCCACCGCGGGGCAGGAGGATGCACTTTTGCCCAGGCGCTAAGGGTTCCTCAGCCGCGCTGCCCACAGTGCGATCTGCTATCGAGCAGACCCCAGCGGTTGAGAGGAGAAAGGCCCCATTCTGGGGTGGGTTTGCAGTTTACAGAAAAGGCTTTTTGGCATCTGGAATCCTGTTTGTGCCCACTCCCCGTCCCTCTCCCTTGTCACACCCTGTGTCGGCCCCCCCAGGAGAAAGGGCTGTTATGTGGACCAGAGCCCCCCTCCCAATTCCATGTGTGCCCCCCAGGCCGATGTTTGAATCGTGTCCGTGGGCGCTTCGCTGTCACTTGGTTAAACACTCCTCCTCTCACCCCCGAAGATGGCTGAGGCCAAACCCAGAACAAGCAGAAACTGTCTACTTAGAATCATTTCACTTTATGCAAACGCAAAGGATTCTCAGTTGATAAAGCGTAGCAACGCTGAATGAGAGGACATTTAAAAAAAAACCTTCCACCTGAAATCACCTGACCTGATTGTCCCCAAGTTGTAAATGGTAAAAATTAACTTGAGCGCACAGCACTCCGCCACTTGGAGAGAATTAAAAAGAAGAAGGGCCATTCATGGGATAAATGCACCTAGTGCAGGAAAAGTGCAGGCAGAAACCGAGAGCTGACCTGAGGGAAGGGGCCCCAGCAGGGGCTTTACCGGAAAGAAGGGGGAGTAATTGGTGGGTTGCTTGTGCCTGGAGGGGTCACAGCCTCAGCAGAAAAAAGCAGAGGTGACAGTGAACCACTGAGATGCCTGCACAGGGTAAAAAGTGGGGTTGGTATAAAACATGGTGTTGGTGAGTCAGATTTTCTACACAGGTTCCGGGGGGCAGGCACGGGGTTGCCAGATAAAAAATGGGATGCCCCAGTTACACTTGGATTTCAGATAAACAATGCCTACGTGGGTTATACTTAGTTAAGTAAATGCAACTTAGTATCCTTTAGCACAAACCAGCTGGAGCCAGAGCCCAGGGAGTTCATTGCCGCCCTCCCCCTAGGCTGGCCTCCTGGGGCGTAGAGCAGGATGAGGGAGGGGTGTAGAGGGGCAAACAGGGACCCCAACACACCAAGCAAGCTACCCAACCTCTCTGTGCCCTCACCTGGAGGATGTGTGGGGGTTCGGGGCTCTAAGCCAAACCCATGATTATCAGGGTGACTCCTCACTTCCCCTGGCCCCCTAATGCATTGGCTCCCCAAAAAAACACTGGAGCCCCACAGGTGCCTCTCCCCCTTGCTTGGCCTTGTGCACACACTTTAGCAGTAGAAGCTCCAAGGAACTCCAAGGGCTTTAGGCAGCTCCCCATAACCCCCTTCAGCCTGCACCCCCCTTTCTGACTTGAGCATTTGACTGTTTCTTGATAGAAGTGCTTTGCAAAAGAAGCTTCCCCAGCAGACTGCGACTGACTGACTCTTCCCCATCATTTTCTAACTCTCCACCGTGCTTCCAAAACCAGCAGAACATCAGGATCTCTAGGGGAGCTTTTAAAGTTCTGATGCCTAGGTTTCACCCAGAGCTTGAATTAACTGGCCAGCACTGCAGCTTAGGCATTGGGATTTTAAAAAATCTCCTCTAGTGATTCTAGAGGAATTAGGGTCAGACCTAATTCCTAGAGAATTAGGGAATGGATCCATCCGGTGGCTCAAATCATCTTGGGGGTGGGGGGGCCCCTGAAGGTTTAGCCCTGATGCTTAGAATCCATGTGGCTTGGGAGCGTGGGAAGAACAAGAACTCTGGTGCCTGAGTTCAGTCCCAGCTCTGCCACTCAGAGGCCAGATGCCAGTCCCTTGTCCTTCTGAGACTCAGTCTCCTCATCTGTGAAGGAAGACAGGTAACACCTCCTTCTCTCAGAGATCAGAGCAGAACACTGCACACGGAACACTGCACAGGTACACAATCTATGCCAGTTATGGCTTTCATAACATGAAACATCTGATCTGCCTTGTTTCAAAGGTGCAACTAGTCACGTCTGGACTATCAAAGGCCAACACATGGAACCGATTATGCTGACTTAGATCATTCAGCCTCTTGCAGTGAAACAGGAATATATGTTTACCCAACCAAGGGTGGCTTTCCTTCTCTTTCCCCTTTGGCAGCATGCCAAGTGTCACAGAAAGGCTGAGGGGACACTTTCCGGCCAGGGTTGTGAAGCAGCCGCCCCCCTGGTCCCCGTGTCGTCTGGGGCTGCTTCTCCACAAGAAACAGCTATGGTTTTCACGAGACCCAGGAGAGATACTCTGTCCCCAAGTTTAACTCCTCTGTCCTGCCACCCCTGACACACATCCTCCAGCCCACAATTACCTGAAATCCTATTAATTTTAGCCTTTCTTTTCAGGAAAAAATATTTCCTTTTAAAACGTGACCATCGCTAAAGACCAAACACCTTAGCAAGCACAGTTTGTCCAAGTCTTTCCTAAGTGACAGAGGGCACAGAATTCCCTCCAAAAACAGAGTAGATGGACTTTCCCCTATTTCTTCCACTAAGTACACCTAAAAACACTGGGCATTATATTGATAAATAAAACGAACATTTTTTAAAACCCTGAAGAGTGGACAGATGGTAAACCGACTAGGGACCTCAGGACCCAGGAACAACATGGTGACGAATTCCCTGGGTCTCCTTTTGTCCTGTGTGTCCCAGATTTGGAAATGCTAACAGGCAAAGACAAAAAACAACAACAAAAGCCTGCTATCTCTAGTCAAAGGACTAGGAAAGGGCACCTCAGCAAGACAGAAGGCTTTTAAACAGTAAACTGCTCTCCTCCAGGCAAACAGCCCAGGAAAAACCATGGCCCCATCCCCACCCATGCCAGCAAAGGTCAAGTGGGGAGCCTAGACTTGGACCCTTACCAGGCTGTAAAGAGGTGCCACAAATGTTCCACTGGGTGGTATCAGAGAGGGCCAAGGAGGGAACTGGCACTTTCATCCCTACTGGCTGGTGTTAGTAAAGCCCACGTGGGGAGCCTCGACTTTTATTCCCACATGGCATTAACAAGGCATCCCTCCTCATCCCCAGCAGGGTGGTATCAGAGGAAGCCTAGTAGAGATTCAGGGCTTTCACTACTCCCTAGCGTCAGTGGAGGTCAGGTGGGGAACAGCTGGAAGGTAATCAGGCACTCCTACCCCTCCCTCAGCCAGAACTCTCACCCCACCCCTGACCAGCAGTAATGAGGATGAGGACCATCCCACACTTCGATGTCAATGGAGGCTGAGTGGGGAACCTAGGATTCTACCCCCACCAGGCAGTGAGGCCCCCTACCACAGCGTTTCAGAGAAAACCAAGTAAAACAAAAGACAAATAAGTCAGTCTCATAGTACCCCAAATGTCTAGGTTTCAATTAAAAAATTCTGTCCGAAACTGAACGAAATACAAACACCAAGATGACAGAGAATTATCTGAAAAAGCTTTTAAAGAAGGAATCATAAAAATACTTCAATGAGCAATTACGAATATTAAACACATGAATAAAATAGGAAGCCTTAGCAAATAAATACAAAGTCTCAGTAAAGAAAGAGAAGATTGAGAAGAGAAACAAATGGGAATTTTTGAACTAAAAAATACAATAACCAAAATAAAAAACTCAGTGGATGTGCTCAACAGCAGAATGAAGGGGCAGAGGAAAGAATCAGTGAACCAGAAGATAGAACAATAGAAAATTATCCAATCTGAACAACAGAAAAAACTGAACAGAGCCTCTGCAACCTGTAGGACTATATTACTAAAGAGCTAACATTTGTGTCATCAGAGTCCTGGAAGGAGAAGACAAAGATGGCAAGGCTGAAAAAGCACTTGAAGAAATAATGGCTGAAAACTCCCCAAATATGACAAAAGATATAAATCTACAAAATTAAACATCTGAATGAACCCAAAATAAGATAAACCTAAAAAATATACACAGCAAGGTACATTATAATCAAACTTCTGAATACTAAAGACAAAGAAAACATTTTGAAAGCACTGAGAGAGAGAGATGACACCTTACCTATAGGGAAAAACCAATTCATATGACAGTGAATTTCTCATTAAAAACCATGGAGGATAGAAGGAAGTGGCCATTTTCCTAAGTGATGAGAGAAAAGGAATGTCAACTCAGAATTCTTCTGAAATGAAGGGGAAATCAAAATATTCTCATATTAAGGAAAACTAAGAGACTTTGTCATCAGCAGACCTACTCTAAAAGAATAGCTAAAGGAAATTCTCTAAACAGAAAGGAAACAATAAAAAAAGAAAACCTGAATCATCAGGAGGGAGGAAAAAACACAGAAAGCAAAAATACTGGTCAATACAATAGAATTTCTTCCTCCTCTTGATTTTTCTAAACTATGTCTGATGGTTGAAGAAAAACTGTAACACGGTCTGATGTGACTTTATATATAAAGAGGAAATATTTAAGATAATTATGCTTTAAATGGGGGAGGTAAAGGGACTTAGAAGAAGGTAGGGATTCTATAATTCACTTGAACTGGTAAAACATCAACACCTAATAGACCACAAATTACATTAAATGTAAATGACATAAATATTTCCATTAAAAGACAGATAATGGCAGAGTAGATTAGAAAACATGACCCAACTATCTGCCATTTATAAAAAATTCACTCCAAATATAATGATATAGGCAAGTTGAACAAAAAAGAAAAAAGACATCATGCAACCATTAACCAAAAGAAAACCAGGATGCCTACATTAACATCAGATAAAGTAGATTTCGAAACAAAGAAAATTATCAGAGACAGTAAGACACATTATGTAATGATAAGAGTCAATCTATCAAGAAGACATAGCAGTCTTAAATGAGTATGCACTAAAGCAAAGAGCTTCAAAATATGTGAAGCAAAAACCGACAGAACTGAAAGGAGACATAAACAAATCAACAGTTATAATTGGAGACTTCCAACAACTCTCTTTCAACAATCAATCAAAGGACTAGGCACAAAATAAGCAAGGATAAAGAAGAACTTGATGAGATTGCCAATGAAAAGAATCTAGACTACATTTATAGAACATTCCACCCAACAACAGCAGAATACACATTCTTTCCAAATGACGATATAAACCAAGAAAAACCATTATCTTGAGCCATAAAGCAAATCTCAACGAATTTAAAAGATCTAAAAATCATACAGTTTATACTCTCTGATTACAATGGAAATAATTATAAATTAATAACAGAAGGTAACAAGAAATTTTCCAAATACTTGCAAACTAAATGTCTAAATAATCTATGGATCAAAGGTGAAGTCTCAAGGGAAATTTTTAAAAAAATACATTGAACTGAATGAAAATGAAATTACAATGTATCAAAATATGTGGCACACAGTTGACACAGTTTTGAGGGGAAATTTTATTTAGTAGTCTAATCTCATAACATAGAGAAAGAAGAGCAAAGCAAACCCAAAACAAGCAGAAGGAAGAAAATAAATATAGGAAATGCACTGAAAAAAGAAAAGCAACAGAGCAAATCAATGAAACAAAGAGCTGGTTGTTTGAAAAGATCAATAAAATTGATAAATCTCTAGCAAGACTGACAAAGAAAAAAAGAAGATAAAAATTACTAATATCAGGAATGAAACAGGGAATATCACTATAGACTCTGAAGACATCAAAAGTATAATAATTAAATACTATGTTTGCAGCCAACTAAGCCCACCATGCTCTCTTCCCCATGGGAGCCCAGTGTGCAGTGGCTGCAAACAGCAGCCTCCTCGGAAGTACATGCAGCCTGTTGCCTGTATGGGCTGCTCTAAGGGACCCTGGAGACAGCCCTTTGCTGTGGACATTCATGTTTGGCATGCTAAACCCAATCTAGGCTCCAGACAGGTATGCACGGTGCCTTTGGAAAGCCCCAGGGCACAGTGGCCAGTGTCCACACTGGCCAGGTCATAATGTCCATCCACATCAAGTTGCAGAACAAGGAGCACGTGATTGATGCCCTGCGCAGGGCCAAGTTCAAGTTCCCTGGCCACCAGAAAATCCACATCCCCAAGAAATGGGGATTTACTAAATTTAATGAGGATGAATTTCAAAATATGGTGACAGAAAAGTGGCTCATCCCGGATGCCTGTGGGGTCAAATACGTCTCTAATAGTGGAAATCGAGTTTAATCACCAATGCCCAATGATTTAAACAATCATGCTTGTGTAATAAAATCCCACATAAAAGGCTTAAACAACAAGGTTTGAGGAGCTTCTGAGTTGGTGATGAGCTGGGAGGGCGGTACACCGGAGGGGGCATGGAAGCCCTGAGCCCCTTCCCACGTTATCTTGCCCTATGTGTCTCTTCCATTTGGCTGTTCCTGAGTTGTATCATTTATAATGAAACAGTAATCGTAAGTATAGCGTTTTTCTAAGTGCTGTGAATCATTCTAGCGAAGTATCAAAGCTGAGGGGGAGAGGAGGCCATGAGAATTCTGAATTTATAGCCAGCTGGGCAGAAGTGTGGGCAGCCTGGACACTCCATTTGAGCTGGTGTCTGAAGTGGGCGCTGGGGGGGCAGGCAGTCTTACGGGATTGAGCCCTTAACCTGTGGAGTCTCTGCTCACTCTAGGTAGTTCGTGTCAAAACTGAACTGAATGGTAGGACTCCCAGTTGATGTCCCCTTTGGTGGAGCCGCTGAAGCGAGGTTTTCTGTAACGTGCAAACAAATGTAAACCCCAAGGACATGGTAACACTACAGTGTTACCAATATAATTATGCGTGATCAAAGGATAGAGAGATGAGTGGGAATTAAAACACCGAATGGCGGGGAGGGGCTAGTGCTTTTGTCCAGGGGGAGGGGAGCAAGGGGATGAGACTAGAGAGGGGAGCAGTGGGGGGGCTTCAACTGTACTGCTCATGTCTGATTTCTGATGCTGAGTGGTGAGTACAGAGGTGAATTTTATTCCTGTATATTCTTTTGCGTATCCTAAATATTTCATCACAAGATTTGAGTATGTAAATAAAAGAGTAGGTAAGAAAAAAAAAAATGTAATGGTAAAAAGAGAAAGATAGGCCTTTCTTCACCTGATAAGAATGATGGGATCCCTCACTGAATCCTTCTTCCACCCGTAGGTCCCAAAATCATAATGTTGCAGGAAAAAGAGTGGGGCACAAGAGGATGGTCTCAGGCGAGTCCCTGGGATGGGCCGCCAAGTGTGGGTTCTTGGCTTCACGCAGGAAAGAATTCAAGAGTGAGCGATAGTAAAGTGAAAGAAGGTTTATTCAGGGAGAAACGCACTCCATAGACAAAAGTGTGGGCCATCTCAGAAGGCAAGAGGTGCTAGGGTATGGGGGTTGCTGGTTTTTATAGGGGTGGGTAATTTCATAGGCTAATGAGTGGGAGGATTATTGCAACTATTTTGGGGAAGGTGCAGATTTCCAGGAATTGGGTCACTGCCCACTTTTTGACCTTTTATGGTTGACCTGGGAACTGTCATGGCTCCTGTGGGTGTGTCATTTGGCTGATGTATTACCATGAGTGTATAATGAGGCTCAAAGTCTAGTGGAAGTCGACTCGCCTGCCATCTTGGACCTGGTTGGTTCTAACCAGTTTATGTCATGTCCTCCAGGGCTATGTCATTCTTTTAAAGGTTGTGTGCCCTGCCCGCTTCCTGTCTCAGTAAGAGCACTTGGCTTGAGGAATCATCCAGCCTCACAGTTTTCACCCTAGTCCAAGACTTGCTGTCTTCCCTGGATAAACATAACTATTTTATTCTTACCCTCAGTGGCCAGGTTCTGATACATGCCCCTGGGGGGACGGGTCCAGGGAGTGGTGTGAGGCTCTGCACCCCTCCTCAAGAATCAGACACACTGGATCCATGGAGTGTAACAAGAGATGTGGCACACGACGGCCTGGACCCACGCAGGACAGGGTCACACCCCAAAGATTGAGTCCATAGGTCCTGGGTGGGACCTGGGCTTCTGTATTTTGAAAATGCTTCCTAGTTGACTTTCTCCTTGTCCTTGCAGCCAAAATGCTTTGGAGCTTTACATTCTACAATTTATTTTATAAAATAGTTCTAAATTACTAAATATTAAATTATATCATAATATTGAATAATTAGACTTTTTTTGTTGTTTGTTTTTGTATGTGTGAATATACATCTTTTATTTGTCTTGGATATCCACCTAAGAGTGGAATTGCTGGGCCATATAGTAACTTCATGTTTAACCTTTTAAGAAACTGCCAAACTGTTTCCAAAGAGGCCGCTCCCTTTTACATTCCCAACGACAGTACGTGAACGTTTCAATTTCTCCAAATCCTTGCCAACATGTTATTGGCCTTTTGTTGTTGTTGTTGTTGTTGTTATTCCCATCCTAATGTGTATAAAGTGATATCTCACTTATTTCCTCTCTAGTTTTTATTATTTACTTCCTTCTGCTTGCTTTGGGTTTAGTTTATTCTTCTTTTTCTAGTTTCTTATGGTGGAAGTTTAGGTTATTGATTTGAGAGCTATCTTCTTTTCCAATATCAGTGTTTACAGCTATAAATTTCCCTCTTAGCACTGCATTAGATGCATACCATAAGTCCATAAGTTTTGCTGTGTTTTCATTTTCATTCACCTCAGAATATTTTCTAACTTTCTTTGTGATTTCTTCTTTGACCCATTCATTATTTAGTAGTGTTGTTCAATTTCTACGTTTGTGATTTCTTAAATTTCTTCCATTGTTAATTTTTAACTTCATTCCACGTGTTCAGAAAACACACTTTGTCTGATTTAAATCCTTTTAAATGTATTGAGACTTAATTTGTGACCTAACATATTGTCATTTGTTTGGGCAGGTCCAGTATCCTCAGAAATACACCTCCGTGTTTCCAGACTATTCTATTGCCCCAGATAGAGCTGGAGGGGGTCCTTCATGGGGACACAGCCCAGGCAGCAGGGAAGGGCAACTTCCCACAGTAAAGAAGCCACTGGTATGACTTATTTTTAAGAGATACCCCGCGCTGCCGCTGGCCCCACTTCTGGGCTGATGCCTGCACTCCTTTTGCCAGCGTCAGGCGCAGGGCTGGGGTCTGGCGGCGTCACACTCATGGAAGGCACCATGTCTGAACCTCACGACGAGAAAACATCCCAGCCCACTTGTCTCCTTCAGATGCAATCCATTTTTTGCCCACCAGGGGCCCCAGAAGCACCTATCTGCAACCCGCCCCCCACGCGGGTTTAATCAACGGAGATGTGGAGTTTCAGAAAGGCGAAGCATCACACCCCAGCTGCCCCTGCACGTTGAAACTGGGATGAGGACTTACATCTTCAGACTCTCAAAGTGGTTATTATTCTTTTTTAACATAATGCTTCAGATCTCATGCTAAATCTAAGAGCTTCTTTTTTTCTTTGTCCCCAAACTTTCAAAGAACGTTGTTTTCATCCACAAATCTTCGAATCGTGTGCCAGAGTTGGAAAAAGGCTTACAGGCTGCTTTCACTTCCTGCGTGGAGGCAGCCTGCCCTGAACTGCGGCGAGTGGAAAACGGGCCTCCAAAGACAGGCCACCCTTGGGAGCCCATGAATATTCATCACTTCGCTGTGCATTCACTAAGTAGCGCAGGGACAGAAAAGTACTTTCAGCAAGTTTGAGTCTATGTTCTAATATCCTCCACGAAGACAGCCTGTCCTTACTGGTAAAAAGATCATTTTCTAAAACGATAATGAAGTCAGTCTTCTATTAGTAGCTTTAAAAAGCCCCACGGCTTAACAATAGTAAAAACAATCTCGTCTCCAAAATAAACAAGGCTTTCCTTTGTATGTCCAAGGAGAGGCAGGACCAGAGCTCAGGCGTCTACTGGCCCTGAATGCCGTGGTAGCTAGAGCACCCAACCCCACCCCGTGCCCCAAAAAGCAGACTACAAAGAAAAGGGATCTGTCAGACAGTGTTTGCCTGATTGTCGAGCGCCAGCCTGAGACCTAAATTGTGAGGATGGGCCCCCTCCCCGACCGAGTGAGCTGGGGCAGAGCTCTAACCCCATGATGATCAGATCCCGCTGGGCCCTTGGCTGGCTCCCCAGAAGCTAGACAACACCTTCGAAGGGATCGACTGGGAAAAATCCAGAAGACACCGTTAATGACTGCAGACAAGGAGAAACATACAAGCATAAAATTTGGTGCCACAAATATCTATGCATTGCTATTATGAAATGCAATGGTTTTTCTCCAAGCGTAAGTCTCTCAAACATGCTTAGCTTTCGGTGTAAAACTTCTCATATATGATATTGGTCCAAACATAAAGTCAACATCTGTCTCCTCTCTCTCTTTTTCTCCCTCTCCCCTCTGCCCTGCTCCTTCCCCCACCCCTGCCACCCCCAAGACTCGTGGAAAATCCATTTTATCATTAAGTGAAAGAAGCACTAACAGTGGATGAAATGGACAAAAGGATGAAATAAAATGGTTTAGAATGGAGTGCAGGTTTCTCAACAAACTCTTGAAGACATACTATCTTTCCTTCACTTTAAAACACCAGGACCTAAGGAGGTGACCTGGATGTGGCAGCTAGGCCAGGCCTACTGGATACTGCTGGCTGGCAGAGGCCCAGACAGAGTGGGAATGGCAAGGCAACCAAGAAGGGAGGGCTGCCCAGCTGCTCCAGGTGCTGGAGGGGCCAGGCTTCCAGGCCTCACAAAATTGGGGAAGACCTGGGCCCTCACTGTGGTTAAAAATCTTCCATACACTTCAATAGCCACACTTCAGACAAAGAAAAGCAAGGCCCAGGAAGGAGAAAGTGCTGGGTTGGTAGGTACTCTCGGTATTCTTGCTCTCCAAAGACGGGCTGCAGGATCCTCCTGCCAGGCTGCATTTTCAGCATTTTAGCTGGAGGCAGCAGGGCTGGAACAAGGAACAAGATAGGGAACAAGTTACCTCTGGGTCAGGGGTTAGCAAATGCCCAGAGTGTGGGATGCAGAGGAGTCTGGGCCTTTCCCAGGGTACCTGGGGGCTCGCTTACACCTGTTACCAAACAGGAAGCATCTGGAAGCCAGGAGTGCACCTGGGCCTCCCTGTCTGGTCTATCTGCTACAAGACTACCTGCACACACCCACTCAGACACAGAACGTCATGGAAGAAACAAAGTCTCATTCTCTAGCCATTGCAGCCGGAAGACTGCATTTGGCGAACCTAGTTTTAGCTGGAAAAAAGGAAAGGAATTATCTGGATGTTTACACTCAAACAACCCCCCAAAAAATTACGAAACCAAAACAAAACCACACCCACTTTAGAGTAGAGTGATGTGGGAAAAGCTGAGCAGGAATTGGACTTCATTTTTATACCTTCCTGAGAGGCACATGACAGGAAGCGATTCCTGGACTAAGTTAAGTCTGAATTCAACAAGTGAGGGTGATGGGGGGGTGAGGAGGGGAGTGGTCAGGACAGGCCCTGCCTCATCTGAGGTGACAAGCGTGGGTTTTGCTAGCAGAACTACTAGGAAACAGTCCCACAGAGCAAGGACTTCAGCGTTCCGGGATGGACACCCTCAGCCCCTCCACCAGAGTGCTCTGAACAGTGGGGGATGGCCCACAGGTCCGCCCTCATATTTCAAGTTGCAATTTAGGGCATATTTCAGTGAGAAAAGAAGAAACTTTTCCCCCAATACCTTTTGTTTAAGAAAAACAATTACCGCAAAATTTGAGTTGAGAAGGGAAAGGAAGCATGGGTAATAATGGCTAACAGTTTTGAAGCATTTACCATGTGACATTGGCTCATTCATCCTTCCATAAATAACAAAGAGTCCCACAGGACCGGTGAGGAAACTGAGGTCCTGAGGGTTAGTCACTGCCCCAGGGCTCCCCAGAGGCCAGCTAGGCAGGACAGGAAGCCCAGCCCGCTGGCCACTCAGCCCGTGAGCTGCAGCCCCTGTTAATTTTCATTCCAAGCCCTAGAAACACACAGGGTGAACCCGCTTTTTTCAGGTTTTATAATGATTAACTTCCTGCTGAGATGCATCCCAACCAGAGCCATGTGCTTTGGTTTAAGATTAAACTAGTAACAACAGGCCAGAGTCAAGGCACTCGGGACCCCAATGACCTGGGAATCGGGCAATTTGCCCTGGGCAAGGAGCTGTTAAAACTGTGTCTTTAACCTGAAAAATTAGCTTTTGACTTTTTTTTAAAGTTGGGATCCTTAAGAGACTATAAAATACGTTAATCTTGCTGTATTGGCCTTAATATAGTCCAAAAATCTACCCTAACATTTCTAGTAAGGAAATCACTTTGGCATCACAGTGAAATGAAAGATTGTTTTCTAGCAACCAAGCCCCAAGCACAAGGTCATGGGAGCTGCAGCACTTGTTTCTGGAAAAGCCAGTAGGAAGAGAGAAGCGGGAGGAACACACGGTGAGACCTGCAGAGGCCTGGGTCTTTGATACCATCCGCAGATACTGAGCACCTGAAATGAACATCATGCTCGGAAAGTAAAGAGGAACCCATCAGGTGGCAGTAGTGTTATTTCATGGAGTGCGTGCGTATAACTTTGGCAGCAGTGGCAGTGAAGGAAGGCCTCTCTGGGAGAACATCTGAGCTGAGACCCAAACGACTAGAAAGAGCCAGTGTGCAGAGATCTTGGGGAAATGATTCCAGCCAAAGGGAACATCCACAGCAAAAGCGCCGGAGACGTGCCGCTCCAGCCACAAGGGGGGAGTAACTGGAAATGAGTCAAAAAGGGAGAGGGAGGCCCCTGAGTCCTTGCCAACTCTGGTAAAGAAGGGAGGCCACTGGAGGATGTCAGACAAGGGGACAACCCAGCCCGATTCATCTTCAAAGTCTCATTCTGGCCATTATGTGGGAAGCGGAGGGTCTGCATGTGTTCATTTCCAGGCCGTGGAACCCATTTAAACCAAGGTCCGGCCTCAGCCTCTCTACCTGGCGGCATGTTCCCAATTCACCGGCACCTAAAGATGCAACCTGTTGGTAACCAGCTCTGACTGGCAACCCACTGGCCCTGCTCCTAGAATAACCTGGAAATTATTTCTAAAAATAAGACTGAAAAAATAATTATTCTCAATTTGAAAAACCCTAACCCTAACTTTAAGGAAGTGGATCAGAGTAAGTTTTGAAAAATTACTTATTTTTGAAATGTGCCCTGCTTACTTCCACAAAGCATTTGAGTCCATTGATACAAAGCCCATAAGCAACTAGACATCTTAAAGTTCTTTCTGGGAAAATGTTGACAATATATTGTAATGTGGTGACAGCTTCAGTTTGGGAGAGAAACGCTAACACTGAAGAGTTTTAAAAGCCCAATTAGTTCTAAGGGCTGAGTTTAGGGGCAAGCATGGCTTCATCAACGGCTAGGTCCTTGCAATGCCTTCGCTTTTATCCACTTCTGTATTTCTTGACCTCTAGCTTCTCCTGGGCCCTCTAGAGCTACCCTTTGCCTGATTTGCTGCTCACTGGCACCCCCATCAGAGACGGAACAGAAAGGAAGGATTGGTGAGCCCAGAAACGCCCCTGGTTCAGCAGTTTCAGTTCTGTGTGTGTTTGTCTTTGTGGGAGGGTGTTTGTGTGTATGGGGTGGGGGTGAGGGGTAGGAAGGATTCCAGGGTTAAAGTGATGCGTAATTATCCATTCCTCTACAGTGTAGAGTCTAAACACACATTCACACCCTGTCTCTCTCTCCCCTCTGCTGCCTGGTGAGCAAACCACTTGAAACCACAACATGCAATATGAAAATCGTAAAACTAGGGCTTCCCTGGTGGTGCAGTGGTTGAGAATCTGCCTGCTAATGCAGGGGACACGGGTTCGAGCCCTGGTCTGGGAAGCTCCCACATGCCGCGGAGCAACTAGGCCCATGAGCCACAACTACTGAGCCTGCGCGTCTGGAGCCTGTGCTCCGCAACAAGAGACGCCGTGATAGTGAGAGGCCCGGGCACCGCGATGAAGAGTGGCCCCCACTTGCCGCAACTAGAGAAAGCCCTCGCACAGAAACAAAGACCCAACACAGCCATAAATAAATAAATTAGAAAATATTTTTTAAAAAAATTGTAAAACTAGACAAGGGGTCCAATTTCCATTTCTAATCTCTTCCTACAGCACTCTTACTTCTGCTCTAATTTGGCCAGGGAGAATCCCATTCTTCCAGCTTTTCACAAAGTAAAATGTAACACTGTCAGACATCTCACAGGTAAATTCAAGATGAAAAGCAAAAGGTAGGAAAAGAAACACTGGAGAAACTTTTCATTCTTCCCGCTGGGTGGATTTTAACAGACCTTTTATGATTATCTGCCTAAACTGATTACTGGCTACAAAAGGTTTTTTATTACAGCTTTTTAAAAAAATCAGAAAAACACTCCATTTAAAAAATGTCTTCCACCAGAACTACTGTTTCTATTACTTTTCCCATAATTTTCACCACATTCACTACGTCCAAGACTACTGTTAATGGCCAGCCTTCCCTAGTAGCAAAATATAACAGATTTGCAGCAGATTATGAAAAATGGATCTGGCAGAAATGCTGAGGAATTTTTGAGGGTTTGGTGGAGGGCTGGGGGTAAAGAACAGAGTTGCTTTAATTCTTTGCTTGGTTTAGGTTTCGGATGTTTGCTTCAAATTGCTACGTTGCCCCAAATTATAAATTGCGTATGTTATTTAATGTGTGCACTGCTTAAGAATTTCTTATTTGAGCAACTGAGCTTTCCAATGAAAACTTCACAGAGAAAAAATCTGAAGTAAACTGTTTAACTATAAACTGAACTTTCCAGGTACTCTTAAAAAACATCTTTGACTATAATAGGTGAAAGCTAACCTTTTAGTTAAGGAAAATGCCTGAGATGTGTTTATTCAGTATAAAGCCTGGTTAAATTTCTTCCAGCTTCCTTAAGCAATGCATCAGCGACTAAACTTCTAACCCGTTAATCACTTACCCTCCAAACAAGCTGCTGATGCAGAATGGGACCTGCCCTCCCTTGCCACCACTTACCCATCCAGTACTGCATGGGTAAAAGTACTTATACTGGAATGCCTGGCAGAGTCGAGATAAACCTAGACGCTGACCAAGCACGTTAGATTCTGTTCAGCAGTAACAGGGGTGAAAAGAATGCTTCCCCTTTTTCCGGGGTCCCACGCTCCCAGGGTGTCCCTGCTAATGTTTGCCCATGAGGGCCCGGGGGAGCAGCCGGACGACAGTCCCTCCCGGTCGCACTCTGGCCTTGGTGGATCTTAGCACCGGGGACTGCGACCCCCAACTCCCGCAGCCTGCTGGTCTCCGGTTCACTCGGGGGGTGATGGGGTCTGCGGCTCCCAGAACTCCCGCCAGAGCCTGAGTCCAACCACGCAACCATTGTCCAGGGAAGAGTTTTCGGCGCCATTCCCCTCTGCCGAAAATTTCAGGACTTGCAGCGCGCCCGGCCAGAGCTCTGTTTCCCTCCTGGAGGTTAAGGGGAGCCCTCGGTGCCACCCCTCCCCGGCTCCACTGCGACGCGCGCCCACGACCAGCCTGGGTGCCGGGACAGTGCGTGGGTGGGAGCCCCTGCGCCTCAGCACCCGGCCGGGTGGGAGGAGGTGTCTGCAAACTTGCCAGCTGCTGGGTGCGCCCGAGTCGGCGAGCTCCCGGCCCCCGCGCCCGGCCCCCGGCCCCCGGCCCCTTGCACTCACCTCCCCTCCACAGCGCGGGGAGGAAAAGAGCCACGGCAGGAGCGGCAGCAGGGCCCGCCCCATCCCGGGGCCGCGGAACTGGAAATTCTCTGTGGACCGACGGACAGATGGACGTCCAGAACCTGCAGCGTCGCCGGCCAAGCGCGCCCGCGAAGCAGCCCAGTCTCGGCGGCCCCAGGAGCCAGCGCCGAAGTGGCGGAGCCGAGCCGCTGCGGGTGGAGCCGAGGGCTGGAGGGGGCGGGACACGGGCCGAGTCCGAGCGGACCGAGCCAGTCGGGGAGGGGAGGGGGGGAGTGCGGGAAGGAGGCCGGAGAGGAGAGCCGCGGAGGGGGAGGAAGGGACGGGGCTGGACCGGAGGGGCGGGGAGAGGCGGGCCGAGGCGGGCCTCGGGTCGAGCCTGGGCAGACGGGATGGGGGGGCGGGGGCTGAAGAGAGGGGAGGGAGGTGGGGACCATAAAGGGGAGGGGCGGCCGGAGGTGGGGAGGAGAAAGGGGCCCTGGCTCTGGGCTGTCTCGACGTCCAACACGTGCAGGTGGGAGGGACAGAGGGAGGAGATTGGGTTGGGCGGGGTGAGCGGCGGGCCCCCGAGGCGGCCACCAGACGTAAAACAAGGCGCCTGCAGCCTGGGGACTGCGGTGGTCCCGCAGTCTCGGCTCTGCGGACACAAAACCCAGGCCGCAACGCTCCCAGAGACCAAGGCCACCGTGGCGGCGCTCCCTGCTGAGCGCCGCATCCATCCGCTCCCGGCCGAGCGCCCCCTGGGTACCCGGCCAAAGGGGTGAGACCAGCCTCGGCGTCGAGGAGCTCACCGCCTCCTGGGGAAGAACTCTTCGCTGTGCCCCCGAGTCCAAGAGAGGTGATGCTCACGGAGGGAGACGAACGTCAATGAAAAAAGTGCAGAGCGTGAGTGGAAAGAGGCAGCCCCGAAACGACAAAGTGTGGAGGAGCCAGGAAGGCAGACGCAGAGAAAGTTAACCGTGAAAGAAATGTCAGCCACTTTTACTAATAATCGCAACAATAACTTACATATATATGTATATATACACTTTCTTTAAGGAAACATTTTTATAGTCTATGTGTTTTAATGTGATCCTTTGACAACATGAGCCATTCCTCTGCTTAAAACCGGACAGTGGTTCCCGCTTTCTCTCTGCATAAGACCCACAGTCCTGCCTTGTGGCCTTCAAGGTCCTACACGACCTGGTCCCTTTTCTTCTCTGACCTCATCTCCTTACTCCGCCTCCATTTATGCTGCTTTGTGGTCCAGCAGTCCCTGACCCCTAGGCTGGTCACTTGGGCTAGATTTGGCTGTAAGGAGGCAACCAGCCCACATGGATTTAAGTTAAGTTGTCACTTGCACTGACAGCAAAAGCAGTCAGCACGATGTCAGCTCCTGGCGTCCCTAGTCCCATAGGATGACACCAAGCCCGAGGGGCCAGGTGAACAGACATGAGGAGTGGGTGGCTTTGCTGCTGAGCAGCCGACTCTAAAGTACAGCTGAGCAGTTTCATGGACTTTCACAGGTGGCTGCTGCTGTGTCCTTGGGGGCAGGGAGAGGCATGGAGGGAAGGCGTGGAAACACCTTGCTCAACTGAAAGCCTGGAGAAGGAAGAGAAACAGGCACGCCTTGAGAGCGAGATATGAAACTGCCTACAGCAGCTGCTCACCAAGCTCACCTCCCCCTGCGGCAGGAGGGATCACGGGACAGTCCCGCAAGACCTGGGTAAGACTGCAGTCAAGGCTCGCCTGCACGCCTATGTGGAGATGTGCAAGGTCGCCAGGCCATCTCAGCAGAGCCCTTGTTCTCCTGCAGTGTCCTTGCTGCTGCTCATATACACCAGGCTCTCTTCCACCGCGGGTTTTTTTTTTTTTTTAATTTATTTATTATTTATGGCTGTGTTGGGTCTTCGTTTCTGCGCAAGGGCTTTCTCCAGTTGCGGCAAGCGGGGGCCACTCTTCATCGCGGTGCGCGGGCCTCTCACTATCGCGGCCTCTCTTGTTGTGGAGCACAGGCTCCAGACGCGCAGGCTCAGTAATTGTGGCTCACGGGCCTAGTTGCTCCGCGGCATGTGGGATCTTCCCAGACCAGGGCTCGAACCCGTGTCCCCTGCATTAGCAGGCAGATTCTCAACCACTGCGCCACCAGGGAAGCCCCCACCGTGGGGTTTTGCATCGACTGTTCCCTCTGCCTGGAATGCTCTTCCCCCAGACTCGCCCCCCTTGGTTAATTCTCCTCCTTCAGGTCTTTGCTAAGTCTCACGTTCCTGACGAGGCCCACCTAGTATAAAACTGTCTAATTATTTATTCCTGTGTGATCTACAACCCCAAACCCAGTGGGGGTAAACAGCAGCCACTGTATTAGATTCACAGATTGTGTGGGTCAGAGATTTAGATGGGGCACAAGGAAGATGGTTTGTCTTTCCTCTTCCATCTCTGCTGGGATGTTAGGCTCAATGACTGGGGACTAGAATGATTGGAAACAGGGGTCAGCAAACTATAGCGTGTGGGCCTATCGTCTGTGTTTGCAAATAAGCATTATTGGAACACAGCCATTCACTGTGTGTTGTCCATGGCTGCTTCTGTGCTGTAATAGCAGAGTTGAGTAGTTGTGACAGAGATCAGAGGGCCCACGAAGCCACACGATCTGGCCCTTTGCAGAGGCTGGCCAACCCCTGATCTAAAGGCCTGTTTCCTCACATAGCTAGCACTTAACACTGGGATGACTCAAAAGACCAGGGCTGCAGACCAGAGCACCTAAACAAGGCTTCTCCATGGTGGCCTTGGTGTAGTTGGAAGTCTTACATGGAGGCTCAGGGCTCCAAGAGTGAACATTCATTCCAGTGAACAAGGTAGAAGCTGCATGGCCTTTCATGACCTAGCCCAGAGGTCACCCCACTCCACTACACCGGACTCTCTTGGTGGACGCAGTCACAACCCCACTCTCATGGGGAAGAGCCGTAGCTCCCACCTCCTGATGATGGAAGGGTCAAAGGATTTGCAGCATCATTTTAAAACTTTCACGAAGAACAAAGCTTAGCTAAAATGTGGGATATCAACTCTACTGTATTAATTTCATACTTGCCATGCATCTAAATGTTATTGCAAGTTAATGTCCTAATTATTCAAGTCATCAAGATATGTGACAGGAAATGTGAGTTTAAAAGAAAAATCAGACCCCATATTACACAACTATTTCCATCCTTATAGGATGTCTGCCCCAAAAGGCTACATTTGTGCAACTTTAACAGGGCGACACCAACCCAGAACCCATACTTCGGTGCCCACGCTGTCTCCTATATCTGCTAAGACGCCACATGTTTCAAGGGGGAGCCCCTACTTCTATTACGTAAGAGAAAGAGGGAAAGTCAAGGGGCTATAGCAGTGTTCATCCAGGGGCTGGGAAAGTCGACCCCCACTGACTCAAGTGTAGAAGGGCTGTGTCCCAAATCAAGTGGTATTGTGGTAACAATCCATGCCTCAAGCATGTTCAACATATCAGTGACGGGATTTAAGACTAACAACGGAAGTCCCCAGAGGAGCATACCAGACTACACATGAGAGATGTAAAGCATTAGTTCTCAACGGCCCTATTCTATTTTTTTTTAATTTTATTAAAATATAGTTGATTTACAATGTTGTGTTAATTTCTGCTGTACAGCAAAGTGACTCAGTTATACATACATATATATTCTTTTCCATTATGGTTTATCGCAGGATGTTGAATATAGTTCCCTGTGCTATACAGTAGGACCTTGTTGTTTATCCATCCTATAGATAATAGTTTGCCTCTGTTAATTCCAAACTCCCAATCCTTCCCTCTCCCACCCCCCATCCCCCCTCGACAACCACCAGTCTGTTCTCTATGTTTCATAGATATGTTCATTTGTGTCATAGTTTAGATTTCACATATAAGTGATATCATATGGTATTTGTCCTTCTCTTTCTGACTTACTTCGCTTAGTATGATAATCTCTAGATTCCTCTTTGTTCCTGCAAATGGCATTATTTCATTCTTTTAAATGGCTGAGTGATATTCCATTGTATATATACCACATCTTCTTTATCCATTCATCTGTCGATGGACATTTAGGTTGTTTCTGTGTCTTGGCTATTGTGAATAGTGTTGCTATGAACGTAGGGCTGCATGTATCATCATGAATTATAGTTTTGTCTGGATATATGCCTAGGAGTGGGATTGCTGGATCAATGACCCTATTCTAAACCCATATCCTCTCCCTTTGTTGTCCTACCCACCCACATACACATTCCCCTCGCCCTTTTCAGCCTTGTCTCCAGCGGGGGCCTGTACTTGACTTCCTCTCTTGCATCCAGTCCAGCACGTGGACCCCCAGTTCAGAGCTGGCCTCCTCCCATCCATTTTAACATAGTGCAGACTGCCTAAAATTTAGAGACCGGGCTTAGCCTCACGGTATTCTATGAATGACAGATTGCCAACAAACAATCTCATCCTGGTTTCAGTGCCAGACAGCCATTCATTCATTTATGATTCCACAGAAATTGACAGCATGTGCTCAATTCCAGGTGTAAGACCAACCCCTGGAATGTGTCACTGAGCCAATGCACAGCACCTCCATCAGGGAGCTGCTATCTCATGGGCCAAATGCCAGTCAAGGACCACTTTGGTTCTCACCCACCCAGCAGCCATTCCATGGTCCTCCCACCGTGGCACCCTGGTTTCCCTTCGCTGAACCATGCCTCCTGCACCCACATTCCCTCCTTCCCCTGCGCCCGGAGGTGGTGTTCTCCTTGCTGCCTGAAAGATCATTCTCTGTCCCTCTCTCCAAAGTCTCCAACTTTGAATCTCATATCATCAGACCTGTTTGCTGCGGTCACTACAGACCCCTCGGTCTCTCCCTCTCATTCCTTGAAGATTTCAGTACTTGCATCACTGTCACTCCTTTCACAAAATCCCTGTCATAATTCTTGGTGGTTTCAGTCCTGTATAAATGACATGCCAACACCACAGAGTCCAAGTCCCTTGACCTCTTGTCACCCATGTTGTGTGCTGAGCAACGTGTTGGAAATCCATGTAAGTACCAAGTTCTTGAAGTTTGCTGGGGAACTGGGATGGTGCCCTGTAAGAGAGTCAACTCAGAACACCCCAAATCTTAAGGGAAGCACAAGCCTCTTGTACTTTCTTGTAGGTGGTGCACAGAAGACTCTCCATTCAGTGTGCTGAACAAGATGCTCGGAGTACAGGTGTACAGCTCTTGGGGGACCATGCTGCAGGTAAGGTAATCCATTAGGACTATTGAATTGAATACAAGTGAACAGCTGTACTTGTATAACTAATGGGCAGTTAAACAGGAATCCACTGCTAATGAAGACTCACCGGATCCAAATTCTACAGTTTGAAACAGGAAGAGGATACAATATAGCAACAGCAGTAAAATTAATATGCATCACACTTAGTGGTTGTTTCATTGTAAGGGCTCCAGAGAGGACAGGTACAGGATCCTTTGTCCACCCTTCTGTAAGACATGTGGCTGGATGCACTTCCTATCTTGGATCAGGAATCACCTGGAATACCTCAGAACCAGGGAGCCCAAAATAGAGGTGTAGCTGGAGATTTTTATGTTTCATGGGTCCCCTAGGCATATTCCTGAGGCATAACCAGCTTCAATAGCAGAGCCCTCTAGGGGGTCTCACTGAGACCACATACAAATCCTCTGTCTCACTGGTTTTTGTTTAGTTTGCTTTGTTTCGTTTTATTTTTTAAATTTATTTTTAATGAAGTATAATTTACAAATTATTAAATAATTATTAAATAATTTTAATAATTATTAAATAATTTTCAAGTATACAGCAAAGTGATTCAGTTATACATATATATGTGTGTGTATATATATATATATATTTTTTTTTTTTAATTCTTTTCCATTATAGGTCATCACAAGATATTGAGTATAGTTCCTTGTGCTATACAGTAGGTCCTTGTGTCTCACTGTTTTCAATAAACAGCACTGATGAGCTGGGACAAGTCTCCCTGAACCTCCTCGAACCCACAAAGCAACATTACTAATCAGTATGCTTCATGCCCTGACCAGGAGCCAGGGCCATGCAGGAACTTTAGCAAAATAGCTCAGGCTAATTCCAGGCCCTCCCAGCACAATGGCTTCCACAGTCATTGCAAAATGGTACAAGTAAAACTTCCATTCAGCACAGTGAACATGATGGTGGAATAAAAGTGTTTCCTTTTGTAGTTTTGGGGACACTTTAGCATGAAAATCCGTTCCATAGGCAAAAAAAACAAAAACAAAAACAAAAAACAACTTACTGAAAGTAAAATTGTCAGGCTCAGAAAAAGGATGGTGCTGATTAAAGATGCCCCTCCATGGATACAAGGACAGTTGTTGGGCTTTTGTAGTTTGTTGGGGAAAAGTGACATTGTCCATGTTAGAGAAACCATTAGGTGTCCTGGAAAAAGTAAGAGAAGCTCAAATATCTAAGTGTTACAACTTTATAATAATGAGATGGTATATGTATGTTTTCATCATGCTAAAAAACACACCGGAAGTTCCATTGTCTGGCACTTGTAAGTTGTGATGGGGCTGAGAAAGCTCTGGTGGACACTGCATTCAGCCAGCACACTGAACTACATACTAGAGGCCGGGTGCCCAGTTCTTGAATTTGTTGGCAGATGATTATGGAACATGTAAAACACCTCATTCCATGTGCTGAACAGTAGATTGAAGATTATCCAGCTCATGTATTTGCAGTGGGTGTGTGTATGTGTGTGGGAAGAGGGGATTCAGATTGTGTGTGTAAAATGCTCAAATCGCCACGGTCAGCAACGTATGGGAAGTATAAGTGACCCCCGAACAACTCGGGGATTAAAGGCACCGACCACCCCTCTCAGTTGAAAATCCGCATAACTTTTGACTCCCCCCCAGACTTAACTACTAATAGCCTACTGTTGATTGGAAGCCTCACCAATAACATAAACAGTCGATTACCACATAATTTGGATGTTATATATATTAAATACTATATTATATACGATAATAAAATGAGCTAAAGAAAACATGTTATTAAGAAAGTCTTAGGGAAGAGAAAATACATTTCCAGTACCGTACTGTATTCACTGTAAGTTTACATCAAATGTTTACAGGCTGCATTGTCCCTCTGTCAATACCCACATCAATATTAAACAGTCTTATATGATACAAAACACTGTAGATGCTATACATACGACTAAACTAGACATCTAACATGAATAGATAATGTGAAAAAGAAATACATACTTACATACAGGTACCATATTTATTGAGAAAAATCTGAGTGTAAGTGGACCCTCGAAGTTCAAACCTGTGTTGTTTAAGGGTCAACTGTGCTAGTATTGGAGCATGTAAGAGACTGTGTTTGGAGGGGTGAATGACAAACTGGAGGGACCAGTGTCTAGCCCTTGCAGCTTTTGGATACCCTTCACCATGCCAAACATCTGGGATGTGCAAATATCTAGACAGAGTTCCCCGAGGCACTGAGATGGTGCTTAGCAGAGTCTCAAATCAGCATAAAACTCTACTGGAAGTGTGTGTCCAACACCTGAAGATTGGGGGAGATTGAGATGGTGGATGTAGGAATCTCTATTCAGCTGCTAAAGAACATACCAGAAGCACAGAGATCTAGATTTTGTAATTTAATGTGAAACTGAACTAATGCTTGCAAGCAACTCCATTTAGCTTCTGAAACAAAAATACTAATAGTATAAATGTTTTAGGGACTTCCCTGATGAAGCAGTGGTTAAGAATCTGCCTGCCAATGCAGGGGACACGGGTTCGAGCCCTGGTCCGGGAAGATCCCACATGCCGTGGAGCAACTAAGCCTGTGCGCCACAACTACTGAGCCTGTGCACCACAACTACTGAGCCCGCGTGCCACAACTACTGAAACCTGCGTGCCTAGAGCCTGTGCTTCGCAACAAGAGAAGCCACCGCAATGAGAAGCCAGCGCACCCCAACGAAGAGTAGCCCCTGCTCGCTGCAACTATAGAAAGCCCGCGCGCAGCAACGAAGACCCAGTGCAGCCAAAAATTAAATTAAATTTAAAAAAAATATCCTTTAAATGTTTTGCCTTTGTAGTTCTAAGGGAGTTAAGATGGTACATATAAAGAACTCCACTTTTCTTCCCCAAACCATTCTGGAAATAAGATGTTTCTAGTTCTTATAGTTTGGTGGGGGAGTGGAGATGGTAAATATGAGATTCCATTTGCTGAACAGCTTACTGAAATTACAGAGGTCTGGTTCTCGAAGGTTCTTGGTAATGGCTGACTATCTGGTGATCTGCCAGGTGGTAGATAATGGAAAATCTGATAGATAATAATTTTTAATTGTCTCTTCGTATTGGGTACTCTGTTAGCTCCTGGCATTCTCTGTGCTGTTTGGCTTGTTTGCTTGCCTCTAGAGGTGCAATTCTGTGAAAAATATTGTGGTGTGTGTGTGTTTGCTGGAACTGCTGAGCTGGTGAGTTTCTGAGTCCTGTATTTCCTTTTGACCAATAGCTGAAGTTGTAAAACCTAAGCTTGTAGTTCTTTTGTATGTGTGAAAATTTAGAGAGGGAAAAAAAGCCTTCTCTCTTCCTCACAAAAGCAAGATACAGTAACTCATCTTTTACAATCGCTTGTTTGTCTGTAACTTTTTCTGTGTCCTTCTGTCTCTCAATATGAAGGGACAGATAGGTCATAAAAGCTTATTATTATATGTTTCAACTAGCAAAATCTAGTGCAGGCACACAGATCTTTCTGATTCCTTTGGTAAGGGGAGAAAATGTATACAAAGACTGATGGAAACATTTTAAACTGGTTTTATATATTGATAACAAATGGGTTGACACATTTAAGAGGGTCTTACTTGGTTTGGATAACTGAATGAAGGAGCTGGAGTATGTGATTGTCAGGGAATGATTGTTTCTGGATTTTTTTCGAGTTTCTGATCCTTCTGAGAAATCTAGAGTTTGGAGAACATGGCTTTCTCTCTCTTTTCTCCTCCACAAAATTAAGGAGGTCCCCCAAATATTAATATGAATCAGTTCAAGATGTGAGGGAGAGCTCCATGTGCAACAATAAAGTGTGATTAAGTCTGAAAAGTTATGCCCCTAACTAGCCGCAATCTGCCTGAACAAGTACTACATACAACAAAGGGCACATAACAAAATAGCTGGAGTTAATCCAACTATTACCTCCTCTTAAGGGTCCTAGCTTGCCCGAGAGTAATTGGTCTTCTAGAAGAAACATCAAATGAGCTGCAGTTGAGGACTGCACCATAGATCCAGGCTTTCCAGAATAAACTGACATTGCCAACTGCTGTCAACCTGTACTTAAGGACTGAGGTAGGATTGCAGACACTTTGGTCCAGAAGCAGACAAATGCATGAAAGTGCGCTGCTTAATTCAGGAGCCATACAAACCTACTTTGATTTAATTATGGATAATATTCTATTTCTGATGAGTATCAAATAGGTTTTTTTTCTTTATCTCTAGCCATCAGTTTTACTGCTAAACTTGTTCAAACTGTAATGAGACATTTCAAAAATAGTTATCTTGTACCAGCTGACCCCTCAGAATTCAGAAAAAGCAATCCCATAAAAGACTGTAATATAGATTATAAGTTAATAAGTAAAGGAAAACATAATAATGATTCTGTTATGATTAGTGATATATATTGATTACTCTTATCTACAAAACCACTCAGAACAATGGTAACATTGGTTAAATATTATACAAAATGTCTTACCGAGTTCTCTTTTTTCATAATCATAAAATTTTTTTGCATAGTTTCAATTAGAATCTGTTCTTTTTACTGGGTAATAATTGGATAAATCAGTTTATAACCGTGATTATGACCGTCTCATTTAAGTATGACAAGAGTTTTTTTAAGGAACAAGGTTGTTTGTTTTCTTTATTTGGGTGTTGAGAATTCTTTATATATTCTGAATAAAACCCTGTTGCCAGTAATGTGATTTGTAATATTTTCTCCCAGTCTGTGACTTGTCTTCTTTTTTTCTTAATGGTGTTTTTAGCAGAACAAAAAGTGTTAATTTTGATAAAGTCCAATTCACTATTTTTTTTCCTTTTTTGGATTGTACTTTTGGTGTCTTATCTAAGAACTTAAAAAAAACAACTTTATTCAGATATATTTCACATTGCATAAAATATAGCATAAGACTATGCATAAAATATAGCATAAGACTATGCATAAAACAGCATGAAACTCCGTTTTTAAGTATACAATTCAGCAGTTTTTACTGCACAAGTGAATCACACACTTGTGCAAGCAACACCACTACCTAATTTTAAAGCATTTTCATCACCCCAAAAAGAAACCCTGTACCTACTAGCAGTCACTTCCTGTTTTCCCCACCTCTACTTCTATCCCAACCTCTAGCCCCTGGCAACCACTGATCTACTCTCTGTCTCTATGGATTTGCCTATTCCACACATTTCATATAAATGCAATTATACAGCGTGGCCTTTTGTGACTGGCTTCTTTCATTAGGCGTAATATTTTCAAGGTTCATCCATGTTGTAGCATGTATCAGTGCTTCATTCCCTTTGATGGTTGACTAATATTCCATTGTATGCATATACCACATTTTGTTTATCCGTTCACCAGGTGATGGGCATTTGGGTTGTTTCCACTTCTTGGCCTTTATGAATAATGTTGCCACGAACAGTCATGTAAAAGTGTTTGTGTTAACATATGTTTTCAGTTCTCTTGGGCATCTACTTAGGAGTACAATTACTGAGTAGTATGGCAACTCTAGGTTTAATTGTTTTGAGGGTCTGTCCAACTGTTTTACCAAGTGGCTGCACCATTTTGCATTCTCACAAGTAGCATAGGAGGGTTCCAATATTTCCACATCCTCATCAACATTTGTTATTATACATCTTTTGGATTATAGCCATTTTAGTGGGTGTGAAGTAGTGTCTCAATGTGGGGTTTTTTTTATTTTTTATTTTTCGCTGCTTTGGGTCTTCGTTGCTGCACGCGGGTTTTCTCTAGTTGCGGCGAGCGGGGGCTACTCTTCATTGTGGTGCATGGGCTTCTCACTGCGGTGGCTTCTCTTGTTGTGGAGCACAGGCTCTAGGTGTGTGGGGTTCAGTAGTTGCGGCACGCGGGCTCAGTAGTTGTGGCTCGCGGGCTCCAGAGCTCAGGCTCAGTAGTTGTGGCGCACAGGCTTAGTTGCTCCGCGGCATGTGGGATCTTCCCAAACCAGAGCTCGAACGCGTGTCCCCTGCATTGGCAGGCGGATTCTTAACCATTGCACCACCAGGGAAGTCCCTCATTGTGGTTTTGGTTTGCATTTCCCTAATGACTAATGATGTTGATTATCTTTTCATGTGTCTTGTGTCCATTTGTTTATTTTCTTTGGAGAAATGTCTATTCAAATCCTTTGCCCATTTTTTTATTATGTAAGTTTCAGGTGTACAGAATTATAATTCAATGTCTGTATATACTACAAACTGATCACCAACACAAATCTAATTACAATCCATCACCATACAATTGACCCTCTTCACCCATGTGGCTCACTCCCAAACCCCTTCTTCTCTGGTAACCACTAACCTGATCTCTGTATCTATTTTTGTTTTATTTTGTTTGTATGTTTGTTTGTTTTTTATATTCCACACATAAGTGAAATCATAGAGTTTGTCTTTGTCTGAATAATTTCACTTAGCATAATACCTTCAAGGTCCATCCATGTTGTTGCAAATAGCAAGAGTTCATTCTGTTTTTAGGGCTGAGTAGTATTCCACTGTGTATATAGACCACATCTTCTTTATTCAGTCATCCATTGATGGACACCTAGGTTGTTTCCGTAACTTGGCTACTGTAAGTAATGCTGCGATGAACATAGGGATGCAGATATTTTTTTGAATTAGTGTTTTCATGTGCTTGTACCCATTTTTAAATTGGGGTATCTTTTTATATTGAGTGTAGGAGTTCTTTATATATTCTGGATAATAGAGTTGTCAGATAAATGACTTGCAAACATTTCCTCCTATTCTATGGATTGTCTTTGCACTTTCTTAATAGTATCCTTTGACGCACAAAATCCTTAGGTTTTTAAAAATTCCCATTTATCAATTGGACTTTATCATTTTTTCTTTGGTTGCTTGAGCTTTAGGTGCCATATCTAAGATATCATTGCCTAATCCAAAGTAACAAAAATTTACATCTGTCTCTTCTTCTAAGTGTTTCATAGTTTTAGTCTTACATTTAGGTCTTTGACCCATTTTGAGTTAATAGTGTGAGGTAGAGATCAAGATTCTTTTCTTCTTTTTTGCATATGAATATTCAATTCTTCCAGCACCGTGTCCAGAGACTATCTTTCCTCCATTGAATTGCTTTTGCAACTTTGTACAACAAAGCAAATCAATTGGCCCAACTCCTTAAATGAGGGCTGCACATACTGCCTTCCTTCCAAAGAGTACAGTGTGGAAATGGGGGAAAAGTAACTTTAGAGAAACCTTGCAAACATCACCTTAGCTACATGACCAAACTAGCATCAACCCTGATAAGTCATGTGATTGATATGTACCCTTAATACGATGTGATGAAAATGGCACTTTATCACTACAGTTTTCCTCCTCAAATCCATATCCCCAGTCTAATCACGAGGAAAACATCAGACATATTTCATTTGAGGAATATTCTACAAAATGCCTGACCAATATTGCTCAAAACTGTCAAGGTTATCAAAAATAACAAGAGTACTGGAGATGTAATGTATAACCTGATAAATATAATGAACACGGCTGTATGTTATCTAATGAAAGTTGTCAAGAGAGTAAATCCTAAGAGTTCTCATCACACGGATATTTTTTCCAATTTCTTTAATTTTATATCTATAGGAGATGAGGGATGTTCACTAAACTTATTGCGGTCATCATTTTATGATGTGTGTAAGTCAAGTCATTATGCCATATGCCTTAAATTTACAGTACTGTTTGTCAATTATATCTCAATAAAACTGGAAGAGAAAAATAATAAATAATTCACCATTTCTGTCACCAAAAAAAAAAAAATCTTGTTAAACTAATTTTTTTAATATTTTAGTTGTTTAAATATTTTGTTGTTTGCCAACCAATGTAAATGAGGATGACAAGAGTTAAAAGTTACAATCAACTATCTGACCGTATATTGAGTTAAGAGATATAAGAACTTCTGAAACAGTCCCTTTTCTTTCTTAATTTTTTAAAAAATGAATTTATTTACTTATTTATTTTTGGCAGCGTTGGGTCTTCCTTGCTGCGCGTGGGCTTTCTCTAGTTGCAGCGAGCGGTGGCTACTCTTCATTGCAGTGCGCAGGCTTCTCATTGCGGTGGCTTCTCTTGTTGCGGAGCTTGGGCTCTAGGCGCCTGGGCTTCAGTAGTTGCGGCACGTGGGCTCAGTAGTTGTGACTCGCAGGCTTTAGAGCGTAGGCTCAGTAGTTGTGCCGCACGGGCTTAGTTGTTCCGTGCCATATGGGATCTTCCTGGACCAGGGATCGAACGCCTATCCCCTGCATTGGCAGGCGGATTCTTAACCACTGCACCACCAGGGAAGTCCCCCTTTTCTTAAAATGAATTTGCTATCTGGCTGGAGAGGTAAGATATATGCTTGAAACAATTAGAGGACAAAAGAAGAGTAAGCCAACTGTCATTGTATTCTGATAAAACCAAGTGCTAACTATTGCACTATTTGAGACCAGGATAGTATAGTGTAGTGAGTAATAGTAGTGTGTGGCACAAACAGTAGGTGTAAAATGAGTTAAAGATAGAAATTAATGTGTGTTGGCCATCATCAAAAAGTCTACAAATAATAAATGCTAGACAGGGTGTAAAGAAAAGGGAACCCTCCTTCACTGTTGGTGGTAGTGTAAATTGGTGCAGCCACTATGGAGAACAGTACAGAGGTTCCTTAAAAAACTAAAACTAGAGTTAGCATATGATCCTGCAGTCCCAATCCTGGGCACGTATCTGGAAAAAACAAAACACTAATTCAAAAAAAGATACGTGCACCCCAATGTTCATTGCAGCACTATTTATAATAGCCTGGACATGGAAGCAACCTAAATGTCCATCGACAAATGAAAGGATAAAGAAGATGTAGTGTGTGTGTTGTGTGTGTGTGTGTGTGTGTGTGTGTCTATATATATATAAATATATATATATTTATATATATATATAATGGAATATTACTCAACCATAAAAAACAATGCAATAATGCCATTTGCAGCAACATGGATGGCGTAGACTTGATCATACTAAGTGAAGTAAGTCAGACAAAGACAAATATCATATGATATCACTTATATGTGGAATAAAAAATTATACAAATGAACTTATTTACAAAATAGAAATAGACTCACAGATATAGAAAACAACTTATGGTTACTAAAGAGGGAAGGGGGGAAGGATAAATGAAGAGTTGGTATTAACAGATGCACATACCTATACATAAAATAGAAAACCAACAAGGACCTACAGTATAGCACAGGGAACTATACTCAATATTTTGTAATAACCTATAAGGGAAAAGAATCTGAAAAAAAAATGTGTAACTGAATCACTTTGCTATACACCTGAAACTAACACAACATTGTAAATCAACTATACTTCTATTTGAAAAAATACAAAAGAAAAAAAGGAAAAAAAAGAAATTGATGTGAGTTGCAGGAAAGCTACTGCAGGGAGAAAGCAGCATTCAAAAGCAGAGAAGTCATTTCTAAGTGTGAGAGGGAGGGAAACACGTGTTAGAGGACTTTAGAGAGATTGTCTCACCTGGGGCAGAGAGGAGAAATGTGATAGAAACATTGACAGAAATATACATCCAGACAGAGAATTTGATGTTCAAAGAAAGTGGATTAGGGGAGTGGGAGAAGAAAGATCAAATTCATTTTTCGGAAGAATAAAACTGTACACTCTTCGCGGAACATAAAGGAAGAGGGAAAGATTGGGTAGGAAGATCTTTTAGGAAGGTAGGAAATACGAAATATGAATGCCTGTGGAAACAGTCGAAAAAATGGCCAATGTCCTGTAAAAGGAAAGGTCCCCTGCTTCCTCCTAATCTTCAGACGTTCTGAACCCAGAGGCCAAGAAGGAAATGAATAAGTAGGACAAAGTGAGTGGAGTAGTACTTAAGGTGCTAATATAAATATTTTATGATCTTTTTTTTTTTTTGGCCACACCGTGCGGCTTATGGGATACTAGTTCCCCGACCAGGGATTGAACCTGTGCCCCCTGCAGTGGAAGCACAGAGTCCTAATCACTGGACCACCAGGGAAGTCCCTAATATAAATATTTTAAAACCCAAGGGTGATGGCAACGGGAATGATTTGTAAGGGAGAAATCCAAAAGAAATTTCAAAAAGAGGGTTAAATTACAGAGAAGGATGAGAATTTGGTAGGTTCCAAAACAAAGAAGCAAAAAACAAACAAATTCCCCCCCTTCCCCCGGTAAAAAACAAGAAGAGCTTAAGGAACCAAGATGACTTAAAGGACATTAAGTTAAAATTAATGAAATCTAAATAAAGTATGGATTTCAATTACTATTAATGTATTGATATTGGTTGATTAATTTTAACAAATGTACCATATTAAGTATTATAAAACATTAATAATAGAGGAAATTGGGTGTGGGGTATATAGAAATTCTGAACTGTCTTTGCAATTTTTCTGTTAAACAGTTTCAAGAAACAAAGTTTATTTAAAACTATCAATTGGCTCTATTTGTGTGTATCTGTTTCTCAGCTCTGTTCCATGAATCTGTGTGTTTATCCTTTCTCCCTTAGCCCACTCTTTTTCAGCTTTATTGGCATATAATTGACAAATACAATTGTAATGTATTTAAAATGTACAACACGTTGATTTGATATAAGTATACATTGTGAAAGGATCCTCTCCATTAAGTTAATAAACACGTCCATCACCTCAAAGATTTTCCTTTTTTGTGTATGTGTGGTGAGAACACGCAAGTTGTACTTGACAAATTTCAATTATTCAATACAGTATCATTGGGCTTCCCTGGTGGCGCAGTGATTAAGAATCCGCCTGCCAATGCAGGGGAAACTGGTTCGAGCCCTGGTCCGGGAAGATCCCATGTGCCGCAGAGCAACTAAGCCCGTGCACCACAACTACTGAGCTTGCGCTCTAGAGCCTGCGTGGCACAACTAATGAGCCTGCATGCCACAACTACTGAAGTCCGTGCGCCTAGAGCCCATGCTCCGCAACAAGAGAAGCCACCGCAGTGAGAAGCTCGCAGGAAGAGCAGCCCCGGCTCGCAGCAACTAGAGAAAGCCCGCTCGCAGCAATGAAGACTCAACACAGCCGCAAAAAAAAGAAATACAGTATCATCAACTATAGTTCCCAAGTTACACATTAGGTCCTCAGATCTTTGCCAAACTCTTCTTATTTTCCCCATCCCTGAGCCCCGGGAAACTACTATTCTACTCTCTGTTTCTATGAGTTCAACTTTTTTTAAGCGTCCTTACATAAGTGATACTGTGCAGCATGGCATTCTGAGTTTGCAGACTCTTACGTGGTGGCTTATGAGAGTACATAAAATGGGAGCAGCATAGCATTTTTTTGATCTAGCCTCAGAAGTCAGGCAGGATTACTTCCACTGCATTCTATTGGTTAAAAGCAAGATACCAAAGCTGGCTCAGATTGAAGGGGACATGAATTAGACCCACATTTCAATAACAGTACAGTCATTTTATTTATTTATTTAAAAATTTTTAATTTTTGCTGCACCGCAGAAGCATGCAGGATCTTAGTTCCCCGACCAGGGATTGAACCTGTGACCCCTGCAGAGGAAGCGTGGAGTCTTAACCACTGGACTGCCAGGCAAGTCCCAGTATAGTCATTTTAAAAGCCACCACACTATATTTAAGAGTAGAGGATTAAAAGGCTGATTGGAGACTCTGGATAGACTTGTTGACCTTGAGAGTTTCTCATTTGGGAATTCCTGACAGCAATGCCATTAGATTGTTTCCTTTAACATAGGCAGATTCTGCAGGGAAGACCCCCGTTCTCCCGACTGAAGGGAAGAGACCAGCTGCTGGATTCTGGGTGAGTATAGGAGGGGACTGAAGTGGAGGTTGGCATGGATGTGTGCATGCCAACACCCAGTGTGCCACATGTCCCTATTTTCACCTTAGCCTCACCACCTTTCACTGTGCTTAGCGTTCCCCAACCAGAGACTCTCTGTTCATCCTCTCCAGGTTTTTTTCTTGTGGGAGAGACAGTTATTTAACTGTGTTGGCTATGAGTGGGGAAGATTGGACTCTTTTTTAAAAAAATTTATTTATTATTTTATTAATTTATTTTTGGCTGTGTTGGGTCTTTGTTGCTGCGTGCGGGCTTCTAGTTGCAGTGAGTGGGGGCTACACTTTGTTGCAGTGTGTGGGCTTCTCACTGCAGTGGCTTCTCTTGTTGTGGAGCGTGGGCTCTAGGTGAGTGGGCTTCAGTAGTTGTGGAGCACGGGCTTAGTTGCTCCACGACATGTGGGATCTTCCCGGACCAGGACTCGAACCCATGTCCCCTGCATTGGCAGGCAGATTCTTAACCACTGGGCCACCAGGGAAGCCCTTTAATCCATTTTGAGTTTATTTTTGTGTATGGTGTTAAGGAGTGTTCTAATTTCATTCTTTCACATGTAGCTGTCCAGTTTTCCCAGCACCACTTATTGAAGAGGCTGTCTTTTCTCCACTGTATATTCTTGCCTCCTTTATCAAAGATAAGGTGACCATATGTGCGTGGGTTTATCTCTTGGCTTTCTATCTTGTTCCATTGATCTATATTTCTGTTTTTGTGCCAGTACCATACTGCCTTGATTACTGTAGCTTTGTAGTATAGTCTGAAGTCAGGGAACCTGATTCCTCCAGCTCCGTTTTTCTTCCTCAAGTTTGCTTTGCCTATTCAGGATCCTTTGTGTTTCCATACAAATTGTGAAATTTTTTGTTCTAGTTCTGTGAAAAATGGCACTGGTAGTTTGATAGGGATTACATTGAATCTGTAGATTGCTTTGGGTAGTATAGTCATTTTCACAATATTGATTCTTCCAATCCAAGAACATGATATATCTCTCCATCTGTTTGTATCATCTTTAATTTCTTTCATCAGTGTCTTATAGTTTTCTGCATAGAGGTCTTTTGTCTGCTTAGGTAGGTTTATTCCTAGGTATTTTATTCTTCTGTTGCAATGGTAAATGGGAGTGTTTCTTTAATTTCTCTTTCAGATTTTTCATCACTAGTGTATAGGAATGCAAGAGATTTCTGTGCATTAATTTTGTATCCTGCTACTTTACCAAATTCATTGATTAGCTCTAGTAGTTTTCTGGTAGCATCTTCAGGATTCTCTATGTATAGTATCATGTCATCTGCAAACAGTGACAGTTTTACTTCTTCTTTTCCAATTTGGGTTCCTTTTATTTCTTTTTCTTCTCTGATTGCTGTTGCTAAAACTTCCAAAACTATGTTGAATAATAGTGGTGAGAGTGGGCAACATTGTCGTGTTCCTGATCTTAGAGGAAATATTTTCAGTTTTTCACCATTGAGAATGATGTTGGCTGTGAGTTTGTCAAATATGGCCTTTATTATGTTGAGATAAGTTCCCTCTACGCCTACTTTCAGCAGGGTTTTTATCATAAATCGGTGTTGAATTTTGTCAAAAGCTTTTTCTGCATCTATTGAGATGATCATAGGTTTTTATCCTTCAATTTGTTAATATGGTGTATCACATTGATTGATTTGCATATATTGAAGAATCCTTGCATTCCTGGGATAAACCCCACTTGATCATGGTGTATGATCCTCTTAATGTGCTGTTGGATTCTGTTTGCTAGCATTTTGTTGAGGATTTCTGCATCTTTGTTCATCAGTGACATTGGCCTGTAGTTTTCTTTTTTTGTGACATCTTTGTCTGGTTTTGGTATTAGTGTGATGATGGCCTTGTAGAATGAGTTTGGGAGTGTTCCTCCCTCTGCTATATTTTGGAAGAGTTTGAGAAGGGTAGGTCTTAGCTCTTCTCTAAGTGTTGGATAGAATTCGCCTGTGAAGCCATCTGGTCCTGGGCTTTTGTTTGTTAGAAGATTTTTAATCACAGTTTCAATTTCAGTGCTTGTGATTGGTCTGTTTATATTTTCTATTTCTTCCTGGTTCAGTCTCAGAAGGTTGTGCTTTTCTAAGAATTTGTCCATTTCTTCCAGGTTGTCCATTTTATTGGCATATAGTTGCTTGTAGTGATCTCTCATGATCCTTTGTATTTCTGCAGTGTCAGTTGTTACTTCTCCTTTTTCATTTCTAATTCTGTTGATTTGAGTCTTTTCCCTTTTTTTCCTGATGAGTCTGGCTAATGGCTTATCAATTTGTTTATCTTTTCACAGAACCAGTTTTTAGTTTTGTTTGTGATCTTTGCTATTGTGTCCTTCATTTCTTTTTCATTTATTTCTGATCTGATTTTTATGATTTCTTTCCTTCTGCTAACTTAGGGGTTTTTTTGTTCTTCTTTCTCTAATTGTTTTAGGTGTAAGGTTAGGTTATTTATTTGAGATTTTTCTTGTTTCTTGAGGTATGATTGTATTGCTATAAACTTCCCTCTTAGAACTGCTTTTGCTGCATCCCATAGGTTTTGGGTCATCATGTTTCACTGTCATTTGTTTCTAGGTATTTTTTGATTTCCTCTTTGATTTCTTCAGTGATCTCTTGGTTATTTAGTAGTGTATTGTTTAGCCTCCATGTGTTTGTATTTTTTACAGTTTTTTTCCTGTAATTGATATCTAGTCTCATAGCATTGTGATCTGAAAAGATATTTGATACAATTTCAATTTTCTTAAATTTACCAAGGCTTAATTTGTGACCCAAGATATGATCTATCCTGGAGAATGTTCCATGAGCACTTGAGAAGAAAGTGTATTCTGTTGTTTTTGGATGAACTGTCCTATAAATATCAATTAAGTCCATCTTGTTTAATGTGTCATTTAAAGCTTGTGTTTCCTTATTTATTTTCGTTTTGGATGATCTGTGCATTGGTGAAAGTGGGGTGTTAAAATCCCCTACTATGATTGTGTTACTGTCATTTCCCCTTTTATGGCTGTTAGCATTTGCCTTATGTATTGAGGTGCTCCTATGTTGGGTGCTTAAATATTTACAATTGTTGTATCTTCTTTTTGGATTGATCCCTTGATCATTATGTAGTGTCCTTCCTTGTCTCTTGTAACATTCTTTATTTTAAAGTCTATTTTATCTGATATGAGTATTGCTACTCCAGCTTTCTTTTGATTTCCATTTGCATAGAATATCTTTTTCCATCCCCTCACTTTCAGTCTGTATGTGTCCCTAGGTCTGAAGTGGGTCTCTTGTAGACAGCATATATATGGGTCTTGTTTTTGTATCCATTCAGCCTGTCTATGTCTTTTGTTTGGAGCATTTAATCCATTTACATTTAAGGTAATTATCAATATGTATGTTCCTATTACCATTTTCTTAATTGTTTTGGGTTTGTTATTGCAGGTCTTTTCCTTCTCTTGTGTTTCCTTCCTAGAGAAGTTCCTTTAGCATTTGTTGTAAAGCTGGTTTGGTGGTGCTGAATTCTCTTAACTTTTGCTTATCTGTAAAGATTTTAACCTCTATCAAATCTGAATGAGATCCTTGCTGGGTAGAGAAATCTTTGTTGTAGGTTTTTCCCCTTCATCACTTTAAATATGTCCTGCCACCCCCTTCTGGCTTGCAGAGTTTCTGCTGAAAGATCAGCTGTTAACCTTATGGGGATTCCCTTGTGTGTTATTTGTTGCATTTCCCTTGCTGCTTTTAACATTGTTTTCTTTGTACTTAATTTTTGATAGTTTGATTACTGTGTCTTGGCATGTTTCTCCTTGGATTTATCCTGTATGGGACTCTCTGCACTTCCTGGACTTGATTGACTATTTCCTTTCCCATATTAGGGAAGTTTTCAACTATAATCTCTTCAATATTTTCTCAGTCCCTTTCTTTTTCTCTTTTTCTGGGACCCCTATAATTCGAAGGTTGGTGCGTTTAATGTTGTCCCAGAGGTCTCTGAGACTGTCCTCAATTCTTTTCATTCTTTTTTCTTTATTCTGTTCTGTGGTAGTTATTTCCCCTATTTTATCTTTCAGGTCACTTATCCGTTCTTCTGCCTCAGTTATTCTGCTATTGATTCCTTCTAGAGAATTTTTAATTTCATTTATTGTGTTGTTCATCATTGTTTATTTGCTCTTTAGTTCTTCTAGGTCCTTGTTAAATGTTTCTTGTATTTTCCCCATTCTTTTTCCAAGATTTTGGATCATCTTTACTATCATTACTCTGAATTCTTTTTCAGGTAGACTGCCTATTTCCTCTTCATTTGTTTAGTCTGGTGGGTTTTTACTTTGCTCCTTCATCTGCTGTGTACTTCTCTGTCTTCTCCTTTTTCTTAACTTACGTGTTTGGGGTCTCCTTTTTGCAGGCTGCAGGTTTGTAGTTCCTGTTGTTTTTGGTGTCTGCCCCCAGTGGGTAAGGTTGGTTCAGTGGGTTGTGTAGGCTTCCTGGTGGAGGGGACTGGTGCCTGTGTTCTGGTGGGAGGGGCTGGATCTTGTCTTTCTGGTGGTGTGTTTTGGGGTGTCTGTGAACCGCATCCAGTGGTGTGTTTTGGGGTGTCTGTGAACTTACGATTTTAGGCAGCCTCTCTGTTAATGGGTGGGGTTGTGTTCCTGTCTTGCTAGTTGTTTGGCATGGGGTGTCCAGCACTGGAGCTTGCTGGTCATTGAGTGGAGCTGGGTCTTAGCGTTGAGACGGAGATCTCTGGGAGAGCTCTCACCGATTGATATTACGTAGGGCTGGGAGGTCTCTCATGGTCCAATGTCCTGAACTCGGCTGTCCTGTCTCAGAGTCTCAGGTCTGACACCTGGCCGGAGCACGAAGACCCTTCTGGGAAGCCTGAGGTCTTCTGCCAGTGTTCAGTAGGTGTTCTGTGGAGCTGTTCCACATGTAGATGTGTTTTTGATGTATTTGTGTGGAGGAAGGTGATCTCCACCTCTTACTCCTCTGCCATCTTGAAGGTCCTCCCGGCAGGCGGATTCTTAACTACTGCATCACCAGGGAAGCCCTGGACTCGTTTTTAAATGGACTCTCAACCCAACCTCCTCATCTTAACACTCTGCCATTTCTTTATTCACACTAGGGATACCTGATACCACCAATTCCTAAGACTTTTGTGGTTTTATGGTATAATTTGGCCTGGTTCTTACTTTTCCCCTATTTTTGCTTACTATCCAGTTTTTGTTTATTTTTTTGGCCTTGCCACACGGCTTTCAGGATCTTAGTTCCCCGACCAGGGATTGAACCTGGTCCTTCTGCAGTGGAAGCATGGAGTCCTAACCACTGGACCGCTGGGGAACTCCTACTATTCAGTTTTCATAAATGACTAATGTAATTTATCACTCTGCTGCTTTACAGCTTCCAAAACATTTAAGCTATTGTCTCCTTTCCCATGCACCAAATCCTCCTGAGTTTATAACTTAGAAGAAAATCCTTTATTGATTTTTAATTAACCCTTGGGGAAGGAGCACTCTGTTTAATCTGTCTTTTTTACCTAGAAGTCCCCTCTTGTTGGTTGTTTCCATTTTTCCTCCTATGATGAAAGCAGTCTAGCAGTCTGGTCTACTTATCTTTACTCTCCTTTCTGTCTCCCAGAGATGTTCCCCATCATTTACACGCTCACTCTCTGTGCCTGAGAGTGCTCGTTACTCCCACCCTCACCAATATCTGGCTTCGTTATTCATTCATTCACTCATTAATGTACATATTGCTCATCCTCTATGCACGTGGCTGAGTGGTAGGTGCTTGCCCACCATCATGAATAAGATGGAGCTTGTATTCTAGAGAGAGAGTTAAGAAAACACATACTTTTTAAAAAAGAAGAGTTACAGTTTGTGAAAAGTTTTCTAAAGGGAGTACACTGGATCACAGAGGGGGACTTGGGGTACCAGTTTCGAGACGGTGGTTGGAAAAGTCCTCTCTGAAAAGGTAGCATTTGTTTATTTGTTATTTTCTTTTTAAAAGTATTTACTGTGAGAGATTTTATACATAGGCAAAGTGATTCCACTTCCAGTAATGAACTCTCATACTTATCACAAAGTATCAACAATTATTAACGTTTTGCCAGTCTAGTTTCATGTATTCCCTCCCCCCCCCCCCCATCTTTTTTGGCTTCAGTTCTTTTTTTTTTTTACATTTTTAAAAAAAATTAATTAATTAATTTATTTTTGGCTGTGTTGGGTCTTCGTTCTGTGCGAGGGCTTTCTCTAGTTGCGGCAAGCGGGGACCACTCTTCATCGCGGTGGGCGGGCCTCTCACTATCGCGGGCCTCTCTTGTTGCAGAGCACAGGCTCCAGACGCACAGGCTCAGTAGTTGTGGCTCACGGGCCTAGTTGCTCCGCGGCATGTGGGATCTTCCCAGACCAGGGCTCAGACCCGTGTCCCCTGCATTGGCAGGCAGACTCTCACCACTGCCGCCACCAGGGAAGCCCTGGCTTCAGTCTTAAAACAAATCCCAGACACATTATGCCTACCCTTAAATTATCTGCATCTCAACCTGATAGGGATTTTTTTGAACTTAATCACCATTATCACATTTAACAAAATTATATTCTTTCACATCATCTGATACTCAGTACATATTCAAATTTCCCTGGTTGAGTCCAAGATGTCACTTAATAGTTGGCTTGTTCAGGTCAAGAGATCCAAAAAAAAAGTCCTCACATTGCATTTTGGCATGTGTCTTAAGTCCTTTATCTGAGAACATGAATTTCTAATAATTTCAATAATTCTCTTTACTACCTGGGATTCTTTCTATAAAAAGAACTTTCTCTCACCAGCTCATTGATTATTCTTTTTTAAAAAAATTTTATTGGAGTATAGCTATGATTTACAAATGTTGTGTTAGTTTACTTGCTGCACAGCAAGTGATATCAATCATATATATACATAGACTCACTCTTTTTTAGATTCTTTTCCCATATAGGTTATCATAGAATATTGGGTAGATTTCCCTGTGCTATACAGTAGGTCCTGATTAGTAATCTATTTTATTTAATTTAACTAATTAATTTATTTATAATTTTTTTTGGCCATGCCATGTGGCTTGTGGGATCTTAGTTCCCCGACCTGGGATTGAACCTGGGCCCTCAGCAGTGAAAGCGCCGAGTCCTAACCGCTGGACTGCTAGGGAATTCCCAGTTATCTATTTTATGTGTAGTAGTGTGTATATGTCATTCCCAATCTCCCAATTTGTCCCTCCCCCCTCATTGATTATTCTTGAAATGCGGAGATCACAGAGGAAGGACTGGATAAGTGCTGGATACTTTCACTTTAATTATCAAATTTCAGAGAAACAAGTTGGTGCACTAGTAACCTCCACTGTTAATCAACAAGGTCTTGTTTGTTTGTTTAGCATCATTATGAATGCACATTTTTACATATCTAATGTGTTTTAATCCATTAAGATCATTATTCTTTTTTTTTTTTTTTTTTTGCCACGCCATGCAACATGCAGGATCTTAGTTCCCCCACCAGGGATCAAACCCGTGCCCCCTGCAGTGGAAGTGCAGAGTCGTAACCACTGGACTGCCAGGGACATCCCCAAGATCATTATTCTTTATGATACTCAAATTATTCCTTTAGGCTAGTGGCATCCCTTAGAGTTGGCTTCTTTGTCCTTTTGAGGTGGTCCATAGATAATTCTTGAATAAGCATCCTGGCTTGCTAGTTCTCTTTCTGCACATATGCCTGGATTTATTTTCTCTACTCCTAAACTTCTTGGGGTATTTGCAAACCAGTCATAAACTTTGTCATCTCCAAGCCTTTTCCCGGGCCAATTTCTTTGCCTAAAATGATTTTTCCTGTTTACGCCTCCCAGCTGATTTAAGTATCTTTCAAGACTCAGTGCCCAAATGTTGGCTACAGTCTGGTGAGACCCTAATCATAGGAGCCACTTAAGCCGTGCCCCTGATTCTTGACTATAGGAGTTGGGAGATAAATGTGCATTGCCACTAGGTTTGTGGTAATATCATTACACAGCAAGAGGTGACTAATACACAACCTTATGAAATTAGGTCCTGTGTCTTTTTTTTTTTTTTAATATTTATTTATTTAGGCTGCACCAGGTCTTAGTTGTGGCACGCGGGATCTTTTTTTTTTTTCATTGCGGCGTGCATGCAGGATCTAGTTTCCGGACCAGGGATTGAACCCGGGCCCTCTGCATTGAACCCAGGGGTCGAACCCGGGCGCTCTGCATTGGACCAGGGATCGAACCCAGGCTCTCTGCATTGGACCAGGGATCAAACCCGGGCCCTCTGCGTTGGGAGCATGGACTCTTACCCACTGGACCACCAGGGAAGTCCCAGGTCCTGTGTCTTTTAGTTGCTTGTACAGAAGGAAACTTTGATATTAGATAGGGGTGCTAGTTAATAATAAAGTTTCATTAAAATGAAAGTTATACTTTGCCATGTTGGGAGACAGTTCTCCATGGGTCTTCCACTTTTCCGCTTATTGCTTGGGGGGCACTGTCTGCCCTCGTTCCTTTGTGTAGGAAACAGCCTTGGAAGATAGAGATAGTGTCTACTTCTGGAGCAAAGGGCAGGTTTGCTCACAGCCTTAGAAGATGGAGATCGTGTCTCCCTTGGAGCCAAGGGCAGACATTCTTACTACCCATTATTAAAGATTTGGGTTTCCTAAGCTCACTGTTCTTTCCTGTGATGCAACCCAGGGTGCATGTAGATGTCATCCAGCCTTCACATCACTCTGTGGGAATTTGGACTCAGGGAACTGGCACAAAAATGCTGATGCTCTGCTGTAAGTAACAAATTATTCTTCATCTTTGACCCGGCAGTTTTCTGGCTTCTACGAGCCTTTATGGCGCTGTGGCAGGCAGAGAAGGTAAAATCTCAAACCGCTCAGAGTTCTTAAAAAGCTATAGAAATGATGTACAGCACATATTCACTTGTGGAAATTGGAAAGCCCCCCCCTTTTTTTTCAGCGGTGGGAATATAAATACTGTACAAAGTTACCTCTGAACCTATTAACTAGTCAAGTGAGAATCCAAGCCTTGTAATTCTTCTCTCTCAGTGTATGGTGTCCCTCTTTCTCTACCAACTTCAACTACCCACACTTACCTGGTAAAGTCTCACAATGGCTAAGAATACCTTTATTGGGACTTCCCTGGTGGTGCAGTGGTTAAGAATCCGCCTGCCAATGCAGGGGACACGGGTTCGAGCCCTGGTCCAGGAAGATCCCACATGCCGCGGAGCAACTAAGCCTGTGCACCACAACTACTGAGCCTGTGTGCCACAACTACTGAAGCCCACGTGCCTAGAGCCTGTGCTCTGCAACAAGAGAAGCCACTGCAGTGAGAAGCCCGCGCACCTCAACAAAGAGTAGCCCCCGCTCGCCACAACTAGAGAAAGCCCGCACGCAGCATTGAAGACCCATCGTAGCCAAAAATAAATAAATAAATAAATTTATAAAATAATAAAAATAAAAAAGGCTACCTTTATCATGGAGGGATTTTAGAAAGTATTTCCTTAGTTGCTGCTGGTTACATTACCATCCAGGGAATGACTGCTTGGTGCCATTTGTAGCTAATGCCCCCATTCAGTATCATATAATAACATATTCACTGTGCTATGAAAAAGTCCATTACAGTCGCTATTTCAAGTCTTGCTGCCTACTAATTTAGCATTTATAGCCAAGAGATCCAGAGGCTTAAAGTAGTAAAATATTGCTGGATAAAGTCAGAATTGGGAAGCAAGAACTTAATACAAAAGGTACTAAGCAAATTAACCTCAGAGTTGCCTCTGTAAAACAGAGAGTTGAATCCAGTTGAGTTTCCACATGGCACCTACTCTCAATTTAACCTCTAATTACAGTTCTCTAAAATTGTTGTGTTTTTCTAGGGCAAAGTAGGTTACTGAGATTTGAAAAGGTAGCATTTACATTGTGGACTCAAAATATTGTAAACCGTCTCTTTGAGAAGGGAAAATTTAAAACTGGAAAAGTAAATTCCCCTTTAAGATGGGACAAGCTTTGATTAAACGAATAAAACCTCTAATTTCCTAGATGTTTAGACTTCCTGTTTGTTCAATGCAGTGCTGTAAATTGCCCCGATGTTGAAACTGTTTTTACAAATACTGGTGAGGCATATTTGGGCCAGCCAGGCTAGCCAGAAGTTTGAATAGAGAAGACATTGTGTTTTATATGCTGCGGGATTCATTACCCAAGATCCCAGAAGGTAAGGTTTTGCTCCAATGCATGTGAAACCTGCCTCTTATGACTGCAAATTAGGGTGACCAGTGGTCCCAGCTTGCTTGGGATGTCTGGTTTTAAAATGGAAAGTTCTGTGTTTCAGGGAACCCCAGTCCTGGGAAAACATCATAGGCGGAGGCCACGGAGAGGCATCTTGAGAGAATTTATGGGCAGACAAGGGAACATCCAGGAGGAAGAGCTGTGCAAACCCTTTCAGTAACTCTATTCACAGACTGGACACACTTTGTGGACTGTGTTCTCGAAAACATAGAGCTGGAGGCAAATTTGATGAGTGCTGAGGCTTTAGCCCACGATAGAGAGAATGAAGGCAAGGGAAGGATGAGAAGCACTGCGTTGGCCACTGCCAAAAACTCAGCTGACTGCTTGGCAGGCGTGCCCACTCAGCCACAGAGGATGTCTGGCAGGCTGTGCAAAGAAACCATGCTGTAGAACAGTCCAGAGGGAAAAGAAAAGGGAATTTATGTCTCTGGCTCCTTCCTGCCTTGCTCCTCTTGAACAAAATTTGCCTTGATCTAAATTTGCTCCCTACACTTTTGGGTTTCTATCAGCTTGCACACCCCATGGGGAGGCATTCCCTCCAAGCCAGTGCCCCAGGGAGTGTGACAATGGCCTGATGGCACAGCAAAGCCAGGGCAGAGGGCCTCGTTCTCTGTGGCAAGTGGCTGGTAGTGGGGCTGACAGGGCTGGTGGAACCAGCCTATGGTGTCCCTTTCTCTAGGAGGGCCCAGGTATGGTCAGGCCATGGTGGTGGCTGAGGTGGGGCAAGAGGTGGAGGGTGGCACTCAGAGACTCTGAGAGGCAACTGGGATATGTCCTGATGCTGTTTCTCCCAGAAAGACCAGGTCATGGAGAAACAGGACTTAAAGGGGGAGTGGCTGAGGGGGGACCCTATAGGAGGAAATAGGTAAAAGATAAAGGCAGAGCATGAGGGATGTGATTGTTCATTTGACCTCACGTGTACCCTCAGGGCAGGGATGTCTGGGGATATTTTGGTCTCAAAGTCTAAGATAGACTAAGTTCTATCTTGATCCCTTTGGGCTGCTATACCATAAACTTATGAACAACAAACATTTATTCTTTACAGTTCTAGAGGCTGGAAAGTCCAAGATCATGGTGCCGGCAGATTCAGTGTTTGCTGAGGTTGTGCTTCCTGGTTCATTGACAGCTGTCTTTTTGCTGTGTCCTCATTTGGTGGAAGGGGCCAGGGAGCTCTGTGGGGTCTCTTTCATAAGGGCACTAATCCCTTTCACGGGGGCTCCACCCTTATGACCTAAGCACCTCCTAAGGCTCCCACCTCCTAGTATCATCACATAGACCATTAGGTTTCAACATAGGAATTTGGGGAGGGGACACAAATATTCAGTCCTCAGCAGGCTCCTTCCTGTTGGAGTAAAGCCTTCTGAAAAGAGGCCGTTTGAGCTAAACCCTGAAGGTTGACATTTCAAATAAAGAGATGAGAATGAGCCAAGATACCAAGATACCACGAAGTGCAAGGTGTATTTGGAGACCCTAAGGAGATAATTTTAGTGAAGACATAAAGTTTCAGGCAACTTTATATTTCTGGATAAAGAATTTGAACTTTATTTCTCAGGGAATAGGACTCCTATCAATCCTTTTAACATAGCGACACCACGCAATGGAAGATTAGAGCTCAAGAGAGTTATACATTTTGCACAAGTGTGATATTGTACAGTTGAATCCACAGACAGGGAGGGAGGGGTAAAGCTGGGGTTCTTAACCTGGATCTATGAATTGCTAGGGGAAGTCTCTGTGAAGCTCAGATTATTACACGCAACGTTTTTATGAGGACCTCTATACCTTTCATCAACTTTTCAAAAGGTCCGGACCCCCAAAAGGTTAAAGTGCACTGGTAAAGAGAGAAAATCAGTAGAGTCCCCACCGTCCCCCAAGCCTGGAGGCACGTACCTCCCATTTGGGGGTCAGGAGGCGAGAGCGAAGTTGGCCAGAAAACCTTCTAATTCATAGTTAGGAGGCAGTTCAGGCTCGTACTGACATGATCTGGACGCCAGGAAGATCCTATCCCAGTACAGGCTGAAGGTATAAATAAATACCCAGCAAATTCTTCCTCGCGCTTCCTTCGTGCACCTGCGGAGGCGCTAGGACCGCGGGAACGCCGCTCGCTCCCGGCGAAGCCCCGCCTCGGCGCGAGGCAGGACGGGAAAGTCAACATGGACGCGTCCATTTGAACATCTCGCCTGAGCGGTTCTCCCGCACGCTTGCTTGTTAGCAGTCGTGTCCGCAGCTGCTGCCCAGTCTTCCTCCGGAATAGGGGAGGGAGAGGGAATGAGAAGCTGCAGCGGCCGAGGAGTCACCGTGACCGTCCCCGCCGCCACCCTCGGGCCCCCTAGGCCCCCGCGCCTCCGGGGAGCAGCCGGGGCTCGCCGCGCCTGACGCGTCCCGAGTCACACAGGTATGGGCCCGGGCCCGCCTGGTGGTTCATCGCCTGTCCGCTAGCCCTCTCACCCGCCCCGAGGCCTGCCCGCGCGCGGTGACCCGGAGGGCTGGGAGCCCGGGGCGGGCCCTGAGCGGGCCGCAGAGCCAAGGGGACCCCAGCTGGCGGGCTGGGCTTTACGGGCTGCACCTTCCTGCTCCACTCTGCGCCGGCTTCCTTCCTGCACTAAGCGCGGTGTCCCGGGTGGGCCTCAGCTTCTAGATCAGCCCCTTGCCGCTCTGATACGATGTTCTGAGACCCAGGCTCTTAGACTTGTTTGTTTCACCTGACCCTAAAGAGGCCGGGGAAGCTCTGCCTTTTTGCGGAGTCTCAACTCAGGGTGTCTTCTGTGTGCATTTGGATTTACTCTTGAAGCAACTGTGTGGTTACCTCTGGCGGGGTAGTTTTTGTTCCTAGTTAGCAATGCTGGTATCTTGTTTTATAGCATATCAATTTAATACAGTACTTTCATTTGTAGCTCTTTATGTTGTCCCCTAATAAGTAAAAACACATAAAAATTTGGGGTATTGCAAAAGCATTAAATGTGTCGCCTTAATTAGTACAAAGAGATATTGTACTCTGAAAATAACTATAATTAATACTTTTGTAATTTTCTCTCAAAGTTTTAATAGAATAGCATTTCAAAATGGCACAACTGAAGTCGGATGAACTCGCAAGTTTTTTAATGTTGGTTATCCTGTTGACTAGAATATAGGAAGACCAGCTGAATTTTATTTTTTTCTTGTAAGTTTTATAAGGTACTGTTTTAGTTATATCTCAAGTTCAGGTCTTCTCAATTCTGAATTTTAGCGGGAGGAAAATAAAAGTGTTTTGATTGTGGCATATGGTTATGTCAGGAATAGCATTTAATTCATAGCAAAATAACTTTGACCCTAGAGGAGCTGCATAGGAACTACAGGGGCTTTGAGATATTGCAGGAAAAAAAACCCTACTGATGCTAAAAAGACCTCAGATGAGAAATATAAGTCAAATTTAGTTAAACTTTTAATTGTGAGTGCCGTTTCAAACCCTTTAAAGTTGTCTATGGTGCTGTGGTCAAATGTTGGTTTTGATCTGTGTTTGAGGATCGTAGCTTAAATGTGATGCCACAAAATCCGTTTTTAATGTAGGTGTTTTCTTGGAGAGAGAACTGGCATCCACCTTATGCGCCACATTATACAGTGAACTTTACTAGCTGTCAACTACTGTATGTAGAAATGTTTTGGAAGTGAAGGGGCATGGTTCCACCCACAGCTGAGCCACATCTTTATAGTGATAAGCTGTACTGTAATAGGTTGTGTTAATTAAGAGCTAGGACTCATAAATTTGCTGCAAGTGTGGCTGTCCCATGGCCAGCGTTCCTCATGCCTTGGTTTCCTGTGTTTGGACCCCAGATTGGAATTGATTGTAGTCATATGTTTAGGTGGACTGGGGTGTCAAAACTACTGGTGACATTTGACAGTTTATTAGGTCTTTGTGGATTGGTCAGCTGAAACGAGTAGTTCAACTTGTGATGAATTAGAAGTAATACGTGTTTTTTTTGGTGGGGTTTTTTTTTTTGTTTCATTCCAATATGCCAGTGGTCCTTGAGGTGTGCTTTTCAAATGAGTTTCCAACAGCTGAACAGAAATGACCTTAAATGTTGAGAAGCTGGGTAGTCATGGGACTATAAAGTACAACTTGTCTAAATACTTCATATGTGAAGTGTGGAAAAACTAGCATATAGTAGTAGGAAACATAGGATAGGTGTTGTGGGATGTGAGTGCTTGTCTCAACCCAGTGGTTTCCTTCAGTGGTAACCGTCTGTTGGTCAGTCTCCAACTAAAATGTGGCGATAACTGTAATCACCTGAGAGTCAGATCTGGAATGACCTTTGATGTTATAATTACTTGTACACCTACAGTGTAATAGGATTGACACTCATCCAAGGATTAATGACTCTTCTGTAAACTTTTATGATATTTTATTCTGGTTTTAACTCTAGAAGCTGACCAGAGTGTGTTTGAATTCATACAGAAATAATGTTGATATTTGGAACCCATGTCGAACTTCTATGAAGAAAGGGCAACAATGATTGCAGCCGGGGATTTGCAGGAATTTGTTCCTTTTGGTCGAGACCACTGCAAGCACCACCCTAATGCTTTGAACCTTCAGCTTCGCCAGCTGCAGCCAGCGTCGGAGTTATGGTCTTCTGATGGTGCTGCTGGCCTGGTGGGATCCCTTCAGGAGGTTACGATCCACGAGAAACAGAAGGTTCCGTTAAGTTTCCCATTGTATTTTTGAAACATAGAATGTTGTGATCTACCTGTAATTTAAGGCTACCTGCAACTGAGAAATGAGTATAATGCTACTTCTAGGGTAGTGGTTAAGATTTGGTAATTTCAGTCGAGACTAAAATAATGACTTCATTGTATTATGGTGTCGTAACCGTTTATTTAGACATATAACTCATGGTTTTATAATAAGTACTATGATTATGGTCCATTCTAAACCTCTTTCTCTTCCCTTAGTATGTGGGGACCAGATTTCATGTTGTTTGATTATTAGATGGTAGAGTTAGAAATGGTCCCTGCTGCAAAAAGACTTACATATTTCTTGAGGACAAGAAAAATGCCACATAAGTAGATAGAGTACTAGTTCTTAAATAGCAGAATGAGATGTTAGCGTGTGTCAGAAAATCAGTGTTTCCCACTTTATTCCACTTTCATTCCATTTGGGATACCAAAATCTCAGGGAGAGGAAGTCTATGTAGTTAGAAATCTGAACCTTTCTCTCTCCCATTTATTTATTTATTTATTTATTTATTTATTTATTTTAAATTATTAGCACCTTTAATTATTATTTATTTATTTATTTTTTTGGCTGTGTTGAGTCTTCGTTTCTGTGCGAGGGCTTCCTCTAGTTGCGGCGAGCGGGGGCCACTCCTCATCGCGGTGCGCGGGCCTCTCACTATCGCGGCCTCTCTTGTTGCGGAGCACAGGCTCCAGACGCGCAGGCTCAGTAGTTGTGGCCCACGGGCCCAGTTGCTCCGCGGCATGTGGGATCTTCCCAGACCAGGGCTCGAACCCGTGTCCCCTGCATTAGCAGGCAGATTCTCAACCACTGCGCCACCAGGGAAGCCCATCTACCATTTATTTTGATGAGTGGGACAAGGGGAGGAAGGTGAATGTATATTTAGTTGTGAAGCAGGGAAATCTACCCTGTGAATAAACTCCAGCAGTGATTCCCACGTGCACCTTCCTGCCCCCTCTCCATCATTTCCCCATGCACCTAATATACCATTTTAGTTTCCCTAGCATGTTGGTTTCATTTTTGGATCTATAGATATGGTATAATTTTTGTTTGTTTATATTTTGGGCAAATAATATAGTAGTATAATATAAAACATCCTGTAAGGTATATAATACACATATGCACACACCCCACTTTGTTAATCAGTGGCACTAAGCTTCTAAGAATTGGGCTTAGATTGAGTCTTTCTCCCCAGGCAAAGAGAGAGTAGGAGACTTGTCTCTGAATGATTATTGATTTAATTAATAAATCCTGCTCCATACTTTGGAAAAAAGTGCTTGAATATGTCCTGCATGTGTTAATTTTTAAGGAGAGCTGGCAGTTAAGGAAAGGCGTAAGTGAAATTGGAGAAGAAGTAGATTACGATGAGGAACTCTATGTGGCTGGAAATATGGTTATCTGGAGCAAAGGAAGTAAAAGCCAGGCATTGGCTGTTTATAAAGCGTTTACAGTTGACAGTCCTGTTCAACAGGTGAGTTGATTTGAATTTTAGCGTTTGATTGACTACTTAACACTTAAAAAAGTTTTTGTCCTAAAATTTAACAGAAATAATAAAAACTGTGTAATGGTCCCAGCAGCTGGGTGTCCATTTTAAAAATTTCATTTGTTTTCTGCATCATCACTTTTTTTACACCATCCTTTGTCAATTTAATGATAGCCTTTAAACACTGTTCTTGAGTAATTCAATTTGTTATTCTCAATAAAAATTTCTAAGACATTGAGGGTACAAAGAATACTGTAACACATGATGATTATAACTGATTGCAGAGTATTCAATAAATAAAAATCTGGTTCCTAGTGATAATCAGAAAGAGAAAGAAAAAAACTAACTTGTTATCATTGCAGTTGGCTATTACACCTAACTCTATTATGAAAATCGGTAATTAAAGGGAAGGAATTAAGCATTTGCCCTGCCTTTCTAGGAAGACGTGCAGTTCATCTCGAGTTAATGAAGGAACACCCTTATTTATGGACGAATGCCAGCTAATAAATATAGAAAGAAGGGTAGAGTTAAAAAATCACCACTTTGTAACCTCCAATGTAATAATGGATTCAGAAAAGGATTGTTAATGGATATTAACACTCTTGGGTGAAAGGATATTACCATGGCACCAAGGTATTACCCTGTGAATTACTTGCTAAAATGGACTGGACATCAGGTGCTAGAAGAAAATTACATTATTTTTCCTCAGGTGGGATGACGGTTTTGTGGTTATATAGGAGTACATCTTTAGTTTTAGGAAATGCACGATGAAGTGTTTAGGGGTAAAGTGTCATGATGTGTGCAATTTTCAAATAGCCCCCGCCCCCTGCAATTCCACATGTACTCAAATACCCTTAAACAAGTATGGCAAAATTCAGGTGAGACAGATGTTCACTGTACTGTTTCATCTTTTCTTACTGAAAGTTTTTAGAATATCAAGTTGGGGGAGAAATGAAAACATTTATGTTGGTTGCATTAATTGTTAGGTTACTGACAGGAGGTTTTAGAAGCTTTTTACTCATGTGAAGTTCCCCATTTGTAGACACTGAAATCGTACCTCGACACTGCTTATTTTTTTTTTTTTTCCATGAACTATTTCCTGATGAGTGTTGTATTCTTCTAACAATTTATTAGGAAGGGTAAACTGAATTATTCCCAAATTTGAGAGCATGTGTGAAAGCATTTCCATCCAGGAGAGTTGAAGCCAGTGCTCTTCTTGATGGTAATTTCCCCCTCATGTAGCATTGTGAATGTATTTAATACCACTGAAAAATGGTTAAAATGGTAAATTTTATGTTATGTATATTTTAGCACAATTAAAAAGACACATAAAAATGCCATTAAAAATTTCAATAAGTGATTGTCAAGCATACCAGTTGAAGTTTAACGGTTTTTCCTAGTTTGTATATATATTTTTAAGATGGGCCCTTAAGAAAAGGAAATGTTTTTCTAAATATTCTTTCTGGCGAGTCAAAGAATGATAAGATTAGGTAAATCTGGAGATTATAAAATAGCTTGGCAATTTTCAACTCTTCTGATAATCTTTAGCTTTGTATAGGATATAGGGTTTAATACAAGTTGAACCACTATTTGAATTCACTTTTGCTGCAAAGCTTCTATCTAGTAGGTTTCTTGATTTTGTTTTCCCTTTTCTTTTTATTTGCAAGCATAGTTTATCTTTCCTTAAGATAGTTATCATTAATCAGTCTAATTTTATCTTATTTTTCTTCGTTCCCATGGTATATGTGTTGAGCTGATGAGGAGGGACCGTTACATAGGTGACACTATTATTTAGATACCATTAGTTAATAGGTTATTATTTAGATGTAATTTTCTTAGGTAAGCATTTTGTTTTGATTTTAGGCATTGTGGTGTGACTTCATTATATCACAGGATAAGTCTGAAAAGAACTACAGTAAGTTTCTTTTTGAAATTTTATTTGATCTTATGATGATTCCAAATGTTTATCTCATTTTTTTTTTCATTCAAAATAAGTAAGCCACTAATAATGGTGGATTAGCGCAAGCATTTTTATATTTTGCATTAAAGAATTTGTGCTGTTGGGAATTGCAATTTATTTATTTTTTTAAAATTTATTTATTTATTTATTTTTGGCTGTGTTGGGTCTCCGTTGTTGCATGTGGGCTTTCTCTAGTTGTGGTGAGCAGGGGCTATTCTTCGTTGCGGTGCGTGGGCTTCTCATTGCGGTGGCTTCTCTTGTTGCGGAGCACGGGCTCTAGGCGCTTGGGCTTCAGTAGTTGTGGCGCACGGGCTCAGTAGTTATGGCTCTCGGGCTCTAGAGCGTAGGCTCAGTAGTTGTGCTGCACAGGCTTAGTTGCTCTGCGGCTTGTGCGATCTTCCCGGACCAGGGCTTGAACCCGTGTCCCCTGCATTGGCAGGCGGATTCTTAACCACTGTGCCACCAGGGAAGTCCCGGGAATTGCAATTTATGATTATTGGGATTTTTTTTTTGAAAACAATGCATATATCTTGTTGTACTCTCTCTTTTCAGGTAGTGATGAAGTAGAAAAATGCATATGTATATTGCAAAGCTCATGTGTTAACATGCATAGCATAGAAGGAAAGGATTACATAGCTTCTTTACCTTTTCAGGTAAACTTGAGTGTTTCAATGTTTTTGCGTTTTATTGGAGAATATTCTTGAATTAATTGGTTTCAGAAGTATTGCTACTCTCATGTCTTGTAATCAAAAATGTTATTTTTACTGAAATAAAATTGTAGTGGCTTACCATTTCCATCCTTTGTCTTAAAAATAAATTATTTAGTGAAGTGAATTATGAAGTCTTTTCTGAGAGGTTTCTTTTCAGTTTAAGTGACATATAAGAAATCATTTTGGTTTTATTCAAGCACTTGAGCAATATTAATCTTTCTCCTATTTCTCATTATCTTGTTCATGCCCTAATGCTGTTGTTACACTTTAATTACATTGTCATTTTGGTACTGATATTAGCTACTGGCAGGAATTTCAGGTCGAACTTCTCTTCCTTAGATTTGATTTTGTCTTAGATTTACTTGTTAGAATTACTTAAAAAAAATTATAGTTAATGATTGTTACTTTGCAAAACCCTTGTTAAATTGAAGAAAATCTAATGTTCTGTAATGTTTCGTAAAAACATGTTATAAAGAATAGTTTCTTTTACGTCTGTTTTTTTCCTCACCCTTTTACCCAATAGGTTGCAAATGTTTGGCCCACGAAGTATGGCTTGTTGTTCGAACGAAGCAGCTCTTCACATGAGCTTCCTCCAGGCCCACCCAGGTATGCAGGTCAGAATATGATTCCTTGGGCTTTTTTTGGTTGGTTCTAAGGTAAAATTGTTTACCCAAAAGTTTGGGATGATGATAATTTCCATGCTGTCAGCACAGATAGATGCCTTTTTCTCTCATCTCAGCATTGTACCCTTATGAGTTCTACTTCTCACTTGGCGCTTAATTATCTACAGCTTTTTTCCCCAAGTAGTAAAATTGAGCAAACACTTGGCTTAAAGGTAACAAAACTCAATTCTTAGCTCTGCCATTTTTTCCACGATGTTACTTTGGGCAAATCATTAGCTTTGGCTTTAGTTTCCTTATCTGTTACAGGAAGAATACTGTCATTTATTTCTTAGGATTTATGCAGTGATTTAACAAGCTAATGTATATAATCTCTGACATAGGGCTTCATATGTCTTAGGTGCGTAATAAATTATAGTGTGTTTACTTTGTCTCCCTAATCAGCTGTGAGCTCGTTGAAGGGCAGGAACATAAAGTACCTGTCACAGTGTGGTGCAAGTAGTAGACACTGAGTTTTAAGAAAATTGCTTACAGATTTTAATCTCTCTCTGTGTTTAAATAGAAGGTCTGTTTTTTCCTCTTTTTTCAGTCACTCCTTAAGAAAATGCAGCCATTTTATTTACTTGAAGTGTTTCTTCTTTTTTTTTTTTTTTAAATACTCTCCTTTGTAAATAGCTCTAGAAGACTAAATTTCTTTCCTAGCTGTTGGAGACACACTGCCACTAAGAGAGGTTTTAAAAAAAAAATGACTGCCTTATGCCCATTACTCTGTTTGTTCTGTAAGGTGTTGACTGCTGCTCACAGATACTCCCTGGGCTACACTGAGTTTGGTGTGTGTGTGTGCAAATTTACCCTGCATAAGAGGAGCGATTTCTAGGAATAAAATAGAAGATACTGTGAAAAACAGTAGGTCAGAAGTTTTTAGAGGGTTGCTTTTTGAGATGGTAGGTTTCTAGTTGCAAGTGTAATCTGCAGAAGACATTTCTTTGCAAGGAAAGTACAAAATTTGTGCACAAATGGAGTCATCTTGTGTTGGTGATTGTTTATTTGTTCTTTACTAGAGAACCTTTACCCACTATGTTCAGCATGCTGCATCCACTAGATGAAATTACACCTCTTGTTTGTAAATCTGGAAGTAAGTGTATTTTTATAAATTCTTTTATGTAGGCTGTCTTTTGAGTTTGGGGCTGGGGAGGAAATAAAGGAGCTTATGAAAATTAGATTTGTTTTATAAAAAGAATATAATTTAAGCATTTAAAAATAACTCTAATGAAAATAATTCATATTAATTAATTCATTGAATACCCTGGTATTAACTGTTTTAACAGCTATTCTTTTAGTAAAAATAGAGCCTATACATCAACCAGAAATACTGATATATTTTCTAACTTACCTGTAGATGACTCTGGACTTTGTTCCTTAGTAATTAGTAAGTAAATGAACAACACTCAGATAAACTAAAATCGTTTCCTTTTTTTGGAAAAAAGAAATGTAGAGCCTTAGACCTTTACTTTGGAAATTTTTAATATTTCATTTTCCCTGCTCATAATAACATAATTTGCTGGGACTCAGACTTTTAATAGTTCCTAGAGGTATTTCTAGATGCTTGTTTTAAAATTTTAAATGTGACCAAACATAGGCTATTATGAATAATGAGGACTTGAAGGCTAAAAAAATATATTTATATTCTTTGACCAATTTTACTTTAAGGACTTTATCCCAAGTATATATTCTGAAATACCACTGAGGTTTTTATCTTCTATATCAGGGCTTGGCAAACTACAGCCTGGGGGCTAAATCCAGTTTATTTTTCTAAGGCTTAAGAGCCAAGAGTGGCTTTTACCTTTTTAAAAGGTTGTAGAAAACAAAAATAATTATGCTACAGAGTCAGTATGTCTGCAAAGCCTAAACTATTTACTCTTCGGCCTTTTACAGAAAAAGTTTATTGATAATTCTATATTATACTGCTAACAACTACAAACAACCTAAAAAAACATGTCAGTGTGTGATTGAATGGTATGCAGCCATTATTGATCATGTTTTTGAATAATATTTAATGACCTCAGGAATTGCTTATTCATAATGTTAAGTAAGGTACAAAACTAACTGCAATATCATCCTAATTTTGTAAAAACATAAAAAATATGTCTGTATAGGAAAAAAAAAAAACTCAGAGGAGTGTTCCAAACATATTAGTAGAGGTTATTTTGAGTGAAATTATGAATGATTTTTATTTCTTTCTTTATAAAGTACTCCTTTTATAAAATAATTCTTTTAAAAATTTTCAATATTTTAACTGAGAGGGAAGCATTTAGGAAACAGTCAAATAAGGATATAGAAACCAGTTTATGGTACTGTAGATGTAAAAGCTGGACTCACTAGGAAAAAACTTATTTTGCATGTGTACCCAGTAAAGCAGAAACAGTAGTGTACTGTTCAGCACTGTTTGAGTAGTTATAGTAGAGAACAGATTTCTTAGAGAAGAAAAGAACTAGTAAGGAAGTCAAACTTGGCTGAATGGTTGAGTGCAATTTAAGAATAAATCAGTTATTAAAGGAGTCATGGACCTTTTACCTGTGGCTGATGAATTTAATGGTTTAGTCAGCACAAATCTTCAACATTTAGTTGCATGTGTGTGAAATCAAAACTCGTAATGTTCTCATCTTTAATATATTTTAAAGGAATTGATGCCCAAAGTAAATTTATTAAAAATTGAGGGGTAATTACGTAATATATTAATAGATTTTTGTGCCTTAATTGTCTTGATTTCTCTTTATCTTTAGGAATTGCAAGAAGTCACTTCATAAACAACAGTCTTGTAAAAGTCCATTGTTCTATACCTGATCATTTCTGTTCTGTCTTTAAGGTCTTTTTGGTTCATCACGGGTACAATATGTTGTAGATCATGCAATGAAAATTGTTTTTCTCAACACTGATCCCTCCGTTGTAATGACCTATGACACCGTTCAAGGTTTGCATTCTGTGTGGGCTCTCCGGAGAGTCAAAACAGAGGTAAGGGTAAAGGCAGATCACTTCTTAATAGAAAAGGATAGTTAATACTAAAAACTTTGCGGATTTTTAGAAGAATCACTTGTGAAATAGGTTGAGTGCCTTAGGTAAAAAGATATATCTTTAATAACTGGCCACTACCCTGCATTCTCACAAGGAAATTGCCCTTTTAATCTAATTATTTTCTGCCCCCTCCCCCTTTTCATTTTGACTTAAGGAAGAGAATGTTGTTTTAAAGTTCTCTGAACAGGGGGGCACCCCACAGAACGTGGCCACCAGCAGCTCGCTCACAGCACACCTCAGAAGCCTCTCCAAGGGAGACTCCCCCGTGGCTTCCCCCTTCCAGAACTACTCCTCCATCCACAGCCAGAGTCGCTCAACCTCCTCGCCCAGCCTACACTCCCGCTCACCTTCCATTTCCAACATGGCAGCTCTCAGGTGGGAATTAAGTGTGGAAGCATTTCCTTGTTTTAAACAAGACATCCCAAGAAAAAGATACCTTCTTTTAAAACTTTCTCTTGTGATTAGAAGGATTTAAAATTTCTGTTGACAGCTCCTGAGTATCTTTTAGAGAAAACAGCACTATTCCAGTTGTGCTATTTTTACTAAGGCTTCCGGGCCTCCTGGGTCACTTTTTCACTGAGTCATACTTAGAAGCTGCCGGTGCTTGTTGTAAGAGTGCCGCATTTTTACCACTAAGTGGCAGCAGTTTGGTGAATATTAATTACAGACATTTTTTGGTGCTGTTTTCTTTTGTCTTAGTTTGCATTAGCTTTTCTTTTGTTTTTGTTAATATCTATCTGTCTGGTGCAATAGGGACATAGTTTTGTTGGTGTGTATATGTTTGAACGTATAGGAACATAGTTTAAACTTTTTTGAATGATATTGATATAAATTGATTTTCTGAGGCAGAAAATGAACTGATTTCAGTTAAAAAAAGAATTCTAATAGGAATTCTAAATCTTTAGAATATAATAAAGCATGTTGACAAAACGTTTAAGTAGCTACTCCTTTTTAAAAAAATTGTATTTCTGACTGGGTTTATGTTATGAATACTCTCCGTACATAGAATTTGGAAAGCTTTATTAGAAAGTGTGTTATATCAGCCTGCGTTATTAATTGTGGTGCACTCTCTTCTCTTTATTTTGCAGTCGTGCTCATTCTCCAGCCTTAGGAGTGCACTCTTTTTCAGGGGTGCAAAGGTTCAACCTTTCAAGCCATAATCAATCTCCGAAGAGACACAGTATTTCTCATTCTCCAAATAGTAATTCTAACGGCTCCTTTCTTGCACCAGAAACAGAGCCAATTGTTCCTGAACTTTGTATGGACCATTTATGGACAGAAACGATTACTAATACAAGGTTTGGAGTATATATTTTTATATTCAAAGAAAAATGATACTAAAAGTTTTAGAAAATACTTGGTATTTTGTGTAAAGCTTCCTTTGAGTATAAGCAGTTATTAATATTTCTAAAATACATAGAGATATGTATTAAAGGCTACCTCAGTTTCAGTAGAGGATGTTAGTGATATTAAGGTGATCATAAAAATATTCTTTTGTCATTTGCTCTTTCTTCCTTAACTTAGTAATCTCTCAGATTTGAGGTGTTTGATGTTTTAGGGAGAGACAACTAATTTCTGTAGATTAGGAACTTGGGAATTTATAGCATTTTTCTTAAGTTTGTCTTTATGTTAGTTGAGTATCAGGTGTTTTTCTGGGAAAACACAACTCAGACCTCTGTTCCATGTGACCTTCCTCCTTTTATGTTCTCTTTAATCATTCACTCGGTCAATGCCAGTGTGTGTGCTAGTGGCTGTGGTTTATCAGCAAATAAGTTGCTGTCCCTGTCCTCAGAAAGAGACAGCTGGAGGATGGTGGCACTGCTCATCTGCTGGTAGGGCTTTGGAAAGATGACTAGGTATTTCCTGGGTGGGTAAGCGGGGCAGTACACAGTAGTTAGAGGGGATCAGAAGAAAAGTTCAGAAGGTGAATGTGTGGTTTGTTCAGGGAATTAAAAATACTCTCAGTTTGTTTGTGCAGGAGGAGGGGAAAGGGCTGCAAAAGAGGAGGTGGAGAGAGATGACCCTTTGGGCTGTTCTGTTTGATGAGAGCTGTAAGAAGGTGCTTTATATGTGGGTCATAAACTCAGGGGAAGAGCAGTCACTTATCAGTGGTGATTGAGGCAAGACAGGTGGATTGGAGTTTACGGAGTGTGTAGAGGTTGGGTTCCTGGAGGGCCTGTGGATGAGCTTGCAGTTGCAGGGGTTCTGGTAACCCTCTGGAATCACAGATAGTAATCATGGGTATGTGTGGTGTATAGGCCTTTTCTTTAGGAGAGGGTAACATTCATTAGATTCTCAGAGTCTGTGACCTCCGAATAATTAAAACCAGGCTGTGTAGAATCAGAAGAGGGCTAGTGACTAAAGTCTTGGAAACTTAAGATTTGGCGGGGGTGAAAAGAGATAAAGCTGCTGCAGAGAGACAGAGCAAGAGAGGTCAGGTGGGGGAAGCAGCAGGACATGTCATGGAACACAAGAAAAGTGTCTTTTGAGAAGAAGGTGCCAATGTTGCCAGGTGCTGGTGAAGTGTGGCACTCTTAGGTGAGCTCAAAGAGGCAATACCTGGATGGCAAGGTCACTGGTGACCTTGGCCAGAGCACCTGGGGGTGGGGGTCTAGGGTGGAGTGGAATGGGATGGAAAAAGTAAATGGGGACCGAGGAGGTGAACATAGATATACAGACTGTCCAAGGAGTTTGCCTTTGAATGGGAATGAGGATACAAAACTAGCTGAGGGTGTCTCAGGGTCAAGGGAGAGTTTTGTTTTTCCTGAACTATGTTAGAGACAATTAGTCTTCATTTTTGCCCTAAATACCTAAGTGTGTTTTCTCTAAAAAGTAAGGGCATTTCCTTACCTAACCATGCTACCATTTTTACATCCAGCCAAATTAACAGTAGTCCTTTATATAATCTAATATTTAGTCCATCTTTGTATTTAAAGACTCATTTTAATATGAGAGAGTAGGCTATGAAAAGACTATATACCCAGAGCAGGGAAAGCACTGAAAATACAGCTGGCTCTACGGCCTTAAGCTATCCACATCCGAGTAGAAGACAAGCGCATGTTCTTAGGCTGGCAGGGTCAGGGATAGGCAGTTTGGAGGAAAGGAAAGATGTGAGTACAGTGTTGAAGTATGTTCTATTTTTATATATATAAAATAAAATTCCTTATAAAATAAAAATTTTATATATAGAATAAAAATTCCCTGTATTTAAAAATCATTTGTCTTTAAATACCGTACTGCTAAGTTGGATATATTGCAGATCCTTATTGTATAGAGTTACAAAGAAATTTTTGAGAATAGAGAATTTTTGAGTATGGGTTAAAAAAAAAGGGCTGAAGTGGAGCCTAATCTGAGAGAGAGTGGGGATAGATTGGAGAGGTCATGTTATAAAATGTCTGACCCCTTAGACCCTGTAAGAGGTCTAAGATCTCTTCAAGTTTGCATTACTTTAGCAGTAGGCAGCGTGCATAATGTGGAATTAAAAAGTCTGTGGGTAATGATTACATTTATTGTAATTTTTCCCCAAAAAAAGCTGTGTAGTGGACTCAGAGTCAAAGAGCTGAAAGGAATCTTAGAGATCATGAAGTTCAATTCTTAGAAGTGCTTTTGTGTCTTCAAGGTTATTGCTTGGCCCAAGTAGTATTTCCTGTAGAATATTTTCAAAGACTTTTAGTAATTACTGTGGTAGATTTTTAAGTGAGTGCCAACAGTTTTTAAAAATCTATTACAGGGAGAAGAATTCACAGGCCTCAAAAGTCTTTATTACATCTGACCTATGTGGGCAAAAGTTCTTGTGCTTTTAGTAGAGTCCCAGCTCCAGTTACGGTAAGTGCGTTTATGTATCTCACTGATTTGGTTAAATAAACTTAGGACTATTTTTTCTTTTTTTTCTCTCTCTCTTTTTTTTTTTTTGGCTTAAGTAGCTTTATTGAAATAATTTACATACCATAAAATTAACATGTTTTAAGTGTATCGTTTAATGATTTTTAGTAAATTTACAGTTATGCAGCATCACCACAATCCAGCTTTAAAAATTTCTATCACTTTAAAAAGATCTCTTGTGCTTGACTTGCATTCAGTCTCTGTTCCCATTCCCAACCTCAGGCAACCAGTATATAGGCTTTCTGCCTCTGCAGATTTGCCTTTTCTGGATAGTTATGTTAAATAGAATCATACAATATATAGTTTTTTGTGTCCACCTTCTTTCACTTAGAATGATTCTTAGGGCCTACCATGTGTAACATGTATAAATATTTTATCCTCTTGCTGTTGTAGTATTGTATAAATATACCACATTTGTTTTATCTAGGTCATTAGTTGATGGGCATTTGGTTTGTTTCCACTTTTTGACCGTTGTGAATATGGCACTATGTACATTGGCGCCAAAGCCTTTGTGTGGACATACATGATTTCATGTAGATAGATAGGTAGATAACTAGGAGTGGATCAAATGATAAATTCATGTATAAACTTTTAAAGAAATTGCTAAATTTGTCTTCCAAATAAGCTGTACAATTTTAACATTCCCACCAGTAATGTTTGACTGTTCCAAATTTCTTCATCCTTGACAAGATTTTTTTTTTTTAATTTTGAATTTTATTTATTTAGTGTTTTTATCCAGCAGGTTATTATTAGTCATCATTTTATACACATCAGTGTACACATGTCAATCCCATTCACCCAGTTCATCACAACACCACCCCCACCCCCCTGCGGCTTTCCCCCCTTGGTGTCCATACGTTTGTTCTCTACATCTGTGTCTCAACTTCTGCCCTGCAAACTGGTTCATCTGTACCATTTTTCTAGGTTCCACATACATGCGTTAATATACGATATTTGTTTTTCTCTTTCTTACTTACTTCACTCTGTATGACAGTCTCTAGATCCATCCCTGTCTCAACAAATGACCCAATTTCGTTACTTTTTATGGCTGAGTAATATTCCATTGTATATATGTACCATGACTTCTTTATTCATTCGTCTGTCGATGGGCATTTAGGTTGCTTCCATGACCTGGCTATTGTAAATAGTGCTGCAATGAACATTGGGGTGCATGTGTCTTTTTGAATTATAGTTTTCTCTGGGTATATGCCCAGTAGTGGGATTGCTGGATCATATGGTAATTCTGTTTTTAGTTTTTTAAGGAACCTCCATACTGTTCTCCATAGTGGCTGTATCAATTTACAATCCCACCAACAGTGCAAGAGGGTTCCCTTTTCTCCACACCCTCTCCAGCGTTTGTTGTTTGTAGATTTTCTGATGATGCCCATTCTAAGTGGTGTGAGGTGTTACCTCATTGTAGTTTTGATTTGCATTTCTCTAGTAATTAGTGATGTTGAGCAGCTTTTCATGTGTTTCTTGGCCATTTTTATCTCTTCTTTGGAGAAATGTCTATTTAGGTCTTCTGCCCATTTTTGGATTGGGGTGTTTGTTTTTTTGATATTGAGCTGTATGAGCTGTTTATATATTTTGGAGATTAATCCTTTGTCCGTTGATTCGTTTGCAGATATTTTCTCCCATTCTGAGGGTTGTCTTTTCGTCTTGTTTATGGTTTCCTTTGCTGTGCAAAAGCTTTGAAGTTTCATTAGGTCCCATTTGTTTATTTTTGTTTTTTATTTCCATTACTCTAGGAGGTGGATCAAAAAAGATCTTGCTGTGGTTTATGTCAGAGTGTTCTTCCTATGTTTTCCTCTAAGAGTTTTATAGTGTCCGGTCTTACATTTAGGTTTCGAATCCATTTTGAGTTTATTTTTGTGTATGGTGTTAGGGAGTGTTCTAATTTCATTCTTTTACATGTAGCTGTCCAGTTTTCCCAGCACCACTTATTGAAGAGACTGTCTTTTCTCCATTGTATATCCTTGCCTCCTTTGTCATAGATTAGTTGACCATAGGTGCGTGAGTTTATCTCTGGGCTTTCTATCCTGTTCCATGATCTATATTTCTGTTTTTGTGCCAGTACCATATTGTCTTGATTACTGTAGCTTTGTAGTATAGTCTGAAGTCAGGGAGTCTGATTCCTCCCGCTCTGTTTTTTTCCCTCAAGACTGCTTTGGCGATTCGGGGTCTTTTGTGTCTCCATACAAATTTTAAGATTTTTTTTTTCTAGTTCCATAAAAAATGCCATTGGTAATTTGATAGGGATTGCATTGAATCTGTAGATTGCTTTAGGTAGTATAGTCATTTTCACACTGTTGTTTCTTCCCATCCAAGAACATGGTATATCTCTCCATCTGTTGGTATCATCTTTAATTTCTTTGATCAGTGTCTTATAGTTTTCTGCATACAGGTCTTTTGTCTCCCTAGGTAGGTTTATTCCTAGGTATTTTATTGTTTTTGTTGCAGTGGTAAATGGGAGTGTTTCCTTACTTTCTCTTTCAGATTTTTCATCTTTAGTGTATAGGAATGCAAGAGATTTCTGTGCATTAATTTTGTATCCTGCAACTTTACCAAATTCATTGATTAGCTCTAGTAGTTTTCTGGTGGCATTTTTAGGATTCTCTATGTATAGTGTCATGTCATCTGCAAACAGTGACAGTTTTACTTCTTCTTTTCCAATTTGTATTCCTTTCATTTCTTTTTCTTCTCTGATTGCCGTGGCTAGGACTTCCAAAACTATGTTGAATAATAGTGGTGAGAGTGGACATCCTTGTCTCGTTCCTGATCTTAGAGGAAATGCTTTCAGTTTTTCACCATTGAGAATGATGTTTGCTGTGGGTTTGTCGTATATGGCCTTTATTATGTCGAGGTAGGTTCCCTCTGTGCCCACTTTCTGGAGAGTTTTTATCATAAATGGGTGTTGAATTTGGTCAAAAGCTTTTTCTGCATCTATTGAGATGATCATATGGTTTTTATTCTTCAATTTGTTAATATGGTGTATCACATTGATTGATTTGCGTATATTGAAGAATCCTTGCATCCCTGGGATAAATCCCACTTGATCATGGTGTATGATCCTTTTAATGTGTTGTTGGATTCTGTTTGCTAGTATTTTGTTGAGGATTTTTGCATCTATATTCATCAGTGATATTGGTCTGTAATTTTCTTTTTTTGTAGTATCTTTGTCTGGTTTGGGGATCAGGGTGATGGTGGCCTCATAGAATGAGTTTGGGGGTGTTCCTTCCTCTGCCGTTTTTTGGAAGAGTTTGAGAAGGATGGGTGTTAGCTCTTCTCTAAATGTTTGATAGAATTCACCTGTGAAGCCATCTGGTCCTGGACTTTTGTTTGTTGGAAGATTTTTAACCACAGTTTCAATTTCATTCCTTGTGATTGGTCTCTTCATATTTTCTGTTTCTTCCTGGTTCAGTCTTGGAAAGTTATACCTTTCTAAGAATTGTCCATTTCTTCCAGGTGGTCCATTTTATTGGCATAGAATTGCTTGTAGTAGGCTCCTTAGATGCTTTGTATTTCTGCGGTTTTGTCTGTTGTAACTTCTCCTTTTTCATTTCTAACTTATTGATTTGAGTCCTCTCCCTCTTTTTCTTGATGAGTCTGGCTAATGGTTTATCAATTTTGTTATCTTCTCAAAGAACCAGCTTTTTAGTTTTATTGATCTTTGCTATTGTTTCTTTGTTTCTATTTCACTTATGTCTGCTCTGATCTTTATGATTTCTTACCTTCTGCTAACTTGGGTTTTGTTTATTCTTCTTCTCTAGTTCCTTAAGTGTAAGGTTAGGACTGTTTACTGAGATGTTTCTTGTTTCTTGCGGTAGGCTTTTATAGCTAATAAACTTCCCTCTTAGAACTGCTTTTGCTGCATCTCATAGGTTTTGGATCGTCGTGTTTTCATTGTCATTGTCTCTAGTTATTTTTTTGATTTCCTCTTTGATTTCTTCAGTGATCTCTTGGTTATTTAGTAACGTATTGTTTAGCCTCCATGTGTTTGTGTTTTTTACGTTTTTTTTCCCTGTAATTCATTCTAATCTCATAGCGTTGTGGTCAGAAAAGATGCTTGATATGATTTCAGTTTTCTTAACTTTAATGCGGCTTGATTTGTGACCCAAGATGTGATCTATCCTGGAGAATGTTCCGTGCGCACTTGAGAAGAGAAAGTCGTAATCTGCTGTTTTTGGATGAATGTCTATAAATATCAATTAAATCTATCTGGTCTATTGTGTCATTTAAAGTTTCTGTTTCCTTATTTATTTCATTTGGATGATCTGTCCATTGCTGTAAGTGAGGTGTTAATGTCCCATACTATTATTGTGTTTACTGTCGATTTTCCTCTTTTATAGCTGTTAGCAGTTGCCTTATGTATTGAGGTGCTCCTTTGTGGGTGCATATATATTTATAATTGTTGTAATCTTCTTCTTGGATGATCCCTTGATATTATGTAGTGTCCTTCCTTGTCTCTTGGAACATTCTTTATTTTAAAGTCTGTTTTATCTGCTATGAGTATTGCTACTCCAGCTTTCTTTTGATTTCCATTTGCATGGAATATCTTTTTCCATCCCCTCACTTCAGTCTGTATGTGTCCCTAGGTATGAAGTGGGTCTCTTGTAGACAGCATATATATGGGTCTTGTTTTGTATCCATTCAGCGAGCCTGTGTCTTTTGGTTGGAGATTTAATCCATTCACGTTTAAGGTAATTATCGATATGTATGTTCCTATGACCATTTTCTTAATTGTTTGGGTTTGTTTTGTAGGTCCTATTCTTTCTTGTGTTTCCTGCCTAGAGAAGTTCCTTTAGCATTTGTTGTAGAGCTGGTTTGGTGGTGCTGAATTCTCTTAGCTTTTGCTTGTCTGTAAAGCTTTTGATTTCTCCGTCGAATCTGAATGAGATCCTGCTGGGTAGAGTAATCTTGGTTGTAGGTTCTTCCCTTCACCACTTTTAGTATATCATGCCACTCCTTCTGGCTTGTAGAGTTTCTGCTGAGAAATCAGCTGTTACCTTATGGGAATTCCTTGTGTGTTATTGTCGTTTTCCCTTGATGCTTTCAATAATTTTTCTTGTCTTTAATTTTTGCCAATTGATTACTATGTGTGTTGTGTGTTTCTTCTTGGGTTATTCCTGTATGGGACTCACTGCGCCTCCTGGACTTGGGTGGCTATTTCCTTTCCCCTGTTTGGGAAGTTTTCGACTATAATCTCTTCAACTATTTTCTCTGTCCTTTCTCTCTGTCTTCTCCTTCTGGGACCCCTATAATGCAAAATGTTGTTGTGTTTAGTGTTGTCCCAGAGGTCTCTTTGGCTTTCATCATTTCTTTTCATTGTTTTTATTTGTTCCGCAGCAGTGAATTCCACCATTGTGTCTTCCAGGTCACTTATCCATTCTTCTGCCTCAGTTATTCTGCTATTGATTCCTTCTAGTGTAGTTTTCATTTCAGTTATTGTATTGTTCATCTCTGTTTGTTTGTCCTTTAATTCTTCTAGGTCTTTTTTAAACATTTCTTACATCTTCTCGATCTTTGCCTCCATTCTTTTTCTGAGGTCGTGGATCATCTTCACTATCATTATTCTGAATTCTTTTTCTGGAAGGTTGCCTATCTCCACTTCATTTAGTTGTTTTTCTGGGGTTTTATCTTGTTCCTTCATCTGGTACATAGCCCTCTGCCTTTTCATCTTGTCTGTCTTTCTTTGAATGTGGGGTTTGTTCCACAGGCTGCAGGATTGTAGTTCTTGCTTCTGCTGTCTGCCCTCTGGTGGATGAGGCTGTCTAAGAGGCTTGTGTAAGTTTCCTGATGGGAGTGATTGGTGGTGGTTAGAGCTGGACTGTTGCTCTGATGGGGCAGAGCTCAGTAAAGCTTTAATCCACTTGACTGCTGATGGGTGGGCTGGGTTCCCTCCCTGTTGGTTGTTTGGCCTGAGGCAAACCAACACTGGAGCCTACCTGGGCTCTTTGGTGGGGCTAATGGCAGACTCTGGGAGGGCTTACGCCAAGGAGTACTTCCCAGAACTTCTGCTGCCAGTGTCCTTGTCCCCATGGTGAGCCCCAGCTATCCCCCGCCTCTGCAGGAGACCCTCCAACACTAGCAGGTAGGTCTGGTTCAGTCTCCCCTGGGGTCACTGCTCCTTCCCCTGGGTCCCGATGCACACACTACTTTGTGTGTGCCCTCCAAGAGTGGAATCTCTGTTTCCCCCAGTCCTGTCGAAGTCCTGCAATCAAATCCCACTAGGCTTCAAAGTTTGATTCTCTAGGAATTCCTCCTCCCGTTTGCCGGACGCCCAGGTTGGGAAACTTGACGTGGGGCTCAGAACCTTCACTCCAGTGGGTGGACTTCTGGGGTATAAGTGTTCTCCAAGTCTGTGAGTCACCCACCCAGCAGTTATGGGATTTGATTTTACTGATTGCGCCCCTCCTACCGTCTCATTGTGGCTTCTCCTTTGTCTTTGGATGTGGGGTATCTTTTTGGTGAGTTCCAGTGTCTCCTGTTGATGATTGTCCAGCAGCTAGTTGTGATTCTGGTATTCTCACAAGAGGGAGTGAGAAGCACGTCCTTCTACTCCGCCATCTTGTTTCCTTTCGACAAGATTTGATATTGTCATTTTCTTTGATTGTAGCCATTCTGGTGCGTGTGAAGTGGTTTTTTAAAATTTTATTTATTTACTTTTTGGATGCGTTGGGTGTTCGTTGCTGTACGTGGGCTTTCTCTAGTTGCGGTGAGCAGGGGGGCTACTCTTCTTGCGGTGCGCGGGCTTCTCACTGCGGTGGCTTCTCTTGTTGCAGAGCACGGGCTCTAGGCGCGCAGGCTTCAGTAGTTGTGGAGAGAGCAGGCTTCAGTAGTTGTGGCACGCGGGCTCTAGAGCGCAGACTCAGCTGTCTGTGGCGCACAGGCTTAGTTGCTCCATGGCATGTGGGATCTTCCTGGACCAGGGATCGAACCTGTGTCCCCTGCATTGGCAGGCGGATTCTTAACCTCTGTGCCACCAGAGAAGCCCCTGAAGTGGTTTTAATTTGCATTTCCCTAATGACTTATGATGTTGAGCATCTTCTCATGTGCTTATTAGCCAATTCATTTATCTTCTTAGGTAAAATGTGTATTTATATATTTACCAATTCATTGACCTTTAATTTTGAAATTATTATAGATCACAGGATGTTGTAAAGTAGTAGAGGTCCTGTGTAGCCTGCACTTTTTCCCCCAGAAGTAACATCTTACATATCTATAGTGCATTGTTAAAAGAAGGAAATTGACATCAGTACGATTAACGGGCCTCATTCAAACTTCATCAGTTTTACGTGTACTCATTTGTGTGTGTATATGATTCCATGAAATTTTATCACATGTAGATTTGTGCAAACACCCCAATCAAGGTTGAGAACTTCTTTATCACCTCACAGATCTTCCTCATGCTACCCACTTTAGAGTCACATACACCACACCCATCTACCACAGTCCCCAATCCCTGGCAACCACTAATCTGTTCTCCATCTCTATAATTTTGTCATTTGAAAATGTTTTATAAGTGGAATCATACAGTAAGTAACCTTTTGAAATTGGCTTTTTACAGTTAGTATAATACCCTTGAGATCAGTAGAGGTTGTTGCATATATCAATAGTGTATTTCTTTTTTAATTTGAATATTTAGATGTGTAAAGTTTCAAGAGAGTAATGATAAAACCCAGCTCATCTTTGGCTCCGTCACCAACATACAGGCAAAGGATGCAGCTCCAGTGGAGGTAAATGCAGGCACATTTCTTGAGAAATTGAAAATCATTGTGCTTTAAAATTTGCACAGATTGGAAAATAAAATTTTTGCCTTTTTTTTTTTTTTTTCAGAAGATAGACACTATGCTGGTCCTGGAAGGCAGTGGAAACCTGGTGCTGTACACAGGAGTGGTTCGGGTAAGTAATAAATAGCATTTCATGCTTTTAGTAGGACTACTTCCTTAATTATTATTTTTTAATGTTACTTTAGTTTGATATTTAAAATGTGTTACCTCCTGTCTATAGAATTTGGCAGAAGATTCTTGTAAGAGTTGACAATGAAGTCTTCAATTTAGGTTGGGCCTTATTTGGAGGTCTAGGACTCACTGTCATTAGATGGATTGGCACTATGAAAACAGGGCAGTTGGGGAAACTTTAATGAATATAGATAATTTTTAAAAAAAGAAAAAAGTTAATTGAAGTTTTATAAAGAATATAGTTTTGAAATTGATTTATGGGTAGCTTTCTTAAGTCTCAAAATTTTAGTAAAGTTTCATTGTATTAAATGTATAATATATATGTTGTCTGTGTCTTTTTAAACAGTTGTGAACTTTACGTACGGAATAATGTAAATTTTACAAATTTAAATTATGAAATTTAAATACACATAGTTTGAAGGATAATGAAGTGAACATTCATATAACCACTACCCAGGTTAAGAAATAGGATGTTGCCATATATTTACAGTCTCTTGGATTTTCTTTCCTCATTGTATCCTCATCCCCCAGAGATCCTTACTTGGAATAAATCAGTCCCTTGTTTTTATTACTAGTTTTTGCAGTTATCTATGTATCACTGACGAGCAAATTGTTTAGTTTTCCTTGTTTTTGAATTTTCATATAAAGAAAACATACCACATACTCTTCTCTGACTTATTTTGCTCAACATTATATTATTTTTAGATTTATTTGTGTTGACGTGTAGCTGTTGTTGACGCACGCACTGTTACCTAGTTTTCCATTGTATGATTATACGAGAACTTTACCAGCCACTAGGGTTGTTTTGCTGTTTCCTCTAATAAACAATGCTTAAAAAGTTTTTAAAAAATATATATCTCCTAGCCTTTAGAATATATGATATTCAACTTAGCCACATGGTGACACATTGTTTTCCAAAGTGTAGGTTGCATCAAGGAGAACTCTCGAAGTTTCTTTACAATCTTGCTAACCCAAAGTACTGTTAGCTTTTTGTTTTGTTTTTCCCAGATTGTTGCCTCATTACAGCCAGGTGATAATGGAAGTCCAGGCTTCCACTTGGCCTTTGTTCACAGGGCCGAGGGGTGGGGTGCAGTATTTTCCTATCGTGTTTGTCTGGAGTAGGTTGGTCATTGTCTAAAAGTTTTCTAGCTATTCCTTTCCTGATTGGGTCTTTTTTCCTGTCTGCTCCCGTAATGAGATTGTGGTCTGCCTCAACTTCCACATTACGTAGAGGGCAGTTTGAGAACTGAATGGTGTTACAGATCATTGTTCTCAGATCTTTTACTGTGTCATTGTTGGTCAGTTTCACACATGGGTCACTCATTGTTGGTCAGTTTCACAAAAAACTTTATATATACTAGTTCTCCTGTCATTTTTGTTTTTTAATCCTAAGGATTTTATTGGGCAACTTCTGTAATTTTATTAGCTTTCGGGTAGTATATTGACATAAATATGTATATTGTCAAATTCCACTTTAGTTCTGAGTATCTCCTTTTAGTCTTATCAAGAGTTTTCAGCCTGTGTGGGTGTGAATTTCTGTTGTGTTTTTCCTGAGAACCCTGTGGGTAGCTAAAAGGAAGGAGTGGTTAGCATGGATTGTTGGCTCATTCTTTTAAGGTCAATGTAGAGTTGATGTAAATTTTTTTTGAGGAAGAGGTATTTGAAAGTTTATGACAGAAGACAGATTGTGAGCTAGAGAGTACGGTTTGAATTAGGTTGGATTTAATTTCTTGAGTATCGCTTCAGCCTAAATTTTTGGCTCCCAAGAAGTAATTGATGTCTTTCTCTCTGCCAGGAAATACTTAACAAGATCGATGCTTATAGCCTCTGAAAGCTTAGTGTCTCTGCTGCCTTTACCACCAATGAGGTAGAAAAATGCATAGTATACGTGAATTTTGTATAGTGTCTGACTATATTAACATTCCGCCTGTTCCTGCCCCCAGAAAAGTCCTTAGTTATGAAAAGAAGGAATCAGACTAAGAATTTATGCCAAGATATTCGTAGTTGGTAGGTAGAGTTTGACACATTATTAAAATTTAATTCTCTTTGTTTTTTAGTTGTATTTGTGATCATAGACTTTGAAATATCTAAAGAAATATATGCTTACATGCCTTAACGTTTCATTTAAGAACATGATACAGTAGGGAATTCCCTGGTGGTCCAGTAGTTAGGACTCTGAGCTTCCACTGCAGGGTTCAATCCCTGGTCGGGGGGAACTAAGATCCTATAAGCCGTTGTGGCGTGGCCAAAACAACAACAACAACAACAAAACATTAAAGCTAATTTTTTTCCACATTTTTTTATTGCTTAAAGGTGGGAAGGTTTTTATTCCTGGGCTGCCAGCTCCCTCCCTGACAATGTCGAACACGATTGCCTCGGCCCAGCACCCCGCTTGACAGCGTTAGTACTCCTAACCCTCTGAGTAAGCTGCTTGGATCCCTGGATGAGGTAAGACAGGGAGTAGGTGTTGTCAAAAATTAATAGTGTTTTAAAAGAAGTTTGGTCAAATATTAGTTCTTTCCATGGTTAACTTTTTTCTGTTTTAACGGTGACAGAATTGGAAGTTTGGCTAATGCTTGTAGAATGTGTATATTTTCAAACACAAATGATTCAGTAAACATACATTGACTTCCCTTCTGATGTGTAAGGTACTTTTTGAAGGTGCTGCAGTGAGGAAAGTGATGCATTCTTTTTCATCTAGGGATCTCACAATTTACTTGGGTGGAACAGATGTACTGTCTGTTTTAAGAGATTATAATTTAAGATAGGTAGACTATTAAGACTTAAGAGGAACAGAGAGTACCATAGGAGATTCACTGATAGGAAGATACATTCTGATGGGATGACGTGGTGGAATCAAAGGCTCCTCTTCCAGAGACGTGTCTACCTTGGTTTGGACCTGGAGGGTAAGTAGGATGTCTGTAGATGGAAGGGGGCTTTGGGGTAAGCGGAATTGCATGGGTGTGCGCGTGGAGGCAGGACAGTGCAGAACATTTTAACTCATAGTTGTATCTCCATCTCCCAGCATACAAGTGAAGACTCAGCAAGTCTGTGGAATGAATGAATGCTTATAAAAGTACACGTAGTCTCTTGGGTGAGGCAGGGCAGGGGGTGGGATAATAATAACCTGTTTTCTAGTGTTATCTATGTACTAGGCACTGTTCTGAGTGTTTTATATGTATTAACTCATTTAATCCCTTAAAACAACTTTATTAGGAAAATATTAATCCTTGTTTTACAAATGGGCACATAGAGAGGTACAAGGAGGTTACTGGTCTAACAACATACAGCTAATAAGTGGTAGAGCTAGGATTTACACTGTCGTCCTAACATGCTCTTGAAAAAGAAAGGATGAAAAGGTTTTTATTCCGAATGCAGTCTCCAGGGCATTATAGGTTTTTGAGCATGGAGTTAAGAATGTTAGGGTTTGTGTTTTAGATAGGTTTATCTTGGGATTGCAGATAGACCAATTAGATCCCAAGTGCTGTAAGACTCTGGGGCCACCTCCTTCCGATTCCTTTCTTCCTCTCCTGATCTTGGTCCCTCAAGTCCAGGTAGTCTCCACAGCTTTGTAGTGCTGTCCATCAGATGTGCTATTTTTATCGACTTTTTCTAGTTGCTTTTGGTGAGGACCTTGGTCTGCTACAAGGTACTTAGTCATGATTAGAGCAGAATGGTTTTAAATCATTATGTACAATTGCTAGGCCATATGCAAAAAAGATACATAGTTTCTTTAACCTTAATTTCTCAAAACATGCTTCACATGGGTTGTATTTATGACTTTTTCCAGGCTGTTCTGTTGTCCCCAGTTCCAGAACTAAGGGATTCTTCAAAGCTTCATGATTCTCTCTATAATGAGGATTGTACTTTCCAACAGCTTGGAACTTACATTCATTCTATAAGAGACCCTGTCCATAACAGGGTAACGCTAGTAAGTATGCATATTTATTTTTAAAAGGTTAGGCAACTTTCCAAGAATTGTGACTGTTATTTAAAGTTTGTCAGAACGCAGAATTTTGTGAAAAATGGAAACAAATGTTTCTTGTGATTTTTAAAATCTCTTGTTATGTGTCATTTTTTTGCCCTATTTTACTTTAAAGAAGCTCCGCCCAACTTTTCTGAAGTTCATGTATTATGAAAAAATGTATTGAAAACAAAGCTTGTTCAATCAGTTGAATTTTATACGGGCATGGTTTTTGTCTTTCTATTAAAAGTGAGCCTCTTTTTCTTGGTGATGGTGACTCAAGTGTCTATATGAAAATTAGACACTTTATTAAAGACAAGAATTTTTGTAAATGTTTTACAAATAAGTACATTGATTGTTTCTAAAACTTCGAAGTATTCAGTTCTGTTTGAAAAATATTGCTTGTTTTTCATTTATTTTATTGCATTTTTGTTTGACAGTCTTGTAAAGCATCAGCTATTTTTAAGACATTCAGAGACTTAGAATGCACAGATACTATTTACTCGCTCTTATTTGTTTCCATTCTTTTCCCTAGGAACTGAGTAATGGCTCCATGGTTAGGATCACTATTCCTGAAATTGCCACCTCTGAATTAGGTACGATTAAGAATCAAACCTCACTTTTGTGTGTTCTTAGTTTGATTTAAAAGATTTGGAGTAATTGCTGATTTACATGAATAATTGGGGTTTTAAATTTTTTTGATGTTTTGAAGCCATGAGATGGAGTTTTTTACTGTGCTGAGAAGCTATAAAAAAGAGCTGGGGGGCATTTTGTGCTGTCTGCTCCATGTGTGCTCTAAGGCTGGGGGAACCCGTGAAGTGTGTGCTAGTTCTGCTTCTGTGAGATTTCTTATGAAGAAGAAGCCATGCAGTGAGATTACAGCGTATGGACATGCCTCTTGCAAGAAAATCTCAAAAACAAGGAAGCCCAAGCAACTAAAATAGTTTTTGGCATATTGATGGTTTTTAATCCAAAAATATATCTCTCAATTGTTAGATAAATTGAAAATTAACATAATTGCCTTTAACTGAATAAAACTTAACATTATAGTAAAAATACACTCAGGAGTATTTTGATAAAATTGGAGTCTGCTTGAATTATTACTGAAATGCAATTTGGAAAGTACTAGGTGAAGAATATTTTGAACATAGAATAGTAAAGAAAACTGTGGAATTGAAAAGATTTGCCAACAAATGTAAATTAAGAAAAGAAAGCTTGTATGATATAAGAAAATTCAGGACATCTATTAGTTTCAAAGTCTAACTGCCAGAGCAGAGCGTTGGCAGGTTGTGTGAATTCTGGAATTTGGTAAGTGGGCTAGAATGACTTTTGCGTTTTAGGAAGTATCTTTCACTGGTGTAGTAAATGATATTCTGAGTTCGTATGGAGATGCCTTGCTTTTCTGAAAGGTATTTAGCCAGTGATCTCAAGAAGTATAAGCCTAACCAAAGTACATAAAAACAAATAACAGGTTAATTAAAAAAAGAAAAAATCTTGCTCTCTCACGAGCAAATAGAAGTCACATAGTTCATGCACATAAGTTTTTGTACTTTACTTATAAAGCTTTCCTCAGCCCCTCAGGCAGTATCTGGTTTACACTTATTTTGGATTCAATCATGACAAACTTGACTATTAGGTTTTCTAACATTGGTTTCATTTGATTCCAACCTTTGCTGTGTATGCACACACATAGCAAATTGATGAGAAAAAGCATATGCTGCTGAGGATGGGCCCCGGTGACAGTGCCAGTGGGAAGGGAAGAAAAGAATCCTCTAAAGAGATTATGGGAGGATACGAAAGCATTGCAGTTTGGGGCCATTTCCTACTAAAAGCAGACCCAGGCCTCTTTATAGCAGTAGCCCTTGCCACCCTGAGGGGGTCGCTGTATGACAGTGTAGCACTGTAAGTGATAGTCATACTAATGATATTGAGTCATTAAGAAAGTTATAGTTTACATGGTATTGATTGATCAGAGAGCATGTAAAACATTTTAGAAACAATGCTGTCAGAAATAGTGAAAAGTTGTAAAGCTTTGGTTAACCAGAATGTTCAATCATTCAGAACATATTTTTTTTTTTTTTTTTTTTTTTTTTTTTTTAAAGCACTTTTCTTTTTTATAGCTACTTTATTTATTTATTTTATTTTATTTTTTTTGGCTGTGTTGGGTCTTCGGTTCATGCGAGGGCTTTCTCTAGTTGAGGCAAGTGGGGGCCACTCTTCATCGCGGTGCGGGGACCGCTCTTCATCGCGGTGCGCGGGCCTCTCACTATCGCGGCCCCTCCCGTTGCGGGGCACAGGCTCCAGACGCGCAGGCTCAGTAGCTGTGGCTCACGGGCCCAGCCGCTCTGTGGCATGTGGGATCTTCCCAGACCAGGGCTCGAACCCGTGTCCCCTGCATTAGCAGGCAGACTCTCAACCACTGCGCCACCAGGGAAGCCCAGAACATATTTTAATGCTAGGTAAGCATTGCTATTTGAGGAGGTATATATTGATTATTACATATTTACTGAAGTATTGAAGCAATATTTTATATGAATTTATTAATGTGGAAATTGTGTGTTTTTGTTAGAATGGCCTTTAACTTATTGTCCAAACTAGGACATTTTTGAGAGTGAAATGGGGAACTGTTAATAACTGTCAGGGCCATGGATGTCAATCAGTTCTGTCTTAGGTAATCTCAGCTCTTTGGTTACTCTATTTCTGATCCAAAATTAATGATCAGAAAGCTGCCCTGAGACCTCTCGCAAGCCCTGTTAAATTCAGTGTCAGTTTATTGGCTAGGTCAGAGTTGCATCCCATTGGCTCTTTAATGGCAGTTCTTTTTTCATAGTACTTGGCCTTTATATAGTAGTAATTAAAAAATGTTCTTGGTAAAAGGGGAAAAGAAATGCATGCATAGGAAGCATACTAAAATTAATCTTTGCTTTTTCAATAGTACAAACTTGTTTGCAAGCAATTAAATTTATCCTGCCAAAAGAAGTAGCTGTTCAGATGCTTGTCAAGTGGTACAGTGTCCACAGCGCTCCGGGAGGACCCAGTTATCACTCAGAGTGGAACTTATTTGTGACTTGTCTCATGAACATGATGGGTTATAACACAGACCGCTTAGCGTGGACAAGGAATGTAAGTACAGATAATTGTTCTTCCTCCTGAGATATTCTGTTGTTATCTAAAATGTTGTTATCTAAAATGTAATGTTTGCATAATTTTTTTTTTAACATCTTTATTGGAGTATAATTGCTTTACAATGGTGTGTTAGTTTCTGCTTTATAACAAAGTGAATCAGTTATACATATATCCCCATATCTCTTCCCTCTTGCGTCTCCCTCCCTCCCACCCTCCCTATCCCACCCCTCTAGGTGGTCACAAAGCACTGAGCTGATCTCCCTGTGTTATGCGGCTGCTTCTCACTAGCTATCTGTTTTACATTTGGTAGTGTATATATGTCCATGCCACTCTCTCATTTTGTCCCAGCTTACCCTTCCCCCTCGCCATATCCTCAAGTCCATTCTCTAGTCGGTCTGCGTGTTTATTCCCGTCTTGCCCCTAGGTTCTTCATGACCATGGTTTTTTTTTAGATTCCATATATATGTGTTAGCATATGGTATTTGTTTTTCTCTTTCTGACTTACTTCACTCTGTATGACAGACTCTAGGTCCATCCACCTCACTACAAATAACTCAATTTTGTTTCTTTTTATGGCTGAGTAATATTCCATTGTGTATGTGTGCCACATCTTTATCCATTCATCTGTCGATGGACACTTAGGTTGCTTCCATGTCCTAGCTATTGTAAATAGAGCTGCAATGAACATTGTGGTACATGACTCTTTCTGAATTATGGTTTTCTCAGGGTATATGCCCAGGAGTGGGATTGCTGGGTCATATGGTAGTTCTATTTTTAGTTTTTTAAGGAACCTCCATACTGTTCTCCATAGTGGCTGTATCAATTTACATTCCCACCAACAGTGCAAGAGGATTCCCTTTTCTCCACACCGTCTCCAGCATTTATTGTTTGTAGATTTTTTTGGTGATGGCCATTCTGACTAGTGTGAGATGATATCTCATTGTAGTTTTGATATGCATTTCTCTAGTAATTAGTGATGTTGAGCATTCTTTCATGTGTTTGTTGGCAATCTGTATATCTTCTTTGGAGAAATGTCTATTTAGGTCTTCTGCCCATTTTTGGATTGGGTTGTTCGTTTTTTTGATATTGAGCTGCATGAGCTGCTTGTAAATTTTGGAGATTAATCCTTTGTCAGTTGCTTCATTTGCAAATATTTTCTCCCATTCTGAAGGTTGTCTTTTTGTCTTGTTTATGGTTTCCTTTGCTGTGCAAAAGCTTTTAAGTTTCATTAGGTCCCATTTGTTTATTTTTGTTTGTATTTCCATTTCTCTAGGAGGTGGGTCAAAAAGGATCTTGCTGTGATTTATGTCATGGAGTGTTCTGCCTATGTTTTCCTCTAAGAGTTTTATAGTGTCCCGTCTTACATTTAGGTCTTGAATCCATTTTGAGTTTATTTTTGTGTATGGTGTTAGGGAGTGTTCTAATTTCATTCTTTTACATGCAGCTGTCCAGTTTTCCCAGCGCCACATATTGAAGAGGCTGTCTTTTCTCCACTGTATATTCTTGCCTCCTTTATCAAAGATAAGGTGACCACATGTGCATGGGTTTATCTCTGGGCTTTCTATCCTGTTCCATTGATCTATATTTCTGTTTTTGTGCCAGTACCATACTGTCTTGATTACTGTAGCTTTGTAATATCGTCTGAAGTCAGGGAGCCTGATTCCTCCAGCTCTGTTTTTCTTTCTCAAGATTGCTTTGGCTATTTGTGGTCTTTTGTGTTTCCATACAAATTGTGAGATTATTTTGTTCTAGTTCTGTGAAAAATGCCAGTGGTAGTTTGATAGGGATTGCATTGAATCTGTAGATTGCTTTGGGTAGTATAGTCATTTTCACACTATTGATTCTTCCAATCCAAGAACATGGTATATCTCTCCATCTATTTGTATCATCTTTAATTTCTTTCATCAGTGTCTTATAATTTTCTGCATACAGGTCTTTTGTCTCCTTTGGTAGGTTTATTCCGTGATATTTCATTCTTTTTGTTGCAGTGGTAAATGGGAGTGTTTTCTTAATTTCACTTTCAGATTTTTCATCATTAGTGTATAGGAATGCAAGAGATTTCTGTGCATTAATTTTGTATCCTGCTACTTTACCAAATTCATTGATTAACTCTAGTAGTTTTCTGGTAGCATCTTTAGGATTCTCTATGTATAGTATCATGTCATCTGCAAACCGTGACAGCTTTACTTCTTCTTTTCTGATTTGGATTCCTTTTATTTCTTTTTCTTCTCTGATTGCTGTTGCTAAAACTTCCAAAACTATGTTGAATAATAGTGGTGAGAGTGGGCAGCCTTGTCTCGTTCCTGATCTTAGTGGAAATGGTTTCAGTTTTTCACCATTGAGGATGATGTTGGCTGTGGGTTTGTCAAATATGGCCTTTATTATGTTGAGGTAAGTTCCCTGTATGCCTCCTTTCTGGAGGGATTTTGTCATAAGTCGGTGTTGAATTTTGTCTAAAGCTTTCTCTGCATCTATTGAGATGATCATATGGTTTTTCTCCTTCAATTTGTTAATATGGTGTATCACATTGATTGATTTGCGTATATTGAAGAATCCTTGCATTCCTGGGATAAAACCCACTTGATCATGGTGTATGATCCTCTTAACGTGCTGCTGGATTCTGTTTGCTAGTATCTTGTTGAGGATTTTTGCATCTATATTCATCAGTGATATTGGTCTGTAGTTTTCTTTCTTTGTAACATCTTTGTCTGGTTTTGGTATCAGGGTGATGGTGGCCTCGTAGAATGAGTTTGGGAGTGTTCCTCCCTCTGTTATATTTTGGAAGAGTTTGAGAAGGATAGGTGTTAGCTCTTCTCTAAATGTTTGATAGAATTCACCTGTGAAGCCATCTGGTCCTGGGCTTTTGTTTGTTGGAAGATTTTTAATCACAGTTTCAATTTCATTACTTGTGATTGGTCTGTTCATATTTTCTATTTCTTCCTGGTTCAGTCTTGAAAGGTTGTGCATTTCTAAGAATTTGTCCATTTCTTCCAGGTTGTCCATTTTATTGGCATATAGTTGCTTGTAGTAATCTCTCATGATCCTTTGCATTTCTGCAGTGTCAGTAGTTACTTCTCCTTTTTCATTTCTAATTCTATTGATTTGAGTCTTCTCTCTTTTTTTCTAGATGAGTCTGGCTAATGGTTTATCAATTTTATCTTCTCAAAGAACCAGCTTTTAGTTTTATTGATCTTTGCTATTGTTTCCTTCATTTCTTTTTCATTTATTTCTGATCTGATCTTTATGATTTCTTTCCTTCTGCTAACTTTAGGGTTTTTTTGTTCTTGTTTCTCTAATTGCTTTAGGTGTAAGGTTAGGTTGTTTATTTGAGATGTTTCTTGTTTCTTAAGGTAAGATTGTATTGCTGTAAACCTCCCTCTTAGAACTGCTTTTGCTGCATCCCATAGGTTTTGGGTCATCGTGTGTTCATTGTCATTTGTTTCTAGGTATTTTTTGATTTCCTCTTTGATTTCTTCAGTGACCTCTTGGTGAATAAGTAGTGCATTGTTTAACCTCCATGTATTTGTATTTTTTACAGATTTTTTCCCTGTAATTGATATCTAGTCTCATAGCATTGTGGTCGGAAAAGATACCTGATACGATTTTAATTTTCTTAAAGATATCAAAGCTTGATTTGTGACCCAAGATATGATCTATCCTGGAGAATGTTCCATGAGCACTTGAGAAGAAAGTGTATTCTGTTGTTTTTGGATAGAATGTCCTATAAATATAAATTAAGTCCATCTTGTTTAATGTATCATTTAAAGCTTGTGTTTCCTTATTTATTTTTATTTTGGATGATCTGTGCCTTGGTGAAAGTGGGGTGTTAAAGTCCCCTACTATGATTGTGTTACTGTCATTTCCCCTTTTATGGCTGTTAGCATTGGCCTTATGTATTGAGGTGCTCCTATGTTGGGTGCATAAATATTTACAGTTGTTATATCTTCTTCTTGGATTGATCCCTTGATCATTATGTACTGTCCTTCTTTGTCTCTTGTATAGTCTTTGTTTTAAAGTCTATTTTGTCTGATATGAGAATTGCTACTCCAGCTTTCTTTTGATTTCCATTTGCATGGAATATCTTTTTCCGTCCTCTAACTTTCAGTCTGTATGTGTCCCTAGGTCTGAAGTGGGTCTGTTGTAGACAGCATATATATGGGTCTTGTTTTTGTATCCATTCAGCCAGTCTGTGTCTTTTGTTTGGAGCATTTAATCCATTTACATTTAAGGTAATTATTGATATGTATGTTCCTATTACCATTTTCTTAATTGTTTTGGGTTTGTTATTGCAGGTCTTTTCCTTCTCTTGTGTTTCCTGCCTAGAGAAGTTCCTTTAGCATTTGTTGCAGAGCTGGTTTGGTGGTGCTGAATTCTCTTAGCTTTTGCTTGTCTGTAAAGGTTTTAATTTCTCCATCAAATCTGAATGACATCCTTTCTGGGTAAAGTAATCTTGGTTGTAGGTTTTTCCCCTTCATCAGTTTAAATATGTCCTGCCACTCCCTTCTTGCTTGCAGAGTTTCTGCTGAAAGATCAACTGTTAACCTTATGGGGATTCCCTTGTATGTTATTTGTTGTTTTTCCCTTGCTGCTTTTATTATTTTTTGTTTGTATTTAATTGTGATAGTTGATTAATATGTGTCTTGGCATGTTTTCTCCTTGGATTTATCCTGTATGGGACTCTCTGTGCTTCCTGGACTTGATTAAACTATTTCCTTCCCATATTAGGGAAGTTTTCAACTATAATCTCTTCAAATATTTTCTCAGTCCCTTTCTTTTTCTCTTCTTCTTCTGGGACCCCTATAATTCTAATGTTGGTGCGTTTAATGTTCTCCCAGAGGTCTCTGAGCCTGTCCTCAATTCTTTTCATTTTTTTTCTTTATCCTGCTCTGCTGTAGTTATTTCCACTATTTTATCTTCCAGGTCACTTATCCATTCTTCTGCCTCAGTTATTCTGCTGTTGATACCCTCTAGAGAATTTTTAATTTCATTTATTGTGTTGTTCATCACTGTTTGTTTGCTCTTAGTTCTTCTAGGTTCTTGTTAAACATTTCTTGTATTTTCTCCATTCTATTTCCAAGATTTTGGATCATCTTTACTATCATTATTCTGAATTCTTTTTCAGGTAGACTGCCTATTTCCTCTTCATTTGTTACATCTGGTGGGTTTTTACCTTGCTCCTTCATCTGCTGTGTGTTTCTCTGTCTTCTCATTTTGGTTAACTTACTGTGTTTGGGTCTCCTTTTCAGAGGCTGCAGGTTCATAGTTCCTGCTGTTTTTGGTGTCTGCCCCCAGTGGCTAAGGTTGGTTCAGTGGGTTGTGTAGGTTTCCTGGTGGAGGGGAGTAGTGCCTGTGTTCTAGTGGATGAGGCTGGATCTTGTCTTTCTGATGGGCAGGTCCATGTCTGGTGGTGTGTTTAGGGGTGTCTGTGACCTTATTATGATTTTAGGCAGCCTCTCTGCTAATGGGTGGGTTTGTGTTCCTGTCTTGCTAGCTGTTTGGCATAGGGTGTACAGCATTGTAGCTTGCTGGTCGTTGAGTGAAGCTGGGTCTTGGCATTGAGATGGAGATCTCTGGGAGATTTTCGCCGTTTGATATTACGTGGAGCTGGGAGGTCTTTTTTGGACCAATGTGCTGAACTTGGCTCTCCCACCTCAGAGGCACAGCCCTGACGCCTGGCTGGAGCACCAAGAGCCTGTCATCCACACGGCTCAGAATAAAAAGGAGAAAAAGAAGAAAGAAAGAAAGAAGAAGATAAAATAAAATAAAATAATTAAAATAAAAAATAAAAAATAATTATTAAAAAATTTTTTTAAATGTAATAAAAAATAAAGAAAGGAAGAAAGAAGAGAGCAACCAAACCAAAAAACAAATCCACCAATGATGTTTGCATAATTGGTTGTGCAGAATTCAGAGTATATAACATATCAGTTTACTAATGGGCATACCTCATTCAACAAAATGGAATAATGCTAAGGCTTATTGTATCTATACATTTTAAGTCAAATATCATTACTATTTAATAACATTTTACTAGTAATTAGAATTATTGCATTTTCATAATATGGTAAACCACTTTGGCTATTATTTCTCATTTCATCTTTGTAAAATGGCTATAAGGTATGCTCGGATTAGTAGTAATAGTCTTGATTTTATTGATGAAGAAACTGAATCACGAAGAAATCACAGACTAGAGATTTGCTCAAAACTGGGCCTTCATTGTATCTTCTGACTCATGACAATGTTCTTTTCTGAAGCCCAGACTGTCTTTTCACACACAATTGCTTGGTCTGTGAGGAGGAAGGTTTGGTTTGAAGGAGATTTAAAGTGCTTTAGCCTAAGTATCTAGTCTGCTAATGATACAAAGCTGCATTCCTCATCTCCCTCCCTAGAAACTTTCTTCAGGCCCTTAATAGGTTATTTATAAAATCAGGGTAACGTCTTCAGTATTGGTGATTTCCTTTTGCCTCTGGAGATCACTCCCAGGACAACGTTGCCTGGGTCACTCTGAAGAAATCACTGTAGAACACACTTACCTTTCTCCAGGTAACTCGGCTGTACTTGTCTATACATTTTAGTTTTCTACCAGCAAATCCATTAAAAAAAAATCATTTGTTTTTTTTTATTATGAAAGTATACATGCTTACTGAGGAGAATTTGGAAAATGGAGGAATTAAGAGGAAAATAATACTACTCAGAGACAACCACTCTAAACATTTTGCTGTTGCTTTATAGATAAACATGATATCAGTGAAAATTTCCCATATCATTAAAAATTCTTCAAAAAACCTCCTTCATTTTATAGGCTACCATGTGGTTTTATCATGATTAAAAGCTAATAACTGAACATTGTTGAACCAGTTTTTTTCTTATGAGTAATTTGCAAACATTCTTTTATATGTAAATCTGTACATCTCTAGTCATTTCCCAAGAATTGAACCCTAAAAGAGGGATTACTAGGTCAAGTAATGTTCAAAAAGGGTTGTGCAATCAACATTTTCACCAGCATCATTTTTTTTTTTTTTTTTTAAGGAACTCCTTTATTTATTTATTTATTTATTTATTTAATTTATTTATGGCTGTGTTGGGTCTTCGTTTCTGTGCGAGGGCTTTCTCCAGTTGCGGCGAGTGGGGGCCACTCTTCATTGCGGTGCACGGGCCTCTCACTATCGTGGCCTCTCTTGTTGTGGAGCACAGGCTCCAGACGCGCAGGCTCAGTAGTTGTGGCTCATGGGCCTAGTTGCTCCGTGGCATGTGGGATCTTCCCAGACCAGGGCTCGAACCCGTGTCCCCTGCATTAGCAGGCAGATTCTCAACCACTGCGCCACCAGGGAAGCCCCACCAGCATCATTTAAAGGTGCCCATTTCACCATATTGATTATTTGAGTGGGGTGAACCTTTGCCAACTCAGAACTATTATGTCATTTCTGTGTAAGTAAATGGGAATGACTTTTTAAAATTCTCATTGGTCATTTATATTTTTTATTTTTTGACTTGCATTTCATGGCTTACCTGTTTCATTCTCCTCTCCACCTAGCAGCCAAAGCAATCCTGTCCAATAAAATCAGATCAAGCCACTCCTCTGCTCAGAACCCTCCAGTGCCTTCCCATCCTACTCAGTAAAAGCCAAAGGCCTGCAAGACACCATGTGACCCAGCTTCTCTTATGTCTGGTTTTACTGCTTACTCATCCCTGCCTTGCTCACATTGTCCCCACCACACTGGTTTCCATTGTTTCCCCTGAACACACCAAGCATGTTCCTGCCTCAGGGTCTTTGCACTTGCTGTTACCCCTGGAGAAAATGACTTCCCTCAGACAAGACAAGCTGAGGCCTTTTCCATATGTCACCTCAGTGCAACCTGCCCTGTCCATTCTGTGTAGAATTGTACCTACGCTCCATGCCCCCCTTATTATCCCCTTTACCTTTTTTTTTCTCTTAGCACTAATTAAATGTAATATGCTGTATATTTTATTTATTTTGTTTGTGTGTCTCTTCTCCTCCCACAGGAAGGTAAATTCTGTGTGGGCAGGGATTTTTGTTTGGTTTTGTTCACTACTCTATCTCTAGGACCTACAGTAGTGCCTGGCATAGATGGGTGCTTAGTGAACATTTGTTGAATGAATGCCCTTTTCCACCTGAATGAAGTATTATTTTAGCATTTTGTGTCTGTTGCATCATATGAAAGAATCGCCCTCTGCAATTTCCTTGGGAAAAATTTTCCTGGGAAAATAGGGACAATTTTCTTATTCCAAACAATTGCATGAATGCTACTACATTCCAGATTTTTCCATTTTTTATTAAATATGAAAAAATTGTGCTTGTAGAAACCAAGGATTTCTACAATATGAATAAGTCCACTTCAGCTTCTTGTAGTTTTGTATGTTATTGTCCTGTGGAACTTGTTGAGGAATACAGATCACTGTGCCCCATTCTCTAGCAGAGAGCCAGTGCCTCCTCGTGTTTCCATGTTGTGGTTAGGACTGAGCACCCACAGTTTTTTTCTTTTGTAAAGAGGAACATGATTCTTTGATTTACTTATTGCATGATAGCCCTAAGGAAGGAACGAGGAAATCAGCTCTGACATTTATTGTAGGACTGCATAGTTAAACCCTGCTGTCTTTTGTCCTCACTGTCAAAGCTCAGGATGAAATGGTCCTCAGTGGCAAGTGGCTTTTATTTTGCTTTGTCCAGATATATCTCTTTTTTGTTTTCATTTAAGTAATAGGGTGGAGGGTAGAGTACCGAATTTCTGCCAATGACTAGCTCTGTGATTTTGGCATTTCTTTGGGCCTTCCTTAATTTACTAATTAGTTAAATGAGAGGACTGGGCCAGATGTTTCTTTCTGGTTCTTACATTCTGTGAGTGGTTGCATCTAGGGTTAACTGTTCTGTCCTTTGGGATACTCATATTTTCATTAGATAGATACTGAGTCTCTGATGTGGGCCAGGCATGAAGCCAGGCTTTTCAGATACGCATTAGGGAAGACAGATAGTTCCTCTCATGGAATTGACTGTCCTAGGGGAAGGCAGATAAATGAATATTTTATATCCAGGTTATGATAGATCAAGGTCAGGGATCCACAGAATTATATAACAGGATTGGCTAACCTGTGACATATTAAAATAATGAAAATAAGACAGAGCCATATATGTCACAAAGAGGTATCTGTATCAGACAATCTCCACTGTCCTTTCCCATAACTCCAGGTCTTAATGAATCTGATAACCATAGCTGGGACATTCTTTCTGACTGTGGGACTTAGACTATGTGTGTGTGTGTGCGTGTGCACACACGTACGCTATATTTGGTTGAAGTTTTAGGTAAGATAGCTATCATTTCATCTGTTGCTTTGATTTTGCTCTTGTTATTTTTGTTTTTTGATAATATTGTGTGTAAGTTGGGCTGTGTTTTATTTAAATGCTTCACAAGAAAACCTGTTCTCTTGATCAGTTTTAAAAATTACTTTATTCAGTTTAACAAAGTACTTTATGCGGTTTTATATTTAAACATTCAGTTTTAAAAATTATTGCTATCTATGTTTAGTTTTTATATAGAAATCAACTTTCAGATGAATGAGATTAATTGATAAATATGTAAGTTTTTATAGCGTGGGAAAATAGCTATTGCTATTATAGGGTTATGGTTGATTAGTTGGTAGTTCAGTGTCTGTGTAAAGTAGCAGGTGGCAAAGGTTATGCCAGAGGGAATTGAATAAGACTGAACTTTTAGAAAATTGCTTTTATGTAACTGCATTAGGATAGGCTAACTATTATAACAGAAAGCTCTCAAAAGATATAATGGCTCACACACAATAAAAATGTGTATCTTGTTCATATAACAGTATTTAGCAGGTAAACAGGCCTCATGGTTATTAGGGACCCAGGCTGATGGAGCATCTGTCTTCTTCAATGTGAGGCTTCAAAGGTAGCCTTAGAGTTGACGCTAGATACAAGGGAAAGAGCCTAGGGGAGCATGAATGGGAGGTTTTCATGAACTGGGCCTGGCAGTGGTGACATCTACTTTCATTCATAATCACACTGTCAGAGGGCCACACCTGACTGTGCGTGGGCAGGGATACGTAGCCTGGCTGTGGGTCCAGGAGAAAGAGGAGAACACCGATTTTGGAGAGTAGCTACCCATCTCTGCCATAGAATTGTTAGACTGTCACTGTAGACAGACTCTAAATAAATGTCTGCTAAGTTCTGACATTTGGCTAACACCGGGTTGATTCTTTGAGACTTGGCGTATTTTGGGTATAGCTAATGGTCCTTGTTCTTTCTACCAGTGGAGTGAAGATCTGTGTCATCAGAGAAGTAGGGGAGGAAAGGAAGCTACCGTTGCAGTACCTGTGAGCCCAGGCACTGGACTAGGTGCTTACATAGATGATTTCATTTAATCTTCACAATGACCCTAGAAGAAAGGTTTTTGTACCATGTTTTTTCCAGATGAAAAAAAGGGGTTTTGGTGATATTCCTCAGTTTCCATAATTGTAGAACTGATTTCAGAATCATTTAAGTTGATCAGTTGTCAGTGATAAATTTACATGATTTTTTTTTTCTTCTCTTTTGGGGTTATCGTCCAGTTTGACTTTGAAGGATCACTTTCCCCAGTCATTGCACCCAAAAAAGCAAGACCTTCTGAGACGGGATCTGATGATGTAAGCATTGTTTTTTCTTGCTAATAAAAATTAATCTGTGAGTATTATACTGGTCCCCCACACTTGTAGTGTTCCTGTTGATTTGCGTGTATTTCTAACACCTTTTACTTATTTTAATACTGAATGACAGCTATTTTGAAGGGCAAGACCTGTTACATTTTCTGTGGCTATTTATTCACTTTTGTCTTTAATGATCATCTAAAAATTACTAAACATACATAATGCTGTGTGATTTAAATTTGGGTTTATAGATGTTTTACTGCCAATTGATCACCTAAAGTGACAGCATTTGCCTTTTTAGGCAGTGTTTCTTTAATTTAGGTTTTCAAATGTATCAGATTCCATGGGTGTATTCTTGTTGTTTCAAAACATTCTTTTAAAATTGAGGTTTAATTTACATAAATGAAATGCTCAGATCTTAAATATGCAGTTTGATCAATTTTGACAAATGCACACTCGTGTAACCCACACTCCTCTGAAGAACAAAACATTTCCATCATTCCATAAAGCTCTCTTGTGCCATTTTAAATCATTTTTTTCTTCTCAAAGTGTCCACTGATTTGAATTCTGTCATATGTTAGCTTTGCAAGCTCTAGAACTTGATGTAAATGAAGGAATATAGTATGTAATCTTCGGCGTAAGGTTTCTTTCATTCAGCATAATGCTTTTGAGATTCATCCATGTTGTTGCAGATATCAGTAGTTTGTGCCTTTTTATTGGTGGGTAGTATGAATATACCATAGTTTGTTTATTCATTCTTCCACTGATGGATATCTAGCCCATTTCTGTTATTTGACTGTTATGTGTAAAGCTGCTGCCAACGTTCAGTAATAAGTCTTTGTGGACACATATTTTCATTTCTCTTGGCTAAATACCTAGCAGTGAACTTGTTGGGTCATTGCTGGTTCTCAGACTGGTTATACCATGTTAACACTGACGAGTAATATATGATTTGGCCAGTATTTGCTGTTAGTCTTTTCCTTTAACCATTTGGATGTGTGGAAAGCAGTTTCTCTAAGAGGTTTTAATTTGCCTTCCCTAATGACTAATGATGTTAGACACTGTTTCATATGCTTATTAGCTACTTACATATGTTTGTGTGAAGTTTCTGTTCAGGTGTTTTACGTATTTTTTAAATTGGATTTAAAAAATATTTATTAAGCTGTAGAAGTTCTTTATATATTTTAGATATGACATTCTTTGTCATATGTGTATTTGGGAATATTCTCTCCCAGTATGTGGCTTAACAGTGTCTTTTGGTGAGCAGAATTTTTTATTTTGGTTGTCTAACTTATAAATTTTTTACTTTTATGGTTGGTTCTATATCTGTTCCAAGAGTTTTTAAGTTAGAATAACACACTGTATTAAGCCTGACAAAAGCATCAGTAAATTCCAAGTTGTGACAAAACCATAGACCACATTCTCTCAACACAATACAATAAATCACAAGTAGAAACTAAAACACACTTAATACTTGTAAAGTGTAGCACAGTTTGAATATAAAATTCAGTTGACTGTTAGGCAGATTACTAGCGTCATCATCTTATAAACATTGAAAGATACATATACCAGCTGGATACAAGTAGACCTCTCCTCTTACTAAAACCCAAATCAATGTAGTGGTCCTTATACCTGCCTGTCTACACTTCCCACCTTTCCTTCTTTACTTTTGGCTCATAAGACATTGCCTAAGATAATCTTAAATTCTTCTCTCTCAATCTCTACCTAGGTGGTAGGATTTTTCTTCCAAAGTCTGTGCCCTAAAAGGGCGTGACTACATTTTTTCAAATGGATTTTAAAGGTGGCTTGTCTTAATATTTATTGCTGGCACCTGGAAACTGCTTAGCTATTTTAAGTGTTGGTTCTAATTTTCAGCATTGTGATTTTTCATATTATTAACAACTTAATGTGAAAATGGAACTTGAATTGTTTTAAGTGAATTTGATTTTCTTTTTTAATGATGACATTACAAGGAGGGATTATTTAAAAAGTTAATATCCTTTTTATTCTTCTCAGGACTGGGAATATTTACTAAATTCAGACTACCACCAGAATGTTGAGTCTCATCTTTTGAATAGATCTTTATGTTTGAGTCCTTTGGAAGTTTCACAGATGAAGGATGAGGATTTGTCACAGAATCTCAGTTTGGACTCTTCTACACTTCTTTTCACTCACATACCTGCAATTTTTTTTGTTCTTCACCTGGTCTATGAGGAGCTTAAGTTGAACACTCTAATGGGAGAAGGAATTCGTTCACTTGTTGAACTTCTCGTTCAGTTGGCAAGGTAAATGTTGTTTGTAGATTAGAAACTTCAAGAGGTCGTTAGCTGACTTGATCTTAGCCATGAATATCATATAGGAAGCTTGTGAATAAATTTCTGAAATCTACCGTCTCGACAAACCACAGCATCTTCTATAAACCACAGAATTGTTTGGAGGTATCCACTGTGTAAGGGCCTGTGGGCCATGCTGGGGTTGCTGGTCTTTGTCCTAAGATGAGGGGGAAGACACCAGAGTGTGTTACGCGGTGAGGATGACCTGCTCAGCTTTCCTTTTGACACGATGACTGTGGTGAAATGTCTGTAATGACACCTGCTGTTTTCGTAGTAATGCCTATGTCCAGATAGCGTTTACAGCGAACAAAATCGTAATTTACATGTAGGAATTGTCGAAGTAGGTATTACAGTCCCTGTTTCAGCGATGAGGAAACTTGCTCAAGTTTGTTTCTAAGAACAGGTGTCGTCTGCTAGTTCTGGGCTGTCTTTGCTGTTCCTTTGTTGTCTCAGTCTGTGGTCTTCCCCGTCTTTCAGGCTCTCGTAGTGGATCCATAATAAGATTGTTCTGATAATACTTTTAAAAGGCTTTCTAGCACCTTGGGTTTGGCACTGAACTGGGAAGGTCATACTTAGGTGTTATTTGAGCCTTTGTGACCCTTGGTGATAAAGAAAGTTAACTTTGAATCAAAATGCCAACCTCTGCGTTAAGGTTGTAGTATGTTTTCTAATTTCTGTTATCTTCCTTGAGATACTGTAATTCTTTTCTGAGACATGGCAGTTTTAATTGATGGTCAGTTTCTCTTAATGACAAATCATTACTATGATGAAAATACTTTTGTAATGAAATGATTTTCAAACCCTAATCATGGCTCTCTGAAACAGGTGACATTTGTAAAGTGTTTTACATTTTGTAAAGTATTTCTCACACATATTATCTTATTTAATCTTAAAAACTTGAGAGTGAGTTAACTGGTGTTTCTCCATTTTCTAGAAGAAAAAATACTGAGATTCATAGAGTTGACTTGCTGACGATCACACAGCTAATAAATTAAAAGAGGAGAAAATGGACCACAGTGTTTTCACAGTAGTTTTATCCACAAAATTCATCTAGCAAAAGGAGTTTGGGTTCCATTTGTCATACTGGGCACTTTAAAGTCCAGAAATAGAATACAGAGGCTCTAGATCTGGTTGTCTTCTTTCTCATAAGTAAATTCTTTTAATTGAAAAGTTCAACTGATGAGTCCTTCTAACTCTTGGGAGGAAAATGCTATAATACCTTCCTTATTATTTCTTTTTTATATGTTCTTATTGTTTTAGGGACTTAAAATTGGAGGCTTATGTAGATCATTACTATAGAGATTACCCAACACTTGTCAGAACTACTGGACAAGTGTGTACAATTGATCAAGGTAAGTGTGCTGTTAAAGGTTTTCTGAACAATGTAGTGACATTTGCTTGTATTTTTCTTGGTGAAGAGCAGAGGATATATTTCTTACCATTAGCCTCTAAATCAGGGGCAGTGTCTTTCCACTAGGCAGATTTTAGTTTGTAGTGTTTGATCTCTGACTTGTAGTAAGCCATAATATCTTCAGTGTAGGGGGAAAATGTTACTCGTCCCTAAGTTTCTGCCCTGCAAAAGCTTCGAGCTTCCGGTGCCAAGGGTGCTTTGCTGTCCTGCGCTGCCCAGTTGGTAGCCACCTGCCATGCGCTATTTAAGTTAATTATATTACAAATGCAGTTCCTCAGTTGCACTGGCCACGTTTCAAGTGCTCAGTAGCCACATGGGGCTAGTGGTTGCCATATTGGACAGTACAGATACAGAACATTTCCATAACCACCGTACTGTCTTAGACCCTGAGTTAAAGCGACTCAGGATTGGGGCCCAGTTGTTAAAACAGAGCACAATCCTGGGTGTCTTGTCTGTTTTCTCATCTTTAGGGTTAGGGCAGAAATTTTTGGTTAGATTCTTTATATGCCTTGAACACAAGAATTTTCTACATTTCCTTCCAGCATTGGATAAAATATTAGTCAATTAAATTCCACATATTATAATATGGTCAGTTACTTACTGTGGCAGAAAACGTGAAGCATTTTGGAGACTATGGAAAAATGTTATTCTGATTGTTTTCAAATGATAGGTATTGTTGATTATTTTTCCTTTAGAATAAAACAGTATTGTATTAATGTATCTTTATAAAATTTATCTAATTTTAAAGGACAAACAGGATTTATGCATCATCCATCATTTTTTACTTCTGAGCCACCAAGTATTTATCAGTGGGTGAGTTCTTGTCTGAAGGGTGAAGGAATGCCACCCTATCCTTACCTCCCTGTCATCTGTGAAAGAAGCAGACTTGTAGTCTTGGTATGTATTCAAAGTGTTGCTGAACTTGTTTGTTTTTTTCTTTTTCTCTTTCAGTATAATTTTTTAAATTATCATACAGTTAAATTAACTTTTTTTTTCATTTTGTGTATAGCTCTGAGGATCTCAACAAATGTAGAGTTCATGTAATCACCACCATAATTAGGATTCAGAACAGTTCCATCACCCCCCCTCAGAAAATTCCCTCATGCTTTTGAGATTCATCCAAGTGTTGCTGTATCAGCAGTTCGTTGCACTTAATTGCTGAGTGCCAGCTATACATTGTGTGGATATATCACATTGGTTTATCCATTCATCCATTGAAGATATTTGGGTTGACTCTAGTTGTTAGCAATTATGAATACAATTGCTGTAAACATTCATGTCCAGGTTTTTTGTATGAACAAAAGTTTTCATTTCTCTAGGGTAGGTACCCAGAGGTGTGATTGATGGCCATATAGTAGGTATATATTTAAGATTAATATATTTATATTTAGGAAACTGTAAACTGTTTTTCAGAGTATATGTACCATTTTACATTTCCACCATCAATGTGTGAGAGTTCCAATTTCCCTGCATCCTGCTCAGTGTTTGGTATTGTCATGATTTGTAATTTTTGTCATTCTGATAGATGTGTAGTGATATCTCATTGTGGTTTTAATTTGCATTTTCTTAATGGCTAGTGATATTTTGAATATTCCTAGATATGAGGTTTTGTCAGATATATGGATTTCAAGTATTCTCTCCTGTAGTTTGTCATGTTCCGTTGTTCTCTTAATGTTTCCTTTGTGAAGCAAAAATGTTTAATTTTGATGAAGCCAGTTTATCCAGTTTTTTCTTTTATGGATTGTGCTTTTGGTGTCATGTCCATAAATTCATTGTTTAGGTCACAAGGATTTTCTCCAGTTTTCTTCTAGAAGTTTTACAGTTTTATGTTTTACATTTAGATCTATGATCCATTTTGTTAATTTTTATAAGATGTGATGTTTATGTTGAGATTTTTATTCCATTTGGATGGTCAGTTCTTTTAACAGCATTTGTTGAAAGCACTATTCTTTCTCTTTTGCACTTTTGTTACAGATCAGTTGACCACATTCTTGTGGGTCTGTTTCTAGACTTTTTATTCTGGTCCATTGATCTGTGTTGTGGTCCACACACTCTTGATTACTGTAGCTTTATAGTAAGTCTTAAAATTGGTTAGTATGACTTTTCCTTCCATTACTTTTCTTTTTCAAAATTGTTTTAGCTATTTAAATTCCTTTGCCTTTTCATTTAAACCTTATAATCAGCTTGTTCATAGCTACAAAAAATCCTACTTGAATTTTTAAAAATAAAATAATTTTTATTTTTAAAAATTAATTCATTTTGTTAATACATAGTTAATCCAAGATCAGACCTTCAAATAGAACCAGAGGGTGTTGGCAAAGGTGAGTTCCTTCACACTCCTTTCTCTTGGTCCCCCTACTGGAGTAGCCTGCCTACAGGTCTTTTGTGGACCTTTCTGGAGTTGGAGTCTTCCCAGAATTAGAGGAGAACCAGATCTTTTGTTTCCTCTCCCAAATGTCACTGGAGTATATGAACGTCCTTGCTCCCCACCCATCTTTTCCTTTACTCTGCATTGTTTTACTTCATGTTGAGAAAGGCTTCAGAACCCCCTGTGGCTCTGAAATTGACATGCAGAATGGTAATTCTGCTTTTTTTAAAAAAAATGCTGATAAAATATACATAACATAATATTTATTATTTTAACTATTTTTAAGTGTATAATTCAGTGGCGTTAAATACATTCACAGTGTATTAAGAGCAGCTTAATTCCAGAACTTTTTCATTCCTTGCTGCTTGTGTGGAAACATTCAGGTGAAATCACCAGATATATTGGTCCTGTCCAACTCTGCTGAAATGGGTTAGACTCAGTGTTACATCTACCCAAAAAGGAGCTAGAGAAATATGGATAAGCCAGAGTTGTTCAGCCTCCAAGTTAATAGTAGTCAATTTGTAGATATTCATATTATATCTTTGTTAGATATGATGTCAGCTAGCTTCAGGAATATATCATTTGCAGTGCTTGTATTGGTTTAGAATGCAGGACTTGATCCTCCAGCACTGTGATGAAATTTTAATAAGATCATGCTGCTACTTTGTTTCAGAAAAAAAAAAAAAAAAAGCTGCAGGCATAGATCTTAGCGGTAGTAGCAAGTATTCAAACGAGAACTTTGAAGGCTGAAGCAAAGAAGAGTTAGGCCTAGAGGGTTAGAGAGTTAGGGTGTACCTCACCAAAAATGACCCAAATGTCAATCAGTGTATAAGTAGATAAACAAAGGTTGGTGAATCTGTATGATGGAATACTCCTCAGCAGTAAAAAGAAACAAACTACTGATACATGCAGTAACGTGGATGAATCTCAAAGGAGTGCTGAGTTAAAGAAGTAGGGCACAGAAGACTACATGTTCTATGACTCCATTTGCATGACATTGTAGAGTAGGCAGAATTTAGGGAGAGAAAAAAGATGCGTTGTTTCCACTGCTTGGTGTAGGGGAGGGAGTGGATTGACTCCAAGGGGCACCAGGGAACTTTTTGGTGTGATGCAGGCATTCTGTATCGTGACTGTGGTAGTGGTTATATGATTGTATAACATTTGTCAAAACACAGAGCTGTACATTTAAAGTGGGTGAATTTTCCTATATGTAATTATGCCCCAGTAGTTTAAAAAATAATGTTAACTTTCTCCTTATGCAGAGTATTGCACTCTACATACTTGGTGATGAAAGTTCTGTTTCTGATGAATCCTCACAGTATTTATCCAGAATAAGTATAGGTAAGTCAGTCTAATGTTAAGCTTCCCCAAACAAATTTTTATAGATGTTGATATCAGAGTTGAAATAAAAAAAATTAAAAATCTTCTAAGTGTACTTTAGAGGCCATGTCTTGCTTCATTTTAGAGGTGACATAATTGCACCGTTTTAGTCTGGAGTCCACATCTGACTTCTAGAGACCAAGTTTGCTTAAAATCTAAGAAATTTTACATTTTCAGTGTGCCTAAGGAGGACTGTTTTAGCCCCAGGGAAATGATTATACTTTCCAGCCTGCCAGAGTACTGCTTATTATTTTTTAGCAGTTGTTTATTAATGAATTTTTATTTGCAAATGTTTTCTACATGTTATGTGTTTTCTTTACCAGGATAACTATCAAAATAAAGTTTCATTTTGTTTTAGCCCCACAGAAGTCACAAGCAGAACAAGAGGAGAACAGGTGACTTTTATTCAGATTGTGCTTTTACACAGTCTGTTTAATAACCTCATGTTTAATAACTTCATGTTTGTTCTTTTATAGGTTTAGTTTCAGGCATTCTACATCAGTTTCTAGTCTAGCTGAGAGATTGGTCGTCTGGATGACTAATGTAGGTAAGGTGGTCTTTGTTACTTTTCATGTGTCTTTGAAATCCTTTCCCTGGACTCTCCTTGCTAAGTAGGCCCGGCGTCCTCAGAGCTCACTAGAGCTGGAAGGCGTGAGAAGGGAGGGCCTCTCGCTCTACAGAAGGATCCCACAGGATCGAGATCATGGCCCGTCAAGCCACCCTTCCTTTCCCTGACAGTCTCACAGCTTCCCTATACTAATATCTGGGCTATCAGAAATGAGTATTTCTGGCAAAATCTAAAAGTAATGTGTAAATATTTCAGGGTATGCTTTTGAATGATACAGGCCAGGGATTTTATGCACCAAGAGGCAGATTCACCTGGGACAAGGGAAAGGAAGGAAAAGAGTTTATTCTCTCTTCCTAAGCCTGTGCCTTTAGGTTTTAAGCTGAGTAAAATACTAAAATTTCCTATAAAAATGAACTAAAATTTTTTAAAAATATTACTGATATGAAAATGTAAAAAATGAGAATGTTGTAGAGTAGTATGTTAGAAAGTAATGCTTTAATGAATATTACAGGATGTTTCTGAATTCTTATTTAAAGAATGTTCTAAATGACTTAGTTTTCCACTGTTCTTTTTTGCGTGCTTCCTTGACAATTCCAATAATTGTCATATAGTATTACAGATGAGATACTTATGCTGAAAAATGAGTTCTATTCATTTGTATATTACATAGTATTTAATAAAAGTGTTATTCTCAAATAAGGTAATATTTTTACCTCAATAATTAATCAACTTTCTATATTAATAAATAATGTATAATATTATAAAATTTAGAAAATTATTACAGAAGAAATTAATTAACCTGAGGATTTGAAGTTTTTTTAAATGAAATATGGTATACATATAAGAGTGTATAAAATGTATTTAGAGAATAATAATAAAATCAACATTGATGTCCTGGTGACCCACCATTAGAAATAAAACATTGCCAGTGTAGTAGAAAGCCCTGTGGATCTGCTCCTGCATGGCATCCTTTTCTCATACACCCATCGCTAGAGGTAAAGTACCTGTACAGTACCCTGCCTAAATTTTGTATTACCTTCTATCAATTTTTTTTGAGTTTTATCACTTCATATATTGCTTAGTGTTGTATGTTTTTTAACTTTATGTAAATAGATATAAATATAAACATGTTTTTTTACTATCTTATTTTCTTCACTCAATATTATTATTTAAAGATTCATCCATGTTGACTCATGTAGCAGAAGATCATTCATTTTCACTGCTGTATGATCTACTGCTTGAATATATCACAACTTATTTATCCATTCTATTGATGGTAGCAATTGGGCTCTTTCCTCCCTTCCCTTTTTTGCCATAATGAAACATTACTAATGAATATTTTAATGCTTATGCCCTGGTGCCATGTGCACAACTTTCTGTATGTCTGTTGATGGGGGTGGACCTAACTCTACAGGCTGAATGTTTTCCAAAGTGGTTGGACCCGTATACACCACCACTGGCTGTGGAAGAGAATTACTGTTGCTCTACATGGTTACCAACGCTTGGTATCGATTGACTTTAATATGTGTCTGTCAAATGAGTGTGAAATTTTATTTTCTAGTGGTTTTCATTTGCATTTCCCTGATCACTGATTGGGTAGAGCATCTTTTCATATGTTTATCGACCATTTGCGTTTCCTCTCAGGGAAATGTCTTTTTGTCCTTTGTGTTTTTCCTGTTGGATTGTTTGTCTTTTTCTTAAAGTTTTTAGGAATTTTTTGTTTAAAACGAAACTTTTATACTAATCCCTGCGGTCAAGACACTGGTCTGGTAGTAAGATGAATAAAATCAGTTTCTTGCTTATTTGTTAGGACAGAGTTTACTAACTTCACTCAGAGAATAATTGGGACAGTGGTAAGTCTAAGTGAAAAATTTTCTCCCTCGCTTTCACCACAAGGTTTCGCTTTAAGAGACTTGGAAACTCTTCCCTTTGGAGCTGCTCTTCCCGTCAGAGATGCGATTTATCACTGTCGGGAGCAGCCCGCTTCAGACTGGCCGGAAGCTGTTTGCCTCCTGATTGGGCGTCAGGATCTTTCCAAGCAGGCCTGTGAAGGAAACTTGCCCAAAGGGAAATCTGTGAGTATCAGTATGGAAAGTCCATATTCAGATTTAGCCTCAATAAAATCAGAGTAGAAATGTTCTCCATTTTCCTTAGAAATGTTCTCCATTTTCCTTGAAGTCTTTTTGCAAGTGTATATATCAGATTATCTTTTATATTAGGTGCTAGATACGGTGTAAAATTGGACGAATCTTATTAATTGTAAATCGAACATGGGAACAGATTTGGTGAGTGCTCTGTTTTGCCTGGACCTTTCTGTGCCTTGAGTCGGGACAAGTGCCGAGTCAGTAGAGCCGCTACCATGACTGATTCCCTACTTGTCCCATGTTAGTAATTAACTACTTTGTAATTATTATGTGGAAATAGGGAGAGCACATAATGTCCTGAATTTGAATAAATTATAACTATTTTCTCCTTCATACCTTTTTGATGTGTTACATTTCTTAAATTTAACCTTTTACATAGGTGTAAGTATATCTTTAATCACATAAAACTGAAGCCCCGGGAAAAAGATTTTTTTGCAGGGGGGCACTAAAGTTGTTTAGAAGCTGTCTTAATGTTATCCCTCCTCAAACAGTGCCCTCCATCAATGTTCAAATCTGTTTTTTTAAGAATGGGTTCTAAGACCCTACAAATAGAAAGTGAAATATATCGTTATCCTCCTTTTTTTTTAAACATCAGCCTCTTTTAAAACTTAAAAATGGAACTTTTAAAACTTCTTCTAGAACTCCAGTTAACTTAAAAAAAAAAAATGGTAGCACTGCATTTACTCTAAGGATCAAGGAGGATTCAGGGATGGTTATTCCACCCCTGGTGACTTTGGTCCTTTATGTCTCTGAGAAAACAGTGCAGATTTGGCTCATCTCTTATTAACCTTTGAACCAACACATAATAATCAATACACTGTAACTGTTCATAATCCACATTAGATCTTAGGCTATTAACGCTTCTTCAGGGACTGTTACCAAAATTTATTCCCAACATCAGAGTTGTATAATGAATCTGTGACAGAAGCAGTTTCCATGGGGGATCCCATCTCCAGCAGGGTTGTACCAGCACATCTGTCTTTTAATCTGCACTGAAATAACAACTCTTAGTTGAATTAGCATTTGTCTTGTTTTAAACAGAAAACCAAATTTTTTTTTGCTAATAATATGGTTATCTTTACCTTGACCAAGATAAGTCTTTAGCATTTAGACCTGTTTTCTTACTGTGAATGAGAACATCATTAGCACTAAAGCCAAATGGTATTGATAATTATTCATCTATATTTATAAGTCATTTTAAGTAATTCTGGCTAAATTCAATTTGTTCAGTTATTTGAGGTTACATTTTATAACTCGTCTCAAATTTATCAGCTATTTGGGTCTATATCTTACTGCTAACTCACCTATGAGAATGTAGTTTCTTTTAAAATTAGGTATTTCATAGGAATTATAATAAATTTTTATCAACTAAAGTCAGACTGATTATCTAGTCATATCTACCTTTATTCTTTTTTCAGGCTAATGTCGCTTCCACATTAAATGTTGCAAAACTTCAACATTTCACCTAGGAGTTAATCTTTTGTGAAAGGAGTTGAAACTCTGAGAGAAAATGAGATTTCTGCTATTAACATCTATCTTAAAGTCTGACTGAATTATTTGGACTGGGAAGGCTCACAGTAAAGTACATGCTGAGCTTATGAGGACAGAATGATAAGCAAGGAATTAACCTTCCTCACTTGTTTTGCTTCATTTAATCCCTTTCTTTTAAGAAATATAGTTGGAACATACTTAGGGAAAAAAAAAGGTGAAAACCAACCATGATTTATTCTATTTAAAGTACGGAAGTGAGAAAGTGTTGTCTGACCTCCTCCAGACCTTGGTTTATATCCTTCCAGGTTGTTTTCTTCTGCTTCTATTAACTAAAGACAGTATTTAAATTGGTGTTGGTTCTTTAGTGCGTGGGGTTAATATTCTGTTTGCAGTAATTTGTGTCCTTTTCGGAATATTTAGGATATAGTTAGATTTTTACAATTTATTTAGAATATATCTTTCAATGGAATCAGCCTCCCGACTCTTGTCGTAAGTTGAAAGCTTTCCCCTTGGCTCAGTAAAGAATGTTTCCAAGTGGGCAATATAATTATACTTAAAAAAAAAAAAAAGATTTTGGGGCTTCCCTGGTGGCGCAGTGGTTGAGAATCTGCCTGCCAATGCAGGGTACATAGGTTCGAGCCCTGGTCTGGGAAGATCCCACATGCTGCGGAGCAACTAGGCCTGTGAGCCACAACTACTGAGCCTGTGCGTCTGGAGCCTGTGCTCCGCGACAAGAGAGGCCACGATAGTGAGAGGCCCGCGCACTGCGCTGAAGAGTGGCCCCCGCTTGCCGCAACTAGAGAAAGCCCTCGCACAGAAACGAAGACCCAACACAGCCAAAAATAAAAAAATAAATAAATAAAAATTAATCAATTAAAAAAAACAAAGATTTTTAGGTTAGAGTCCCAGTATGTATTGGGAACCCAATCCAGCCCTGCTTTGGAATATATTTTTTCTCTGCACTGATGTAGACTTGGTACCTCATCCTGTGTATCCTCATGTTCAGTAAGTGTGTGTTGGCTGGTTTTTAAATTAGTTTTACAACCTAGTCTGTTACTCAGGTGCTCTCATCAGATGTTCCTTCAGGAACAGAAACTGAGGAGGAAGATGATGGCATGAATGACATGAATCAGGAGGTGATGTCGCTAATATGGAGTGAAGACTTAAGGGTGCAGGATGTGCGAAGGCTTCTTCAGAGTGCGCATCCTGTCCGCGTCAATGTGGTGCAGTACCCAGAACTCAGTGACCACGAGTTCATTGAGGAAAAGGAGAACAGGTAAAGGAAAACATTAACTGCTGTAATTTAAGTAAAAATTTAAATAAAAAATTAAGTCCTGCCTCATTTTGTTCAACTGTAAGAATAGGCATGACTGTAGCATTCACACCTCACAGAGTTTCTCTGGGAATCAAGTGGGTCATTTCTACACGGTGCTTAGAACACTGCCCAGTACATAGTAAAGCTCAATGCAGCTAGCGATTATTATCAGAGTTCATTGATTCTATGATGCTGATTTTTTTTTTTGTACCTTTTACTATTTCTGAAATCAGATTATGTCTTTCAGTCTGTAGGTGTTTGTAGGTGTTATGGTTTAAATGGCAGTGTTTTTTCTTTTTTAGTACCTCCTGAAATAGTGCTGCATCTTAAAATCAGTGGCATCTTAAATGGAAGGGGGGGATATACTGTTTTTGTTTTCACTATTATAATTTTGTGGATTATGTATAATGTTTCTGCTAAACATGTTATGGAATGTAGTCTGCTGGCCTGATTCTAAAGTTGCCTGATTTTAAATTAATGTGGGGCAGTGTTCCCAAAGAATCTTAGGACAGCAAAATTTTCCTCACCAATGAACTAGAAAAGCAGCTATATATATTTACAGTTAGGGAGAGAGGGTGCTTGTGAATAACTTTGTCTGCAGAGAGAATTTCAGCCTCTAGTTAGCCTCAGAAGGAGGAGGGATATTTCTGTGTCTTCAGATATGACTTGTGTTAAGTGTTTCCTGGTTATGAACGCCCCTACTTCCACAGTTTCTGTTTGATGCCATTTATTTTAACGTAGAAACAAATTAAAAAGTAGTGTATTAGTTTCAAAGTATAGCCTGTAGGAGCCATTTTAACCTTGAACGTAGTTGACATATAGAACTATTAGTCCTGTAAGTCCCCACCATCAAGTAAATGAAACTCCTTCTGTGTTCCCTGGAGACACCGTGAAATCCACTGACCTCCAAAGTAGGGACTTCCTTTTTCACCTTGTGTGCAGGCCATGGAGGTGGCACCTGGGCTGTATTCACAAAAAGGATGAGAGGAGGATCCCAGCTAAACTGATAACAGCACAATGAGGAAACCCAACAAATACGATGTTTTCCTCCGAGAGGGTTAGCATCGTTTAGAGTAGAATTATAGGTTTTACTTTTTGAATACTTAGGGAGAGTTGGCTTGGTTTATAGAACAGCTGGTTTTAATTCAAAGCAAATATGAAACAGAAGAAAGAAATGTGTCTCCCCTTTAGAGTTTCTGATGGGAGTAAGAGTATTACAATGAGAACAACCGTGTTTAGATGACTCACTCAAGACTTTGTATGGATTTACTTTGATGTGGCTTCACCTTGCACCGCACTGCTGCTTTTGAAATACTTGCCTACAGATTACATTCCAGTTTTTTTTTTGTTTAAAATTTTTTCACATGTTGGTTTTAATTTTAATTATAGATTGCTCCAGTTGTGTCAGCGAACTATGGCTCTTCCAGTAGGACGGGGAATGTTTACCTTGTTTTCCTACCATCCTGTTCCAACGGAGCCATTGCCTATCCCTAAGTTGAATTTGACTGGTATGTTAAATTCTGGGCTCAATGAGAAAGGAAAATGGGTATATGTTTAGTGGAGTTCTTTAGAATCATTGTAGTTAAAACCAAAGAAATGCTCTATCCCCCGTGATTTTAAATATTGTTAATAGCTACTGTAGTGATTATTGTTAATAGCTACTGTAATGGTTATCAAAGCTCAAATAGCAAATCAAATTAAACATTGAGGGAAGTAGAATATAGCCCATTACTAAATTTTGTTTTTAATGAGACCATTTCAAGATATAAAAAGGCACTTGGGGAGGTTTAGAAAGATACTATTGAATGGTGAGATTATTGAACTTTAAATAATCTTAAAGTCAATATGTAAAAATATTTAGTCTTAAAATATCTTGTTATGTCTTAGTATGAATAGATGATGCTTGTACAAAAACAAGAAAATATACTAAGCAAAAAGAAAAAATGGTCACTCATAGTAGTCCCAACTTGTTAAGAGTTCACTAGTGTTAAATAACACTTTGGTTTATTTGTTTCCCAATTTTATTTCTCCATTTTATAATTTTATATTTGTTTATCAGAAAATTTAAACCTGTTTTAGAAATTGTTTTAAAAAATTTACTGTATAGTGAGTGAGCATCCTTTTATATCTAGCATATTTATGTGTACAATTACGTATATGTACTTTATACACATTTTTAATCAACAACATCATTTTTATTTGCTCCAGAATATTTCGCTTAATGGAATATAGTTTATATAAACCACCTGGTATTTTTGGAAATTATTGTTTTTTGCCATTACAAAGGTATTGTTGGGTTATATTTATCTTATTTATTTGGGATAATTGCTTAGATAGAACTCCTAGGGCAGCAAGATTTTAAGACTGATGTAACATTTTGTCAAATTTCCTTTCTGGTTGGTTACATGAGTTTTTACTTCTGCCAGATATAAGGGTACTTATTTCCCAGCGTTACTGATTATAATGGGTTTTATAGTGCACGTCCACCTGATCTGATTTGAATGTATACTAATATGACAGTTGTATACAGTTGAAATTGTTATTGAAAATCCCTTAAAGTATATAGTATATGTGACCCGTACAAAACGTATGTATGATACATACAGTAGTGTATAGGATATAGTATATGCAAATACCATTCCACCATATTTTGTTACATAAGTAAAAAACCCAGGGTCCCACTGAGATTTGTAAAGAGCTTGTGTTTTTAGCAGCATGCAGAAAATGAGATCGGCTAGTGAAGAACACATTCCCGTATCCTATATCACACATTTTCTGGAGCCATAATCTCACTGACAGACAAGCAAACAGAGTTACCTTCAGTATTTTAATTGTTCTCTCTCTTAGAGATAAAACAGCTATGGCAGAATCAGAACAATTAGTGAATCTTGATGGAGGGTGCTGTGTATAGGTGTTCATTTTATTAGTCTTTTAACTGAGTGTTTTCATATAAAAGGTTTGGGTTAAAAAGAAAATCTCATGCAAAATTGGCAAATGTTAAAATGTATTAAATCTGGGCGGTAACGCTTGGGTGGATGTTAAAAAGTAAATGCATGAATCATTGTCTCTTTTTTTTCTGAATGCGTTTAAATTTGCATGATTTAAAATGTATTTATGACATTGATGCAAAGTTTTATACTTTTAGTCATTCTGGTAGGATGCCCTCCCAGACCAGCACCCCCCCCCCTCCAAAAAAAAGATGATCTTGTTTTAATAATAAATTCATTTAGGAAAAAAATGTTCACTTGAAATAGTTCCTTAACTGACACTGGTTTGGCCTGTTGTGCTTTTGTATGTAATTATTCTTATTGAAGAAAATTTGCTTTACCCTTTGCCTTTTATTTTCTCTTGTGTATAAATATTATGTCTTATGCATATGTTGAATTGTTGTTTTAGAAATTTTACTTGCTTTTTCATTATTAATCTCTCTGCCCTTTTTGAGAAAGTAAAAGTATAACTCATGAACTTGTCACCAGTGTGGTGCTATCACGGACCAGCATTTGAGTTAGCTCTTAGGTACAAAAAGCAAGTGGTAAATACAAATATATTTTATTTTATGCTTGTGTCTGTGTATGTGTGTGTATGTGTATATAGACTACAAACAAGACACTGTGCATCTAATTAAAATTTACATAACTTTCAGAACTCCTTTAAAACCATATTTTCAAACCTCTAGCAAACTGTATAACTTTATGCAATACAGTAAGTCCCCTACGTATGAACGAGTTCAGCTCCGAGAACACGTTCATAAGTCCAATTTGTTCGTAAGTCCAACAGAGTTAGCCTAGGTACCCAACTAACACAATTGGCTACACTGTACCAGCTACATCACTGCTGCTTTTATGCTTGCTTCTGGACATCCTGGGCTTGAAATAAAGATACTGTACTACTGTACTCTATATAGTACCGTACAGTAAAGTACACAGAAGCACAACCACTTGTAGAGGATGCACACAGGTGACAGCGTACACCAGACGCGTGAACTAACTTACGTGATTGGACACGCAAACGCACATTTGCATCTTTGAAAGTTAGCAATTTGAAAGTTCGTATGTAAGGGATTTACTGTATTTAGAATATTTATTTTAAATATTCATCCATGACTTGAGCTAATACAGAATATTAAAAATATAGAGATAATTCAGTATTTGCAGGTACACCGTGTAGTCAAAACACTCAAGAAAAGGCATTCAAAGAGAACATAGCATCATGAACATTTGATTTATACTGTTCTTAAATAAGTTGACCACAAATTTAAATTTAGTGAATACTCTTTTATGGTTCACTGGGTAACTCAAGTGTATAAAATGTTTTTTATATAGGTATCTTTGAATGCAGTTTGGCATTTTTACCAATAGCTTGTAGTTAGATTTCTATATCATATAGAGAGATGTATAGATAAGAGATGGAGCAAATTTATAAAGCTCCTTGTCTTTTTTAAAAATATCATTTTTCCGTAACGTCCAGAGAAAAAGATGGGATGGCACATTTGAAATTAACATCATTGTTGTCAATCACATGTTGGAATTATTATTCATGTAGTTTGTGATGTTAATTTTCATTTTATTTTTCAGTGAGCTTCCTGCTGTTTGAAAGAAAGATTTCAAAGCAGTGGGTATCCTAATCAGATCTGTACACAGTTAAATTGGTATCAGTTATCTTATTATAGTCCCATATATTTTAGCAGAAAGGACAGTGAATTATTTTATACAGTTAAGGTTTTTCCACCTTGCATCAAGTTTGACTCACATGTATAAAACTTTAAGTATGCGTAGTAACCTAACATCATTCCAGGTATTATGGGGTTAAGGGTATTGAATGTAGAAAAGTGATCTCTGTTCTCAGAGAATCTAAATGTAACAATTTTGGTTTCTGAATTTTTGTTCTCTCAGTTTTAAATTTTGTTTGCCTCAATAGGGCGGGCACCCCCTCGGAACACAACGGTAGACCTGAACAGTGGCAACATCGATGTGCCTCCCAACATGACCAGCTGGGCCAGCTTCCATAACGGCGTGGCTGCCGGCCTGAAGATAGCCCCTGCCTCCCAGATCGACTCAGCCTGGATTGTCTACAATAAGCCCAAGCACGCCGAGTTAGCCAATGAGTACGCTGGCTTCCTCATGGCCCTGGGTCTGAACGGGCACCTTACCAAGCTGGCTACTCTCAACATCCATGACTACCTGACCAAGGTGAGGACTCGTGCTGCCAGCTGCTGGCATTGCGCCTCCCCTGGGCTATTACAGCAGCTCCTAGTTGTTCTGTTTGCTCTTCTTCAATCTTGTACCTCGAGGTGCATTCTTCTCATAGCAGGCAGAGAAATCTTTCTAAAGTGTGAATCGGAATATATCCCTTCCCTGGTCAAACTGTTCAGTGATCTTCCATTGCTCTTAATGTACATTCTAGGAGCCTGTGTGATCCTACTCACTTGCCCAGCCTTACTTTGTGCTTCTCTTTTCCTTACTCCCTATGCTCCAGCCATAGAGACTGATTGTATGAGCTCCTTGGCAGACCAAACTCTTTCTCTTGGCATAAACTTTTCCACTTCTATGCCAAAGAAGTTCACCCGTATGAAGTACACAATTCAGTGGTTTTGATTATATTCACGGAGTTGTGCATCCATTACCACTGTTAATTTTAGAACATCTTCATCACCCCATGAAGGAACCCCCTACCTAGTAGCGGTCGCTCTCTGTTCCCCTTTCCCTCCAGCCCCTGGCAAACTGCTAATCTACTTGCTGTCTCTATGGATTTGCCTACTATGGACATTTCATATAAATGGAACCAAACAATATATGGTCTTTTATGACTGGCTTCTTTTGCTTACTGTAATGTTTTCAAGGTTTGTCTATGTTGTACCATGTATTAGCACTTCATTCCTTTTCATTGCTGAATAGATATTCATTGTATGGATATACTGTATTTTATTTTTCCATTCATCAGTTGATGGATACTTGAGTTATTACTACTTTTTGACTATTATGAATAATGCTACTATGAACATTTATATACACATTTTTGTGTGGATGAATGTTTTCATTTCTCTTGGGTATATTCCTAGGAGTGGAATTGCTGTGTCATATGGTATCTCTTTGTTTTAAAGTTTGAAGAACTACCAAATTGTTTTCCAGAGTGGCTGCACCATTTTGTAATCCCACCAGCAATACATAAGGGTTCCAATTTCTCTGCACTCTTGCCAACACTTGTTATTATCTGTCTTTTTAATTATAGTCATCCTAGTAGGTGTGAAGTAATATCTCAGTGTGATTTTGATTTGCATTTATTTCCCTGATGGCTAATGATATTGAACATCTTTACATGTGCTCATTGGTCATTTGTATGTCATCTTTGGAGAAATGTCTCTTCAAATCCTTTGATTATTTTCTAATTGGCTGTCTTTGTTGTTGAGTTGTAAGAGTTCCTTATGTAATCTGAATACCAGTCCATTAACAGATACATGATTTGCAGAAATTTTCTGCCATTGTGTTGTCTTTTGACTTTCTGATGGTGTCTTTGAAGCACAAAAGTTTTAAATTTTGATGAAGTCCAGTTCATCTACTTTTTCTTTGGTTACTGTGCATTTGATGTCATATCTAAGAAGTTACTGCCTAGCCCAAGATCACTTGGATTTATATCTATTACATAGATTTACACCTATGTTTTCTTCTAAGAGTTCTTTTTTTGCTTTTAGTTACATCTTACTTGAAGTTAATTTTTATGTATGATGTCAGGAAGGGGTCCAATTTCATTCTTTTGCAAGTGGCTGTATAGTTATCACAGCATCATTTTTTGAAAAAACTTCTTTTCCCATTGAATTGTCTTGGCACCCTTGTAGTCAATTGAATATCAATGTGAGGGTTTTTTAAAAATCATCTCAGCGTCATTTACATGTTTTTCCATCACCTGTCATCATTCTCTCTCACTTTCTAAATTTGAGTGCCCTCCCTTCTTGCCACTTTGCCTGGCTAATTTGTACTCATTCTATTGTAAATTTTACTTTTTAAAGATTCTAAATAATTCTCCAGTCCCTTCTAATCTAAAGTAGGCTCTGTTAAAATACTCTTTCATAATCTTTATACTTTTTCATTTGATGAGTTTTCAATAATATATATATTTTTAGTTTAACACTTTCCCTTCCCCTAACTTCATCAGTACAAGGACCCTGCCTGTTTAGTTTGCTTGTGTATTCTCGGAGCTTCTCACTGTGCCTGTCACAGTACTGGCAGGCAGTATTTTATTTAAAACTACATATTTGTTTTGGTAGTGACTTAAGTCTCATTCTGTTTTCTGTCTTAGGGTCATGAGATGACAAGCATTGGACTGCTCCTTGGTGTTTCTGCTGCTAAGCTAGGCACCATGGATATGTCGATTACACGGCTTCTTAGCATCCACATTCCCGCTCTCCTGCCGCCAACGTCCACAGAGCTTGATGTTCCTCACAACGTCCAAGTGGCTGCAGTGGTTGGCATCGGCCTTGTTTATCAAGGGACAGCTCATAGGCATACCGCAGAAGTCTTGTTGGCTGAAATAGGTATGGCATTAATAGTGCTGTGGTTTCGTAAGTGTATTTTTACCATTCCACAGGAACCAAAGTAAAAATGAAAGTAATAGTAAGATTATAAAAGTTAAGGAAAAAATAGTAGCTTTTGTGAGCATAGAATGAGCTATACTAATAAAGAAAACAACTACAAAGTAATGTTTTCCAAGGCTGCTGTTACTATGCAGGTTATTGGTCTGCATACTTCTTGGCCAGCCCATTATTGAGCTCCAGTGGTCCCATTTAATGAGGTAGCCTAAGGTCTTAAGCACATGTGAGCATGTTGCTTATCCTGCTCTGTCTTTGCCAGGCAATGTCTAGCAATGGTGTACACTTAAAATTCAGAGTTGATTGTTTTGATCCCTAAGAGCACAATGTTTATTCTGTTGGACAACAACACTTCTAACAGAATGGAAGTGATTGACTCCGGCTTTCCTCTATATGCTGGTGGGTATGTTCATGATAAAAGGCATTTTTTATGTTTTCTCCTAAGTCTACATCTTTTGGAAACGTGTCTTACGTGTTGTCATCTTTTTCAGAGAAATGGAAATGCTATTAGCATTATTGGTGCGTTCAGTAATTTAGATACATACTTGCATGTCTTGTTCTATCCTATTCAGGATCTTTCTACATATATTTCAGGATAGCCACAAAATTTGCCCAGGCATCTCTGCTTCAGGCTGTAGATCTGTGGGTCTGCTGCTCAGACTCTGCTCCAAATGCCTTATTCTGGGACCCAGGCTTCTTTTATGGTGGTGACAGAAGGGCAAGAGGGAGAACCAAATAATGGAAGTGCATTTCAGGCCTTTGCTTACATTGTGCCAGCCAGGATCCTAGTTCAAAGCCAGTCGCACATCCAGGTACAGAGGAAACTCTGTCAGGAGTGTGGATGTGTATATAACTGGCACTGTAGGGCAGTGAAGAATTGGAGTCAACAATGTAGTCAACTGCAGTGATGAAATAAATTATTCACAGAACTAAAATTTTCCTGTCAGCAAAATATGTAATAGCATAAGTGATTGGTCTGAGAAACACTTATTCAGAAGATACTCAGGATTGGCTTTTAAAGCCTGTTCATCTGCAAGGTGTAATTAACATTCTTTGGCTATATCATAATGATATCTAATGGTGCCAACATTATACATATCTCACAGCCATAGTACACCTCTTTCATATTGTATACAGAAGATTTCATCTGGATTCATATGCATATGCTCTTTTGTATAATTACAGTCAGAATGTACATACTGTTTTTGTACTGCCCTTTTCATATATCATTGTCATAAATGGCTTTTAAAATTAATTTTATATTGTGGAATAGCTCATTGAGTTGGTTTTCTATAAATTGCCTAGTCATTGTCTTATTTTCAGGACTTTTATGTGGTTTTTAATTCTTTGCTAATTAAGCAATAAACATTACACTGATTACTTGTTTATAATTTTTCTTTCTTTTTAAAAAAATTTTTTTCCTGGGGATGAAATTCCAGGAATGTGAACTTTTTTTTGGTGGAAGGGGTCTTTTATATATAATACATTTTGCTGCCCTAAAAGGGGTGGAGTTAGAATTAGGGGGTACTTTTTAAAGTATGAATTTTGCATCCAGTCAAACTTAGAGCATCAATACAGAGAAATTCTATCATAGTAAGGCTCAGTATTATATAGATTCAAAATAAATGTCTGGATGCATAATATTTAACATTCTTAAAAACTTGAAGTGTCCTTCCTGTTCCTTATCAGTATTTGAATATGTTTTCACCACATCTAATGAATAGATTTGAAGCTAACAAAATAAGAACAAAAGGAGAAAGAATTACAAATTGAAGCTTTTTTGAGCATCCCTCCCCTTTAAAAATTTTTCCCCCTTTTTAGTAATTTTTTTTTTTTTATTATAAAACTCAAGGTTTGACAGTATTTTAAAGTGATTGCTTTCAAATTGGCAAATTAGAAGAACCATGTTTGGGGTTTATTTTGTGGTAAACTGATAGTTGTGGACACCATTTGTGATAACATCAGATCTTTCTGAGTGGGGTTATATTGAATCCATAGTTCTTATGCAACTTACTAGAAAGTTAACTCTAAAACTTTTACGAGTTAGGATTTTAAGAGGCCAGTTTGAACTGTGTTACTTTCTGTTTTATAGGACGACCCCCTGGTCCTGAAATGGAATACTGCACGGACAGAGAGTCTTACTCTTTGGCTGCTGGCTTGGCTCTGGGCATGGTTTGCTTGGGGGTAAGCAGAGTCTGTGCCTGCAGATGCTTCAGTTACAAATTCTGCTTCTTGAGACAAGTAGCCTTGACACTTTACTCTGAATACCACTCTGCCTTACTGTGACTTAACTTACTGTGATTCTCAGCTCTTTCTTCTTTCTGGATATTTTTCAAAATGCCAGATTTGGGAACGGAGGGAAATTGTAGTGAAGAATGGGGCTTTAAAGTTTCTTCCCCCCTGGCTTAGATATAAGTGTTTATGAATGAACTAAGGGAATGAAGTTTCTCGAAAAGAGTTCAAGACATAAGATGAAGAAATGACAGTTCACTCAGTAAGAAAACAGAAAAAAGTGAAAATGGGTGTATGATGGGGAGCCTTAAGAGTCTGTAGGACTAGAGATAAACCAGAACTCTCTTTTGGTGCCCTGGTGTTCACTAGGTATCCCAGAACGTTGCCACAATAGCAGCTGCTTCGTGACAGAATGCAGTATCGTTCTGACTCCCCGTCTTTAACCCCATCCAGTAGACGTAGTGTAGGGTTACCAGAAACATTAAATGACTATGTCAGCTGGAATGTGGGTCCTTTGAAGAACCACCAATACAGTATTATACTGAAACTGAATTATATAAAGAAAGTCGACTGTCGTTTAGGCTTTTGACTCTTCACATTTGACACATGAACTAAAGAGGCAGATAAAACAATGGAAAAGTGTCATACTGGGAATTGGGACGTGAATTCTGGTCCTGACCAGTGAGTCCTGACGTCATTTAACTACAGTATTTTCTAGTAGTTAAGCAGCTCGATAGACTGTGGAACCAGACTGCCTTGTTTTATATCCACTGCTGCTCCTTACTAGCTATGTAACCTTGGGCGTAATCTCTTTGTGCCTCCCTTTCCTCACCTGTAAAATAGTAGCTATTTGATCAAATTGTCATATTAAGTAAGTTAATCCATGTTAAACATGCAGAATCATGCCTGGAAGAGCGTTAAGCGTTCAGTAAGTTATTATTATGGTTATTATTGCTGGAATAGTTCATAGGTACAATGATGAAAGGATTCAGGTGTTCATAGTTCAGGTTTCATTTACCTACCTAATATTTTCTTTAACTGTTAAATGCAGTTAATGCAGTTAACTGTATTTTGAAGCCTTTATGTATTTTATGAAATGAAAGTATTAACTTGCCCGTGTATGTATTATAATTTTTAATGTGAATTATTAATAGACTGAGTATTAACTCATGAGATTTTAATCGATAAAAAACCCAGAAGACTGGCTTTGAAGTTAGTTTATTGTTTTCTTTGTTATGGGTATGTGTTATGGATCTTATTCTGTAAAATTTCCTTTCACTTGTCTGTTACTTCGTTTACAGCACGGCAGTAATTTGATAGGCATGTCTGATCTCAATGTGCCCGAGCAGCTTTATCAGTACATGGTTGGAGGCCATAGGCGCTTTCAAGCAGGGATGCACAGGGAGAAACATAAATCTCCAAGTTATCAAATCAAAGTAAGTCCAAATCAAGCAACAGATCAAACTTCTGGAAGCTAAGAAGTTAATTTGAAAATAGTAGTTTTCATACCAACATTTGTAAATATGTTAATTTTAAGCATAGGCTAGTATTCAGAAGAATTTTATAATAATTCAAAGCTCTTTTACACAAACTTTTCTTTTGATAGGAAGGAGATACCATAAATGTGGATGTAACTTGTCCAGGTGCCACTCTCGCTTTGGCCATGATCTACTTAAAAACCAATAACAGGTACCGCATCTCCCCACCCCATCCCTTGCCATGACCATGTGACTTCCTTTCTGACCTCAGTAGTAAAACTAAATTATCTTACTGTGTTTACCTCTCCTGTGCTAGATCAGCCTGATTTTAGTGCTCTCAGATACTACAAGTTATATAGAGTTTTATCTAGAAATAATACATTTGGTTATTTTAATGATATTTGATAATACAGTTGCCAGTTTCTGTTCACTTTTATTTTATAGTTGATGTCACTGACAATCAAACAATGTCTAAATTCCTTTTCATTAATTTTGCTTGTTGTTATGAGGCCTGGGTAAATCAGAAGTACTTAGCATTATTATATTCCTGGTTACCATTCATAAAAATGGTTTCTGCTTAGTTCAAGAGCTTTCTTAATAGCTATTCCTTCTGCCTCCCCAAGCCCTGTAATTAGTGCTGACACTTGAAAGTAGATGTTTGGCGTTTATTCTTTTACATTTTGTATAGAAGAGTAAGTTGGGTTTTAAGTCTTTTAATTTAAAAAACATTTTAAGATTAAAGAAATGTTTCAATGTTGTAAATTCCTTTTTTAGACAAAGTGAATGTTTGCAAAATTAACAAAGTGGTTAAAAACAGGTTTATTCATCTACTTTTTGGATGAAAGTATATGACATTGCTTTCTTGGCACTGGAGATGTTTCATTTAACAAAAGAAAGCTAAAAATATCTGCCCTTAGGAAACTTATAGTAAGACATACATACATACTAAATATTACGTTGGAGGAGGTGAAGTACTATGGGAAAAAATAGACAGTGGTTGGAGTGGAAAGAAAATTCTTGAAATCTGTCTTGTGATCTTGATGATCTTATTCTCTACTTGAGCAATAACACTTACTGGTATCCACCACCAACAGATCCATTGCAGATTGGCTCCGAGCTCCCGACACCATGTATTTGCTGGACTTTGTGAAGCCAGAATTTCTCTTACTTAGGGTATGGTACTTGGCAATTTTTAATTTTTGTTAACGTGAGGTGTCTATAAAATGTCTCCACAAGGGAGCTTTACTGTTAATCCATCATGTATATATATAATTGTTAGTGTTCTTTTGAAATTTCCCAAATATAACTGTAGGAATTGCCAGGAAAGGCAACCACCTTGATATATAATGCTTGGAGTGACATTTTAACGTTTCACATTATTATTCAAAACTTCCTAATAAGTAACAAGACACTGGGGCTTCATTACTACTTTATTTTACATTCTTTCATTATTATTAAGAATGCAATAATACTATTAAGGGTATAATTAGTTACAGTAACTGTTTGACATAAATTTGATTCAGATTTTCCCTTTTCTACAATGTTTATGCTTTTAGCATATGAAAGGCTTTAAATTATGTAGACAGATCTATGTATGATTCTTTTTGTTATGATTTTTCTTCTATGGAGCAAATTTTAAAAACTTCTCTCCAAATGATCAAGTCAATTTGAGATTTTTTGAGATAAATGTAAATCTTCAGTTTATTTTAATGAGTGGCTTAGGTTGATACTATATACTTTGTTTTTCAAAATTTTCATCAGTTGGGAACTAATTCTTAAATTGTTCTATTAACAGTATTATCATTGTTACAAAATCTATGAACTTTGCCTGCTGTAATTAATTTTTCTGTATTGCCTTTTTTAAGACGCTTGCTCGATGCCTGATTTTGTGGGATGATATTTTACCAAATTCCAAGTGGGTTGATAGCAACGTTCCTCAAGTACGTATGTATAATAAATATTATTATATCTTTAATCACATAAAATTATGATTTCCTGTGGGATTTTCTAAAACCCTATAAAATACTTTTTCTTTTGAAGGCAATGGTGATGGTTATGATTACTATATTTCTTGAAAACATAAGAACTTTCATTTAAGATTGTATGCTGAGCACAGACCACAGCCTTCCTTTTTCGGTTACAGAGCACTAGAAATGGTGATTTTTAAAAATTAAATGTATCAAAGAACTCTAAAAAAGTATTTTTGACATTTTTATCCTAAATAAGGATACATTTATCTAAAATACTGTTGTACTTTGTGACAGTTTTTTATCTTGTATGTAAGAAGTTGTTTTAATTACTTTATGGCATATTTACGCAATAAGCCAAATAGTTAAAAATAAGCAGACTCTTTTGTAAAAACTCCAAATCAAATATTGTAAGTATTGTAACTAAATATTGCCCTTTAATTAACTGTCCATGTCCTCAGTACCTTTTTTTTTTTTTTGGTTTATTTATTTATTTATTTATTTATTTATTTGGCTGTGTTGGGTCTTCATTTCTGTGCGAGGGCTTCCTCTAGTTGCGGCAAGTGGGGGCCGCTCTTCATCGCAGTGCGCGGGCCTCTCACTATCGTGGCCTCTCTTGTTGCGGAGCACAGGCTCCAGACGCACAGGCTCAGTAGTTGTGGCTCACGGGCCCAGTTGCTCCGCGGCATGTGGGATCTTCCCAGACCAGGGCTCGAACCCATGTCCCCTGCATTGGCAGGCAGACTCTCAACCACTGTGCCACCAGGGAAGCCCCCTCAGTACCTTCTTATTTAGAAAATAAATCTGTTTATCCTTCAGAATGCTAGAGTGCTCCCTCCAATGTTTTAATAAGAAAATTTCAAAATAAAGGCTGAAAGAACTTTATACAAACACCCATACAACCAATTAGATTTTACAATTAATATTTTACTGTATGAACTTGTTTAATCACATATCTATCCATTTATCTCTTCCTCTGTCCAACCCATTATTTTTTGATGAATTTCAAAGTTAGTTACAGATAGTCATACACTTTTCCCTAAGTACTTCAGCATGTGTATTATTAACTAGAATTCAGTATTTACCTCTTTTCTTTTCCTTTTAAGGTAAAATTTGTATATAATGAACTGCACAAATTTTAATTATACTATTTGATACGATTCAACTAATGTATAAGTTCATGGAAACAAACCTTTATCCAAATGGTCAGAAGTTCCCTTCCCACTCAGTCTGTGCACTCACTCCCCACCCCCAAGACAACCAATTTTCTGATTTTTTTCTCCAAAATATATTAGTTTGCCCAATATAGAACTTTGTATTAATGGAATCACAATGTATACCCTTTTGTATAAGACTTCTTTCACTCAGCATGATTTTGAGACACCATTGAGTATATCAGTAGTTCAACCTTTTTATTGTTAAGTAGTATCCCATTGTATGAATATACCACAGTTTCTTTTTTCATTCTCTTTTTTGTTGGATGCCTGGGCTCGTTCCAGGTTTTGGTACCGTAAATATTCGTATGCAAATATACATGTGGATTTATGTTTTAGTTTCTCTTGAGTAAATACTTAGGATTGGAATTATTGAGGCACAGAGTAGCGGTATGTTTAGTTTTTTAAGGACTGGTAAACGTTTTTCCGAAGACGTTGCACCATTTAACTCTTGGACCAACAGTGTACGAGAATGCTGGCCGTTGCCTGTCCTGCAGCTGCTGCACATCTTGCCAGTATTTGGTGGTGTTAGTCTTTTTAATTTTAGCTCTGCTGGTCAATATGTAATGATACCTTATTGTAGTTTCAATTTGCATGTTGAGAACGTTTTCATTTGCTTATTGCTTCTTCATATATTTTTTTTTAATGAAATGTCTATTTATATCTTTTGCCCATTAAAACATTTTTTGTATTGTTTATCTTTTGATTACTGAGATGCTAGAATTTTTTATATATTCTGGAAACCTATCCTTTGTCAGATAAATGTTTTGCAAATGTCCCTTCTAATCTGACTTGCCCATTCATTTTCTTAGTACTATTTTTGATGAGTAGAAAATTTTTTAAATGTGATAATGTCTAATTTATCAACTTTTAATTTTATGGTTGTTTTTTGTGTCCTCTGGAAAAAATATTTGCCTAGCCTGAAGATTTATTTTTTCCTAAAAGCCCTGATGTTTTACCTTTTATGTATAATTACGTAATTCATCTCAAAGTAATTTTGTTTACGAGGATAAGGGTTAAGGTTTTCATTTAAAAAAATACAGATATTTAGTTGTGCCAACACTGTTTGTTGAAAACACCTTCTCCTTATTGTGTTCCTGTGCCTCCTTTGTCAAAAATTAGATGACTGGTCTTTTTTTTTTTTTTTTTTTTAACATCTTTATTGGAGTATAACTGCTTTACAGTGGTGTGTTAGTTTCTGCTTTATAACAAAGTGAATCAGTTATACATATACATATATCCCCATATCTCTTCCCTCTTGCGTCTCCCTCCCTCCCACGCTCCCTATCCCACCCCTCTAGGTGGTCACAAAGCACCGAGCTGATCTCCCTGTGCTATGTGGCTGCTTCCCACTAGCTATCTATTCTACATTTGGTAGTGTATATATAAGATGACAGGTCTTTTATTCTTTTTCTGTCTTTTCTACAGATTGCATAGTTTCTATTGATTTATCTTTCTGTTCATTCACTCTTACTTCAGGCATTTTATTTTCCTTTTAAGTACATGAAGTGAATTTTAAAATTACATTTACTGTACTTTTTAGTTGTTTTTTCTTTTTTTTTAATAATTTCTACTTTTTTTGATGAGATTTTCTGTGTTTTCACTCATTATGGGCATACTGTCCTTCTAGTTAGAAGAGCTGCTTTAAAATCCTTCTCTTCTAATGCCAACAGTGTGGTCATTTCAGGATTGTTTTCCATGGTCTTTTCTCCTGAGAATATGTTGCATTTCTTGTTCTTATGTTAAGTAATTTTGATTTGTATCTGGGACATTGTGCATGTTGTTTTTTGAAGACTCTAGTTTCTGTTGTAGTCCTCTAAAGAGTGTTGATACATATGTACATACATACGTATCTCTGTGTGTGTATTTGTGTACACACACACACACACACACACATACACACACACACAAATACATTTTGTTTTAAAGCAGGCAGTTAATTTACTTGTAATCAAACGTCAAACCCTGTCTCTTGTCTGCCGGTTCTAATTTTAGTTCAGTTCTTTTATCCTCTGGAGGCTGAGTCCGCCCTGATCACACATGGTTCATGGGTCAGGCAGACATTTAACTCGCAGCACATTTAGATGTCAGAGATAGCAGTTCCTTTTGGAAAGTAAATGTACATTGTAGGATGAAAACATACTTTTTCTTCATTCAGCATATGTTTGTTGAACCTTTGCAAATGCAAGACACCATACTAAATTCTATGCTGCATTTAAGATGCATCTGACGTGTAGACTGCCTTCGAGAAAACTTTATTTTACTAAATTTATTAAACTTGGTTTACAAAGTGAAGTTGAACATGTACACAAGTAACTGTATTCTCAAATGGAAGGTGAAAATTCATGTCAGTTCTTTTTTTAAACTTTTGTGGAAATGTAGTCTTTGGACTTTTTTAAAAAAAAAAATTTATTTATTTATTTGGCTGTGCTGGGTCTTAGTTGCGGAACATGGGATCTTTGTTGCAGCATGTGGAATCTTTAGTTGTGGCATGTGGTCTCTTACTTGCGGCATGCGAGATCTAGTTCCCTGACCAGGGATTGAACCCGGGCCCCCTGCATTTGGAGCATGGAGTCTTAACCACTGGACCACCAGGGAGGTCTCTTGGACTTTTAATACAAAGTTATCTCTCTGATATTTATTTTACTTCAGACTTAATAATTTTAAATTTGGTCTTTATTACATCAGGGATACACAATAGGACATATAATAAGTTCACAGTTCTGTTGGTTGATATTGCCTGTCACTCTCCACTTTCTCCTAGTTCTCGCCCACTCATCTCATTGATTCTGTAGCAGGGTCCCTTGTAGGGAGCAATTTAGCATCAAAGGTGGGATTAAAAAGGTCACTTTGTAAACTGCTTATTTGTTTGAATTTAAGGCATGTGTCAAATACAATAACTAGCGTCTTCATAGGACTTTTTCCTTCATAAAAAGCTTTCCTCTACAGCCTAATGTTTTTCTTTTTTGCGGTGTTGTGCTATAAATTGTTCAAGTATTGCCCCCATTGTATGGGTGGGAATGATGTACTACTTTTGATTATCTGTTTGTGTATCTGTTAGACCATGAACTTCTCAAGGCCAGCTACCGTGTCTTTTCCACCTTTCATTCCTAGCGACTCGCACACAGTAGCTGGAGTTCAGTATATCACTGTTACGTTGAAAGAGGACAGACTGGTCCAAAACCATCCAGCTAGTAAGAGGTGGGGCAAAACTGAAACTAGCTGTTAGGACTTCAGAGCTTGAGATTTCTGTATTAGACTCTGTACAAGACAGGGCAGTTTGGTGGTATTTTCTTGTTCATTTCCTGTGTGCTTCAACCTGCCTTTAAGTGATTACATGTTTCCCTTTCATTACTCCTTATATTTCTTGCTATTTTTTTAAACTTTAGTAGACCATGGAAAAGGTTAGAAGGACTGGGTTGAAGTGTGCTCCCCACCCCCACAGTTGTGTACTTATTTAAAACGGGATTATTTTATGACATAATTGGACTGCATGCTGTCTTCTTTTATATATAAATTTATTTATTTATTTAAAAAAATTTTTTTGGCTGCATTGGGTCTTCATTGCTGCGCATGGGCTTTCTCTAGTTGTGGCAAGCGGGGGGCTACTCTCTTTTTTTTTTAACATCTTTATTGGAGTATAACTGCTTTACAATGGTGTGTTAGTTTCTGCTGTATAACAAAGTGAATCAGCTATACATATACATATATCCCCATATCTCCTCCCTCTTGCGTCTCCCTCCCACCCTCCCTATCCCACCCCTCTAATTGCGGTGCGCAGGCTTCTCATTGCGGTGGCTTCTCTTGTGGCGGAGCACGGGTCTAGGCTCACAGGCTTCAGTAGTTGTGGCACGCAGGCTCAGTAGTTGTGGCTTGTGGGCTCTAGAGCGCAGGCTCAGTAGTTGTGGCTCACGGGCTTAGTTGCTCCGCGGCATGTGGGATCTTCCCGGACCAGGGCTCGAACCCGTGTCCACTGCATTAGCAGGCGGATTCTTAACCACTGCGCCACCAGGGAAGTCCCCCCACAGTTATTTATAACCCAAGTTTTTAGCAATGTTTTAAAGTGGTTATGATCAAATGTGGTCTTGTGATAGCAATGGTACAGATCTATAATAATGATAATAATGGAGCTACCACTTGCAAAGCATATGTGCCAAGCATTAATTTTAAGAGCTTTGTGTCGGTTAAGTCCTCTAATTCTCACAGACGCCTAGAAGGTAGGAAGTTTATTTTTGCTCATTTTTACAGATATGGTCCCAGGGCTAGTGTGTGGCCCTGCTGGGATTAGAACCTAGGCCTTCAAGCTCCAGGCTACATGCTCTTTTGAATACAAAAAGGAGCTTATAAATGTCTGCTGTCAAAATAGAAATATTCCATTCCTGTACGATATTGCTAATTTATATGAATGGTATAATCAGGTTATCCATGAATATATTAATTACTCACTTTGGAGTTATATCAGTTTTTCAGAATGTCGCTCAATTTCTGAGTAAATACATCCAAAATTAAAAATAAAGACAAGAGGAAGGAAGAAAGATGGAAGTAGTTATCAGCCTATATTACACAGCCAACATAGTTGCTTACCTCATTGAGATTATCAAGGAGAAAAGGTATTTCAAGTTTTTTGATCTGGTGATATTCAGTACATAGGAAGATTGTATCATAAGCGACTTCTGAATACTTATTGATTTATTATGGAAAACACCCTGAAATATTACTCCCCTGAACAGTCTTCTAAGAAGAACTATAGGAATAAATCTTCAGAGTTTTACATCTATGTACTTGCATTCATAAATTTAGAGAATATATAGCTTTATCTTTTTTATTTGTATTTAAGTGAAGAGAATCAAATCAGTTCTTGGTTGTTAAAGTTAGATACTGTCTATTTTTTAAAAACATAAATTCTTGTTCACTACTTATACTAAAAGGAAAGGGATGTGTTTCTAAACAATAGTTACAGATTAACATATTGACAGTTTAGTTTAGCTTGTGTAATTAATCTGGTGACTAACCTCACCTTTGGTAGGTAGGTAGGCTTAATACTAGAAACATTCACGAGTAAGAAATATATGTCTCTGGTTAGGATTCTCTGCAACTGCTTTTTTCCACTTTCCCTGCTGCTTCCCCTCACTTCTACCCCAGCTCTGCTCTGTGGCCATCATCTTGGCACTTCAGTTCACTTGCATGAAACATTATTACTCTGTTGTTGATTCAGAATATACTTAAGTCCTCCAGTTTGTATTCGTTCAGTACTGTTCAGTTATTTGGCCCATCTTAGATTTGAAATTGGATTGCATTCAATGTGATTAAAATATAGGCCTTTGAATGAGATGGTTTGGTAAAGCTTATTTTGTATAAATATGGCCATAAGCAATATGTTACTCTTCAAATTATTAAATACTTGTAACTTGAATGTTAATGTCCAAGTGTTCTTGCTTTCTCCCTTGACAGATTATAAGAGAAAATAGTATCTCTCTCAGTGAAATCGAATTGCCGTGTTCAGAGGATTTGAATTTGGAAACTTTGTCGTAAGTCCTAAAACATGTAATACAAATCAGCTACTCTAGCATCTGTCAGATAAATGAATTGGAATATACTGTGTAGGAGCAATACTGTCCTTGATTTGAGTAATTCTGAATCCCCCATGTTTCTAACCATTATTTACCAGATGTTCACAAGTTTGTTTTTCGTTTGGCTCTCTGAAGTATAGAGTTCTTACCCTCAAAAAACGGTGTCTGAGTTTTAACTTGTACATATTCCTCTTTTATCCTTTCCATTAAAAAAAATTGGCAGTGATTGTTAAAAATTATCTCTTTTGCTGCATATGAAACAGTGCAGACAAGAGACCGACTTTATCAGCAAGAGCCGCATGGTGCTTCCACTGAAGAAAACCGGACGGAAATCTGTCCAGTTGATTGAGTAGAGGCACAGTTGAGCATTCCCAGAAGAATATAAACTATTGATAATTTAGAGAACAGGAATTGCTTTCTATATTGCATTCTATTGCATTCTATATAATAATAAATTTTAAAGCAAGACAAGGACAGTATTTAAATTTCTTGTGATCTGTTTTCAGGCAGGCACATGTCTACATAATTGCAGGAGCTTGTTTGTCTCTGGGTTTTCGATTTGCTGGCTCAGAAAACTTATCAGCATTTAACTGTTTGGTAAGAAGTATCTTCGTTTACTCTGTTCTGTTTTTTACAGAGTCTTAGTATGCTTCTTTTAACCTTAAATTTTTTCTTTTGTTTTTCCAGCATAAATTTGCAAAAGATTTTATGACTTATTTGTCTGCACCTAATGCTTCTGTAGTAAGTCTTTTTATGATAATTCTCCTTGGGAATAAAATTAAACTTGAAGAAAATTCACTGATAATTCGATTACTTATGTGTTGCCAAATATATGCACAGTTTTTGAATTTAGAATGGGAGATTTGAAGCTTTGGCTTATCTTTGTATTTTAGTTCTGGGATATTAGGTGAGAATGTGACTATGCTTGAAGGTATCTAATTCTTGTGACAAGAAAATAAATAAGAAAAGCCATAACCTTCATAGATTGTCATACCTTGTGCCATGCTCAGTACTGAATCATGGTAACTGCTTTTTGAAAAAATTAGTGCTTAGTAAAAATGCAGTTGCTTTTGAGTATTGCTGCTCTGATGATAGTAAGACTGCAGGATTTTATTTCCTGGTTAAAAAAACAACAACACATTTAATCAACATTATTTATATTAGAAAATCGGAAACATCAGAAAATCTAAAAGTAGTCCAAAAATGGACTGTGGTGTATCTACACTGTTATATAGAGGAGCTATCAGAATCATGTTCTGTAAGATTTTTTTATGAGTGAAGATTGCTCATTGCTCATTAAAAAGCTTAAAAATACTGTGTATAGTAATATCTCAGTTTCATTAAAAGCAAAATAGATACAGGGAAAGATTTGGAGAAAAAGAAAGCCAAAATGTTTACAGCTGTTAGTATTCCACGTGATTGTTATTTCCTTTTGATACTTTATTTTCTGAATTTTCGACATGGAACTTAAATTTCATAATCAGGGAAAATATTTGTTTCTTCAGAGTTTTTAAAGTTGTGAACATTTGTAGTCTAATGCTGGCCGCTTTAGTTTTGATAATAAAGAAAAGGTAGCACAGCGGTTATAGTATGTCATCTTCTGCGTCTCCAGACAGGTCCTTACAACCTGGAGACTTGCCTGAGTGTGGTGCTGCTGTCTCTCGCCATGGTGATGGCTGGCTCGGGGAACCTGAAGGTTTTGCAGCTTTGTCGCTTCTTGCACATGAAAACAGGTGGTGAAATGAACTATGGTTTCCACTTAGCCCATCACATGGCCCTTGGACTTCTGTTTTTGGGAGGAGGAAGGTAAATGAATATATATATTTTTTCCTCAGTGAAAAGATCTCATGAGCAAGATCTCAAAGAGTGACTTATTTTGATTTTGAAGATGCATGAAAATTTTCAGTTCTGACTAGGTGCTAGCTTATCTCAGGGCATTATTACATGTAAAAAGGGCTTTTTCATAGTTTAACCACCAATTTATGCCCCACTTAGTAGAGTTACCATCCTCTCTTCTAACACACTTGGCATCACTGCATTTCTCAGAAGAGTCTGTACTCAGTACTTCATTGCATCACCTCTTGTTCCCACTCATTAATGATTTTACTCTTCTACTAAATTGCTTTCTCATAATGGTCATGGACACTTTCAGTCACCAAATCCTATGAGATTGCCTTAGTTTTCAACTTTCTTGCTCTCTTTCCAGCATCTATCATTCCTGACCACCTCATCCCTTTATAAGACTTCCTTGGCTTTTAATGATCTGTTTTGAATAAAAATACATACACAGAAAAGTGTGCAAATCATAGGAGCATGGCTCAGTGAGCTACCTACAGTATGAAAATCTGTTTGATTTTATGTAGATCAAGATGTAACCGAGACAACCCATCTCCCACCCTGCTCTGTCCCTCCCAATTCACTGTTACTTTACTTCTGCCCAAAGATGACCGCTGTGTAGCTTCCTAACACCATTGACTGGTTTTGCCTGTTTCTGAAATTCAGATGAAATCATATGCTGTGAATCCTTGTGCACTTTCTTTTGCTCAGCATTATGTTTGAGACTCATCCATGTTGCGTGCAGCATCGGTTTATTCATGTTTCAGTGAAAACTATGTGTTTCAAGGAATAGTTGTTTATCCATTCACTGTAAATTTTTAATGGTAGCTTTTGCCTGTTTTATTTAGTCTAGCATTCTAAGGAAATGTTTATGCTTTACAGAAAGGAAAACAATGTTTGAGATACCCAGTAAAGAAACCTTGTATGTTTAGAAGTAAGGTTCGTATTTCTATAAATAGGTATATATAAAACTGGAGAAGGTAGCATACTTTACACTTGACTTTTTCAGTATCTATAACCTCTAGAATTGCACTCATGGTCCTCACTAGTATTCTCTTTTAGGTTAAAACTTTGCTTACTAATTCAAGTTTTAAAATTTAATATTTGTGAAAAGTCACTCCTGCTTTAAATAGTAGATGGTGTGGAAGTGGCTTAAGGACTGACCGTAAAGTCAAGTGTTCACAGCGTTGACGCATTTGTATTGATCAAGGGTTAGCTTCATCAGTGTGCCTTGCCACACTACCCGAATTTCCTGATTCTTGAGAATGCCGTGAAAGTTTGCACAGTATGATTAACAGCGTCTGTCCCTCCTGAATTTGTTTTGCAGATACTCTTTGAGCACATCAAACTCTTCCATTGCCGCTCTCCTCTGTGCCCTTTACCCGCACTTCCCAGCTCACAGCACTGACAACCGGTGAGTCTAGTGATTTTCCTCACGTGATCTTTCTTAAGTTCTCTAAGGGGGTAAGTTGATTGTGTTTTGGCTCCATGGACTTGTTTCCAAATTAGCTTTATTCTGTTCTTCAACTTAGTTATCTCCCTGGGTAAATCTTTTAAAAAGTTTTTCTCACAAAATATTAAGCCAGAAGAGAACTTTGGGCATCTGATGACTGACCAGTCTTCTCCCATTCTCCAGTCAATAGAACTGCTCTAAACCCAGAAGTAGGCCAGACAGGGTTATCTTTAGGGAAAAACTCATCATGCAAAAGAGAGCAGCTAAGAGAAGATGAATATGTTTTGGCAGAATTGTTTAGTTCCAAGAGAGGAATTTGTCTGATTTAGTGGCAATGTCTATATGAATTCTGTTTTTTCTCTCTTTTACATGAATGTTGTGAAGTTTTGTACAGTTGACAAAGAAGGGACAGAAAAGCAAAATGCAACAAAGAATTAGACAATTTAGAAGTGGAAGTGAGCAGTAGAACCTCAGACATGTAGAAGCAGTCTGATAATACAAAAGCTCTGCATATGTTAAAGTTTTCGATATGTTTAAAAAAAAAGGGAATTCCTTGGCAGTCTAGTGGTTAGGACTTAGCACTTTCACTGCTGGGGCTTGGGTTCAATCCCTGGTTGGGGAACTAAGATCCTGCAAGCTGCGCAGCATGGCAAAAAAAAAAAGAAAAAAAAATTCTTTCCTTTATGGCCAAATAATATCCCATTATATGGATAGACCCCATTTTGTTAATCCGCCAGCCCCTGGCTCGAGCATTATGGGGAGCCGGGAGCCCAAAACGGCCGAATCTGCAGCCCCTCGGGGCCTCTTCGCCCTTGGAAAAAGCCTCTCGGCAGGTCCTGGCCATGGTCCTGGAAGATGTCGTGGCTGCCCACGTGGTCCCCCTGGTGCCCCAGGAGGAGATCTCCAGCCCACGGCCCCGCAGCAACCGTCAGGATTCTGTCCACAGCCAGCCTCCTGCCTTGCCACCCAGACAGGCCACGTGGTCCCCACAGGCCAGGCCTTCCGACCCACTGCACTTATGCCAAGAGCCCTTGAGCCGTGTCCGTTGGCCCTCTTCCACCCTGAGGCGGCGATCAAGGACAACACCTGGCCCAGAGGAGGGCCCTTCACAAAAGGTAGACCAGGCCCCCCAGCCCACTCGGGTGGTGATGCTAGAGGACATTGCCAGCCCCAGACCCCCAGCTGCGGGCTTTGCCAGTGAGACTCCCAGCTTCATCGTCCCAGCAAGAAGAGCTGGGTTCACCAGCCAAAGCCTCTGCCCAGGGACCTGGAACCCCCATTCCAGCCATCTGCCCTGTCTGCAAACCCTCCGGAGAGCCACCGCCAGCCCCAGATCCTCTTCTGGAGCCCTCATCGACCCCACCGCCATCCGGCCTTTTACGCCCCCGCCTCAGTCCCTGGGGCTGGGCCCCGCCTTCCGTTCCGTTCGCTCCAAGCAGGAGGGCTTTGCTGACATCTTCCTCACGCCCAGCAAAGACCCCCTCCCCCATCACCCCCCATGAAGTTGGAGTTGAAGATTGTCACGTCAGAGGCCGAGCGGTCCGGGGCTGCTGAGGGCACTGCATCTGTCGGTCCCCGGCCCGCTGTCTGCCAGTGGCGGGCTCAAGACCAGAATCCCCCAGCACCTCTCCCTAAGCCCTCTCTGGGCCGATGCCACTCCTGCCCTGGTCAGGGCCCCCTGGCCCACCGCACCCAAGCCGGCCACGGCCTCGGCGGCGCACTGTGGGTGGCGGAGAGATGGCCTGAGCCCCACCACCCCCTTGGCCCTGTCTCTGGAAAGAGGTCTTCCCTCTTGGAGGAGGGGGAGGTCTCCTCCCCTCATCACATCTTGCTCGTCTATTGCGTCCACTTTTTCCTTCTTTGAACCTGCAGAACCCAAGTTGAGCTCAAGAGGAAGGAGCCAAGGGCCTCAGAAGACCAGGTGCTTTCAGACCCTAAGACCAAGACCATGGGAAAGGCTTGCAGAAAGAACCACCAACACTTCCGTTTCCCTATGAGTTTCAGGCCTAGCCAATCTCTGTTTGTGGAGGAAGGGAAGAAAATAGCTCCTTATATCCCAGTGACATCCAAGGTGCTCCGTGAGCTGAACTGAAGGCACCCCCAGTGGTCTGCCCAGAGAAGGATCAAGAGAGGGAGCACTCATTGCAGCAGTAACTAAGCCATCATTTAAAACTGCAGCGTAATGTCGAGACCGTAATGACAGACGGGTAGCTGTTTTATAAAAGTAGCCTGATCTGAAGTCCTACTTTAGTGATAGGTGGTGCATGAGTAGATTTATAGGAGTGGGTAGATTTGGGTGGGAAGAGGGGGGGGGGTATTGATATAACTAAAATTAAAGAAAAGTAAATTTGAAGTCTCGTTTTATCCTTCTTTTATGGGATCTTACAATGTAATAACTTTATATGTGTTTAAATTCTAAAATATAAATTTTAAAGTTAAAAAAAACTTTTTTTGAAAACTCAGAAAAGCACACACACAGCAAGAAAAATGTTACCCATTAATGTCACCCATTAATTTTTGGTGTACTGTGTTCTGGGTGTGTGTATGTATTTGTGTATAGGGATGTATATGTAGAAGAGCTTTGCTGTCTGAGGAAAACTGTCATCCTTTCTTTCCCCCTTTTCCCTACCAAGTCTTAAGAAAAAAAAAGAAAGCGGGAAGTAGGTCCCATAGAAGGTAAAAGGAGATGCCTGTGTTGAGCAGAAAAGGATTTGAAAACTAACATTATAAGTGATCAACTTATTACTAACTATTTTCATGTTTAGATAATTTTTACTTCCCTATAAAACCTCTTAACTGTGAAGACTCAAAGAATTCTTGGGTCAAGGGTCACGTGTCTCTAATTTTTTAAAGAGAATCTCTCCATTACTTTTTTTTTTTAACATCTTTTCTCCATTACTTTTTAATTGAACCTCATCATCTTCCTTTAGGATTGCTGTCCTGAGAAGGTATCACTTGGCTCTGACTTGGTTTAACTCGTAGACCACAGCAGATTGTAGAGCTCATGGGCCAGCACCTGTTTTTTTACCACCTTTCTGTGTTTTCTCTGAGCAGGTATCACCTCCAGGCTCTCCGGCACCTGTACGTGCTGGCTGCAGAACCGAGACTTCTCGTGCCCGTGGACGTGGACACAAACACGCCCTGCTATGCCCTCTTAGAAGTGACCTATAAGGTAACTCTCTCCCCCTGTTGTTGATGTGTAAGTTTATTGCCACTCATCCATCTTTGCAAATCAAAATATTCTGAAGGTGTTGTCCTTTAAAAGATGACAATGGTGAGTTGAACTCTCGTAAGAATTGAAGCTTCCAAAGTTCTTGTACGTTCTACCAGTCCGTTCAGGCTCATTTGTAGTCCATGGGTGTAATATTTTAGAGACCATCAGCTGCTCTTTTATCTTTAGAGCTTGTAGTTTGAAAACGTCCGCGTTAACTTTACACAGCTGATAGTGGTGTTCTGAAGAACGAATTCTATTAGAATGATTCTTAGATTTGTTAGCAGAGTGCTCTAAAGCCCAAGGTTGTGTATGTGATGAGAGATCTTTGATTTAGATGTACAGGTAGATTACAAGTCATATATCCTTCCTTCAGAAAAATTGTTAGGTACCTTCTGTATATCAAAACTGTGCTAGGCTCTGGGGTACAAAGTTGAGAAGACATAGTCATTTTCCTTAAGGAACTTCTGTCACTGGGGAGTCAGGCACGGATGCAGTAAGAATAGCATGTGATAATTGGAGGTTTGTGTGGGATGCAGGGGGAGCGGAGATGTGCTCCCATCCAGCATCTCTGGGGGTTGGAAGGCCGTCATAGTAGACACGGTGTCTGGGCTGAGATTTGCCAGCCAAGCCGGGCACGCTCCCAGCAGAGGAGACGACATGCAGAAATCCAGAGGGCTCTCAGGTGCAGAGCTTCAGTACTGCTGGCAGGTGAAGTGCAGGGCTCGGAGTGCTGGAAGGTGGTGCTAGCTCTGCAAAGGATTGTAGGCAGTAGCCCTTCCAGACTTGAGTATCAGAGAGGGTTTTGTGCCGTTTGACAATCTGTCTACAAACTGCAGGGAAGGGGAAGTGTAGAGTGATGTCTCTTTTTGTGCTTTTCCCTGACTATATAGTGAACTGTGACTCTTCTTTTACATTTGTAAAGGGCACTCAGTGGTATGAGCAAACCAAAGAAGAACTGATGGCTCCTACCCTTCTTCCAGAACTCCACCTTTTAAAGCAGGTAAGTAGGATGTGAATAGGGAGATTTATCCAAGGGGTAAATTCAACCGGAACAGCAGAGCATTTAAAGATAGCTAAATAAAAGCCTATGCTTTCTCAGTGTTTTATAAGAAATAGGAAAGCAGCGCAGGAGGAATAGTCCTGAGGAATAGAGAAGATCTTTACTGGGGGCTCTTTACTGATGGCCGAGATGGCCTGAGAACATGATTCACTTACATGTTCGTCTGGAAATGGGGCTTGTTAACCTCTCAGTGTCTCTTTCTAGCCCATTTTATTTTTATTTCCTCTGAGAAGCATGGGTTTCATTTTATCAAACTAGCACTTTCCCAGCATTGGATTGACTGTTTACATTTATCTTGGCAGATTAAAGTTAAAGGCCCACGATACTGGGAACTGCTCATAGATTTAAGCAAGGGAACCCAACACTTGAAGTAAGTATATAGAATTTCTCAGGTGTGTCTGTGAAGGGAATAGAAATATATGGGAAGGTATAAATTATAGATTATTATGTAGAATGCTCCTTGTCACCCTTTAATGTCACCCAGGACAATATGTAGTGTTGAATAAAGTGGTCTGTATCTTTGAAACAGTTTGTATTAGAAAGTAAAATTTTAAATTTAGAAGTCAAATCCTATTTATATTAATTCATTGAGAAACTTGAAGTGACTTAAATTGGGACAGTAATGGAATTGTCTTTTGGAGCAATAACGAAAGATTTAGTTTAAGAAAATGAGGCTGATTTATATATGTCTACAGAGGGAACTTTGTAACAGTTGGTGTTTGTCAGACCACATCTTCTGTTGCATCTCTTTACCATTCTCTTGTTATATTGCTCTCATAAAATTGAGGTTATGGTAGATTGCTTTTGGGTGGAAATAGTCATATGCAAGTAATTACTTTGAAGAACAGAAAGTGTTAATAATTTTACACTTCAGTTAGTGTGTAAATTAAGTCTTTAAATTCCCAGAAAGTTTAACAAGCTTGTAACAGTTTTTAAAGTATAGTCCTCATTTCTGTTTCTCCCAGACTATCTATATAGTAGCTGTTTTCTGTATTGTTCTGTCTTAGATTTGCAGCATCCTTTTCTTTTTGCTATAAACCAATCAATAGATATTTAAGGGAATATGAAGACATGTTAGATAAAATACCTCCTTTGAAGTCCACACTTGAGCAGATAGTCAGAATGACTTCTTATTTACCAGGTCCCGTGAATCTAGATGGCAGAGAAAAGCAGAACCTGATTATGACTTTCTTGTAGGGACTGATTGAGTTTAGACACAGTAAATAATCATATACCTTAGTGGAAAGTGGTGAAGACTTCACCTCATGTGAAGTCTTGTTTAAGACTTCACTTGTTTCCCAATACTATTATTGGGAAACACTACATTTCCAGCCAACAACTGCCAGTAATACCTCATATTAAATTAATTCTTGTTTTCTTTCAGGTCAATTCTTTCCAAGGACGGGGTTTTATATGTTAAGCTCAGAGCGGGTCAGCTCTCGTACAAGGAAGATCCAATGGGGTGGCAAAGTTTGTTGGCCCAGACTGTTGCTAACAGGAACTCTGAAGCTCGGGCTTTCAAGGTAGTAATTGGTAAAAACTGAGGGATATTCTCATCTCAAGAAAAAAATATTTATAACTGTGTGTGATGACGGATGTTACCTAGATTTATTGTGGTGATCATTTCTCAATATATACATATATTGAATCATTATGTTGTATACCTGAAACTAATAAACTGTTATATGTCAATTATATCTCAATTTAAAAAACCCCCCAAAATGGAATGATGAAAGGGAATAGGTTCAAATCTCACTAGTCCACCCAAAGCATGTACTTCTATTATAACATTTATGGTACCGTTTAGGTAGATCTGCTCTCTCTCATCATTGCAGATTATAAAGGATGAATGACCTTGGGCCTGTTGGCTGTTTTCTGTGACAACCATTATAAAATATGGGCCACCTGCCAGGACTCTAAGGATGATTTACATTTAGTGGCAGGGACAGTCAGAATATATCTTAACACTAAAGAAAATTTAGCTTAATAATTAATCCTCAAATCCATTAAGATTTACTTAAGACATGGCCCAAATAAAAGATTTTTGCAAGGTAGCACTTATTAGTTCTTATGACTGAGCCTTTATAATAGTTTCCAGAGAATAAATACATACAGTTGACATCAGTGAATTTTGTTTGTCAGTATTCAATAGGTTCTCTATGAAATACATTTTTTTTAAAGATTATTTTGGTGTGGACCATTTTTTTTTTAAAGTCTTTATTGAATTTGTTACAATATTGTTTCTGTTTTATGTTTTGGTTTCTTGGCCAGGAGGCGTGTGGGATCTTAGTTCCCTGACCAGGGATTGAACCCACACCCCCTGCATTGGAAGGCGAAGTCTTAGTCACTGGACTGCCAGGGAAGTCCCTATGAAATACTTTTGAAGGATTTTTGGGCAAAGTTTAACTTGAATTAGCACTGTTGCTTTGATTTATAAAATAGGGCCCATCTCAAAGATCCTAATCCAATTTATAAAGAAAATAGATAAGTTTAGACTTGAGTTTGAATGGGGTAAATTTATAAAAATTAAAAGACATCTCCATTTCCTGCCTGCTGGGAGTTCAGTAGTAAACTATAACTCTCGGTGGAAAATGGTAATACCTTCATATTCCATTTTCAGTCTTGAAACTTGAGTGATAGTCCTCCTCACCCTTCCTTCCAATTTTTTTATTGTGGTAAAATACGCATAACATAAAATACACTGGCTTAACCCTTTTAAGTGTATAGTTCATTGGTACTAAGTACATTCATAATGTTGTGGTGCCACTACCACCATCCATCTCCATGACTCTTTTCATCTAGCAAAACTGAAACTGTGTCCCCATTAAACACTAACTCCCCATTCCCCCTCTGCCCAGCCCCTGGCAGCCACCATTCTGCTTTCTCTCTCTATGACTTTGATGACTCTAATGACCTTATGACAGCATTTGTCTTTTTGTGAGTGGCTTATTAGAGTGATAATCTTTTTTCCTTACCTTTTCAGTAACAATTCTAGTTTCTAGTTTGCCTTTCAGTTCATTAAGGAAGGAGGGGGAAAGCCTTTTTTGGGTGAGTTGTGTAAGAAGCACCTGTTTTGATAAATCAGTAGCTCACGGTAGCTTGTGTAAAAAGTTTCTTAAAACTTCTCAGCAGAACAGGTTGACGAAGCTCTAGCAAGTTTTACCTTGGGTTTTGTGGGAGCATTGTGTGAAAAAAATAAGGTAGGTTACAGGTGCATGCATTACAGTTTGAGTAGTAATGAAAAAAATCTTTATTATCTCACTTATGCTTGTTTGTTTGTTTATTTTTTAGCCTGAAACGATTTCAGCATTCACTTCTGATCCAGCACTTCTGTCATTTGCTGAATATTTCTGCAAACCAACTGTGAACATGGGTCAGGTATATATTATGTGGTTTGCTAGACTTTGTTGTTTCTATCTGTGGACCACCAAAAAAACCTAAAATATCCATATCTAGCTTTGATATTAGTAACATGCCTCAGGCACATTGGATGATTTTTGTTTGGCAAGTATAGATTTTTCATAGGCTAAAACTATTAAATTCAGTAACTTCCTACCTTGATAGAAGAAAACAACTTAAAATTCCTAAGACGTTAGTTTTGATAGGTGATACTTTATATCCATTCTTGTACTAATTCATGTTTTCAATGTTTACTACCCTTGTTTTTACATGATTTTATTAATTTTGTTTGTTTTGTAACCTTTCTTTTTGTTGGTCATAAAAGCGTTCTCTTAAGGATTCAAAGGGTACTTGCTAGTAGCTCTTTGAGTTAATCCATCGTTTCAGGCGGCAAGGACAGGATGTAGGAACTAGATGATCCACGATTGATGGCCTATTGCCTGCAAGTGTGTAGAGCCTTGGGAAAAGTTTTCAACCTCTTTGAGATGTAGTTTCCTTATTTCTAAAAGTGGGATTATAACAGAACCTACCTTACATTGTTGCTTTGAAAGTTAAGTGATATAACCTTCCTGCCACTTACTCACTGAATTTTCACCGTATGTTGGGCACTCTGCTCAGTACTCTTTGTAATTTTTTCCTTTAATTCTGACCCAGAGGGTAGGTACTTTATTGTTGTGGGTTTACAGATGGGGATACTGCCGCTGAGAGATGTCACGTGCCCAAGATCACACAGCCAGTGAGGGCTGGGGCCTACACTCGAGACCACAGGTCTCTGGTGAAAGCCCATGCCTGCCCTTAACCCCAGCTGGGCTTGCTCTGCAGGCTTCCCCTAACCTGTTCTGCTCAGTGTTTCTACTGCGTCTTGGTGGATGCTGGGTGCCCTTTCTGGATCCTGTTTTTGCCAGCCCAACCCAAGACATAGCTCTGTGATGTCCTGTCTGCTCATTTTACCCAGCTTGGTTCACTCCTCTCATCCGCAGCACTTATAGCCTTAACTGTCCCATGGGACTTAATTTTGGTTATATTTTATTGGTGTTTAATATTGCATGCACTTTGATTTTATAAAGACCTAGCTGTTTTGCCCTTTTATATCATTCACTGCAGAACTTAAGAACGGGCCATAGTAGTTGCTATACAGTTGTTTTTTGAATTGATTTTGGAATATACATTGATGTGCTACAAAAAGGTTCTAACTTTCCACAGAAACAGGAAATTCTGGATCTCTTTTCTTCAGTACTCTATGAATGTGTGACCCAGGAGACCCCGGAGATGTTACCTGCATACATAGCAATGGATCAGGTATGGTTCAAAAAACCTATTCCAATTCTGATGAGATTAATCCTGTACTTCACATAACATACGAACAGTGAGGTAAGATTCTATGTCCATCTCTTTAGTTTCTCATTTGCTTTTAGAATTTTAAAAAAGGAATCCCTATCAAAGTTGAAAGCTCTGTATAGCTTAGAGTTTATGATGACAAGTGGGGTTACTCCAGGGGTTCCCACTCGCCTCTTCTGGCCTCTTCCTCTGACGAGTAGAGGAAGAGCACGCTCCCTGCCTTTCTCCCCTAGCATCCTCATGTCTCTTGCCTTCCTCCTGATAAAGCCTCTTCGTGGAAAAGATTATGCAAGTGAGCAGTAAGTGAACAAACGGTGCCCTGTTGATAGCAGTAGTGTGCAGTTACACCTGCGTAATTAAGCTTGCAGAGGTTACAGCATGAGCGTGTGGGGATTTAGGGAGCTGGAGTTCATTTTTAAATTTCTTTCGTGTTATTGTTGTTTTAAAAGAGCCTAAAAGGGGTAATGCAGAAGATAATGCTCAACAGCTTTCCTAAAGGATCAGACTAATTTATTCACTTTAGGTTATTAGTAATAAATATGGCTTTTTTAATAGTGTCATATCTTTCAGACTCAAATTTGCAGTTAAACTAAGCCAGTAGTTTTCTAACTTAGCTAAAATTTATCTGGGAAATCTTAACAATTCAGATCCTCAAGTCCCATTCCATAGCTACTGAATCAGAATTTCTGAGATGAAGTCCAGGATCTGTAGTTTTAAACAGCCCTTCGAGTGACTATGATATAATGAGTTCACAGATGAGAATTTGGGACTGAGTGTCTAAAGTCAAAGGAAGTAATCTCTAATGGAAAAATAATCTCTACTGAAAAACTGAGTGGGAAGACCCAGGAGATAATTCCCAAAAACCTGTGTTAAGTAACAATCTTAATTAAAAGGCCAGTTCCAGTGTAACCGAGTAGGCCTAGAATGCCATTATTGTCAGGTATCCACCTTTTTGGTTGATAAGTATGAATATATGATGTCCACACTGGTACTCCTTCTTACAGCGTCTCTCTATACAATAGCCAGGTAATGAGTTGTATTTTTTAGTTGCTGGCTGAGAGTGTGTTCTCTTTTTATGCTCTGAACCTTCACCCCTCGCAGTTGTGGGTGTGTATCTAGAGAAGAACATCCCTTCTGGTTGCAGCCGTGGTGACTTTGCACATGGGTCCCAAGAAGAGCATTATCAATAATACTTCTTTTGCCTTCTGACCCCTGGGATCCCTGGCCTGATCCTGGCCATGTCATTGTACCCAACCTGGGTTTCCCAGAGGTGACTGGCTGTAGACCTATTGGTCTTCATTTTTCAGAGCCATTGAGCCAAGAATGAGCTCATTTGCCTTTGCTGTTTTTTCACCTGAAAGCTGTTCATGTTCATTTTGAAGAGAGTGGGCCATGTATGTAAACCCAGTAGGGGGCTCCTCTGTGGGGCAGACTGCAGCAAAACACAGAATGGGTTCCCGTCTGCCCTTTATTGATCTTATGAGGCACATTTAAAAAATACTCTAGTACACAACTCTGAGGAAGTGACAGTTAGCATCTTTACTCTTTCCTTAAGTGGATTGCTGTTTCTCTTTCCTCTGCAAGGCTGTAAGAAGACTGGGAAGGAGAGAGATGTCCGAGACATCTGAACTTTGGCAGATAAAGTTGGTGTTAGAGTTTTTCAGCTCCAGAAGCCATCAGGAGCGGCTGCAGAACCACCCCAAGCGAGGGCTCTTTATGAACTCGGAATTCCTCCCTGTTGTCAAATGCACTATTGATAATACTCTGGACCAGTGGCTGCAAGGTAATAACAGCATTGCGCCCTTTGTGTTTTTAAGCTACACTGGGACTCAGGTGTTTCTGTTTTAACCTTTTTTTCATTGGAAAGCAAGATGAGTCTGAGTACAATCCCGAATGGCTATAGATGCAATGTTTCCAGTTAGGTGAATTACACTGATTATCTGCTTTAACTTCTTTAACAAATATATTTAACTCTACTTTATAAGCCACGGGGAGAATATATATATAGCATTTTAAATACCACTTGACACTTAGGAACTTGTTTTATTTTTTCTAACATCAGATCATGTTTCTTTCCAGTGCCTCTCTCTTCTGTTTCTTAGGGGTGTGGCCTGTCACCTACCTGAGGCCCTTTTTTCTGCCTCTACCCTGTGTACACTGAAAACTTGATGTGGACTTAGAGTGAATGCTTCTTTTACCAGTTCTGTGAGTCAGTCAGTGAGGACCTGGGGCATATGTAACTGGCTTTCTGTCAGTGGAAGCATTGCCTTGTGATTGCAGGGAGATTGTGAAGTTACTCCTCACAGTGTAGAAGTAATCATGGGAGGCAGGTGATGGGGCCTTTAGATATATGGAAAGCTGTTTGATGTGTGTTATATGCCTGAAATTGATTTTTAATAGTTAACCCCTTGATCTTTTTATTCTTTTCGGTTCTAATGCTTCCAGTATGTATCTGACAGCAACTTTCTTTGAGTAAATACTAACTCTAGTGATATCAGTAGGAACAGTTCCTAATTCTGTAAAGTTGTTAGTAACCGGTAGAACCCTGGAATTCGAATATAATTATGTTTAAAGCTATCTGTGTGTTCCACTACACCTGGCTGAGGCTCCGCTGCCTGTCCTGCCCCAGCCCCTGGGTGACTGATTCTCCCAGGTCCCAGCTGCTCTTGGCTTTTTCTGTATTTTAGTTAGACAAGAGATGGGAGTGAGGGAGAGGTGGAGGAAAGGGGAAGAACGTTAGTTTGAGCCTGTCTTCACCCGGCTTTAGAGCCGGGGTGGGCTCTGCCCAGGCACTGGAGGTGCAGGGGAGGAGGAAGAGGGAGACCCACTAGAAGGGGGGAGCCTGCCGGGGCCCCTCCCCAGAGGAGGGAGGTGAGGGGTGGAGGCGGGTGGGGCAGTGGTTTTTGGCAAACATGAGGGGGACCCTTGCCTCCCTATTTCCCATCTGCACTCTTCTCTCCCCCCAAATGAATAGGCTATTTGTTTCTTTAAAAAAAAATTCCGAAAAAATTTAACTGTAAACCAGATTGTGAGTGATATATATGGAAAAGAGCAATTTCAAACTCCCAGTGTTTATGTTAAACACCTGCATGTGCTCTGTTATTTCTTCTTGGGATTTGAAAGCTCGTGCAGTTTCACAATTTCTAAAAATATGATAATCATTTTGTTCTCATGTTTGGGAAAAAAATACATGTTATTTTATAGGTGTTGATGTTCTTTTTTTATTCAATTTAGTGTTTGATCACCCATAGCAGACCCTTGCTGTTGATAAGAAATAAGTTCTTAAACCTTTGCAGATTCTCTGATTTGCATGTTTCATATAATGTGATGAAGCTTTGGCAGTGACTAGAGCGTTCTCTAAAACAGTGCCCTGAATTGCTTTCCCCTCACTGCTCTTTAGGGCATTTGGTGGGTTACAGCATTGTAAGTAACCTTCACCAGGTTTGACTTGCCACTCTGATTGCCAAAAATGTGTATTTATTTTTTTATTTAAAAAGAGCTATCACTTTAAAAAAACTCTTAAGTATGTGGTCTCCCCTCACAGATACTACTAGCTTTGGGGCGGAGAACAATAAATTAAATGACGATGCAGAGGCCGTGTGGCAGCACTGGAAAATGTCATTCGTATTTGTGTCTCAGTGAAATCACAGATGCATATGTGGACTTTTAAGGTGGCTCGCTAGTAACCCAAACTATAGCCATGAAGTCTGAAAATGGAGCAGATTGATCATATTGTGTACATGTTTTGTGATTTATCTCCTCAACTGGATTTTAATCTTGAGCAAAGAAAATGGGTTTAAAGTTGAAGAACTTAAAAAGTTTTATTTACTTTTATATTGTATTATGGAAAATTTAAAGCATAATGCAAAGTAAACATAATAGTATAATAAATCCCATTACCCAGCTTCAACAGTATCAACATTCTGCCATTCTTATATCATCTGTACATTCACCCATTGACATGCTCAGTTATTTTCCAAATTGTGCCATTTTACATTCCTGCCAGCAGTGGGATGCGGTGCAGATTTTGGCATTGTTAGTCTGTAGTTTTAGACAGTCTACTGGATATGTAGTGGTGTCTCATTGTAGTTTTAATTTGCATTTCCGTGATAACTCATCATGTTAATTATTTTTGTATGTGTTCGTTATTCATATATACCCTTTGCAAAGTGTCTTTTCAAACCTTTACCCATTTTTAAAATTGGCTGTCTTGAGTATTGAGTTGTAGGAGTTTTTAACATATTCTGGCTGCAAGCTCTGTCAGATATGTTCTGCAGATATATTCTCCTACTTTATGCCTGGTATGAGGTAGGAGTTTTCTTTTTTCTTAACTTTAAATATGGATATCTAGTTGTTCCAGGGCCATTTGTGCAAAAGACTTTTCCTTCTCATTGAATTGCTCTGGAGCCTTTGTTGAAAATCAGTGGACTGTATAAGTGTGAGTCTGTTTCTGGACTCAAGTCTGTACGATTGATCTGTATGTCTGTCTTTATGCCAGTACTATACTTTCCTAACTACTGTAGGTTTAGAGTAAATTTTGAAATTTTGTAGTGTAAGTCTTCCTGCTTAAAGTGGGAAATTTATAGTGCTAAATGCTTACAGTAGGAAAGTCTCAAATCACTAATCTAAGTTCTTCGAGAAATTAGAAAAAGAAAAGCAAAATAAACCCAAAGCAAGGATATAAGAGCTGAAATCAATGAAATTGGAAGCAGAAAAAGTGTAGAGAAAATCGGTGAAACAAAAAGCCAGTAGGCGTGAGAAAGTCATTGACGAGGACCTGTGAGCGACCGCGTTCTGTCCTTCCTCTCTTGAGAAGCTGCCGCAGCAGGGTCTCTTCTGGCCTCCTTCATCACCCCTCCTGCTGCCACCCCCAGATGTTCCCACTCCCACCAGACTAACATCCTCGTGTCAGGTTCAGTGGACTCCTGGTAGTCTTCCTGTCGCTCTGTCTCGTTCTTATGGAAACAGACCTCCCTTGACCTTTGTGACGGCACACTTTCCCACTTTCCCACTTTCCCAATTCTTTTTTTTTTAAAAGAAACCCTCCGACCATTCTTTCTTAGTTTCATCACTATTTCACTGTCATTCCTTCGTTACCTTTCTGGGAGTCATCCTTGCCCCTTCCTCTCCCTCCCTCTCCTCTCTTCTGCGGTAGCCAATCCATTACCACATCCTTTCAGTCCTAACTCTTAAATATCTCCTAACTCTGTCCACATTTTGCTGCTTCTATCCTAGAACAAACCGTGATTATTTCTTGCCTGGACGACTGTTGTAGCCTCCTGCAAGTCTTCCTGCTTTTCATTCTCATCTCCCTCTCACTGTCTCTAGTCAACTGACAACGGTCTTTCAAAGAGTAAACAGATCCAACACTTCTGCTTAAAACCTTGCAAAGGCTGCTGATTCAGTTGTGAAAAAAATCTGTACCATGTGGCCAGCAGGCCCCGCATGACCAGCAAGGCGTCTGTCTCCCTCTACAGCCTCTTTCTATACCACTTGCTCCTCACAAACTCCACTCAGGCACCCTGGTCCCTTCCAGTTCCCCGAAAGCATGGAGTTCTTTCTCACCACGGGACTGTTGAATGTGCTGCTTCCCCTCCCGAGAACCTTTTTCCTCTCATTCTTTGCCTGCCCACCTCATACTCATTCTTGCAGCCTCCATTTAAATGCCCCTTCCACACAGGCCTTCCAAGACCACACTGCCTCAGGCAGCTTTCCTGCCATCTTTATTTCTCTCTTTCTCTCTCTCAGCCTTTTTCTCTGTATCAAAATGCCTTTGTCTGCAAGTAACAGAAGGCCTGACTCAGCCTGGCTCCAACAGTAGGGCACCTATAAACTTATATAATTGGAAGTCCACAGTTACGGCAGGCTGTCGCTCCAGTGGCTCCAGCTCCATTTCTCTGAGGCTCCGTCAGTGACACTCTGTGCCATGGCTTTATCCTCAGAGTACTTCTTTCTGATGGCAATGAACTGAGTGTAACAGTTCCTTGCCTCCAACTCAGAGGAAGAATAGAGTTGCTTCCAGGAGCTTTGCCATAAGAATGAGGAATTTGTTTCCCAGAAGCCTCTAGCAAACATGTTCTCAGGCATCTCCTTGTGTCTCTGGCTTGCACTGGAACTCGTGCACATTCCTCGATCAATCCCCGGGGCAGAGTGTCTCTCCGAATGGCTTAGGTTTGCCTGTCCTTGAACCAGTCACTGTGTCGGGGGAGTGGGGTTGCCCTGACTGTCCCAGACCAGTAGTTCTCACGGTGTGGTCTCTGGAGCAGCAACAGTGGGATCACTTGGGAACCTGTTAGAAATGCAGTTTTTCTGGCCCCATCCAAGAAATTGTGGGGACCCACCCATCTGTGATTTAATCAGTCCTCTAGGTGATTCTGATGCCTGTTAAAGTTTGAGAACCTCTGGCCAAGACAAATCAGGATCCAGTCCTGGAGCTGCAGTCAGTCCCCTCAAATGTGACAGTGGAGGGAAGGGTGGTAGAATGGGTGTTTGGGGAGACGACCATGGTGACCACTGAACCCTCATGGCACTCATCATAATTTATGATTAGCATTTGTTTACATCGTTAGGTATGTAGTATCTCCGTCCCCCGCAGCACTCTAAACTCTGCAGTGACGGGCACTCTGTCTGGTTTACCACAGTAGCCTTAATGCCCAGCACAGGACCTGGGTGGTATATGGTAAGTGCTCAATGAGCTCTTGATGAGAAAATAATAAAAAGAAGGCGGTCCTTGTGCCTCTCAGTTCTGTAATCGATTGGTTCTGTTCCATGTCTGCTTCTCTCACAGCTGGGGGTGATGGGTGTGTGCACGCCTACCTCAACGGGCAGCCCTGCGAGGAGTCACAGCTGAGCATGCTGGCCTGTTTCCTCGTCTACCACTCAGTGCCAGCCCCGCGGCACCTGCCGTCTATAGGACTAGAAGGTAATTGCACGTCTACATCCTCCTTTCAGTACCTGTATTACCCGCTGATGGGTTTAGTTTCTTGTTAGGAGGTGTTTCTAAACTGAGTTATTTTCTCCGGTTAGGTTTTTGGCTTCATTCATGTTTGGGTGTTATTGCTGAGAATTTTTTCTGTAAGAAAAAAAAAAACACAAACCCAAACTATCTGAATTTTACACATGCATAATCCTTTATTTACTTTCAGAAGAGGATGGATTCTTCACAGGGCCTCAGATACCAGTATATACTAATAAACTAAATGTTCGTATTCTTTTACTCTGTTAATTGATTTTTATTAAAGTTATTTTTCTGTATTTTTTGGGTTTTCAGTTTGGATTTTTTTTAAACGTATAATATTAATTTCTAATATTATAAAGCTTTGAAATGAACAGGTGCCTAATTTTGTATGTATTGACATTTGAATGTTTTCATAATAGTTTAAAATCTTAGCATCTGACTGTATTTTTCAGAATATGGAATCAGATACAAAATTTGTCCATTTAATCATTTAAACTTAAAATTTAATGATATTACTGATTTATAGCTGCTTTGAAAACCTCAGATAAAAATGCACTGTTTAGAGACTTCTGTTGCAGTTATGGCCACAGTGGAATTGCTCGCATTAGACTGACTCTCCTACAAAAGCAAATATAAAAGTGGACAAACTACATAAAGTTTAAAGGAATTGGTGGCAACCATAGTGGCCAGACTTGATTGAGAGACAAGAATTCCTGAGAGAAAAGACTCATTTGAGGAGCTCCATATTTACTCTGGCTTTCTCCCAGAGGCATTTGTCAATTCATTACAAGAAGGAGAGTCCCAGCAAAAAGCAGCAGTGCTACTGGGCAGAGGAGCCAGAGGTTGGATTAATGATTGCCCAGGACTAGAACTTGAGGAGCAAAATCCAAGATAGGAGGGGACAAGAGGAATAATAACTCAAAAACCTGGATGCACTCTTCCCTTGAGGCATTTGCCAAATCTTAACCTGCACATGTGCAGGATAAAACTTCAAGAAATCTAGCAGAAACCAGGAGGCTAAAAATGTGGGCAACGATTTCAACAACAGCATAGTGCCAAGGAGACAAAGGGCGGTACTCAAGGCCTGCCAAGGCAGAGTGGCTCTAGTAAGCATCCCAGCCATTCACATGAAGCAGTAGCAGGGCCAAGCCCTAGCAGGAAGGGTAAAACTGAAACAGACCAGACCTAAAATTAGCCTAGAGCAGAATTGAGGAGATCTGCTTGCATGCTACCTCCCTGATAGAAGAAAAATTAACCTGTATAGGAGGAAGAAAATACGTCTTAAACTTCTACAGTTTTTAATTCATAGTATCAGTGTTGAATCAAAATTAAAAGACGTAATAGGAATAAAAGGTAGAAGAAACAGACTTGTATGTGATCCAGATATTGGAGTTATCAGACTTCCATAACTCCAGTATCTGGAGTTACTGTGACTAATAACTGACTAATATTTCCAAGAAAATAGAGGAAAAGATAAAGAATTTCACCAGAAATCTGGAATCAGAGTTAAATGGAAATTCTAAAACTGAAAAATATAACTAAAATTAAGAATTCAGTATATAGGGAATTCACTGGCAGTTCAGTTCTTAGGATTCCATGCTTTCACTGCCCGGGGCCCAGGTTTGATCCCTGGTCGGGAAACTAAGATCCCGTAAGCTGTGCGGGTGCAGCAAAAAAAAAAAAAAAAAGAAAAAAGAATTCAGTGTGTAGATTAATTAACATTTTAGACACAGCAGATAAATGAACTGGAAGACAAGTGTGTAGAAAATAAACAGATTGAAGCACAGAGAGAAAAATGAATGGAAAATTCAGAAAAGAGAGTAAGAGACATGTGGAACGCCGTGAAGAAGTCAAACATGCATGTAGTTGAGATCTCAGAATATGAGGGGAGAGAAAATGAGATAGAAGCCGTATTTAAAGAGACAGAGGCTAAGAATTTTGAAAAATGGATGATGGACATCAACCTACAGTGACCCCTGAGCAAGATAAATACAAAGAAAACCACACCTAGTTGCATAATAGTCAAGCTACTAAAAATAAAAGAGGAAAAAAGTTTAAAGCATAGGCTTCCTTTTTCATCCAGGATGGAGTAACAGAGATCTGATTTACTATCCTGCCTGAAACAAGAAAACAAAACAACACAAAATAAACAAGCTGAAAAAACAACAAAGAAAACTGGACACTGCATACTAAACAATGGCTTTTGAGACGTATATCAGGCAATGAAGAAGAGTGATCCCAGAGAGATGAGAAACAAATGAGATAAGCCCTGCGATTGCCCCAGCTAACAGCCTTGAGAGTTTCCAGACTGTGAAGGAGGGAGAGGGAACCCAGGAAGAGCCTGGAAGACTCCTTCAGTTGAGGTGATGGAGCTGAGAGTACAGGGAGCCAAAGGAGCTAGAGTTTACATGATAGAGTGCCAGAGAGGAGAGAGCTACACACAGAGAATGCCAGATGTCTGCAGAGGGTCCCCCTCAAATATCAGAAGAGTCCTTACTAATCAGCACATGCATATGAAGAAGTTTCCCAAGGCTGAGGGAAGAACTGTCCTACTGGATTAGAGAGAACCAGTTTGCACAGCTTCAGGAACATTGTCTGTTCCCACAACTTCACAATTTAAGGGGCTGTACTCAGTGTGGTCTTGCCTCAACAATGGGAAATATTTAGCCCTAGACTAAAAAGACTAAACAAATATTTAGCCCTAGACTTAAAATATTTTAGCCCACCTTAAAAATCTTAAAAGCATGACACAAAAGGATCAAACTGCTTTTCAAGTAATATAACTATATTCTGAAAGCTCAAGAATACAGAAATACGAAAATATCCAGCACCCAAGGTAGAATTCATGATGTCTGGCATACAAAGAAACAGGAAAATAACAGCCTATAATGAAGGAGGTGAGAAATCAATTACAACTGACCTGGAATTGACATGGATGTTAGTTAGCAGACAAGGACATTAAGACAGTTATTATAACTCCATTCCTCATAACCTTATTCTGTATTTCAAAACATTAAGAGATATGGAAATATAAAAAGAATCTAACTGAACTTTTAGAGATGAAAACTGTAATTCTGAGAAAAACACACTGAATGGGATTAATAACAGGTTAGATATTGCAGAATTAAAAAAAATAGTGAGTTTGAAGACATAGCATTAGAAACTATCCAAAATGAAATGCAAAAAGAAAAAAAGAATTAAAAAAAAAAAGGAACAGAACATTAAAAATGGAGTAAGCTCTGGGACTTAAAGGACCCAATTTACATGAGATTGGAGTCCCTGAAGAAGAGAAAAATGGGGGAGAGGGACAGAAAAAAATACTTGAAGAAATAATGGCTGGAAAATTTACAAGTTTAATGAAAACTGAAGTCCACAGATGCAAGAAGTTCAATGAATCCCAAGCCTGAGAAACATGAAGAAAGTTGCACCAAGGCACATAATAACCAAATTGCCCAAAACTAATGATAAAAAGTCTTAAAAGCAGCCAGAGGAAAAAGATATGTTACAGAGAAACAAAAATAAGAGTGATAGCATATTTTTCATAGGAAACAATGCAAGTGATAAATTAGTGGAGTAACATCTGTAAAGGACTCAGAGGAAAAACACTATCTAGTTAGAATTTTATACCCAGCAAAAATATCTTTCAAAAAAAGAAAAAAGACCATGAAATAAAGCCTTTTTCAGACACACAAAAGCTGAAAGAATTCATCAACGGCAGACCCACACTACTGGAAATGTTACAGTAAGTCCTTGAGGCAGAAGGAAAATAATGTCAGATTGAAATATGGATCTACACAAAGGAATGAAGAGCATTGGAAATGGTAACTACATGGATATATACATAAGGTTTGTTTCTTTTAAAAATACTTTTTAAAGATAATTGACTTATAAAAATAATAGCAATGTACTATGGGGTTTGTAAAATCTGAAAAGCAAAATGTATGACAATAATAGCTCAGAGGCTGGGCAGGGAGAAATGGAATTACAGCCATAAGGCTCTTATACTACCTGTGAAGAGGTATAATCTTACTTGAAGGTAATCTGTGATAGAGATGATACTATAAATCATAATGCAACCACTAAGATAAGAAAACAGAGTTAGAGCTAATAAGCAATAAAGGAGCTATAGTGGAATCATAAAAAGTACTCAGTCCAAGAGAGAGGAAAAGAGGAAAAGGGGGAACAGAGAACAGACAGAGAAAATAGAAAACAAATAGCAAGATGATACATTTAAACCTAACCATAGTGATAGTCGCATTAAGTCTAAATGGTCTGGGGACTTCCCTGGTGGTCCAGTGGTTAGGACTCTGTGCTTCCACTGCAGGGGGTGAGGGTTCAATACTTGGTCAGGGAACTAAGATCCCTCATGCCACGTGTTGTGGCCAAAAACAAAAAGTCTAAATGGTCTGTTAGAGTCCACAGTGTATCAGAACACTGGAGATGTTTTCCGTAGCTCATATGTATTTGCTCTCTGTCTTTGAGTCTTAGCAACGTTTTGGGAACACTGTGTATAACAATTAAATAGGAAATTTGTCTTAATTCCTGTTGAGGTTTATTAAACACATTTAATTCACAGATTACTGGCAGAGTCAATAAAAGGAAATACTAAAGAGAAATAGTTGCTTTCTTCATATTCTGTGCAGCATGACAACTCTTTCTTGTGTTAGTTATGCTTTTATCAGAAAGCCACTCGATTCATATCATGAGACTCTTCTCTGTCCATCTTCATGGGATCATATGACCCACCTGTACACTCTGCTGTCAGCATGTCTACTAGGATGCTTGTGGCTTAGAGACTCATCGGGATCATGTATGTGTATATGTTGGGGCTGAGGAAAGGGAACTGTGGACAGTGGCATGTGGTGGGGATGGAGGGAAAGAGGAAGATGATGCTTAATAGAATTTGCAGGTAATACACTTCCTGCGTCCCTTTAGAGCAGTGGTTCTTGACCTTGGCTGCACATCAGAATCCCCTGGGCAGCTTTCAAAGCTCCAGATGCCCAGGCTGTACTCCACATAAATTACATCAGCCTCTGTTGGACCAAGGTTGGGAACCATTGCTTGTTAGAGGAAGAGGCATTAGATTAACTTCTCTGTTACTCATTTTGAGCCTAGGTCTTTTTTTTTTAAGGTAAATTATTAAGTGCATGGATTATGGTAATTGAGGATAGATGGGCACATTTATTAATTATATTTAAGTAATATATGTATTTAAACGGTATTAATAGTTTCACATATGGTTACAGGTCAGTTTCTGAAGTACAGAATGGATAAATTAAAATTTTATATCAAATCATAACCTGTAGTGCATTAGGGAAATTCATAGTTTAAATATTATCTTGCAGTACTTGTTTTCATAGGGAAGAATGCCGGCTTGAAATGTGAATATGTGTCTGAAGCTTCCTTGAAAGAGGATGTATGGCTGAATTTATTTAGATATGTGACCCCTTCCCTCCAATTCCATTTCTTTAGGGAACACAAGCTTCGCAGAACTCCTCTTCAAATTTAAACAGCTGAAGATGCCAGTGCGAGCTTTGCTGAGATTGGCTCCTTTGCTTCTTGGGAATCCACAGCCAATGCTTATGTGATCATGTCTGGTGGTAAGCCTACCCTGAAACGTGACTTCTGCACAAAAACGTGACCAAACAGCAAAGCTAAAGAAACCTTTAAAAGTTTTATAATATAACTGGGGGGAAATGAGCTGCACAAACCTCAATGTATTTTAAAATTAAGGGTTTTAAATATCCCAGAGACTCTGTTGCTGTTGGCATTAGCATTATAAGAATATAAAAATGAGTGAAATTTTACTTTTGTAAATAAAATTTTTTGGTTTGTTTTCAAAACTCTTGATGATTACTTTAGTTTGGGGTTTCAGAGAGTAGAGCAGTGGGGGCTGAAATGGATATTAGTTTTTGAAATCTTTCAGCTGTGGTGATTCAGGTGAAGTGACTTTATGCTCAGAAATGCAAAGTTTTTAAAGAAGCTCTGTCATATGGTTTTACTTTCTGCAGCAACGAAGGGCTTTTAGCATTTCCTGAGGGCTTTTAGCATCACCATAGTCTTGTCTAAAGTAAGTTCGTACATCCTGTGACAGTGCCAGGCATCCTCATAGTATGATCGATCATCTTAAACAGGAGGAGATTTATACCCTAATGAAGAATTGCCCAACATGAAGCCTGCTCTAAATAGAGAAAATAAGAAATTTCCACTACAGAGAGGTCTTCAGAAATTATATTTTAAAATACAAGTTCAGGGGCTTCGCTGGTGGCGCAGTGGTTAAGAATCTGCCTGCCAATGCAGGGGACATGAGTTCGAGCCCTGGTCCAGGAAGATCCCACATGCCGCAGAGTGACTAAGCCCGTGCGCCACAACTACTCAGCCTGCGCTCTAGAGCCCGCGAACTACAACTGCTGAGCCCGTGTGCCACAACTACTGAAGCCTGCGCACCTACAGCCCATGCACCACAACAAGAGAAGCCATGGCAATGAGAAGCCTGCGCACCGCAACGAAGGGTAGCCCACGCTCGCCGCGACTAGAGAAAAGCCCGCTCACAGCAATGAAGACCCAACACAGCCAAAAATAAAATAAATGAAATAAAATAAATAAATTTATTTAAAAAAAAAAAGTTCATTTCCACCCGGGATTTAGAGAACCATACGTCTGTATCAAGTTTCTGGACCAGATGCTGAGGAAAGGGATTCGTATAAAGGTGTCTGCAGCTTCCGGTTTCCAGTCCAGAAAGAAGAAGGCTCCCTGCTGTCCAGATACTGATGTGCCGTCTGCCTCCTAAATGGCCGGTGGGACCGTAAACTGGTCGAAGCTGCAAGGTCCATCCAGTGATTTCACGTTTCCACACCCTGAATTGTGGGGTTTAGCTTTAAAAGTAAAAATGAAAGCAAATACAAATGCTTCCGTTGAGAGTTTGATAAAAACCCACGTGGTGTTTGCTCCTGCAGGGGGGGCTTGCGTCCGGAAGGCAGGCATCAGTGGTTCTCTTCAGACCTTCACTGTTCCACCTGTGTGCCCGCCCCGGGACTTGCCCCTGCGTGTGAAGCATAGGCAAGGTGGCTGACTGGGAGGGTGAAATGTGCTTCCTTCACACTTAAAGAGTTTTTTCTTCTAATTAAAAATAAAAGAAAAAAATTAAAATGGTAGATGGTGGAAATTCCATTTGAATCAGGGTATAAAGAACTCAGTATTGGGCAGCTGTCGCTGTCTTCACTCTCAATTGTTTATAACTTCTAAGCTTTTCTCTGATTGAAGAATGACTTGAGTTATTTGCACACGTATGAACTCTCGTGTACGAAGGAGAACAGTCATTGGAATGTTGTCAACAAAAGCAAAAATCAGGCTTTCTAAGGGAGAGAGCAGGATGGAAGATTGCAGATGGTCTGGAAACAGCACTGCCTTTATATTTTGGGCCTCCCGAGGAGCGCAGATGATGTCCGGACAGTCTGCTCCCGAGCAAACACGCTAGGATCATCGGGGAAGTCAATGCCAGCTATCTGTGGGCTCTCAAAAAATCTTGAGAGTATGGCTCTCACCATCCAGAACGTTTTCGCCTCTTCACAGCCACGGCAGAGAAGAGCTGGAGAAACGCATCCAGCTCTGAGTGTTTTGGCCCAGAAGTGGCCCATGTCACTTCTGGCTACAGCCTGTTGGCACGAAATAAATTGCTCCACCTTGTAAGTGTTCTTTCACAAAGGGGAGAACTAGACACTGGTGAGTACTGGTAATGTCTGTCACAGTATGATTCCTCACTTGTCCATCCATCTTCTCTGCTCACGCAGATGGAAATGCATGTCATTGCCTCCGTAGATGGACATGATTAAAGAAACAGTACAGTCACACACACACTCAGGTTATTACTGTTTCCCCGACGGATGCTGGCATCTGTGCTCCTTGCTCGAGTGTCTTCCAAAGGAGTGAAGGCATGAACTTGTGGGAAGCTCTGAGGCACAGACGCCAGGCCTTAGCAGCAGGACACCATTGGTGTAAGCCTCACAGAACTTCTCCTTGGTGCTGCGTAATCTTACTTGAATAAGGCCACTTTCTCACCCTTTGTCTAGAAACCAGCTGACTTCACAGCATATGGAGAGGGGCATGTCCCAGCTTAGGGGATCTTCTGACATCCTAGAGGAGGCAGGAAGGAGGGGGGCTCGCATCTCTCAGCCTGGTGGTCAGTGTGCAAACATGCTTGGTGGGAGGCCGGCGAGCCTGCTGGGCTGTAGACAGGCCCGAGCGTGGGAGCCGGCATTGGACTGGAAGCCAGAGCCTGTGGGAGCCGAGGCAGGAATTGTCAGAGGAATGGACTTGTGACGATTCCAAGGGAAGCACGTGCCGAAGCCCAGTCTGAGCGATGGGAGGAGGCCAGGCCGGGAGAGGATGTTGGGAACTGGGTGAAACTGAAGGCCGTGGACCAATCTGAGGCCAAAGCAGGAAGACTTTGTTGCCTCCTTCATACAGGGTTGGGGACCTCTCTTCTGGGTTCCCCATCGTCATACTGACCAAATTTTGGGGAAAATGCCTCACTGTATGAAGATCTCTCCAGTTAAGCAATGGGGGAGGGGACAGGCTTTGGTCACCTCTGTACCCCTGTGTCTGCAGTTTTTAAGCAGCAGTGGAAGGAAGCAGAGATGAGGTCGGAAAAACACCTCCTCCACGTGGAGGCCTCTGTCAGCACTTACTGCGCCCGGCAGATACCCACGCTGGTTCCAAAGCTAACCAGGTGACTGTGTTTTCCTGCTTCCAAGGCCAGGTTCCCCCTACTCCAAAATACATTGGTTGCTTCTCATTACAGTCACAAGCTTCCGCAAAGTCTTTTTTGATAAAAGAAGAGCCCCTAAAACCACATCCTTGATTTTTGCCTGTGGATAAGGAAGACTTGCCTGTTCTCCATCCTCTTGCTTTGCTCCATCTTATGTTCTTGAGTGAAAGTGAGGCTGGGATGGAAAGTGGGGGCTGCTCAGAGGGCAGGACTTTCAGGCCCCAGACAAGGAGAGCCCATCGATCAGGCAGCTGCACCAGGAGCTCCCTCAGGTGGCATCTGGTCCTGCCCCTTGTTCTACAGCTGAGACCCGGAGGCTCAGGGAGGGGTGGCTGGCCCAAGTCCGCACCGCTCCCCATCGCAGCCCAGACAAGCCTGGGCGCCCAGACACGCTGTTTCTACCCGAGAACCTGGTCCATTACTGCCTTTCTTCCTGGTCCAGTAGACCCTCAGGAAGAGGCCGATTAAATGTAAGTTACAAGGACATTGCACCAGGCAGAGTTTATGAACACCTTTAAAAAGCAGACACACTGACTCTTCCTTTCTCTGTGCATCTTTGGAAAAACAAAGGCCTTTGTGTAATTTCTTGGAATTAGATTAATTGAATTAGCCTGTGTGTTGCTTTCTTGGTCATTACAACAACTATCTTAATTAAAAATTTTCTCTTTTAGCTGAAAATATTTCTTCCATGGTACATTAAAACATGAAGTAGGAAATTTAGGAAAAGAATTAATTTTATACTAAGCTCAATAAAAGCAATGAAAATCTGTAAATAAGCACATGTTCTTAATTTCCACTGCTTTTACTCCAGTACTCAGGTGTGAAGTGTCTCACCTTGCCTCCGTAGTCAGTGGGGCCATCCTGAGTCTTATGTGCAAGTGCAGGGCCTTGGGACACTGTGGACCGTGTGCTTTCAGAACCCAGACATGCCAGATCCTGATCTGAGGAGTCACATTACTGGGGGACTCGTCACAGGGACAGTGGTTGGAAGCTAGTTGGTGCCACTTGTTTCTCTTTCATTCGTGTTCATTTGTGTGCATATCTTTCACTTATCAAGAATATTTTAATTCTGCTTACTGTACCATTTCAGAGATTAAGAAGATATTTTGGGTAAATGTGTATAACTCTGGAGTTGAAGGAAGAATCCTTAGCAAATCCACTGTAATTAGCATCCCTGGCTGCAGTCTCCTGCCCCATAAGATGTAGATGAGAGGAGCTCCAGCCCTCAGGCGATGAAATCTCTGCAGGTCCCCAGAGGAGGGCGCAGGTGCCGTCTGGTCACCTCCCTCCACCCCCACTCTGTTGCACTGGTTCACCTGTAGGTCATCCCCTGTGCCCTGTGAGGGGCCTGGCTGTCAACTCGGCGTCTTCACCACCTCCTCCTCTCTCCTTAGCCTCCACCTATGTTTCCCATATGGGACCAGGTAAGAGTGTGCTGTTGGGAGGTACCAGCGAGAGATGCCCAAGCAAGGCCGGGAGGTGGGAGAGGAGGCGAAGCCGTTATAGGCGGACACGAGGGCAGATGGTGCATACCTGGCAGCAGGGCATTAATACCAGCTCTGCCCGGGGGCCCCGCCCTGGAGTTTCTGGAGGTTTGTTGGGGCTTCTTCATCCTCTGCTCCAAAAACCCCTCCATCTGCTTCCCTTTATCAACACCCTTTCTGCTTGGGTTCCTGAGCAGACCCTGTGATGCTGTGTGGGATGTAATGACCCAGATGTGAGCACAGCCCGTCCTGAGTCCCCACCACTTGTTCTCCCCTGGGCTTTGCTTATGGAGTTTCTAGCCCCTTGGTTATCTCCCCTGAGCTCCCAGTGCTGTTCACTTGCCTTTTCCATTATCAGACACTCAGCTGTTCTCTGAAAGCCCCAGATTTCTCTGCAGTCCTGTAATCCTTGCACCAGCTCCCCCGAATGGCACCAGCCTCAGTGCTGCAGTAGCAGTGACCCCCCAAGTGGCCTTGGGTTTCCCCTAACATGCTGAGGAGACTCTCTGACTAAAGGAAGAATGGGCGACCTTTTAGCTGAGTAACTGGAACGCATTGGGGTTGGCCCCATTTGTGTCAGGCTTCCTGGGACGGAGTCACAGGTGTGTGGATGGGGACATAGTGTGGCCCATTGCCCAGTCCTGTTGGTTCTGGGTTTGCCCCTCAGCGGCCACCCTGAGGAGAGAACCAACCCTTAGCCCAGCTGCTTCCATTCCACCTTGGCCTTCTGGGGCAGCACAGACTGGGTGTCACAGACCGAAAAGTACTGTGGTCCTTTGCTGCTGGAAGTTTCGAGGACTCGAAGAAAATGCTAAACCTTCATGGGATAGAGAGCATTGAACAACTGTATTGCTTCCTGAAAGGAGTCGGCTTTTTATAAGACTTGACTGTGAGGTTCCTGGGAACCTTACCAGAAATTTCTCGGCAAAATTAGACATTTCCATGGGAAAAAAAAGAGACGAAGAGCTAGATAGTTTCTGTCTGGCAATTGCAGTGATTACCTGGTAATACTGTATAGCAGCTGCCCAGTAATAAAACTTCCTACCTAAAGGGGCTATACATATAGAGAGCTGTAAACCTGAACATCACTGAGCAAATCAAGCTGCAGTGGACCAGCCCAGGCCCTGGGATGGCCTTTAATGCTGGACGGGTGCCCCCAGGGCCCACCACCCCGACCCCAAGTGACCTTCTCGGTCTCTGAAGGGTTTTGAGCCTTAATTTTCCTTCCCTTGGTGTAAAAATCACAATTCCTACTCTCAGTTGAGCATGTCTGTTGGTGTACCCCTCGCACCTCTGATGATTTAAGGATAAGCTCTTACAAAGCACACAGCTGGGTTTTGCTTTGTGATTCACTCTGAAGATCTTTTTCTTTTAGTAGTGAGTTCAGATTTATTAATAATATGATCTAAGGTGTGTCTAGTTTTTATATTTCTATATTTATACTTCACTTCTTATATTTACTGTGTATCTTTATTTGGTCTGTTTTCTCTGCCCTCAAAATTTGTTGTATTCATGACTTCGGCATTTAGAATGGCTCGTGTTTTTGTGACTGCATTTAACACTAATACCTTCATAGGATTCCTTGAATCCCTCTTTTCCTTACCTCGGGCTTCCACTGTCTTGTTTCCAGCTTTGATGGCACCCTGGCACCTCCCCACCTCTCCCCCAGGCAGCATTCATGAGCCCCTCCCCTGCTGTCTCCCTTCTCTGAGTTTGAAGGTCGGGTCATTTCTGTAATGTCAGAGTGAACGATAACACACGATTCCCCCCTTCGGTTCCCACTCTGTGTCAGCCTTAGGTTGGCCTACTGATGTTCTCCATGCCTTCCCTCAGTCCTTCGGCTGAGATGTCCCATCTCTTCACTGGATAAGGCTGCTCTCCAGCAGATTAGATGCTGATTGCCCTCCTCTCTCCTCATGTGTTTCTCTCCTTCCTGTCTCCGCCTCTTTTCCTCACTACCTTCTAGTCGTTTCTTTGGGCTCTCCTCAGGTTCCTCCTCCTTGGTGGTCCAGGCCTCTTCCTGACTTTCTGTCCCTTCTCCCTCTGCCCATCCTCGGTCTCTGTGGAGGCTCCTGCTCTGGTCTCTGGTTTCCCTTGGGTGCCCCCCTCCATGTTACTGCTTAGACCCTTCCAGAGTACTCAGGGGTCAGGGCCTTTGTCAGCTGACACCCACTGGAAGGCCGGGGCCCATCGTGCCACTGGCTGGTTTCGACACCCCAGGTTCGGGCTGCCATGGTCCGCGGGCCTGAGGAGAGCTGGAGGCCCAGTGCTGTCCCTCTACGGCTGCCTGGAGGCCCCGTGGTGGGGGAGGGAGAGGGGGGCAGGAGCTACAGGAAAAGAGAGAAAGTGAGATCCGAGTGGAAGGCAGACCCCCCAGCGAGGAAGCTGTCAGCACCACAGCACAAGGTGCGTGTAGGACAGGGGCCCCGGGAAAATCAGCTGTCACCCTCATTGCTCTTAGGAGTGACCAGATCCAGGAGGGGCCCTGGATGTTTTTCTTTCTTTTTTTTTTTTTTTTTGTAGTAAAAACACTATTTTCTTTCGAATTTTGAGACTCCTGCTATATACAGTAGGAATATGTAGTCCTGACATGTTCTTGGTCCTCAAATAAAAACCTGGGGGATGAATGAAACTTCATACCAAATTCGGTTTGTCTCAGAACACACTTGCCCTGCTTTTCTCTCTCCTTTTCTTTCTCCTGGGGTCAGAATGGGCCCCTGCAGTGAGGCAAAGGGTGGGGGGCTCAGCTCACAGGATTGTCCTAGTACAGCCGTCTGCCCAAGCAAAGGGTTCCTTACGCATTTCACAGAAGGTCTCCCTCCACTTCAAGTGAATCCACACATAAAAACGAAATTTAAGCCAAGGAAAACAAATGCTAAAGCGTGTGATGCTAGTCAGGTGATCGGTCTGTGCATGTGTCGTTTGTCACGGGCTTCCTCACAGCTCTGCATGTGTACTTGTTTCCTTTATTTTCCAGCGAGCTTATTTGTTCAGAGACCAGGGAGCCCTAGGGGCTCCTTGCATCCACGTGAGGCTAGACCCTGACACGTCCTGCAGGGGCCCCGCTCAGGGTAGCTTGCAGCAAGTGCGAGCAAAGCGCACAAAACCTGTGATGACGTGTTGGAGTGAATCGTTCTCTTTTGTCCCAAGAGCCACCACGGTAATGGCTTCTTTTCCAGAAAGGATGACCTCAGTGTTTTTCATGTATTTATATTTAAAAATGCAACTCAGATCAAAACCCTGCAGAGGTTTTCATTCATTACTTAGATCAGCATTTCCAAGAGTTTTCCTAAAAAAGAAGAAAAAAAAGAAATTGGTATACAAATTGGGACCTTGTATAGCATAGTAAATGATTCCATAATTGAATCCATTTGGAGAATTTCTGTATAAACACAGTAATTACTTTCTGTACCATGGGAGTTCTCAGAGCCCTTACTAGGCTAACCGTGCATTAAGGGATGCAGTGGCGCTTCCTCGTGACCACCAACCCTGGAGGTGGCTACAGGGCACGGGGTGGGGTTGTCCCCACCAGGAGGCCCAGTACTCACTTGGACCACCTGCAGCCCCTGCTCCATTCCTTGGGAACCTAGGGGGCGCACTGGCGCGCTCGACTCCAGACCCAGTGATGTGGGTTCTGGGCCTGGATCTGAAAGGGAAGCACAGCAGGGTGAGCGCCTGGAGGAGGGGCCCAGCCCCTCCACCTCTGGGGTGCGCTCCCCGGCCCTCATCCCCGACAGACCTCCTCACACAAATCCGGGGTGACCCAGGCTCGGCGCCCCATCGCGTGGAAGAGTCCCACCTTCACCTTGAGGAACTCCTTGTAGAGGTCTGGCCAGTGCTCCCTGCCCAGCAGGAACTGGAAGATGCTCCGCTCGGACGTGGGGTTGTCCTCCTCCATGTCGGAGGCGATGTAGCTGCCATCAGAAAAGAGGGCTCGCCGGTCCCGGCCCCCACAAGGACTCTCAGGCGAGACAGTGGAGAGAGGCTGCTGAGGTCACCCTGGAGGAGCACCCGGGCCCACAGAGGGCAGGACCGTCCTCAGCACCAAGGCTGCTGGGCCCATGCTGTGCCCGGCCCAGGTCAAGGTTCTGGCTGTCGCCATTTCCCTGGGACTTTCTACCTCGGGTCCCTCAGTCTCTGGGCAGCAAATGGTGTTTCCTGGCTACGTTCATTATCCCAGGACCTTCCTCATTGCCTTCCCCTCCTCTGACCATGTGACCCCTTGAGGGCCTTGAACCACCACTTGGGGCCCTCGGGCATTGCTCACAGGGCCAGGAAGAAGTGGATCCTGTTGTAGAGGTGACCAGGCAGCCCGACACGCCCGAAGTACTCCACCACCATGGAGAGCAGGTACTGCGTGGAGACAGGGCGGGGGAGGGGTGGCCAGGGGTCGATGGCAGGGCCAGTGTCCTGAGTGGGCCACGCGCCCCGCCCCCACCCAGAGGCCAGGTGGGAAAGCCACCCGGGGTGGGCCTTGCTAAGGGTCTCATGGCCCTTTGACATGCGGAGATGAGCTGACGGGAGGCCAGGTAGGAGATGCCCAAGGGCCGGGGCACCGGCAGTGTGTCCTTTCTTCCTTTCTGGCACCAAGGGCGGGTCTCTCCAGGGCTTCTGCTCAGGCAGACACCTTGTCCTCTGTCCCCACCCCCAGGGACCCCTTGGTCCCTCATAATTGTAGTGCTGTGAGTACCTTGTCAGACACTTTCAGGAAAATATCAGCTTCCAAGAAGCTCTGGATAACAGGGTCCTCTGTAAAGGAAGGGAGACGCGATGAGGGCCTTGGAGCAGCCCTTCTGGGAGCAGCGAGCCTGGGGTTGTGGGACATTTCACAGGGAGGAGGAGAACTGGAAACTTCTCCCAGTTCCTCTGTTTCAGGAAGTAGAGTCAGCTCTCTTCCCCCAGGAAGGCTCAGAGCCTTAACAGTGACAAAGCTGTTCCTTCCATTGACCCAGGGAGAGTGAGTCTCAACTGTGGGGCAGGGATTTTGCTATTGTTATTTAATCTTCAACACATGGGTGGGTATGTGTGTTTCATAAAGAGATATGAACTGGTTCTCAAAGTTTAGCATAACTTTCCTCGAGCCAAAGCTTGGCTGTGGCCTTGGGCCTCTGGGCACTACATCCCTGTCACTTCATCATACTGTGACTGTGCAACGCTTTCCTGCCCCACCTGATAACTGAGCATCCTATGTGGGCAGTGGAGAGTTCATACCCCCCTGGGTGGGGGTGGGGGGGCACTGGGCATTCTACCCTCCTTCTCCTGGACCCCTTCACTTCCTGCTGATAATGACCTGGCCTCCCCTGGCCCCAGCAGGCTCATCTGGGATTAGGGTTGTCCCTGGAGGTGCCATTTTCCAGTGATGGCCTGAGAATGCCAGGTCCTCCTTGTCCTTCACACCTTGCCCCGGACAATGACATTTACCCAGACAGGAGGATGGAGGGGTCATGGATCATTTCGCCCTCCCTGACCCTTGTCCAGGCCGCCTGGCTCCCGGAAGGGCATTGCTTTCTGTGGTGATGAAAATATTCTGTAGCTTGCTGTCCAGTATGGTAGCCATTAGCCGTGTGTGGCTACTGAGCTTATGAAATGTGGCTGGTGAGAACCAGGAACTGAATTTCAGAAGTTTATTTTAACTCACGTAGAATTAAATTTGAATAGCTGCATGTGGCTAGTGTGTGCTGCATTGGGCAGTGTCAGCTCCGTGTCCATCCCCCAACCTGCCGCACTCGGTCCTGCCTCTGGTCCTGACATCACCTTCTCTGCAGACCTTTCCTGAGTATCTGTGTCACCAAGCTCTCCTACTCTTGCTCACAGCCCATCTCTAGGTGTCATTGCCTTTTCCTTCTCTGCATTTGTCACTGGCTGAGAGCAACCTATTTCTGTAATTTTTTTTGGTCTCCTCCCACTTTGAGCATAAAGGCAGCGAGATCTAGTTTGTCCTTTCATCACTCATCTCTAAAATCTTAACTGGAGGGAATAAATGTGGGCAGGGGATTCCTCCCTTGATTTGTCCTAAAATGTCTTGATAATTGAAGACTCAACCGTGAGTCCTTTTTTCCCTTCGCCCTCCAAGAACTTGTCTCAGATGAAAACCCATCAGCACCGCAGTAGAACTGTGGAAACAGAGTGACCTGCTTCTGTGCCACCTGGACACCTCACAGGTCTGAGCCCCAGGGGGAGGTTTGGCCATGATCCCGGAGCCTCTGGGATCCTCGGTGTAGAAGGGACCTGACACTCCACCGGCTCAGAGCACAGACCCAGCAGCCGGTAGAAGGCCTCTTGGTCTTCTGGACGATAACTGGATCTTCTCTTGTTCATCCTGAGTTTCGTTCCCTCAACATGATTGACGGTCCACGTGTTCCTCCTCTGCCCGCGCTTCTTCCAGGACTTCAGCTCGGAGACAGCTTCCGAGGAGGTGGGATCCGAGGCCAGGGGGCTGCTCTCCTGGGCGGCTGCAGGAACAAGACTCTGTGTGAGCACAGACCTGACCCACCTGGGAGGTCCTGAGTCTTCCCTTGCAGCTCACCCTGAAGATTGAACCCTGCCTCCTGAGGACAGGACAACAAGTGGTTACTCAGCAGTAACTGATGTTCTGTTCAGGGCCAAGGAAGCTGAGGACACCACACCTCCCTTGACATCCATCAGTCTCTTCCTCTTCTGGCCTCTCATGCTCCTGGTTCTCTGCTCAGAGACAGCCTCTGGAGAGGCAGAACTGGAGGCCAGAGGGCTCCCATCCTGAGCAGCTGCCAGGAGAGAGGAAGGCCCCCGTGTGATCAGGGGAGGGACCCCCCCCTGGGAAACACTGCGCTCTTCGCTTCTCACTCACCTTGAGTATGTTGCATGTGACATCTGAAGGGATAAGAATGGCCATCACCCCCTTTGCACTTTGTCTATAAAAGAGGGTAGGAACTGAATTAATATTTACCTTTCTTTGCCAGGGAAAAACTGCTCTCCTCTGCCTCTTTCCATGGATCTTTCTGCCTGGGGGGCACCTCTGTGGAGACAAATGTGAAACTCTCTGGTCATCGATGTCTTTAATAACTACAAAGGTGAACAAGAGAGTGACCTCCTGTCTCACCCTGGACACCCTTTCCCCTGCCCTGCAGACCCACACTCATGAGAGTCCAGGGAAGGAGAAGTGATGCTGGAGCCATGATGATCTATCACCTTCATTCATTCAGAGAGCAGGGATAAGTGTGAATGATCACACACACCTGGCTTCCCTTCCATGCGCTGCCTTTGCCTCTGACTCTTTTTTGCCGGGTCCTGTGGGCTTGCAGCAGTCTCTGAGGCAGCCGATGTGGAGCTCAGAGGGATATCCTGTCTTTTCTGGATACAAAAAAATGGAAAGAAACCAACTTGATTCTGACCAGGCCATTTCTTTCCACTGAACCTGCTTCTTGTGAGACCTAATAATAATTAAAATGGCAATAACATTAGCTAACAATAATTGCTTAGTAAACTTCAGATATTGATTAGTGCATTGGGATTACCTCATTCAATCCTTACAAGGAGGTGTGAGGTAAGGTGTGTAACTTGCCTGTTTACAGATGAGGAAATGCTGACCTAATTTGCCTAGGATTTGTTCCTTGACCATGGCTAGAGCTCTTTGGACTTGGGATTAGAACTCGTGTCTGAGCGGTGCTCAGGGGAAGAAGGCTGGTGGCAGCCACAGTTGAGCCTCAGTCACATTTCCATTAGGGTTGAGCTGGCCCACCTTACACGCTTATGTCATCGGCTCTGCCTAAATATCCCTGTGAACCACTATAAAGTTACAGCAATCCAACCTGGCAAAAATCTGACCAGAGTAGCCCAGGCCTGTCCGAAATGGCCCTGGAAGCTGATTGAGGCAGTTCCCCCTCAAGAAGGCCAGTGCCACCTGCCGCCTCCGAAGGCAGTGTTCCTCCTGGGTGACAAAGTGTCCACATGCTCCCGGGGCTCTCGAGGTCGAGTTCTCTGTAGAGTCGCTTTACTGTCTCTCCTCCTTCCCCCATATTCATTTTGTTCTCCTTTTGCCCACATCCCCTCCTGTTCTCTTTTCTCCCCAAACTCGAGACCTATTTGTATTCCTACTGCGTCCCAGTCACTCATCTGGAGGTTCACAGGTGATCCCTTCCCCATCCCCTGCGACAGCTTGGAGGAACATAGTTCAGGATCCAAGACTCACCTTAGTACAGAAGAGAGTGACGCCCACCCCAAGTAAGCACCTGGAGGCTCCCTCAAGATCTAGGCCCTCACCCTTTCCCAGAATGCAGCCTCACAACAGCGTGAGAAGAGCACTGACTGTAGCCAAGTGTTCGGGATCAAATGGCTTCCGAGATTCCGGAGCCCTTGCCATGAGTCACTGATGACATCACACCATTCCACCAGGACCTGCTCTTTGGTTTATAAAAGGCACTCAAGGAAAAGACTGTGGGCCTCAAGGAGGAAGGAGTTAGTGTCCCAGCCTGAACACTGGGATCACTTCCTCTTACCCCAGTATTACCTCTGAACCTCATCTTGTGTTTCATCTAACCAATTAATGATTCCAAATGAAAGTGATTCGTCCACATATCAAAAAATTGAGAAAATACAAAATTAAAAGTTGATTAATATTCATAGTAAAGTTAATGTACTTTATTTGATTTTTATTTATTTATTAAACATCTTTATTGGAGTATAATTGCTTTACAGTGGTGTGTTAGTTTCTGCTTTATAACAAAGTGAATCAGCTATACATATATATATATCCCATATCTCCTCCCTCTTGCGTCTCCTTCCCAGTGTAGTTTATTTTTACTCCCTTCTGATTTGTGTTTAACTATGATCATATTGAGATTTTAAAAATTAACTTTTTCATTTTGAGACAATTGTAGATTCATAAACGCAGTTGTAAGTAATGACACATCCTATATACCTTTCACCAAATTTCCTTCAGTGATACAAACTTGTATATCTATACCGCAGTATCACAATAGGAAATTGGCATTGGTAAAACCCATTGACCTTATTCAGATTTCCCCAGTTTTATATGCAATCACTTATGTGTGTATTTAGTTCTGTGCAATTTTATCACATGTGTACACTCATGTACACCACCACAAAGGTATAGAACAGTTCTATTATAAGGATCCTTCATGCTACTTTTTTATTGTATCTCCACCCACAACCCCTGGCAACCACTATTCTCTTCTTCATCTATATAATTTTGTTATTTCAAAAATACATAAACGGAAACAGATAGTGTATTATCTTCTGATCTGGCTTTTATTTTTAATTTGCATAATTCCCTTGAGAACTATTTAATTTGTTGCATAAATCAATAGTTTATTCCTTTTTATTGCTTAGTAGGAATCCATGGTTCTATGGTCAAGTGCATATTTAGTTTTGTAAGAATCTGCCATACTCTTCTAGAGTGGCCCTATCATTTTACATCTCCACCAGGAATGTATCAGTGATCCACTTTCTCCACATCATTGTCAGCATTTGGGTTATCACTTTTTATTTTAACCATACCTCATTGTGGTTTTAATTGGCACTTCCCTAATGATATTCCATAATGATATTGATTTCATGTGTTTATTTGCTGTCTGTATATCCTCTTTGGTGAAATCTCTGTTCATGTTTTTTTCTAATTGAACTACGTCTTTACTGTTGAGTTTTGAGAGCTTTTTACGTATATCCCAGATACAAGTCCTTTGTAAGATATGTGGTTTGCAAATATTTTCTCCCAGTCTATAGCTTATCTTTTAACATCCTCTTTTTTTTAACCATTTTTTTCTTCTGGTTTTATTGAAATGAAATTGAGGTACAACACTGTATAAGTTTATGGTGTACAGTATAACTACTTGACATATGTATATATTGCAAAATGGTCACCACAGTCTAAGTTTAGTTAACATTTATCACCTCATATAGTTACAAAAATTTTTTTTTCCCTGTAATAAGAACTTTTAGGACTTACTTTCTTAGCACCTCTCAAGTACACCATACAGCAGTGTTAATTATATAGTCACCATGCTGTACATCACATCCTCAGGACTTATTTCTTTTATAATTGGAAGTTTATACCTTTCGACCACCTTCAGCCATTTCACCTGCCCCCCAGTCCCTGCTTCTGGTAACCATCCATCTGTTCTTTGTTTCTATCAGTTTTTAAAAAATTTTATTGAAATATAGTTGATTTACAATGTTGTGTTAACCTCTGCTGTACAGCAAAGTGATTCAGTTATACATATATATATATATCTCATACATATTCTTTTTCATATTCTTTTCCATTATGGTATATCATAGGATATTGAATATAGTTCCCTGTGCTATACAGTAGGACCTTGTTGTTTATCCATTCTATATATAATAGTTTGCATCTGCTAATCTCACCCTCCCAATCCATCCGTTCCCCACCCCCCTTCCCCCTTGGCAACCACAAGTCTGTTCTCTATGTCTGTGAGTCTGTTTCTGTTTTGTAGATAGGTTCATTTGTGTCATATTTTAGATTCCACATATAAGTGATATCATATGGTATTTGTCTCTTTCTGACATACTTTGCTTAGTATGATAATCTCTAGGTCCATCCATGTTGCTGCAAATGGCATTATTTCATTCTTTTTTGTGGCTGAGTAATATTCCATTGTATATATGAACCACATCCATTCATCTGTTGATGGACATTTAGGTTGCTTCCATGTCTTGGCTATTGTGAATAGTGCTGCTGTGAACATAGGGGTGCATGTATCTTTTTGAATTACAGTTTTATTCGGATATACACCCAGGAGTGGGATAGTGGGATTGCTGGATCATATGGTAACTCTATTTTCAGTTTTTTGAGGAAACTCCATACTGTTTTCCATAGTGGCTGCATCAGTTTACATTCCCACCATCAGTGTAGGAGGGTTCTCTTTTCTCCACATCCTCTCCAGCATTTGTTATTTGTAGACTTTTTTTTTTTTTTTTTGGGGCTGTGCAGCATGGCATGTGGGATCTTAGTTCCTTGATCAGGGATCAAACCTGTGCCTCCTGTAGTGGAAGCACTGAGTCCTAACCACTGGACCACCAGGGAATTCCTATTTGTAGACTTTTTAATGATGGCCATTCTGACTAGTGTGAGGTGGTACTTCATTGTAGTTTTGATTTGCATTTCTCTAATAATTAACAATGGTGAACAGCTTTTCATGTGCCTATTGGCCATCTGTATGTCTTCTTTGGAGAAAGGACTATTTAGGTCTTCAGCCCATTTTTTGATTGGGTTGTTTTAAACTGCTTTATTGATGTATGTTACATAATAGTCACTCATTTTAAACATACAATTCAATGAATTTTAGTGTATTTACACGGAGTTCAACAATGATCACCACAGTCTAATTTTGGAACATGTCCATCCCCCCAAAAGATCCCTCCTGCTCATTTGCAGTCACTCCCCATTCTCACCTCCAGCTCTAGGCAACCACTACTCTACTGCGTGTCTGTTTTTTTTTTTTTTTTAACTGGGGATTGGTAGAGAAATCAGTTTGAAAAAAATATTTCATTGCTAAAAGCCATTTGAAATTTACTCATTTTAAACTCTTTATTGATAAATGAGAAAACAGTGGCCCTGAAAGCACCAGGGTCTAGCCCAAGACCACACACAAGCACTACATGGCAGAGGGCAGATCCCTTGAAAAGCGTTCTTCCCACTGGGAACCTGGGTGCCAAGTTTTGGGGTGGAGTGACCGCAGGTTCTGCCATGGTTCCTCTGACTGGTGCCCCATGAGAAGTGCCCTGTGGGGTCCGGAGCTGAGGGAGATGGGGGCGGCATCTTCTCCCTCTGAGACACTATCCTGACTCTGGTTGGGTCTGTGGTCTCCACCCCCTAATTCCAGCCCATTGAGGGGTTATCCTTGAAGCCAGGGCTGCCCTTCAGCTTGGTGGCTAGATTCCTGCTTCCTCCATTCTTCAGATTTCACACCAGATAAGTTTCTTCTAGTGAGATGTGACTCTTGGAGGGCAATTTTTTTGTTTTCTTTTGTTTTGTCTGCGGGGAGCGGGGAGTGTGGTGAAGGGAAAGGGAGTAGGAGCTTCTTTATGGAGTCTCTATATTCTGGAAATTTTTATGTCCTAGAAATCTCCAGCATAGATGGGGTGGTGGGAGGCAAGTTTGGCATTGTCACTAGCGTGGACTCCACCACAGATGTCTTCTGGGACCAGTCAGCACCACCACGGTGAAGCCAGAGAGGCCACAGAGCTGGAGGCCTAGAGGGTTCGAGAGGGCATCAGTCATGGGGAGTGGCTGTCACCCACCCCAGTTCCACATGTTGGCTTAGGCAGGGGATCTTAACATCGCGGGAGTCTGGGTCTTATGATGTTCAAAAGAAGCCAGAAATTATATTTTTTTTAATGTGAAATCTTCCAAATTTTAAACATGGCGACAAATTAAAAAATTTTGAATGCCATGTGGAGAGCACACAGGACGCATCAGCTTCTGAGCCTGGCCAGGGCTCTGCTCTTCAGGATTTAGCTCCAAGAACCACTAGCAGGGGATTCCAGGGTGGGTGGGGGGATGGGGGGCTTGACAGAGAGTATTCTCTCTCTTCTTTCGCTTCCTCAGGCCATGTCTATGCAGGACTAAATCGAAGGGGTCATACTTTTCCTTTATTATTGATTTATTTATTTTTGGCTGCGCTGGGTCTTCGTTGCTGCGAGCGGGCTTTCCTCTAGTTGCGGCGAGCGGGGGCTACTCTTCGTTGCGGCGCACGGGCTTCTCATTGCGGTCTCTTCTCTTGTTGCGGAGCACGGGCTCTAGGCGCGCAGGCTTCGGTAGTTGTGTCGTGCGGGCTCTAGAGCGCAGGCTCAGTAGTTGTGGCTCGCGGGCTCTAGAGTGCAGGCTCAGTAGTTGTGGCGCATGGGCTCAGTTGCTCCACGGCATGTGGGATCCTCCTGGGCCAGGGCTCGAACCCGTGTCCCCTGCATTGGCAGGCGGTTTCTTAACCACTGCGCCACCAGGGAAGCCCCTATGCTCTTCCTTTAAAACATTCCCTCTCTCAACTTGCCTATGACTTGGGTGTTAAGTAGGGTGCTGATGGCCGTGGAGCTTCCTGGGATCATTCTGGAGGCAAGGGGAGGAGAGGTGTGTCCTCCTTGCCTCCCTTCCTGGTGGTGTCAGCTCTCTGAACTTGAAGGGGGAGGTGGAGGGGGAGGAGGCTATCTTGTTCTTTCACTTAAGTGTTCACCTCTGTTTCCACCCTTCCTGTGATGAGAAGCTCTGCAAAGCTCGTTTCTTTTCCCGTGTGGCGGTAATGGTGGTGATGCTTGTGGTACCAGCCTCCGTATCCCCGTCTTTATGAGACTGCTAGCAGCAAAGTGCAGCTGGGCTCTGTCTCTGGCTACTGATGCTGGGAAGCTGTCTGTGGGTTTCCTCCACTCCCTCTTCCTTGATAGGGTGTGAGCTGTGAACCCAGCTGGCTTTCTCTGTGGGCGTTGGTGGTGGTGGTAGGATGTTGGCTGTTCTTTCCACTGCGGGTTTGCGCTGTGAGTCCAGGAGGGGGTCAGGAGGATGATTCTTGCATGGCCTTTTGAAGAACACAGTAGAGACTTTACAGTTTTTCTGTGGAATGGACGCCAACATTCACATTCGATAGAGGTCGCTGCTGTAGCTGCACGTTGAGAAGGCAACCAACTTTCCTGAGACGCACTATCAGGGATTATGAGGGCATCCCCCCATGCTCTCGGCTGACCAGGTCATATTCGATTACTGAAATTAGAGGAGGCCTTTGTTAGGGTTACACCGTCAGCAACAGAGGAAAAACCATGAACTCACATAGGTACAGCAGAGGATGAATGGAAACATATCCCATGGGACTTGCTGTTTTCCCCAGTGTGGGTCTGGTGCTGCCCCCGCACTGAGAGACAGGTGTCCTAGATTCAAGGCATTATGACTAATCTGAATCACTCTGGACGAGTTAGTTATGCCTGTGATTCTGAGGGTACAGTAATATAATAACCTTGAACATACCTTTGTGAACCACACAGCAATGCATGTACATGTACCATTCTCCCAGTAGGGACTAATGACTTAATGACTTTGAATAAAGATGTAGAACAAGTATAGAAGCTGCAGTTTAGACTAGGAGGGTAATTTCTGTTCCTCAGCCTTAAAGCTGAGTAACCACATCTCACTCTGGAATGCGCCCAGGGACCCAGTACAATACTGTAAATTCATCTTTTGCAGTGGGTGGATGGTATAAACTGGATGCTTTGACAAGATTTGGAGACTGTTTTAAATTGTGACTGGAGATACGTTGGATCCACCGGATGGTACTGAAGTCAAGGAGGAGAACTCCACAGAATGATCCCAAACCCCACAGCCGGCAGTCTCCTCTCTGTGCCGGGCACTCCCTGAGTACTGCCCTCAGATGACCAGAGCTTACGGAAGAGCTTGCAGCGTTGACCTGGATTGTGACAGGTTTGGGGGAAACCTCTGTTTATTCTGAAGAATCTTGAATCACCCCTCCTCTCTGCCCGCACCACTCTCTTGGTGCATCTGGGACTAACATCTGTTAATGTATGATCCCCAGAGTGTGGGTGGGAGCCAAGTGGAGCAATCCTTTTTGGCCTGTGCATCTCTTGTCTCGCTTCTTCACTTAGCTGGGATGTAGCTGGAGTTCTTGATGAGACAAATCTGCTCTGAGCCTTTTTCTCAAAGAGCCCCTTTTGTACACTGGGTGCTCACCTTCTTCCATTTCGGGGAGAAGAGTAGCTTAGTTACTGTCTTCTCAGCTGGGCAGCTAGAGGAAATACTCAGAGTTCCCAAGTAGAGTTGTCACGGATTTGGCTTTGAGAAAGAGCTTGGAATTGTTCTGTGTATTTTGGGAACATTTAGATAACATTTCCTATTACATCTTTTGAGAAATTTTCTTTGCTCTGAAGTTTACTTTATTTGATATGAATGTAGCCACTCTGTTTTCTTTTGACTGATGTTTACATAGCATATCTTTTTCCATTCTTTTATGGCCAACCTACCTCTATTGTTATATTTGAAGTGAATTTCATGTAGACGGTATATGGTTGGGTCATGTTTTCCAATGCACTCTGCCAATCTCTGCCTTTTAATAGGTGTATTTATTTATTTATTCATTTATTGGCCACACCGTGTGGCATGAAGGATCTTAGTTCCCTGACCAGGGATCGAACCCGTGCCCCCTGCAGTGGAAGCACAGAGCCTTAACCCCTGGACTGCCAGGGAAGTCCCTAGGAGGTGTATTTAGACTATTTACATTTAACGTCAGGATTCATATGTTAGGGCTAAGTCTGCCATTTTCTTTTTTGTTTCCTTTTTGTTCTCTCTTTTGTCTCTCTGTTTCCTTTTTCCTGCCTTCCTGTGAGTTGCTTGAATATATTTTATAATTTCATTTTGGCTTTGTAGTGTTTTTGAGTGTATTTCTTTGTGTCGGTTATTTAGTGGTTGCTCATCTGAGAGTCCAGGATCTCTATGTGGCTTCCACTGGCACTGCACGTGGTGGGGGCATGCCTCATTGTTGCCAGGCATGGATGAGAATTCTGGGCTCTCACTCAGCCCTGACTGACACCATCCTGGCTGTGGAGGGAAGGGCAGAGCATCTTGTTACAACCAGAAGAGGGTGGAAGTTTAGGTTCTTCACTCAGCCTTCAGTAACAAGTGCGGGTCCCCTGTTTTTCATGGTGTTTGTTTGGAGTATGGTGGTTATTGCCCAAAAGTTTTCTGTCTTGCTAGGTTGCCGTTTTCCTGATCCTTTGGCTAAAAAGAGCAGGCTTTTCTTGGGGGTTCTTTTGTCTGCACCCATTGAAGCCTCTAGGTTGCTGTCTTCTTCAGCCCAGTCTGAGATATAAGAAGCCAAGAAAAAACCTGAAAAACTTACTGCCGTGTTGTTCCTCAGGTCCTGGGGTCCTTATCCAATCTGCTTTTTTCTCTCCACCTTTGAATCTTCTCATGTTTCATATATAATATCCAGGTGTTATCACTGTTCTTAGCAGGAAGAATAGGGAGAAGTTCATCTACTCCGTCTTGTTTGTAACCAGAGGTCCAGGACAGTAACATTTTTGTTGCGGTTACATTTTGAGTTTCTAGCCTTTATTGTTATTATTAACAAACTCTATTCAACACAGGAAGTGGTTTCCCTGAAAGCTGCATTCATAAATGCAAATTAGGAAGACAAATGCAAACTGAGAGTGCTTCACGTACACTTCTTTTCCTTTTCATTCGATCATTTTTATACCTAACAATTTTGAAAACGAAGAGGTGACATTAATCACATTCTTCTATCAATCCATGAAATCAGAAGAGACTATAAGATGCCTTTAAAGAAAAGTGAAGCATAGAACACTGCTCAGTAATAAAAGAAAGTTATTCTGTAATAACTCACAGAATTATGAGAGAAAAAAGTCAATCTCAAAGGTTATGTACTGTATGATCCCATTTATATAGCATTATTGAAATTATAGAGATGGAGAAAATATTAGTAGTTGGCAGAGATTAGGGATGAGGGTAGGAAGTGAGAGTAGGAAGTGAGGGTAGGAAGTGAAGTGGCTATTAAAGAGATAACATGAGGAATCCTTGTGCTGGGACTGTTGTGTATGTTGACTCTGCTGGTGGTCACACAAATTCACACGTGTGATAAAATTGCATAGAACCACACACACACACAGACAACTGAGTGAATGTAAAAGCAGTGAAGTATAAATAAGGTGGATGGATTGTATTAATGGCAATTTTGTGGTTGAGGCCAGACGCACCACAGACCTCAGAACTCCTCTCCTGCTGGGGATATTGTGCTGTAGTCATGCAAGTTGGTACCATGGGAACCTGGCTTAAGGACATACGGGCTCTCTGTATTATTTCTTACAACTCTGTGAATCTACAATAGTTTCAAGGTTTTTAAAGTTTTAAAAAAAAGAAAGCAAGGAATTGTGCTGTTTTGTACTTTCTTCCTCTGCAGACTTCCCTTCCCTTCCCTGGCGCAAGCAAAGAGGAGATGGCCAGCCTAATTTGGTTTCTTTTTTTTTTTTTTTTTTAATTTATTTATGACTGGGTTGGGTCTTCGTTTCTGTGCGAGGGCTTTCTCTAGTTGCGGCAAGTGGGGGCCGCTCTTCATCGCGGTGCGCGGGCCTCTCACTATCGTGGCCTCTCTTGTTGCGGAGCACAGGCTCCAGACGCGCAGGCTCAGTAATTGTGGCTCACGGGCCTAGTTGCACCGCGGCATGTGGGATCTTCCCAGACCAGGGCTCGAACCCGTGTCCCCTGCATTGGCAGGCAGATTCTCAACCACTGCGCCACCAGGGAAGCCCCTAATTTGGTTTCTGCTTAATGGTCTCTTGCGTGCAGAGAGACCCACTTTTCTCACTAGTGTAAGGGCTGGTTGTGTTTTGCGATGAGCTCTTTCGGGTTTTGATGGGGTGGGGTGGAGTTGGGACTGGGAGATTGGCTTCTGCAGGCACAGTTGTTCTTCCCTCTCTGTCCTCAACACCCTCCTGAATAGCTCGGATTATTTCCTCTGTGCAGTCCCGAGGCTACATCCCCTGAGACCGGCTCTGCACAAAGATGCTCAAGGCCACACACTCCCCAGAGACCTCAGTGCCCCCTCTCCTGCTGGTGGAGAGCAGAAGACATGTGAGTCTTCCATGGAGGCCGGCGTTGCAGGCAGATGTGGCCTCTAGGTCTCTCTTGTGATGCCAAGGGTGAGAGAAGTGCCCCTGAGCTAGAAGGTGTTCGTGACTGTTAGGAAGAGATCCAAGATGGATCCCAGATTTGTGAGACACTATGCTATTCCAAGCACTCTCCCATCTGACTTTAATAGAAAATGATTATATTTGTAGAAAATGAGAGGCAAAGAAATGAATGAGCTTATGGGAACTTTGCCATGAGATGCAAAATATCTGCATGGAAAGCAGAGTAGACATGATTGCTGGGGGACATGCACGGAATTTCTCGGTGTTCATTGAGTATCAAACTCAAATGTCAATAAGGGCCGGAAGAAAACTTAAATATATGAAGTAAGTGGATAAGTAATAAGAGGAGGTATGGGAAATTGCCAACAAACTAGAGATCTTGGACTCAGTACAAATGTTTTCAAATTCAATTTTTGAACCTTGTAGTGGCCAGCAGCTGCTTGCAGACATGAGAGACAATTCCAGTGAGACTGGTGCCTGTGTACTTGACCGTCCCTGCTGTCTGGACGCCTTCAGTGCTAGTTGTGATTGTCTTTTCTATACTATGAGCCCAGGAATTAAGCTTGGTTGTATAACGGAAACACAAATGTCAGTGGCTTAAGCAAGATAGGGTTGTCTGCTTCTGATTACGATGTAGAAAGATATAAACAATTTCCTCCCATGTTGATAAAAGAATTAACTATATAGAATAAAAAGCATACGTTTCATGGGGTTTTCAAAGACTGGTAGATGTAAGGAAGCTGCGATGGGCTGAATTGCAGAGGGACACACCCCCTACAGGTGAGTCGAGAGCCCTGGAGTTCTCTGGGGGCAGGTGAGCACAGACTGAGAAGAAGCGTCCCGGGTGTGGGGAAGCTGTTAGGGTCTGAAAGAGTTCCACATGCAAATACCCATCTCCCTGCCCAACAGCTCTCTCCCTTCCCCTGGAATTTTGCTGGGAAAGTGGTACTGGAGACGGGGCTGGTCAGCAGAGAGAATGCAGAGAGCATACACACTCCTGTGGTGCTTGGGTTGCGAGCCCTGCAGGAGGTGGACCTAAAGATGAGCCCAGACTCTCCCAAACAATGGCCTTCCCCACCATCCAACCACAAGGAAAAGGTGAGTCCCTTAATGGCAGCCGTGCAGGAGGCTGAGGCTGAGCTGTGAGAGTTTCCTACAGTAGGTGAAAAGTGGTAGGACAGAAATTCAAGGCAGAAATTGCCAGATTGCATAAAAAAACAAGACCCAACCACACGCTTTTAACACACATGTTAAGTAAAAGGACGGAAAAGGAAAAACATGGCCACGCCCAGAGTCAGTGTGGGAGGGCACTCACACGGGGGTGTGGCTTATTGACACTGAGGGTCGTGGTGCATGGGGGGGGGCCCTTGGAGTTGGAGGTAGCATGGCAGGTGGGGGAGGGGAGAGGTGATTCTGGGCTGGGGGAGAACGTCTGTGGCCCGTTGAGCCCTCTTCTGGGAACGGCTGACTGTTCTTCCCCAAAGGAGGCTGAGAAATGCCCACAGCAAGCAGGCTGTCTGAGGACCCCCTAGACTACCAAGGCCTTTCTCCTTGTCTTTCTGTGGCCACTTAGGCCTGGCTGGATGGCCTCCCCAGCACAGGGGACAGGCATGGTCTTACTAAGGCCTCCTTTCCTTTTCCCCTCATAGGCCAGAGAAGGAAACAAAACTCAAGTGCTTTGTTTTAGGTAGAAGGGCTTTGAGGGTTAGAGAACGCCCTGGGGAGAGAGTGTGGCTCCAAATATGGTCTTTTGTTCCAGGATGTAATTATACCAACACTCTGGCACTGAATATGGGATCGTGGCCAGCACAGCGCAGTCCCTACCTTCCGGGGCTGTTGGGAGGCCTGGCTGATGCATGAAACCCCTTAGGCCTTAGCCAGGAATCGGGCGCTGATGGTGCCTAGTGGATGTGCTTAGGTTGGCTTAGAGGGCCCCCTACTGGGAGAAGGCCTGAACAGCAACACAGAGCGTCCGGGTTGCTGGGCAAAAATTCTCCAGGGTAGTGTAGTCAACTGCTTCAGAGAACGTATATGCTTAGGGGATTTGTACTTTAAAATTATTGTGAAAATATCACCATATTAAATTGTTAATGTACAGGGATTGTATTTATTGTCACTGCATGTATAAATACCATGATAACATATGGAGAGTATTTTGAAAGTGTAAAGGGTTACATGAGTGTATATTTATATTGTTTTAATTAGATTTATAGGACAACTTATTAGGAAGCTCAAATGTATTTATGGATGTTGATTAATCTAGAGACCATTTCTCTTTCAGAGAAGTTAAGTAATTTTTATCCTGTTGATAGAGATTGGGTCCATGCTAATGTTCCCTCTTCAGTGAGCTTTTAGGTTAAATGATGTTATGCGCCAATCCTGGATTGCGCTGACTGGGTCATGAAGTCCAGCGTTCCTGTGTAGTGGGTGCAGAAGTTCAGGGGGCCTATGAGTTACAGGGTCGGTGAGCAGGGCCAAAGAAAGGGCCACTGAAAGTCATGGTCATGGCTGGGAGTACTATGGTCAAAAAGGACATCACTCCCTCAAGTACAAAGTTGTTTTCTCTCTGGCTACTGCTAAGCACTGATGGGACAGGAAGATTGAGGTTCTAGTTTATTTGGTTCTTTATTTATTTAAATTAAGAAAATACTTGTTTAAAGAGTTGATGTCAGTTTCCACTGTCTTATTTGTTTTTGTTCTGTTATTCATCACAATAATTTAGTCAAGTGCCTGGGTTTATATGCATGAAATAAATTTAGTTCCTACATGCTGGGTTCTTATAAAAGAAGGAGGAGAAGGGGGGGCGTGGGGGGGGGGGGAGGAGGAGGAGGAGAAAAACTAGGCAGGCACACAGAAACCACCATACAAACAATCACCGTTCTCAAGATGGCATTTAGCGTGAGTTCCCACCGTGAGTCCATGGAGTGGGGAGTAAAAAGGTGGTTAAGCACAGGACATGTTCTGATCAAATGAGGCGGGTGCAGACCTCTGGGGTTGACTACAAGGGCACTGAGATTCAGTGAGGGTGGGGGGAACGAAGGGAATGTGCAAGGTGAAGGTAGGGGAGACAGCCCAGAACACAGTGGGTCTGCGAGGGCACCGGAGAGGGAGGACTCGGGGTGGGGGGGGTGGAGAGATTTCCTCATCCTCCCTGACCTGGCCATGGGGCTGATCAAATGTTTTCACACGTGGCTCTTGAGAAGACAGGAAAGTGGCCTCTTGGTGGGCCTGGAGGACGGGGGAGAAAGTGATAGCAAGCCCCACCTGCCCTTCTCCTGTCTCCCTCCTTCTCCCTGAGGCTCCCTCCTCTAGGGCTGCCTCTGCCCCGGGGGAAGGTCTGTACAGCCTTGCCCGGGGTCCTTGTGGCTGCAGGTGGAGGCTGGTGACTGCAGTGGCCCTATCACTCATCTTTCCGGAGGCCAGAAGCCCCAGGGTCTCGTTGGATTTCAGGATATCAGCCCAACAGGATGATGGTGCCAGCACAGTCCTAACTCAGGACCTGGGCTCAAATCGCCCACCCTCCATCACTCCAGGAAGCCCACTGTGCCCTGGGCTCCTGCCCCTGGGTCACTCCCCCAGGTAGTCACCTAGGAGAGCATGGCTTGCCCCAAACTCTTTGTGAATGGGCTTCAGAGCATGAATATCCTCCGTGGTGACAAAGTTTCATTATTTAAGGTTAGTTTTTATTTGGGAAATAGCCAAACTTTTGTTGGCATCAAGAGTGCCCCTATCATAAGGTAAGTGATGGAGTAGTTAGTTCATTCCTACTGCCCTGCCTGGAACTCAGAAGAATATGGTCAATCCATATTTGTTGAAATGAACCAAGAAATGAGGCAGTGGCTACAGAGGTGAGGATGCTCATTTGCTCGTGGAACTTTCAAGTAGGATCTTCCAAACTGTTAAGAGAATACTTTATGTTGGTGTGTTGGATTTGGAATATAGACGATAAAAGAACCATTGAGTTGTAGTTCTGCTTCCAAGCAAGTACCCCAATAACCATTTCCCTCTGTGTGACAGAAAGGTATTTAACCCAGTGACCGGACCTCTCTGTGTTTTGGTTTCCTCACCTCTAAAATAAGAACAACGGAACCTACCTCATAAGGTTGTTATGAGGATCAAAAGAGATACATTTGTCCAAAGCTACCTGGGAAGTGCTATAACGTTGCAAACCACAGTGGAGTGCACGCCCCTCATCTACAAGTCTAAACATGCACGTGGTGAATAGTGCTGCCCTGTAAGTTCCCCTTGTGCGGAAGTGCCCTTCTCCTGGCAGCAAGAGACCCAATGGGCTGCTTCCTTAGACAATAGCTCAGGTGACTGGAGCCCTTCACTAGGGAGTACAGGACTGGAGATCAGTTCCAGTGTGGGACGGTTGGTTGGTGGCATTTCCCAGTTACCCCCTGCCCTGCAGCGTGGGCGGGGCAGCGGTTCTGGCCTGCTCACTGGCAGGTGGCAAAGCCCGGTCCACCCCTAAGGCGATTGCTCTGTAATCCCACCAGTGGCCAGTAGGTGGCACAAGACACCCACCATGGCCACCGGCTTTGCCCCATTCAGCCTTTCTCAGAAGGGAAAAATCTATTTCTAATCCAGCCTGGGCTTTATGGCAATGCTTAATCACATGGAAGGGAACATGCAATAACTACTGGTATTTCTGTAAACACACATGCTTAGAGCAGCTGCCAGTTGGGGATGAGGACCGAGGGAACACTCAGTGAGAGGTCTCCTGAGGACAGTCTATAAAAGGAAAACCCTGTGGGTTTTTAATTTAAGAGCTTCCCAGCTAACCTTTGTGACTCATCGAAAGAAACATTTTGAACCCGGATGGACGGTGACAATACATTGTTCGGATTGTAACCTGGTCCTCCTTCTGCCCCGCCCCCTCCCCCTTCCCCCAGATGGCAGGTTTCAGAAGGGCTAGGCTGCAGGGCAGCACCTTCTGAACTGATGCTGGCTTATTTTCCTGTTCTTTGATCCTGGCAAGTCGCCTGCTTCTCGGCTTCATACTTTCTCTGGAGGAAAGTTGATTTGAATCTCATTCTGCCGTTAATAAAATTGGCACCAGATGGATGTGAAGCCAAAGAGGAGACACATCACAGCCAAACAAGAAGTGTAATCTGGTCAACCATGGGGCAGTAAGGATTGGGTGCTTTTAATTTTAATATGTGTGGACACTTTAAAAAATTGTGGTGAAATACACAACATAAAATTTACCATCTTAAGCATTTTAAGTGTATCGTTCAGTGGTATTTAATACATTCATATTGTGTAATCATCACCACCATCCAGTTCCATAGGTTTTCCTCTTGTGAAATGGAAACTGTATCCATTAAACACTTAACTCCTCATTTTTCCCTCCCTGCAAACCCCGGCAACTACCATTCTACTTTCTGTCTATGAATTTGATTAAGTACCTTATATAAATGGAATCACACAGTATTTGTTCTTTTACGTCTGGCTTGTTTCTCTTAGCATAATGTCCTCAAGCTTCATCTATGTTGTAGCAGGTGTCAGAATTTCCTTCCTTTATAAGGGTGAATGCTATTCCATTTTATATATAGACCACATTTTGTTTCTCCCATCCTCTGTTGATGGATACTTGGATTGCTTCCACCTTTTGGCTATTGTGAATAATGCTGCTATGAATGGGGGTATACAAATATCTGTTTGAGACCTGCTTTCAATTCTCGTGGGTAAATACTCAGAAGTGGGATGGCTGGATCATGTGGCTCTATTTTTAATTTTTTGAGGAACTGCTATATTGTTTTCCATAGTGGCTGCACCATTTTACATTCCTACCAACAGTGCACAAGAGTTCCAATTTCTCTACATCCTTGTCAACATGTATTATTTCTTTCTTTTTTTTTTTTTTGAGAGTAGCCATCCTAATGGGTGTGAGGTGGTGTGTGGACGCTAGACGCTAAGTTTGTTTTTGTTTTTTCTAGGACTTTCTCTTGAGTGGGCTAGGCAAGCTGATAACTTCTTATGACGGTGGTCTTGCGATAAAGAAGTTCTCTCCCCCTGTGCCGTCTCCTCAGAGCATCCAACCACGGAGCCCTTCGTGTACATATACACCCCAGGGACCCACTCGAGAGCAGCTTCGTTTGGCCCAATCTTAGGTCACTGGAATTTCTTGCGGTGTCACCAGGCTAGTGCTGAAGAGGACGCAGCTACAGGTCCTCTGAGGACAGGAGCAAGGCAGGCTGGTTTGCTAACTGCACTGTGTCGCCCTCCTGCCCCCCACACGGGTGGCAGGTCCCAGGAGTCCCTTCCTCACCAAGCCTCTCCCTGGAATAGGACCGGGGGGGTTGGGAAGCTTGAAGTCCTCTGCCTGGCCACCATACTCTCAAGGCGTTTGCAATATCCAATAACATTGCCAGGGACATGGCGCACGCCCATTTATCCGAAGGGAGCAGGAGTCGCCAGAAGTGTCTGCCCACAGCACCCTTCAGTCACCCGCCAAACATTCTCTGGGGGTCAACTCCATATATTGTGGGTTGGCCTCTGATCTCTAGATTCATTCATTTCAAAAACTTTTCTTGCACATCCCCTAGGAGCTACACTGTGGCAGACACAAGTCAGTAAAAGGCAGTCTGCCCTCACAGAGCTGAGAATCACGGAGGGGGAGACCCGCGGGGCGGGTGTAATAAGCTTTTCCGTGAAGGGTCAGGGTGCTTGGTGTGGTGGGCTGGCTGGGTGATGCCCTCGGGCAGGCCTGCACCTGAGCACGTATTTGCTCTGTGAACTTGGCAAAAACGAGGGTGATGATAGCTACTTTGGAGCTGCTGCGAGGTTTGAACGAGCTAATGATGCATGTAGAAGCCTCTGGAACAGAAGCAGAGGTGCTTGTCAGTGTTCTCACTGTTTTTCCTCTGGACGTCTGCTTAGCACAAGGTCGGGGAGAGAGGAGAACGGTCAGGGTGTGAGAGCGAGAGCTTGGCCCCTCCAGCTGCACCCGGTGGACAGCCCACAGTGACGGCTCCCTGGCAGACAGACGGACGTGCTCCCCGCAGTGGGGAGCGGGAGGCAACCAGAGAGGAGCCCCAGCCCTGGGACTCTCTGCCATCCCCCCCGACCCCGGTCAGGGATAAATCCCTGCACAGGAACTGCCACTTTCTGATTACCCTGGGGTTTGGACTTCGGAAGGTCTCAGCGTTTCAAGAGAAGGCTGTTCCCAGATTTCTGCTGTGTTCCTGCAGTCAGCCAACAGCCAAGCCGCCCAGAGGCAGGTGAAACTCATTCAAGTGCAGGAGAATTCCAGTTTTATTATTTAAAAAAAAAAAAAATCACATCATTCATCGAGCACTGGAAACTTTAAGACGTTTGTTGGCTGATAATTAATGGGTTGTTTGTGGGTAATGGCTTGTTATTAAATGGAAGCTAATAACTTCTGGAAGGTGGTTCCAGTAATCATCTTGGTTAATATCTAATAACATTGCCAGGGACATGGCGTATGCACATTTATCCAAAGGGAGCAGGCGTCTCCCTTTCTCTGATTTCATCTCATTCTTTCTTTACGACACACCCGTGTCACAGCATGGTGCCCCATTTTACAGATGGGGAGATGGAGGCTGAGGCTAAAGGCACAGGAAGGCTGTGGGGGCGGGTGGCTGGAGCAGACCTGGGGGGTCTCGAGGATGCGCTCATTTTGGTCACGGCTTCCCGCAGCACACGCATCCCTAACCCTGGTCGGTTGGCCTCTGTCTTTGGCGGTAGTTCTGTTGATCTGAAATAAATAGATGGCTGGATATTTCTCCAGCAAAGATGGGTTTATCAGGAATCACCAGAGAACTGCAATTTGGGGTCTGCAACCATGGTGAGCCACATGTAAGTCTCCCTACAGCAAGAGAATGAGGATGCTTTTATAGAGGGGAAGAGGAAGTTGGGAGGGTTATAGTAAACAAAGAGTCCATGGCTTTTCATTGGCTGAGTCCTCACCAGGAAAGAAGAGGCGTTTTTCTTCTTCCCGTTGGGCTGTGCCATGGTCGCAGGGCGTGAGAGCTCCCCCTTCTGGTCTCCTGCCTCTATTTAATTCAGGTATCTCTTTATTCATTTTACAGTTCTGAGATGCACTTGCTGGTGTTTGAGAAGCTCCCTTCCCAGGAGAGGAGCTCAGCTTTGGGGCAGGCAATTTAAAATACAACCTAGTTGTGTCTATGGGTATAGAATGCAGGCAGAGAGCAGTGAATGCAGATCTTTGGCCACTCATGAGCTAACGACCCTGCGCATTTTCCCCTGTAGTTTATATCTTTTGTTAACTAACCAAAGACAGGATATGATTGGCCATTTCTTCTCCTGGAGGGGCCACAGAGCATAGAGAACCCTCCTTCCTCCCTAGGGTGAGGAGCATAGCCCTTGGGAGGAAGAAGGACAGAAGGTAGAGTAGGGGAAGCTCGTTTGACCAGGAGCCCTGGGAAATGCGAAGGTTGTAGATTCTTTGCTGAGTCGGGGCATTAGCTATCCTCCTCTATTTTTGCAAATTCCCTGGGGTTTGGTTGCAAATGGCCCAGCACCTTCTTGTGGCTTGTGAAATCAGGAGTGTGGGCAGAGTTCAGCAGAGACTGAGGGCCACGGCTGGGGGTGCCTTACAGTCCTTTCATGCCTGGCCTTTGCAACCTTTAATTTGGGGACTCTTGCGGTATTGTTGGTGTTATTTGGGGTTTTGGCTTCAAGAAAATCTGTGATGCTGTCGTTGTTATTTCACAGAAATTGGTAGCAACGGTTGGCATGTAATGTGGTAGCGTTGGTCATCCTGTGTTTGCCCAACACCTTCCAGGACAGTGAGGTGGGGGAAGGGAGTGTGGTCAGTTTGCTGACCTGCAGACTCCGACTGTGGGCACTTCACATGCCTGCTCAAGAATCTTCCCAGGCTCAGGGCATGTGTCAATTTGAAAAAATAACATAGATGACCTTCATTGTGTGCCCCCGAAAGAAGCAGCTTCATGGTTTGTTTTCTAGTGAGGAAGAAAGAGAGAAGTTTGGTTCTCTAGAATCTGGCCAGGCTCTATGGGATGACGCATCTCAGTACTTACATCTGCTGTGTTCCTGTCCCTCTGACTTTCACAGACTCGTCTTATTCCTTCGAGCTACAGATGCTTGTGGCGCTTACGCCTCGGGATCCTTCGTGTTTTTTACGGCCAGTTTCTAAAGATCATGCTGGCCTTTCTTTAGTGGTCCAGGAACTCACAGGGTTAATCCTTGGGGCAATGTTCCCCTCTGGGCACCTGGATGAGCTGCTCCATCTTCACCTGTGATCACCTGGGGTGCACCCCTCCTCTCTGGGGGCCCCTCTTCTGTGGGGGGACGGAATGCATCCCCTTTGCGGTGGAACGCTTTATGTCTGTCTGCTTTTCCTGAGACACATCAGTGGCCAGCCTGTGGATCCCATTCTGGCTTTCTGAAGGTGTGCCCTGACATAGACCACCGTTTTCTAGCAAGGACGGGACACCAGGAATTCCCTCCCAGCCTCTCGTTCCATGTAACCGCAGCTTTCTGCCGGAACAGAGGTGCAGACAGCAAGTTTGTTAAAGAAGGACAGGGACAGAGTCTATAGACTGATTTTTTGGAGAACGGAGGTGGGGACCTTTAAAAAGTATTGAGATGTAATTTGTGTAAAAGAAAATCAACCCATTTTAAGAGCACCCTTAATGAATGTTGGTAATTATACGTAGTTGTATAAGTACCACCACAATCGAGATACAGAACCCTCCTTTGCCCCAAGAGGTCCCCTTTAACCTCTTTGGAGTCATCCCCACCTTGGCCCCGGCAACCAGTGACCTGTTTTTTATCACTATGGTTTTGCCTTTTCTAGAATTTCAGATAAATGGGATCGAACAGTGTGTAGTCTTGGCATCTGGCTTCTTTCACTCAGCGGACTCTATTTGAGGCTTGTCATCTCGGGTATCAGTGGTTGTTCCTCTTTTTTGCTGAGTGGCTTTGCATTGTATGGATGCACCACCATTTGACTTTACTCAATGGACATTCAAGGTGTTTCTGGTTTTGGGTGATGAGGAATAAAGCTGTTGTGACCATTCATGCACAGGTCTTTGTGTGGACTTCTGTTTTCATTTATCTTCGGTCTACTGGGTCGTGGGGTAGATGTATATTCAACTTTGTAAGATACTGCCTAACTGTTTGTCAAGGTGACTGTAGCAATTTGTTTCCCAAATGGGTACTTTTAGTCTGGGACATATAACTGGGTCTTCCTGACATCCACGGGTCTCTATCTGTACAATGATTTTCGAGAAGTTGATTGGCTCCCACATGTAATTAAGGTATGTGGCTTTTAGGCAAAAGATGATTACATATCTCTGGATGGGATGACCCCAGTGTTGAACTCAGCGCTGTGCAAAGGTCTGTGTTGTCCCCCCGAGGAAGCCAAACACATCCTGCCACAGTCCGTGCGAGAGTCAGGCCTTCTGAGTGTCCTTCCAGCCCTCATGTGTCAGCTTTGCGTGTGTACCTCAAATGCGAGTTTCAAGTTCACCCTGTGTTGAGATCATGCCTGAGGGCAAGAGGGAAAAATATCTGTGGCTGTCAAATCGGGTGGGAAGTGATTAACCATGGAGATTCTGAGCCTCGCGGAACTCTTTTGTTCCCTGACCTTTCTCTCACCTGCGGCAGGGGCAGGCCGGGTCAAGTTTAAATCCAAGATGACAAGTGTCTGAGGCTAAGCAAGGTTTCTGCTGAGTGCTTGCTTGGGGTCAATGGCTCTGTGTCTCCCACCTGGTGAAAACTGACTCCCACTGAAAAAAAAGAGCTCTGGGGCTGAACCACTTGGCTCGGCTTTGGGCTAGAGCTCCCTACATGGTTTTCAGAGCCCTTTGGGTGTGTTGAGGGCCTCCTGGTTTGCGCTGCACCTGAGTCACTGCTGTACGTTGGAAGCCCCTTGCTCACGGCGCCCCTGGACCTTCCAAAGTGCAAAATGGTTGCTTCTCTTGAAGTTTGGCCAATTTTTCTTTTAAGACTTAAACAAAAATTTATGGGACTTCCCTGGCGGTCCAGTGGTTAAGACTCTGCGCCTGCACTGCAGGGGGCGCGGGTTCCATCCCTGGTCGGGGAACTAAGATCCCGCATGAGGTGCGGGGCGGCCAAAAAATAAATAAATAAATAAATAAACTTATTGGCTCAAGTAACTGAAAAGTCGAAGGGAGATTTGACCCAACCTGATCCAGGGGTTTGAGTGGATATTTCCTCCTCTTCATTGCCAGCTCTGTGCCAGCTTTTTTTTTTTTTTTTTGATCTTAGAAATGTTTTATTATTTTCATTATTGTAGTAAAATATACGTAACTCAAATTTGCCATTTTAACCATTTTTAAGTGTACAGTTCAGTGACATTAAGTACATTCACATTGTTGTGCAGCCATCACCACTATCCAACTCCAGAACTTTTTCTTCTTCCCAAACTGAGATCCTACCCACTAAACAATAACTTGTGTATTTCGTGGCAGGCACGTACCATGTCCGTGGTCCCGTTGTGTCTCGAATCACGTGATTTGCGGCATCTAGACTGTCACTTATTCGTCACTAGGTAAAATTTGGCCTCTGAAAAAAAGGCTTTTTCACATTGTCCTAAATTCTCAGGATGCTGCCTCACTTTTTCACCATTTTTGAGACTGTGGTTGCCGTAGAACCCCTAGTTTATTTATGGCTCAATAGTGGGAATCCAAGCATCTTCTGGGGACACACGTGGAGTTTAAGGCCCAGGGTCAAGTTCAGGTGGGGTTCACTCCACGTAAAGCCTTGTTTGGGGGCAGTGGGAGTACCTCTATTTTTCCATTGAGAACAGTGACTAAGCACCAGGAAATGTCACGCCATGAACCTCTGGATTATAGCTCATTTTTGAAAAGGTATGTGGGTGCTGTCCCAATGTTGGAAGGTCCTGGTAGGCACACCCATCGGTCCCATGGCTGGTGGCAGGCCGTCACTGGCACACAGTCCTCCAGCCTCCAGGTGCCAAGTCTTTCCTGGGGTCAGCTTCTCTTGTCACCTCCGCTGGTCTCAAGGTCCCTGCCTGCCCTGGTGTGTGCTTTGATGTGCCCCTGCTTCCCTTAAAACCTGGCTTTCAGAATCTCTCTGAAAGAGAACAGCATACAATATTACCTAATTTGTCTTTAATCCAGTAGTCCTACGATAATCCCGGAGAGGAAAGTGGTCGCCTGTACACACCCAGGCTTACTCTATAAAGACCATGTTGGGAAACGACAGTATTTTTCTGTTTTAAAATCAGTAGGTTTGGAAGGAGCTGGGAAACTGCGGGGTTTAGTTACAAAATGACTGTAATTGTGGGAGAAGTATTTTCTTTCAATTTTGAAACGCATTAAACAAGATACACAGTTTAGAAATAATTTACAGTTGGAGGAAGGCTCTTTCATCCGAGGCGGGCGGCCGGGGGACGCTTCTCCCGGTTGGAAGGGTGGTCGAGGGGGTGACGGAGGGGGCCCCAGGGGAACCTCATCTTGTTCTCGCCCAACGTCGATGCAGCCAAGCGAAGTGGAAAGTCATAGTGTGGGAAGAGAAAGCCCCAGCTTTTTTCTCTCCTGACAAGCAGGAGGACGCTGGGCTGAGCACAGGTTATCAGGAGGGGAAGCTCACCTTGCTGGCAGACCGTGGGCACGGCAGGGGGCCACCAAGGGGCATGGGTCACCGAGGGCGCCGTGACGGGTGGTCCTTCCCTTTGCCTGCACGGCTCTCATCGGCGTTATGAATGAATGTCTACTGAACGCCACGTGGCGCTGAGCACCAGGGGAGCAGGACACAGAGATGCAGGCCTCACCCTCGCTAGGAGAGAGGGAGAGCCCCTGTCACAGGATGATATACGACTGGTGCCTGATCAGTGGTCAAGGTCACAGGTCTAGGCCTGGCCAGGGGAGGGGATATCATGGGGGGCTCTGTGGGGCAGGGGTTACAGCAGCTCTTATGGGACGGATGGGGCTTGGACAGTATTGGATGTTTTAGTAGGAATGAGTCAAGCAGAGCAGAGGGGCTGCGTCTCCTAGAGAGGCGAACGGCGTGAACCAGGCACTGGTGTGGCTGGGCGTGGTGTGTGTGTTCGGGGTGTGCGGGAGGGCTGGGACCGGCCCTGATGGAGGCTCCCCGGGGGAGGAGGGATGTGGCCTTGCAGGGGCTGGAGGATGACCAGACTCTGTGAGCCAAGCGTTTGGACAACAGGGTGTCTTGGATGGTTCCGGAAGGTGAATATCAAAGCCTTGTTTTAGACAAACATGCTAGAGGCACCCAGACTCATTCGAAGGGCTTTCCCCGCTTTCTCTGCTCCCCCTCTAAGTGAGCAGCTGAGCCTGCCTTTGGATTCCTTCGAAATGCTGTCGGCTTCCATCTGTCCGCCAGCAAACATCTGTGTTCCGTCAATGATCTGAGTATCAGACACATACACAGTTGAGTCTTGAACGACAAGGGGATTGGGGTGCCTCGTGTAACTTTACAGTCTGGGCCTCGGTCTCCTTGGATTCAGCCGGTTGTGTAGGACTGTAGCATGTATTTATTGAAAAAGATCTGTGTATGAGTGAACCCGTGCAGTTCAAATCCTTGTTGTTCAAGGGTCAACTGTACTACAACATGTGGTGTGTGTTTGTGTGCACATGCGCCTGCCTGCATGCACGTACCTCAAATACCAGCTACACGCTCTCCGCTGTCCTGTGTAAGCCTCTAGTCTGGAGTCTCCCCTGAACTCAAGACACATATAGCCTGCTTCACACCTCCACCTGGACCTCTCAGTCATCGTGAACTTGACACACCCCTTAATGAGCTCCCTCCCTGCTCCCTCCCCAGCCTGTTCTTCCTCCAGGCCCCCCTCCCAGCACTCCATTCTCCCAGCTACTCAGGGTGAAAACTCTGAGTCATCTCTGACACTTTTTTCTTTCACACCTGACACCTGATCCATCAGTGATCCTGTTGGCTCCCCCTATGAAATATATCCAGAATCCATCCACTTCTCCCCACCTGGCACTCAAAGCCACCCTCACGCCCCGTCTGGACCACTGCAAGTGATGCCCAGCTGGACTCCCTGCTTCTCCCCACTGCAGGCTGTCCTCAGCATCCTCTAAAAACAAGTCACGTCATTTCACTCCTCTGCTCAAAACCATCAAATGGTTGCCCTTTCCCCTCAGCGTAATATTCCAGGTGCTTGCAAAGCTCTCCACGGTCTGGCCTGTGGTACCTCTGTAGCTTCACCTCTGACCCAGATCACCCTGCTCACTTTCTCCTCCTTTACCAGACAGCTCGACATCCCTTAATCAGCGAGCACACACCTACCCCAGGGCCTTTGCACCAGCTGTTTTCTCTACCTGGAACACTTGCCTTCTGAATATCTGCATGGCTAGCTCTTTCAGCCCCTTCAGGTCCCTTACCACAGAGTGGGAGCAACTCTCTATAAAATAATAGCTCTGTCTCCATCATTCTTTTTTTTTTTTAATAACCGAGAAATAAGCTTCATATCATGGGGTCTTTATTAAAATACCAAAACACAGGAGAACTTTTAACGAAACATTTCTATTCCAGGGACTTGCCCAAGTATTTAAAATAAATTTCTAGTTCTCCTGAGTTTACAGAAGGATTTCATCTGCTTTTGCGGTAATGAGGATAAGAAACCAGCTGTTATCTAAGAAATTTTGTGAGCATTTGCAATAAAATAACCCTCTATCATTCTTTTATTCCTTAACTAACCCTGCCTGTTTCTGTTTTACTTATCACCACTTGACATTATTCTTGTGAATTGTTTGTCTCCCTGCTCTTAAGGAAATATGTGAGAGCAAAGAACTTTTGTCTGTCTTATTTTCTAATTATCACCAGAACTTTGAACAGTTCTGGCATTTGGAAGCTGCTCAGTAAGTGTTTGCTGGATGAATTAATTTGTTAGAGGTATTGGGGGGTCTGGACTGGGAAGACATTGTGTACTATTGTGGTAATCTCCACATGGTATGGTAAAGGCATAGACTAGAGGGGGGGCCTCAGGGGTGTAAAGGAAGGAATAAATGGAGAAAGGGTATTTATTTATTCATTTTTCTTTTCCATTATGGTTTATCACAGGATACTGAATATAGTTCCCTGTGCTATACAGTCGGACCCTGTTGTTTATCCATTCTGTATATAATAGTTTGCATCTGCTAACCCCAAACTCCCAATCCATCCCTCCCCGACCCGCTTACCTCCTTGGCAACTGCAAGTCTGTTCTCTGTATCTGTGAGTCTGTTTCTGTTTCGTAGATAAGTTCATTTGTGTCCTATTTTAGATTCCACATATAAGTGATATCATATGGTATTTGCCTTTCTCTTTCTGACTTACTTCACTAAGTATGATCATCTCTAGGTCCATCCATATTGCTGCAAATGGCATTATTTCATTCTTCTTTATGGCTGAGTAATATTCCATTGTACATGTGTACCACATCTTCTTTATCCATTCATCTGTCGATGGACACTTAGGTTGCTTCCATGTCTTGGCTATTGTAAATAGTGCTGCTATGAACATTCGGGTGCATGTATCTTTTCGAATTACAGTTTTGTTTGGATATATGCCCAGGAGTAGGATTGAAGGGTCATTTGGTAGCTCTATTTTTAGTTTTTTGAGGAAAAAAACTAAAACTTACAATAAAACTCCGATGTTACAGTTTTATTGTACCATAGAATATTAACCAGTTTTGTATGTAATTTAGTGCAATGAACTGAATGAACTGAATTTGTGTCCCCCGTGATTTCATGTTGAAATCCTAACCCCCAAGATGAGGGTATTAGGATGTGAGGCCTTTAGGAGGTGATTAGGTCATGAAGATGGAGATTTGTGCTCTTATAAAAGAGACCCCAGAGAACTCCCTCACCCCTTCTGCCATGTGAGACAAAGTGAGAAGACAGCTGTCTATGAATCAGGATGGGGTCCTCACCAGACACTGAATCCGCTGGTGTCATCATTTTGGACTTCCCAGCTTCCAGAACTGGAAGAAATAAATTTTTGTTGTTTATAACCTACTTAGTCTATGGTATTTTGTTATAGCAGCTGAACAGACTAAGATACTTAACTTATCTCAGCATTTTCTTTCCAACTGACTATACATCTCTGCTCTTCAAATGCTCTGAGAAGCAGCTTTCCCGTCCTGTTGATTCCCTCATTAATGAGTTGAATAGATGTGCTTAGTATATATATGAGGGTATGAGAACCACGTTTCTAATATTTTGAAAATGATGCTTTGATAGAGGAGATAAAAAGTGCTAGTTATATAAACCCAAAGCTACAAAATGTCAATGTTGCAGAATATGTGTAAAAGACATAAACCACTTTTCCCCCCTATTTCTATGTTTTAACATATATTTCTCATGGAGGACTGTTCAAAAGGTGGGGAGAGAACATTACTGTCAATTCATGACCAGCTATTTTCCTCTGCTCACTCACTTCCTGTTTTCTTTTAATAAATTGTCTTTAAAAACATGAAGAATGTACCCTCCTACACTGTTGGTGGGAATGTAAACTGGAGCAACCGCTATGGAGAACAGTATGGAGGCTGCTTAAAAAACTAAAAATAGAACTACCATGTGATTCAGCAATCCCACTCCTGGGCGTATATCCAGACAAAACTCTAATTTGAAAAGATACATGGACTCCAATATTCATGGCAGCACTGCTTACAACAGCCAAGACATGGAAGCAACCTAAGTGTCCACTGACAGAGGAATGGATAAAGAAGATGTGGTACAGATGTACAATGGAATATTACTTAGCCATAGAAAAGAATGAAATAATGCCATCTGTAGCAATGTGGATGGACCTAGAGATGATCATACTAAGTGAAGTAAGTCAGAAAGAGAAAGACATATACGCTATCACTCATATGTGGAATCTAATTTTTAAAAAATGATATAAATGAACATATTTATAAAACAGAAACAGACTCACAAACATAGAAAACAAACATATAGTTACCAAAGGCGAAAGGAGGGGAGGAGGGATAAATTGGGACATTGGGATTGACATATACACACTATTATATATAAAATAGATAATCAACAAGGACATACTGTATAGCACAGGGAACTATATGCAATATCTTGTAATAACCTATAATGGAAAAAGATCTGAAAAAGAATATATATATAACTGAGTCACTTTGCTGTACACCTGCAACTAACACAACATTGTAAATCAACTATATGTCAATAAAAAACCAAACAAAAACAAAAAACATGAAGAACGTGACCCAGCTGTGAGTCCTGGCCGGGCCCCACCAAGGCCGTAATTGAGATGGGGGTGCGCTCTGCCAGGACACCTCCTCCACCACCTTCTGGGGTCCCAAACCAGATCTTGCGGTTTGCTTGTGGGGCAGGGGCGCTGGGCTGGGAGTGAGGAGGTGTGAGTCCTTCCATCTTCCATCAGTTAGGAGATGGAAGGTCTTAGCAGAGCTGCCGTGTGCAGCAATGCAGAGGTCAGGTCTTCCCAGTATTCTACACGTCCCTCTTCTCTGGAGTGGGTGCCCCCTGGAGGCGCCCCAGTTCTGCCCCAGCTCTAGCTTTGTCTGCCATTCACACCAAGGTTGCAAATAACTTCTCATCACTGTGGGCTTTCGTTTCCCACTAAGGGCCAAAATGGAAAGCTTACCTCCTTTATCTACCTCCTAGAGATGTGGAGACAAATGAGAGAAAGAAAACTTATGTGGAAAAGACTGAAAAATGTTACCCAAAAGTTGGAAATAAGGATAAAGGATGACTCCGTGGCCTTTCAATGTCCTACCAGAAAAACCTGCTTTGTAAGTATCATTACTCCAGATGGGAGAAATCCATGGGGGCTTCAGCTGTGGGATCCTCATCACCGAGACCATCCTTTTATCTTTAGGTGGTGGGAGCAGGAGGATAGGGGGCTATAGCGTTCTAGAATTTTGTCTCCTTTTGCATTTCCTTGGGCCCAAAGTTGAAACAGCGTTCTGTTCTATGAACCTCTGAAAGTGGTTCTTCTTTGTCTAAAACCATTTACCAAACATTAAAAAAAATCACCTGTAAGGAAAATAAAACTGAGGGGACCTGGCTATACTCTCGGTCCTTGAGCTTAAGTTTCTGAGGCTGTCCAGATGGTGGGGGCTCTGGTAGAAGTTGGTTCTCCCAGGGAGGTTTGTTTGAGGAGTGGATCCACTTTCCTGGTGGGGAAGGGCTGCAGCCCAGAGCCGACAGGGCTGGACCGGGTGCGGGGCGGGGGCGGGGTTACTCCGTGAGCTCATGACAGACTCTGTCCAGAGAGCCGTCCGTCCTAAGGTTCAGGCGAATCACGGAACATGCTGTTTTGTGCAGACACCTTCTCTTTCTCAGTGTTGCAACTTTTAAAGGTATTTGCGTTCTGGGTCTCATTTAAAATGCTCCTTTTTACAAGGTGCTTTTGTTAGGAGCAAAATCCAGGATGGTGTGTTTCTAACCTGCTGTGTTGTTTACCTCATGGAAAAATGGGATTGTTTTGCATTATTGACTCAGCTTGGTGGAAAATATTACCTTGGTGGGGATGGAGACGGGGTTACCATTTTAAAAAATGTTTTTTTAATTAAAAAAAATTTTTTTTGGCCATGCCACACGCCACGTGGGATCTTAGTTCCCCAACCAGGGATCGAACCTGCGCCCCCTGCTTTGGAAGGGTGGAGTCTTAACCACTGGACCGGCAGGGAAGTCCCGGGGCTACCATTTTTGAAATAACTACCTAGGTTCACTTGAGCAGGTAGAATGCAGCATCTCCTATTAACCACAAATGGATTTTGAAAACTTACACAGAATGTGATAAATGCAATGGGAATGACTTCTCTCCCCTTCCCCCTTCCTTCCTGGGGCCTATATGTATGTATCTACCCTCCCACACCCCAACACACACAAGAGGACATTTTTGAAATACGATGCGATACTACAAAGAGGCTCTTTTAGCAGAAAAGCACAGAGGAACCCTGCTCTGGTGAGTTTAATTCTGCAGTCTGATTGTCTTGTGGTTACTCTACCCCGAAGCTAGACCACAGTGAGGGCCTCCATCTCCCCACCCGACCACACCAAAGTGGGGGAAGGGGCCATGGGGAACAAAAGAAGAGCTTCCCCCCAGCGACCACGAGAGGGTGACCACAGGAGCCTGGCTTGGGGTGGGCGATGACTGCTTCCAACGCCCCCGTCCTTGTGGGTGCTGTAAGGGTTGGAACGTATGGCCTGATGTGAAGTAAAGGATGGTCCTGTGCATCCATCTGGACACTGAGTGTGCTTGAATAGCTACCAGCAAAGTAAACCGTTGGAGATGAACTCTTACCCCCTCCCAGCGAATTGGTGGCAGCGTGCTTGGTGACATGGCTGGCCAGCCAGACATATTTCCATCAAATATCCCTGTGAAGAGGGAATGTTGCTTTGACCTCGCTGTAGCACACTTCTCCCCCTCCCTGCCCTTCACCACCTATCCATCCCGCTAGTAATCGTTTAAGTTAAATTTTAAAAGTGAGTCCCCTGAGGCCGTGTTTTGGAAACTGTGGATTCAGTGAAAAAGGCAGCTCCCTGGGTTTTGATCGTGTTTCTCGCTTGGATTTCAGAAGGAATGAAATAATTCATTATAGGCTGAGAACTGGCTGACGATGTAGGTTCTGTGGTGGGAGGGCCTGGCTTGGATGTCAGGCTGGCGTGGGCTGGGATGCTAGCTGTGCCTGGGGCCCTCAGTTGCTTCCTATGGTAGTTGGAAACCATCCTTTCGTGTCTGGCTCCTGGGGAGGGAGTTCTAGTCTCCGGAGGTCACGATTCCCATGTTGCTGGGCAATGCGATACACTACTCGCGCTAAGACAGTACAGCAGGCCTCGGAGGAAGACCTGGATGGAGCCTTGATGGAGACAAGAATGTTCTCAACCTTGGCTCCCACAGGGAGGAGCACAGAGCTCCCCAAGGCCTCAGCCAGGAAGACCGTGGGGCGGGACACCCTGGGGGCCCCGGGGCTCTCTGGAAGCTCCGCCCCCTTGGTCCAAATTTGTTACCTACCCAGACTGAGAAGGAGCTCGTGGCGGAGGGTGACTCAGGGGGAACAGCTTGGGGTAGAGGTGCACAACCACTGCCAGGAATGAAAGAGGGCGTGGGAGGGACACACAGGCCCTGATGCCTTGGAGTGGGTTTTGAAATTGGTGGGTGAATTACTTGTTCGTCTTTTGAGGTGTGTCAGCTGACTCAAGTGGTCTTACAAAGCCAGCCCTGCCTCTTTCGCTTCAACGGGCTCTTGGATATTGTGGATGACCAGATCACAGTCTTCTAGGAGAATGCTTCTGAGGTGGACTCAGTAAAAGCCTCGAGTAGTATTCGGGGCGGGTGAGATGCGAGGGGTGAGGACTTGCCCTCTGGAAGCGCTCTGACCGCAGCAGCGCGCCCCGACTGCCCATCCTGGTGTCTCCGTGGCATCCTCGAGGCCAAGACCTCCGGGGGAATGTTTGAGCTCTAACTGGAAGCATTTGCCTTTAACTCAGCCCTGAAGGGACTTAGAGAAAATCTAATTTTTTACTCTTTTTTTTCCCCAGAAATTTCAGATATTCTTGAAAACATGGCATCATATACTATATATATGTACTTTCCTTGCCATATGAAATATCTCAGACAACACAAAACCAATCCTAGACTAAGAACTTCCGTTGACTCTGACACGATGAAAGCACATCTTCTGAAAACCTCAAGCTTTCGCTATAGCCTTCCAGTCCTAATAACTGTAATTCCCTATTCTTGTCATCACTATTTTCTAATTTCCTTCATCATCATGGGCTTTATCATCGGCAATTTTTCTTCGTCAAGCTTCAAGTTTACAAAACTTTCCTTTACACTTTAGCAGAGCAATTTGGAAGACATTGTCCACAACGCGAGGAAAAGAATCTAGATCAATACAAACTCAAAGAATGTTAGAGGAGTCTTACGATGCTTTTGATTTTTTTCTCCAATTTTTTCCGATGCTTTTTCATGATAAGCTTCCTTTGTTTTCATCAGTGCTTTGCCTTATTCTCACATACTTTGATTTTTTTTTTTTTAAATCAAGCTACCAGATTGATATGACTGTCCTGAATGCAGAGGTTCTCTTGAAGCAGTTTCATCACTTGCTATTGATAAACTTATCACAACCAAGTTCTTCTATCAGAGGACTGGTAACTTCAGATGCAGTCAGAGCTGTAGTAAATGTTAAAATATCAAAATCCATCCTCTGAGGGTTCTGCTGATATTTGGCATCAAATGCTGCTTCCCTCGCTCTGCAGGCCTCCGCAAATTGCCTGCAGCCTCTTCCAGGCTCCTGGATTCTGCCTGGAGCAATCGGGTAATTAATTCCTAAGACACTAAGTGGGTGACTGGAGGCTGAGATTCTGCAATGCGGCCAGGCCTGGGCGGTTCAGGGACCTGGGCCTGGGTGTGTCCTCAGCACCCTCTGCCTCTGCCATCAGGCCTTCCCTGGCATCCTCAGGGTGCCTTGTGCAGGCTCTCGCCTGCTTCTGCCTCCTGGTACTTGTTGGATATTGCTGCTGCAGGCAGCTGGGCTCTCGGGGTCAGCTTGGTCCCTCCCAGAATAACTGGGATAAGAGGACAGCACGACTGTGGGTGTGCACATGCCCTAGCGCATCTCTGTAAACTTCTGTAACGTTTGCATGAGTGAGGACTTATCTATTACTTGAGTATTTAATAAGTACATAAAAAGTAAACAATAGTATAAGAATAAAGGGAGAGAGAGTATGTAGCAGGCCCAGCAGAGGGTCGAGTTGCCCTTGGTGAGTCCCCTTCCAGAGCTGGTCTTGTGCGTCTGGGAAGGCCGCTCTACCTTAACTCACTGCTGGAAACACCGGGCTCGTAGCTGCTGAGAATCTGATGCTCATTTAAAAAAAAATTTTTTTTTAAATTTTTTGGTCACACCGCGTGGCATATGGGATTTTAGTTCCCTGACCAGGGATCGAACCCACACCCCCTGCATTGGACGCACAGAGACTTAACCACTGGACCGCCAGGGAAGTCCCCGATGCTCATTTTTTCCTGTGGCTGGTGCTGCCCTGGATCTCTCAGAGCCTGACTGCAGAGCTGGAGGAGGGTTATTCCTTAAGGTGTCTCTGCCTCTCCTCCCGGACCCACCCACCTAACCAGGGTGGCCTCTCTGGGAACCCAGGGAAAGTGCTGGACCAGCTCCCATTGGAGAGGCAGTGGGTCTGCACAGCCGGCCTGACATCTTGGACCCATGGGTCTGGGTTAAGAGCTTGTGTCTCAGGGAAGTGCCTGCTCCTTGAGCAATGAGATCTGCCCTCTGTCCTCCTTCACCCAGGCATGTGGAGCCGGGAACCCCCAGCAAGAGAAAGCAGGCTGGTGATGCTCAGGGTGAAGGTGGGACGGTCCTGGGCCACCAAAGGGGGCTGGAGCTGCAGGCTGGCTGCTGCTGGCAGGGCTCCAGGCAACTGCCCGGGGAGCCAAGAGCACAGGTGGGGGCCCTGAGTGCCCAGCCGAGCAGGCTGAGGGACGCAAGGCATTTCCTGCACACGCTAGTCTCTTCTGCTAAACCTTGCAACCTGCTGACGGCAACTCGTCAGCTTGCAGAGGGCACATTACGGCTGGGTCCCGACTCTGGGAGACGGTGTCTGCCCATCCTCTCCTCCCTTTTTCCCTCTCCTCCGTTCTCTCTCTCCAGCCTGAGTTGCTGTGGCATCACAGGAGTTGTAGACACCCTTGATTTTGTGCTTAACAAAGTCTTGAGGGGCTCTGTTGATGTCTTGCCACACCGCTGGTGTTTGGAGGGACGGGACCCTTTGGTGAGCTGCCACTCCAGCATGGACTTGGCTCTGTGTTGATCCTGGGCATCTGGCCGGTTCCCGTGTCGACGTGACTAGGATGAGGCAGTCTGCTGTCACATTTCAGCGCGGTGGGGTGGCCAAGAGCCTAGGATTTGGAGTCAGCGGGCCTGTGCTCAAATTCTAGCTCTGCCATTTACCTGCCGGGTGACCGTGGGCACTCAGGCTCCTTGTCGGTAAAAGCGGGGGATAGTAGAAGCCACGGTACGAAGTCGCTGAGCACGGAAGGAGATCACTGCTGCAGGGCTTAGCTCAGTGCCAGACACACAGCACCCGGAGTCATCAGCTGTGACGAGGGTTTAGCGCGTTCAGGGACGGGGTCGGTGTATTTCTGACTCACTCCTCTGGGGCAAAATTCCCTCAGTTTGCCCCCTTCCCTCCCATCCCTAGACATGGACTTTTCCTTGAAAACTTTGAAGGGTGTTTTTTTGTTTTACTATTAGGGAATTGAGTCCGCTGCACCAACAAAGTTCTTTATTAAACCCAGCAAAGACAGATGTCAAGGTGGCTGCTCAGTCATTCTGGGGTCACTTCCCCGCCTCCGCAGGGGCGGGCGTGCAGGGGACCGGGAGTTAGAAGAGCCCTCTGGGGACATCCCTGGCGGTCCAGCGGTTAGGACCCTGTGCTTCCACGGCAGGGTGCCCGGGTTCGATCCCTGCTCGGGGAACTAAGATCCCTCGTGGTGTGGCAGAAGAGTCCTCAGGCCACTCAGGCCAGGAGGAGAGGTTCACTTGACCTTGTCAACCCGGGCAGGGGGTGGCAGGAGGCAGGAGGACTGTGTTAGGACCCATGTGACCTGAGCCTGCGGCCACCTCACTTGGTGGGGGTGGGGGGAGGCTTCCCGTTCCCTGGAAAGGTCTTTTCAAGTCTTATGAGTGGAATCAAGACTCTCCACATGGTTCCCCTGTGCTGACTCACCGGTGGTTTTCATTCCCAAAGCCTCCTCTGCGGTGTTTCGGTTCGGGGGGGTGGGCGGGGAGCAGTGTGGGCCCCGCTTCTCCCACGGCTGAGCTGGGCCCGCCTCGCCCTTCACCTGACCTTGCAGGGTAAACTTCTGGCGTGTGGTGTGCTGTTTCCTAGTGGCCGAGAAAAGAAATGGAGAGTGATCTGCTCTTTTGCATCATTTCGAACATTTTTAGTTCAATAAAAACAACCACAGCAGAACCAACTTTCTGCGGAACACACCTTCTAGAAACATCTCGTGCTCTCCTGAACTCGTCGTACCCAGATCCCGTCTCTGGGCGCTGCTCTCACTCAGCTCTGGGACAGGCCTTCCCTGCCCTGTGAATCCTCCCCAAGCCGCTGGCCACAGGGCTTCCTCCCCCACTGGTCAGGGCGGGTGTTTTACATCTTCCTTTTTTTTTTTTTAATTGAAGTATAGTTGATTTAGACTGTGTTAGTTTCAGGTGTACAGCAAAGTGATTCAGTTACACATATACACATATTCTTTTGCAGATTCTTTTCCATTATGGCTTATTACAGGATATTGAATATAGTTCCCTGTGCTATACAGTAGGTCCTCGTTTATTTTATATATAGTATTGTGTATATGTTAATCCCAAACTCCTAATTTATTCCTCCCTCCCCATTTTCCCCTTTGGTAACCATAAATTTGTTTTCTATGTCTGTGAGTCTTTTTCTGTTTCTTAAATAAGTTCATTTGTATCATATTTTAGATTCCACGTATAAATGATACCATGTAATATTTGTCTTTGTCTGACTTACTTCACTTACTATGATAATTTCTAGGTCCATCTATGTTGCTACAAATAGCATTATTTCATTCTTTTTCATGGCTGAGTAGTATTCCATTGTATATATGTACCACATTTTCTTTATCCATTCCTCTGCCAATGGACACTTATGCTGCTTCCACGTCTTGGCTATTGTAAATAGTGCTGCTATGAACATTGGGGTGCATTACATCTTCCTTTTTATTAGTTTATAGCAGATTGCCCCAATCAGATGGTGTACACCAAGGGCAGGGATTAAACCGCGAACTTTTCAGAAGATCTCTGTAAAAGCAAATAATACTCACTATAAATGAAAATCATTCGAACAGGAAAATGCAAGGAAGAACGTCCATTTCGGTTGAGATCCAGCCCCAGAGACAAGCACTGGCCATGCTCGTGCTGACACCCCCCTGCTCACCTGTGCCAGGTGATGTTTGCACAGTCGTTGCACAGATGGGATCACACTAGCCATCACTGTGTGGGAACTGACCAGCACCACTCTTCTTTATCTCTTTCCTACTTTCCTGTCTTGACTCTGGGCCCACACATCTAGTGTAATATTTTGCGTGAAGTCGGTTTCTAAAGAACCTTGATTGATGGCCTCGACCATCAGTGATTCAACACACATTCCTTGAGAGTCAGAATGACAAGTGGTTAAGAGCACAGCCTTGGTAACCAAACTGCCAGGATTTGGAGCCTGACTATACCTGTCTGACCTGGGCAAGTAATATAAACTCTCTCTGACTCAGTTTCTTCATCTCTAAAATGGGGATTAATCATAGTGCCTACACCCTACGTTTACGCTAGTGCTCAGTTGCGTTTTAAACAGTGCCTGGCACGTGGCAAATGTTTGGTGAGAATGACGCCGACTACCTATTAACGTGTAAGCCCTGGGCATGTGGGGAGCAGAGGCTCCGGCAGCTCTCACTCATGCAAACCCACAGAGCAAGATTTCTAATCACGGTGGTACTGAGGAAGGGCACTTAGTCCAATCCCAGAGAGGCCGGAGAGCATCCTCTGCAAGGGTCCACGTAGGGAATACATTTGTACCACACACACTGGGACACAGGTGGGATGAGACTGTCTGTGGCTGAAGGAGACCAGCTGGGTGGCCTCCTCCAGGCATCCTAGTCTCGGCCTTTGCGGCCCCCACTGGGGAGGCCTGGGGGTGGGCACACTGGGTGGGTAGCTCTGACGGCATAGGCCGCACCCCAGCACCTTGGGCGGTGAGCTCTTTTAGGCCCTGACTTTCCTCTTCTCTTATTCTTGCATCCTTGACTTCAGTCCAGCAACCCCACCGAGCCTTTCCTCTCTCCTCCTGTGCTGTTCATCTTAGTGGCTGGTGATCCTGAGTCCGAGGGCCACCGTGAAAGCAACAAGGAGCTCAGCAGTTTATTTCTGTCCAACAAGGAAAGATCATGATTCCTTTTGTTTTCTGGTCCAGATACAAGAAAGGAGAGATGGGGAGAGGCCAGGCTATATGGTACTTCCATTATACCCAGACAAGGTTTTTAAAAAAAGCCCACACCAGCCAGCCTTCCTGTGAGGCTGCTAAACAAATCACTGTCTTTCGGGGCTCGCCCTTGGTCCTGGACACGATGAGGGGGCGTCTCTTTGCTCTGTTCCTACTGTGAGCCATTGGGGGTGAGTGACGGAGGGTTTCCTGAGGAGGGAGTGAGCCGGGATTCCATCTGGTTTTAAAAGCCCACCGTTTTGGTTAGATGCTCTTGTTCTGTTGGCTCCTAATGGATGGAAGCATCACATACATCCATGTTTAAGTGAGCTGCAGTGTAATTCCAAGCAATACATGATCAGTGTGTATATTTAGCAGTGGGACACATGGTTTAAGGTTCTACAAAATTCGCCTTCATAGTATTGCGTCTGGGGTGATAGGGAGGGAGGCTGCATGAAGGGAAGATGGTGGAATTCAACATAAGGAGGTTACCTGAGTGGAGCGGGAGACCTGGGCCAGATATACTTGAGGGAGTAAACAAGGTGGGGCAGCTTCTGAATCCACGGTGAACTGGTCAAATGGCCTCAGCCAAGTCCTTCAAACTCCTTAGCTTCTCCTTCTTCTTCTTTTAAATGAGGAACAGTGAATGGTGTTCCAGATGCTTGTAGGTGTCTCTCCTTGGTCAAGTGCATCTGGAAAACAATGACTTCTCCATCTTTTCTCTTACGAAACTTGTTAGCATATTACAGGCTGTGCAAATACCTGCAGGAAGAGGACTACTCAGGGTGTTCAGTGAGCATTTCCCTCGACTTTTGACCACAAAACCCTCTTTGTGTGGTGATGGTGGTGATGAGAAATATTGGGAAATGCTGGTCCAGGGGTCCTTCCTGCTCTCAAACTCGATGTGAAAATCGTTGCCTGCACAGTGCACATTAGTGGTACGGCCGAGCGTGCCTCTGCTCACATCTGCTTTAGGAAGGAAAGCCTTGGGCAGCATCTTGTAGCTCAGCACCCCTACCAGCCTCCCAGAGCGTGGCATCCGGAGACGCTCCAGTCCCAAACCCAGCACCTGAAGTCCTTCCAGGTCCCTGGCGAGGGCCTACTATCATCTCCCCCGTCCCCGAGACTTGCACGCCCAGCGACCCTTGGGCCTCTCCCTCTGCTCCCCACACCCCTGTGTCCTCCCTGCCCAGCTCCCCAGAGCTGTCCTTGCGGGCCCCACCCTCCTCTGCCCTCCCCCTGGAGCTGTCATTGGCTGACCCCAGTCTCTCCCTGCCCTCCGCCCCACCCCCTGCTCCGCCCCCTGCTCCGCCCCCCAGCCCTGCTCTGAGCGCCTGCCCTTCCTTCTCCATCCCGCTTCCTCAGCTTGAAGCAGAAACTCTTACCTGAAATCACTAATGTCTACATCTTTAGGCTTATTATTACTTTGCCTTAAAAAAAGTTTTTTCAAAAAAAAAAAAAATCAAAATAACTTGCATTTACATAGGATTTTCACCATTTTATCATCGGTACCAAGCCTTCACCATGATCTCATGTAATTGTCTCAAGTCTGCAAGTTAGGGTCAGAGATGCAGCCCACAGAGCAGAAGCGCTCTAGGGCGTACGTCACCTGGTCCTGGCGGCGGCAGAAGTCCCGAGGGCCCTTCCTTCAGGTCCCCTGCACCTCGGTGGCCTGGCCGACTCCGTAGACCTGAGCGCCAGGCCAGCTGGAAGGCTACCCCTTCCCGTGGGCTCCCCTGTCTATTGGGGGCCGATTCCCAGGCTGGCCACACGGAGCCACGTCCTCTGTTCCCGAGGCTGGGGAGTGCGGATGTGAATCGTCCTTCCGGGGGGTGCTTGGCCGCCTCGTCGGGAGCCCTGGTGTCGTCAGGATGTCTGGAGTGTGCAGGATTCTGAAACCAAATTCTCTGGCCTGTATTGGAGAAGCAAATTTTATTATCTAAACATTTGCAGGGGGAGTGGAGGAAGCCAGGTGGGAGATGCCCAGGGGCATGTGGGTGATTACGCAGCGTCGCGTGCAGTCACACTCCAGTGCTGCTTCCGTCCTAACCGGGGAACTCGCCCTGGCCAGTCCTGCTGGCTGCCTCCGGGGAGGGGCCCATCCGCCTGGCCTCCTCTCTGTTGCAGCCGGTACAGCCTTGGAAACCGCCTCTCCCCGCCCACCCCACAGCGCTCCAGGTGGAACTGCCCCTTGGTCAGAGCTGTCATGGGACAGGGAAGCTGTGGCCATGGTCACGCTCCACGCTGGGGTCCATGAGTGTCTTCAGCACCTTCATGTATCCTGACACCTTTCTTTAAAAAAAAAAAAAAAAAATCCCCCAATGTAAACAATTATATAACCTTCTCCTGCATCTCATTACAGCATCAAAAACATCCTGAAAGACACAGAAAACGCTGGATGCTTTAAGTCAGACGTACTGAGACACTTTGTTGTGAGTTTCAAGCGTTGCTACCCATCCTTTGCTGCCCGGCCTGAGCCCCGTCTGCTTCCTTCTTGGAAACAGGGACAAGAGGCCGGCACCGCAGGTCAAGCCCATCTCTGCAGGGCCCAGGCAGACCAGGGCAGCATTTAACTGAAGTGCCATGTAGAAAATTTTCCTCTTATTCCAAACTTGCACTGTTAACGATGGAAAATTTTTTTCTTGTCACTTTTGGTGGAAATTTCAATAGCTTTTTTAAATTCGAAAGACAACATATAGAAAATAACGAAGGGACATAGGAGAAAATAGAAATGAACTCCAATCTCACCATGCAGAGATAGCCACTCTTGACATTTTGTTATATTTCTTTCCAGTTATATGTTTATACACATATATGTATGATTTATTGTAGTTTCGGTATTCATTGTGTATATAATTGTGTGTAACTATAGCTTTCCACTTAACATTAGAGCATAACCACGTTTCCACATTGTTAAATCGCCTTGAAAAACACCATCTTGGACTTGCTGCTGTTTTTTCCATCTTATGGATGTACCATAATTTATTTAACCATTCCCATATTATGGGACAAATACACCAGTGCCAACTTTTTACAACTATATATAAAACATCGGTGAACATCTCTGCAAATCGATCCAAGTTTGTAAAGAGACATCAAGATTTGACTGTTACTTAAAGAGCCCTAGGCCAAAAAGGAGGAAGAAAATGCACGAATATTAAGAATTGACCTTGTGTCCCAACCTGTGGAAACAACAACAGTTAAGAGTACGATGCCGGGGAAGGAGCTCTTTTCTAGAACATGCCACACACTTTCTTGGCTTCGTTAAGTCGTCACTAAAATCTTTATTATTTTCACCTGTAGGGCAACCAGGTTTTAAAGATTTTGTATATCCAGGTAAAAGTCATAAAAGTCACCCAAGTTGTGATAAGCAGTCATGGCAAGTGGGCATGCAGACCCCCGGACAGCAGCTATTTTTGCTCCTGGCTTTTCCTTGTTTCTGGTCACCAGCCAGCATGTCCTAGGCACTCTGGGGCCAGGCTGGATGCTTCCTTCTGAGGAGTGTCAAAGTTGTCACTTTACACATCATTCTAAGTCTGTAGACTGAAAAGGAGGCAGTCTTGAGGGTGTCTAGAGAAGGGGTCTTGGCCTTCTGAAGTGATTTGTCTCTTTCCTTGAGGTTCAGAGGACTTTTTTTCCTGCTAACGGCTGGGTTCGGAGCCTCAGGGGTGAGATAGCTTCTGAGTGCTGCAGAAGCGGAACGTTATGACTCTCAAATTCAAGGTTGTTTCTTTTCAATACCCATAAAAAAGATTTGTAGAAATGTCTTAGCTAAAACGATGAGGCGTGCAGCCAGCCGTACACCAGCCAACGCTCGTGATGCTGATGTGAGGTGCCGGAGGGCGCCCAGAGAGGCTGTCCAAAGACGCCCTCCGGGGCAGAAGCCCCCCTGGACCACCGCACCCCACCTTCTCCCCGAGATGCCCGGTGCCGAGGACCACTCTGTGGCAGAGGGTCAAGCATTAGACCCTCCAGATTCTTTTTCTCTAGGGCACTGGCCTCTGCCAGGTGCAGCTGGAAAGTGAGAAACTGTGCGTGTGTGACTGCAGAACAGAGGGCTGCAGCGTCTGATGTTCACGGGTGGAACTGGGCCTCCAACCGCCCACCCGGCCCTGCACACGTTACATAACCTCACTCTGCTTCAGCTTCTTCATCCATAAAATGGGCCAAACCTCCCGCCTCTTAAGCTGGTTGGGATCCTATGTTGAAATATAGGAAATGTAGTGAAAAAGCTTAGAAGGTCCTGGCTGAATGTCACCCTTCTTGTGCCTCATCCCACAGAACAGTCAACAGAGGAGCGGAGGCAACAAGCTAGGACCAGCCGGGCGTGGGGGAGGTTCGAATGGCGGGGGGTTCCCAGTTCGCGGAGAGACCTTGGGGGGAGATACGTTTCCCTGAGCAGAGTCAGATTTCCTTGCGCCCTGGGCTGATGCTCCCATGACAGGCGTGAGCGGGGCAGGTCCTGCAGGTGCGGGTTTGGACACCCAACCCCTCCTCACCCCGGGGCCCCCAGGCAGCCCGTTCATATTCCTGCCCTTCGTGTCTTCTCTGAGTTTCAGCTGCTGCCTTGTCCGCGAGGTCCTGAACACCGTGCTTATGGGTCAGCTTTCAGGGAATGGAGGTGGTCCCCAGGGCCTGGGCAGGCTGGGAAATCGCAGGGGACCCAGGCAGAGGCAAGCGCAGCAGGGCAGGAGGGTGGAGGGTCTAGGGGCCCAAGGCGCTGGGCCGAGGGCAGGTGGAGGTGGGGCTGTCCCCTCATCTGTCCCTGCTGTGACCTCCAGGCTCTTGCCAACCCCGAGAGGGAGACTCTGATGGGTCGGATGGTCCCAGTCCCCCGCCTCCTCCCCGGGGAAGCGCCGCGGAACAGGCCACCTCACAGCCCACCGAGCTTACCGTCCAGCCCAAGGAAGGCAGCCTTTGGCTTGGGACCCAGGCCCAGTTCCCTCCAGGTGCGACCACGTGCCCTGAGCTGTGTGACACAGAGCGTGACAACTTCCACACTGGCCACCTCTTCCCGGAGGGCTCTGGGGCCTGGCTGGCCCGGTGCTCTCATGGGCAGCTGGGCTCGTGGCACATACACAGCCCAGCTAGCCAGGAAAGGGCCTTGACTTGTGCCTGGCATGTGCCAGACCCTCTGCTCGTGGGAGCTCAGAGTCCCAGACTGGGTTAGAGCTTCCTGACCCGGGTTTCCAGAATGGGGTGCATGTTGTGCTGAATTATTTTTTTAAAGACCAAAAAAAAAAAAAAAAGCAAAAATCTTTCTCAGGGTGTAAGTCAATCTTCACAGCTATTCCTGGTGCGTAGGAGAGTGAGCTTTCTTAACGTTTTCTTGAAGTTTCTTAAAGGAAATCTCTCACCAGTTCTCTCGGGTGTGGCACTTAGCTGCTGGGAACAGACACGGTTTATCTTGCAGAGAAACTGTTTTGCAAGAGGTTTCCCACAATTATGGTCTGAGGGAGGGTCCTTGCTAGCTTTTCTTAGTCACTTGGGCTTAAGGGAAAGGTGGGTGTTTTTTTTTGGCTGTTCTTTTTTTCTTTTTCTTTTTTTCTTAAATCTGAAAGCAAGAGCGATCTGGGAGCAGGCCACACGGGTAATTACCCTGAGTTAGGGAGACAAAAGGACTGCTGATCGGCATTTCTGTGCCCCTGCAGGTGGGTGATGGCTTTGGGTGGAATGTCACAAACTACTCAGACTAGGGGGTGAGTCAGAAATCCTTGGGTCACTTGTGGTTTTCGTCATGGTTTTGGTGTGACTATTAACTTGTTTTTACTTAACAAGAAAAACAGGTGTTTGGGTGTCTGTTTGAAATACTGCTGCCCTGCTCTTAGCAGCTTACTGTACTCCCATGGCTACCCGAGGTTGGTTGACACCAAATAGATAAGTGAGAACCAGGGGCTGCTGGCAAACCCTTTAGATGGGGCGTCCCTGGGCACCAACACTGAACCTTAAACCCCAGATCCTGTGATGTTCGTGAAGAGGGAAGGGGAGCTTGGAGCAACCAATCATTCTGAGGCAGGAGATAGATGGGCCTCAGGCTGAACTGCTGGAGTTTCTCCCCTGTGGACAGATACTCCACAATAGCAGGAGCAAGAGAGGAGCTGAGCCCTGCCCAGATGAAAGATAAAAGACCACATATTCCTCATTCTGGAGATCAAGGAGACCTTCCCGACTACACATGCACACAAAGGCTCCTTGAAGGTCAAAAAGGGAGGGGCCGCCACCCCGTAGTAGGTGATGTCAACCTACCCATAGGCCTCTTCGCTAGAATCCATCTTGGCTAAGAGATGTGCACGCACACAGGGGAGGGCCCTGAGATAAACCAAATACGGACTCAGAACCGGGCAAAGCAAGATCATGGGCCAAAGGAAACCGGAAGAAATGCCCCATAATTGTGATTCAAACTACCACAGAGGCGAGACTCTCTCTCTGAGCCCGCCCGTGTGTCTATCCACACGTACCTTTTTCCCTCCTAATAAACACTTTGCTTGTTTCACTACTTTCTGTCTCTCTGTGGAAATTCATTTCTACACAGCTGACGGGCCAGGGCCTTGTCACTGGCAACTCGTCGCTGGTGGTCTAGAGGCTAGGATTCAGCACTCTCACTGCCGCGGCCTGACTTCAATCTCTGGCTACAAACCGAAATCCTGCTTCAAGCCGCTGCAGGTCGAGGCCGCCCGAGATCAGTTTGAGGAGTTTAAAGTGCTCACTGTCGGGCACTCACAGACCACTCTGGAGCGAATGCCCCCTTCGGAAGTGAGCGTGTGTGCTCTGATCTGGCTTTGATGCTCTACCTGCCGCCTGGATGAGCTAACGGCTCTCACCTTGACCTCTGTTGCTTTTTGGATGGAAGTAATAGTAGCACATTTGTCCAAATGCTGCTTTGGGCTTTCTTTCCAGCTGGCCAGACGCTGTGGCTTTTCCATGCTCACTAATGTCCACACGCATGTGCTCTGTGTCACGGGTACCAGGAGACTCCCCACGAGCCCTCACGCCCTGCCCCGTTCCCTGGCTACAGGAGCCGACAGTTTCCCTCAGGTCCTCAGGCCTGAAAGGACGAGTTTCGGGCTTTCCTGCTGAGACCTTTAGAAATGAGAACATTTGGCTCCTATCAAGTCTGTTCTGTTCACAGGGATGAAGGGGGAGGGAGGCACCAGCTTGGACCCTCTGCCTCGTGACTGGAGGTGGCTGGAATCTGCCAGAAAAACAGACCAGGAGTCTTTTTCACCAGGAGCTAAAGGTGGCCCCAATTGTCCTTTTACCCCCTCCTCATGCCCCTGTCTTATAGCTGTGTCTGTGACCCTTAGACGTGGAGTTCTGCAGGGCTGGGCTTTTAATCTGCAGCTTGGAGCAGGGGGGTTTGGCTGCCAAATTGTCACAGCCCAGTGTGTACCTTCTCACAAAGCCAGGCCCCAAGGTTTGGGGCCCCCTTGAAATCATGGACTTTTCTGTCGATGTCTGGGAGCTCCAAAGATTTGCTGTCTCGCCACGTCCCTGCAGCTGGCAGGAAGAATCAGGGCAGCTGGTGAGTCAGAGACTTGGGGTGTTAAACATGAATGTCATTTCCGAGGGAGATGGCCGGTGCAGCATCGTACGTGCCGGTGGTGCAGCCGGGAGAAACAGCTGCGGCCAGTCGCCTTTGTGCTCTTTCCTGCTGTGTCCCCAGTCCTTGAACATGCCTGGTGTGTAGCAGTTGGATGACTCCGTTCCCTTCTCTTGGGGAGGTAAGAGGCGGTGCAGGGTGGGACGCTAAGTGCATCACCAGTCACTGTCAAGGCCACCTTTTACCTTCTCTTCCCGTATGTAATTACTGGGGGGACATGGGGTGGTGTAAGCAAGAGGGCTCTTGCCAATGAATGAGCACATCGGATAGGGCTTCCTGGGCCCTCTTCCTGCCCTTGCCAGGGGTGGAATTCCTGGGGGAAGCGGAGCGGGAGCTGGGCAACGGTGGGGGGAATCTGCCTTGTGGATAAAGTAACGTTCTCTCCAGCTCCTCCTCGCCAGAAGGTAGAACTCCATCAGGATGAAGCCCAGGACCAGCCGGAAGCAGCAAATGAGAGATTCCTTCCAGCTCTGAAATTCCCACACTCAGGGAACAACTGTCCCCACAAAGCCTGTGGTCAAGAGGCCGGGGGGTGGCTCATCGCCCCCAGCCAAGGAAGCCAGAACGAGCTACTGTGCAAAAGGGTTTTGGAAAGATCTGAGATTTCCCAGGTGCCGGGAACCCCATAGACTTCCAAGCTGTGGATGAGGCTGGTGGGTGAGATGTCTGCCCCGCCGGCCACACTGATCTAGTGCAGAGATGGCTCTGCTAACCTCTGGCCACTCAGGGGGCATTTGTTATGCCAGTGGAGACCATGAAAACCCTGAAACCCAAAGTTGCAGTGTCAGAGATGGACAAGGGTCTTAAAATGCACCGGAGCTACTGCTAAGTTTTTCCTTGATTTGATCAGCATTGATGGAGCATCAATAATACAGAGGGAACTGAAGCAGATTCCAGAGGATGTAGCCATCGCTGGTAACAGATGAGATGAAATGTCCAAACAGTAGCTGCTGTCACACTCCCCGGAGCCCAAAGTTGTTCTTAGGGAAATGGGGAGGAAGTGGTCCTTAGAAACTGCCAGTATTTTAAAAATCCAGGACTTCCCTGGTGGCACAGTGGTTAGGAATCCACCTGCCGATGCATGGGACACGGGTTCGAGCCCTGGTCTGGGAAGATCCCACATGCCGCGGATCAACTAAGCCCGTGAGCCACAACTACTGAGCCTGCGCTCTAGAGCCCACGAGCCACAACTACTGACCCCATGTGCCACAACTACTGAAGCCCGCGCACCTAGAGCCTGTGCTCCGCAACAAGAGAAGCCACCACAGTGAGAAGCCCACGCACTGCAACAAAGAGTAGCCCTTGCTCGCTGCAACTAGAGAAGCCTGCGTGCAGCAACGAAGACCCAGTGCAGCCAAAAATAAGTAAATAAATAAATTTATTTAAAAACCCAGATCCAGTCATGGTTTTTGTTTTTCCATCTGGCAGCAGCTCTGGGAACACAGTTACCCCAACCTACTTGCTTGCCGCGTACCTGCCCAGCCTGATCTTCCCATCTAAGACCAGGCTTGAACACAAAGCGTGGAGGGTTGGTGCCCAGAAGAGGGGCTAGGAGGAGGGGAGCCCCCGCAAAGCAGCCTGGTGCCCCTCCTCCTCTGTCTTACTGGTTTCCAAGAAAATCAGGGTGTGTCTGGGCGAGCTTTGCTGTGTGCGTTCCATGAACCCTCTCCTCCTGGGGCTGGGCAGTGCCGTCCCTTTACTCTCCCACCATGACCAATGACCTCCATCTTCCTCCATAGACAACGCTCTACCAAGAGGAGTTCTCATTTTGTGCAAAGCGGTGTGGCCAGGGGAGAGATGAGCCAGGCCTGGCCTGTCCTCAGAGAGAAAGGAGTCCAGTGAGTCCCATGCAGGATCTCCCAGTTCAAGCCAGCGCTCCCTTTCTGAGTGGCTGGGAGGCTTTGAGTTGTAGACACGTGTGAAGCATTCTTTATTATTTGGGCCTCTCTTATGAGCATCGCTGAGGTCAGAGGGAGCTGTGAAAGCAACTTTAACACAAGTGCCTTGGAGAGAATCATGGAGCAATTGCACCTAAAATCCTTTTATTTTTTAATTTTTGACCATACTGCCTGGCATGTCGGATCTTAGTTCCCTGACCAGGGTTCGAACCCGGGCCCCCTGCAGTGGAAGCGTGGAGTCTTAACCACTGGACCGCTGGGGAAGTCCCCTAAAATCCTTTAGTATGCTGTCTAGGTGGGGATTTTTTTCCTCTGTTCTCAAGGTCACCTTGAGGGGAGGAAGCTTCCTCTCCCCTTCCCTGGAGGGTTGGGTTGAACACTTTGTTTTTCTCCACTCACCTTGCTGACCTGCCCCCAGAGAGGAGCTGTGTCACGTCTGACTGGGGAGACTGGTGAGAGCCTGACACACGTTGGGCCACATTTGCAAGGAATGTGACCACCATGTTGTTTTTGATACCAGTTTCTCTTTCTCGCCCCATCTGAGTCTCACCCACTGGGAAGAACAGCCAGGGCCACTCTGTTTTCTTTCTGGAGGATATGCACAACGGGGGGAGAACTGGTCTCTCTTGACAGCCCATTTCTCTCCTGTCATCTGCGGGACTTAGTGGCCAATACTTAGCAGACCCAACTCTCCCCTTTGGCAGTTCCAAGGGCTTCACCTGGGCAGTGATACTGGGAGTCTCCAGTTTGGTCTCTGGGACCAACCAGGTTCCCTAATCCAGCCTTTTCACGGAGCTATGAACTTTGTGAGTTTTGGGTCATTTAGTCTTTATTTTCATCAAGTTTCTTTCATGGAAATTCAGGGAAATTCAAGTTTTCTTGAGCACTGACTACCCATAAATACTCTTAGAAGTGACAACACTCATTAATGAGTTTGCCCTCCATGTCCTTGTTGTAGTGACATCTCATGAGCTACATTGGCCCCATTGTCTAGTCTTTGCTCCACGATGTCTGGGGCCTCAGCTGGGGAGACACAGAGGCTGAGATCAGGAATCATCCAAAGGCTTGCCTGTGTTTGTGGTGATTGATGCTGGCCGTTAGCTGGGACTTAAGCTGGTGCTATCGGCCAGAACACCTACACATGGCCTGAGTTTTCTCTCAGCATGGTGGCCTCAGAGAGGTCATACTTCTTACAGTAAGTCTCGTACATACGAACAAGTTCCGTTCCGAGAGCATGTTCGTAAGTCCAATTTGTTCGTAAGTCCAACAAAGTTAGCCTAGGTACCCAACTAACATAATCGGCTATATAGTACTGTACTGTAATAGGTTTATAATACTTTTCACACAAATAATAAATAAAAACCAAACAAACACAAAAAATAAAGAAGACATTTTTAATCTTACAGTACAGTCCCTTGAAAAGTCCAATAGCTGGCATACCAGGGCTGGCATCGAGTGGACAGGCAAGAAGAGTTACTGACCAGAGGAGGGAGAGGAGGTGGGAGATGATAGAGCTGAAGGATCGTCAGCAATAGGAGGTGGAGGGCAAGCTGCAATTTCACTCACGCCGGACGTGATTGGGCATGCCAACTCACGTTTGCATCTTTGAAAGTTCGCAACTTGAAGGTTCGTATGTAGGGGACTTATTGTACATGAATCTCTGGATTCCAACTACAAGGTGGAAACTGCCTCAGCTTTTATTACCTAGCTTTGGAAACCAGGTGCGACACTTTTGCTACACTCTTGAATGTAAGCAAGTTCCAAGCTTGTCTGGATTAATTAGATCCCACCCCTTGGTGAAGAATGTCAGGTTCTGGGAGAGCAGGTGGGATCAGAGGTGTTCTTGTGACCACCTTTGGAAACAGAGTCTACCACAGAACTATCAGGAGACCCAAATTACAGATGCTTCCTCCTTTGTCTGTCCTGTTCTACGGGTGGACACAAGGTAGAGAACAGCAAAAGCTGGCGGGAGTGTTCTCAGGAACCGTCAGTCATGGAAAGAGTGGTGGGTTTCTCATATATTTGACCAGGAAGTACCCGTGGAAGGCAGGGGACTCAGGGACCCTCGCTTTAGAACACTGCTTGCTGGCTACACACCCTGATCTGGACTCCTGAATCTCAGCTCTTGCAATGTGCAGCTAACATTCGTCCCCTTGTCATTTTGGGCTAAAAATACTGCCATGAAGGGGTGGTGATAGGTTTCCATCAAAGTGCTTTGTGCAGAGCCTGCAACTTAGTACGTGTTCAATAAACAAGGCTGACTTTCTCATAATCTTTACTGAGGGTCCCACACAGGGGACTAATGTGTCCTTTCTCTTCTTCAGACCTATCTGAAGATGGTCTATGTACAGGAAGAAGGTTTCTACTTGGCTACCGCACTAAGGGTTTAAAAAGTCGACCCTCACCCTTTCCAACTCAAGTTCCTAAGAGGCAAGGAGGTTTGGGATAATAATTTGGATATTATAGTATTTATTCAAATAGATAGGAAACTGCCTTATTATAGTATTGAAGTATAGTTGATTTACAATGCTGTAAATCACTGTACAGCAAAGTGATTCAGTTATAGATATATACTATATGTATGTATTTTCAGATCTTTTCCATTATAGTTTATTACAAGATATTGAATATAGTTTCCTGTGCTGTACAGTAGGACCTTGTCGTTTATCTACTCTATATATAGTAGTGTGTATCTGCTAATCCCAAACTCCTAATTTGTCCCTCCCCTCCTTTCCCCTTTAGTAGCCATAAATTTGTTTTCTCTGTCTGCCAGCTTGAATGCCAACATCAAATAAACAGATGGTCCCGGCAATGTTTGCAGCCATTAAAAATCATGTTTTCCAAGAATATGTAATGACAGAGGGAAATATGATCTAATGTTCAGTGAATTGCTTCAGTATTCAAAACTGTGTACCCAGGATGGTCTGGTGAGTCAGCTGTAATAACCACAGGCAGGAGGAGGGGTCAGCCAAACCCTGCTTATTCATTCTTACGGATGGGGAGATGGGGAGGAGGCCCCAGAAGAAGACGCAGAGCCCTGGGGGGGGGGGTCAGTTAACACCCGGTTGACAGGGTCAGAGGGGAAGGAGGATCTTGCTGAGCAAGAAGGAGTCAAGGCTGCTGGAAAGGGATTGGGCAGCGCCATAGACAAGCCTCCTCACTGTGGACCATGTTCCCATGAGCCAGTCCGGTTGTGTCATCCCAAACCTGTCCTACCCCTTTGACTGGAGGCCATCAGTTGCTGCCCTCTTTTTTGGCAGGTCCTTTAGGCTCCCCTAAGGTCCTGTCTACATGGTTCTTATTTTTATTTTATTTTTAAAATTTTATTATTATTATTTTTTTGGCCTCTCCACGAGGCTTGCAGGATCTTAGTTTCCCAACCAGGGATTGAACCCAGGCCCACGGCAGTGAAAGTGCCGAGTCCTAACCACTGGACCTCCAGGGAATTCCCTTATTTTGATTTTAGAGTACTATTTGAAAGGCAATGTGAATGCAGGCTAGTCCCATAACTAGAGGATCAGCTTCAATGAATCTCTGTGGCTTCAAAAATAAATTGCACATGTAGTTTTCAGTTGTCACCACTAATAGTTATAAATAACTTGCTTTGGGAAAGGTTGATCATATCTGTGGGCTTATTATGGTCATATGAATGGAATCTATGAGCACAGATTTGGGTGGCCTTTGCAGACAGTGGTGTTGCTTTATTTATAGCTGTTGGTTTAGATAGAAATGGAAAGAAAAGAAATTGTCTTAAAAAGGTGAGGAAATGGAAAAGAACAAATTCTGGTTCAGAGGGACTGCTTTTGATGTGCCATTGGCCTATCTCAGCAGCCCCTGCAAATCCAGGATCACTTAAGGAGAGAATAAGGAAGAGAGTCAGGGGTTCAGGCTTCAGGAGCCTGCCAACTGGGGGTTTGGTCAGCTCAGCGGCTTCTTGGTATTCAGGCAGAGGGCATCCTAACCTTTGCTTCCCTTTCCTGCTTCCTTCCTTAGGTATTATCAGGCATCACTGCATTCACTGGTGCCTGTCTAAATTCCTTCTGAGGGAAAAGTTTTGGACATTCTTGTAAAAAAAAAAACAAAAACAAAACAGGAAAAAGATTAAAAAAAACAGCTTGCGTTATTTCACAGGAATACATGCTTACTTTTGAAAATATGCATGTTGACTCTTTGCTATAAATCCTTTTTTTAACAATTTTTTATTCTTAAATTGTTGTAGATTCATAGGAATTTGCAAAGATGGTGCAGAGAAGCCCTGTGTGTTCTCCATCAGTTAACCCCACCGGTTACAACTTAAATAATTATGGTACAATATCAAACACAGGAAACTGGCCTTGGCACAGTGTGTGTGTATAGTTTTATGCCGCATTGTTACATGTGTAGATTCCTGAAACCAGCACAGCAATCAAGGTACAGAACTGCTCCATCACCATAAAAATCCCCCTCGTGTTTCCCCTGATAGTCACACCCCTCTCTCCCCACAAACACTAATCTGTTTTCCATGTCTATATTTTGGTTATTTTGAAAATGCTATGTAAATTGAATCATACAGTATGTGACCTTTTGAGACTGCATTTTTTCATTTGGCAGAATTCCCCCGAGTTTCAACCTGCTATTCCTTTTTATCGCTGAGTAGTACTCCATTGTGATGTTAATTTTATGGGTTAACTTGGCTAGGTCATTGTTCCCAGATATTTGGTCAAACATTATTCTATTTGTTTCTGTGAAGATATTTTTAAAGATGAAATTAACATTTAAATCAGTAGAATTTGAATACAGCAGAGGCCCATAATGTGAGTGAGCCTCATCCAATTCATTGAAAGACTTAATAGAAAAAAGATTGACTTCTCCCAAGGAAGAAGGAAACTGCCAACAGACTGTCTTCAGATTTGAGCTACAACATCAACTCTTCTCTGGGTCTCCAGCCTGCCAGGCTATTCTGCAGATTCTAGGCTTGACAGTCTCCACAATTATACAAGCCAATTCCTTAAAATCTATCCATCTATCTGTCTGTCTGTCTGTCTGTCTGTCTGTCTGTCTATCTATCTATCTATCTATCTATCTATCTATCTATCTATCTATCTATCTATCTATCTATCTATCTATTTATCTATCTACCTATCTATCTATCTTCTATCTAGCTCTAGAGAATGCTTACTAATACATTCATGGTATGGTTGTACCAGTGCATTTAACCATTCACCCATTCATTGAAGGACATTTTGGTTATTTCCAGTTTGGGGCTATTATAAAAGAAATAAGGTAACAATAAAAATTTGTGTTAAAGTTTTTGTGTGGACATAAGTTTTTACTTATCTGGGATAAACACCCAGGACTGCAGTGGCTGTACTATTTTACATTCCCACCAACAGTCGATGAGAGATCCAGTTCCTCCAAATCCTCATCAGCATTTGGTTTTGTCACTATTTTCATTTTAGCAATTCTGATAGGTGTGTAGTGATATCTCATTGTGATCTTAATTTGCATTTCTCTAATGACTAGTGTTGTTGAACATCTTTTTATGTGCTTATTTGCCATTCATGTATCCTCTTCAGTGAAATGTTTTTCATCCCTTTGCCCATTTTCTAGATATGAGTCAGATATATGGTTTTGGAGATAATTTCTCCAAGTCTGTGGTAAGCAAAATCTCAAAGATTTCCCTCCAAGATTCCTGTTCCCTGATTATTCAGTCAAACATTAATCTAGGTACTGCTGTGAAGGGAGTTTTCAGATACAATTAAAATTAGTAAGTGAGGGACTTCCCTGGTGGTCCAGTGGTTAAGACTCCGAGCTCCCAATTCAGGGGGCCCAGGTTTGATCCCTGGTCAGGGAACTAGATCCTGCATGCATGCTGCAACAAGAGTTCACGTGCCACAGCTAAGACTTGGTGCAGCCTAAATAAATAAACAAATAAATATTTTAAAAAAGATTAGTAAGTGAGTGATTTTTGAAATAGGGAAATTATGAATTATCTGGCTCAATGTAAGTACATGAGACCTTAAAAGTAGAAGAGGAAGCAAGCAGGGGACAGAGAGAGAGAGAGAGAGGGAAAGAAGAAGAAGAAGAAGAAGGAGAAGGAGAAGGAGAAGAAGAAGAAGAAGAAGAAGGAAGAAGAAGAAGAAGAAGAAGAAGAAGAAAGAGAAGGAGACGGAGAAGGAGAAGAAGAAGAAGAAGGAAGAAGAAGAAGAAGAAGAAGAAGAAGAAGAAGAAGAAGAAGAAGAAGAAGAAGAAGAAGAAGAAGAAGAAGAAGAAGGAGGAGGAGGAGGAGGAGGAGGAGGAGGAGGAGGGGGAGGAGGTGGAGGAGGGGGAGGAGGAGGAGGAGGGGGAGGGGGAGGAGGAGGAGGAGGAGGAGGAGGAGGAGGAGGAGGAGGAGGGAGGGGGAAGGGGGAGGAGGTCAGAATGATTTGAAGTGTGAGAAGGATTCAACCCACCATTGCTGACTTTGAAGATGGAGGAAGTGGATCACTAGCAAAGGAATGCAGGAGATGTCTAGAAGCTAAGAATGACCCCAGCAAGGTAATGGCAACATTAGTCCTGCAAATGCGTGAAACTGAACTCTGCTACCAACCAGAATGAGTCTGGAAGATTAATCACCTGCGTCTCTAAAGGAACACAGCCCTCCTGTTAAAGGAGACCTAGAGCAGAGAAACCAGCCTAGCCTACCAGACTTCTGACCTACAGAACTGTAAGAGAATGAATGGGTGTTGTTTTAAGCTGTTAAATTTGTGGTAATTTGCTATGGAAGAAATAGAGAACTAATATCCAGTCTGTAGTTTTTCTTTTCATTCTCTTAACAAGATCTTTTGAAGAGCAACAGTTTTTAATTTTGATGAAGTCCACTTTATCTATTGTTTTCTTTCATGAGTTGTGCTTTTGGTGTCAAATTTAACAACTCTTTACCAAGCTCTAGATGTTGAAGATTTCCCCCTACGTAGTCTTACAAATGTTTTATAGTTTACATTTGAAATTTAAATATATGACCTATTTACAGTTAATTTTGTACAAGATTTGAGATGTGGTTGAGGTTCTTTTTTTTTTTGCCTTTGGATATCCAGTCACTCCAGCACCATTTGTTGAAAACTCTACCCTTCCTCCATAGAACTGCTTTTACACGTTTGTCAAAAATCAGTTGGCTGTTCTCGTGTGGGGCCATGTTTTGGTTTTCTATTCTGCTCCATTGGTCTATGTGTCTATTCTTCTGAAATACCTCACAGTCTTGATTACTATAGTTACATAATGTCTGAAAATTGGGTTGAGTGACTCCTATTTTATTCTTCTCCCTTGAAATTATTTTACCTATTCTAATTCCTTTGTCTCTTCATACAAATTTTTGAATAATCTTGCTTATATTTACAAATATTTTGCTGAGATTTTGATAGGAATTACTTTAAACCTGTACATCAATTTAGGGAGAATTGACATCTTTACTATGTTGAGTATTACAGTCCATGAACATAGGGTGTCTCTCTATTTGTTTAGGCTTTTTAATTTCTTTCATCAGCAGTTTCTAGATCTTAGCATACAAGTCTTGTACTTATTTTGTTAGATTTATACCTAAATATTTCATTTTTTAAAGGGATTGTAAATGGTATTTTATGTTTAGTTTTGGTTTCCAGGTATTCATGTGAAGATATAGAAATACAATTAATTTTTGTATGTTAATTTTTTACCTTGAGACCTTGATGAACTCCCTTATTAGTTCTAGGAGGTTTTTTTCTTGGTAGATTCCATAGAATTTTCTATGGAGACCATCACGTCATTTGCAAAGAGCAACACTTTACTTCCCTTCTTATCTGTAAGCCTTTTATTTACTTTTCTTGCCTTATTGCCTTAGCTAGAACTTCCAGTACTATATGGTTAATAGTGGTACGAGCAGACATCTTTATCTTGTTCTTGATCTTAGGTGGAAAGCAGTCAGTCTTTCATCATTAAGTTTGATGCTAGCTACAGTAAGTCCCCTATATACAAACCTTCAAGTTGTGAACTTTTGAAGATATGAACGTGCGTTCACATGTCCAGTCACGTAAGTTAGTTCACTTGTCTGGTGTACATTGTCACATGCATGCATCCTCTACAAGTGGTTATGCTTTTGTGTACTTTACTGTACAGTACTGTATAGAGTACAATAGTACACTATCTTTATTTCAAGCCCAGGATGTCCGGAAGCAAGTGTAAAAACTGGTGATGTAGCTGGTACTGCTAAGAAGTGCCAAACAATAAAGATGGAAACAAAAGTGAAAATAATTGAGAGAGTGGAGCAACAAGAGGAAGAAGAAGTAACTGAAGAACCAAAGAGATTCACGATGAAGGAAATGACAAGGGGATTTTCTTTATTTGAGGATGCACTGTTAGTTTTTGAGACACAGGACCCAAACCTAGAACGGTACATGAAGATTGCAGCAGCCATTCAGAACGCAATCCAGTGCTACCGTGTCATATATGATGAGAAAAAAAGACCTACTACCCAGACATCACTGGATCAGTTTTTTCAAGTGGGTAGATAAAATTGAATCCAGCAAGGAACCAGAACCTGTGCCATCGAAGTCGGGCGTGAGTGAAATTGCAGCTTGTCTTCCGCCTCCTATTGCTGACAATCCTTCAGCTCTACCATCTCCCACCTCCTCTCCCTCCTCCAGTCAGTAACTCTTCTTGCCTGTTCACTTGATGCCAGCCCCGGTATGCCAGCTGTTGGACTGTACTACTGTACTTTTCAAGGGACTGTACTCTAAGATTAAAAATGTTTTCTATATTTTTTGTGTTTGTTTTTCATATATGATTTGTGTGAAAAGTATTATAAACTGATTACAGTACAGTACTATATAGCCAATTGTGTTAGTTGGGTACGTAGGCTAAATTTGTTGAACTTACTAACAAATTGGATTTACGAACACGTTCTTGGAGTGGAACTAGTTCGTATGTAAGGGACTTAAATATAGTTTTTGATAGATATTGCTTGTCAAGTTGAGGAAATTCTCCTCTATTCCTAGTTTTCTGAGAGCTTTTGTCTTGAACAGGTACTGAATTTTGTCAAATGCTCTGTTCTGCATTAATTGATATGATCTTGTAATTTGTCTCCTTTCACCTGTTGATGGTGAACTACATTGATTGATTTTCAAGTATTGAACAACCTTGCATCTCTGAAATAAACCCCGCTTATCATGTGGTATTCTTTTTATATACTGCTAAATTTTATTTATTAATATTTTGTTAAGGATTTTAGCATCCATAGTTGTGAGATACATTTATCTTATCTATAATTTTCTTTTTTATACTGTCTTTGGTTTGATATCGAGTAATACTAGGTTCATAAAATAAATTTCTATTTTCTGGAAGAAACTGTGTAAAATTTGTGTTAAAAGAAAAAAAATTCCTTTCAGTGAAATCATCTGGGCCTGGAGATTTCTGTTTAGGAAGTTTTAAAATTATGAGTTAAATTTATTTATTAGTTATAGGGCTGTTCATAGTATCTCTTTCATCTTGGATAAATTGTGGTGGTTACTAATTTCAAGGAATTTGTTCATTTCATCTAAATTGTCAAATTTATGCATGTAGTGTAGTTTGTAATATTTCCTTATTATCCATGTGATATGTTATATCTCTTGTTTTATCCCATTTCATTGATGATACTGGTAATTTGTATTTTCTCTTTTTTGCCAGTCTTGCTAGAGGTTTGTCAGTTTTATTGATCTTTTCAAAGAATCAATTTTTTGTTTCATTGATTTTCTCTATTGACTTTCTGTTTTCAATTTTATTGACTTCTGCTTTTTCTGATTTCTGATTTTCTTATTTCTGGTGCACCCCCTCACCCCCCGCAGGAAAGATTTGAACTGTGTCATGGAGGTGAAAGTGAAGAAGTGGTTGGGGGTGAGGAAGATATTCCCATCCCTACATTTGAAGAGTTGCTGATGGGAGGAGGGGATAGGTGGTAGGGAACAGCCCATGGAATGGAGAAGGGGTTTCCAGACGATCCTGTGCATTTGCTCTCCTTCTGTCTCCAGGCTGCATTGTAGAGTGAATTGGAGGCTGTGAGGAGATCAGACCACCCCAGACTCTTCCCGGACTCTCTTGAAGGGGATCCTGAATCTAGCAGGGCTCTGGGCACTGGAGGACACAATCCCTCTTAAATCTTTAAACCAGTCAGGAAGAAATGGAAGAGGAAGCTGAGACTCTTTTAGCCTCCATGTCTTGGATATGTCCCTCCCACTTTCAGCACCCATCTGGAGAATTCTGGAGACTCCTCATTTGCATTTAAAGGAATGTTTGCATAGGAGGATTCTTTCTGAAAATGTTTGCATTTGGGGACTCAAATCTCCTAACTGGGTCCAAGAGTTCTTTCTTGTTTGTGGAGGTAAGGTGGCCTGGACAGCGCCCAGCCTGACCTCCTTCCCTGAAGTGGGATGTGTCTGCTCTTAAGCCTGCCCAGGTTGTCAAGGGGGCGGGGGCTGGGGGTGAGCACTGCCCACAGCACAGCGGAGCACTCCATTCTACTTAGGAAGACCCAGGCTGCCTTTCACATATAACCACGCGAAGGGAAATCTTCCCAGACCTTTTGGAGTTCACACAGCCCTTATAAAATGACATTTTGATGAGCTGAGCATAAATGAATTGGAAACATTCAGACAATATTTCCCCAGGGTTTAAAAACCAAGGAGAAACGTGCTTGGCAAAGGGTCCAAGGGACTGGGCCAAGAGTTTGAAAAATGATTTGAGATTTGTGATGAACTCAAACTACCACCAATTTCTCTCATCTCTGCTTCTGCAGAGAGCCCTGGAGAGGGGGCCTCAGGCAGGAGGGGAGAGCTCCTTTCTCTCCCAGGGAGGAGAGAGAGCCACTTCGAAACAATTGTCATCTAATGTGGGGCTTTCTATCTGGGCTGAGTTTGCTATCAGATCTGTCCATCCATCCATCCATTCATCCATCCATCCATCCATCATTCCATCCTTCTATCCATCCATCCATCCATCCATCATTCCACTCACCCATCCATCCATCCATCCCTCTATCCATCCATCCAGTGAGCAGTTATTAAGCACTCACTGTGTGCATTGCTCTGGAAAGACAGAAGGTAATGAGCCTCAGCACCTGACCTTTCAGATCTCAGCGTCACGGTGGGAGAAGCTTGAAGACAGGCAGGGGCTACAGGAGTCAGGGGAGGAATGGTACCCATTTGAGACTGTCAGGATGATAAGCTTGCCAAAGTTTCCAGTGTCACCCTGGTGGGGAGTTAGGATGCCTCCAAGTTGGACTAAGGACCCACAAGATGAGATGCCATTTGGGATGGAAAGTTAAGGAAGGGGTTCACCCTACACTTGAGTCCAAAGCTGTACTAAACCTTCTCCAGGACAGTGGAATCTAGACATGACGGCAGTGGGAGGGTCATCTTTGTTAGGGGAGAGCCCCTCCCTCTAAACACTGCCCTAGGACCATTGCTCGTTACCCCATGCAGCCTCCACCACAACCCTATGAGGAGATACTCTTGTCCTCCTTTAGAAAAAAGAGGCTTAGGGTGAGGAGTCAGCCCAGGGTCACCTGGCTGGAAAGAGGGGAGCTGGGACCTCAATCTGGGCTCATTGGCGCCTGCCCTAAGTGATGGGGCGCCTCTCTAGCAGGTGAGAGCAGAACCAGGGCACCAGTTGCTACAAAATCCAGGCTCTGCCATCAGGCTGGGGATGTAGTGTTTGACCTTAGCCAGGAAGGGCAATGGCTGAGAACGGCATGTCTGTAATCTGCAAGGATTTGCCGGCCCATGGAGGTCTCTTGGTGCACCTAAATCCTTGTTGGTGCAGAAGACAGAATCCTGGAAGAGATTTGGAGGCCAGGGGATCTGATTTCTAATTACACTGACCCATCCTGCCCCCAAAGGGAACTTTTCATACATGGACTTTTTTTCTTCTTTCTTAGACACGATTATGTTTTGGGTCTGTGGTATAAACTTAAATACTGGGGAACCTAAGATGAATATTTCAGCCTTTTTTTTCCCCTTGCCTATCCCTTACTCTCGCCATCGTGCCCTGCTGGGCGAAAGGATTCTCTGAGTGATGTCTGCACACTGGCCTGCTTCTAAATATAGAATCACCACGAGTGCAACAGCTACAAATGCAGACCAGAGCAGGGGTGTGGTTCCGGCGATGGAAACACCTGGAAAGCAATGGTGTTTGTGCCCTAATTGTCCAGACTGAAGAATGGCTCTTGGAAAAATTCCAAACAAATCAAAGTACTGTATAGATTTCTCTTGATATGTGCAGTAGTGGCATTACTGGGAAAGTCAGTGTATTTTAAGCCGTGTTAAAAAAAAAAAAAACGCAACACAATGCTTACATGTAATACGGGGTTCAGTTCAGGCTCAGATAATAATGAATGGATTCTCACCTACACAGATGTCAAGAATGACGTTCAAAAATCACGGGGGATGTGGCGTGATTCTTTGTTGTGAAAGACTCTCCCGGAGTTCCTGATTTGTATCTGACAAATGCTGTTAGAGTCCCTCCCCCATCATGGTGACAACAGAAAAGGCCCCATCGACTTCCTAAATGTCCCTAAGGAGGCCTTGCCTCCCTTGATGAAACCCACTAGCGTGAATGAGACATTTTGGAAAGTATTCTCAGGTGGGCTACAGATGCCACAGCCTCTGTTTGGTAAAGGGATGCTTCTGTCTTTTCACCTGAGAACACAGGACTGTTTTAGAAATCTAGAAACTTCTGAGGCCCATCCAAAATTAGCCCCTTTGAAACACAACATGTTACAATGGTTTTCCTGGACAGGTGATGTTTTTCTTCGTGTACTGCTCGAAATGAGAAAATGACGGTCACATTCCCAAACAACAACTAACAAAAACACCTTGTAAAACAAACTGGTGCTTTAGAAGGCCAGCTGCTCTTAGCGCCCAAACTTATACAAGTGTTGCCAGTTTCTAAATATGGGGGTGGTGAAAAATCATATGTTTCACCAGCCCCAATCGCCATGGGGATAAAGGCAAAATTCTGTCTTCAGCATCCTTGGCGTGTCCTCTGATGTCAACAAGCTCCTCAGGCACAGCGTCTGGGTGAAGATGCAACAGCATGAAAAAGTGCTTGGGCTCTTTTGGGGGCAGCAGTTCTGGGGATTCTGAGGCACCTCCAAGCACAGGTGCGATCTGAGTATGAAGGGATCAGGGGACCCTGTCCTTGGCCAGGCTGGGACAACCACTCGTCCCTGGTGTCCCCAGCAGGGATTGGGGGCAAAGCTGGGAGACCGTCAGTGTGCTCCGTTCTAGACTCTGTTCCATCCCAGTTAAGAATCCAAACCTCTTTGGGAGCTGACCCTTCCTCATCAGGAAGTTTGTCTGCATAATACAAGGTTAGAGCTCCTGCTTCTGTACCTGGCCTGGTGATAGGGCCCAAGAGAACAGGAAAGAAGAGGAAGCTGGTTCCTTGCAGGAAGAACCCCTGAAAGTGACCCACCAGTTCTCCAACCCTCCGTGCACCACAAGCTGTGCTTCTGAGGTGCCCTAATGGTCAGAGCTACACATGGCTGGAGCTGGCGCACTGGGCCCTTCACGGATGCAGGTAGCCCCAGATGCAAGGCCGCTCTCTTCCTGATTCGCAGAGCAGGTTGTGAAGTTTGGATCAAGAGGAACACCAGCTCTCTGTTGGAACCACACCCAATCAATTCTCTCTCAGAGGTGTGACAGCAAGTCTGTAGCCTGAGGGTTTGGGTGGTGAAGTTTGGACCTTTAGTCCCTACAACCCTTAATTCTCTTCCTCTTTTAATCCTTATCCCACCACACAGTCCTAGGAGGGAGATGCTATGAAGCCCTTGTTACACACCAGGAAACAAGGCCCAGGAAGGTTAAGTGACTTGTTGGAAACCCGCCAAGCCCCAAGGAAGGGCACCAAGATGCAGCCTGCTTCCAAGCCTGCAACAGAGCTTCGCTTTCTGGAACCTGGCAGAATCAGCCTGTTCTGCTGATGACAAACCTGGAGACCCAGGTTCTGGCACCTGCTGGCCGGGGGAAACCCTTCATGCAGCCGCAGGCCTTCCCTGAATGGTTGCAGCTCTCCACTTCCAGGTGTGGCCGGCTGGCTCTTCCTGCCTGGTGGCCGGGTGGGGCACGTGACCAGTGCTGGCCAATGAGCTGCGAGCCAGTGGTGCTGTTCACTTAAGTGCTGTGTGAGCCCCTCCAACACAGAGGTGGGCAACATTTGGGGTGGAGGTCCCTCTATCTGTGGGGTCCCTGAGGGACCCCAGCGAGCACCTAGTGGTGGGGCTACAGTTGAAAAAAATCAAGACCTTCCCAGCCGTGTGTACCTGTGGGGTTATCTGGTGGAAAAAGCCACAGCCAGAGAATTGGGCATCCAGGGAAAGTGTTACTCAGAGAGATGGGAGCAATTCTAGGGAAACGTTGCCTGAGTTGAGAGATTCCCCTCACGTGGCTGGATGCAGCATGGATCTAGGTCATTATCAAGGCTCTGCCGGTGCAGGGACCAATGTGGACTTGAGCGGGGGAGGGGTAACATGTTCAGTCTTCACCACGTCTTCAGTGCATTTTGCAGAATGAGTTAACGTATGGTCCTTGGGCGTGTGGTTTACACCAGGGGTCCTCAAACTCTGCTGTGCACATAAATTCTCCGGAATCTTGTCAAAAGGCTGATTCTGCTTCAGCAGATCTGGGGTGGGACCTGAGATTCCACATTTCCTCCGGTCTCTCAGATGGTCCCGATGCTGTCGGTCAGGACTGCACTTTGAGGAGTGAGGGTTTAGACACCAGAGTGCCTTCTAAGAGCAGTGAGTGTGGGTGAGATGATGGGGTCAGACCCACCTATGCAGGCCCCGGTGGTCCCTGGAGAACCACCTGGTGGCTCCGGGTGCCTGGGGTGTTCTCATGATGCTAATAGCTGGTGAGAGACTATACTGCTGGGCCTGCACAAACAGGTTTCAGAGTAGGCTGGGTTTTATTTTGGTGTCTGAAATTTTGCCAATTTGGCCACAGAATAGATTGTCAGCTCCAAAATAAGTTTCATTTTCTGGCATATCGAAATAATTAGAAGTAAGAGATCTTTTCCTGCTCTTTCTGAATCAAGAAGATAATGAGGCCCAGTGAACCAAAGCCAAGGCATTGAGGTAGATGGAATCCTAAGATGGTTCCCAAGATCCCTGGCCCCTGTGCACACACACCTTCTCCCAGCTATTCAATCAAACACTAACCTAGGTGCTGCTGTGAAGGGACTCTGCAGATGTAATTAAGGTCCCCAGTCAGTTGAGTTTAGGGAAAGGAGATTACCCTGGGTGAGCCTGGCCTAATCAGGCGAGGTCTTAGAAGAGAGGTTTGAAGTGTGAGAGGGACTTGAGAAGGAGATTTCCTTTGCCGGTTTTGAAGATGGAGGAGGGTGTGTGTCAGGGAATGCACTTGGCCTCTTGGAGCTGAAAGTGACCCCTGGCTGACAGCCAGCAAAGAAACAGAGATGTCAGTCCTACAACTCAGTCATCCAACCACCTGAATGAGCTTGCAGGTTGAATCTTCCCTAGAACATCCAGAAAAGAATGCACCCATCTGACGCTTTGATTTCAGTCTTGTAAGATCCTAGGCAGAGAACCCTTCCACGCCAGCCATGGACGTCTCACCTAAGGAGCTGTAAGATGACAAATGAGTGTTATTTTAAGCTGTTAGGTTTGGGATAATTTGATATCCCAAACGATCTGAAATAGGAAACCAATACGGCCACAAGAGGAGATCTTTATGACCTTAAGAACTTTATGGTGGCCCCGTGCACATGGAAAAGCCGTGTTCATTTTTTTATATGGACCTTATGGGTCAGAATTGTCACAGATCAAGTGACTGGAATCTGAAAGGCATCGTTTTTCTACCTTAAAGCTAATTTTGTATGTAAAATTTGGTTTATTCTTTTTTTCTTGTAGGAAAAAACGTCAAGACCATATATAAAGGGAAGAACTGTTATTTCCTTAAAGTGATTTGCCTGGTAAAGACAACTGCAGTAGTTTAAGTGCGGTATTTATGTTTTTCTGTTCAGTCCAGTAGGGAAAATATGGTTTGAAAAGGTTTGGTAACCACTTACGCTCACAAAGGGAGATGGGGGCGGGGAGTGGAGGCGGGGGACCGAAGCTAGGTCAGAATGTTGTCATACATTCTGTTGACTTTTTCTGGTTAAATGTTATTCAGGTTTGTAAAGGAGATCTCAGTTGCTTTCTTAGTCAGTCAGGGCTGCCATAACAAAATACCATAGACGGGTGGCTTAGACAACGCACATTTATTTCTCATGCTTCTGGAGACTGAGAAGTCAAGATCAAGGTACCAGCAGATTCCGTGCCTGGTGGGGGCTCTCTTCCTTGTTTGCAGATGGCTGCCTTCCTGTTATGGCTTCCTGTGGCCTTTCCTTGGTAGGTGCTAGTGGGGAGGGGAGGGTTGATGGGGAAAGGAGGGGGAGAGAGAGAGAAAGGAGAAGAAGAAGAAGGAGGTGAAGAAGAAGGAGAAGAAAGAGAAGAAGAGGGAGAGGAAGGAGAAGGAGAGGAAGCAGAATGGGAAGAAGGAGAAGGGGAAAGGGAAGAAGAAGATGAAGAAAGAGGAGGAGAAAAAGGAGGAGGAGGGGGAGGGGAAGAGTGAGAGGAAAACGGAGGAAGAGGAGAAGAGGGGTCAGCAGAGGGGGAGGGGGGAGGGAGACAAAGAGACAGAGCTCTCCTGTCTCTTCCTCTTCTTATAAGGGGTCATCACGAGAGCACCGCCTGATGACCTGATCTAAACTTAATCACCTCCCAAAGACCCCCACCTCCAAAAGCCATCACATTGGGGGTTGGAACTTCGACATCTTAAATTTGGGGGGCGGGTCACAGACATTCAGTCTATAACAGTTGTTTGGATAAGAGGTATACAATAGTCAGTTTGATTACCCAGATGTGTTGGGGTAGCATTTTCCATGGGAGCTACCAAGAAAGACTCCTTGGAGGCACATCTTATTCCTCTGGGCCCCTAACTGCAGTCAACAGGGAACTCTGACTTGGTTGGTATCAGACTTTAAAGATTCTGAAGAGATTTCAAAGATGGGACTTTTCATGGATGATCTTACAAACTCTGCAGACTCAACACAGTTTCCAAATAGCACGACATCATTTATTATTATTACTATTTCATAATTGCCACGATGATTTGTGTTTTCATGGGGGTACAGATGGCTGATTTGGGGGAGAGTCCATGTTTTTTATTCTTTAATTCTAAGTTCAAGTTTTTCAACAGAAGCGCCTTGCTCTGGGGGAGCACTGCATCCCCCTCTGCTATCCTTCCTCCATCTCAGCTCTCTTGACTATCAGAGGAGGTAATGGCTGGACCTATGTTTGGGGTGTTGTGAGGGGTCATTTAGGTAAAACCCATGTTGAGTGCTTGACTCCGGTGTCATTGAGGGATCTATCTAGACCCATCTCATCAGCAGAAGGTTGGGGGAAGTTGGGGAAGGGGTGATGTGGCCCGATTTGAGGTGTAGCAAGCTCTGTCTGTGGTGGAGTGCAGGAGCATTACCCATAGAAAGGACCACAGAGGCTGGAGAGCACCAGGTTGGCTTCAGGGAAGGGGACCTGGGAGGCAGAGGTGAGGGACCAGGTGGTAGATTCGACGTGGGTGGTGCAGAGGACAGAGGAGGCGGGCGAGACCACAAGGCTCGCAGCCAGGACACGTGGGCAGATGGAGGGAGGAGCAGGGGGAGGGCACAGCAGAGAGGGGAGGCGTGGCTTAGACTCCAGACTTGATGTACTAGATGCTCCTAAGAACCGTTAACTGGAGAGATTTAGATTCTGTTGGGAAATTTGTCCAGAGCTAAAGAGAGAGGCAGGGATGGGCTATGGAGAGCCACTGATAACTACACTTTTTAACATCCATGTTTTTATTAACCTTTCCCCATCCCGACCATCCCCTTCTGTGTTAGTCTCCTGTGGCTGCAGTAACAGATGACCACAAACTGGCTGGCTTGTGACAGCAGACATGTATTCTCTCACAGTTCTGGAGGCCAGATGTCTGAAATCAAGGTGTCAGCAGGGCCCTGCTCTCTCTGAAGGATCCAGGGGAGGACCCTTCCTTGTCCCTCTAGCTGTTGGTGATGGCTGGCTATCCTTGGTGTCCTTTGGTTTGTAGATGCATCTCCAGCCTCTGCCTCTGTCTTCACGTGCTGTTTTTCACTGTGTGTCTCTCCTCTTCTTATAAGGACATTGGTCATATTGGATCTAGGGCTCACCCTAATTCAGTATGACCTTATCTTACCTAACTATACCCACAAAGATCCAAATTCCAAATCAGGACACATTCTGAGGTTCCAAGTGGACATGAATTTTGGGGGAGACAACTTCCTTACAGCTTGCATTTCAATAGCCACGTGAGTAAAATGTGGATACTAATTTCAGGAACACTATTGCAAATTACACGGTAGTATGAAAATTTTCATATGTAGCACCAGACTAGTGCAAAGCTGGGATTGCCCGTTTATGTGATGTATGAGTAATGAAGCTGGCTCTGGTACTCCTATTTTTCTCCACCCAAGACCAGATCCAGAACCCAGTGTCTTTCCAGCTCCCCGCAAAGAAGCCAGTCATGAAAATATCATGCATCACAAAACTCTACTGAAAGTTTCCAGGGAAGGTGCAACTCACAGTCACCAACTGGCGCATCGGGGCTGGTCCCTTCAGGGTTATTTTTCTGACTCCTTCCTGCCCAGCCTGGCTCAGTGGCTCCTCCCCTCCTCCAGGAGATCCTTGCTCCCCTTCCACTGTGTGGAGTTGCGGCAGGAAACAGCTGCCCAGCCAGGGGCCAAGTCCCCAGCACCCCTGGCATCTAGACGGGACCCCTTGACCAGTCCTTGCCAGTGAAACCAGAGTGGACATGATGTGCATCGCTTCTTGATCCAAGGGGTTGTCCACTGGGTGGAAGCCACCACGAATTGAAGGATCCTGGATCCCTGAATTGCCGTATGGAAGGCTGCCTGCTGACCATTCATGGCCTGTGAGCAAGAAAGAAGCTTCCAGGGGAAGTCTCTGAGCTCAGAGGCTTATCAGCCACAGCACTAACCCTCACGCCATCCCCAATGCAGCTGCCAAGTCTTCATCCCTCATTGCCCGGAGGCACTCGGTTCTGCCCCAGCTCCAATCCCAACACATATCCCAGCCCTGAACAGTGTTCAGTAGAACACGTGGTGGCCCAGGGAGCGGGGCCCCCTCCTTAGAGGGTGGTTGGGATTATAAACAACCCAGAATTGTTCTGGAGAAAGTTAAACTTAGGCAAATATGATGTTTCAGGATTACCTGGGGACGGAGTGGGGCAGGGGGACAGCCTTGAGGGGCTGAAGGGATGCTCTGCATCACCCAGCAGACGCCTAAGTCCCGCTCCTCCCTATACCTTCCAGACAGCACCCCTTCTGCCGCTTAGAAAATGCCAGCATCACTTTTATCCCTAATGTGACTCATTCCATTCTATGAGAGAGCATGTGCTGAGGGGTCTTGTTTTTTGGAGAACTTAATTTTTTTTTCACCTGCTCACCTGAAAAATTCGGTCCTAAGTACAAGACCATGGTACCACTGACGCGACCAAGATTTCCACCCCATCTCATCTGAGTAAAGGACATGCCTCTTTTTGGCACTGCAGCATCACTAATGCACGTGAGGGTACTTGTTTCCCCACTTAGCTGTGAGTTTTAAAGCTCTCTCTTTTTTAAAAAAATTAATTAATTAATTAATTTTTGGCTGCATTGGGTCTTCGTTGCTGCGTGCGGGCTTTCTCTAGTTGTGGCGAGCGGGGGCTACTTTTCGTTGCAGTGCGCAGGCTTCTTGTTGCAGTGGCTTCTCTTGTTGTGGAGCACAGGCTCTAGGCTTGTGGGCTTCAGTAGTTGCAGCACATGGGCTCAGTAGTTGTGGCTCGCGGGCTCTAGAGCGCAGGCTCAGTAGTTGTGGTGCATGGGCTTATTTGCTCTGCGGCATGTGGGATCTTCCCGGACCAGGGCTCGAACCCGTGTCCCCTGCATTGGCAGGCGGATTCTTAACCAGTGTACCACCAGGGAAGCCCAAGCTGTGATTTTTAAAATGATGATGCAAGCCTGTGGTTTTTGATCCTCATGTCCGTTGAACTTGATGTCCTCTTAACTGTGGCCACTTTTGAACAGAATAGTGCTTTAGTATATTTTATAAGGCATCAGTTATTTTGGCAATTTCATTCACTGATTCATTTATTCAAGTATTTAATGAGCAAATATTTTGTACCAGGAACTGTTAGAGGCCCAAGGATCTAACAGGAAACAACTCCCAAGTTTTTTTTTTTCACTTTGAATTAAGTTGTAATGAAGTTTACACTATTTCTTCTTATGTTCAGGTTTGCATTCTGCAGCTGTGTTTGATGCTGGGAGAAGGTGACTTCTTCAGAACCTGGCAGACAGGGCGTGGAATCGTCTTTCCGCCCCTGAGTTTTCCCTGAGTGGTGAGGGCCATGGGACTGCGGCCTGCCAGTCTGTGTATGCAGGACGCTTAACCAGAGACAAGCAGTCAGTGAATTACTTATTTTTCATGAATCATGCATCACTGTTTTGCATTTTACAAATCAACTCATGTGAGTGCACATTTATCGCACTCTTTTTGGTTTATCAAATACCTAAAAAAAAAAAAAAAAAAATCGCTCCATTTCCCAAGGCAACATCATCCTGGTCCCTCCACCCCTGAGCTTGCTTCCTCCTTCTTGGGCTCACCAGCCCGCTCCCCCGACTCAGCACCATCACATAACAGAAAAGCGCAAGCTTGGGGCACTTCTAGAGGAGTCCTGACTGCTTAGGAGAAGGCAAGCAGAGGACGAGATTCGGGGGGAAGGTGGGCAGTGCAGGACCAGCAGTTAAGCCTCCCACAAAGGCCAAAGGCAAAGCTCTATTCGTCTCCATTTAAGCACAGAACCACCTTCATGGATTTTGTTGAGGCCCGTTCTTACTCTTATAGGGCTGAGATGTGGACATTTTCACATTTGCATTTGCTGATTTAAATTTGGAAAAGCGGGGTGAGGGGGTGATGAATTGGGAGATTGGGATTGATATATATACACTAATATGTATAAAATAGATAACTAATGAGAACCTGCTGTATAGCACAGGGAACTCCACTTCGCTGAACAGTAGAAACTAACACAACATTGTAAAACAACTATATCCCAATTAAAAAAAAAAAAATCGGAAAAGATGGCTATTTTCAAAGCAATCAGAACATGGTTATTCTATTTGTGATTCTCTGCACAGCTGAAAATATTTCTTCCCGTCTGTCTGGGGCTCCATCACTGGACGCCCCCAGTGGGTGGGAAATACTAGCATAAACTTGAACTGGCTTGGCTTAATTTGCTGCACGGGGTGATATCCATCCCCCAAATGCAATTTTGCAAGCATCTGATTCTATGTGCGTAACCAGGGTTACAATCCCTGTTCTATGTCAAAAGGTTATGAATGAAAAATAGGGGTAAGTCTTATTGCCACAAAAGTTACTATGCTAACTTTGAATTGGTAGGTCTTTAAAAATTCTTTTAGACTTACATTTTCTGATGATAAAAGTGATATATACCCACCTTCCAAATGTGGAAATCAACAAAGCACTAAGAAAGAGGTCAACATCTCATATGATCCCAGGTAGGATTTGCTTTCTCACCAGTTTTATTTTGGGCATCCTTAATTCACTAAGACATTTCCCACCTTCTCCCTCTATGTCTTTAGAGAATAGTTCTCCCCTGTTTCTTTCTTGGAATCTCCTGGATGCCTTTGTCATCTCTCTGAGGGTGCTCTTGTTGAGAGAAGGGCGTTTCGCAGATAGATGAGCTTTGGGACAAAGCTATGACCCAGACCCCAGACCCCCAGGGAAGGCAGACCTTCTTAAAAAAGGACATTCAAGGCAGTTCCCAAGGACGAAAGAAGGGGATGGACAAGGACCTTGGAAGGCACACCTGTAATAATAATTAAGACCTCCACCTGGCAAGCATGGGTCCAAGTGCTTGATGAGAATGAACTGGGTCCCCCGCTGGTGCAGTGATAACCCACTGCCGATACCACAGGAGGGGTGAGGATGGCTAAGCACCCAGGGGGGCTTCCTGTGTCAGGTTTGGCCAGCTGGGGTGATGCCCAGCCTGTGTACCCTGGCATCAATCACTCTTGTATGGTACCTGAGTGCCTGGCACACAGTAGGGACCTGATAGTTGTTTTATAGCCTAAATATATGGTACTTTAAAATACCAACCAATAATTAATAGTATTGTAGGAAATGATGTTGTTTCTGAAGAGGAAAGTCCCCATGCTCTCCCAGCTCCAGAGGTCTGACTGCAAAATCCCTTCTCTGGGTTCCTCCGTTCATGTCCAGGCGGGATGGCCAACTGTCTGGGTTTCTCTGGGTTTGTCATACCCATATGTGAATCACATACCTGTGTGAGATTTGCCACCCACAGTGTGCTCCCAGGGCCGTGGTGCTCTGGTGGTCAGTGCAGCCAAAGCCCACGTCACCTGCAAGGCCAGGTACCAGGTTCCTGCACGTGGCTCCATGAGCTGGGCTGGGCCCCTGTCCTCAGCTTGCTTCTCAGGTCTCTGAGGGATATTTCTTTCCATGAGTTCCACAAGCTCTTGTTTTATCTTCCTTTGACTTATATTTTAAAACCATTTGAGAACTACAATACTGCCTGCCACATCAGTAAACAAAGGATGTCAAGCCATCACATTACAGCCGCCTGGACTTTGAGCCCTGAGGGAACTCAGGATGAGAAAGCACAGGTTGCTGGCCCCAGATAGCTGAGGTGCACATCAAAGGAATGATTTCAGTGAGCCCAGACTCTTGCATCTTCCCAGGCGTAGAAAAGCGCTCAGTTCCTTGACGTGAGATATCTGGTTTTCTTTTATTAACAGTAATCTTTCGATGTTCCAACTACATGGTCTTTTGTTGCAAAAACTCCTACGTACCCTGGCTTCCCCACCTCCACCATAGACATGGCAACACAACCTCCACCACCATCACCACCATCACCACTAACGCTGTTATCATAACACCCGCTACTACTGAGGCAGGAACTAGATGGGCTCCAGGTTAGACATTTACAGCCAGCCTCCTGCTTACACCTCCAGATAGAAATAACAACAGGGAACAGGGTGAATAGCTGAACTCTGTCTCCAGTTGACACTTTAAGATAACAGAAATGGCAGGGGCACAGAGGAGCTGAGTCCTGCCCAGATAAAAGATAAAGAGACCACATATATCTCATTCTCCCAACCGCACATGCACAGAAAGGCTCCTTGGGGGTCAGTAAGGGAGGGGGCGTCATCCCATAATAGGTGGTATCAACCTTCTCATGGGCGTCTGTGCTAGAATCCATCTTGGGAAAAAAGTTGCATGTCGGGGAGGGCCCTAGGGCAGGGTAGGTGTGGAAAAAGAAACCAGATAAGTGGGCAAAGGTAAACAAAGACCCGGAAGAACTGCCCTACATAAATGACTTAACCGCCTCCTTACTGCACTCCTCATTAGGGAGGACGCCCACACCCTTTCTCTCCGGCTGTGTGTCTCTGCCTTGCTTCTGTCTTAAGTAAGCAAACTGTTTCTCTGTGTGCTCTCCCACTTGTTGTGTTGGGTCTCTAATATTAAACTTTGTACCTGTGTTTATAGTTTTTGCCTCCTTGAAACATTCTTGATTCCAAAAGGGGCAAGAACCAGGGAAACTTTTCTTCTAGCCTTTAGTCCCTAGTGGTCTAGTGGCTAGGATTCCTGGTTTTCACCCAGGCTACCCAGGTTCAGTTGCTGGGCAGGGAACTAAGATCCTGCTTCAAGCCACTGCTCACTGCTGTCTCCTTGAGATCACTTCCACAACCACTACAGTTGCCACCGCTGACACTAATACCTCCACCATGGTCACCATCACTACTACCACCCCCCAACCCACTTCCCCCACAACCATTACAACTTCACCATCATTCCAATGATCACCACCACTGACGCCATCACCACCACCAATTACATCACCTTCACACAATTACAACACCGCAGTCATCATGAGCGCCTCTATTGCCGTTGCTACCATTACCATCACCAACACTGGTCACCACCCTCACTCCACAGATGGGCAAGACTTCATAGCAGAGGTTTGCAAATCGCACTCGAGAAACCCTCAGACTCTGATGAACCTCTGAGGGGTGGAGTGGAAGTGGGGACACAGAGGTCACTAAGCAGATGGGGGTCCAGGCTCACCCTCTTCCGCGTATGGTTCAATCTGAGAAACCCTCATTATTTGCTTTTCCTATTGGAGTTCCTAATCAAATTCCATCAAGGTTCTCAGATCCTAAAAACCGTTTAAGCCACAGCACACACAGTGCTTCAGTATATACTTTGGCACATTAATGAGTTGCTTCCAAGAAGCGTTTATGAAAAGGCACATGTAAATGCCCAAGGAGGGCACACAATCAAAGGAGAAATATAGTGGGTCTGTTTGTCACTGGGGAGTGGGGTGGCTGTGGGCGGTGATGGGGAGAGGCCTGGACCCTACACTCCTGGGCTGGTACCACGGAAGGCAGCTGGAAGGAAGTAAGAGGGGAGAAGAAAACTTGAAGGCAGCAAAGTCAAGAACTGTTTTTGTTTCTGATGTGTATTCAGGATGCGATAGGTTAATCTAAGCTTGCAACAGCTGGGAGGCTGGGCAGTTTCCTGCAGGACTCGGCGTGATGACAGGTTTTCCCTTCCAGCCCTGCCGCCCACCGCCTGGCCACTCTGCCCCCATGCCAGGGTAGGCGGGATGTTCTGGGAGGGTTTCTCCCTCTGTGTTCATTCTGAACATCTTATCCTTGGAGTTGAGGGAGTCTTATCTCTTTGGGATGATAAGTGCTGGACAGCTTTATTGGATGATTCTCTCCCTTGAAATTTTACTCTCTGGGGAAAAATACATACTCTCTTTAGATATGAAACACATCATGTTTTATTAAAATCCTGGCTGGAAACAGATCTGAGACTTCCAAGCAGGTCCGGCACTGATGACAAATCCTTCATTAATCTACTCAACAATTGTTTCCTTGCCCTGCTGTGTCAGACACGGTCACACCATGAGGCCAGTGTGAAATCGCCCACGTTCCAGATGCTAGCCGAAGTTTTCTTTCTTTTTCTGCTCCGAGGAACAACTAGATGGGCATAGGGGTGAGGATGGGGGTGTCGAGGCCGGAGAGGGATGTGTAATGAGGGAACCAGACCCCAAGGTCTACTTCTGGGGTGCGAGCTCACATGCCTACAGGTGGCAGGTGGTGGGTGCAGAGGGTAGCTGTCGGGCGGGGGTGGGGAGCTCTGGGGGACATAGAGCTCGTGACCCCTCTCAAAGGAACGAAGCCACTCCACTCCGGCCAGTTCTCGCCGTGGGAAAATGAGAGCCATTGCTGCTCTCATCTCAGACGGTCTGATTCTGCCCGCCCCCACCCCTGCCTGAAAGAAACTACAATCTGAATTTCTTAAAATGCAAAAATGCCTGATTTTTAAGCGTTGACAACGTATTACTTTTAAAAAATGATAATACCGTGCAGGTCAAATGTACACATTTGGGAATAGTATCTGGCCTCCAGATAGCTGGTGTGCTTTCTCTCCGTGTTTTAACCAATAAAGGACTTCTGGTCTCCAAGTGAATGTACAGGGAAAATGTCAGAATATCTATGTCTAAAGAGGACTCAGTTGGTGAAGATCCATTTTCCCTGACACTGGCAAACCTTTAAGAATCTGTTGGGGAGCAGCCCTGATCTAAGATGCTTCTGGTAGGTCAGGATGCTCTAGGTCCTTTCTCAGGGCAACAAAGTGTTGTGCTCATAGCACTGGTCATGGGGTTGAGGGCTGGTATTTTAACTGTCACCAATGCTGATTGCCCCTGCCCCAGTCACCTGTTTATTACCTGTAAAATGAGAGAACCGGGCGGGGTGCAGGGATTTTAAAATGTGTATGTGTGTGTGTTTAACACTCTTATTTAAAACTCGGGGATTCCCTGGCGGTCCAGTAGTTAGGACTTGGTGCTTTCACTGCCAGGGAGCTAAGATCCTGCAAGGCGAGAGGGATGGCTGAAAGAAGCAAACAAACAAACAAACAAACTCAAAACGCAGCAAATGATGCAGATGCGTTAAGAGCTTCTGCAGAGAAGGCAAGGGGAGGGGCTGTAGCCTCAAACTCCCCTCCCGCACCCCAGACCATATATCTCTTCCAGAGTCTCCACTCTGAGTCTATGTTCCCTCATGCTCCTCTAAGAGCCAAGCTTTTGGGGACACACATTTGGACGGATGCCTTTAAAGAGGAGGGCTTGGCCAGAGCCACTTCTCACTTAGAGAGGAGAGTGGAAAGTCCAGAACTCAAGGCAAGTCATCTTCAAAGGTAAAACATATTTTCCTGGTGAGTTAGAACTCCCACTTCCACTAAGCAAAGAAATACAGCCTAAAGAAACTTCAGGAACAGGAGACGTGGTCTTGGAGGAGGCATGGGTCCAGGTACTGTTTGGCTATCATTCATTAGTGAAAAATCACAAATTCAGTCCTTAGGACTTTGATGGAAAAAATTAGATGGATTACGTCCTGCTGGCAAACCAGGTCCTGGCAGTGCCAGTTTTGTGCCAGTCCAGCTCCTCCTGCTGTGCATCTGGCCTTCAGAAACGCAGGGACAACAAATGCTGATGTGAAACGTTGAGGATAAGCTTTGGTAGAACCAGCAGAGGGAGACAGCATTTGGAGTGAACTCTGTTCTCAGGGCTGTGCGTGGATGCTTTGTGTACTGGCAGGAAGCACAGTGTGAGTCACACGTGCTGACACTATCTAAGTCCCCTGCTCCGTGATTTCCTTTGGCAGAACCATGGGAGAGCTCTGGAGAGACCCTCGGCATTTTCATGTTGAGATGAGCTTTGGGAAGCACCTGCTTCATGCCCTTCATTTCAGAGACGAGGCCTTGAGGACCAGGAGAGCAGGGGGCCCTGACCAGGGCCACGCCGTGAGCTACGGGGCAGAGGAGCCAAGGAGTTGGAGCCAGAGGCCCGCCTGAGGTCACGGCTGTGCCGTCTACTAGTTACGTCCTCTTGTGAACACCTGCTCTCTCAGAACCTCATTTTCTCGGCTGCAAAATGGGAATAATAACGGCACCTATTCTAGCGTTTTGGTGTCGCTTGAATAGGTAAAAGCACGTTCAATGCTCAGCACTGCCTGGGCTGTTAATCATTTTTATTCTGCTATTATTAGTGGTTTCAATGCCTTATTCATTGAAATGATTAGTTACTCCTCCTTAAGGGTTTATGATTCAATTTAACAGAGATTTACTGGATCCATACCATGTAGCCAGTAATGAGGCCAAACGTATGGCAATTCGAAGGCTTTAGCCTGGTCCCCTGGAAACCTGCAGTTTCCACCTGGAGGTAGGAGTTGAAGAGATGGCAGTGGGTGTGGCTTTGAGTGTGGACTGGAGGGAAAGGGGCGGGACCTCTGAGCACAGGAGGAGCCAGGGAAGGAGGCCAGGAAGGGTGATGCTTGCAGAAGGAAAGCCAGGAAAGGGAGCCAAGCAAGGAGAGAGATTTTAGGGAGAGTATTAGTAGGAAGAGGGCTGAGGCAGGGAAGAAGCTGACAGAGAGAGAGTTGATGTCTCTTTATGCCATTGAGTCAAGACCTGTTGTGTTCTCCCGAGGGAAGAAGGCAGGGTGGGGCTTGCCTTCAAAGCTTACACCCTAGAAGGGCACCCAAGGATAAGAAGTCTTGGGCAGGGAGTCCACGGAGACGGCTTTGTGCTCTTGGGGGTGAGATTATAGCCATTCCCTCACTATAGTCTCTTTGGCTTCTTTAAGCCTCAGTGTCCTCATCTGTAAAGTGGGTCACTAATAGCACTGGCTTTATAGGCTGTTGAAAGGACCAAATGGGGAAATACACAGAAGTGACTTAGGCCCACTCCAAATACATGTTTAATACACGCTTGCCCTTCTGTTTAGGCTTCGGTTTTCTCATATTTAAAAAGGAAGATTACAACAGCCTTTCTGCTCTGGAAAGAAAACGGAAAGGGCCATGTGTGGGAAAGTAATTTGGGAATGTAAACTTGCAATGTACTATTTATTGTTGGAGGAAACTTCAGTTCAGTTTTGTTGGGGGGATGGGAGGGGGGCACATCAGGGACACGGGGAAGTTTATGCGTTGAGTTAGGAGAACAAGATACAGACTCACACGCTGGGTTTTTTTTTTTTTTTTTTTTTTATTTATTTTTGGCTGTGTTGGGTCTTCGTTTCTGTGCGAGGGCTTTCTCTAGTTGCAGCAAATGGGGGCCACTCTTCATCGCGGTGCGCGGGCCTCTCACTATCGTGGCCTCTCTTGTTGCGGAGCACAGGCTCCAGACGTGCAGGCTCAGTAGTTGTGGCTCACGGGCCTAGTTGCTCCGCGGCATGTGGGATCTTCCCAGACCAGGGCTCGAACCCATGTCCCCTGCATTGGCAGGCAGATTCTCAACCGCTGCGCCACCAGGGAAGCCCTCACACGCTGGGTTTTGAAAGAAAAAGAAATGGTCTGAAAGAAAGCTGTGTGTTTTCCCAACAGATTTGTGGAAGGAACGTAAAATCCCCCATCACTGGCCTCTAGTTTAATAAAAGAAAGGGAAACTTGATTTATGGGCCTGCCGACTGTATCAGCGCTGTGCAGTAACATCAGTGAGGTGGGAGACGTCATTCCGGGCAAACCAAACTTTCAAAGTGGGAGTGGGCTGCTTGTTAATTACCAATGCCTGCTAATCTTGAAGGTAAGTCAGGAAACGTTTGTGAAACTACTTTTCTAGCAGTGATAGTCGGGGGCACATACTGCTAACAGAGGTTCACGTGTGCTCTGCCCATCACATTATTGATGGTGAGTCTTTCAAAATTGTGTTTCCAAATGTTCCAGTTTGAGCATGATGCTTTATGCCAGCTGAGAACTCTTTTTATTTGGGGAGAGGGTAGATAACTCCTTTTTGAGTTTCCCACTGTGAATTTCAACCTGCAATGGGCTAGGCTGTCTGCCCCTCGGTGATGAAATTACCCGTGAACCCGCTCCTTGGTGCTCCCTCAACAATCTGGTACCATGTTGAACACGACGAGGACGTCCCGGAGTTGGAGAAGGTATGTGGTGGTTGTGACCACGTCGAAAGGCAGACGTTCCATCAGAGAGAAGCTGGTGAGAAAGAGGCTAGGGAGGGAATTCCCTGGTGGTCCAGTGGTTAGGACTTGGCGCTTTCACTGCCGGCGATCACTCCTCGGGGAACTAAGATCCCGCAAGCCGGGCAGCGTGGCCAAAAACAAAGCAAAACATAACATAACAAAACAACAACAACCAAAAAACCCTTAAAAGAAAAAAGAGGCTAGGGAATGGGATGGCGGCCCTTCATCCAGGGGCTGGGAGGGATGGAGAGTGCATCCATTCCGATGCAAATTCTCCGCCACCAACTGCGTATCCTACAATTCCCATCGATTCTGCATTACCCAGATTTAGTGCAGACCCCACAGGTTCGGGGGCTCAGTTCCGCAAGCCCACCCACCACTTCAGACACCAGTTGCAAGTCCTGGGTCCCCAGGCTACTCCCACTTCAGTCTGACAACAATTTGGGGGCCCCGTGACCCTCTCTTCAGGTTCCAAAATTTGCTAGAATAACTCACGTTGTTCAGGAAAGGGCTATACTTAAACAACCACCACTTTCTTATAAAGGATACAAAGGAGCAACCAGATGAAGAGATTCGTAGGGCAGCAAGGTCTGGGTGGGGGGCAGGCTGGGAGGGTAGGGTGGCAGGTGCAGAAGTTTCTGTCCTGGTGGAATCAGGGCGTGCCACCCTCCTGGGACATCAACATGTTCACCAACTAGGAAGCCCCTCAGCCTCGTTGTTTCAGGTTTCGTCTGGGGTTTCATCATGTAGGCGGGCTTGAGTTAACCATTGGCCAGGTGATTGAACTCCATCTCCAGCCCCGCCCTGGAGATTGGGGGTGGGGCTGAGAGTTCCAACTCCAATCAGGTGCTGGGCAAGGCTCTGCCCTCTCAGAACCTGGTGGTCTTTCTTGGTGAAATGAGGATGGTGACAGGACCTGTCCTTGAGGGTTGTCATCCAGATTCGACAGAAAAGGCCAGTGAAGGCTGGGTGGCCTGGCACCACGGGAGCTCTGAAAGGGCAGGATTCAGGGTCATGCTGAGAGCTTGAAGGGTATGGACAGCAGAAACACCACACTGTTAACACATCCCCCAAAAGCCCTTAACGCTCTAAAAAGGTAAAGTTAGGACACATAGCTTTGTCAATATTTGGAATCTGTTGTCTTGAGAGAAGGTCTTGGTTGAAAATCTAAATAGCTTGGAGACCGGTGAGAATGATGATCATTAGTACCAAGTCTGAGCCTTGATGGGCCGTTAGGGGAACAAGGCATTTTCGGGGCCATTTCCCTAACGGACTGGTTCTGGGAGGAAAGGCCAGGTCCTTCTACAAACATCTTGTGTCCAGGACTGTGAGGGACATATTCCAATCTAGATAGCCCTTAGACTTGACCTTGATGGCCTTTCTTAAGTTATTATGATTCTGTTTATTACCCTCATTGTTTCTTAGGAGGAGAAATGAGCTCTGCAAACACTTTGCCACATACTTAGGAAGCTGAGTTGATAATTGTGATCAGAAGTGTCTTTTGGATATAAAATATGCATCAAGTGAAACCCAGTTTTTCCCTCACTTCATCTTCACCTGGGCAACTTCACTGCTAAGGCGTTTGGCATGGGAGCCCCGGGGCTGTGCAAAGGAAGCAGAGCTCCAGGCCTTTGAGCGGCTTAGTCAACAGAGACAGGATGTAGGAGATGGGACTCCTAACTCCAGCTGTGCCCGTACACGCCGGAGCACCCTAGGAAAACAAAGTTCCAACTTCTGGACGTTGGTTCCTCATGCAAATCAAGAGATTCGACCAGATGGCATTTATTCGTTAGTTTTCCAGTTCTCACCGCCTGTGACACGGATGATCCCATACCGTGAATGATGCTGCTCCTGAGCATTTAGCACATGGCAGGCCTGGAGTCATCACTTCCCACCCCCAGCCTCATTCTCCCCACCGGTGACTTCAGGAAGCCACACCTTACCCTCCTTTGCGGATGAGGAAATTGAGGCTCAGAGGCTGAGTCCACTGGGCGACAGAGAAGAAGCTGAGAAAGAGATAAGGGGAAAACTGGCTTCATTAAAGACTGAAGACCAGTGAAGGGAAGCTGCAACAGAAAGGTGGGTGTGGTAGAAGACAGCTGGAAAGCTCTACAAAAAAAGAGAGAGAGAGGGAGAGACCCCCAACCTCCTGCATAAGAGACTCTGCCTGGCTCAGGGCTGGCCCTGGCATCCGCGTCACTTTCTGCCCAGGAGTAAGGGATGGTCCCCGGGTAACTCGGGAACCTTGGTGATGGCCCTCCGGAAAGAAACAGTTGGACCTTTGCCCTGTGGCTGATAACAAAACAAAGAAACATTCAAATAAGGTGACACGGAACAGAAGTGAGAGCCATGGCAAGGTTATCTGAAGAAAAACAGAGCAGTTTTGTCTGTGGGCCGTGGGAGGATTGAGCACTGAAGCTTTCTAACCTGCTCTCTGCACAGCCCGTTCCCCCCAGGATTATCTTGAAGGCAGGAGGGAGGAGAGGGAGCAGGGAATTGAAACCATTTGGTCTCGGGGCTGAGAGTGTGTTTTGCAGATTTGGCAAAGAAATGTTCAGTCATTACTTTTATTAACCCTTGCTTGGAAAACAGAGGGCACACGCTTTGGATAGGCAGAAAGGCAAGGTGGAAAGCCAGGCACCAGGCCTGGGAGGCTTGCAGCCTGGTTGAAGAGAGCCATGTGTCTCCTTGCCTTTTTAGTAGATGACAATATTGTGTCACCTCCACTGGGGGATGGATTAAACGTACAGGTGGTTGCCAAAGTAACAGATGGTTCCTTTCCATTTTGCCTCTTGAGTGGCTTACTTTCCTATCTCATGTTTCCCCAACACACGCCCCTCACCTGTGTCCCCTGCCTTACCCACCTCCTGGCCAAACAACAAACACGCTCCAGCCAGAAATCGTGGTACTTTTGGGCTCCGTATGAAGGTTTGGGTCGGAACTGGCCCACGCCACGCAGAAGGCTGAGTGCCACAGGTCTCTGCACTGTGGAGGGTCCCAGCCCATTGCTGGAGAGCTGGTAACCCCAGCAGCACCCGCCGTGGTGCTTAAAAAACTAATAAAGAGAATAATAAGTTTCCAGAGCAAGACTCTTGGGGGAGTGATTTACCCATAGCATTACAAATAAGCATTAAAGGAAGAGGGGGAGAAGCTCAGGCATTTTTTTTTTTTTAAAGAAATCTGGTCTTTAATAACATTTGTAAACCTCTTCACCAACTGAAGACCCTTGGGGGGAGAGGGGCTTGAAGAACTCTTTTATGAGCCTTGCCAGCTGCATTCTTAGAAGTTCCTTTTTTTCTCTTCTGGTAGAAAGGCTTAACGATCTTTATGTTTTGCAGCATCTATTGATCAGATTTGGGTAAAAAACTCAAACCTGTTCCCTGAGGTTGGCTGACTCTCTTTTCTTTCTAAAAAAAAGGAACTTTTGCTTATCTAAAGTTGGGGCAGAATAGAATCTAAGACGAACGATGATGGTTCAGAGAGAAACCCAGTGACAAAGGAAAAGTCCAAGATTGACAGACACCAATGTCTGCTTAGGAAGAAACAGAGCGAAACACTATGAAGTGACACTTCAGGATGACAGCTGCTCTAGAAATCCAGCAGAGTCTGAGGTTATTACCAAGTGTCAGCAGAGAGCACACTGGTGTGAGATCTGAGCATTATTTTTTTTTTAACATCTTTATTGGAGTATGATTGCTTTACAATGGTGTGTTAGTTTCTGCTTTATAACAAATTGAATCAGCTATACGTATACATATATCCCCATATCTCCTCCCTCTTGCGTTATTATTACTATTATTCATGAAGCTTAAGAATTAGCTGTGCCTGTATTGACAAAGAATCACTGAAACATCATTTTTTGAACAAAAATAAATACCAGAGTTCTGGTTTCCCTTTTGAAAGACTGTGGGCGTGGTGCGTGGGAGCGGGTAAGGGGCGAGTTGGTGTCGGGTTGTCAACAGTTAGAAGCGTCCCTGGGCAAGTCCCCCCCTCCCAGGGCAGAACCATCAGATGCCGTTTCTGGCTGTAACCGCCTAACACGAAAGAGTGGTGTCTGTGTTGGTCACTGAGCTGGGCTCAGTATGCAAATTTATTTAAATCTCACAGCAAGCCAGTCAGTAGGTTTAACTGGCTGCATTTACGGATGAGGAAAGTGAGGTTCAGAAAGGCTGAGCCACCTCTTTGAGGTCACCCAGCTGTGAGCAGTGGAGCTGGGAATAGGTTCAAGGGCATCTCTGTTCCCTGTGCTGCTGGGTAACCTGCACAGAGCCCCCTAACCCCTGCTTCCCTGCTTTTAAGGCAGGGCCTTCGATGCCAAGCTGTCCGAGTTTAGGCAGCTATGCAGATGTTGGGGCCATGTTTCCACAGCTGGCCCAAGAACTTGATGCTTGATGCACGTCTGGGTGATCAGTACGAGAGCAGGAAGTTTGGGGAGGAAAGACCAAAGATGGGAATATGATTTGCCTTCCTTTTCATGGCTCAGGACTCAGGGTTGCTACAGTTTGCCCCACGTGAGAGGCAGGCGTCTGGTTTTAACTAGATGATGATCATGGAACCTCCAGTAGAGTGTGTGTCCATCAGGATGAAATACTGCGATTAATGGAATTGTTAGAAATCAGAACAATCATTTTATGTCTTGCGCTGCTTGGGGCAACATTTTCCATTTACACAGGACTTTGTATCGTAACGGTTTGAGACATGATATCTTGTAGATGCCATCTGGAAAAGAAAATGGATGTTCACCAACAATGAAGACCCATGTTCCCTTCCCTGGGAAGGTGATCCTTGAGGCAACAGTGTCCTTCCACTTAAGGCACAATGTCACAATTTAGCTACAATATTATCCCCTTTTATTTCCTTTTTGTCCCCGTGGAATCAAGGACTTCAAGCTTTAACATAAAAAGGAGCAATTCCCTCTGTGGCCATGCTTCTTTGAAGGAGTTGATTCCATCAGCTGTAAACAAAAAAGGGTGATGTGAGTGACTTAAGAGTGGCTTTCACAGCCTGTACGCTAGAAAACCACGGGCTTATTAGCCTCGGCACAACTGATCTGTAACACATTCCAAATTGTGCATTGACTTCTTTACCACGATTGAAAGCTGATATCTTAGAAATCCCCATAAATGATACAGACAAGGTCCCTTTTGGAAAAGAAGCTGGTATACCTCAATGCAGACCTTCCCAGTTTGGAACAGTTCAGGCTCCATTGCTTTAGGCCAATTTACATCCCTGGGCTAGTTTACATCTGTGTTACATCACACCTTCTAGCCCTTAGAAGATGCAAGGAATACTCATGTGAAACCCCCCCACATCTATCTGCTTTGGAATGCTCCAGAAAGAGAGGAGAGAGGAAGGAGTCTCGACAGTATCAGCCAGGGGGCCAGTTCTGTCAGGACACTAATGAACAGCTTCTGAGGCCAACGCAGAGCTGCTTCAAGTGGTGTGGCATCAAAGCTTACGGAGCCACCGTCCCACAGAGCAGTGGTTAGAAACACAAAAGCAAGCTATTCTCATTACCTACTGAGCATAGCCTGCCCTTGAAAAGTTCTCCCAGGGGGAAGACCCTTTTCTAGAGGTGATGCGAGGGCTTCTCATTACGTTGGCTTCTCTGGTTGTGGAGCACAGGCTCTAGGCGCTTGGGCTTCAGTAGTTGTGGCTCACGGGCTTAGGTGCTCTGTGGCATGTGGGATCTTCCCGGACCAGGGCTCGAACCTGTGTCCTCTGCATTGGCAGGTGGATTCTTAACCACTGAGCCACCAGGGAAGCCCAGTGGTTCAGTTTTATAGAACAAAGAGCAGGATTTGGTGCTGAGATTGAATAAAACTTTTAAAGTACATGTGAACCTCTTGAAAAGAGCATCATTTATAGGTGATGAACTTTTGTTGTTTGTAGTCATTTCCATAAGAAGCTTGAGATTAGTCTTCCTGTTAGCAATGTGATGTCTTTAGGGGGAATCAGACTTAGAACTGCAGCCTCTTTCTCTGGAACATACATTTTACCCTCTGTGCGTGTATTTTGTGCTTTGGATTTGAAGTCCTTAAGAGTATTTCTCCAGAAATGAACCCAGTCTTGCAGAAGCTGACCTTGGGAATCCGTAGGGGTGACTTGGACTTGGGTCATCAGGAGGTGGTAGAGTGGAGAGGTGAAGCATGTGGGGCAAATCCCAGCTTCACTATTAACTAGGAGTGGCAACTTGGCAAGATGCTTACTTTTTTGTACCTCGGTGTTCTCATCTGTGAATTGGGGATGATGATGGTAAGATATGCTTCATAGGTTTATTGGGAGGATTAAACAAGTTCATAATACATATAAAGTGTGACGAGCACTGCTTGACACATGGTGTACGCTCAACTGGGCTAGTTACGTGATGCCATCGAAGTGGTTGTGACAGTTCCAAGTAGCAGTAGAATTGTGTATTGGAGTTTCGGTGTCACACAGTCACCTTCCAAAGGCTGCCTAACATTTCCCCCGGTCATCTTCAGAGATGCTTTTAAAGTCAATTACATGTATGCACATTCCTTCCTTTTGTGCTGTCAGAAAGAAAGGAGCTGGATATGGTTCAAAACCATGGGGAGGAGGCCAATGAGATAAAGTTTTCTATGTGGACCGAGTCAGCTCTTGTAAATTGTCTGTCTCTGATACTCAGAGAAGCAGCTGCTCCATCTCAGCAGGACCAGCCCTTGATCCTGCCTGGCACAGTTGACAAGAGGGGGGGAATCCTGGTTGTGCTTTTCGACTTTGCTCGCAGGTTCTGCTCAGCCTCACTCTCACCTGCCCTGCTGTCTCCTCACACTCCTCCTGGTGCATTCTGGATGGCCTTTCCAATGCTTTTTTTTTTTTTTTTTTGGTGAACCATTTAATTTAAGTGTCACATACATGGAGAACAATGTGTGCATTGTGCTGAATTATTACAGAGTCAGCACACGCCACCTAGATAAAGACTTTGAGCATTAACAGCACCCGATATTGTCCCTTCCTGTCTCCCTCCAAGCATCACCTCCTCCAAAGGTAACTAGTCTCACTTCCCTCACAATAGATTGATTTTGCTGGTCTTATTACACTTTGGATAAGTGGAACCATACAGTATGTGGTCTTTTGAGCTTGGCTTCTTTTGCTTAATATTCCACCTGTGAGAACCCTCTGGGTTGTAGTTCTTTCTTTTCCACTGCTGTACAGAGCTCTATTGTATAAATGTATTCAATGAGAATTCTATTTATTCATCCCTTCTCCTTTATGGACATTTGAGTTGTTTTCAGTTTTGGACCATTATGAATAATGGTACCATGAACATGTCTTTTGACAAATATATGTTGGCATACCTGTTGAGTCTGCATCTAGGAACAGGATGATGGGCCATAGATGTGTTTATGTTCAGCTTCAGTGAACATTGCCTAACAATTGCCCAAAATGGTTGAACCAATTGATAGCCCCACTAGCAGTGTATATGTGTTCCTTTGCTGAGTATCTTTACAGACACTTGATACTATTAATTTATTTTCTGGAGTGTGTGTAGTAGTGTCTCATTGTGGCTTTGATTTGCATTTCCCTGATGATTAGTGAAGCTGAGCATCTTTGCATGGGCTTGTGTCCCTCTGTATGTCTCTTTTAGAAAAACGTCTGTTCCAGTCCTCTGCCCATTTTTTAACCCTTTTTTTTTAAAAAAATGTGATTTGTATGAGTTCTTTGTATATTTGGATATTTACCCTTATCAGCTATACCATTTGCAAATATCTTCTCCATTCAGTAGGCAGCCTTTTTGTTTTGTTGGTAGTTTCCTTCACTGTGCAGAAGCTTTTTAGTTTGGTGTAGTCCTATTTGTTTATTTTGCTTTTGTTTCCCTTGCCTGACATATCCAAAAAATATTGCTAAAAGTGATGTCAAAGGACTGTACTGTCTATGTTTTCTTCTAGGAAGTTATGGTTTCAGGTCTTACATTTAAGTCTTTAATCCGTTTTGAGTTTATTTTTGTATACAGTGTGAGAAAGTAGTCCAGTTTGGTTCTTTTGCATGTAGCTGTCCAGTTTTCCCAACACAACTTATTGAAGAGACTGTATTTTTCCATTGTATATTCTTGTCTTCTTTGTCAAAGGTTAATTGGCCATGTAAGTGTGGATTCATTTCTTGGCTCTCTATTCTGTTCCATTGATCTGTATGTCTGTTTTTGGGCCAGTACCATACTGTTTTGATTACTGTAGCTTTGTAGTATAGTTTGAAATCAGGGCATGTGATGCCTCTAGCTTTGTTCTTCCTTCTCAAGATTGTTTTGGCTATTTGGGGTCTTTTATGTTTCCATACAAATTTTAGAATTATTTGTTATAGTTCTGTGAAAAATGCCATTGGTGTTTTGATAGGGGGTATGTTCCCTCTATACCCATGTTGTTGAGAGTTTTTATCATAAGTCAATGCTGAGTTTTGTCAAAAGCTTTTTCTGCATCTATTGAGATGATCATATGATTTTTATTCTTCAGTTTGTTAATGTGGTGTATCACACTGATTAATTTGCGGATATCGAATCATCCTTGCATCCTTGGGATAAATCCCACTTGATCATGATGTATGATACTTTTAATGTATTGTTGAATTCAATTTGCTAATATTTTGTTGAGGATTTTTGCATCTATGTTTATCAGTTATATTGGCCTGTAATTTTCTTTTTCTGTGGTATCTTTGTCTGCTTTTGGTATCAGAGTGATGCTGGCCTTGTAGAATGAATTTGGAAGTGTTCCTTCCTCTAAAATTTTTTGGAATAGTTTGACAATAATAGGCATTAACTCTTTAAATGTTTAGTAGAATTCACCTGTGAAGACGCCTGGTCCTGGATTTTTGTTTGTTGGGAGATTTTTTGTTACGGATTCAATTACATTACTGGTAATTGGCCCATTCATATTTTGTATTTCTTCCTGACTCAGTCTTGGGAAATTATACATTTCTAGGAATTTATCCACTTCTTCTAGGTTGTCCATTTTATTGGCATGTAATTGTTTATAGTAATCTCTTTTCATCCTTTGTATTTTTGTGGTGTTGGCTGTAACTTCTTTTTCATTTCTGATTTTATTGATTTGAGCCCCCTCTCTTTTTTTCTTGATGAGTCTAGTTAAAGCTTTATTAATTTTGTTTATCTTTTCAAAGAACCAGCTCTTAGTTTCATTGATATTTTCCATTTTATTAGTCTCTATTCATATATTTCTGCTCTGATATTTATGATTTTTTTCTAGTAACTTTGGGTTTTGTTTGTTCTTTCTCTAGTTCCTTTAGGTGTAAGGTTGGGTTGTTTATTTGAGATTTTTCTTATTTCCTGAAGTAGGCTTGTATCACTATAAACTTCCTTTTTTTAAAAAAAAAATTTATTTATTTATTTATTTATTTATTTATGGCTGTGTTGGGTCCTCGTTTCTGTGCAAGGGCTTTCTCTAGCTGTGGCGAGTGGGGGCCACTCTTCATCGTGGTGCGTGGGCCTCTCACCATCGCGGCCCCTCTTGTTGCGGAGCACAGGCTCCAGACACGCAGGCTCAGTAATTGTGGCACATGGACCTAGTCGCTCGCGGCATGTGGGATCCTCCCAGACCAGGGCTCAAACCCGTGTCCCCTGCATTGGCATGCAGATTCTCAACCACTGCGCCACCAGGGAAGCCCCATAAACTTCCTTCTTAGAACTGCTTCTGTTTCATCCCATAGATTTTGGATCATTGTGTTTTCATTTTCATCTGTCTCCAGGTATTTTTTTTATTTCCTTTTTGATTTCTTCAGTGACCCGTTTGTTGTTTATTGGCATATTTTTTAGCCTCCATGTGGTTGTGTTTTTTTGCAGTTTTTTTCTTATAGTTGATTTGTAGTCTCATACTGTTGTGGTCACAAAAAATGCTTCATAAGATTTCAATCATTTTAAAATTATTGAACCTTGTTTTGTGGCCTAGCATTTGATCTATCCTGGTAAATGTTCCATGTGCACTTGAAAAGAATGTGTATTCTTCTGCTTTTGGTTGGAATGTTTTATATATATCTATTAAGTTCATCTGATCTAATGTGTTGTTTAAGGCCAGTGTTTTCTTATTGATTTTCTGTCTGGAGGATCTGTCTATCGATGTAAGTGGGGTGTTAAAGCCCCTACTATTGTTGTGTTACTGTCAATTTCTCTCTTTATGTCTGTTAATATTTGCTTTATGAATTTAAGTGCTTCTATTTTGGTTATATTTATATCTTCTTGCTTGTTTGTAAAACTCTTCATTTCTCCTTCAAATCTGAATGATTGCCTTGCTTGGTAGGATATTCATGGTTGTAGATTTTTCCTTTTATCACTTTAAATATATTGTGCCACTCCCTTTTGGCCTGCAAATTTTCTGCTGAAAAGTCAACTGACAGTCTTATAGGCATTCCCTTGTCCATAATAAGTTGCTTTTCTCTTGCTGCTTTAAAGATTCTTTACCTTTATTTCCTCTTTGATTTCATCATCAACCCATTGGTTTTTTAGTAGCATGTTGTTTAGTCTCCATGTAAGCATTTTCCCCCTCATTTCTCTTTCTTCTTTATCTTTAACACTTGCCATTTTAATTACAACGTGTCTTGGTGAGGACCTCTTTGGCTTATCTTGTTCAGGACTCTCTGTGCTTCCTGTTCCTGGATGTCTTTTTTCCTTTCTCAGGTTAGGAAGATTTTCAGCTACTATTACTTCAAATAAGTTCTCTACCCCTTTCTCTTTCTCTTCTCTTTCTGGGATCCCTAAGGTTAGTATGCTTGATGTGGTCCCAGAGGTCTCTTAAACTGTCACCATTTTTTAAAATTCTTTTTTTCTTTTTTCTGTTCAGCTTGGGTGATTTCCACTACTCTGTCTTCCAGTTCACTGATCTGTTCCTCTGTGTCATCTAATCCACTGTTGAGTCCTACCAGTGTATTTTTATTTAGTTATTGTATTCTTCAGCTCTGTTTTGTTTTTTTTTTACATTTTCTAACTCTTTGTTAAACTTCTCATTGTGTTCATCATTCTCCCAAATTCATTGAGCATATTTATAATCATTACCTTGAACTTTTTATTAGATAGATTGCTTAACTCCACTTTGATTAGTTCTTCTTCCGGGGTTTTATCTTGTTCCTTTGTTTGGAACATATTCCTTTGTTGCCTCATTTTTCCTAATTCTCTGTGTTTATTTGTATGTATCAGGTTGGTCAGTTATGTTTCCTGATCTTGGAGAAGAAGTCATAGGAGATGTCCTATGGGGCTCAGCAGCACACTCCCCTCTCTTCATCAGAGCTATATAATCTAGGGGTGCCCTATATGTGGGCTAAGTGGGCATTTCTGTTGATGCATGTCTGACTACTGTGGGTGTGCTGGTAGGTGAGGCTGGCCCCTGGCCTAACTGCCTGCCAGGAGCTTCCTCGTATGAAGGCTGCCAGCCACTGGTGGTCATGGCTGGGTCCCAGTGCAGCTGATTGCAGGTCCTGGGGGTCCCAGAGCTGGTGCCAACCAGTTTGTGGGTGGGGCTTGTCCTGCGGTGGCTGGCTGCAGATGATGGAGTGTCTGGGGCTGGTATCATCCCACTTGTGGGTGGGTATCAACTCACTCGTGTGGCTGCTGTGGGGCTCAGGGCCCTGGAGATGGTGCCAGCCTGTTGGTGGGGAGGGCCAGATCCCAAGGCTGCTGGATGTGGGGCCAGGGGTCCTGGGGCTGGTACTGGGCTGCTGGTAGGTAGGGCCAGGTCCTATGGGATCTCGGGGCTTGTGTCAGTCCACTGGTGGGTGGGCTGGGTCCTGGGTCTGCTTGTGGGAGGGGCTGGGTCCCTGTGCAGCTGGCTGCTTGGCCTGAGGGTTCTGAGACTTGTGCCAACTGGCTGGTGGGCAGGTAAGCCCATGACCTTAATAGACTAGAAGAAGGAATCCAAAGTGGCACTTGCCAGCACCAGTGTCTTTGTGGTAGAACGAGCTCCCCAAATGGCTGCCACCAGCATCTAGGTCCCCAAGGTGAGTCCAAGTTGCCTTCTGGGTCTCTGGGAGGCTCTCCAAGACCAGCAAGTAGGTTTGACCCAGGCTCCTTTCAAATGACTGCCTCCGCACTGGGTCTTGGAATGTGTGAATTTTTTGTGTGCCCTTTATGAGCAGAGGCTCTGTTTCCTACAGCCTTCAGGCTCTCCATATGCAAGCCTCACTGGCCTTCAAACCAGATGATCTGGGGGCTCATCTTCCTGGTGCAGGACCCTGAGGCTGATGAGCCTGATGTGGGGCTCAGACCCTTTGTTCTTGGGGAAGAAACTCTGCAATTATGATATCCTCCCATTTGTGGGTCACTTACCCAAGGGTGTGCTATCCAAGAGTTTGAGTCTTGACTATACTGTGTGTTCACCCCTCCTACCCATCTCATTGTGGTTCCTTCCTTATACCTTTAGTTGTGGAAAATATTTTCTGCTATTCTTCAAGTCGTTCTCATCAATAGTTGCTCTGTAAATAGTTGTAATTTTGGTGTGCCCATGGGAGGAGGTGAGCTCAGGGTCTTCCTACTCTACCATCTTGGCCACTCCTCTGAAATACCACTGAGTTTTGAATATGGATTGTGTATCCCATAACCTGGCTGAGCTTGTTTATTAGTTTTAATAGATTTTGTTGTTGTGGATTCTTTAGGATTATATATATAATCATATATATCTATATACATATATGTATATATATATATGACTATGTCACCTGCAAATAGATATAGTTTTACTTCTTTTCTAATTAGATACATTTTATTTCTTTTCTTCCTGAGATTTAGTTGATTTTTCTTTCCCTGGACTGCTGCAAGCCTTTGACTAATTTCCAGAGTTCTGAAATGTTGATTTTGAGAAATTTTGCCAGTTTTTATATTGCTTTTCTGGAGAGGCAAACTTTTGGAGGTCTTTACTCCTCCACTTTTGCTGATGTCACATCAGTCTTTTAAATGGAACATTTGTTTTATTTCCATTTTATATAATTATGTCCATCTTATAATTTGTGTTCTATTTGTAATTTGTTTTATGTTTCTTTTCCTCTCCCTTATTGCTTACTTTTGTATTAATAAAATATTTTTATTGTCCAATTTCCCCTTTTCCATTAGATAGTTATTTGTATATTCTTGGCCTTTTATACTTGAATATAAATAAATATTTTTTTCATCATTTCTCAGACAATATTATTACCTTGAAACAGTTTAACTTTGTTTACTCCTCTCATGCCTTTTGTGCCATTATAGTAATCATGAATTTTAATCCTACGTATATTTTAGTTTCCGTTAAGACATCATTATTGTTTTGTACAATTAGTATTTGCTTACATTTACCCACATGTATGCCTTTTTCCTTGCTTTTCTTTGGTTTTGTGGTTTTCTTTTCTTTTCTGGTGGGGGGGAACATTTTCCTTTTGCTAAAGAGTATTTCATTCAGTGTGGGTTTTCTTCTGATGAATACTCTCAGGTTATTGTTGGAGGGACTTGAGGTCTGAAAGTGCATTTATTGTGCCTTCAATTTTGAAAGATATTTCACTGGGTATAGAATTCTTGGTTGTAAGTTTTTTTTTTTCTTTCTTTCAGCACTGTTGTTGATCAACTGTAAGCTGTTTTTGTTAACTGTAAGTTTTTTGGTTTTGATTAACTGTAAGCTGTTTTTGTTAACTGTAAGTCTCACTGTTGCTCCTTTGAAGGTCATATGTCTTCCCCACTCTGGCTGCTTTCAGGATTTTTCTTTTTTTGAATTTTGGTTTTCTGTAGTTTTACTATAGTATACCATAGAAGATGCTGTCAATGCTCCACGTGTTTTCCCTGGAAGTCTTTCACCAGTAGGTGGTTAGATTGAGATTGAAGCAGGGACATACTGAATGACACAACAATTACAACACTTCTAATATTAATAAATTGGAAATAGCCATAATGAAGTTTATTTTCGTGTGAATCTTAGATTCTTTTGTTCTAGAGAGATGATGAGCCAAGGCCAGTTCTTGACATATAATTAGCACTCTGTAAATATTTCAATGAAATGTTTTAGTAAATCTTTGAATGAATGAATGGGCAGATGGTGGATGGATGGATGAATCAGAGCAAATTGATGATCAGGACAAATTGAAGAAAAGTGGGCTTCAGCTTTTTATTTTTATTTATTTTTGGGTGCGTTGGGTTTTTGTTGCTGCACGCGGGCTCTCTCCAGTTGCAGCAAGTGGGCTCTAGGCACGTGGGCTTCAGTAGTTGTGGCTCACAGGCTCTAGAGTGCAGGCTCAGTAGTTGTGGCGCACAGGCTTAGTTGCTCCACGGCATGTGGGATCTTCCCAGACCAGGGCTCGAACCCGTGTCCCCTGCATTGGCAGGCAGATTCTGAACCTCTGCACTACCAGGGAAGCCCAGGCTTCAGCTTTTGATTGGACAGTCATCCAGTTTTCTTGAACAGGTCCCTGAAACTCTCTTGGGGTCATTTTCTTCAGGTCACTTTCTTCACTTGTAACAGGAGGGCATTGGTGTGGAACATCTTAGGGTCCTCTTCTAACTCTACTGGTCTATGAAATGCCTGGCAACAAAGTATCTGTGCACAGAGCTCTGAAGTCAACTGTCTTGGTGGCTTCTCGACTCACCTCAGGGATTCCAGACAGAACAGACTTGACTAACTTGTAAGTTTTTCTGCACGATTTCCTCACATCTGGGAGTAAGGCATTGACACTGGCTGTCCTGCTCCACCCCAGATCAGACGTTTCCTGTGCTCCCACAGCTCTGGGTCAGCTTCTTTGCCTTCCTGCCCAGCTGTCCAGTCATGCAGCTTCCTGTGTGCTGCCTTCTTCACCTGTGCTCAACTCCCAAGTGCCTGGTATAACATCTGACACATGGTGGGAACTCAGTGAGTCCTGAATAAAAGAATTATGTTCCTATATTTTTCTCCTGGGACAGAAGGAGCTCCGTGGCATAATCTTCTTATCAGGTGGAAACTTCTCTCTCTCCTCAAGATGTGGTTTATATGTAGTGGTGGGAAAGAGATCGTTTTTTAAAAATTAATTAATTAATTAAATTTTGGCTGCATTGGGTCTTCATTGCTGTGCATGGGCTTTCTCTAGTTGTGGCGAGTGGGGGCTGCTCTTTGTTGCAGTGCACGGGCTCTAGGCGTGCGGGCTTCAGTAATTGCGGCACATGGGCTCAGTAGTTGTGGCTTGCAGGCTCTAGAGCGCAGGCTCAGCAGCTGTGGTGCACAGGCTCAGTTGCTCCACAGCATGTGGGATCTTCCTAGACCAGGGCTCGAACTTGTGTCCCCTGCATTGGCAGGCAGATTCTTAACCACTGCACCACCAGGGAATCCCAAGAGATTGTTTTTTAAAAGGAAGGGAACCAGACTCCTTAAAAGCTCTTCCTTGCATGTTAGCTACTAACTTATGGGGAAAAGGAGGAAGGACCTTGGCTCAGCTTCCTCCTTCAATACACCCCTCCCCATGTCCCTGTGCTCTGCATTCCTGGTCTGGATACCACATCTCTCAGACTCAGAAGGCAAATAAGTTCCCATGCAAGAGGAAGATCTGTTTGTTCGGGAGAATGTTGTGTGCAGGTGTGGTTTGGTGCTTGCTTGGGTTCTTGAAATCTCACCCAGCAGAGCTCACTCAGCGCCTTATCCATAGCTCTCAGCAGCAGCAGTTCTACTTTTGGCTTCTTGTATTTTCTTTGTTCCAGTCCACTGAAAGCCTGTGAGACCCTGACTGCCTCATATGTTCAGCCTACCGCGAGGGGAACCCGTCACTGTCTGTTGCTTACTTTTCCTGTATAGGTTATTACAGAATATTGAGTAGAGTTCCCTATGCTATATAGTAGGTCCTTGTTGTTTATTTTATATATAGTAGTGTGTCTATATTAATCCCAACCTCCCAATTTATCCCTCCCCCCACCTTTCCCCTTTGGTAACCATAAGTTTGTTTTCTAAGTCTGTGGGTCTGTTTCTGTTTTGTAAATAAGTTCATTTGTATCCTTTTTTTTTAGATTCCATGTATAAATGATATCATATGATATTTGTCTTTATCTGCCTGGCTTACTTAACTTAGTATGATAATTTCTAGGTCCATCCATGTTGCTGCAAATGGCATTATTTCATCCTTTTTATGGCTGAGTAATATTCCATTGTGTATATATATATACCACATCTTCTTTATCCATTCATCTGTTGATGGACACTTAGGTTGATTCCATGTCTTGGGTATCATAAATAGTGCTGCAATGAACAATGGGGTGCATGTATCTTTTCAAAGTAAGATTTTCTACAGATATATGCCCAGGAGTGGGATTGCTGGATCATATGGTAGCTCTATTTTTAGTTTTTTAAAGAACCCCCATACTGTTCTCCATAGTAGCTGCACCAACTTACATTCCCACTAGCAGTGTAGGATGGTTCCCTTTTCTCTACACCCTCTCCAGCATTTATTATTTGTAGACTTTTTAATGATGGCCATTCTGACCAAAGTGAGGTGATACCTCATTGTAGTTTTGATTTGCATTTCTCTAATTAGCGATGGTGAGCATCTTTTCATGTGCCTTTTGGACATCTGTATGTCTTCTTTGGAGAAATGTCTATTTAGATCTTCATTTACTTACTTTTCAAGTAGAAAGTCCTTTCCGTGGCAGCCTTTACCTACACTGTGGGAACTTAACCTTCCTTAAACCTGTTTTATTTGAGGAAAAGATGTTGTGGTTTTCAACCTTGTCTCCATCTGCTCCAGATGGGCGACCTCTGATGGACTCCTCAGAAAGTCAATGACAAAGATTCCTCATCTGTACCAGTGACAGCAGTGGACGTGAATGAAAGCTCTGGCCCCTGGCTTCAAATCTGGACCTCATGGTCCACTAACTGAGGCATCTTGGGGCAGAATCCTGTCGCAGGCTCTGTTTCTCCATCTACATATTGGGGACTTATAGCTGCGAATAATAAATGAGATGGTACACGTAACAGGCACAGCAGAGTACCCAACTCGATACATGTTAATGGTTGGCATTGCTGCAGGCACTGAGACTTGGTAAATATTTAATACCCATTTCTTCCTCTCTTCTTGGCCTAGAGGAGTTTGGATAACAAGTCAGATTGTGATTTCTCTCTTTACTTCAGCAATCACAGGAAGAACCTAAGCCCAAAAGTCATCTCTTCTGACGCCTCCGTGGTTCCCAGCAGAAGTTGCCAGCATGGGCCTCATGGAAAAACCATTACAAGCGTCCTCTACTTCTCAAAAGTTCGACTTATGCCATTCCACTTTTACAAAAGACCTACATTAGTACCTGTTTTTGCTCATCGAAAGAAATCCCAAGAAGATTTTTACTTTTTTGGAAAAAGGCAGAAAGTTAAAGTAGCGATCAGCCTGTGTTTTGCTTTGAGCCGTTAGAGGCAGCGCGCGCCCCAGCAGCTAGAGTAGCACCACCAAGTGCCTTCGCCTGGAACTACACTCAGCATCTCGGCATCAAGCCGCCATAGCTTTGAACTGTGTCTGCCAACCTCTGTGCTAGATCTCTACTTATTTTAAGCGTCTGTTAGCAAGATGGGTCCTAAGGTAATTGATTATTTGCTTTATGCTACTTCTGTTTAAGAAAGATTTCCTAGGGACGCTCCGCTTTTGGATAGCGGGGGGGGGGGGCGGGCGGTTTGGGAGGGGAAGTACCCTTTTAGGAACTCTTTCCTTATTTGTTATTTGCTGAACTGAAAGGTTCTTCATTCCAAGGACTGCCTACATTTCACGAATTGCAGATTTCCTTCTTTAAAATAAAATGAGGAATTTCCTTTGGAGACTTTAGTAAAGTCCTGTGGGAAGACAGTGATCTGGTGGGGTTAACACTCTGTCTTCATAGAAAATCAAGGTTCCTCTGTGGGTCACAGCTGCTGTGTCATGACTGCTCTTTGCAAAAGGAGGAAATACTATCAGTTATGAAAAACGAAAAGTCATTGAGGGATTAACGTTGGGTGAAACCCCTTTTGCAATTCAGTAGATCGCAGTCTGCAAAACCATGGTGTATTATGATGATCGTTATTTCATTTTAGAATTCTGAGAATTAGTGACAGAAAAGTCAGAGACTGTGACTCCTTTGTGTCAGTTTGTGATGTTTGTCATCTTGATCTTCATCAGATAGTAAAAGAAACCACACCACTCATTAGGGATTCTTTTTTACCCCCTCTGTTAACCAAAGACTTTTTATTGTAGTTTTATATATGGTTTGCTTGACTTTCTTTTTAAAAAAAGTCTTCTTAGGATGATCAGTTTTGTTGAAGCCAGTAGGTTTGATCTCCCATGGCAGGGAGTGCCTGGGGGTGTGGACTTTGGTTCTAACACTTTCTTAAGTGACAACCTTTTCCTATTGGAGGAGCAGCTGCTAAATTTGAAGACCCTTTTTCCCAGAGATGGGAGTCTAGAGCCTAGCTCCCAGGGGGCTTAGGTGATCCTTCCCCAGACCGGGTCTCATAGCACGGCCCTGATTCTCAGCCCTGAGCCATTCTTCAGAAGGACGTGTGGATAGCTCAGTGGGCATCTCTGTATGTGTGAGCTGACTGAGTAGACACAAGGGGACTTGATTAGGAAACATGAGTCATCTCAAGGAGTTAAAAAAAAACTGAGAAAATTGACAATTCTTAAATCTACAAAGCATGCTTATTTCGGAGTGATACCAGCTTTGCACTCCTACCATGTGTCAGGCTCAGGGCCCACTGCTCTCTGTGCATTAGCTCCTTTAGTATTCCCCAAAGCCCTGCAAAGATTTCCCCCTTTACCAATGAGAAAATGAGGTGTAGAAAGGTGAAGGGTGAAGGGCATTGCTAAAAGTCCTAAAACTTGTAAGTGGTGGAGCAGAGGCAGAGTCTTCGGTGAGCACGAGGGAGAGACGACCTTAAGATGCAGCACGAAGGATTTAGGTTAGACACGAGACTCATTTGGGGAAAATAAATCTCACTGCAAGGCTTTGCAGTGAGTTACTGTGCAGTCTTCTGGATGCCTTTAAAAAAGGCATAGGATGACTTTTGCAAAAGCCAAAAGATGGAAGCAACCCAAGGGTCCATGGACGGATGACTGGATAAACAAAATGTGTTCTATACATAGAACGGAATATTATTCAGTCTTGAAAAGCAAGGAAATTCTGACACATGCTGTAACATGGATGAACCTTGAGGACATTATGCTAAGTGAAACAAGCCAGTCACAAAAGGACAAACACTGTATGATTCTGCTTATATAAGAGATACTTAGAGCAGTCAATCTCATAGAGACAGAAAGTAGAATGGTGGCTGGCAGGGGCTGGGAAGAGGGGATATGGGGGTTGTTGTTGAATGGGTATGGAGTTTCAGTTGGGGTGATGAAAAGAGTTCCGTGGAGGGATGGTGGGATGGTTGCACAACACGGCGAATGTACTTAATGCTACTGAACAATACACGTGAAATGGTTAAGACGGTAAATTTTACGTTATGTGATGACCACAATTAAAAACAAATAGGATGGTTAAACGCAGTACTTCCTGAGGGTGAGGGCTGGTCTCTAGGACAGGTTGTTGTGCCCTCAGATGCTGTGTCACATGTGCTGGGAGAACTGATGTAACTGTCCTGTCTTCCCCGGGCCTGGCCCATGCCGCCCGATGTTCTCTTAATTGTTAACTATGAATTCTGCCTCATATGCTTAGCTCTTAATGTCTCACATGGCTGAGTACCCTCCACCAGGGCTCATCAAGCTTGTGCCCCTGGGAGTGGTGTTTTTGTGGGCAAGCCTGGCTCTGTGGTTTCTAAGACGTTGACTACGCTTCGTGTTGCAACCCTGGGAAGAAGGACTGGGTGCTTTTTGCATGAAAAAAACGTTGTGGCCTGATTTACATGTGGGTAAGTTTTCAAGAATAATTACACACTAGACTCACTGCGGAATGTGTGCTCCAAAAAGGAAAACAAAGTGTGATGGTAGTTATGAGGCAGATGGAAACATCAAAGAGCTTGTACTGCTGTCAAAGTTCCAGACATTTTGAGGCACAATTTGTGATGAATCAAAGAGACCCTTTAGGTCAGGATTCAAGGTTTGGTGGGAGACATCCTCGGTGAATGCCTCCTGCTGGCACACTGAACTTTTCCTCCATTGCTACTTTGCAAATCTGCAAGGGTTCAGGTGCAAGGGTGTGTGCTTTTCTCTGCCTTCTCTCTTCTCCACGGCCCTTAGTGCAGACACTAGTGAGGCTGGTGTCTTTTTACATACGTAGTGCCTATTTGTATTTCTCTTTGCGTGAGTTGCCTATCCACAGTCTCCTGTTAAAAAAAAGGTTTGTAATATATATCTGCTGTACTATAGACCTGAAAGTTGGTAAGAGAGTAGTAGATCCAGAGCCTTCTCATCACATTTTCCTTTCTTTTTAAATTTCTTTTTAATTAAAAAAATTTTTTTAACATTTTTATTGGAGCATAATTGCTTTACAATGGTGTGTTAGTTTCTGCTTTATAACAAAGTGAATCAGCTATCCATATACATATGGAATCTCAAAAAATTTTTTTTAATTAAAAAAATTTTTTTATTGGAGTATTATTGCTTTACAATGTTGTGTTAGTTTCTGCTGTACAATGAAGTGAATCAGCTGTATGTATACCTATATCCCCTCCCTCTTGGACCTCCCTCCCATCCCCCCATCCCACCCATCTAGGTCACCACAGAGCACCGAGCTGAGCTCCCTGTGCTATACAGCAGGTTCCCACTTCTATCTATTTTACATATGGGAATGTATTTATGTCAAACCTAATCTCCCAATTCGTCCCACCCTCCCCTTCCCCCCTGTGTCCACATGTCTGTTCTCTATGTCTACATCTCTATTCCTGCCCTACAAATATGTTCATCTGTACCATTTTTCTAGATTCCACATATATGCATTAATATACGATAGTTTTTATAGTTGATTTACAATGCTGTGTTAGTTTTAAGTGTACAGTAAAGTGATTCAGTTATGTATATGTGTGTGTGTGTGTATTCTTTTTCAGATTCTTTTCCATTACAGGTTCTTTTGTTCTTTTTGTGTCTATATGAGAAGCTAGATGTTAATTAAACTCACTGTGGTAATCATTTCACAGTATGTGTAGGTCAAACCATTATGCTGTACATCTTAAACTTATACAGTGCTGTCAATTATATCTCAATAAAACTGGGAAAAAAAGAAAAGAGAAAAAAATTTTAAAGAGTTTGTTAAAATAGAATGATTATTATGCTTTACTAAGAGTGATAGAAAGCAATTTAGAACAGATTTTCTTTTTACAATAGTAATAGCAAAACAGCAATAAATGTTCTGGCTAAACTTTACCTGCTCTGCTTGAATATGGATGATCAATTTTATGTAGAAACTTTCTATAAGTAAAAACAGAGCACTATAACATTTCTGGATCTATGTCATATGGACAGGAGGCTGTGTTAATATATATATGTACACACACACATATATATTCTTTATCGGATCCTTTTCCCTTATAGGTTATTACAAAATATTGAGTATAGTTACCTGTGCTATACAGTAGGTCCTTGTTGATTATCTATTTTACATACAATAGTGTGTTATCTGTTAATCCCAAACTCCTAATTTATCCCTCTTCCCCACTTTCCCCTTCGGTGATCGTAAATTTGTTTTCTATGTCTGTGGATCCGTTTCTGTATTTTTTTTTTTTAGAAGTTTGTTTATTTATTTATTTATTTATTTATTTATTTATATTTGGCTGTGTTGGGTCTTCGTTTCTGTGCGAGGGCTTTCTCCAGTTGTGGCGAGCGGGGGCTACTCATCATTGTGGTGCGCAGGCTTCTCATTGCAGTGGCTTCTCTTGTTGTGGAGCACTGGCTCTAGGTGCTCGGGCTTCAGCAGTTGTGGCGCGTGGGTTCAGTAGTTGTGGCTCGCAGGCTCTAGAGCGCAGGCTCAGTAGTTGTGGTGCACAGGCTTAGTTGCTCTCTGGCATGTGGGATCTTCCCGGACCAGGGCTCGAACCCATGTCCCCTACATTGGCAGGTGGATTCTTAACCACTGTGCCACTAGGGAAGTCCCTTGTATCAATTTTTTTAAAAATTCCACATATAAGCGATATGTGATTTTTGTCTTTCTCTGTCTGGCTTACTTAACTTAGTATGGTAATCTATAGGTCCATCCGTGTTGCTGCAAATGTCTTTATTTCATTCTTTTTGATGGTTGAGTAGTATTCTGTTGTATATATGTACCACATCTTCTTTATCCATTCATCTGTCAATGGGCATTTAGGTTGCTTCCATGTCTTGGCCATTGCACATAATGTTGCTATGAGCACAGAGGTGCATGTATCTTTTCAAATTATAGTTTTCTCCAGATATATGTCCAGGAGTGGGATTGCATGTTCCTATGGTAACTTTATTTTTAGTTTTTTAAGGAACCTCCATACTGTTCTCCATAGTGGCTGCACCAATTTACATTCCCACCAACAGTGTAGGAGGGTTCCCTTTTCTCCATATCCTCTCCAGCATTTATTATTTGTAGACTTTGATGGTAGCCATTCTGACCTGTGTGAGGTGATAACCTCATTGTAGTTTCGATTTGCATTTCTCTAATAATTAGTGATGTTGAGCATCCAGTATGGTTTCTTATATGGGACGTTAATTTCATGTAGCTGCAGAGTAAAAACAGTCTGCAGAGGCTGTGCTCTGATCAAGCAGTTGGCACCTGGAACACCATGACAGCATCATTTTAGAAGAGGTTATACATGGTGAGTTCCACATCTCTATCTAGACAGCTACTCATGTGGCTTTCTATCAACATAATACAGTCAGGTTACTTATGCTGTGGGTTTTGGAAGATTGTATTTCACTGGTGTATACCAAGTCTGGGCAGAAAGCTAAGGAGAATGAACGCTGAAATCACGGACCTCTTTATTGACTTTCTTAGGGTAGAAAGAAAAGGGGAGGGGTTCTTACTTTTTTCTGATTAAATTATTTATAATTCTGGATGCTAATTCTTTATCTGTAATGCATGTTGCAAATATTTCAATCCATTCTGTGCTTTTAAACCTTATTTTTGTTCTTGTTGTACACAATAGAAAAATGTATGTAGTCCTTTTCTTTATAGTCTTTGCAATTTATTTCTACTCTACCCTAAATTTACAAAAACGTTTATCTTATATTTTTCATAATGCTTTTATAGTGTTTTATGTTTGTTCTTTGATTCATTTGGAGGTCAACTTTGTGTGTATGGTGTGAGGTAAGGATCTACCTTAATTCTGTTGCAGTAAACTTTATTGATTGTTCCAACTGAATTTATTTAATCTCCACTAACTTGAGATCCCATCACTTTTGTATTTACTTGCTTACACACACACACACACAGACACACACACACACAACTAAATTCTAAATTCTTGACTCCTTTTAAAGGAGTCAGTTATTTAGCTATTGATCTAGTTTTCAAGAAACGAATCTTTGGTTTCATTTAGCAACTCATTTATTTATGCTTTTATATTTATTAGTTCTGCACTTTTTTGATATTTTGTGGTTTTTGCTTCTTGAGTTGAATGCTTAGTGCATTCATTTTCATTACATTTTTTCTAATATTTGCATTAAAGACTGTAAATCTTTTTCAGAATAGCTCTCTGGCTGCAATTTACAGGTTTTGATATGCAACGCTCTGTATTTGTTTTAAAATAGTTCACTATTCTGTCTGTTTTTGTTTTTTATGTTAACTTATTAATTTTTATCATGTAAGTGGATGTGTTTGAACTAACACTTTGCTACCAGATTACATCACTTTTAAGAGTTAGAGTAATATTGTGATCTTGAACGCTCTAGCAAATAGCTTGACAAAGCAAGACTAAATTAAGTCTTACATATATACATATATATACATTTTATATTTCAGTGACCACATCTCCTTGTTTTAGGTGTAACATTAGAAAATTTATTGTACACTTAGCTTACTTGGCCTATTGTATCCTAAGTTCTGGGCACACTCTCTCCTCAAAAATATCATATTCAATAGCATTTTTTTTTTTTTATAGCTACTTTATTTATTTATTTATTTATTTATTTTTGGCTGTGTTGGGTCATCAGTTCGTGCGAGGGCTTTCTCTAGTTGCGGCAAGCGGGGGCCACTCTTCATCGCGGTGCGGGGACCGCTCTTCATCGTGGTGCGCGGGCCTCTCACTATCGCGGCCCCTCCCGTTGCGGGGCACAGGCTCCAGATGCGCAGGCTCAGTAGTTGTGGCTCACGGGCCCAGCTGCTCCGTGGCATGTGGGATCTTCCCAGACCAGGGCTCGAACCCGTGTCCCCTGCATTAGCAGGCAGATTCTCAACCACTGCGCCACCAGGGAAGCCCCTTCAATAGCATTTTAAATCTAAAGAGAGTTTGATGATACAGGCTTTAAAACAAATAAGCTTAATTTGAACCAAGTGTTTTAGGACAAAATATGTCAATTGTTTACAGATTGGGTGTGAGAGAGGAGATGCAAATTCAAGGTACATTTTTTTGTCTACCTAAAATGTACATCTTTTACTTGCTTGAAGACCCCTTTATAAAAGTAGCAAAATCAGCAGTCTTCTTTAATGTAATCAAAATATTCTTAAAGGTACAAAAAAGAATCATGTAGAAAGAATACTGTAAAAGATACTTATTTTAAAAATAAAAGACTATGAAAATCTTTTATTATGTTCTGTACAGCCAGTGACTTCCACAAATTTTCAGCGATATAAAGAAGAAAAGAAAAGGATATTTATATCTAAATACCCTCTGACTACAGATCTTGATTAAGAGGTGGATATTCTAGGAGGGAAAAAGATACACCAAAAAAAATAACATACAGCAGTGGAAAATTTCAAGAGCAACAATCTGAGAGGCATGAGTAAATGACTTGGCTATGTCTGTTTTTTTAGAAGGTTATTTTAAAGTTCTCAGATGAATTGGGTTTTTGGTTCTTTTTTTGCTATTAATTTATAATTTATGGAATTGAGTTCAGTGAAGGCGCCCTGTGAGATTTCTGCTTTGAGAAACCTGTTGAAGTTTTCCTTGAAGTCTGATAGTGGCCAATTTTTGTGAGGGTCTTGTGTGTTTGAAATTAATGTGTATTTTCTGCTTGTTGGGTATGCATTTCTCTATTCAGTTATTCCTGTTAATTATATTATTGAAATCTTCTAGATCCTCACTTTTTGGGGATCTATTGTTGAGTTTCGGAGGAGGTGCATTAAAGCATCTGTTGTGAGGTAGGTTGACCACTTCTTGCCTTTCTATCAGTTTTTTAATGAAATATTTCAAAATTAGTTGTCAGGAGCATCAAAGCTGCTGATTGTTATATAAAATTTACTTTTGTAATAGATATATTTTTCTTTGTCTTTTTTGATGCTTTTGTATTTGAATTCTATTGTCTGGAAGTAATATTGTTCCAGTGTCTATTTGTTAGTATTTTCCTGCTATGTTGTTCTCTTTTTAATCTTTTCTTTGTATCCTTTTTGCATCATTTTGTTTCAGGAGTGTCCCCTAATCCCAGAATTTCTGCCTTTATAGAAGAATTTAACCTTGACTTTTTACTGATGTGTTTGAATTCATTCCTGCAATGTCGGTCTATGTTTTGTCTCTAAAAAGCTGCCTGTTCGTCTCTTTTTTAATTAAAAAAAAACTTTCTTGCCTTCTGTGGATTGATTGCTTTCTTCATTTTAATCTGTTCTTTTTTATTCTAATAGATTGAAAGTAATACATCTCAATTCTATATTTTTCTGGTGATTACCATTAAAACTTTGATTTAGGGACTTCCCTGGTGATACAGTGGTTGAGACTCCACACTCCCAATGCAGGGGGCCCAGGTTCGATCCCTGGTCCGGGAACTAGATCCCACATGCATGCCGCAACTGTAAGGAGCCTGCCTGCCACAAATAAGGAGCCCACATGCCACAACTAAGAAGCTGGCAAGCCGCAACTAAGGAGCCCACCTTCCACAACTAAGACCTGACGCAACCAAGTAAATAAATAAATAATAAAAAACTTCAATTTACACATTGACAGTTATTTTCCCCTATTGATGTTGACTTAATTACATCTATATTCCTCATTCCCTCCTGTCCCATCTGAACAAGACATGAACCTTTTTACTTTCCCTGCTATCACCACTTCTCATTTTGAGACCATCTGGAATAAACATCAAGATTATTGTTAATTTTTTCCTACAGTCAATACCTATTTAGATATAACTCTATATTTTATTCTTTTCCTATCACTTTTTTTTGTTCCCTGACCATCTCTTAGATTGTACTGTATTTTGCTGAAGGATATTTTCTAGTAATTCTTTCACAGAAGGGACCTGAATAGTAAGCTTTCTGTGTCTGTCTATTAATCAGGTGTTGCTGCATTAATGCTATACAGCAATTAGCCCATGGTCCTGTTACTTATAATGACAAACATGTATTTTGCTTACTTGTGGGTCAGCTGGAGTTTGGCTGCTTCTGGATAGGCTTGGCTGGGCTTGGTTCCAACTGTAAGTCAGATTTGGATCTGCTCCATGTATCTCATTATGGGAGAGCAGCTCCTGGAGTCATACTCTTCTCATGGCAAATGAAAGGAGTCCGAGAGGCCAAGCCAAACCACATTCCAAGGTTTTGCTCACATATGATTGGCCAAAGCAAGTCATATGGTCAAATCCAAAGCCAATAGGGTGGGGGTATAAACCTCACCTTCTCTGCTGAGATGCACTTCAAGGTACCATAGCCAAGGGAGGGAGCAAAGAACTGAGAACAACAATCCAACTTACCATGACATAACTGGAATTTTTCCCCCTGATACTTGAATGATAGTTTGGTTGGGTATAGAATTTTCTGTACCCCTCTCCTCCTCCCATTCCTCCTCCTTCTTCTTCTCCTCATTTTCCCCCTTCTCCTCCCTCTGTCCTCTTTTTCTTCTTCATAAAACCTATCTTCTCTTATACCTAGAAGATTTTACTTGTAAGTGCATGGCAGGCTCTTGCACTGCACACTTTCCTGATGTGGGAAGTCCACTCGGGCTCACTTTTCTTTTTAACATATCCTTTATCCCAGGAAGGACCTGGAATTCTTTGTCGGCTGAAAGATGCATTCGTGTACTTGTTGAACATTGGTTGAGTGCTATGTGCCAGGTGCTCAGGTGAGAAGCTGGGCATCCGAAGATTATTTGCAGAGGTCCTGCCTGGCAGGAACTTTTCATCCAGTAGAGTGAGACCTTTGTGTAGGGTTATGGTACTTACAAAATATACAATATGATGTCATTTCTGCTTACTGAGGTGGGGAGATGGATGGACTGGTTGGGAGAGAGTTTATAGTGGCTATGAGTCTTAACTGAATCTTGAAAAGTGAGTAGGCTTTTTCTGAGCAGTGGAAAGGGAGGCTGTGAAGGAGACGGGGGCTCTAGACCCCATTCCAGGCAGTGAGGCAGTGAGTCTCCAGAAAGTGCTGAACAGGGGAGATATGCAGCTGCATGTGGTTTGGGGTTTCAGAAAGACCCATCTGGTAGCTGTGAGGAGGAGGGATTGGATGGGGCAGGTCAGATGGGGAGCAGTGTCAAGAGGCTGTTTGGAGTCCTGGGAGTTGGTCAAGAAACTAGTGCCCATGAGGGTCTTCCTGAGTTGGAACCTCTGTATGCACTCATGTACATGCATACACACAGACACACGTGCACACTCACGTACACTCACACACTGTCAGATGCCGAAGCTGCTGGACCAAAGTCACTGCTCAAGCTGGTGCCAGGTCGCATTTACCACGGAAGGAGAGTCCATGGAAACAACAGCTCCTGAGAGCCAGTTTCCTTAAGAAACCATCTCTTCTTGGAGCCCTTGGGGACAGGAACAGGGCTGAGCCTGAGAAGGGGAGTAGACCCTCCAGGGGATATAATTGCCTATGTCATTCGGCTGCAAAGTGGGCAAAGTAGGCTTCAGCACAGTTAAATAATCATCTGACAGTTCAAGATGAAGTGATCAGTGTGTTTGGGGGAGGGTGGGGGGAAATATACATCCAAATAACACTTTCTATTGTGCATCAGAGGAGGCGAGAAAGAGAAGGAGGGTGTTTTGTCTAGCCCTAACGTGTGCTATTAGTAAAGTTTTTATAGTCTTGGCAAAAGTTTACTAGGAAATCAGGGCATATGATTATTTCAGGGACCCATTTGAATCCAAATAAGTGAGTTTAGAAGTATTCGGCAGTCTGTTATTTTTGTTCAGTGAAGTCACACATGTCCATTTACCAGTGAGACCTAATTCCAGGGCCTGGTTTTGGGCATCCAGATTTCCTTCTCAGTGACTGGAGGTCCCTGGCATGGAGCTTCATCGTTAAAATCTGGGTCTAGGATAGGAGTGTTCTACATTTTGGAAGTGGTTTTATCCAGTATCTAGTTAATGCTAACTATAATTGGATTTAATTTCCAACAAAACTCAACTGAAACCCCCTTTCACTTTCATACTATTTTTGTGCAGAAGAGTTACAATTAAGTTACCCACAGCATTGTCAGATTTTATTTTGGGTTGAAATGTCTCATGTTTGACTTTGGCACAGAAACAATTTCTTTTGGAGAAGGTCATAAAATATCCTTTCAGCTCTTCTCTTGTAATAGAAAAGTAGAAAAAAATTATCTTCACTTTTGTCTATTTTACACAACAAGGGCTTATTGAGTCCATGTCACAGAGCTTAAAACTGTTAGGTGTCGTGTGGGATGGGGTCTGTTTACAAAATACATGCCAAAATGCTTCGTTTCTCTAGAGGCCACTTTTCTAGCAGCTTTGATTATCTGGAACACAGCCAATAATGAGAATGTAGTAAAAACAGCCACCAAACTGCCAAAATATTATCAAAACACCAAGTACCCAAGCTCTAACTCATAACACACACATATGTTAGGTGCCCCTGCCCTTTTTACTCTTCATTTAGAAACAATAGAAACAATCTTGGCTAGATGATTTCCTTGACCCTCAGCAAATTAGAACTAAGGATTGAAATGAGGAGCCTTCCAAAAGTAGGTACCCTGAAGTCAGAGTGACAACTGACAGGCTGACAGTAAGGCAGAAGAGAGGGGAGCTACAAAAGCAGGTAGAAGCAGACGGCAGGTAGGTCCACTTACTGAGCTGGACCACGGGCAAGAGACACAGTACAGCAAAGGGTGGAGGGCACCAGGAAGAATTCAGATTTTGATCCATTTTGTGACTGTACAACACATTGAGAAAACCGTTCATCCCATATGATTAAAATAAAAGCAACTTTGGGACTTCCCTGGTAGTCTGGTGGTTAAGACTGCATGCTTTCACAGCAGGGGGCACGGGTTCGATCCCTGGTGGGGGAACTAGGATCCTGCATGTGGCACGGTGTGGCCTAAATAAATAATAAAAATAAAATAAAAGCAACTTTGAAACTTTGGATTAAAGGAAGATTCGCTCTTGTGAGACTTTATCTCAGGCTACCACTGAGAAACCTGTAGCCTTGTAGCAGAGGTACCCCATCATCATGGTCCAGGCAGTCAGCAAGTCCATGAGGGTTTGCTTCTGTCTGGGTAGCTGTGGAAGCTGAGTGCAGGGCCCTGCACGGAGTGGGCGGCAAACATCCCTGTTAGCTCTTCTGGTTCCAAAACAAGATGGAGTATACTCATTCTCCTCTGTTCCCCTCTCCCCCAAAGTATAACTAAATACCCTGGAAATTATTGAAAAGACAATTACAAAAGGACTCAGAGCTGAAAAGGAGGAGGAGGACGGGATAGGGACCTCAGGACTTGAGAAACAACTATGCGGTGAGTTCCTTGGGTTTTCATTTTATCTCCTAGACTGGGTGCAGGAGAGGTCTGCAACCTGGAACTGCCAACACGAATAGGCAACAAACAGACAGACAAACAAGAAAAGCCTGCTGTCTCTGGCCAAAGGACTAAGGAAGGAAGTCCAACAGAGATCTAATGGGGACCCCCAGCCTCAACTCTACAACCACAGCCCCTGCAGGAGGTCTAATCTGTTTACAGCAGAAGCAGCAAAGCCTTGGCCATTCCAACCCCTGATCACAAGCTGACCAAGTGGGTGATCTCATACACTCACAGCTGCAACAGTGAAGCCCTGTGTCTGCCTGTGCTCTACCCAGAAATGTAGGGGCTTCTGCCCCTTCCTCCACAGATGGTCACCGGCAGACAGTAAACAACCCAGACAGGCACCTTCTGCCCCTGCAGAAAACATCATCATAGGTTGAGCAGGAGAAGTAGCAGCACCAGAAGAACAAAATTGACAAGATAGCATTGTAAGTGCTCAGAAAACTAAATTGTCATTGGAACGAAAGCCCAAAAAAGTAGCACCGAACCTATACTCTAAAACTAAACAGAGCAACTGCCTACTAAAATAGAAGACTTAAATAGGTCAAGATCAAATGATTAAAATTTCCAGGATACAGGGGGAAAAAAAACCTTCATCACACCAGGAAAACCACAATTTGAATGAAAAAAGATAATAACTGGTGCAATTCCAAGATGACTCAAATGTTGGAATTATTGGACAAGGATTTTAAAGCAGCCATCATAGAAATGCTTCAACAATCAATTACAAATCAAATTCTCCTGAAACGAAAGAAAGAACAGAAAATTACAGCAAAGAAATAAATTATAAAAAAAGAAGTAAATGAAAATGATAGAATTGAAAAATACAACAACCAAAATAAAAAACTTACTGGGTGGACTTAATAGTAGAGTGGAGATGACAGAGGATAGAAGCAGTGAACTTGAAGAGAGATCAATGGAATTTACTTAGTCTGAACAACAGAGAGATAATAGGCTGGAAAAACATTGGAGAGCCTCAGGGATCTTTGGGACAATAATAAAAACGATCGAACAGTTCTGTCATTAAAGCTCTAGAGAGTAAAGGCTGAAAATGTATCAGAAGAGATAATAGCTGAAAACTCCCCAAACTGCAAAAGATATAAATCTACAGATTCATGAAGAGGAGCAAATCCCAAATAGGAAAAGCTCAAAGAAGTCCACACCAAGACACATCATAGTCAAACTTGTAAAAACTAAAGACAAAGAAATATTCTTAAAAATAGCCAGAGAAAAATGACACATTACCTATAAAGGAACACTGACTTGAATGATGGTGGATTTCTCTTCTGAAACCATGGAGGTCAGAAGGAAGTAGCACAATATTTTTCAAGTGCTGCAAGGAAAGAACCATTAGCCCCAAATCACATAGTCAGTGAAGCTATCCTTCAGGGTTGAAGGAGAAAACATTCTCAGATGAAGATAATTTGTTGCTAGCACACCTATCCTTAAAGAACGCCTAAGACATGGATGTATATACACCACCAAATGTAAAATAGATAGCGAGGGGGAAGCAGCCACATAGCACAGGGAAATCAGCTCGGTGCTTTGTGACCACCTAGAGGGGTGGGATAGGGAAGGTGGGAGGGAGACGCAAGAGGGAGGAGATATGGGGATACATGTATATGTATAGCTGATTCACTTTGTTATAAAGCAGAAACTAACACACCATTGTAAAGCAACTATACTCCAATAAAGATGTTTAAAAAAAAAAAAAGTCATCCTATCCAGGATATATCCCAGATCAGTTAAATCATGACCTCTGTGGGTAGAACCCAGGCATCAGTATCTTTTCAAAATGAAAATTTAGGCTAACTATTTTTTAAAAACTGCAACAATAAATTCCAGTGTCTATATAATCAAAAAAAAAAAAAAAGAATGCCTAAGAAAGCTTTCCAAACAGAAGGAAAATGATAATGATAATAGAAAAAAGGCTAGAACCATCAGAAAGGAAAGAGCAATGGAATGGATAAAAAGAAATAAACATAATAGGCTATCCTTCATCCTTCATCTCATGAGTTTCTTTAATCACATTTTGTGGTTTCATGGTTGAAGAAAAAGTTATCACACTGTTTGATGTGTTCAATAATTGTAGAGGAAATACTTTAAAGGTGATTATATTTATTAAATTGAGGTAATAAAGAGACCTAAATGAAAGTGAGATTTCTGTACTTCACTTGAAATGGTAAAGCATCCACATCAGTAGGCAGTGATAAGTTATATGCATGTATAATAATACCTAGAGCAACCACTAAGGAATCTATACAAAGAAATACTCTCAAAAACGTTATAATTTAATAAAAATGAAGCATCAAAAATGTTCAAGTAACGCAGAAGAAGCCAAGAAAAAACAAACAGGAACAAGAAATAGAGGGAACAAAACAGAAAACAAATAATAGATTTCTTGGATTTTCTACATAGTCTATCATGTCATCTCAAATAGGGAGAGTTTTATTTCTTACTTTCTGATCTGTATGCCTTTTAATTCCTTTTCTTGCGTTATTGCACTGGCTGAAACTTCAGTACCATGTTGAGTAAGAGAGATGGGAGCAGATATCCTTGTCTTGTTCCTGGTCTTAGCATCTGAAAGCAGTCTTTCATCTTTAAGTGTAGTGTTAACTGTAGATTTTTTTGTTGTTGTTGTTAAACATTAGCTGTAAGTTTTTTGTAGATGCTTTTTATTAAGTTGAGGAAGTACTTCTCTATTTCTAGTTTTCTCAGTTTTCATCATGAATGGTGCTCAATTTTGTCAAATGCTTTTTATTCATGTATTGATATAATCATATGATTTTTCACTTGATATGTTGACATGATGGATTACACTGATTAATCTTCAAATATTGAAAAGCCTCGAATTCCTGAAATAACCCCACTTGGTCATGGTGTATAACTGTTTTTACATATTCTGCATTATGATTGCAAATATTTATTTATTTATTTTATTTTTAATTTTTTTAACATCTTTATTGGAGTATAATTGCTTTACAATGGTATGTTAGTTTCTGCTTTATAACAAAGTGAATCAGCTATACATATGCATATATCCCCATATCTCCTCCCTCTTGCATCTCCCTCCCACCCTCCCTATCCCACCCCTCTAGGTGGTCACAAAGCACTGAGCTGATCTCCCTGTGCTGTGCAGCTGCTTCCCACTAGCTATCTATTTTTACATTTGGTAGTGTATATATGTCCATGCCACTCTCTCACTTCGTCCCAGCTTACCCTTCCCCTTCCCCATGTCCTCAAGTCCATTCTCTATGTCTGCATCTTTATTCCTATCCTGCCCCTAGGTTCTTCAGAACCGTTTTTTTTTTTTAGATTCCATATATGTGTGTTAGCATATGATATTTGTTTTTCTCTTTCTGACTTACTTCACTCTGTATGACAGACTCTAGGTCCATCCACCTCACTACAAATAACTCAATTTTGTTTCTTTTTATGGCTGAGTAATATTCCACTGTATATATGTGTCACATCTTCTTTATCCATTCATCTGTTGATGGACACTTAGGTTGCTTCCATGTCCTGGATATTGTAAATAGAGCTGCAGTGAACATTGTGGTACGTGACTCTTTTTGAATTATGGTTTTCTCAGGGTATATGCCCAGTAGTGGGATTGCTGGGTCGTATGGTAGTTCTATTTTTAGGTTTTTAAGGAACCTCCATACTGTTCTCCATAGTGGCTGTATCAATTTACATTCCCACCAACAGTGCAAGAGGGTTCCCTTTTCTCCATACCCTCTTCAGCATTTATTGTTTGTAGATTTTTTGATGATGGCCATTCTGACTGGTGTGAGGTGATACCTCATTGTAGTTTTGATTTGCATTTCTCTAATGATTAGTGATGTTGAGCATCCTTTCACGTGTTTGTTGGCAATCTGTATATCTTCTTTGGAGAAATGTCTATTTAGGTCTTCTGCCCATTTTTGGATTGGGTTGTTCGTTTTTTTGATATTGAGCTGCATGAGCTGCTTGTAAATTTTGGAGATTAATCGTTTGTCAGTTGCTTCATTTGCAAATATTTTCTCCCATTCTGAGGGTTGTTTTTTCGTCTTGTTTACGGTTTCCTTTGCTGGGCAAAAGCTTTTAAGTTTCATTAGGTCCCATTTGTTTATTTTTGTTTTTATTTCCATTTCTCTAGAAGGTGGGTCAAAAAGGATCCTGCTGTGATTTATGTCCTAGAGTGTTCTGCCTATGTTTTCCTCTAAGAGTTTGATAGTGTCTGGCCTTACATTTAGGTCTTGAATCCATTTTGAGTTTATTTTTGTGTATGATGTTAGGGAGTGTTCTAATTTCATTCTTTTCAATGTAGCTGTCCAGTTTTCCCAGCACCACTTATTGAAGAGGCTGTCTTTTCTCCATTGTATATTCTGATTGCAAATATTTATAAAGGATTTTCACATCTATTTTCATGAGTCATGTAAGCTTGTACTTTTCTTTTTTAAAAATACTCTCCTTGTTTTGGTATCAGGGCAATACTTGCTTTATAAAATAAATAGAGAAGTGTTCTCTCTTACGTTCTGGAAGAGAGTATATGAAATTGCTATTAAAACTTCTTTAAAGAAGTTTTTCTCCATTTATATAAAACCATGTAGGCTTGGAAATATCTTTTTGGGGAGCTCCAAAATTTGATTTCAAACTCCTTAATAGTTGTAGGACTATTCAAATTGTCTGTTTCATTTAGGGTAGCTTGTGGTGGTTTGTGCTTTTTAATGAATTGGTCCATTTTGTTGCCAAATTTATGCATGTAGAGTTGTTTGTAGTTTTAACCTTATAGACTTTTGAAGTTAGCATATCTAGTGATGACTCTTCTTTCATTCGTAAAATTGGTAATTTGTATTTATTCTCTTTTTTCTTTGCTAGAATTGCTAAAGGGTTGCCAATTTTATTGATCTTTTAAACAATCAGCTCAGTTTCATTGATTTTCTCAGTTGTTTTTCTCTTTTAATTTCATTGATTTCTGCTCTTATATTTACTATTTCTTTCTGCTTGCTTTGAATGTATTTTGCTCTTTTATTTCTTAGGTTCTTGAGGTGAAAGCTTGGATTGATTTGAGACATTTTTCTTCCTAATATATGCATTTAGTATTATAAATTTCCCCCTTTGCACTGCTTTAGCTGTGGCTCACAAATTTTCATACGTTGTATTTTCATTTTCATTCAGTTGAATGAATTTTTAAAAAGTCCTTTGGGACTTCCGTTTTGATCTATAGATTATTTAGAAGTGTGTTGTTTAATTTCCAAGTGTTTTGAGATTTTCTTTATTGATTTATAGTTTCATTCCATTGTGGCTGGAGAACACATTGTATGATTACAATTCTTTCAAATTTGTTGAAGTGGCTCATTAATTGAAATGAATTTGTTTTATGGCTTAGGATATGGTTTTTCTTGGCATATGTGGGCAATGGTAAAGAATGTGTATTCTGTTTTCGTTGGGTTGAGTGTTCTATAAATGTCAATTATATCTTATTGGTTGATAGCGTTTTTCAGTTTTCTTGTTATCTTTGCTGATTTTCTGAAGAGTTGTTCTATCAACTGTTAAGAAGGGGATGTGGAAGTCTCCAAAAATAATTGTAGATTGGTCTATTTCTCCTTTCATTTCTATCAATTTTTGTTTCACATATTTTATAGCTCTGTTGTTGTATACACATTTATGATTGCTAAATCTTCTTGGTAGATTGATCCTTTTGTTATTATATAATGTGTCTCTCTGCTTCTGGTAATTTTCTTTGCTTTGAATTCTATATTCTGATATTAATATAGCTATTCCTTCTCTCTTTCAATTGAAGTTTGAATATATACATATATACAAACTTCAATCGAAGTTCGTAACATCTCCACTGCTTTTTTTTCCAACCCCGCCTATATCATTATATTTTAAGTGAGTTTCTTATGGACATCATATAATTAGGTCATGTTTTTTGATCCACTCTGTCAATCTCTGCATTTTAATTGGTATAACCATTTACAGTTGATCCTTGAACAAAATGGGTTTGAACTGTGTGGGTCCACTTATATATGGATTTTTTCCCCAATAAATAAATACTGTAATACTAAATGATCCAAGGTTGGTTGAATCCACAGATGTGGAACGATGGATATGGAGGACTGACTGTAGAGTTATACACTGAGTTTGGACTGCACAAGGGTCAGCGGCCCTAGCTCCTGCATTGTTCAAGGGTCAACTGTACATTTAATGTAATTATTGATTTGTTATGGCTTAAATCTGGCTTTCTTTTTTGGTTTTCTGTTTGTTCTTTCTGCATTTCTCTCTTTTCCCCTGCTTTTCTGTGGGTTATTTGAACATTTTTTAGAATTTTATAACTATAGAGTTTTAACTTTAGAGTTTTTGAGTGTATCTGTGTGACATTTTAGTGATTGCTCTAATAATACATTATATGTACATAACTTATTACAGGCATCATTTTACCAGTTCAAGTGAAGTGTAGAAATCTTATCTGCCTTTATGTCTCTTCACTCTCCCCACTTGTATTAAATATTTGTCTTAAATATTTCGAACCACATTAAACAGTGCCGTATTTTTTGCTTCAGATGTCAATCATAATTTAGAAAACTCATGAAGAGAAGGAAAATCTATTATATTTACCCATATTTTTGTTTGCAAACTTTCTTCCTGATTTTCTAAGATTCCTTTTATCATTTATTTTTTATTTATAGAACTTCCTTTAGCCTTTCTTTTGTGGTAGGTGTTCTGGCTACAAATTCTTAGTTTTCTTTCATTTGGGAATGTCTTGATTTCCCCTTCATTTCTGATATTTTTGCTACATATAGGATTTTTCTGATATTTTTTCTGGATTCTAGATTGACAGTTTTTCTCTTTCAGCACTTGAAAAATATTCCTCTTCCTCCTGGCCTCCATGGTTTCTGATGAGAAATCTGCTGTCATCTGAATTGGTTTTCATCTATAGGTAAGGTGTCACTTTTCCTTTACTGCTTCAAGGTTTTTAAAATTTTGTTTTAATTTTCAGAAGTTTGAATATGATAGATACTTGCATGGTTTCTTTGGTTTTATTCTGTTTTGGGTTTGCTCAGTTTCCCGTATCTGTAGTTTATGACTTTTGCCAAATTTGGGAAGTTTTCAGTTACTGGTTTTTTTTTTTTTTTGGGTCCTTTTTAAATTTATTTTTTAGTTTTTATTTTTTAACATCTTTATTGGAGTATAATTGCTTTACAATGGTGTGTTAGTTTCTGCTTTATAACAAAGTGAATCAGTTTTACATATACATATGTTCCCATATCTCTTCCCTCCCCTGTCCCTTTTCTTCTCTCTTTCCAGAACTCTGATGACATGAAAGACAGACCTTTTGTTACAATCCCACAGATCCCCATGGCTCTGCTTATCTTTTTATTTTTATTCTAATTTTTCTCCATTAGTCAGATTGAGTAATTTCTATTGTTCTACTTCACAGCTCACTGATTGTTTTCTTCTGTCTCCTTCATTCTGCTGTTGAGGTCATCCACTGAGCTTTTAATTTCAGTTACTGTATTTTTCAGTTCTAAAATTTCTATTTGATTTTTTTTTATATCTTCTCTTTCTTTGCTGACACTTTCAACTTATTTGCTGAGTGTTTTTATTTTTTCATTAGTTTAAAGTGTGTTTATAATTGCTTGCTGAAGCATTTTTTTATGATGGCTACTGTAAAATCTTTGTCTGGTAATTCTAACATCTCTGTTACTTCAATGTTGGTATCTACAGATACCTCCCTGGTGGAGAGGGGTAGGAGTGGCTCATTACTACTCCTCATGTGGCCTCAAAGGACATCATCAGTGGGGGTGGGGAGGCATTGGCCTCATTACTGCTGGGCTCTGGTGAAAATCGTGACCTTCCACTCTCCATTGAGACTACTCCAGCAGGGAGGAAATAGAAACTTCCCAGGTGGTTTCCATCAACACCACGTGGTGGTAGAGGGTGCTCCTTATTGCTTGGTGTGGGTGAAAGCCTCAGCTCCATACTCAGCGTTATCTGAGAGGGAGTTGGGGCACCTCCTTAAACCTGCTGAGGATGGAAGTCTAGGCTCTCCATTTGGCTTTTGCTTGGTAGGAGTGCAGCCATAGTTTTTTCTATGGTGTTTGATTGGAGTAGGATGTTTACCACCTAAAAGTTTTCTGTCTTGCTAGAATGTCCTTTCCTTCTCCTGTCCTTTGGTTAGAGAGAGCAGGCTTTTGCTGGGGCTATTTTTGTCTGTAGTCGTTGGTGTTTTCAGTTTGCTTGGCTTCTTCAGCTCCAAGTCTGGGATATATGAGGCAAAAAGTTGACTCAGAGAATGCATTACTGTTTTGTTACTTGGGTTCTGAGTTCCCTAGTTTGTTTGCCTTCCCCCCACCTTTCAGAGTCTCTCTTTCTCTCTATATATATTATACTAAATGTCCAGGGTTTTTAGTTGGACTTAGCAGAAGGAACAGGAAAAAGTACATGGACTTCACCTTCCTGTAAGCTGAAATTCTGGCATTACATTTTTAACTATAAGAAACTTTCTCATTTTAACTAACTTGTGATTGGTTTCAGCCTGGTGGATTATTAATTTTTAAATGTGATCAAAATCCAAATAAAATAAAAACATCACTAAAGGGACTGTATTGAATATACCACCTACCAATTATACTGATTTTTTGAACAGTGACTAGCTTCTGTGAGCAAATCTTGTAATCGGAACCCTCACTGTAGCTTTCTTCTTAGAAATCTGTGTTGAGAAATGCTCTACTCCACTGGGCTTAAGTAGGATTAGCATCTAAACATGTTGCTTAACAAAGCTACACTTTCTATGCAAACTGATTTATAACAGGGAAATCTACTTTTGACATCTCTTTTTTAACATTTTAAAAATTAATTAATTAATTAATTAATTAATTAATTAATTTTTGACTGTGTTGGGTCTTTGTTGCTGTGCGTGGGCTTTCTCTAGTTGCCGCGAGTGGGGGCTACTCTTCGTTGCAGTGCGTGGGCTTCTCATCTCTGTGACTTCTCTTGTTGCGGAGCACGGGCTCTAGGCACACGGGCTTCAGTAGTTGTGATGTGTGGGCTCAGCAGTTGTGGTGCACGTGCTTAGTTGCTCCGCGGCATGCAGAATCTTCCCGGACCAGGGCTTGAACCCATGTGCCCTGCATTGGCAGGCAGATTCTTAACCACTGCACCACCAGGGAAGTCCTTGACATCTCTTAAAGGAACACATCCAGATAATTCATAACAAGCACATACTTAGCAGAGCTGGATTAGCAGGGGGAAAAGAAGTCATTCAGTAAAAACAGTAGATCTGCCATGTGTGAGAAGGATGGTAGGTCCTGGAAGATGGAAAAGGAGAAGTGGTCCCTGATCCAGCAATTCACGGTCTAGTGGGAGAGAGATAGTGCAAAGAGATGATTTCAGTGCAGTGGGATAGATGCTAAAATAGTGGGGAGGAAAGTCCTAGAGGTACCATGACAGAGAAGCTAACTGTCAGGGAGGATGATGGAAGGTATAACGGAGAGGCAAGAAGCAACTTGTGGACTGAGATTCTGGGGACAATGACAGTGTGGAGGGAACAGTCGTGGGGGAGAACCTGTTACTGCTGAAGGACAAAGTGGATGTGGAGCCATGTCAGAAGACATGGCTGGAAATACAGACAGGGACAGATTACAAACAATCTGGATGGCCTGGATTAGTGAAAATTCTTTTTAAGTAGTTTCTTTAAAGAAAAAATGGTTTTGAGGAGTTAATGCTCTTTAAGTTTTGATTTGTAGATTTCTAATAGTTAAGAATATGGAAGCAAGACTAGGAAGATGCAAAAAATGGGAAACCCTGTTAGATGTGGAAGAAGTGGAGGTGAGACCCTCCAAAGGCATTGTTGAGTCAGGAAAATAGAAGAGTAGGGCAGGGTGGAACGCGTCTGCACACATGCTGGGAAACGTTCAGTGGAAGAGGTATCTTTCTGATGGTGGGTGGCCCTGAGGCATAGAGCCGGGCTCAGTGGGGAGCCAGTCAGGCTGCTTTCTCTTTGGTGCAGTAATGTTTTCACAGGGTGATGCACAGGTGCCACGGGCTGCCTCATCACGGGGTGGGTTCCCTGTGACTGGAAGCATGCAGATGCTGGAAAGGTTGGCCAGCTACCCATTGGGTTAGTTAAGTTATTTGAAAATTTCAGCATCCAGTGGGGTAATTGGATGAGATGATCTCCTGGGCCCTTTTTTAAAAACAATTTTTATTGGAGCATAGTTGATTTACAATGTTGTGTCAGTTTCTGCTGTACAGCAAGGTGAATCAGTTATATGTATACATATATCCACTCTTTTTTAGATTCTTTTCCTACATAGGTCATTATAGAGTATTGAGTAGAGTTCCCTGTGCTATATAGGAAGTCCTTGTTGGTTATCTATTTTATATATAGTAGTGAGCACACGTTAATTCCAAACTCCCAATTTATCCCTCCCCCTCACCTTTCCCCTTTGGTAGCCATAAATCTGTTCTCTTTTTTTTTTTTAATTTTTTATTTATTATTATTTATTTATTATTTATTTTTGGCTGTGTTGGGTCTTCGTTTCTGTGCGAGGGCTTTCTCTAGTTGCGGCAAGCGGGGGCCACTCTTCATCACGGTGTGCGGGCCTCTCACTGTCTTGGCCTCTCTTGTTGTGGAGCACAGGCTCCAGACGCACAGGCTCAGTAGTTGTGGCTCACGGGCCTAGTTGCTCCGTGGCATGTGGGATCTTCCCAGACCAGGGCTCGAACCCGTGTCCCCTGTATTGGCAGGCAGATTCTCAACCACTGCGCTACCAGGGAAGCCCAATCTGTTCTCTTAATCTGTGAGTCTGTTTGTTTTGTAAGTAAGTTCGTCTGTATCATTTTTTTTAGATTTCCATGTGGTCTCTTTGAAGAGGAGGAAGAGAAGGAAAAGAAGGAGGAAGGGAGGGAAGGAAAGAAAAGGAGGGAGGAGGGAAGGTAGGAAGGAAGAAAGGGAAAGAAAGAAGGAAGAGACAGAGGGAAGGAGAGAGAGCAGCTGTCAGATTTGTCTGCGGGCCTGGCCTGAAAGAAGACTTTTCTGTTACCAATAAATACACCACTTGCTCCAGCTGCTGTGACGGGCCCAGGAAACCTGTTCACACATGAAAGTGATGTTTGCTTTGTTCAGTGCTGCCTTCTTGCCTCTAAATAGATCATCACAACCCAAGCATCCTCCGGAGAGATACCATCTCCAGGGGAACATGAAAAGGAAACCCTGGGAAGAAAGGCAGTCAAAAGAGTGACACAAATGTGACAAATGAAGGTCACAGAGTGACAGTCTGTGAATATGCATATTTTTCTGGGTCAAGGGGAAGTGAAGACTTGACTGTGGAGGGGAAGCTGGGCCTTTTCCAAAGCCAAGTGCCTGGGGGTCTCTGCAGCGCCAGAAGAGCCGCTGACTCTGAGCTCGCTGCCCCCCCAGGGCCAGGTCCACTGCCCTGAGGTCCTGGGGAAGGAACCTCTTCCAGGCAGTTGGCACCAGCGTCCTTTCTGTTTTGCAGCAGGCAGGAAAGTCATCTCCCGGCTCCCTCATCAACTGGAAAAACACACCGGTTGCGGCCAAGTGAAACAAAATGCCCCTCCCTGCCTGGGAGTTCAACCCGCATCCCTCTGACAGCTGGCCGTGATGGAGGACCACATCTGCTTCCAAACCCAGAACTGTTGTCTTTGGATCTCCCTGCAGCACCCCAATTCCAGGACTTGGGGCCTCCCAATGAAAGCGGCTGGTTACCGTGACCTCTTGAATCAATTCCTTGTGTCCCAAGGGCAAAGACCATGTTCAGATCCCCAGCTGGAGCCCCGCTTCTTGGCCGTCTGTTTGTCGTTCGTGCCACTGCTGCTTCCCTGGGGATTTGGGGAGGATAATCTAGAAGAGACAGCAGGGTATAAGGAACAGAAACAGTAATAATCCTGGAACGAGCTGGATCTAATTTTAAATCTGGGCTCTGCAATGTGCTGGTTGGGTGACCTGGGCAAATGCTAGCTCCCCTGGGTCAGGCCCGGTATAATTTCTTCAAGAGCCCTGCAGGTTCAGGATTTCAACCTACTTTCCACGGGGGGAGGTGGAAGGACTGCCAAGACCATCTGGCCAAGGTGAGACCGAGCAGGATTTGAACCTGGGCTGGTCTGGCCACAGGGTCACCCTCTGTCCCCTACTCCACACTCACTGCCACAGGCTGGGAATGCATCTGGGCCACTGGCATTCCCATAGGTCTCATAACTCTTCTTGTGGGTGAGGGTGAGGGGGGCTGAGGAGCCCTTCCCGCCCAGAGGAGCATGCATTCTCCTATTCATGGTGTGGCATGTTTATTTCATCCTTCTTTTACAGTTAGATACCAAGATTGCTCCCAATTTTTACTATCATAAATGAGACTGTGTAAAACATTTGGGGTCATAAGTCTTTTCTACGTCTGTATTTCCTTATGAGACATACCTAAAAGCTGAATTACTAGGTCACAGGGTATGAAAAACTTCAGGCTTTAATACCTGATGTCAAATTGCTCTCAATAAGGGTTTTGGTGGTTTATACTCCCCTCACTCAGAGACTTTTTCCTTGTTACTGGAGGCTCTTTCTGAGTTAAGGTCAAGGCTGGTGTTTTGATATTTCATTAATACCCAAAATACCCATTGTGTGTGTGTGTGTGTGTGTGTGTGTGTGTGTGTGTGTGTTTGGGGGAGGAAGGGCTGCAAAATCATTGTCTATTAAAAAAGGAAGTCCTCAAAGTCGCCCCTTTTGTCTTCCTGACCTGTTGTTTAAATCCCTTAGTATACAGACAATGCACAGAGAATATAAGGAAATTAAAAAAAAAAAAAAAGAATCTTGTCTAGGATGGTGGGTTATGGGAGGTTTTCTTTTTCAGTCCAAATGTTTTTATAATAAAAATGGGAGGAGAGAGGAATCTCATCCTTAACCAGAATGTGAACCCAGCTCTCTTAGACGTTAGGCATATCAGGGTAGACTATGCCTGTCGATAAACTTTTTAGTTGGAAAATATGGAAGGAACGCCCTTTGTCCCACTTGGAATCCAAAGTCCAAACCTGGCCTGTCTGTCCTCTGGACAGGCAGACTGTGATTTATTTGCTCTGGCCCTATGCCTTGAGCAGGTGCTTCTCAGCTGTCACGCCTCAGAGTGACGTGGCCTGGAGCCAGCCCCCTGAAGCTGACCTGGGATTTACCCGAGAGCAAAGGGCAGGGCTCGCAGGCAGCTCAGGTGGGCTCCCCGAGGAGCACCGGTGATCAAGCTCTGGCTGACCCCGCTGACTGGATGTGGGAAACAGTGGCAGCACCTTTGAATGCAAAGATGAAGGGTGACCAGTGAGGTCCTGTTACTCAAAGTCCTAGGGACAGGAGGCAATGGGTTCCACCTGATCACCTTCAGAGTCTGCATTGCATTTATATCCCATTACAAGGGGGGGGGGGGTCTACCATCTTCCACTTACTTCTTGCCTCCTCGGTTACTGGGAACGGTGATGCCAGGAGTCGACTCGGGAGGAGTGGTCCTGAGACAGGGGGCCAGTGGCAAGCCCCTCCTGGTGCTCGGGCCGCCACTCTTTATCTATCATGTGATCTGTGCACAGAGAACTTTCATGGTGTCTTATTTTTCCTTTTAAAATCAATTTTATAGTAATAGAAATATATTACTACTATACTATAATATATAACATTATATACTATAATATATAGTATATATTATATAATTATATATTATACTATATTTATTATACTTATATATTATAATATACAATACTTATATATAAGTATATATAATATATAATCCTTATAATATACATAATGTAATATATAGTATAATATATATAAGTATATTATACTATATAATATATATAAAATATAATATCATATATGTTATAGTATTATTAGTACAATACTATAATATACAACTCTAATATAATAAGAGAAATAGCAATAGAAAAGAGTAAATGAGAATGAAAATATCATAATCTCTTCAATCAGAACAACACCATTAACATCTGTTATAGGCTGAATCATGTCCCCCACAAATTCATATGTTGAAGTCCTGACCTCTAGTACTTCAGAATGTAACCCTATTTGGAGATAAAGTCTTTAAAGAGGTGATTAAGTTAAAATGAGACCCTTAGGGTGGGCCCTAATCCAATCTGACTGCTGTCCGTCTAAGAAGAGGAAATTTGGACACACAAAGAGGCACCGGGGTGCACGCACAGAGGGATGGCCAGGTGAGGACACAGCAAGAAGATGGCCATCTGTAAGCCGAGGAGAGAAGCCGCGGAAGAAACGAGTCGTGCTTACTCTCTGATCTCCAAAGTCCAGCCTCCAGAAACTGTGAGGAATAAACGTCTGCTGTTTAAGTCACCCCATCCATGGCATTTTGTTATGGTGGCCACAGCATCTCTCTCCATCTCACACACAGTTTAATAAAATTGGAGCCATCCTGCACATACAGTTTTAGACCATGCACTTAACCTCTCGTTGTGGGCATTTTCCAGTGTCCGCCGCTCTCTGTTCCCAGGAAGATAAGGTTCCATCCTTGGATCTGGGCATTCGAGATCGTGTGCAGATGGCCCTTCTGCCTAGCCACGTGACTTGCTGGTTGTTTCCCAGACTTGCTCCGTCTCTTCTGCTCTTGCCAAACCCAACCTCCCCAAAAGTGCTTTCGCGTAAAAGTCATTCTAGGCCTAGATCATACCTAGAGCTGTTTCACCATGCAGCCGCTGGCCACAGGAGGGCAGGGCATAAATAAACCTACCTGTGTCCCTAGCACTTACCAGGGTCCCTCTAACATATATTGTTTTCCACCAACCTTAGATGATAATACCTTTTTAAAAGGGAGGATTGAGAATTACGGGCAGAATTAAATTACTCAGGGGCCCCTGTCTCCTGTTTCCATGGATGTTAGAGAAAGGATATATATTATGAACAAGTTGGGTTTATAATATAAATAGGAATGCAAGCTTGGTTATGCATTAGAAACAGAATCAATGTAATTCACTGTATTAACAGAATGAAAGGTTAAATTAACCAGATCATTTCAATAGATGCGAAAAGCATTGAACAAAACCTGATACCCATTCATGATAAAAATTCTCAGCAAACCAGGAACGGTAGGGAATTTCTTCAAAATGGTAAAAAGCATTTACAAAATTCCTACAGGCAGCATCAGACTTGGAGGTGAAAACCTGAATTATTTCCTAGACCCACTTCTCCTCCGAGAAACCTTTCCTGACTCCCGACTAGGTCAAATGCCCGTTCCCTCCGGGCCACCCCCTCCTCCAAAGCAGTGATCACAACTGCAATTGAAAATGTTTGTGCCCCAGTGAGGTCCGTGTCTGTTTCCTGATCTAGGCACTAAGCTCTGTGGGTGAAAGCCTTCTACTAGGTTCTGCCCTGTGTCCACGCGGGGCCGAATGAACCACACAGTGAGGGATGGGCCGTCTGCTTGCACAGAGCTTCAGGCCTGGTGAGGGGGGAGGTTTCTCGCAGAAGCACATTAGTACACATATAAACTCCACAGGAAAGACCAATGCTTCTAGTTCATTCTGGGCCACTGCCCCATAGGGAATAGATGCTAGTACTTTGTTCTTCTGACTCGCGAGAGTTTTAGGGCTGGAAGGGCTATTGAGGGTCATCCCGACCCAAATTGTTAGAGGAGGTCACTAGGGTCGCGATCTGAAGTGTGCGCACCAAATGCACCCTGAACCCTAGTTTGGAGCTGACAGGAGTGAAAACTGCATAGGAATGAGGTCTGCGGGCAGCAGCCAGTTCCCATGTGGTGGCTCTTTGTAATCCTTGCCCCTGGGGGGACTGACACCTGCACTTTGAAACGGCTGGAGGAACACTGCAGCTCCCAGCGTCCTGGGGCAAAACCCCTGCCCCGTAGGCTGCTGGCAGACCTGCCTTTGCTGTGGTCATCAGAAAGCTGGCTTTGCTCTCTGGAGTCACCTGACCAGGAGGTAGGTCCTGGCCTAACCCCTTCTCCTACCTGGAAGGGGACTTTCTCCTTCTTTCCAAAGACGGGTAGGCAGCTCCTTATGGATTAAGGCCAGCAGCGACAACTCCAGAATTCCTCCACCTGATGGGTGTTGGGAGGAGGAATGGCAGGTCTGGGAAGCTCTGCTGGCAAAGACTTTGCATGAGATTCACAAGATAGTAGGGGTGGAGGGTCAAGGAGGAGAGCTGGGAGTGGCTGGGGAGAAGCCAAAGCCTGTGCACCCCAGCCCTTTGGAGACATGTGTCTACCCCACTGGACTAGGCTGGTTTCTGCACTGTTCCTCCTGAACTGTGTCTCATCCGACTGCTCCATATGGTCAAGGGAATGGAAGCGAGGAAAGAACAGGTGCATTTAATCCACCCATCAGTTGTGGATTTCCTAAAGGATACATAATCCTCGTGTTTGTGGATTCAGCTGCCTCTTTCCTGAGCTCTGTAAAAGGATTATTATTTTGTTTAAAGGAAAAACCATGACTCTTATACAAATGGAAAAACACACCTCAAAGGTTGATTTAATTCATTAATTGGTGAGGAAACCGGTAAGACGTTACAACCAATCCAAGAGGAGAAATGAAAATACCACCCATCGATAGGCAAGTGGGAATGCTGAAATGAATTCACAAATAGATGCAAAATTGGCAATAACCACCACTGGACAGAGTTCATTTACGTGTATATAAACAAGAATGGTGTGCATTCCTACAATTTGCAGAGCTGTAAAATAGGTCCAAGATGAGGACAAGCAGAGAGAGCCAGGAAGGGTACTCTAGATGGAACATGCAGTAATTTCCCCGCCCCCCCCCCCCCCCAGTTTTAAAGCCTTCACAGATCTGGGCATGGATAGCAGCAGGAGACTTGGACATTTATTTCACCAAAACAAGGCAGCTGAGGCAGGAGATGGCCTTCAGACAAATGATGACGAATCAAGGTACTGGACTCCCTGCCTGATATGTGCATGTGAGGAAGAAGCAGAAGCTGGGAAGGAGAGAGGGAAATGGAATAAGCAAACAAAGAAACAAACAAACAAGAGTTAAAAGAAAGCCTAAGAGAGGTGGGAGGGGAGCTCTGTTTGCTCATTCACTCCAACACTCATGTCCTCATCCTTCACTGGCAGGAGTACAAGCTCAGCCAGCTGCACGTGACCCCCCTCACGCAAATCTTAGTGGGAAAGACACAGTGAGGACAGGTTGAGTAATGGCCCCCCAAAATTGTCCATATCCTCAACTCCTGGAATATGTGACTATTGCCATATATGTCAAAAGGGACTTGGCGTGTGATTAAAAATTTTGAGATGGAGAGATTATTCTGGATTATCTGAATAGGCCTGATGTATCACAGGGGTCCTTATAAAAAGGAGGTAGGTGATCAGGATAGGAAAAGGCAAAGAAGTAGAGATTAGATGGATGCAGCTGCAAGCCAAGGAATGCTGGCAGCCTCTAGAAGCGGGAAGAGGCAAGAAATGGATTCTCCTCTGGAGCCCCCAGAAGGAACTGTTAGAGAACAGTTGACCGTAACTGCCGCTTTGGTCAGGCATGATAATAACCGCTTGCATGAGTTGTCTCACAACAGGAGGTCCTGATAAGGCACATGGTGCAGCTGCTGAAAACTACCTGGGAGAATTTGGGAGGGGCCGAAAGGAGGGAGGAGACGCCAGCCCATAATATGTCCTGCCAACCTCCCAGAAACCATTGCGCTGGAAACCATCTTGACTGAGATATGTGCACACCACCAGGAAGGTCCTTGAATGGGACCAGATATGGGCACAAGCAAGATGATTGGCCAGAGACAACCTGGAAAGCTAACGCCACCACCATAAACCCTGAGACTGTGATCCACGTGGCAGAGCAGTTCCGGGTGCTCTCCGCCCGGGCCCCCCTTCCCTATAAAGTCTTTTGCTTTGTTAGTACGTGTGTCTCCTCAGACAATTCATTTCTGAGCATTAGACAGGAGCCCACTCTCAGGCCCCCTTCCGGTAACAGAACCAGCCCTTCCAACACCTTGATTATAGCCCTGAAAGATCCATTTTGGATTTCTGACCTCTAGAGCTGTAAGAGAATAAATCTGTGTTGTTTTAAGTCCTTACATTGATAGTAATTTGTTCCAACAGCAGCAGGAAGCTAATTCACACTCTGAACAATTGCACTGTAGCGTGATTGCAATGCAGAGTGTTTTGATGGGGAAACTGAGAGTCAGGGGAGCCAATGACAGGTGTCCTGGAGGAAGAGGTTTCCTGCTGAGACCTGGGGGCTTTGGAGGAAGTGGCTCACAGAGCGTCAGGCTTCTGGTGCTTTTGCGGGTACAGGGATGGTGTCGCACAGTGGATAAGATAAGGGAAGAATCCCGCAGGGGCCCCGAAGCAATGCTTTCTTACATGTCCCTCAGGGGTAGAGGGAGGCTGGTGGCAGGAGCCATTGAGGTGTGCTTGTGGTGTTTGTAAGGGGGGTGCAGGCCTGAACCTGTGATGGGGTGACAATGCAAAGGAGATGAATTCCAAAGGCTTTTAGGAGGCAACTGCAGGAAGATGGGTGCTAGATAAATCCAAGGTGGTGTTTTTAGACACAGAGCTTGAAACCATTAATGAGTCATTTGAAATAAGTGTTAGCTTGGCTGGTGGCACCATGGAAGTAGCTGGCAGCTTCTCTGTAAAAGCAGTCCCAAACTCCCTTTGCTTGGGATGCTTAGAAAATGTGAATTTAGAGGTACCTACATTGCCTGACAAAGTCTGTTATTAACCGGGTATAAAGAGAAGTGAGATTTACCACTGCCTTGCTTCTGAGCCTAGTGTAAAATTCCCTTTAGACATCTATAAAGCATCTTGCTCTTCTGTACATTCCTAAAGGTCACCCAATCAGAAGCTTTAACAGCCATGGCCAACTGCATGGTGCATCTGACATCTCTAAGGGGTCACTTTGGAAGTAATGCCAAGTTGCATTTCTTAGATGCTGGTGGCCTGTGCACCTACATGTTACCTAGTGAACGCGTTTTTTTGTCCAGCCATTTGAGAACCTTGGTTTTGATTGTTTGTTTGCCTTTGTGTGCTCAGATATTCTCCCTTGATGAGTATTTGTGAGCCAAATTATTCTGCTGGAGACTCTGGTGTCACGGGTAGCCCCAGAATCAGCATTTTAAAAAAACTCTCCGCTTTCACTTGCCCACTCCTCTTTTTGACCGTGTACACGCCCTCTAGCAGCCCTAGTAGCTGTTGTACAGACAAGAATGGCCAGTCCCACAAGCACTGATTCTGTCCTTTGGGCTTGAGCCTGAATTGGGTTACGCTTCTTCCTTGTGGTATGTGATGGAGCCTTTCTCCATAGATTCTTAAATCTCCATTTCTTATTAATTTATCACTTACCACCTTGGTTCTGCTGGGAGGTGTTCTGAAAAGCTGCATTTGGTCTCAGAGTGAGTAAAGGATCCACGCTGAGATCCCCATAGAGGTAGGTCAATGTTGGATGATTTATAACTCAGTACGGTGGAAAAGTCTAGAATTGAGGGATGCGGGTCCATATGAAAGACCTGCAGCTTTCAGGGCTCTCTGTCCAAAGGGTCATGCACGGGCAGAAAGAGCTCCCCTTACCTGTGTTTTACAAAACTTGCTCGAAACTTTCTGATCACTTAACTTTGGTCTCTTTCAGTGTCATCACCAAGTCCTGCAAATTTAGGAAGTGCCAGCAGGCAACCTGTTTCTCCGACTACTCAGGCTGTGAGCGGAAGTTGAGCGTGCTCTGTCCACAGCCTGAGTTCTGCTCCTTCCATGTTGGTCTGTGTGTGTTGCTGATGACTCATGGATCAGCCCCATCTGGACACCAACGTCACTTAGAAAAGTGGTGACCAAAAGGATTCCCTGAAATCAGTCAACACAATACTTCTTACTCTGCTTACTAAGCCACGCTCTCATCTGAAGAATTATTTTTATTTTTCTCTGCTAGAATACGTTAGATTAGAATAGAATAGATTTTTCCATCTTCTATTTCCTCCCCCTATGGGATGATTTTTAGGAGGTGGGTTTCTGAATTTTTGCAGAATTTGGGTTCTGGTTGATGCCGTAATGTTGATTCATGGCAGCTATGTCACAGCAGTTCCTGTTGAGGTTACTGGAAATGGACCATCCTGTGTAACCTGGATTTGTTGGAGCCTCAATTTAGAAATGATTTCTTTACAACTCTCTTTCTTTTGAGCATGTGTGTTGTGGTTAAGAAGGACAAAAAGTTTAGAGCCCTGGGGACCGAACAATTTGCACAAGGAACCAACCTGCATAGTGTCTCATATATAAAGAACATTTCTGGGGGTCAGTTAAACTGGGGCTCATGATAACCAGATGACCTGAATCGAGGGTGCAAGTCAGGAAATGGAATTCACGAGAGTAGATGGGCGTGTTGTTCTGTGGCCTCAAACACAGCCCCGCCCTGGGCCTCCTGCCTTTGGCAGCAGGTCTGTCTGGCTATGGTTGCACAATGCCGAATTCCCTCTCCCTGAAGAACCTGTATGCTGGGAGCTGTGGGTTGGAGAGAAAAGAGGGGGATCGCCAAGGTCCCATCCACATGGCCCACCTGTGGACCAGAGGAGTCAGGGCTTGATTAGGCTGCATATACTGGAAAATCCAAAAGGCAGAAGTTTAAGAGAAATGGGCTTTTTCTGTTTGCAAGAAGTCTGAAAGTTGAAAGTCCAGGCTGGGGTCAGAGGTTCAGGGATGCTGGGGCTGAAGGCTTAAGGGCTTCTCTGGACTTTCCTCCTAGAAGGTGGCTGATGCAGGTGGGGTGAGCCTGGGTTGGAGGGTGCAGGGTGTTGTCAGTGGTACTGGTGTGGGGATGGTCTCCAGAAGGGCTTCTCTCCTTCATCTGCCACTCTGTTTCCAAGGCAACTGCTTTGAAGAAGGATGAAGTGCACCCGTGGCAAGAGGAAGACTGGATTCCCACAAGGGCGGGGCAGTCCCAAGGAGCCTTGGTGGCTCTTCCCGATACTCATGTGAGCTCCTCAATCATCCAGCTCATCAAGACCAATACACTTGGCCTTCCATATCCATGTGTGCAGAACCCATGGATACAAAGGGCTGAGTGTACTATGCCATTTTATATAAGGGACTTGAGCATCTGCAGATTTTGGCATCTGCAGGGGCCCTGGAACCAATCCCCTGTGAGTACAAAGGGACAGCTGTATTATCAGTTCCAAAATGGTCTGGCAGTCTATTAAACACCTAAATACACCCAGGGCTGAGTCCTTGGCCATATGGAGCTCACTTTCACTGTAAATAACACAGATGTTGAGATGGAGAGAGAAGCAATTACCCAGGAAGGCCCAGCATCCCTGACCCTCAGGAGTTGTTATGGCACAAAACAGCGGGACAACTCCCAGATCCCATCTTTCCCTCCGGCTTTTATCTGTTTTGCTTTCAAATCTTTGACTCTCCTTCTTCCCTCCCACCTCTTCCTTAAACCCTTTGGTTACAGCCGGCAGGGTTACTGTGTGTCACGTGCTCCCTGCCCCGCCTCCCTTACCTGGCTGACTAAGGAGAAGCCCATACGATCCAACAAGCCCGTGTCTGGGGGGCATGAATCTCAGACCCAGGAGTCAGGTGTGCAAGAAATGCACCTGGGCCTTTCTTTAATTATTTCTCAGGCTCCCATTGTGCACAGGAAGAAGAGACTTAATCTCGGTCCACTGGGGGTCCCCTGCCTCTCCTGTGGATGTGCTTGGCTCTAGGGGATTGAGCTGGCCGCCTGGTCCTGGAGTGGCATCTCTTCACTCGGGGTTGGGACACTGCTCCCCCTGCCTGCTCTTGTTTGTCAGGCCCTGCTGGTCTGTTGTCCTGGCTCCACCCCAGCTCTGCTTCAAGCCTGCGCTCCAGGCCACAGCCTCCTGCCTGGAGCTCCCCCCACCGCCCACATCCTGGAGGAAAGTCCTGTGCAGTTGGGTCGGGCTTGTTGATCCTGGATGATTAAATGGGAATTTGCTCTGCCTGCCTCTTCTGGGGAACTTCAGGGTTTTGGCCACCATGGGCTTTGCCTTGGAGTGTGAGTAACCTTCTGCACACTGATCCCCCAAACTGTACAAACTTCAGGGTGCAGGCCCATCCCAGGACCCTCCACCCCACTCAGGAGACCTTTGTGTAGCTGAGGCCAGAGACGTGCTTTCTGCAGCCACACATTCCTCTTGAACCCTGGTCCCATGCCAGGGCCTGGGCTTTGCACTCAAAGGTAAAGGTAGAGACTTGCATTTCCTCTGCTCTCTGCTAAGTCACCTTTGGGAGAAACAGGGCACAGGAAATGACCCTGTTACCTGTCCCAAGAGAGGACCTTGGAGAAAGAGGGAGAAGAGCCGGGTCAGCATCTCAAGAAATCCCGCCACAGTTACTTAAGGAGAAGAAGAGATAAAGGAGGATCAAGAGAGCATTTTCCCTTTTAATACAACACAGATTAAAGTTTAGACTTTAAAAAAAAATTTGGGTCCTTCAGATGGTAGAAAATTCCAAAATATATTAGTAAAAATAAATACACATCTCAATGTTCTTGGGGTTTCTTTGAAGTGATCAGAAGTTAAGAAACTCACATTATTTTACTTATTTTTTTCCCCACTTTAAAAATTGTCTACTAGCACATCAAGGAGTTTTCAAAGCTTTTTAGGTGCATAAACATCCTATTTCTGAAACCGCTGGTATTACACACTTTCACTTCTCACATACACCAGCTTGGTAATAAGAAACCGTCTGAACAACGTGCAAAATTGAGGTTCTCGGAAATACGCCCGGGGCCTATCATTCCGCAGTGTGTCTGCTCGGCTGTTCCCTCTGCCCGGCGTGTCCCACCCAGTCCTGAGCCCCCTGGCCAACTCCTGTCCCTTTTGCGGGTCCAGCTCCAGCACGGTCTCCCCAGCTTCACCTGGCAGCCCTCCTCCCCTCTGGAGCAGGAGAAGTGATTGCTCACCTGTGATCCATCCTCCAGTAGAGCTTCTCTCTCACTCTATTAGAGAAGTTGGGTCACCTGAGTGTCTCCTGTCTCCGTGCTGTTGGAATCTATGGTTTACCCAAGTCTTAGACATATTGCCTAAATATTTAGACCTGCAGAATCTGAAAATCTCCCCTAACGTTACCTGTTTACCTGGGGTAAACAGTGTTATCCCAGTGTGCATTGGTAGATCTTCTAGATCCTGGGCATTTGGACTTGCACGTCTCATGTCTGTTTTGACCTGGTTACAACTGTGAGAGCAGAAGGGGATGCAGCTGTCAGTTTCCCCACAGGTGAGCTGCTTCATTCCCAGAACCTGGTCTTATTTATTTCTCTCTCTCTGAGGCTAATCCAGTGTCAGACACATAGTGTTATGGGTTGAATTGTGTCACCCTCCCAAATTCATATGCTGAAGTCCTAACCTCCAGTACGCCAGGATGTGACCTTATTTAGAAAAATTAGTTGCAGATATAATTAGTTAAGATGAGATCATACTGGAAGTAGGGTGAGGCCCTAATCTAATACGATTGGTGTCCTTAGAAAAAGGGGAAGTCTGGACACAGACATGTATTCAGGGGGAACACCGTATGAAGATAAAGGCAGAGATTGTGAAGATGCTTCTACAAAACAAGGAGCACCAAAGATTGCCAGCAAACCACCAGAAACTAGGGAGAGCGGCATGGAAAACGGATTCTCCCTCACAGCCCTCAGAAGAAACCAATCCTGCCAACAACTTGATCTTGGACTTGTAACCGCCAGAACTGTAAGATGACAAATTTCTATTGTTTAAGACCACCAACCTGCGATACTTTGTTAAGACATCCATAGTAAACCAATACACATAGTACGTGTCCTGCGTAAATATTAATCAAGCGAGTGAATGAATGAATGAATGAACGAACCTTTCCCGTAGCAGAGGACTGCTGAATAATGTCTCATGCTGACTCATGGGCCAATTCATGCTTGTCTGATGACCTTGACATTGCGAGAGCCAATGCTTTGGCAACTGGTTGAATTATGTGATATGTGTATGAAGCATCTGGCATCCAGAGGCTTAATGACAATTAGCAGGGTGACCTGGAGAATGTGGGGTAGCCTTATGAAAAACTGTACTTCTTAGATGAAGGAAGGAACAAATGAGAAACTCTTTTCACAGCCTTTGACACGTGTTAATATGAAGTTAGTTTTGAATTGCTTATTCTTTTAGGAAATATTTGATTTTTCAGGGGAAACTAATTAAGGAGCATACACATTGGGGCCTGAGTTATGTTAGGAAATCTCCCCCCATTCCAGCAGTCGGCTTTGTTCTGAGCCTCCACGCTGCAAGATCGGCACTTGTGGAGCAGGATGGGGTCGGTCTCTTGTTTACAAGATTGGAGACCAAGATGGGAACTCACTTCATCAGTCCATTTAGCTGTGTTCACACCCTCTTCCTCCTTGTGCCCTGGTCTGAATACACTGACGCTGGTGACAAGTCCTTGTAGTTGCTTATGTCTGTGCCTCTATCAAGTTCACTGACAGTTTCTACTTGAATGTGTTACATTTGAGGGGTGTTGTGCGTTAAATTGTGTCCCTCCCCAAAGGTGCCGAAGTCCTAACCCCTTGTACCTGTGAATGTGACCTTATTTGGAAATAGGGACTTTGCCGATGATTAAGTTAAGATGAGGTCATTAGGATGAGCCCTAATCCAATATGACTGATGTCCTTGTAAAAAGGGGGTATTTGGATGCACACACTCTCACACGCACATAGGGAGAACCACGTGAAGGTGAAGGGAGAGATCAGGGTGACGCATCTACAAGCCAAGGAATGCCAGCAAATGCCAGCAAACCCTCCCAAGCAAGAGAGAGGCAGGGATGTAGGCTTGCCTCCCAGCCCCCAGAAGCCACCAACTCTGCTGACATTTGGACCTGGGACTTCGAGCCTCCGGAACTGCGAGAAAATGCATTTTTGTTGTTTAAGCCCCCCAGCTGGTGGAACTCCGTTATGACGGCCCTAGTAAACTAATAGGAGAGGTGGTCTGAAAGCTTCATACCTGGAACAGGGCATCATTTGGAAGAGGGAAGCCCAGTTTGCCTTTTCATGAACATGAGCATCTCACATTTAAAGACACAGTTCTGGGCTGTCTGAGGATACTTGTAAGCTCCCATCTCAGGCGCAAACTACTGGAAGTCACATTGTGAAGTATTTGTCTTTATGGTATTTCTTTTATGGTTTTCTTCCCTTCTCTTTTTGTTTCCTTGCTTGTCCCTCTTTTTTTCCTGGCAAATAGATGGCCAGGAGAATTTTATTTATGTTGAGCAGCCTGTGCTTTGGCCTGAGCCCCTGGTGCCCATATGCCAAGAGCTGCACCAGGTAGGGAGGTAAAGAGTGTGCTCACGAGCTCCCTGTCTTCTCACAGATGAGAGTGGAGATGTCTCTCTGGCCCTATTTACAGCTTGCCCTGCAAGCCCACGTGTCCTCGTAGGCCCTGGTGACAGGTGGAGGGGAAACACAGAGACAGAGAAGGCTGTTACGGACTGGAAGTGGGCGTCCCTGCAAAATTCATCCGTTGGAGCCCTAACCCCCATGTGATGGTTTTTAGCGATGGGGTCACCGAGAGGTAATTAGGTCATGAGGGTGGGGACTCTTATAAGAAGCGGAAGAGACCAGAGCCCTCTCTCTCCACGACACGAAGACACAGTGAGAAGTTGGCTGTCTGCAAGCCAGGAAGAGGCTTCTCACCAGACATGGAACCAGCTGGCACCTTGGTCTTGGACTTCCACCCTCCAGAACAGTGAGAATGAAATGTCTGTTGTTTAAGCCACTCAGCCTGTACGTTTTGTTACAGCAGCCCTAGCAGACTAATCCAAAAGCTTTACTTTTCTGCTCCAGAAGGGCGGGACCTCCCAGGATGGAGCAGAGACAGCTGTGAAGGCCAGGTTTTGAATCTGGCCACTCAAGATCGGCTCCCTGCCCCAGAGCAGGAACAAACCAACTGTGCCTAAAAGAGGGTGTTTTCCAGCCTTGTTGAATGCATTTAGAAACCTCAGTGCACGTGAATTCTCATTAGCCCAGAGAATTAAGCTAGCTTCACTCATTTGGAGAGAACCAGTTTGCTGCCTGCCCTACGCAAGCACTTTCTAAGCTCTTGTCACGCGCCAGGGAGTCCTGGGACCTCAAAGATGTATAACCACTGAGACGCAGCCAACGGGGTGCCATCCGTCTTGTATGTGAGCGTGCGTTACAGGAAAGAGGAACACAAAAGGTATTGGCCCAAGGCACAAGCGAGGGAGCTGTCACTTCTAGACGTGACAGCTCTTCTGCAGATGTTACCAGATGTTTCCTCATTGGTGGCTCATCCCCAGACCTTCAGTGAAGGTGGACACCATAGTGACTTAAAAAAAATTAACCCTCCACAGAATTCCACAAAGTGAATGAGTTTGCATCAATTGTGTTCTAGCTTAGAGCCTGAATATTTTATTTCTGCTGATGTATTTAGTTCTGTTCAGAATCTGTCTATTCAGTACCCACTCTTTGGGCTAGATTCCAGGGAGGAGAGCTGTGTGTGGGACAGGGTACCCACCCTCGGCTGTACAATCTTGGGAGGGAACAATGTCACGCATGGAACAAGTACACGCAGTGTGGGGCTGAACGTCCAGCATGAGTTACAGAGGATGGAGTGGGGAGGCCGGCTGCCCTGTCTCATCCAGCCAGGGCTGGGTGTCCCTCTGCATCTTGACAGGCGCGGAGCCTTTAGAAAGGCTTGGAGGCTTTCTGGTTGTGAGGCCGTCGTAAGTGAAGTTTGGAGGCAGCTGTGCATTTGGGTTCGCTGGGCTCTTTGGAACAGACATCTTATTATGGGGTGTAAGACTGGAGACATATACAGACAGAGATGATTTCTGCCTTTTGGAGACCGACAGCTGTCAGCTTTGTCATCTGGGTCCAGGCAATGAATACCTACAAGGTATCTGAGCCTAGAGGTGACATCACAAAACCAGGTCTAACGGAGGTCGATGGCGTGGCAAAGCACACAGAGCTGAAGGATGAGAGAGAGAAAAGAGAAATGAACGAAGCAGGACCCAGGACTCAGGGGCTGGCTGGACTCACAGCCTGAGCCTCTGCATTCTTAGTCAAATTCAACATGGATCAGCTTAGAACACAACGAGTTTGATGCCTGCAAATGCTTGTCCTTTTTCTATAAAGGTTGGTATTTTTAAAACCATTTCTTGCTTTTCTAAAGAACAAAGCCTGAATTCCATGCACAGCGATGACTGTTTCGGTCATACTCCCTTCATGGTTAACAGCATTAAATGACATGGTAAAAGAAACCGACACTTCCTTTTGCATTTATCGGTAATAAATTTTTCTTTGGCAAGTGGAGATGCAATTGAATACTATTTTCTTCAATGTCAGGGTGGAACAGACGCTCACACCAGGGAGAACCTCTGTTTGGCAGAGGGAGCCTCTCTTTTTATTCCCATATGGAAAGAGATGTAAACTGGGGGAGCGTTTGCTTCTTCCTAGGTTTCTGTGGTCCACGGTTCACAGTCTTCTCAAGAGAGTTTCAAATCCTCTTTCCAGTGAGCTGCAAAAGAACTTAAACCATTTATGTGTTCTGGTCCTGAAATCAGAGTTACTCAGTGAACTCCCAAAGAGTCCTAAACCACGAGAAGAAATCAGTCCAAGGTAAAGTGACACGTTTAAAAGTTGCCATAAATGCTGGCGACTGGATAGGATGATAAATCTGGGCCATTTCACAAGATCGGTTGGGTCAGTCATAAAAGACATGAACTTGAAGTATATTTCCTCTTGCCTTTCATGGCTATAAAGATCAATAAATTTTGTAAAATTTAAAGGTAAAGGGTGAGACCTTTTGGATTTTATGTGAACGGCGTGCCTGGTGACAGTAACCGTGTCGTGGCCCTTAGAGGCGGAGGTCACTTACGGTGGATGGTTTCTTGGCATTTTCTATATGCATTTGAGGGGTAATATTTACAAATCACCCAGCACATGGTTTTTGATAAGACGCATAACTCAGGGACTCAGAGTTGTTTTATAGGAAAAAGATGAACGCGCATCATGTAGTTATGATCTGGGCACGTCTCTCCTCCCTCGGGAATGACAGGGCTGGAAACCTGCCTCCCGACAGGGAGTAATAAAGCGTGCCCGTGAAAGCTGAGTCCTGGACCCCAGCTCAGCGCTCCGAAATTCAGGGCTCTCCCAGGACTCCGGCGGCTTGAAGATGCCGGGACAGACGGGGCCGGGCTGGGGCAGGGAAGAGGCCCCTGCCTGAAAAAAGGGTGGTGGATCGTGTTCCAGTGGGTGCGCTCTGTCCCCAACCTCTGCGCCAGCCTGAAGCCTTGCTCTCTGATGCTTGGTTTAAGACCACGGCGAGCAATGGAGATTTGCCCTTCACTGCCAAATTCTGCTTCATATGGAGGACCGTGTGTCCTGTTCGTGCAGGAAGTTCACTCTCTTGCTGAACGGGAGGGAGGGGCAGTGATCGGACCCAAACACTCCGGGTTTGCTACCCACCTGGTTCTCAGGAGCCGGCGTGCAGGGGCTGGGTGAGCCTGCAGACTTCTGCGGCCTCATGACAAGGAGAGGGGCCTGCGGACTTCTGCGGCCTCACTCACCAGAGGCCCGTCCAGCACTTGCTGCGTGCCAGGCTGGGGGCCAGGGGCTGGGGGGTACTGCAGGGAACAAGCCCGCCCCCCCTGGGGGAGCTCACTTCCTTGAGAAGTCAGCTATCCAATTAATTATGCAACTTTAAGTGGTATTTAATCCCAACGATGAAAGTGGATCTTGGGAGCTTTGAGAGTCGACAACGGGGAGGCCCACCTGGTTAGACGGGGTTGGGGGTGACAGTCAGCGAGGACCTTTTGGAGGGAATGACGCTTGATGTCTGGAGGCAGCTGCGGGAGACAGAGGAGGAGAAGGAATTTCAGGCAGGGTTAATGGTGCCCTGATGGGCCAGGGGAAGGAAGGGGTTCGGCACGTGGGGGAAGCTGAGGCAGGTGGGGATGGGCATGGTGTGGCAGCTGAGGGCGCTGTGGTATGAGGCTGCCAAGGAAAGCAGAGGCCAGGCCCAGGAACGCCAGGCAGCCAGCAAAGTATTTCAGCAGGACGGTGATGTCAATAGACTTGTGTTGCTCTGGCTTCTGGCTGGGGAAGAGACTGGGGTGGGGGGATGCAGAGTGGGGTGGCAGTAGTGAGACCAGTTGGGGCTACTGCGGTAGACCAGACGGGGGCGGTCACAGGGGCCCGGACTCAGAAGTCAGCCTTGCAGATGGGGAGGAGGGGACTAGTTCAAGGTGACAGATGTGGTTAGATCTTGATTGGGGTATCTCTATTCATTGCCTCCTAGTATCTTCCTTGCCCTCTGACCATCCCTTGTAATTTGTTCAGCTTCTGATTGTAACAAGGGAAATGGTCACACATCCCCAAGGGTTCGTGCCCTTTCACCTTCTCACATAGACCTGCGTGATGACCCACCCACAGCACATACTTGTGAGACCTGAGGTTGCCAATGAAGGTTTATTCCCTCTTGGGTTCCTGTATTAGTCAGGATAGACTAAGTGCTGCAGCAGTAACCAATTTCCCCATAATCTCAGTAGCTTAACAGAACCAAGGCTGGTTGACTGTGAATGCTGTCTGTCCAACAAGTGGAGGTTGTTGGGCAGACAGGTTGACTGTGTGGAGGGCTTTGCTCCACACCGTCACTCAGGGACCAAGGCTGGTAAGAGTGCCTCTGTCTTCAGGCTGAAAAACCTGGAACATGTGGCCTCCTTAGCCTCTGCAGCAAAGGAGAGAGACTGGAGGCTCGCTTATGAGCTTCTCCCCCACGTGTCGCTGCCACTCATATTTCATTGGCCTGAACTAGTCATCATGGCCCTGTCTTACAGCAAGGAAGCCAGGAAATGCAGGAAAGCCAATTGAAATAGTTGATGATCAAACGAGACATTTCGGGGAGTATTTCTGTTTCTGTCACAAGCCCAGATTCAAGGCAGAGGAGACCCAACCAGTGGGAATCGAGAGAGCTGGTGAAAAGACTCACAGCTCTACACATCACTGGAAAGGTTGTTCTATTACGGGGCATTAGTTTCCCACAGCCTGGAGAAAAATGCCCAGAACTCAAGTAAAGACCCCAAAGCTATTTCTCCTCTTGTATTTCTCCTCCTCCTCTTCCCCACCCCCCTCCCCTCCTCCTCCTCATCCCCTTTCCTCTTCTTTTTCTCCTTCTCCTTCCCCTTCTGCTCCTTCTCTTTTTCCGTCTCCTCCTTCTCCTTCTCCTTTTTCTCCTTCTCCTTCTCCTTCTTGTCCTCCCCTCCCCCTCCCCTCCCCTCCCTCCTCCTCCACCTCCCTCCTCCTCCTTCTTCTTCTTCTTCTTCTTCTTCTTCTTCTTTTTTTTTTTAAATCAACTCACAGTACTTAGTAATAGTTTAATCTGCTTAAGGCAGTATGTGATTTTTCCCCACGCCAAAGCCATGTCTGATGGGGCCACAGCAGGTCTCTGCAGCCCAGGGTCTCCCCTGGACCACTACCCACCCTTTCCCAAGCATGGCACAGCCTGGTATAGCCCTGCCCTTTGCCCTTCGCCATTGTGATCATCAGCTTTCAGATGGCCTCTGGTGATTCTTGACTCTGTTTTATTCCCTCTTAGGACTGACCTGTGTAACTCATCTTGTGGAACAGACAGAGTGTGACTCCCGAGGCTAGGTCATACAAGACGTAGTCCCTTCCGCCACATTCTCTCGTGGGTGACTTGCTCTGGGGAAGCTGACCTCAGTCTTGTGACACTTGGGCACTCGGGCAGCCCCCCATGGGGACATCCACATGGGGAGAACTGAGGCCTTTGGCCCACAGCCAGCACTAACTTGCCAGTCACATGCAGGAACCATGTTGAAAGTGGACCCGCCGCCCTAGTCAAGCCTTCACATGACTGCAGCCCCTGCTGACGTCCACCTGCAATCTTAAGAGAGACCCTGAGCCAGAAACATGCAGATGAGCCACTCCTGCATTCCTGACTCACCAAAGCCATGTGAGATAGTAAATGTTTATTGTGTGGAAACCTCAAGTTTTGCAGTAATTGATTATGCAGCAATAGATAGCTAATAGACCGAGAATTCTTTAGACTTCTCTTTATCCCCCTGTGCCCTTCTGCCACAGGGCACTCCCAGATTCACCAGCAGGGTGAACTGCTCCAGCCATTGTGTTCCCATAGTTCAAGGCTTTTACCTTGAGTTCACCTTTATTTCTCAACTGTATTAAAGTTGGTTTTTTCCTTGTCATCCCTTTTCACTTGAGGATGAGCTCCTTGAGGCCAACGGTCTGGTCTGGCTCACTCTTGGAACCCTCAGCATCTGTGGCATGTAACAGCATACACACGTGACAGTAATAGCACATACATATGTAGCTTTTACTTCAAGCGACATGGTTTCAAGAGCTTTACATATGTCAACACGTTTCATCCTCACATAACCCTATGATAGAAGCACTGTTGTTAGCCTCAGCTTTATAACTGAGGAAACCGAGGCACAGAGAGGTTAAGTAACATGCCCAGGGTTGCACAGTGTGTAAGTAGCAGAATCAGGATTGTGAATCCCAGTGGTCGGGCTCCAAACCCCAGTTCTTTTTTTTTTTTTTTTTTTTTTTTTTTATTTTTGGCTGTGTTGGGTCTTCGTTTCTGTGCCAGGGCTTTCTCTAGTTGTGGCGAGTGGGGGCCACTCTTCATCACGGTGCACGGACCTCTCACTATCGCGGCCTCTCCTGTTGTGGAGCACAGGCTACAGACGCGCAGGCTCAGTAATTGTGGCTCACGGGCCCAGTTGCTCCGCGGCACGTGGGATCTTCCCAGACCAGGGCTCGAACCCGTTTCCCCTGCATTGGCAGGCGGATTCTCAACCACTGCACCACCAGGGAAGCCCCAAAACCCTGTTCTCATCTTGCTCTTCCATCCAGTTTGGACAGTGTTTCTTGGGAAGGGAATAAAAACATGTCAGGCAGGCCAAGGGCTTAAGGGAATAGGGCAAAAAAGATTTATTAGAGGGAGACTAGTAAGTACAGTAAGTCAGGGAATGACAGGAAAAGACAAATGGGCAAGTTTAGACTGTCCGGGAAATAAAAAGTATTCTCCTGCCTGGAAGAATAGTTTTTCCAAATTCTAGATTAGAAGCTTGATTTCAGTTTGGGATTAAATCTATGGAACTGCAGACAAGGGGTGAATCTTGTGGATTGTTAAGTCAGGGAAGTCTGAAATAAAATAAAACTAGCTCAGAGGAAGTCTTTAGTATTTCTGTTTGTTTTTATATCTATCTGGGATGAAAGCCTAGGTCATCCTAGCTCACTGCTTCCTTTAGGGCCCTTTCCAACTCCGTGTATCTGAGTTAAGTGTGGAGAACAGACCAGCAGACGTGGTACATCTCTGTGCTTCTTGCTAAGTGATGCTGCAGGCCGCCACTTTCTGGTGCATGCCTGGAACCGAAGGCAGGAAGGCAGCACCAAGCGGGCAGCAGGCGGGAGTTGAGGGCTGCAGCGTCAGCAGAGGAATTCCCAAGGAGAACAGAAAACACCCATCAGAAAAGCAACCACGCGCAAAATAAGGTCCAAGACAGCCATGTGTGCATAGGCTGAATTCTTCCTGGGTTTGGTCCAGGCTATTAAAACAGAGCATGTGTTTGAAGTATTTAGGAAGAAGCCTAATTGTCATTACAGCCTATGAAGTGTGCTCTTGGGTAGAAGATCATCCTCATGGCAGGATGCGCTGTGGGGAAGCTTGTACAAGGGGAGGAATTTCTTTGTCTGCAGACTTCACCTGCTCCGGTGATGTCTGATGCACAGGAATATCCACAGAGGCCGTACCTGCCGCGAATCTGTCGTCTATGCATTGAACCACTCACACTAGGGTCTCCATTTTTAAGCCATTAGTAGCAGCAAGGTTGGCCTGGACCACATCGATGGTGGAGTAGGGGAGAGTGACAGGCTGACAACGGTGGGCAGAGGGAAGAAGAGGGCCTGTTTCCGGGCTGAGAGGGGAGCGGCATGCTAAAAAGGTACCCTGAGCTGGGGCTGCCTGCCTGCGTCTGCTGCGGCTCTGGCAGTCAACCCAAGCTTTGAACTGCCTCCAGGGACTGGTGTCCTCGTCTTTCATGTCATGACCCTCTTCAGCACTGTGTCATTAACAGCATTATCTCAGACTTTAACAGAGGGTGGTTTACACTACGAGAGTACAAGATACGTAGATAGAAAATGATACATAGATAGAAAGATACGTAGATAGAAAATGATAGGTGCACAGAGCACTTTATCGACCTCACTGTTTTTTTGCCCTTAGAACAGCACGTCCTGCCTTGGGCCACAGGCAATGTATGCTGGCCTTGAGGAGCTGGGAAAGAAGAGCTGCCCCAGGCCTTTCTCGTGCCTTCCTTAAGGATGCTGTTCATGACTCATCCACCACAGGGGGACCGATGGGGATTCCACCACGGGTCAGCGCTAGTCAGAGCTGCTTCTTCCAAAGAACGCTTTCTTTGTGTCCAACGGACAGTCTGAATTGTAGAGCTGCCTGGGCTACCTCCTTTGTTTGTTTATTTGTTTGCTTTGGTTTTGGGTTTTTTTGGCCACACTGCACGGCTTGTGGGATCTCAGTTCCCCGACCAGGGATTGAAGCCAGGCCCTTGGCCGTGAGAGCGCGGAGTTTTAACCACTGGACCACCAGGGAATTCCCCTCCTTTGTGATGGCTGGGGGGACACCAGAGCCAGAGTGCGGCCTGGTCCTCCAAGCATTCATGGTGTGCGGGGTGTCATCTAAGTGGCTAGAGAGCAGGAACGGGATGAGGAATTTGGAGGGTCTGGCCTGAGCCAGCACCCAGAGGCTCCGAGACAGGAGGTGATGGGGGGAGAAGAGGCTGCAAGGAGACAGCGGTAGAAAGGAGGTGTGTGTAGAGGGAAGGAGCGTGTGAGCCGGTTGAAAGGCCAGCACTCCAGGAACGTGAGGCACGAGAGCCCTGCCTTGGACCTGGTGACCTTGGGAAGGACAAATTCTCTTATCCCTGACACACGCTGTCTGAACCCCTAGGATGCGTATACACAGAGGGTTTCGGAAGGCAGAGTTTGCAGGCGTGGCCACACTGTGTGGACGGGTCTCCTAGCAAGATGGGCTGCTGTCCCCCCTTTAGTTTTATGGAGGGAAGGGTGGGGATCTGAAGTCTAGGACAGGGCTGGGCTTGTCATAGGGCCTGGGGAAGAGCTTGTGGCCTCTCAAAGTCTTTATTCCATGTCCTTGGCTTCTTATGAAACAGGCCTAATACCACCAGACTAAGGAGGTAAGGGGGTGGACGTAAGAAAGTAAGGAATCAGTCTGAAATTTGTAAATGTGGATCAGTGCCGCAAAATGGAAATTCTTGTGTCAATATTTTTTTGAGCCAGCACTTGAGGGACCTGATTTCCTTAGTAGAGTAATAACCAACATTTCCTTCATTAATGACGTAATGTAAATATTTCCTTCATGTGAAAGTCAATGAATTTACAATAAAATAAAGACATTTAAATACCAACTTGTATTTTAGTAACTGACATTAGAAGCAAAAAGACCAAAGGTCATGGCGGGACCCCTGTGTTTGTTGTAGACTAGCTAAATCATCACCTGGGTGTTTCTGCTGTTGCTTGCAAACTGCTCCATGCACAAAGACACTATTTTAAAAATTCTCTCCATGGCTTTAAAATTCACAATTTTATCAACTTATTCTTATCAGTTACTGTAATACAATTTTTTGTCTAACCTCTACTTGTAGCATAAGTTTTGGAAACAAGATTGTTCTTAAATTTTACTCCCAAACTTGACAGTGTGACCTTGGGAAGTCTTGCTTTCTTCTTGAAGTTTTTGATGTTCTGTGTGCAAAGTGGGTATAATTGAGTCTTTCTCAGATCTGTCTTGAGGAATTAAAGAAATAACACATGCAGAAGCACTCAGATCAATTTGCTTCCACTTTATCTGATTACCTAGGTCAAAAGTTTACCTGGCTCATGGAAAAAAGAGACCCAGCTTTTCCAAGTGGGACAGATTACCTAGCTGTGCTTTGTATCTCGGATCTGTTCCTCATCATTTGTCTGTGTTCTGGGTGAGCACTGAAAGGGGTAGATAAATTAATGCAGGAGGGAAAAGAAAAAAGACTCACGCTTGGCAGGCACAAGGGCAGTGAGAGAATCCTGTGATTCTGGCCATACACTGGCTTAAAGACTACATTTCCCAGCTGCCTTTGCAGCTGGATGTGGCCAATGAGACGTAAGAGGAAGTGTTGTGTGGGGATTCTGGGTAGGTCCCTTAAGGGACGCTAGTTTAGCTGGGTGGTACAATTTCCCTTTTGCCTTTCCTCTTTCCCCTTTCCCCTTTCTGGAATGTGGACAGGATGACTGGAAACACAGGTGACTTTGGATGAGGAGGTCATGCATTGAGGATGGTAGAGCAGAAAGATGGAAGGAACTCACGTGCTTCTCCAGGTGAATCCAGGTATCCTGAGCCACCTGTGCCTCCATTTATTTTAGACACAAAATAAGCATTGGTATCACACCTATCTCCCAGGGGCTTCTCTAAGATGAGATAATGTGTATAAAATATTTAGGGTAACGGCAGGCCCACAGAAGTAGGTATCAGGTGTTATTAAGGTGGTGTTCCCCAGCTGGGAAGAGGTTCAGTTTGGCTGGTTAGTCCCTGATGACCTTGTGGAGCTACTGTACTAGTCCTGGACCACCCGCCTTCTGTCTTTGATGTGTGAGAATAAACCCTCCTCTCTTTGAGTTGCCATTATTTTGTGATCCTTCTTAACTATAGGCTGAATTTAATTCTTAATGAACGTATCTGCCAAACTCTTCTATCAAAGGTGACCACAGGAGCAAAGCAGACCTATTTACTACATTTGCCTTCCTCTCGAAGTCCCACCTAGTCCCAGAGTTTGTGTGTTCCTTCTCTGTCATTATAGGCAGAACCTACCTGGTTATCAGTGGCCAGAGTTGGAATGGCTGCTCACCCATATGGAGTCTTTGCGCAAATCAGAAAAAGGTACCCCTTTCCTAAGACACCTCTCTGTCACTTGCAATAAAAATGTCTTCATGCAAATTGACATTGCCTGTGATGGGAAGTAGCCTTGCACATGATGCTTCCTGTACCACCATTTGTAGGCCCCTTGAGCCAGTGGCTTCTGCCCACCATGGAGTCAATGTTCAGGCCAGTATGTGACCTTGAACTTCTTTTCCTAGGCCTTCCACCCGTACCTAACACAGGCCTTAGAACAGCCCAGCCAGGGGGCCGGGAGCAGAAAGGGGCCATGATTGTGTTGGATGGGGCAGAAGACAGGTTCTAGCAAGTCCCTGCTGATTAATGACTTTTTACATGAGCAGCTAATTTCTGTCCCAATCACTTGGACCAGTAAATTGGCAGAAGCACTGCTGTTACTCACATTCTGGCCCATGTTTCAAGCTGCCTGGCAGGCTGAGGCTGTTGCTTGGCAGACTGTGTGTGCAGGGTTGGCTCCTGCAATCAGCCCCTACCTTGGAGCTCTCTGGGAGTCCTGAGCTCCCTGCGTTCCCCATGTTGTTTTGTTGTGAACAAGATAGATGGGGCTTACATAAATAAAATCCCTGCAATGGAAAGAGAAAACCCAGGACTTGGATTTTGTGCTTTTGAAACGATATTCAGTCCAGGTTTCCAGTGCTGGCTTTAGAATAATCCCCCTTTCCCTCTTTAGCAATTTCCCACACCTCTGCCTGCCCACCCACAGTGGATCGAAGGAAATGGGGGAAAATGGCCAAAGCCCCAGAAGGAAAGGTGCCAGAGCTGTGAGATAGCTGCTGTCGACTTTATAGGATGGCCGACGTGGGTCTGAAGAAATATGATCTGACACAGAAAGGACTCATGTGACTTCAGAAATCACCAAGTTTGTTGTGAGAAAGTCACTTGCCCTAAAAAAAATGTTGGGTTCCTTGTCTGGCATGGTTTAAGCGTTTTCATTTTATTTTCTGTTTTATTTTAAAAATACGTTTTTAGTAGTTTCAACTTGAAACTACTAAATATGACAGGACAACATAAGTTCTTTTGAAATTGCACAATGAATCTTGGTAGCAAGTTGTTCATTCTGAAGGATATATGTCTTAGGTTGGTACTACGTGGAACTGTCCCCTGGTGAATTTATTTAGATCCTTTATTCTTGTTTTTCCTGGTCCCATCTTATTGGTAGCTTATTTGAAAGCTGTGGTTTGTCAGTGTTAGGTTTTTTTAAAAGGCAGCAGCCAGTAGGCCAAAGGTAAATCTTCTTTATAACTTGATGCGTATAAGATATTATTATAAAGTAAGGGAATTAAAACATTATTTACAACACAACTGTATACAATAAAATAAATGCTGTTTTTTTTCAAAGCAGCTTCCTAGGGGATGTAGACTTATTCTAACCAAGCCTCCAAGGGGCCTGGTTCAGAACTGATCTGGAACTTTCCTCCCTAAATTCCCCCAGAACCCCAGGATGGCTCACAAGAACACCAACTGGCCGGGGTAGAGCTGCGTCTTATTTCTGGTGCCCTTTTGGCTCTCCACTTGACTTCAAATGACTTCAGACTCTTTCCAGAAAGCTAATCTGCCCTCAGAGGACAATTTGCCACAATTTAGAATTCTCATCAGAGAGGCCGCAGTTCTGAGGGACCTCCCAAAATGTAGTTTGAAAAGTGTTTTGGGTGAAGAAGCTTCATTAGGGTGAGCATGTGACCTCCCATGGAGAGGACGTTGATGGGAAATAGTCACTGATAATACAAATTCAGATGTCTTTTCAAAGAGCAGTTTTGAACAGTGCATCTGATCTGATTCTAACCATGGTCTGTCCTCCCATTCCAAGTGGGAAGAACAGAATTGACCCTCCCTGACCATAAGAATTAGACTGAAAAAGGGAGCTTTCATCCCCATCCATTTAATCCAAGTGGAAGTTGAGTCGTAGCTGAAAAAGGAATGTCAAACTTCTGTCAATACTAAAAGCCTTCTTATGAATCACATACTTTTAAATATTTTGATTAATAGAGGGAAAATGAATCACATAGTGAAAGAATTGTATTTTCATTAAAATGCACACAGGTAAAAATTAAAGGACAGGGGAGAGGAAATAGCCCAAGACTTTCTGAGTTGATCCAATCAAAACAATGGAGTAAAAAGATGCTCAACACTGCTAATTATTAGAGAAATGCAAATCAAAACTACAGTGAGGTACCACCTCACATCAGTCAGAATGGAGAAAAAGGAGCTCTCTGACACTGTTGGTGGGAATGTAAATTGATACAGCCACCATGGAGAATGGTATGGAGGTTCCTCAAAAAACTAAAAATAGAGCTACCACATGATCCTGCAATCCCACCCCTGGGCGTATATCCAGACAAAACTGTAATTGCAAAAGATACATGGACCCCAATGTTCATTGCAGCACTATTCACAATAGCCAAGACATGGAAACAACCTAAATGTCCATCAAGAGATGAATGAATAAAGAAGATGTGGTACATATATATGCAATGGAATACTACTCAGCCATAAAAAAGAATGAAATAATGCCATTTGCAGCAACATGGATGGACCTAGAGATTATCATACTAAGTGAAGTAAGTCAGAAAGAGAAAGACAAATACCATATGATATCACTTATATGTAGAATCTAAAATATGACACAAATGAATATACATATGAAACAGAAACTGACTCACAGAGCTAGAGAACAGACTTGTGGTTGCCAAGGTGGGGAGGAGGGAAGAGTTAGGAGTTTGGAATTAGCAGATGCAAACTATTATATATAGAATGGATAAACAGAAAGATCCTACTCTATAGCACAGGGAACTATCCTGGGATAAACCATAATGGAAAAGAATATGAAAAAGAATGTATATATATATGTATAACTGAATCATTTTGCTGTACAGTAGAAATTAACACAACACTGTAAATTGACTATACTTCAATGAAATAAAAAACCAGAAAAAACCCCAAAAAACGATGGAGTAGTTTGAGGCCCTTCTGGCAATCAGCGTGTGCTGTGGTGTCTCAGCTGAGGTCCATGGACTTAGGGGTCTCTATTTGCAAGAACAAGCAAAGACAAGAAATTGGGGATCAGTCAAATGCTCGGGCCTACGAGAGACCCGGAGCAAGAGGGATGGGTGCCTTAGCCGCATCCATCTGTCCATCCATCTGATGGTCATGACGCTTTCAGGAGCCCTCTCTCTGTTCTGTTGGCTGGGGGCTACAGTGAGTAGCCCAGTTTCACCTGCTTTCAGTGCCCCTCTTAGATCCGTGGGTAGGACTCAGAGAAATGCCTCCTGACGGAATGAGTCCAGGTGATGCAAACATTAAGAAAGGCAACAAAACCTCTTCACCCTTCACCTCTGGAGTCCTGGGGTGCAGCCTGCACAATTGCTCATGTCCTGGGCTCAGAAGAGCCCATGCTTGGTTCAATGCTCTGCTCTCGCTGTCTTGAATTCCTGAGTCCAGGCATATCTCATTTGAAACCAATTGAAGGTCTGGGGCAACCCTACGTTGAGCAAGTCTATTGGCTCAATTTTTCCAACAGCCTTTGCTCACTTTGTGTCTCTGTGTCATACTTCGGTCATTCCCACAATATTTCAAACTTTTTCATTAGTATAATATTTGTGATGGTGATCTGTGATCAGTGATCTTTGATGTTACTATTGCAAAAAGATTATGATTTGCTGAAGTCACAGATGACGGTTAGCATTTTTTAGCAAAAAAGTATTTTTTATTGTTATGTATATATATTTTTAACATAATGCCATTGCACACTTAATAAACTACAGTAAAGTGTAAACATAACTTTTATATGCATTAGGAAACCAAAAAAATTTGTGTGACTCGCTTTATTGCAATATTCAACTTATTGCGGTGGTCTGGAAGTGAGCCCACAATATCTCCAAGGTGTGTCTGTGCTTTTTGAAGAAGGGGCCCCGGTTTTCATTTGCACTGCAAATTATGTAACTGATACTGATCATCAGTCACCTCCCAAATAACAATTTGGTGGTGCCTGCTTGGTCTGAAAGAGATCACGTGACTTCAGAAAATATGGAATTTGTTATGAGCAAGTCACTTGCCCTCAAAAAAAAAAAAAAAAACAAGAGGGCTTCTAGTCTGTCACAGTTAAAAATTCAGTTAAAGGGTTATTTACAGTATGTTTCATCCACGTGAGAACTCTTGGTAGATAAACTTGAGAAGGCGTGTTACAGATACCAGCAAGTGTGGGGAGGCCGTGCAGGTCACCCTCAGACAACGGAAATGGGAGGAGGACGATCTTTTTGTCAACCCCTCATTTCTACCAGGAGCTAATGACACGACTACAGACAGGCCAGCCGTCCCCAGATGGTCATTTACAAACCTGCTGTGAGTCTGAAAGTCAAGAAGCCGCCCTGGGGCTTCCCTGGTGGCGCAGTGGTTGAGAATCTGCCTGCCAATGCAGGGGACACGGGTTCGAGCCCTGGTCTGGGAGGATCCCACATGCCATGGAGCAACTAGGCCCGTGAGCCACAACTACTGAGCCTGCGCGTCTGGAGCCTGTGCTCCGCAACAAGAGAGGCCGCGATAGTGAGAGGCCCGCGCACCGCGATGAAGAGTGGCCCCCGCTTGCCACAACTAGAGAAAGCCCTCGCACAGAAACGAAGACCCAACACAGCCATAAATAAAAAAAAAAAAAAAAAAGAAGCCGCCCTCAAACCATGGACACACTGACGGTTGTCAGTGATCTGCTGAGCTGACTGCCGTCTCTCTGATCATTGAACTCAACTGCCTTGCAGCGCGCAAGGCTGTAGGTTTTCATTTCCCCCCTTTTCTTAAAATTAAAATATGCCACCACCTGGTGACAGGGGAGCCTTGCTCAGGTGGTCTTTTCCGAAGTCGAAGGCCAGCCTTTTCCCTCCATCCGCTGAGACAGCATCCAGGGGGTGTGGGCTTGGCTGACAGCCCCCCAGAGCTCCTCCTCCCTCACTTCAGCTTCCTCATGGGTCCCCAGGCACCCCAGGCCTGGTCTGCACCAGCACAGTGACCGCTGAACACCGTCCCAGGCTTTCCTGGGTATCTTTCTTTTTTTTAATTAAAAAAAAAAAATTATAGCAGCTTTGTTTGTTTGCTTATTTATTTATTTATTGGCCACGCGCATGTGGGATCTTAGTTCCCCGACCGGGGATGGAACCTGTGCCCCCTGCAGTGGAAGCATGGAGTCTTAACCACTAGACGGCCAGGGAAGTCCCCTACTCGGTATCTTTCTAACTCGCATCACCAGGCTCCCCAGTTCTGTCGTCTCTCTTTCTGCCTCTGCTGTGATCCCCCTGGTTCCCGTGGTCAGCATGGGACAGAGATTTGGAACTGGAGCCTTTAGACCAGTTCGAGACCAAGCTCTGCTGTTCAAAAGCTGTGTGATACTGGGCAAGTTACTTAACTTCTCTGTGTCTCTCTTTCCCAACTTATAACTGTGTCGACCTCACTGAGCTGGTTAATCCCTGTGAAGTGCTTTAGGGCAGTGCCTGGCCCGTGGCAGGTTTAGATGATGTCTGTCGTCTCTGGTTTTCCCATGTGGAAACCAGGCCCAAGTCAGGTACCCAGTAGGGCAGCACAATGCCCAGCCCAGCCACGGGCAGCCCACATTTCAACAGAGGGCGTCCTGAGATGGCCCAGGGTGGACCTGAATGCTCCTGCGGATGATGGCTTTTGTCCCTTGGGTGGTCTGCGGACGCCTTTGGTGTGGAGGTGGAGCTGAGGAAACAAAGCCTGGATCCTTATCAGCAGCTTGGAATAAGCAGAGATGTGAATAGAGTGAGGATCTGGGCTTCCTTCGTGTTTACAGAATGTGTAAGTAGAGAGAGAGCATTTGGGGTGTTTGAGGAAAGGGCTGATTGGATTGTCGAAAAGGTTTCTGAAACTTAGAATATTTTTGAAGAAATCAATTGTTATGCTCTTTAGTTTATATGCAACTCAGCTCAGAAATAATTATTAAATTATAATAACAACAATGATAATATGACTACTACTACTACTAAGAAAGCACATTCATTAGGTGTTGGCAAAGTGCCAGGCCCTGGACACACAATTTCTCATTTGACCCTCAAAAACCCTCCGTGGAAACCAATTAATATGTTGTAGAATTAGAAGTCCTAAAATAACTGTACATTTTATTTAATAGCAGCAGTAATATTATCAGTGTAAATACTTTTCTGAATAGTAAAATACACAGTTATAAATGGTACACAAACATAAATGTGTTAGGGAAACTCATCGGAGCTTGTTGGTATGATAGTGTGTGTTACAGTATCCTATATTGACATCCCCGACTGACACAGGAGGACATGGGATCCTGGGAGCTGCGTGTCATTTCCCAGATCACAGCCTCTGAAAGGAGGTGGCCCCACTCCAGGCTCCCAGCCTTTCGGAGACCTCCTGCCTCTCTCTCTGCTCACCGATTCTATGAGAAGATAAAGTGACTTAATAGCAGCTGTTCATCACCTCTCAAGTGCTTGAAAATAGTTCTCCTAAGCAAGGAATGCTTTTTCCCCAAACTATTGTGTTAAAAAAGAAACCTCCTCTGGTTTCCCCACGTCTTTGGATGGGGTCTGTGGTCACGCACACACATCATTTCACGCATGTTGAAAGGAAAAGCAGTTGTCAGTGTTGGTTGTTCTTGGAGATTAAAATCATAGAAAAAGAGGACTTTGCATTTAGACAGCAAGAGTTCCAGAAATGATTTAGCATTGTGTCACCTTACGGATGGCGACCAGTTCCCCGGGGCAGCTGGTGAGTCTCTCCACAGTCTTCTGCCCACGTTCCCCCAAGCTGCTGCATCCTTGCTGGGTTCGCATCAGTCCCAGGTCTGGCTGGTGCAAAGCCGGGAAGGGCACGTCGGTGGTGTGGAAGCCGTGTAGGCTGAGTTGGACGGAGTAGCGGCCTCACAGCCCTCTCTCAGGCTCCATCCAACCTGCTTCAGGTCAAACCTGCCTGAACTTTCTGAATCACCTGGAAAAGTGCTATCCAGGCCCGGACAGCTCACTTTACACCCAGCAAATGGGAGGAATCGGGAGAAGAGCTGTCTCCTTTGAGGCTCCTGCCCTCCAAACACACCCTTGTCTTCTACGTCCTTCAGAGCTCCAATGCTGCTTCTTCCAGGGAGCCTCTCCTGATTCCCCATCACCACCACAGGGCTGGATACCTCTCTGTGCCCCTATGGTCCCACTGCACTACTGATCCCTGTTCTCACCGTATCGGATTGAAATTTCTGGTCCTGTGGCCCTTCGTTTCTCCTGGTTGGGGAGAACAGTGTCTTAACTGCCTTAGCATTTCTAGCTTATAAGAGGGGCAGTTATTCATCATTGCTTTCTTACCCTGACTTAGTCTTCCTTAATAGATGGACTCTGTCCTGCTAGTTCCCTAGTCTGGAAGTCATGGGCAATGGAGTCAGTCTTGGCATTTTGACAAGAGACCGACCTTTGTGACTTCATGCCCTAGCCACGGTCCCCCTTCTGGATCTGTCCCAGTGGGCGTCATGACACATAAGTGTCATCCCAGAAAAAAGCTGTCGTACCCTTATTGAGTCTGTAACCAACGTGACTCAATTTCTCCTTCTTCCTCTCCTCCCTTCTTCCTATTCATTTCATTTTTTTCTTTTCTTACTATAACCTTAAAAAAACCCTCCTCATTATTTGTTATTAATTGCATTTATATCCTAGTTTTGTCCATGTTATTATTATTTTTTGCACGAAAAAGTTGTTTTTGTTGTTGTTTTTAAATGTAGTTGAACTCTTAACTTTTTTACAGTTTCTGAATTTTGAATCATAATTAGAAGCAACAGGATTGTAGAATTAATTTTTTTCTACAAGATACATATGTAAATCAGTTTCTTATACGCTAAGCAATCTGTACAAGTCCTCTTGGAATTCATTAGGTTGGATTTTGACCTTTTCTTTTGAGTCAGGTCATTATTTGAAAACCCTTTGCATTCAGCAACATCACAAATGTGCATGATACGTTGAAGATGGGTCTAGCACCCTTCGGCTAAAAGGAAGTGCACTGAGAGATCATAAGATATTTATCAAGTGTTACATCACTAGTTGAGTGGCGGTTAACCCCACCACTTTTCTCTGACTAGTATGATTTCCCACATAGGGAGTTTCTTCACTTGCGTTTGACTTCCTATGTGGGCTTGTACTGCATAGTCCTCCTCTCTGCATCAGACCCAGGGGATCCAAAGCTCCAAGTAGGGTGCTGGCTCGTGCTTTGTGTTTAAGAAACATTAGTTGAGTCTCCAACTGCAAAGGTATGGACCTTCCAGGTGCATTTTCATCTGCATCCCTGACAACATACTCTACCATTGAGTCAGCATCCATACATTTCCAGGGTCACTTGAAAAGCTGCACATGTGGTTTATAGGGTGTCAACTTAGAACGCAGTTGTGTGGAAAGTTCCACTGCAGTGTACTGGAGAGCACTTGACAGTTCACGATGAACTTTTATGTCAGCATCTCATTTTTGGTCCTGACTTTAGAAATGAGGAAGTTGAACCTCATATATGATAAGTGACTTGTCCAAGATGACCCTATTGCTATTCTAGCTTCTATAGTGCATCTGGCGCATGCTGTGTCCTCAATGAAGAGCGTCTGAGGTGACATGATTTTCCCAACTCCCATTCCAGTGCCCACATCACTATCCCATGACAGGCATGATCTGAGACGGTGGTCACTGGCTGGTTTCCTCCAAGGTCCTCTACATCAGAGGTCCGCGGACCTCTGAGGAACCGGGCTGCACAGTAGGAGGTGAGCGGCGGGCGAGTGAGCGAAGCTTCATCTGTATTTACAGCCACTCCCCATCACTTGCATTACCGCCTGAGCTCTACCTCCTGTCAGATCAGTGGTGGCGTTGGATTCTCATAGGAGCGCGAACCCTACTGTGAACTGCGCATGCGAGGGATCTAGGTTGCGCGCTCCTTATGAGAATCTAATGCCTGATGATCTGATGTGGAGTTGAGGTGCTGATGCTAGCGCTGGGGAGTGGCTGCAAATACAGATTATCATTAGCAGAGAGGTGTGACTGCGCAGAGACCATAATAAATCAATTGCTTGCAGACACGTATCAAAACCCTATCAGTGAGTGGCAAGTGAAACAAGCTCAGGGCTCCCACCAATTCTGCATTATGGTGAGTTGTATAATTATTTCATTATATATTACAATGTAATAATAATAGAAATAAAGTGCACAATAAATGTAATGCGAGTGAATCATCCAGGAAACCATCCCCCCCACCGTGGTCCGTGGGAAAAGTGTCTTCCATGAAACCGGTCCCTGGTGCCAAAAAGGTGGGAACTGCTGCTCTACATGGGCAGTCAGGAAGGCAGGGATCATTCATGCTAACCCCTGCCCTTGTGTCCCACTCTCCCTTGGTGAGAAAGCCTCATTTTCTCAACATTCACATTGGAAAGTGTATGATAATAATAATAACCACCAAACACTGAGGGCATACAATATGCCAGTTAATGTGCTATGCATTTAATTCTCACCCAAGCCTTCTTTTTTTTTCCCTTTCTTTTTTTTAATTATTAATTTTTATTGGAGTATAGCTGCTTTCCAATGTTGTGTTAGTTTCTGCTATACAGCAAAGTGAATCAGCTATACGTATACCTGTATCTCCTCTTTTTTGGAATTCCTTCCCATTTAGGTCATCACAGAGCACTGAGTAGAGTTCCCTGTGCTATACAATAGTTTCTCATTAGCTAGCTATTTTATACATAGTATCAATAGTGTATATATGTCAATCCCAATCTCCCAATTCATGCCACCCACCCCTTCCCCCCTTTCACCCAACCCTGCTTAATGTTAGTATTATTACCCTTATTTTATAGAGATGGAAATTGTGCTCAGAGAGGTGATAGAACTAGTTCAAGGCCAGACAAAGGAAAGGCTTGAGCCAGGTGGAGACACAGGTCTGTAACGGCCCCAACACTTTAACCCATCGGACTTGGAATTTCCAAACACGTTTTTGTTTACGATCTTCAGGCACGGAAGTCCTCATCTGACAGGAGGCCGTGTTCCTTTACATTGTGGGAAATGCAACTGACCATGAATCACCGTTGCGGAGAGGGGTGCTCTGATCCCTCCCTCCCGGCCATCCCTGCTCTCAGGCTGGGCCCCCACTTCTGATGGAGCCTTCAAATTCTCGGTGTCTGTGGGAAGGAAAGAGAGGGAGTTTGTTTTTCACTTTTGCTGCCATCATTAATTTTCTTTAGGAAAGCACTCTGTCTTGAGAGAGAATCGTAAACACTGGGAGAATGAGAGGACCTTGGAGTGAGCTTATGTGTGCTCCAGACTTCCGCCGGCTGACCCTCGGCTTCCTGACCCAGCAGACTGGCAGCCCCTGGCTTTGGGACAGACATGGCTGGAGGCCGTGTCCGAGTTGAATGGCTCAGGCCGGACAGTCCTCCTCTCCAGCCAGAGTGGCAACGAGCCCACTCCTGAGAAGGCGCCTTGGCTTGGAAAACAAACTGTGTGTTAGACGTTGGCGTCCACATCAGGGATCTGAGGCCAGAGACATGGCCAGGCGTCTTTAGGAGGCCTGGCTTTGCTGCTGGGCTGCTGCAGGCTCTCAGGAGAACCAGGCCCAGCGTAGGAAATGTCCTATCGCCCAAGAGAGAACCCAATGTCTAAGAACTGATATAATTGGGAGACCAATAAAAATTAGAATGTGAAGTAGGTGGCCTGGAGTAGCTGTGATGTTTACTTTTCTTTGAAAATACCCTCTTCCTGTCTCCCTACGGTTATGAATCTATTGCACACCCATCCAAGAAAATTTTGAAAAGCAAATAAAAATCTCCAGTAACCATTCTACCCGGAGATTTAACTTCTGTTTTTTAAAAATGTACCTACCAATCATTTTATTTTGTAATTCAGACGTCAGGTGTGCAAAACCAGATTGTGACCCGTGATCCGTGACACCCTCTCATCATAAAATGCTTTATTTTGTTTGTTTGTTTGTTTTCATAATGAGCATCTCTACCCAATGCGAACACTAGGTCTTTGACGATGACCAATGACACCTTTGGGCTCAATGGTTTTCCTACAACATACTCACCTAGCTACATTTTTTTTGTCTTACTTGAGCATGTGCTGTATACACTCCTCCATGTGCCTCTCAGGGGGTCTTCTGTGGTGGAATTCCATCACTTAGGTTGCTTTCCTCTGCATTGTCCTTTGGATCTCAAAATGGACCACCCATTTATCTCTCTCTGCACAAGGGCACTTGGGAGTTAGGAGTGTCCCTGCTTTCGCTCCCTCGTTTATCTCTGGGGCTTCAGCAAAACCACCGCCAAGCCCAGCCAGGTGTCAGCTCAGCTCTCCCTCGAGGGTCCTCCATAAAGGAGAGGCTCCAGTGTCCTTTGTGGCCTCGTAAACTGCTGTGGTCCGGTGCGTATCCTGTCATCTGAACCCCTACCACCTGAGCTATGAAAGTCACATGTTTAAAAATTATTTGATATAAATCGGAAAAGGTGTTATTCACCGTCATGTACTTGAAAACCCTTCTCAGTCTTCTCCAAATTCACTTTTGTTTCTATCTTGCCTTTGTCATTGGTTTCATCCGTTGGTTATTCTTTATAGCCCTTCTCTATATCCCCAAATTTCTCTTGTTCAGACCAGGATTTGGGTCTGACTTTCCACACCCTGGTGTCACGAGGGGGACAACTCAGGCTCTTTTGAGAGCATATAGAGCTGGTTCACAGGTACAGGAGGAGAACTTTCCCTTTCTTTCCCACTCCCTGTCCTCTTGTTGCCTCTGTTATTGATTTTCCCAGCTCTTCACTCTATGTCCCTATGCCTCTCCTTCCGTCCGGAGTCTGCAGTAGAGAAGTGTCCAATCGTGGTGGGTCACATGCCTTATCTAGTGAAAGTCTTGTCTTATGGATGCCAAAGCCACTCACAAGCATATAAACAATTTTTGATGTTCCTTTGAGATTGATAGATAGTAGGTGATAGTATATGTTTCACAGCATTGCTACAAATAAATGATTTAAAAAACAAAATAAGGGAACTCCCTGGCGGTCCAGTGGTTAAGACTCGGTGCTTTCGATCTCTGGTCGGGGAACTAAGATCTCACAAGCTGTGTGGCATGGCCAAAACAACCCCAAACAAAGACAAAAGCAAAAAAAAAAAAAAAAAAACCCAAAAATCCCAACCAACAAACACCCCAAACCAAACCCTTTTCTACTGTGATTAGCATTTCTACCAAACTCAATCTGGGCTTTTGAGTTTCCAGGCACTCTATCGGTGCATAGGGCTCAGTTTTTCTTCTCTTTGATTGTGTGCTTTCCTTGTCCCCATCTTTCTTTCATGTGCTGTTCTCATCCGAAACCAGTCCAGAGCTCCCTATGCAGTTACGTCAATGTCAGGCCAGGCCGGGCCTGGGCACAGAGAGAGGGGCTGATGTGGGAGACCCCGAGGGCAGTGTTGGTGGATCTGTGAGCTTGCTGAACGGTCCAGGCCCTCTGACACATCCCGAGAAGACAGACCTGAGTTCTGGCCCCGCCCTGCCACTTAGCCCTCTAAACTTGGGAAAGCCAACCACCCTGACAAAGCCATCGTTCCACACAGATCCAGTAGAGAGAATAATAGTCCCCACATCCTCACATGGTTGTGATGGATTAAACATATGTCACGTGTCACCAAGGCAACTGACAAAAGTAAGTGTTCACTAAATGCTGAGTGTTCTTCTTCTTCTTTTGAACAATGATAACAAGTCTACAGGGAAGGGCTGGCCCCCACCTGGGGCTGACAGGCGCTGTGTAGGTCGCACAGGCCACCCACCCCCTCTGGATGCTGGGCTCCTGGTCCCCTGCTTCCTGGCCTGTTTTCTCCTTGCCTGGATCTTTGCACATGAACTCTGCCACTGCTTGTGCCTTTCCTTCAAAGTTGGTCCCTGGCTGCCTACCTGTGGCTGGTACCGTCCAGCCACCTCATGATACCTCTGTGGAGCTTGGTCTCTGGTGACCTGTTCCGCTCTTTGCTCCAAAGGCTCTCACGTGCGTATTCTTGCCTTTGCACTTACCACGGGTTCAGATGGCAAGTGCCTTGGAAACGGGAATAGGGTGTCCTCATCCCATCCCTGGCCCCTGGCAGGCAGCTGGCCTCAGGGCATCTTCCAATGCTTTTCGGCCAAATGCATGAAGCGCTGAGTGAAGGCAAGGAGAGGAGGTAGATGGATCGCTCCACTTCCTTTGTTGAATCCAGCTTTAGTAGAAAGTTCCTTTCCAGCTGCAAATCCAGAGCAATTCATGTCAAGCACTTAATTTTAACATCTTCGTTTCTCTTGAATGATCCCTCAGGCCAAGCCAAAATATATCCACCTTTTAATAGTTTCATTAATTTCCTTTCTAGTCATTTCAATTGGATTCAGTACAATTCATTCGAACAAATATTTACACAAGGATCATTAGGTGTTGGGCATTGTTATGTGCGCATGGCTGAAAAGGGGATGGTCAAGGTTCCTGCCGGGACAGAATTTACATTCTACAAGGGAGCAAGGTGCTGAGTTGCTAACCCAAAAATACACAGGGTAAGTTAATTTTGATAAGAGCTACCAAAACAAACACCAACACCACAAAGGAAGCTGAGTGGAATAACGGGCTGTGACTGATGGTGATCTGTGTACGTGGGGGTGAGGCCTGAATGGTGAGGGGCAGCTGCCTTGTGGAGATCCAGGGAGGAGCACTCTAGCAGAGCAATGGATGTGCAAAGGTCCTGGGGTAGCAGAGAGTCAATGTATTTCAAGGACAGAAAGGAGGATGGAGTGCCAGAGCACTGAGGGAAGGAGGCCAGGGTGAAGAGGTACACAGGCATCTCGATTGCAAACAGTGCTGTGTTTTCTCAGGGGCCCGGTACAGAGGACCCTCTTTGGACTCAGTATGTGGGTGCCGATGGCTGCCATGAATCCTAGAGCCACAGAAAAGGGCATTACCGGGAGGAATCTAAGTAAAAACCCAAATAACAAAAAGATGTTATGTTCAAAATCTGTGAAAATGGATAGCAAATTGGAAAAATGTTTAAATGAGCACTTTAGGAAATCATGTTTCCTTCATTTGCCTTCTGTCACGATCTCTGAAAAGGTGAAAAACGGTGATTAAAGGTCTGGGATGGAGAGTTGAAGAATTCAGATATCAGTTACCAGGCTTCCCTGGTGGCACAGTGGTTAAGAACCTGCCTGCCAATGCAGGGGACACGGGTTCGAGCCCTAGTCCAGGAAGATCCCACATGCCGTGGAGTAACTAAGCCCGTGCACCACAACTACTGAGCCTGTGCTCTAGAGCCGGAGAGCCACAACTACTGAGCCCATGTGCTACAACTACTGAAGCCCGCGCACCTAGAGCCCGTGCTCCACGACGAGAAGCCACTGCAATGAGAAGCCCACGCACTGCAACGAAGAGTAGCCCCTGCTCGTCACAACTAGAGAAAGCCCACGCACAGCAACAGACCCAATGCAACCAAAAATAAATAAATTAATTAATTTTAAAAAATCATAAAAAAAAGATATCAGTTACCTTATTACATAAAGAAGATGTGGTATATATACACAATGGAATATTACTCAGCCATAAAAAAGTATGAAATAATGCCATTTGCAGCAACGTGGATGGACCTAGAGATGATCATACTACATGAAGTCAGACAGAGAAAGACAAACATCCTATGATATCGCTTATATGTGGAACCTAAAATATGATACAAATAAACTTATTTACAAAACAAAAATAGACTCACAGACATAGAGAACAAATTTATGGTTACCAAAGGGGAAAGGGGAGGGATAAATTAGGAACTTGGGAGTGACAGATACACATTACTATATATAAAATAGATAACCAATGAGGACCTACTATATAGCACAGGGAACTATACTCAATATTTTGTAATAACCTATGTGGGACAAGAATCTGAAAAAGAATATATATATATATGTCACTTTGCTGCACACCTGAAACAAATACAGTGTTGTAAATCAACTATACTCCAATTTAAAAAAAGGTATCAGTGATCTTTTTTTAATAATAAATTTATTTATTTTATTTTATTATTTATTTTTGGCCGCATTGGGTGTTCGTTGCTGTGTGCGGGCTTTCTCTAGTTGCAGAGAGCGGGGGTACTCTTTGTTGCGGTGTGCAGGCTTCTCATTGCGGTGGCTTCTCTTTTTACGGAGCACAGGCTCTAGGCTCGTGGGCTTCAGTAGTTGTGGCTCACCGGCTCTAGAGCACAGGCTCGGCAGTTGTGGCTCATGGGCTTAGTTGCTCCGCAGCATGTGGGATCTTCCCGAACCAGGGCTCGAACCTGTGTCCCCTGCATTGGCAGGCGGATTCTTAACCACTGCGCCACCAGGGAAGCCCAGTATCAGTGATCTTATTTCAAATAAAAAGGAGGCAAAATTGGCATAAACCTTGGGCCAGATTTCTCTTGTACCAAGTCCAGAATCAGCATGTACAACTGAAGCCAATGTACCTCATCTCAGACTTGCTGGACATTCATTTAAGGCTCCAGACCCAGTGTGTGCAAACAGAGCAACATTTCTAGTTGAAAAAGCTCTCAAGGACCATGGATTAGATACCCTCTCGAACAACAATAGCAACAACCATAGAGGGTTGTATTTACTGAAGAAGTCAAACAGTTCGAGAAGAGCTGTGGGGAACAGAGTCAGTGCACAGAAAACAAGCTGTAAACTCAAAACGTCTTTTGGAAAAGGAGCCGGCACGGGCCAGCTTTAGAGGCACCGCAGCGTGCTTGTTATAAATTCTTCTCTTCTGGCGCTCTGTACTTTTTCTGATCCACATCAGCAATGATCCAGCATCCAAAGCAAACTCAGCTTAAACCAAGAAACCAAAAACAAATGGTGATTAAAGACGGTAGTTACCCTAAATTCAACTCCATTTGAAAGAAGAGAGAACCAAAGGAAATGGCTGTTATTGCTTGCAGGAACAGGATTTTTTAAATTGTAGTTCATTTACTATGTTGTGTTTAATTTCTGCTGTACAGCAAAGGGATTCAGCTTATACATATATACATTCTTTTTCCTATTCTTTCCATTATGGCTTATCACAAGATTACTGAATATCGCTCCTGTGCTATACATTAGGACCTTGTTGTTTATTCTATATATATAGTGAGTATCTGTTAAATCCCAAACTCCAATTTATCCCCTCCCCTTCCCCTCTGATAACCACAAGTAGTTTTCTATGTCTGTGGGTTTATTTCTGTTTTGTATATAAGTTCATTTGTATCATGTTTTTATGGGGTTTTTTTGGGTTTTTTTTAAGATTCCACATTAAGCCGACCCCCCTCAAAATGGCAACAATGACACTTAGAATGGAGTAGCTTAATCATAATCAAGTCATTCCACCTTGTGGAATAAGAAAGAAACGCACATAAGAAAAATGAATAAATGCAGCATAAGGTATTTTCCGCCCCCTTATAGGAGAACATTTTTTTTTTTTTAAGAGACTGCTGAACCACAAGAACAGCTACAATTACGACACGCTTCTCAGAAGGCATTTGGGGAAAAATCATGTAGTGTGGTGACAGAGCAAGTCTTTCAACATAAAAAAGCCCAGAACTGAGCAAAAGCATATTTTATTTCAGAATCACTGCATACCTTCGAGTAATAGGTGTTGCATGTTGAATCCTGCTGAAATAAACGGTCAAAAGGAGAAGAGCACACAGTTATCTCCACAAACTGATAAACAGGGTCCATTCTTGATGTTTTTGAGTACAAAATATAAACAAAAGTGACTTAGAAAAACAACAGACAGCGGTGCAAGTTTCAAATTTCAGTCAAGAGATAGTGCATCTCACCTCAAACAAGAGGCAAGATACTGTGGCTTCTTCCAGAAAAGGAGCTGAAGAAAAATGAGCATTATTCCACACTTACTTGTGGTTCTGACCTAACAGCAAAACCAGGTCACAGAAGACCCACCTAAAAATTCAGAGACCCTGCCCTGAGCACCCCAGTGAACGGGCACTGAAGGGAAACTTCCACGAGATTGCACCGGGAGGAGGAAATATTACAAAGAAATAAAAAGGAAAGTCTTGAAACCAAATGTGAAATTAGTCACGAACAAGAGAACTTCTTACCACAGAAGAAGAAAAGAGATTAGTGGCTCACCAGTGCATTCCTGGATGGAATGATTTCAAACTCGTTATGAGAATTCAGAATTTGGAGATTTCACAGGCTATGCTGAAACTGATTCCACCTATGGTATTTTAGATATAAGAAAATCAGTCTGTTGGCAATATTTTTTTCCTCTTCAACTTCAACGTTTGCTGGCTTTTAGTTTTTTTAAGAAATGTACATTTGGGTTCTTAGTTCCGGTCAAAATGGAGTAGCTCCATTCTTTCTAGGTCCTTCCTCTTACAACTAAAAAAAAAACTCTGGACATAACACAGCAAACATAGGAAGGCTCTGAAAGGGGGAAAGAAGAAGATGAACCGTCTAGGGACATCAAGACTTGCATAATAACATGGTGGGGAATTCTGTTGATTTTTTAATTTAATTCTTTTGCCTCCTAAATAGCACAAACTGTTGGCAAAGTTTGTAACTCAGAACCACAACTAGATTACAAACAAAAAAAAGCTGTAAGTAAAACCTGCTCTTCTAGCCAAAAGACTGGAAGAGGGCAAGCCTAGCAGAATAGAAAACCTTTTCATATTACCAGCTCTGTATCAGTCAAACACCGACAAAAAAACTGTCTCCCATTCCAGGATAAGAGGGGAGATCATCTTCTACACATTCCCACGTCCAGTAGGTGGAAGCAGGTGATGACACTCTGATTCCCCTGCTGGGGGATTGATCTTCTACCCAATCCCCCACTTGGATTAGAAGCAGGTAGTGAGACAGGCCTGGGACCTGGGACCTTTTGCTGCAGTGCTGCAAAGCTTGCACTGGACACACCCTCTCCTTGAGCTTCAAATACAAAAGAAACTATATGGGATTAAAATAACTGTGTGCATGCACAATGGGGGCAAAATTCTGGACCAAAAGATACAAAAGACAAAAACAACAAACACAAACAAAACCTCAGCTACCACTTCTGAAGAGCCAGGAGCCAAACCCGGTGTTGGGAGCTAAGCAGGGTACTGAGTATGCCCCCCTGCACTCAACACCACCTAAGGGGTGGGCCCAAAACACCTAAGCCACCCTCCAGCCCAACCTGTGGACACACCCCTTCCCTCACCCCATATAAGGAACACGCTTGCCCCACCTCAGCCTGTGAACAAGCAAGGGAACCTGTGTTTGTTCTCGTTCCCCCCACCCCACCCCCCCACCCCACCAGCCCCGTGCTGCATCAGGGGCCCCTTGCCTGGGGGCAAGTAAAGCCTTGCCTGAATTTTGTCTGGCCTCTAGTCAATTTCTATTGTTGGGATTTCTCCCCACCTCCCCCACTGGGAAAGCAAACCGGGAAGCAGATCTTTCACTCTCCCACCACAGAAGCAAGTGGTGCTCTGATTTTCCCACGACGTAGTGTCAGTGGAGACCAGTGGACCTGAGCCCCACCCTCACTGGAAGCAAAGAGACTGAGTGAGGCTGTGCGAGTGGGGAGTCAGGACTGCATTCCCCACTGCCTGGTGTCAGCGAGCAGCATCAGTGATGCAGAACTGGGCTCTGCAAAATGGCATGATTTGGTCCTTCATTTCCATCCCCTTGACTGGCAACACTCCACGGAGGGTAATATTAAATGATCCCCGGCCATGATGTGAGCCCTGGGCTTCATCTTCCTTTTCACCGTCGGCGGACTGACAGGCATGGTCCTAGCTAATTCATCATTAGACATTGTCCTTCGTGATACCGATTACGTAGTTGCACATTTTCACTATGTACTGTCAAGAGGGGCACGTTTCCACCCCCATGGCAGTGGAGCCCAGCAGAGCTCACAGCCCACTCAGTGAGTCAGGGCTCATAGGCGCCCGGCTGTAAAGCCATTTTTTGGCTTCTTTTAACTTACTTGTACTTTCCACATGTGACAGCATGAGCATGGGAGTCTTTGATCACACAAGAGTAAAGCGATGCAAAAAAGAATTTCAAATCTTGTAAATCTCCTCTTGGTTTGGCCCCCGGAGCCCAGTTTTTCTCGTCTGTAAAATGGCGGGGTGATGACAATCATTCCAGACTCACAGGCTGAGTGACAGTTGACGTAGGCCTCTGGCACAGGTGCAGAAACTTGTGCCACAATTTCACATTGACGCTGGTCGCCCCGGGTGACCTGTCCTGAGCCATGAAATGAAATGTGGGTCTAGGGACGTGTGTGGGGTGTCACACAGCCCACGAGGCTGACTGCGTGTGAAAGCTTTGTCTTGCCTTTGAGGGGAGGGTGTGGTTATGGCCCCTGTAAGGGGACGCATTAAGACCTGTTTCTTGGGTTGCCGGATTTAACAAGAGACAAACTGGACATCCAGTGAAATGTAACTACCAGATAAGCAATGAATAATTTTGGGTAATAAATAGTCCTGGGCAATATTGGGATATGCTTATACTAAGAAATCATTTGTTTGTTTATCTGGAATTCAAATTTAACTGGGCATTGTGTATTTCATCTGGCAACCCTCCCATTTCTCAAGGCCATGCATTTGCTCATCTCAGCCACTGCTCTCACCTTCTTTGCTGGTTGCAGCTGTGAGCATTTGAGCTTCGCTGATTCTCCAAGATAATCTGGACCGGGTCCCCTCTCCTGGGTCCATGAGTCTCACAGTGGCCCAAGGCCAAGGCCAGGCTAGAATCAGCCCCCACCTCTCTGGAGTCCTCTTTCCCTGACGCTTCTGTCCATCTTGTCGTGGGTCATCTTTTGGACTGTTATTGGCCTGAGGACCTGGGCAACTCACAGCCCGGCTTGCCAGGAGGTGAGGGAGGGACGGTCTGCTGGGCAGTGAAGAGCTGGGGTCTCCCAGTGTTCCTGCTTCACCAAGGTGGAGAGGCTTGCGGGGTACAGTTCAGAGCCACGAAAGTGGGGAGTCAGGGTCCACTGCGGCCACCTTTCTTCCGCACCTCCCTCTCCCATGCCTCCCTGCCCACGACCCAACATTCCCAGCCTTTAGAAATTCCACGTGAGTCCCTTGCTCAGGGCTAGGAATTCAGTCGGTGGCTCTGGGAGGTGGTGGGACCAGCGTTACCGCCTCTTTCCGGGTCTTTCCAGGAGGTTCTGCGGTTCCCCCCCCACCCCCCGCTCCTGTGTTCTGGCTGCTGCCCTTCTAGCACATTCCCACAGTCGGTTTCTTTGGTGGCCCGTTGTAGCAACATCCCTGAAACTCCCGAGGAGCCCCGCCTGGCCAGTGTGTTTCCTTTCCCCCAGCGAACGTGGGAACGGCAGGCGTCCGCTGGGACGCACAGAGCTCGCGATTTCCGCCGCTCTCTCGGCGCCGGCTTGCTGTTGGGAGCCCCTGAGCGCTGAGCCCTGTGGGACCCACGTGCCGGAAGTGTGGGCGGGGCAGAGCCCCCGGCAGACCCCGGGGCCCCAGCTCCTCCTTCGTTCTCAGCAGACAGATGTGTGAGCCGCCAGCCGGCTCACCAGAGCCAACTGGAAGATCTTCAGGAATTTGGTGAGCTGGTTGTTACCCACAGCCATTATTAAGCATTATTTAAATCTTCAATTAAATAAATTATACCCAAAGCAAAGGTAGTAGATGGTCATGAACTCGAAACTTACCACTTCTCATGATTTTACTCTAGTTTACGATTATCTGTCGCAAGGTTATTTACATCAGCTGTATCCATACAGTGAGGATGCTCTACGATATGATGGGATATGGCTGCCCGTCTCTTCCCAGTTGCGGTCCCCAGAGCTGGGTGGTCCCCGGCGCCGGGGGTGTCCTCCGGCTGCTGCCTGCCCAGCTCAGGCCCCACGCCCTCTGGGCTGCTGCTAACAGCGAGCGTCCTCCCTGGAGGAGAAGCAGCCGGGCTGTGAAACCACACGACGGCCCTGAGCGTGCCTCCCAGCTCTGCTTTTTGCTTTTTGTGTGTGTGTCTCAGCTTCCTCCTCTGTAAAGTCAGAACAATCACATATACCCACAGGTTTCTCAGGAGGGTTAAATGATGACCATGGTGATGAATAATGGGGTGTTTGTCTGTGTGAGTGTATAAAGCTCTGTCGCCACAGAACTTAGATTCTAGTAGTGGAAACTGATAAGAAATGAATAATCACAAAATAATATCAGATGGCAAGGAGGAAAAGCTACACCCAGGCAAGGGAGCAGACAGAGGCAGGGTGGTCAGGCCAGGCATCTCTGAGGGTCCCTCTGGTGTTGTGAGTCTCCTTGTACTGTGTCCAGAGCCCCAAGATGGGGGGGGGGCTTGTCCACTGGTCCCTTGACGCCTGCTGTGCTGTCACCGGAGCTCCTCCCTCCCCCACAGCCCCTCCTGTCCTCCCTCCCTCTCCAGCTGGTCCCATTCCTATTCCTCCCCCCCACCCCCCCTTCTCCGGAGCGTCTCCTGCAGCACTGCTCAGTGCAACTTCCTGGCAGGAAGTTAAATGTCCTGGCCAGGTCGCGAGGCCCAGGCCCTGAGCTCCTGGAGAGACAGTTCTCTTGAAAGCAGTGCCTCCAGCCGGGCCAGGCTCGCTAGGGAGCGTTTCCCAGGGAAGTACTCCCTGGGATGCAGAAGATTCCCTGGGCCCCCCAAGAGACACCATCATTTGCAATGATTCCTTCAAAGTTCAATAACAAAACTTAAAACAAATTTTTTTTATTGGAGTACAGTTGATTTACACTGTTGTGTCAGTTTCTGCTGTACAGCAAAGTGAATCAGTTATACATGTACATCTAGCCACTCTTGTTTTAGATGCTTTTCCCATATAGGCCATTACAGAGTATTGAGTAGAGTTCCCTGTGCTCTACAGTAGGTTCTTATTAGATCTATTTTATTTATAGTAGTGTGTATATGTCAATCCCAATCTCCCAATTTATCCCTCCCCCCGTTATCCCCTGGTAACCATAAATTTCAATAGCAAAACTTTTAAAGGAAGTATTGATGCATAATATTTCTTTTCATTTATTCATTGGTGCAGAGAGATCATGACGGTATAAAAAATATGTGATAAAATGGTACTGCCAGATAAAAGGATACATTGTGCAAGTTTAGGGGGAGGATTGCAGTAGGTTTTCATACACCACGTGAGCCATATGATGCTGATGCTATGGTTAGAATAGGTTTTATCAGAATGATTCTAAAGGGTGAAACTTTCGCTGTTAGGGGCCTAAGTTGTAGTGGCCATGATGAAAAAGGACATGTTCTGGTGTCCATGTCCAGTTTTCAGCACAGGGACAGATTCCCGTGCTGGATGGCTGTGATGGATTGTTCACTGCCCAAACTCAGACCCTGCCAAGGACCTCCCCAGGACGGTATAAATCACCTCACCTGTGGAGTGACCCTTGGCTGCCCATGTCTCCCCCTCAGCAGCTGTTCCCTGGACACCCTGCTGGCTCTAGTTGTCAGGTGTTTTCTTCAGAAACCTCCCACTCGCACCCCCTTCTCTCTGGTCCCCATCCCTACCCCTCTCCTCTCTCCTCTGGCCTCTCCCATGCCCCTCCCCCAGCATAACCATCGCCATCCCACCCCAGGCTCCTGCATCCTAAATCAAAATGCCAGCTCCTGCAGGTCCTCTGCTCACCCCAGAGTTGTCAACAGGTCTCTGCAATGCAGACATACCCCTGGCCTCAGCCTGAGGCAGTTTCTCGTGCCTCCTGGGATTTGATCCACACACGTGTCCCACACAGTGGGAATGGCCGGGCTGCCGCCAGGCGCCTGCTCCCAGCCAGCCTGGTGTGCTGGGCCTGGAATGCTGCCCCCCGACGTGGTACCATTCATACGGCGCACACTTCCTCGTGGTGGGCAGCTGTTTGCAGAAAGTTTTAGTGGAAAGATGCAAATGAAGACGAGAACATTAAACAAAGAGAAAGAATTAAAGCCTCCATAGCATGTGCCACAGGAACCAAGAGAGAGTCCAAAGCGGAGTGTTTTTGGAAAGTGATGCGGAAGGTGCAGGGAGAGGGAGGGCTCCACCCTGAAGCTTTTGCCCAGCGGGTGTAAGGCTAGGCTTGCGAGGCAATGAGGAGAGCTGTGGGCACTGGTTTATTGCCCAGCATGACAGGTGACAGATCGTCTCTAAACCAAATGCCTTTCGTGTCCAGAGCTAAACTTGTCGGGTGGCAGGTGCGGAGCCAGCAGGGAGCAGTGCTCGCCCTGCAGAGTGCCTGGGGTGGGCAAGGATGCAGGGATGTGGGGGAGCTGGACCCTGTAGTGAGGGTCCGGCTCCCCAGGGCCACCTGCCTCCAGACAGGAAGGCTTCGCGGCTGAGAGCTCCCTGGAGCAGGACCCCTCCATCAAGTCATATTCCAAACGGGCTGGGTCTGAGGGAGCAGCATACTGGGGACACTGTCCCACTTCTGGGGGCGCAGCTGTCTCCCTCCCCCCCCCATCCCATTCAAGGCAGTCCCACCACGCTGGCCTGAGTGGGTCGGGTGTCCTGGTTTGCCCAGACATGCCGAGGCCTGGCAGCCAGGGCAGCCTTTTGGAGCGAGACTGGGGGACCCCAGTGGGCACCCCAGTGGGCACCTCTTACTTGCTGGCCTTTTGGTCGGTGAGGGGCCACCCAGCCGGCTGATGGAGATCCAGCGGTGCAGCTCCCACCTAACCAGTGTGGTCAACTTTGCCTGAACAGGAATGTGGGGATTTGAAACTTTTGAAATAATACAAAGTTTCTCTAGTTGAAAAACAAAAATTACGTTTTAAAGACGTGGGAGCGTGGGTGTGAGTGGATTGTTTTCTGTTTCGGTGGCGGGCAGGCAGGCAGAGATCCCGCTGGCCTCCACTTTCTGGTGTGAACCACGCTGTTCATGCGCTTTGTGACCTTTGTGCTTTTGCTAATTATTGTGTCATTTTAACCCTGGCTGCGTTTTAATCTTTAAAACAAATGGCGTATTCTGAAGCAAGATCATCTAATTATTCAAGGGATGATCTTGGTGCTAGTGTTAAATAAAAATACACCCACAGTCAGTAATTTTGAGATGAAAGTTCGATGAGATAAAATGCCCTAAAGTATGCTAACACATATATACGGAATCTAAGGGAAAAAAAAAAAAAAAAAAAGGCCATGAAGAACCTAGTGGCAAGACGGGAATAAAGACACAGACCTACTAGAGAATGGACTTGAGGATATGGGGAGGGGGTGGGGTGAGATGTGACAGGGTGAGAGAGTGGCATGGACATATATACACTACCAAATGTAAAATAGATAGCTAGTGGGAAGCAGCCGCATAGCACAGGGAGATCAGCTCGGTGCTTTGTGACCACCTAGAGGGGTGGGATGGGGAGGGTGGGAGGGAGGGAGATGCAAGAGGGAAGAGAAATGGGAACATATTGTATATGTATAACTGATTCACTTTGTTATAAAGCAGAAGCTAACACACTATTGTAAGGCAATTATACTTCAATAAAGATGTTTAAAAAAAAAAAAAAAGCCCTAAAGAAGACCCCTAAACATCAGGAAATACCGGGCTGCTACCTTTAGAACAAGCATCCTAAGAAATTTTTGAGATGATGCTGAAAATCAAAGTAACATTAAAGATCCATAGATAGCCCCAGCACTTTACCTTGTAGTCAATGTGAAGGAAAATCGCTCCAGCATGGCACGAGGGCTTCTGCAGCCCACTCCTCATCTAGGATGTCTCACCCTGCATCCTTAGGGTCAAAGCTCCCAGAGCTCCCAGGGCGGATCATTTCCTGACAGCTGCAGCTGGATGAACACCCCACGGGGCAGCAGCCTCTCCTTGTCAGTTTCTTCAAGAGAGGGGTCAGTGGATCCGTTCCCAGACCCCATTTCCATGCCTCCAGCCTCAGCTTCACCCACCGGATGCGCACAGAGAAGGAACGGGAGGCTGCGCCAGTACCCCGCTGACCGTGGGCCCACGTGGGGCACGGGATTTGAAGAAGGTGAAGGGACTCTGACCTTTTACCTGTACACCTTGGTAGCTGCTGGAGATCTACAGTTTTTGCAATTTTAAAAAACAGCTAATTTAAAAAAAAATAAAGGAAGAAGGCCTGAGTTCTGCTGCGGAACTTGGGCTTTCCTAGAAAGCAAGGAGGAGGTCAGGGGGAATCTCAATACAAGGTGGTCAAGCATCTGCCCACTGCCAGCTGCTGGTCCTGCTCTGCAGCACAGTCACCTGAGCAGAGGGCAGCAGAGCCGCCCTCAGTCAGCTCCATATGCCTGAGTGACAGCCATCCGCCAGGGGCCGTGGGGATGCGTTCAACATCTTAATCTGCTTGGGCTGCGCTAACCAAAAAGCATTGACTGGGTGCTTTAAACAATGGAGGGCATTAATTTCTCACAGTTCTGGAGGCTGGGAAGCTCCAGATCAGGTGGTGGCAAGGTTTGGTGTCTGGTGAGGGCTCTTTTCCTGGTTTGCACACAGCCACCTTCTTGTATTCTCCCACGGCAGAGAGAGAGGGGGACCTCTTGGTCTCTTCCTGTTTTTATAAGGGCACTAATCCCATCATGGGGGCTCCACCCTCATGACCTCATCTAAACCTAATTCCGTCCAAAGGCCCCACCTCCAAATACCACATTGGGGATTAAGGCTTTAACATATGAACTTTGTGGGGACACAGGTGTTCAGTCCACATAATAGAGAGGGGCTCAGGATGTTCAAACGGGAGTAAATGTTCCTTAGGAGGATTCCTCTACAAGAGGCTGCTCTCTCTGGGCTGGAGGCCCACCCCACCTCGCTTCCCATAAGACTCTGGGACAGGGCAGCAGTGCCTCCCGCCCCCCCCCCCCCACCAGTTCCACAGCATGGCCCTCACCTGTGCTGTCCCTGGCTTGGCCACCTGCAGAAACTCAGAGAAAAGGGGCAGCCAGGTCTGCAGGAGAAAGGAGGAGAGAAGGGTGGAGATGAAACCCCTCCTTTGTTCTAAGAAGAGGCTACTGGGAGGAGCCTGGGCAGATCCTTTGGTACAGGAATTGCCTGGGAAGTATCAGGATGGCTCCGGCCATCAGACCACTGTCAGAGAAATGACCATTAGCTGGCAACGTGGGAGCCTTGTGTCCCTGTGGCCAGGGAAGTCTGGGAGAGAGAAAGATGAATATTGAAGTTATTGCAGAGTGATGGGTCAGTCTTCTGTTGGGAGAGACGTAGTCCCCTGCTGTGCATAACCCAGGGAGGGGCCAGCAGACTCGGGAGCCTGCCCCATCATTGTGAGAGGCTCAGGGGTACCATCTCATGGAAAAGGGAGCTAGGGGCCATGTCCTGAGGCTACAAAATGCACGACAAGCACTCACTTAGATGGGGAGAGCGGTAAGGAGTTAACTCAACTCTAGCATGACTGCCCCCATCCTCCCCTGTGGAGCCTCCACATTGTCCATATACCACCATGTGCTCAGCTGCAGCTCTGCAGGGCACTGCCCTCTAGAGATGGTGCCACCTCAGTGACTGGGAAGGATTCAGTCTACAAGCTGGGGGACTGAGAGCACATGTTAACAGCACTTCCTGACTCTGCCCAGTCCTTCCCAGGACCATGCTGCCTGCAGCCCATCATAAATCCAGTCACGGCCCATTCTCTTTGAAAATGATTTTGCATATGGAATTGAGCAGCTCAGGGCAATGCAAAGTTACGCTGCCTCAATGCAGAGTAGCCAGCCCTGCTCTATTCTGAGATGAGCATTTCCATTGCTCAAACATTTCAGACCAGAATGAGATCCTGATAAATTTGCCATCTGTATATGTGGTCCACCCATTTCCACTCATTGCGTCAGCAGACATTGTTGAGAGCTGCAATGTAAAAAGATTATTTGTTGTCTTTGTTTTGTTTTTTTTTTGCAAAAGATATTACAGAAGAGAGCTCACTCTGAACCTGAAAAGAGTATTTCTGTGTTAGCATGGTTTTACAGGTTTTAGCTTCTGTCTGGGGGAAGTTTGCAAGCATTGCCTCCTTTCTCCGCATTCATTTGTAAAGCAACCTCCTACATGGTGCGATTAAAATAAAAACTTACTCAAATGCTTAGTCAATGCTGATCAGCCCTTCTTTCATATGTACCCTATGAATGAGTTCTGAAGTAACAGGCCTAGAAAATGAAACTCCTCAAAAAGAATATGAAAATGATTTGAAAAGGTGCCAGAAAATACTTTGAGTGTGTGTGTGGGGCGGGGGGAGGGATATCAGCTCATGGGACTCTTCCAAGACCTCCAGATTGTGACGGCAAATGAACAACCTTGAGAGTTGATGTGGGGATAAATGACCCAGGTTTAAAGTGGGAGGCCCATCCATCTTGGACACCATGGGGGCGTCTCCTTTTAGTCAACAGTCCACTTCTAAATGCATGGACTCATGGCTGCCTGTTGGTTACGTGGGTGTCATCAATGCTCTGGCTTTGGGTCCTGCTCTGCTACTTCTTAGCTGTGTGGTCTGGGGCAAGTTGTTTAACCAGCCTGAGTTTCCTTGCCTGTAACATGTAGATAATAATAACACTTACCCCACCGGGTACCCCTTCCCCATCCCTCAGAGCTCACAAATTAGATTAATCACAGTCCTTGGTTATAACAGTTTCCACCTCTGATCTGTGTGTGGCTTTGTCATTTATTTAGCTCTGTAATGAGTTATTTACAATAGTGTGATGGGCACCCATGTTTCCATCACCCAAAACGAAAGCTATGACCAGGACGGTAACCTACATCTCACTTTATGGTCCCCAATATCTCATTAACCCCTTCTCTCCATTCCTGAGGTCACTATCATCTTGAGTCCTGTGTTCCTAATACCCCTGTTTCCCTTTATTTAGTTTTATGCTTCTGTATTTATTTCTAGAAGGTATGGATATTCTTATCTTAATTGTTTTTAACTTTGTAAAGATGGTATGCTACATGTAACTTTGGGGGACTTACTTTTTTCACTTAATGTTGTACTGTTAATATCCATCCATAGTGTTGTGTGTCACTGTAGTTCACTTGTTCTTACTGGTGCATCACAGGGTATACTGTAATGTACTCATCCACTCTCCCACTGAGGGGCACTTGGGAAGTAGGGGCCCAGACTTGTGCTAGTTAAAACAGTGCTGTTATAATCATACTTGTGCACATCTGCTGTTTTACAAGTATAAGAGTTTCTCTTGGCTATGAATCTTGGAAGGGAATCATGACAGAGAACATATGAAAGTTCAACTTCAGGCGATCATGCCAAACCATTTTCTAAAGAGTTTGCACCAATCTACAAGGCCACAAGATTCATCTTCTCTAACACTCCATCATATTAGACTTGTTAAACTTTTTGCTAATTGAATGGGTATAAAATGTTATTTCATTGTGATCTTGATTTACGTTTTTCTTTGTGAAGCTCTTTATAAATTAATTGGGCATATATGTTTCCTCTTCTGCAAAATATCTCTTGGTTTCTTTCCCCCATTATTATCATGGGTTGTTTGTGCTTTTTTTTTTTAATTGATTGGTAACAGTTCTACATATCAATATCTTGTTCCAGTTTCCACTCTGACTTTTCACTGTTTAAAATTATCTCGGTGAACAAAAGTTCTTGAGTTTGATATAGCTAAATTTATCATTTTATGATCAATTTTAAGTGCTTGTTTAAGAAAATCTTTAGCTCTCAGGAGGTATAAAAGATTGTCACCTGTATTATCTACTATGAATTTTAAAACTTATTTTTGACATTTAATTTTTTACCTTATCTGGGGTTATTTTCCAGTTATAGTTTGAGGGAGATAGCCAAGTTCCTTTTTTCTCACACGGTTAACTATTTTTTCCAACTCCATTTAATGATGAGTCTCTCCTCTCCTCACTGACCTTCTTTACCCCTCTCTCAGATACCAAAATTCTTTATATGCACAAGAGTCTTTTTCTTTTATCTCATTTGTATTCCATGGTCAAATTTTCTATCCATGAACCAATACTACAATGTTTTAATTATTCCAGCTTCATAAAAGTCCAGATGTCTGGTAAGGTAAGCTCTCTCTCACTTCTTTTATAGAAATGTCTGCCTATTTTTGGTCGTTTACTCCTTCAAATAAGTTTAGAATCATCTTTTCAGGTTCAATTAAAAAACCTATTGGGAACTTGATAGGAATTCACTGAATGTATAGATTACATTATAATATTAAATCATATTATCTGTGAACATGATTTATCTCTCCATTTATTAATATCTCTTTTAAAAGATTTTTTTTTTGATGTGGACCATCTTTAAAGTCTTTATTGAATTTGTTACAATATTGCTTCTGTTTTATGTTTTGGATTTTTGGCCGTGAGGCATGTGGCATGTGGCATGTGGCATCTTAGCTCCTGCACCAGGGTTCGAACCCACACCCCCTGCATTGGAAGGTGAAGTCTTAACCACTGGACCACCAGGGAAGTCCCTATTAATACCTCTTAATAAAATTAGATACTTTTCCTTTTAGATGTCTTCCACATCTATTGCTAGATTCATTCTCAGGGAATTAATATTTTCTGAAACTATTATAAACGGTTTCTCTGTAACTGAACAGGACCCTATGGGGCCTTTATGGGACAGACCTCTCATCTCCTCTGTCTGCTTCTTGTTTGTAGAAAAACTTTAGCCTCCTAGGCCGAGTTCCAAAGAATAAATTTAATCAGAGAAGTGAGAAAATGCAGAAACAAAGGAAAACAGTCAAACAAGACAAAATAATAAGAGTTTAGCCATTAAACAAAGTCAGGGGCCTTTAGTTACTTCTCCAGGGCTAGAGATAATATTCTGGGCCAAATCCTTCAGCTGTTTTGCAGATACTGAAACCCCCACCGGGGAAAAAGTTAATTATATGCAGCCAACAGCATATAGACCCCAGATTTGTTGGTACATCAACCCATCTCCCTCACCCTGTCTTTAAAAACATTTCCCTGAAAGCCATCAGGGAGTTTGGGTCTTTTGAGCCCTAGCTACCTGGACTCCTTGCTTGGTGCCCTGCAGTAAATGCTGCACTTTCCTTCACCACAACCCGGTGTCAGTAGATTGGCTTTACTGTGCGTGGATGAGCTGACCCAAGTTTGGTTCTGTAACATCTCTTTAATTGTACTTCCTAGTTCTTTGATGTGTATACATTTTATATCTTCACTAAATTTTATTATATCTAACAATTTATAGATTTTTGGAATTTTCTATGTAAACAATCAAATCTTATGCAAATGATAACAGTTTTACTTCCTTCATAAAATGATTTTAAGGGTGAATTGGGGTTATGCAAACAAAGCAAATCTCAGTGGTTGGCAGCTAGTAAGCACTCAAGAAATGCTTGTATAATATTTACTGACATTATTGTCATTAGTAATTGATGGAAGAATTTTAGAAATTGTCTTAACCAATTCCTTCATGTTAAAGGAAGAAACAGAATCCCAGAACAGCTTAATGATTCAGCAGGGATCCCACAGCTGCTCCATGGCAGGACCAGCCCAGAAAACCTAAGCCCTTGGGCTACACAGTCAGGGGTCCTATCTCTTAACCCCCAACCACATACCAACGTGTACTTCCGTCCAGCACAAACACCTGCTAAGAGGAGCGTTCGGTGAGTGGAGCTTCCCTGCACCTCCATGATGAACATTTATTAAACCAGCAGCATGAATTAAGCTCCTTCTGTGTGCTGGGCTTCCCATATCACGCACACTTCTGGCAGAGGAAAAATTTAACACTGTAACTCAGATGTGCAGAAAAGGGTAATTTATTTCATTTAAAAAATTCTCCATAGAAATCTCATTTCCTGCTGACGGCGGTTGGGATGGAGGAGAAACTTAAACTTGCCTGCTGAAAGCAACTTGGAGTCTTTGGGTTTAATTCACTTTTGGGTAAATACATAGCTAAATCAAATTCATATTTCCTTCCAAAAAGGTGTCTCTTCCCCTGCTTCTGTCCCAGGGTGGCAGCTGAAGAGGGAGAAGCTGATGGATTCTTGTCGTATGTGGTGGGGCCACTGCACTCATCTAGCCTTTGGTCCATAGAGGGTGTTGGTTGGGCTGGGGCTGACCTGGTCCTGTCTTTAAACATCATCACTGGGCACCACTGGGTCTGGCTGGCCCTTCTGTCCTTTGGGACCACCACAGCTCTGATCTCCTTGGCCTTTCAGATCCTCTCAATATCAGCCTTGTCTGTCACCTGTTCCCAGGCTTTGTGATGATGACCTCATGGCAGGTCAGCTCCCAGCTACACCTGTTTCTCCTCTGTGGGCACATAGGAGCACTGGGCCTTTCCAGGCCACGTGGAAGCAGAGGGAAAGGCAGGGGTGTTTACCTGGATACCCCCCAGCCTTTCTGGTGTGGATGAGGAACAGCACACAGGATCTTCTCAGACCCTAGCTCAGCCCCTACTTCTCTCAGAGCCCTTCCCATCTCGCCCTCTCGTTCTCACCAGGCTGGGGGTTTCTCCTCCCACCTCTGCCAGGAGGGGTTGTAAGCAGCTCTTTGCAGGAAACTGCCCTCAGCAGGAAGCCCCTTTCCTTGTCACTTTAGCAAAGCTATATTGTAACTAACTTTTAACCAGGCACCCCATGCTCTACCCATCTCCGGCCGAGCACACCTTTCAAATCTTTTAATCACACAATGCCTTGCCCAACTCGTTGGTTCTTTCCATAGATCAAAGAAGTAGGAATGAAGAATAAGTAATTAACAGATGACTGGATCTCTTCCCTAGCTTCCCCTTCAGTAATCTCGCGAACAAATGGTGTGACCAAACTGTGTGAACAAGATAACGTCTGGAGGAACATCACAGGGAGTCCACGGGCGTGCGTGCAGGAGGGGCTGGCGACGACTCTGACCTCCTATCTCAATGCTTAACTGAGATTACTTCTGGTCCTTCCTTTAAAACTTTCACAGCCAAGCAGAATCTTCGGAGGTGGTCCTTTGGGGACACGGAGTCCACCAGCTCCCCAGATTGCCGGCATTCTGATCAAAGACAGTGTTCCCCTCTACCAACGTTTATGAACTTGACTCTGTAAGTGGCAAGCAGCTGGACCCGATTCATTCGGGAACAGGATGGGGACGCACCCCTCTTCTCTCTGCATCTCTCCCTCAGCCACTCTCCTCGCTGCCAGAGGGCGTCTCCCCTGCTTCCCGAGGCTTCAGGAAGCTTCCGAACGGAAGTCCTCACCTGCTCCTCATTGAGGCTTACAGCAAACCCCACGGTCAAGCTGGCCAGGTCTTTCTTGCTCTTGATCGATTCAGGGAGCTTTTGGAATCTAAAATAACGTGTGTCCTCTCTTGCCAAAGCCTGACTTTAAAGATGCTTCCCTGTGACCTCTGAAAATGTCACTTTTGACATGCAGATATCTTCCTAGCAGTCTCCTGATGACCCACAGCCGGCTTTGGGGTCGTGAGTCAGACGCAGTTGTGCAGAACAAGTCACGCTCCCGCTCTCCACTTGTGTGTGGAGGTGACTGTCTTTGTGGACGAGGCACCCTGTTCTCCTCCTTTAGCCCGTCTCTGAACTAAAGAAGGCCAGATCTGACTGTTCTCAGCAGGCTGTCTCTACTTCGTCACCGCCCAGGATGCTGTAACTAAACATGTCCTTCAAGAATGGCCTCGGACTCACCCAGCAAATCCTTGTTCATTCACCCACTGGGTCTCCATGCAGCCTTTATTGAGGACTCACTATGGGTGTGGCCGTGAGAACCCAGAGACTATGACAGAAGAAAGCCTTCAGGTTGCTTGAAGGGGCACAGAAAGTGCAGACAAGACTAGTAGCAACTGTGCTTAAGTGGCAGTTCCCACATAACCGGGAAGAACAGGTCCCAGGAATCAAGGAAAAGCAAGACTGGGGGGTCTAGTTTCTTGGCTCCTACACAGAAGAAGGCTGAGCAGTATTTACCCTTGCTAAGGGCCATGGGCTTTACGCCCAGTACAAGTCTGAGATTTTGCCTCTGGGGACCACTGTTCCACCGGGGCTGGGGCCAGAGTGTGTTTCCAACGCTGGCCGCCTGGCTGCCGACCAGGAAGGCAGGTTGCTGTCCTATTCCACCCCCTGATGTGCTTTAGGGAGGGCAGGTGCCTCGGATGAAACCACTCAAGCCATCGGATGTGGCAGGCCTGCTTTCCAATGCCAACAGAAGTTAAGGAAATTACACAGGGCCCCAAAGGAGCTCTTTGAGAGCTGGGTTATTGTGAAATGCGAAGTGGGGTTGCCTCTGGGAGAAGGCTAAAAGAAACTCGTTTCAATTTTCTTTGGCCTTTGGAAGCATCAGCCTCGGCAGTGTTCACTGCTGCCAAGATGAGCTTTCCGTTGAGAGTCGGGTTCCCCAAATTGTGTTGAAAGGTGACATGGTTTTCCTCACACCAGCAGGGCCTTAGCATGACACCAAGTGTGTGTGTGTGTGTGTGAGTGTGTGTGTATGTGTGTATGAGTGTGTGTATGTGTGTATAAGTGTGTGTATGAGTGTCTGTGTGAGTGTATAAGTATGTATGAGTGTGTGTGTATGAGTATGTGTATGTATATGAATGTGAGTGTGTGTGAGTGTGTATGAGTGTGTGTGAGTGTGTGTATGAGTGTGTGTATATGAGTGTGTGAGTATATGAATGTGTGTATGAGTGTGTGTGAGTGTGTGTATGAGTATGTGTGTATAACATGTGCACATGGAATTCTTTTTGCACATCTCTTAAACACTCTCCCCAACACAGAAGAGTGTGGTTTTTTTTTTTTCTTTTTTGCTGCTGTTGCCTCTGCTGCTTTTAGCCTAATTTTTCTTAGGTTTTAAAAGGTGTGTTAGAGATATCTCAAAACCCTTTCCTCCAAATTCTGAGATGTTCCTCAGTAGGCAACGGAAGGGTGGTGTGGATGTGGGCAATGGTGAAGATGCACAGAAGTATTTATTAAGGGTGTCAATGCTGAATATTGGAAAAGCTGCGCATTCTGAAATATGTCTTACCACTTCTATGTCCAAACATGCGTGCTGTATTTTAAACATTTTATGTTATTAAAAATACAATTAAACATTAAACTAATATTAATATTAGTATTAAAAATATTTGCTGGGTTGTATCAATAGAACTGACAGTGTCTTACTACCTCATCTTCACCATTAATTTTTTTTAGTAAAACTTAGAGTCTTAATATGGCCAAGGAAAGAACGTCCTAATGAGATGATTATCTTCTTCTGATGTTTCTGCTTTATAGAACTTGATCCTCTTTCCTGGAGTTTGGTGAGAATAAGGGAGCATGTGTCTGTCCGGTAACAAAGGTCCCTGTGTTTGACAGCCACAGGGCAAGGACGGGAATGGTGTCAGTCGGAAAGTGAGATTTGTTCATTTATTCGTACGAATCCCAAGAAGCCAGGCGGTTTTGGTCACCATATATGAATCAGAGAGAAAAGGTCCATCTCATCTTCCAGCTAAAAATAAATAAATACATAAGTAAAAGAATGCATTCAAGTCCTTTGAACAAATAAGAACAGCTAATGTTTTTGACTGCTCATGGCATGCCTGTCTCCATTCTAAGGGCTATGCACAAAGTCACTTGTGTCTTCTCACAATTGCCCTCTGTGGTCCACGGTTGTATTCTTTTCACCCCCATTCTACAGATAAAGCCACGAGTGGAAGACCAGCCTGCCCAGAGCTGCACAGCTAATAAGCAGCTAAGTTGGGACTCTCCCCCAGCAGTGTGGTCCAGGCCTGACTCCCTTCTGGTGACCACCTTCACAGAGGATGTGAGGGGCAGGTGCATTTGATGTCATATTTTGTCCTGGGCCCGTGTCCATCCATTTCCCCGCAGTCTGCCAAGATTAGAGCTGGAGAAAAATTCTCTAGTTCTCTCTTTAGAATTCTAAGAGTGGGCGTGGGGGGTGGTTCGGGGGGCTTCTAAGTGGGCACTCGCCTGCAGTTCCCTGTGGTCCACTCTGCCCCCCTGGGTGACAGCATGGGGCTGCTGTACCAGCAGCACTTGGGCAGACCACACGTGGGTCCAGGGGTCCAGGGGTAGCGGTGGGATGCTTTATCTTTTATGCTCTGGGGCTCTTGATAGGATTCTTTATTTTACTGCTTTTCAAATCCTTTGCATTAGGTTGTACAGGAAGGAAGAAAGAAAGCCTTGTAGTTTTTTTTTTTTAATTTATTTATGGCTGTGTTGGGTCTTCGTTTCTGTGCGAGGGCTTTCTCTAGTTGTGGCAAGCGGGGGCCACTCTTCATCGCGGTGCACGGGCCTCTCACTATCGCGTCCTCTCTTGTTGCGGAGCACAGGCTCCAGACGCGCAGGCTCAGCAACTGTGGCTCATGGGCCCAGCTGCTCCGCGGCATGTGGGATCCTCCCAGACCAGGGCTCGAACCCACGTCCCCTGCATTGGCAGGCAGACTCTCAACCACTGCGCCACCAGGGAAGCCCTGCCCTGTAGTTCTGATCCGCGTCCTTCGGAGGCTGGTGTGGGTCTGTATCTGGAGTCGTGTGGACACACCTGCAGAGCATGCAAGGGCACCCAGGAAGTGGCAACCAGAACAGACCTTGCCTTCTAGGGGTCGCCCTCACCCCACTTCCAGGAACAGGCTGGCTGCAGCCTCGGGACATGATGTTTCCAGGAAAGCGGAAAGGCGATGCTGCGTCTGTGCAGAAACACCTAGCACGGGGAACACTGACCTCTATGGAATCTTCTTAAGTTGAGCAGAGCAGTTCAGCTTGGCCAGCCCGTCTTCCTCCCGACACCCGTCCCCCCAGCACTCCCTGGAGGGTTCTTCCTGTGCTCCCGAGGCTGAGGTGTGGGCCCCAGGCTCTGTGCTGGCACAGCCCATGGAGCAGAGGCTGCATGTCACAGCCGTCCCAGTCTGGCCCCGATTTGTCCCTACTCGCCTCCCTCCCCTTGTGTGAAAGAGGGGCGACCAGTCTGCCCAGAGCTGCTGACAGAGGCAGCAGAGGCAGATGCGTGGGAACTTGGCCACGGGTCCTCTAACTCCGGTGGTCAGGACACGTGGGCCACACGGACTCCAGATCCTCTGGGTCCTACCCCCACGAGTGATGACCACAGAAGCAAGGCGCTCGCTACAGCTGCAGGAAGAAGAATGCTCTTCACCACCACCAATGATTTAAGGATAGAATTCACTGGCTCTGCGGCTGTTTCTCAGCAATGATGCCACTTTCCACGCCCCTCCTCTCACCAGAGCCCCGCCCATCCCCCCCCCGCAAGCCCACGTGTAAGCAAGGGCGCCCACAGCTGATGGACGGCACAGATTTTGCCAGCCGTCCGAAGTGGACGTCCGTGAAGCAGCTCTGCCAGAAGCAGATTTTATAGAAAAGGAAAGAAATGCAGAGGATTTGGGGGCAGTGGAACTACTCTGTACGATACTGTAGTGATGGATACATGTCATTTTACAGCTGTCAAACCTATGGAATGTACAACACAAAGAGTGAGCCCTAATGTAAGCTATGGACTTTAGTTAATAATAATAATAATGATAAGGCTCATCGTTGTAACAAATGTCTCACATTAATGCAAGATGTTAATAATAGGGAAGACTGGGGAGGGTGGAGGAGGGAGTATATGGGAACTCTTTGTACTTCTGGTTATTTTTCTGTAAACCTAAAACTGCTCCAAAAAAGTCTATTAATAAAAAACCACTTAGAGTGAAAAAAATCAATTAGTCATAAAAAAAAGAGAAAGAAAAGAGGAAGGGTGCAGGGCACCGTCCGTTCCCAGAGGACTGCTCGTGTGGTGTAGACACAGCCCGGCCTCGTCAGGGAGCAAGAGCCCCCGTGAGCTCTGACAGCTCTTGAGATTGGGGCTGAGGCCTGGCGACAGGACACTAGGCTTGATGACAGTTTCTCTCTGGCCCTTGGCTGCCAGTGGGATTCCATACAAAGCCCTGATTTGGATGGAGATGAGACCCGCCAGGAGGGAAATATGTCGCCTTCATAAGGAGAGGTCCTTTTCAGGTCAGACTGGCCCATGCAGGAGGGGGCACGGGGGCACCCCCAGTCCTTGGTCACCTCACCACCCGGGCACCCCAGTGCAGCTTTCTGCTTCAGAAGGCAGGGATACTGCATTCCTGGTTTGCACAAAGGTGATGCCCTGTGGCTGGCATAGCCTGGTCCAGGTGAGCAAGCTGAAATGACCAATCCTAGAGTGTTCACCGGACCACTCCAAAGTCAGGAGAGAGACTCTTAGCTGTGGTAAGCGAACTTTCCGGATATTGAAAGGAAAGCTCTTAGGGCAATACGGGTTGTCACATAGAAATAAAATAGCATTAATAGATTGCTATAATAGAATAGAAATGTTTATTGAGCACCCACTCTGAATATGGTACTGTGTAAGGTAGCTATTTGATAAAACGTTGGCAGGGATGGCCTTTATTAGTTTGTGTAAAATCTGACCCTTGCCTTTAGCATTTGGCCAGCTGTCTTCTAGTGGGCGTTTCACTTCACTTGTTTCTTGTTCACTTCAAACGCTCGTTGAGTGACTTCCAGAAGGCAGACGTCATGCTGGGTCCTGAGAATGTGGTGACTCCAGACTAGAGCTCCCAGAGCAGGGGAGGGGCTGCCCTGGGCACCTGTGCTGATACTATTGGTAACTACTCTGGGGGCTGGTGGGGTGGTACCAGGTGGGGGAAGGACACAGACACTTAGGGAAGAAATGGCTGCCCTGTCAGCTTGACAAGGTTAAGAGGGTGTGTAAACCCATGTCTCTCAAGCATCCCATGACGTCCTCGTGATGCTTGCCTTATCCACGCACTGCCGGCAGACTGTTGACTTGGTCATTTCCTTCATGGTGGCTCACTTGTGCATAAATAACTGGATTTAGGGTGCATACTTTACATTGCTATCAGAAATGAAAAGTCAGTATCACTTGTCATTAATAAATATCAGACTGAAGCATATAATCAACTTTATATTGATAGAAAAAGACCGCAATGAAACAAAGCAATGTTCTCCATTCTCTGGCCCATTGGAGGCTGAACCTCAGGCTTGTTCTCTCTGTGGAAAAGATAGATCCGCAAGAACACAGACCAGTAAAAGCAGCCACTTTTTCTCCTTGATGAGGTCAGAGTTCAAAGAGAATGGAATAGGACAGACCTGTTTTCCTCAAAGACCCAAGGTCTAGGAACAGCTAAATCTTCCACATCAAACAGTGCCCATGGATGAAATCTTGTGTGTGTATTGCTGGTTCATTCATTACTTAATTCCAAGAATGTCCTTAGATCATCTAATACATGTGAAGCATCCTGATAGGTCATTGAGGAGAACACGAAAGAGACATGACCCTTGGCCCCAAGGGACCAACAGCCCTAGTTGGGAGATAATAACTGTATCCCCCAATGTGGTCCAACACACATGGAATAGGAGCCCTAGTTAGGCCAGCACACACTGCCTGGGAGGGGGCACTGGGAAGAAAGATGTTCCTTCTGTTGGGCTGAGTGAGCTGGATGTTCTGCTCCAGAAGGTCCTTTGAGCTAAATCCAGAGGTCTAATTGGGATTTTAGCAGAGGCTTCAAATGAGAAGGGGTAGTGAAGAATTCAGAGAAAGCCTTGCTGATTCATTAGATTTTAAGGCCACTGGGATAGGGGCTTCCAGAAGATGTAAAGGGAGTTTGGGTCAGATCCTGGAAGGCCTCGAATATCACTGAGGAGCTTGGGGTTTTGGTAGACAAAGGGGAGCCACTGAAAGTATTTGGGCAGAAGGTGACACAGAGCTAGTCTTTTAGGAGTTACTTGGCAGTGCTGTAGAACTATGAATGGGAGCCAGGGAAATGACACAGGAGGTGTAATGAAGCAGTCAGGGCCAGAGGAGAGAGAGCCTGTGCTTGGATGTACAATGGGCGCACACAGGGAGCATGTCCACACATGTTGCAATTGGGTTATTATGAATAGCATGGCATCTGCACATTACATGACATGTGGCTTGTGTATATTTCATTTACACTCTTGGAAACGAACACATAGAACATGGCAAATTTTATTCATCTTTGAAAACTCATTGTATTGATCATTGGATATTCCAGATGACAATATAGTTAGGCTTTGTGGTACTAACTACATCCAAGGTGCTGTCCTCAGCCCTTCAAATGTCTTAATCACTTAATCCTTACAACCACCCAGTGAAGTAGGCACTATTATTATTCTTGTTTTATCTGTGGGAAACTGATGCATGCAGAAGTTAGGTAACTTGCCTGAGGTCACACAGATAACCCCAGAACTTCTCTAGGATAACTCGTAATGGACTTCCTTTAAATAAAATTCCATTCAGGCATTCACGATGTAATTCTTTCCACAAAGTGGATTTCACAACCTTTTTCGGAGCAGAGAACTTGAGCTCAGGGAATAAGCACCCAACAGGTGCGGGTTAGATGTGGAAGGATGCACTGGAGAGTTGGCTCTTAAGCTTACTGGTCAGACATTTCTGAGAAGCTTCTTCACCGAGGTTTACAGTCAGTTTCAGAGGTGAATAAACCTTTTCAGATGATCGGAAAGATGTGCTCTTTTAGTATCCTCTGAAGAACAACCTTCCCTTCTGTAGTTTGCTGATAAAGCAGGAGTCAATCCATGATATTATCATCATGACATGAATGTTTTGCTCAAGTTCAGATGTCTAATAAGAGCCATTTTCTTTCCGAGGGCGTGTTATCAGTTTCACGAATATATGCTCTGTATTTCATTAGTATTCTTCTAGCAAAACACGATTCTGAGTCATTTCTGTAATATCTGCTCTCGCCTGCATGTTGTTTCTCAGTTTTTACAAAAATTGCCTTTTCTACTTACTGGCAGAAAAATTTAATACCACACAAGCCTAAAATGGATGTGCTGAGAAAAACACAGCACACCTATGGAATTGTGACCTCCCAGCCCATCATTCTTGATCATCTATCTCCAGGGAGGAGCCTTGGGAGGGAAGACTAAGTGGGAGGGAGAGAGGAAAAGTTCTATAATATGGATGGATATTCACCATCATGACTTCCTCAGATATTGAGCCAAAATGAGGTTCAGAGAGGTCGTCAGAGGATGTCGAGTGAAGAGAAATGGAAAATTGGAACTAATATGTGAAGAGCTGCTTTATTCATCACAATCAGAGGGTGTCTGATTAAATACCACTCACTTGCATTCAGTGGAAAGCAGTTCTGGCCCAGCCTGGTCCCCTGTCCCAGGTGGACACTTTCTCTAGGATGAACAAGAAAAGATGGTCTCTACTCTACTAGCTAGTAATGTGTTTCTTTCAACCGGAGGTACCTAGGTCCCTCACTCTATCTCATTATTGTAACAATGGTCTAACTCACCCCTTAGAAGCCAACCAAAGCATTCTCCTCTGTGCTGTGCCCACCGGCCCCTTCCATAGCAGTGATGCCACAGTGGGTCTCTGTCCCAAGTGATCACATGTGTTTTAATCACTTGCTTTTGAAGGACCCTGAAGTTCAGGCACTGTTCTGTGACTCTGCCCCTCCCATTTCCACCGGATGTAGATTCTCCATCATTTGAGGTTCATCTGTTTTCCAAAGTGCATGTCTTTGAGATGGAAGCCCCAGACAGGGCTTCCTCTCCCTCTGCAAGTAGGGTTTTGACAAACTCATCTCATTGCATAGCCACGAAAGACCCCCAAGAGGTTCTAGAAACTTCTGATCATGAAGGCCACCTGAGCAGACCTTCTCTGGGTGTAAATCAAGTTGTTTTCAGTGGGTTTGTCTTTGCACAAGTCTCTGACGGGAGGCTTGGTTTCCTGAGCCCCAGACTGAAGGCGGGATCTAGAGATTGTGTTACTGGATCATCTCAGTTGCTTTCAGCCCATGAGAGTGGCTCTTGCTTCTTCCTGGACCGTTGCGAGAAACTGAATGTGACTGCTTGGAAGTGTCTCTGGTTGGTTCTCCAGTCCCCATGTTGCTAGCTGACTGGCTCACACCTCTGAGAGCTCAAGGCTGGCAGAGCTGAACACTGAGGACCCCTTTCCCTCTGGTAGGTGGGACCAAGAATGAACTGGGAGGAGGTTGCCGCCTCCAGAAGAGGTACAGGTGCCTCAGGGAGAAGCTCAGATAAGGAGAAAGCAGAGTGGAACCCCTTCACCCCCTCTGTTATCTGTTACCGTGATGAGGCTCCCGACCTGGGGAGTGAAGCCTCGGTCAGCTTGGCCATCGGCCACTCACAGACACATTGTCAGGGCAAAGGGCTTGGGACCCTCTTGGATGCATGAGTCAGTGCCAGGAGTGCGAGGGGAGGCTTGTCCGGAGGCCCAGGAGCCTGGAGCTGCATTGCGTCCAGGTCCTTCAGATGCACATCTCAGGCCATTTAGGCAACTGGCTCCTGGCTCTTCACCCACAGGCCTGGGACTTCCCCCTGCCTCTCAGGGCAGAGCAAGGGCTGCTCAGTACTGAGGTTAGCAGTCCTGGGTGCGGAGCCTGGGATTCACAGCCCAGAGAGGATAAAGAAGCAAATTTCACAGTCAAGTCATTTCAACACTTTCTTTTGGACATTTACTATAGCACAGTTGTATGCAAAATACTGTGGAGGATATGATATGACAAATCCTACCTGCCCTCCCCGCCAAGGATATGAAGTTCTAGCAAGAGTGACCAGCCAACAGGCCAGCTCTAACCAAGGCTAAATCAGATGGAGACCCTCCTGGACTTTTATATATGCCTTTAGAATATATATACCTTTAAAAATAAATAACTTTGAACAAGTTTGGTCATTAATATATTGGGGCCTATAGTAGGGACTAAATTTGTCCTTTCATGAACTGGCTGAGAAACCCTTCATGACAACCTTCCCCCCAGGCCATCGAAGTCAGTTTCAGGAATGTCCTCCAAGCCATGTTGGTACAGTTTCCGAATGGCCCATTGCATTTCGCTTCTATTATTTTATAAAAATGAACAGGAAACAGAATGAAAGTGTTGTATGCTTGTGATAAGAAGCTTCAACTGTATACATTCAATAGAGGGAAGGCCAAGTTGAAAAATCACTGGAAATACTGAAGGCTTTCATTCATTCATTCACACATGCATGCATTCACCCAGCAAATGTCAACTGACCACCTACTGTGTATAGACAACTCTTCCAGGCAGACTGAGGTGCCTGCCCTCAGGGAGCTGACAGTCTAGTGAGGGAACAGGAATAAACAAGGTGCATAATATGTAGAGTGTAGACAATGAAGAGGGTCATGGATGAAGAGCAAAGCAGGAAAGGGGTGAAGAAGTCACATTGGGAGAATGGTATAATTTGAGAAGGGTGTCAGGGAAGGCGTCACCGGGAAAAGGTGACTTTGGGGTAACACCCAAAGGAACAGAGAACATGAGGTACTCAGATTCCCAGGAGGAAGCCAGCTCACGGCAGAGAGAGCCGCAGATGCAAACGCCCTGAGGCCAGTGCCGATGGTGAGGCTGTGGCCTTCTTCTGATGTTGTGTCTGAGTCTGTGTTGGTCAATGGGGAGCACTTCCAACAGCTGCTGGGGCAGAACATCTGGAAAATGGGCTTTTCCTGAAAAGTGTTGGATGAACATAACTCACATGAACTTCAGCCCAAATGACCAGTCTGTGAATGTTGGGCACCAAATGTGATTTGTTTAGTAATGAAACATTACTGAACATGATTCCTCTTCCTTTGGTGTTCTTGCTCACTTACTCCCAGTGCCTTGAGTGGTGCCAGGTGCATAGCTATGACTCAATTAGAGTTTGTTAAGTGGCTATTCCAGAAGACACATGAGGGCCATCAGTGTGGCATTTGTCAGCGGGCATCCTGGGCCTTAGATGAGTGCCCCATGGGGCCTGTACTGTCTAAGAGCCAAGCATGGGAGCCCATGGGCCAGTCACCTGAGAGGTTCTGAGAAGCCCTGAGCACAGGGGCACGGGGGAGGCGACACTGGCACCTTGCAGGTTCAACCAGCGCAATCGTCAGTAAGAGAGTTTTGCCAGGTCACCTTAAAAATAATCACTCAATCCCGAATGTCCTGAACACGCTCAGTACCATGGAGCCTCTGTTTCCAAATTTCCAGGCAAACTGTTTTTTCTTCTCATCAGCACACTGGAGGGAGGACTGGATTCCCCTTGCTGCCAAAAGTGCCCTTGCTTTCAAATTCAAACCCCAAAGCAGCAGTGTGGCTGTTCTTTAAGCTGATCCGTTCAGAGTAACCGCAAATGCCAGCCCGGGTGATGGTTTCTAATTGAATGTGACTTTCTTTGTTAACGCCTGTCCTTGCCCCCAGCAGCAAACTGACAACCAGGACTTGCCTTTGTGAGCTGAAATGATGTAGCTGATAACCAACAGCCTGTATTAGTTTTTCCTGATAATCTCACAGTACTTTTAATGAGATTGGTGGCAAACATGCCGTTTCTGGGGCAAATTAATTTGTCCTTGCAAAACAGAGTGTCAGCGATTTTTATTTCCTTTGTGTCTGACATACAACTGGTGGTGTTTTCAATGGCAATTGATACAACCTAGTGTTTCGGCTGCACTGTGAGAAGGACAAGATTTTGCCAAGGGCAATAAAATCAGCATAACCACAATTAAATGTCAGATGACTGACATTTGGAAAACGGTATGCTGATATGTCTCCCTTCCTTCTCTGTTCTGTGACTTAGCAAAGGACCAAAGAGATAAACAAGGCAGCTCAGGTAGTCGGGCCACGGAGGAGCAAAGTGGGCATGAAATGTAACCCTCTGTCCTTTCTGTGCCCTCATACTCAGTAGATGGGTACTTGCATTCTCTGTATATGTGCTGTTTGGTGACTTGCACTGATGCCATTTTGCATTGCTGAAGCCATGAGGGTGAAAACTGGCATAAGCGTTGGAAATACTGCACCCAACTCTTCCAGTCTCTCATTTCCAACGTATTGTTGCCCCCATCCCCAAACAAAAATCAACTCGAATTTTCTATCATAGTTGGAAGAGTTTTGGCCGCAGTATCAGTCATGGCAGTTTCCATCTTCTTTGCTGTACATCTTTTATCCTACCTCCTTTAATCAAAGTTTAGGATAAAGTTTTGATTTGGGCAGATCATGGAATAACAATGAGAATTAGCCATCTCTTTCTGAAGTTAGACAGAAAAGAACTTGCATGTTGAATCCACCAATGCAGTTTTAAAATTTAATGCTCCTAGAATGTTAACTGGGGCATTTTCTGCTGTTAAGGGACCGATCACAGAAGAGAAAGGGATGCTAATATCTTCTTTGATGAGCATTGGGGTCCTGAAGGATATGAAAGACCTGCAGGGCAGAGTGGGGTCTCTCCACTGGCACAAGGTAAAGAGTAGGCGGGTGTGGTAGATTTCATTCTACCCTCTATTTAATTTCATCAACAAACCAGTCAAGAACATGAGAGGCTGTTCCAAGAGCTCCTTTGTCCTGTTAGGGGTTGGCCTCATTGGCATGGCCGGCTGTGGGTTAGATCACACCTGCTAAAAATCAGCAAAGAAAGATGATATTAACAACCTGAAACACTATGTAAAACGGGGTCATGGATCAACTCTCTTTCCTTTCTAACTTTTGATTGACAGCTTGGAGCAGCCAGTGGTGACAGCTGTGCCCAGAAGGTGAACGTTTTCCCTTGAGCTGAGGTCTCAGTTCTATTATTCTTAACTTGGAGTTAAAAGAAGCAAATCATACAGGTAAATAGTTAGGAGTGGCTTAGAATCCATCATAGCAAACAAAAGCCAGGTATTTTTAAACGTTTGCAGCATTGGCATGGACAACAGAGCTAAATAGAGTTCTGTAGCCCCAGGATGGGCATGACTCTTTCCTGAGTCACACAGTCTGCTTGTCCCCTGCTGACATTCCTGTGTCTTTGATAGAGTCCTTAGTAATCTATCTCTGAAGAGAGTTTTCCAGCTCAAAAATCATCATGTTCAAAAAAAAAAAAAATCATCATGTTCAAGACCCCATATGTGGGAGAGCATTTTCAGTCATGAATCTTACCCAAGACTTTTGGTTCAAGTGATTTGGGGGAAAACATGGGTCCTTCCAGAGTCCACAGGTCATGTGGATGTATAATTCAGTTGGTCTTTCAACAGGGCAGGATTAAGGACAAATTTAAAAATGTTCAGGTCAGCCAGACAGCTCTGTCTGTTTCAAGCAGGCTGGAATTCGGGTTCAGCCAGAAGCAGCACTTGGTCCAGGTACTTGAATCTCACCCTGCCCAAATCTTTATAATATGGGAACTCAGATTCCCTTGGCTGGACCCTTCCCTCAGGCAGCAATATTTTTTTCTTTAATGTGAACCTGCCAAGACCACTGATGATCGCTTTTACAGCTTGGAATAAAAAGTTGTTTGTGATCCTATAAATAGGACAGCATATGGTTTTGCTTTTTACCTAAGACCATTGATTTCATTTGTCTTCATATTCAAGAGAAGGATAAATAAACTGCTTCCCTTGCACAGTGGCTTGGCCACCTGAAAAACCAGTATCTGAAGTCAATTCCCAGCGGGAGAACTGTGCTTCGCCACATCTCTCTAAATCAGTCTCAGATGTTCTGGTTCTGACTCAGGATGCCACCCCGTAAATGCCAGGGTCTTCCATACTAGACGAAGACCACGTTGCTTTCTGGGTGCTCATGGAGTCGCATCTGTGACCGAAATACTCATCATGCTCAGAGGTAAAGAGAAATGCTTGATATTACGCACGAATGGTATCACTTAACCTATCCTCCAAATTATCTTCATTTGGTGGTTAGGCTGGGTTCTTTTTGGAATTTCCCCAATTTCACCCAAGCAGATCACATATTTTCATAGGCGCACCAATATAAATGTATTTAACATAATAAATATTGATAAATATATAAATAAGTACAAGTAAATATAATGTATATAGCACTGCTAACAAGTATAAATATTAAATATAAATAAATGTATTGTGAATGTATATTTATAATACAAATGTCAATAAAATGTTGTTGAATGAATGAATGGGTCCTTCCCTAAAACAGTCTAAGTGTCTTGAATAGCCACCATGATTCATTCATCTCGTATAAGCAGTCTCTCTCTGCGCGTAATTAATATGACAAATTGAATTTTTTTTTTTTTTGGCCGCGTGGCTTGTGGGATCTTAGTTCCCCCACCAGGGATTGAACCCGTGCCTGTGGCAGTGAAAGCACGGAGTCCTAACCATTGGACCGCCAGGGAATTCCCAACAAATTGATTTTTATTTGTCGTCATAAAATGGAAAATTGTTTTCTGCTATTCTGACTCTCCTAAAGTTAAAATAGAACAATGTTGTAATTTTAGGGTTTATAATTTTTTCCACCCAGAAAATCAATACTTTCTATCTTCCCGATTTCTTATTTAAAAAGAAAAAAGAAAAAATTATGACAAACACAACCCAATGACTATTCATACTATATTTAAACACCAAATCAATATTTAAAATAATGTTGCTAAAAATTAGTTCCAGATGGCTGACAGGTTTAAATGTGAAAAGCAAAACAAGTCAACTTTGAGAAGAAATCACAGGAGACTATCTTCATGATCTTGACAAAGTCAAAGGTTTCTTAATGCGGACACCAAAAGCACTATAAAAGAAAAAAATGGATAAAATAATGTCATTGATGTCATGTTGGGTACTGAAACTGATTTCCTCCACCTGGATGACAAAGAAGGCTATGAGAATCAGAAAGAGCCTGGGGGTGGGGCATTTTCCTTCTCTTGGAAGAACGGGCTTTGGAGAAGAGTGTTGATTGGCAAACAGGTAAACACTCTTTGGGGGGCAGAAAGGTTCATGGGTGGCAGCATCAGCCACTACCATGGGGGGCTGGGGAGCTTGCAATGTGCTGGCCCTTTATGCACCATATCTCTTTCCATCTTAATGGTGACCCTGTGAAGTAGATAAGATGCTAAGCAAGGTCAAATGACTAGCCCCAGATCAGACAGCTCTTAAATGGTAACTGGGAAATCTGAGCCCATGTGGGTCCAAGAGGGCACCATGCCATACGCTCCCTGGGTGCAGGCCACGGGGCTGTGCCCTTGACCACAGCCCAGTGATTGATTCCCAAGCTTAGCATGAGTTTCTGTCTGCTCCATCCCTGCTTTCTTCTGATGAGACCTCCTGTTTGGCCATGTGTTCCGTTTTGTTTCATTCTGAGTATGGATGAACTGTGATAAAAAATAAAAAAAAAAATCACAACATAAATTCTAAACGAAGCATGTATTCAAAGAAATGGTGCTGTTAACTTTCCTTACTTCTAAATTATATTTTCATTGGAAGTCTTTTCAGCTTGAGGATCATATGACACAATTAGATGATAGGGAACAATGACACTGGCTCCTCCATGTAAGTTCCAAGGTAATTCAAGGTGACAGTTAACTATTGAATGATTAGAGAAAGGCCTGTTGGGACCTGGCCCAGACTCTATGTCCATGAATCTCCTTCCCTCCATGGTGTCTGGTACACTTCACGTTGCTGGCAGTCAACGGCTGTAAGATTTATGAAGAACGAGGTAATCACACTCGTTTTGGGGTCTTGGGCTATGAACACTTGAGTGCCATGTAGCATGTTAATATCAATTAAAAACTCCAACACCCGTCCACTGAGGTTAATGGTATTAAAAGACTTGGCCCATATGCCTGGATATCAGAATGTATTTTAGCCTTTTGCTTTTAGAAGTTCCTCCTATGATTTAGACTCAAAAAGAAACTTCAAGAATTAACATTCAAACTTCCAGATTGAATGTATTACCCATGTGCTGTAGGGTGTGAATAAAAATTTGTAGCATAGGTTTTGAATAGATGCCTTCATGTGTGTGAGCAAGAGTGTGTCTGTGTCTGTGTGTATAACCCCTGACAATTTCAGGACGGGGCAAAGCTCTGTTGGTGCCACAGTTTCTCTGCACACCTCAAGTCCCAGATCAGAAGCCGTGTCGCTAATATCCGTAGCTCCTGATTAGTCTCTGAATTGCTCTAGACCCTTGCTACTCAAAGCGCAGTTGTTGGGCTGGCAGCAATCGCATCACCTGGGAGCTTGTAAGAAGTGCCGAATCGTGGGCTTCCCCAAGACCTTCAGAACCAGAATCCTCAGGGCATCTGAATGCCCACGGCAGTTTGAGAAGCTAAGAGATGCTACTCTCGACCAAGCATGCAGAGGACACTTTCTCCCACTCTGTTCAGAGCATATTTCTATGGGCCTTCAGATCCCTGCTTTGGTCATTTTGTAATTAAACATGGTTAGGGGCTGAGCATTTTAAAACTTGTTCGGCTTTCCATGCTTGTTTGGTGTTATATCTAGAATTTGGGGGCCCTTGGTCGGATCAATTCCTTACTTCTTTGTTCACCAAGCTCTTCTCTGGAGAGAAGGAGGATGACAGACAGAAGGGGATTCTGCTGTAATAGGAGCTGGCGGGATCTGGCCAGATGTGGGGCTGAGTCTCCAGGCTGAACAAGGGATCTCTCTAAGACAAAATGTCCCTGTCGGTCTGCCATCAGGACCAACAGGGTATTTTAGTAGAATGTTTGGAACTGAGCTACAAACCTGCCTTCAATTCTGGTAATTGCCTACACTTGCAACTACTTTTTTGTTTCATAAAGAATAAACAAACAACACTTCTCCCCAGCAAAATCTAGATTTAAAAATATTTTAAAATCCTATTTTGCCACTTTGACTTTTTACATAAATGACTCATGGATTTAAAGGCCATTAGTTCTAAGGATCCGTTCTCCTTCTTGGATTTACCCACTTATCCCCAGCTTGAGTGCCTTGAGTTTTCATAAAATTTGCTTTGTCGCATTAGTGTGACTTCAGTGTAGCTGTCATTCTTGGACTCTCTTTCCTCCCCTCTTCCCTCTCACCAGCCTCCATTTCTGGCTACACACACCAGCTTCATTCGCATTTACTCCCAGCCTTGACTCCTAGGTTCCCAGCCCCGTGCACCCAGGTGCCTTGTGCCCAAATGTTCTTCACTGGGCCCTCAGTCTCTTGTGCTGGAAGGAAAAGCCTGAGTATCTTCCCTGTTTACCACGAAGAAGTGAGTCCACCGCAGCTCAAATCCAGGTTTTGCTGTTTCTATGACATCTCACGGACTTGTCAACCGTCCTATAAGGCTCGGTAAGAAACAGCCTCACGGAAATTCAGCCAGGCTTCAGTTCACACTGTGCCCCGGGTGAACAGGTTGTGCAGGAAATCTGGCCCAGCCTCATCAGCTTGGAGACAGGGGACAAGGGAAAGGCCTTTGGGGACTCCAGAGTGAGCCAGGGCCCTCCCCGGCTTCCGTGCAAATCAACCCACGCATTCATGACATGGGCAGTGTGTTCTCAAGCTGTAAGGAAATCAGCATTTTGTAAGCAGAATAGTATTTTAGTTGCACCGGAAGTGGAGGATGGGATTATCCTGCAGCAAATCATTTGTACAATGAGGAACCGTCCTGTGATGCAAATGCAGTTCACTTAATAAAAGCCTTCTAAAAGCAATGCACAAACCCCACGTGCCCATAAATACATTTATAGACGTGCAGATACGTCAGATAGAGTCACACCAGCAGCTATAAACAAACCCCCGCATACTGGTGACTTAAGTCTCCGAACGATCCAGCCATGTGGTTCCTAGTCGTCAGGTCCCCTCCTTCCCCTAGTGACTCAGAGACCCTGGCTCCTCCCCTCTCACAGCCCCCGTTGTTCCGAGCCTCAGAGGCAGGCGTCTGCAATCAGCCAGCAGATGGGAGAGCTGGAGAAACCCCACCTGCCTCTCAAAAGCCTTGGCCTGGATGGGACGCACTTCTCATCACCCCCCATCGGGAAGAACTGGACGCACGGCCCCAGCAGGCTGCAGTGGGGCTGGGTCACGAGTTCTGGGCACAGATCACAGTGTGCAGAGGGAGTCCCACATTTTGGTTGACAAACACCTTTTCCACCACATCTTACTTGCTTATTCAAGGTTTTAACAAGCAAATCTCCTCTAAGATGTCTGACACTTCTTATGTGGAAGTTTGAGTGACTGGTGTATCTTTATTTATGGAGAGTAAATCGAAGCCCTAGGGAAATTTATTTGTATTTTGGCAGCTGTGGGAGGAGAAACAAAGATTCCAGGGACTTCTTGTGCTTTGCAAAGCCTGCTGTTTTCATCACTATGTTATTGATTTTAACTTAAAAAAAAAAGAAAGCAAGCAAATGAGAAAGGAATTAAGTGCACAGAAGCAGCTCTGTAGCCTGTTGTCTGAGACAAGGCTCAGGGCTGTGCGGGCGTCGCCTGTGCGCCCACCATCTGATTTATCTCGAGTCTGTTTCTCGAGAATCAGGGTTGCAGAGGAGTTGCTGAGCCTTTGAAGAACTGGCCCAGGGCTCAAGCCAGCTTGGCACTGTTTACTTCCCTGGATTTCACAACTTTACTGGAACCTGCAAAGAGTTTTGTTTAGCTTTTTTTCCCCGCTAAAACACAGACGTACCAAGTTCTTGTGAAACTAAAAGTCATCCGGTAACCAAATCCCAGCCCCAGTCTCCTTTGTTCTGAGTGCAAACATCTCATTAAGGGCTGGGAAGGATGCAGCCTTTGCCTGGAGACACAGGGCCCTAGAGGGAAGGACCCAGTAGTGGAGTCCCACAGACTTCGGTCTTGACCCAGTTCTGCCACCTGATGGCATCTGACCTTGGGCAAGAATCCTCATTTCTTAGGCCTCAGTTGCCTTATCTATAAAATGGGGCCGCATCGCCCACTTTGCCGAGTTCCCAGGTTGGATGGAGGTATGGGGTGGGGAGCGGCTCACGTGTCCAGTAAGCGGTGGGTGGGAAATGGTTTACATGGAGTCCACTCCTGCCCCCCGTCTCCGTCCCACACCCCCTGATGAAAGAGTCCTCCTCAGCCCCCTCCTCCCTGCAACCCAAACCCCACGTCTGGTTCTCTAACCCCAGCTTGCTTGCCTCACCCACCCCTTTGTTCTCCTATCAGGGAACATCTTCTCTCCAGGGTCTCGGGCTGCAAATACACATGCCACACACCAGCTCCTCCTTCCCAGGCGTCTCCTCCTTCCTCCCCCATTCCTGTTTCATTCCACCATCACTTCTCAGGCGCCTGGGGGCACCTCCGTGTGAGTTTCACTCTTCACCTCTGGGGATCTTTTTTCTGCCCGTCGCACCAGCCACTGCCCCATCCCTGGCATCCTCTGTCGCTCCAGTCTGCCTTCCACATCAAGGCCAGATGCGCTTTTTTTGTTTTTTTTTAATTTTTATTTCATATTGGAGTAGAGTTGATTAACGATGTTGTGTTCGTTCGGGTGTACAGCAAAGTGATTCAGTTATACGTATATACATATCTATTCTTTTTCAAATTCTTTTCCCATTTGGGTTACTACAGAGTACTGAGCAGAGTTCCCTGGGCTATCCTGCTATATTTAAAATAGATAACCGGCAGATGAGCTTTCTTACAGCTCTTCTCCCCTGGGCAGCCTGCTTAGTCCACCTGCTTCCCACAAGGTAAGAGACTTGCTAATGACCGCCAGGCCCCAAACATCCTGGGTCTGAAATAAATCTTAGTCTGATGGTCAAGGTCCTGCAGTCTAATCCCATCTTGTTCTTCTATCTCCTTCTCCTCTCCTCCCCAGCTGACGAATTCCAGTTCAATATGATTGAACTAAACATTAGCCAGTCGAAGCCACTGACATTCATGGAAAGAATGAATGCCTTCCCCATCCTGCTTTCTGGACCCATCTCCTTCACTCTTGGTCTTCCCGTGCCTCGACTGCATTCTTCATTTCCCCCCTTCTGCTTTCTGGACCCATCTCCTTCACTCTTGGTCTTCCCGTGCCTCGACTGCATTCTTCATTTCCCCCCTCATTTTTTATTTTATTTTTATCCTCACCCCCACCCCTGCCCCAACACTTAACTTACAGAATCACTCCCCCACTGGTGTTGACAGTCCTGGAGAGGCAAGTATGCCCAGAGAAGACAGGTGCAATTGAGTGAGGTTTAAAAATGAATGCTAGAATTATTAAACATCCCCAGACCTCGTTTCCTTAGGCTTTAGAGTTCAAATTTATAAATTTGAATAAATTTCATTACTTTATTTACTAATCCAGTTTCACAACCAATAATTACATCCCCTAAATATTTTAAACTGCATTTAACATCTAATCTATTTTATTGTCCTCTTAAGAATTCCCAACGTCCGTAACAAGCAAAACTTTCCAAGCATTTAAAACAATTTCTGTAACTCTGATGAATTCAACTTACCATGTATGTTCAATCCATGTACAACCTAAGACAAATCATTTTCTACCTTTGAACTTATATCCTGATTCGAAAATCAAATACCCAATTATATCTTTTACAATCAGTAGGCTAATCTGTTGGATTTGTTAAAATTTCCAAAATACTACAAACCTTTTAAAGATGAAGCACACACTGATTGCTTACTAAAATTAATGCGGTTCATTTATGGGTTTGATTTACTCCTCATTTCTCTGCTTAATTGTGACCTTGTGTGTTAAGAGACACATGTGCACCGATTTCCCGGAAGGAGCAAGTTGGAGTTTCTATCTCATGGACCCACCAAAGGGATTTGGTCTGAGACTCAGGATTTGAGTTTTCCCAGCAATGTTTGTATTCAGTCTGGCACAGATACCACTACTTACCCAGAGAAGTTCCTCTGATCTCAGCCCTTATATCAAAGGTGCACATTGCCTGGTTCTTGGTCCCTTTGACTCTGTGCATTTCTGGTTTTCTTCTTCATCCCCACTAATCTGGCTTTAACAACTCTCCACTCGCCTCTCTTCAGAAATTCACCTCCTCCTATCAACCGCCAGAGCCTCTAATTTCACACATGGTTTCCACGGAAGGGAGTCTGTGATCTGTTCCCATTTTTCTTGTTGGGTAAGCCCCCAAACTCTTAGAGGTGTTAAAATGACATGGAGAGGATTCTCCATCTCTTGCAGGCTCTGTCTCTGGGTTTACACACTGAAACCCTGCAAGGACCGAGGTCTTGGCAGGATGGGGGTCTGTCTCTTCTCTGGGCCTGTTTAGGACCTACTGCACATGCCCATCAGACCTCACATACCTTTGAAACTGCAGTGGGTTTTCTGTGATTCACATGCTGTCCTCCCCCGCCCCATGGTAACTACCATGTTACAGGCAGGTAATAAATTACTGTCATCTTGCTGAATACATTTACCCTGGAGGGAGGGCCAGATGGGAGAGTGGTTCGCTCAGGGCCACACAGACCACTGATGGCAGGAGTGGGGTGGATGTCAGCTGCTGTCAGCTGCACCACGTTGGCTGTGCTTTGCACCTCTAGCTCAGCTGCTCGCATAAAACTAATGGGTTTGCTCTTATCCCCATATCCTCAAGGCGGCTTTTAATGATAGAAACACTAATTCATAGTCCCCAAATGAGAGACGCTCTGAGATCGTAAAATGTCATCATAACGTTGGTCCTTGGGGTTAAAACTTTGGTCAGTCACTGCAGCTGTGGAAAATGTTCAGCTCGTGAAGTTGTAAAAATTACATGAAATACTGTCGTTTGGTGGGCTGGGTACCTTCGGCTGCAGAAAGGTGGGGTGGGGGTCAGATATTGTGTTTGTTAGGCTTTTTTTGCTAGCAAGAAAGAGAAAACTGGAGGTCACCTAAGAAAGAGAGAGAGTTTATGGGAAGATTCAGGAGTATCTCATAGAATCAGAAAGAATTTTGAAGAGTGAGGCCTGGGAAGGGGTGGGGAGCAAGTCAGTCTGTGTCAGCCCTGGTCCCCGGCGGGCAGAGGAAATAGTAGAAGCACAGCAGATGGGGACGCAGCCCTGTGGATGGTGGCAGGGGGGTGGGTATGTCATTTTCTAGATTTGTAGACACCCTCCAAGGTACCCGTTCTATCAATGCAAACTAACCTGGACTTAGAGAAAGCGCTGCTGGAGTGGAGTTTTGGTTACCATGGAGAGGATTGCTAAGTCACAAAGATGTTAGGAGGAGGACCTGGGAGAGACAGAAAGAGGTGTGCACGTGGAAATATGGCTCCTTGGTCCTTGAGCAAAGAGACCCAGCCCCTGCCGGGGAGGACGGCTTCCCCTCACACCCTGAGTCCGCGGCACAGGGTATATACTGAAACACTATATAGATATAGATATAGATGTAGATACAGATATAGATATAGATATATAAAACTTTTTCAAGTTCTTTTCCATTATAGGTTATTATAAGATATTGAATATAGTTCCCTGTGCTGTACAGTAAATCCTTGTGGTTTATCTGTATCTTTTTAAAATCTTTTTTTGATTAAGATTTTTTAAATGGTGGTAAAAATATATATAACATAAAATTTACCATCTTAGTCATTTTTAAGTGTATAGCTCAGTGGTATTAAATACATCATAATATTGCGCTACCAGCACCACCATCTGTCTCTAGAACTCTTTTCGTCACCCCAAACTGAAACTCTGTACCCATTAAACAATAACTTCTCCTTCCCTCCTCTCTCAGCCCCTAGAAACCATGGTTCTACATCTTATCTGTATGATTTCTGACTACTCTAGGTGCTGCATATAGATGGAATCATACAGGATTTGTCCTTTTGTGACGGGCTTATTTCACTTTAATGCATAATGTCCTCAAGGTCCATCCACATTGCAACATGTGTCAGAATTTTGTTTCCTTTTTGAGGCTGAATAATATTCCATTGTATATATAGACCACATTTTGTTTATCCATTCATCTGTCATGGACACGGGTCACTTCCATCTTTTGCCTACTGTGAGTTAGCTGCAACAAACATGGGAGTACAAATATCACTTTGAATACCCTGCTTTCAATTCTTTTGGGTATACCCAGAAGTGGAAGGTCTGGATCATATGGTAATTCTATTTTTAATTCGTTCTCCATAGTGGCTGCGCTATTCTACATTCCTACTAACAACGTTCCAATTCCTCCACATTCTCGCCAACACTTGCTATTTTCTGGCTTTTGTGTGTGCGTGTTTTTTTTAGCCACATGTTTGTTTTTTTTTTTTCTGGCTGGTTCTCTCACAGGCTTTCCCTCGCCTCCCTCTAGCTATGGGGATGGGCCGTTTTCCCAGGCGCACCATCTCGGCCTGGGGAAGCCGTGAGAACGGATGAGTGCCTTTTGAAGGAGGCGTTTGGCTTTTGCAATGGAAGAACCTTGGTGTGTGGGGAGCATGGGAAGATTTCCTTCTGCGGCTGGGGAATGACGTTGTCATGTAAACAGGCTAACAGACCTGAGGAAAGGGCTATGGCTTTAGAACGATGAGGATGGAAATGTACCACGATAAGAGCTGCCAGGAACTAAGCAGCTGAGGGATTGAAGAGTTCCTTTTGTCTCGTGGGCCAGTAAGGGAGTTGGTAGAATGATGACGGAGTTTGCCTTATCCAAGCAAGCCTGGGTCTCCCAGAAAATTTTTGTCTTCCACCAGAAGGTCAATGTAAGAAATTATTTCTCAATGTTAACTATTTCCTTGAGTCATTTGGTCAACTTCCTTTCTCTTCTGAGGCCAGTAGTAGAACCCAGTTATGTTTCCAGGATGTTGCTGCTTAGGATCAACTTCTTTCGAAGACATTCAGGGGATGTTTTCGTGCCAGGCATGGGAGCCCTGTGCTACAGACCAATAAGGCCCTGTCCTGGGGTGGGGTGGGAGCGCAGGCATGGAGAGAATGAGGGGGGCATTGAGGGGGTGGAGGGACTCAAATTGCCACCAAAATAAATGCCAGAGAAAGCCCCCAGGCTCCTTGCTGTGTAGAATTTCCTCTCAGCTAGCTCTCTGCAAGACCCAGTGACAAACATTCATGTACTTAACACATTTTAGCGAATCATATAAAAAGCCTAGACAGATTTTTCTCTGAATTGAAAACCGGATTTAGAGAGCAGATTAAGATATACTGTCCTTGCCATGTGAATAGCTTTTGAGGGAATGGTGTCCCCACTGCATAGAAATGCTGTGGCTCCTGCCCACAGGCATTTAGTGTGTCTTTCTTGGTGAGGGGGGATCAGAGCCAGCCACGGAGCCGGGGCCCAGCCTCCACGCCCACCCCGCCATGCATCCTCCGTGCCTCTCCTCTCCCCTCCCCAGGGCCCCCAGCAACCAGCATACTTTCTATCTCTATTTCCCAAAATCCTTTTCCCCTAACCCCTCTGATATAAAAATAGAATCTGGCAAACCATCACATGTTAGCGCAAAGCTTTTACATAGACTTGCTTTTATTTATTTACTATCGGCGTATAATTGATTTACAATGTGTTAGTTTCTGCTGTACAGCAAAGTGATTCAGTTATACATATACATACATCCACTCTATTTTAGATTCTTTCCCCATTAGGCCATTACAGAATTTTTGTTTTTGTTTTTTTTATAAATGTATTTATTTATTTTATGTTTTGGCTGTGTTGGGTCTTCATTGCTGTGCGTGGGCTTTCTCTAGTTGTGGCGAGTGGGAGCTACTCTTCGTTGCGGTGCGCGGGCTTCTCATTGCGGTGGCTTCTCTTGGTTACGGAGCACGGGCTCTAAAGCAAAGGCTCAGTAATTGTGGCGCACGGGCTTAGTTGCTCCGCGGCATGTGGGATCTTCCCAGACCAGGGCTCGATCCCACGTCCCCTGCATTGGCAGGCGGATTCTTAACCACTGCGCCACCAGGAAAATCCCATTACGGTGTATTGAGTAGAGTTCCCTGTGCTATACAGTAGGTCCTTATTAGTTACCTATTTTATATATAGTAGTGTGTATATGTCAGTCCAAATACATAGACTTGCTTTAGACTAAAGCCCACTCTGGGTTTTACAGTTTACCTCAGGCTGCCATTTAAATGTCTTGGATGATGAAATTAAAAACCGGATGAACGAACCTAAGAGCATTGTCTGCCCTGGACAGCAAGGAACGAGCCCTCATTGCCTCTCACACAGCGGCCATTGCTGTTTCCACAACCCTTGAAGCCGATTCTGAAGTCCGCTCTTACCTTCTGCATCTGCTTTTACATTATTAGGGAAATTGGTGAGTTTTTGCATTTGCTGTCAGTTCGTTCATGGGACTTGTCACTCCCGGCCTTCACACGTCATATTAACGTGTTGTTTAGTTGAGCACAGTAATAAATAAAACTTTGGTTTATTCTTAGACCCAAAGATAAACGTTGGGAGCTATTAAACGCTTTTCTAACTTAATAAGGCCTCCCAGGAGGAATTTGCCTTCAGTAAATCACAGAGTGAAGTCTAGAAGTGCCAACCCAAGTAAAATTACTGACGCTCTAATCATGGTTGGTTGATTTATGCACGTTGTTATTTTCCCCTCATCTTTCCCAGTGTGCTTTGTTCAACATTTATTGAGGCTCCAGGTTCTGTAGAATAGCTCAGCAAGACACAGTCTCTGTCATTCATTCATTCATTCATCCATCCATCCATCTGTTGAGCAGAACTCTATGCCAGGAGTTCTATTCAGGTGTCAGTAATTCAGTGAGGATGGTTTGGACTGGGGGTCCCCAATCCCCGGGCTTCGGACCGCTACTGGTCCATGGCCCGTTAGGAGCCAGGCTGCACAGCAGGAGGTGAGTGGTGGGTGAGCGAGCAAAGCTTCATCTGCTGCTCCCATTACCGCCTGAACTACACCCCCACCCTGACTCATGGAAGAATTGTCTTCCACGAAACCGGTCCCTGGAGCCAAAAAGGTTGGGGACTGCTGGTTTGGACTAAGACATACAATGGAATACTTAGAGAACAGACACTCAATTGGATATTCACCCAAGAAAACTGTTGTTTGGAGAATGTATTAGTTATCTAAAACAGGCTTTAAGCAATAAACATTTATTTTTTTCGCAGTTTCTGAGGGTTAAGAATCTGGACATGGCTTAGCTGGATGTCTTTGGTTTATGACCTCTCGTGAAGTTGCAGTCAAGAAGTTGTTGGTCAGGGCTGTGATCTCACCTGAAGGCTCAGCTGGGGCTGGTGGTGTCTGCTTCCTGTGGCTGCTGCCAGGCCCTGACCCCTCACCACTTGGCCTCTCTAGAGAGCAGCCTCATGACACGGAAGCTAGTGTGAGAGCACGCAAGACAGAAACTACTGTCTTTTTATAACTTAATGTCTGTAGTGACATTCCATCACTTCTGCCATATTCTTTGTTAGAAACAGGTCGGTAAGTCCAGCTCAGACTCAAGGAAGGGAAAAACACAAGAGTATGAATACCGGAGGTGACTTTTGGCCTTCACACGTCATGTTCATGTGTCATTTAGTTGAGCACAGAAATAAATAAAACTTTTGTTTACTTTTATATCCAAAGATAAATACTGGGCGTTATTAAATAGTGTTCTAATTTCACAAGGCCTCCCAGGAGGAGTAAATGGGCCATGATCAGATGGGGACTGCCTACCACAAAGGGTGTGTGGGTCAGGGGTTCAGCTGTTAGTAACAGACCTGATCCAAGTGGCTCAAACACAGCATTTATTTTTCTAACATAATGAGAAATCTGGAGGCAGGTAGTTGCTGGCCTTTGCTCAGAGGCTAAGGGCTTTGTGATTCTTCTAGCCTTTTGCTTACAGCTCCAAGATTGTTGCTGGAACTCCTGCCATCATGTCTGCATTCCAAGTAGCAGTAGAATACATTGGCAGTGGAGGAAGGAGGTAAAAAGAGTGCCAGCCCACCATCTATCCTCTTCATTCCAGGGTGTTCCATTCAAAAGCTCAATTCACATTTCCATGGCCATCACTAGCTGCTAGAGAGACTGTGAAATGTAACCATATCCACCATTATCTCAAAGTGCCCATTGCCTCCAGCCCCTTCCCACCTCTCCTGGCTACACATAGAACTGACTACCCTTCTTCTATACCACCATGCCTGCCCCTCGAGCCAATGTTGTACCCCTGAAGTCACAACTTCACTAATGATTGCTCTTGTGTTTTGTGAGTTTGTGTGACTGAGCAGGGGAACCACAATACCCCCTCCATCCCACTCACTCTCAAGCCCACAAGGAAGGCAGCATTAGAGCTTTATCACTATCAATGGGGGCACAGAAATCACAAGTGCAACCTCCTAAGTACAGCTCAGGAAGTTAATTCAAATATCTGAAAACAACTTGGGTAAGTTCACAGTGCAAAACAGACTTAGGAACTGGGTTATTCATTCATCCATCAGAAGCTCTCTTCTGAGTGTCTGGAGTGTGCTTGGCACCGCCTGGGGCCACTGTGGAGAATAAGAGAGGCAAGCATGGAGTAACTCGGAGAGTCCCAGACCCACCCTGCTCTGCCAGGGGCTTAAATGAGTCCTGGAGTGCCATCTGCCTGGCTTCGGTCTTCCCTAAAATAATGAATAGTTAGGAGTCCAGGTCCTGGAGGAAGACCATCTAGGTGTGGGTCCTTGCCTTAGCACTCCTGGGTCCCCTTGGGTGAGCTGCTGAATATCTCTGGACCTCAGTTTCCTCATTTATAAAGTGCCCACCTTAGAAAGCCATTGGAGAATTATATGAAAAGAAGCATGTTGCTTAGCAGAGTGTCAGGGGCACAGTAAGAGCTGTGCTCATATCAACCAGAGAGATAATTGTGATGATGATTATGGGGAGAATAATGATTGTTTCCATTTTAGAATGTGGTTATCCTTTCCTTACTTATGAGGATACGTCTATCTGTATATATTGTCTATTTTTCCTAATGCAGAGAGAACACGTTTACACTGCAGATGGACCCCCTTGCCTCCTTGTCTCCCAGGGTAGGGAAGATTCCAGAACAACTCTTTTTTTTTTTAATTTAATTTTTGTTGAAGTATAGTTGAATTACAATGTTGTGTTAATTACTGCTGTACAGCAAAGTGACTCAGTTACACATATATATACATTCTTTTTAATATTTTTTTCCATTATGTTTTATCACAGGATAGTGAATATAGTTCCCTGTGCTCTATGGTAGGACCTTGTTGTTTATCTATTCTATATATACCAGTTTGCACCTGCTAATCCCAAACACCCATTCCTACCCTCTCCCACCCCTCTCCCCCTTTGCAACCACCAATCAGAACAACCCTTGATTGGTCCAGATGCCCATACAATTCTACAGACAAGTGACACCTGACTTACGAGCTTACATGTGGTCCCAGGTATTCTTTTAAAGTCATAACTGTCATTGTGTTTTCCCAGAAATAAAATGATATAAATTACACCCAGGCCAGCTCATGAAAGATATAGTTCACTCTTAACACGGCTTACCTTTAGCATTAATAGGACTAACCTGAGTTCTGGGTCCTGGGAATTCCGGGAAGATAACAGAATAAGAAACAGAGAAGAAGAGATTTAAAGAAGACAGGTATGCTGAAGCAAACTTTTGAAATATGGTCTGTTGACTGAAAAAAAAAAAGCACAACCTAAAAATTGAGAATTATGTTTTATTTGGCAGACAAAACTGAGGACTTAAGCCCAGGACACAGCATCTCAGATAACTCTGATGGACTGCTCTGAAGAGGCAAGGGAAGGACCCAGGATATATAGGAGTTTTTGCACAAAGACTGGGTAGTGGGAACATCAAAAGATTACTGTTAATTAAAGAAAATCAGACATCTCTAGTTAAGGAATTCAGTGCTTTTCTATGTATGGGAAGATGCAAGAATCTGGGCTCAGTGAAATAATTCCTTGATATGCACCTCAGCTATCTGTGGCCAGAATCCTGTGCTTTCATCCTGAGTCTCCTCAGGGTGCACCACTGGGGGTGGCTGCAGCAGCTGACTGCTAGATGGGGGGTGTCCTTTTTCTACCCTGAGTTGCCTCAGGGCTTACCTTCAGAGCTGCTGTAATGTGATGGCTGGATGGCTGCAACGTCCTTTGTTTACTGAAAAGGCAGGCAACATTGTTCATACACAGTCACTTGCATCTCCATTCTTCAGTATAATGTCCACCTTCCCATGTCCTTCTGCTCTTCTTTTGCTGAAGCCAAGGTCACCTCACCCTGGGGAGGTGGTCAGTTTAGCGACAGACAGCCAAGAAGGCATACCCATATCCAGGTATGTGCTCCTTCACAAGAAAATGCTTGTGAACTCAAACACTGAGTTCTAATTGTCAACATTTAAGGGAGTTTGTAAAGAGTCATTCTTCGACAAACTATGTCAAATGCTACAATATGTGCCAGGAATATGCTAAGTGCTGGGAGCACAGACATGAACATATACGCAGAGCCTGCCCTCACGGTGCTGCATTTTTGCAGAAAAGATGTTTTGCTTCAGAGAAGTCAAATCAGACACCAGGGAGCCTCACCAGGGTCCCTTCTGTGATCAATGCCGGGGACTGCTCATTGCATCATGCCTGCTGTCTCCCCTCGTCCAGGTCCACAGGCTGTCTGTAACCTCAAGTGTGCTCGCCACGTGCTTGCCACGTGTTACAGGTGGGGACCTGGTTGTTGGGCAGTCTCCACCATGCCAGCACTGTGAATTAGGACAATTCTTTTCTTTTCTGGAAACTAAAATGAGCAGTCTCACTATCCCACCACACAGTCGATGTCATAGTTTCCTTTTTCTTTCGGTGTCTGGATTTTATCCCCCTGGGGGTGCTGTGCCATGAGCCTGACTCCTTGGTTCAAAGCCAGTGTATGTTTCTGCAGGAAAGAACTTCTGTATTAATGGGGTTGCTTAGCAGGCAACAAACTACTGGTCCCTGGGAGTGGGCAGCTGAACAAGTCTGGGCATGTCCTTCCCATCTGTCTTAGTTCTGAGTATGTCTTCCTGTGACTGTCTTAGTTCTGGGTCCTGTTCAGCAGACCAGGAGCAGCCCGCCATTTTGGAGGGAACTTGCCTGTGTGTGATGAAGACTGGCTGTGATGATCCCTTGGAGGACCATCGAAGTTTTACCATGAAAATAACCCTCCACTGCGGGCACTAGGGAGTTTTAATAATGGAGAATAATGCTTATGTTGTTGTGTTAAGTGAAATAAAGCAGGGCACAAAGTTATGTATACAGTGTGACTACAACTATGTAAACCAGGGGAGAGAGAAAGAGAGAGAGAGAGAATGTGCATGAGCAAAAGGAAATGCAGTAAAATATTAATAGCGCTTTGGCTTTGGGAGGTGAGATTAATGGTCTCTACTCCTCTGTATTTTCTAGATTATCCCCAGGCAACATTTATAATTCCTACAATCATAAAACAGTAAACTTTATATTAAAATATACATGGTTTCAAGACTTGATACTTTCCCTCCAGCTTTAAGAACATCTGATAAAAGAAGCTCTGGTTCTCGAAGCAGCAGCTGCTATCTTGATTACTGTATTGTTAAAAAAAAAAAAAAAAAAAGGAGTCATTTGCCCCCCATGACAGCACACCAAGACTTAATTATAGTTTCAACCCCTCCCAGAAATGTGACCTTCAAAATAGTCAATCTGAAATTTATCGATCAACACTAGTGAGGAAATCTGCAGGATGAAGACCCTTGCTTTCCCCTTCCAGTCCCAAAAGTAGAAGTCCTGGCCCCAAATAACTCTTTCTTTTCTTTTGCTAATAACCTTCTTGCCCCACCATCTTTTCTATAAAAACCTTCCATTTTGTACAACTCTAGAAGGTTGCTAGAAGGAATGTTGCCCAATTTATGAACTGCCAAAGAAAGCCAATTAGATCTTCACATTTACTTGGTTGAATTTTTTTTTTTGACAGTATTCTCTCACTATTAATGAGATAAATGCTAAACAGAAACTAGTGTCAGTTGGGTAATCAGTAGATAAGATTGCCTACGAAATGAAAACAAAACAAAAGCAACATGAAAACAAAATTAAAATCTTGTATTCTATGTCAGAAGTGAATTTCCTCTTCAGGACACGTTAAGAAATGTTCTGAGTAAAATTAAGGTAATTTTCAATAGTTTTTCAAGCCTACGTTGAACAGAAAGATGTAGTAATCAATGCTGTTTTCCTTTACTGCTTTGTAGATCTGTCTAGAAACTCCAGGGTCCAGGGAGGTCAGAGATGACCATCTTGCCTGCACTTGGCAAGTTCTTTTTTGCAATTTCTAGTATGGAATTGTGGGATCATTTTGCTAGAAACTGTTAGTGCCCTGATCAACTTTTTAAAAAATATAGTTTATATACTGTTTGTTGCAGACAATGAGATCTTCCTTCCTTCCTTTCGTTCTTCCTTTTTTAAAATTGTGATGAGAATATTTATCATGAGACCTATTCTCTTAAAATTGAAAAAAAAAAGCACTACCATATGATCCAGCAATCTCACTTTTGGGTATTTATCTAGAATAATTGAAATCAGGATCTCAAACAGATATTTACACTCCTTTATTCATTGCAGCATTATCCACAATAGCCAAGGTGTGGAAACACTCTAAATGTCCATCGACAGATGAAAGGATAAAGAAAATGTGGCATATACGTGCCATGGAATATTATTCAACTTTAAAAAAGAAGAAAATCCTGCCATTTGTGACAACATGGATGAACCTGCAGAACTCTATGCTAAATGAAATAAGCCAGTCACAGAACAAATACTGCATGATTCAACTTATATGAGGTACCTAACATAGTCAAACTCATAGAAGAGAGTAGAATGGTGCTTGCAGGGGTTGGGAACAGGGGGAAAATCGGTATAAAGTTTCAGTTGTGCACAATGAATGCATTCTAGAGATCTGCTGTACAACAGTGTGCCTGGCCAATTTGGAAAGTTCTAAGAGAATGAGAAGGTTCATCAAATCCCAAGTGATGGTGGAGTTGAGACTGCATTGAAGACTCCTATGTTTAGGTACCCAAATGATTGATCGGTTGATTAGGATAGAGGCCACTATATCAGTTATGATTAGAATTAGTTGTACATTACAGAAACCTCCAACAACAGAGGCTCAAACACAAGAAGTTTTATTCTCTCATGGAAAAGAAACCCAGAGGCAGGCAGTCTAGAGTTACATGGCAGCTGCCCAACTTAGCTAACTCAGGCTCCTTCCAGCTCATCATCCTGCCCTCCTCAGGTGGTGGCCATACCAGCCGCAAGGGGGACTAACAAATGCAGGATTGTTCTCGGAAGAATTATCCTGTGCCCAGCTGACAATCAAGAGCTCCATTACTGGGGGCAAAAGGAGAGCAGATATAGGGTTAGGCAGCCAGCAGTCGCTGCCATGACCACAACTTAAGCTATATTTGGTAGAATGTTCCTGGATCTCCAGGTGAGGCATGGCAATCTCTTAGCAGTGTCCTAGCAGCCTATAGACACATAATAAAGCAGTAAGATAAAAGAGCTGCTCCACACAGCCCAGTTTCCCTCAGTGCAATAGGAGCAGGATAACGACATCAGCACTGCCATTCCAAGAGGGGATGATGGTAGGTACCCAGGGGCTCCTAGTCCAGAAATTCTGAAGTCTTCCAGGCAGATAGAGTGAGACCCCTCCCCTGAGGTGCAGGGTCCCACCATCTGTGGGTTCATCTTTGGGGGGCCTCCCCATCCATTGTTCTCTGGGGCCCCTGGCTGTATATCATGTGGGTTGGGAACCTGCCCTGAGCTGGGGCAGCACAGTGTTTCCAGCCCACCTCCTGATGCTGACAGCTTGGAATTCCATAGTTGAATAGTAAATGCTTTTTAAAAGTTGAGGTGAAGTTCACATAATATAAAAGTAACCACTTAAAAATGCATAATTCAGTGGCATTTAGTACAACCACAGCACTGTGCCACCATCACTTCTAGTTCCAAAACATGGTCATAACCCCAAAAGGAAATGCTCTCTCCATCCAGCACTTTCTTCCCATTCCCCCCCACCCCTTCCCGCCAGCCCCTGGCAACCACTAATCTGCTTTCTATTTCTGTGGACCTGCCTATTCTGGATATAAATGGAATGCTACAGTGTGTGATCTTTTATGTCTGACTTCTTTCACTTAGCTCCTGTCTTCAAGGTTCATCCATGTTGTAGCATCAGTAGTCCATTCCTTTTCGTGGCTGAATGATATTCCATTATATCAAATGCTTTTTTTAAGCTCATGGTTTCTTTGACAATTCAGGTTAAAAAAAAAAGAATACACAGTCAGCTTCTGATCTATTTGCTTCTAGTCAGTTCCACATGGCTACAAGCATACCCAGAGTTCTTGCAAGACATTGGTCTCAGACCTGCTTTATTTCCTTTCTTTCTTGCCTCTAACTTCTCTCTCTTTTGATCAAATGGTATCTCCCCTGAGTCTTTCTGAAACATGGTGTGGGGAAGGCCATGCCTTTCTCTTCCTCTCTTTCTGAGTCACTTAGGCCTTGGTCACTCAATGACCATCCCAGGCTCAGCTCTTACTATTTGGCATCTAGAAGCAGTTGACTTTTTTTGACTTTACAAGGCCCTGAATTTCTAAACTCTCTCTGTTCCTTTCCTGATGATAACAATTCCATTGACTCTCAGACACCACTGATTGTAAAACAGACCATGATCTTATGCACCACCAAGGGAAAAAAAAAACCCCTCTGCTAATTAATCACAACCTGTCATATAGTACAAATGCTGTTACAACGTTAAAAAAATATGCAAGTGCATCTCAGAGTCCCTGGCATGCAGTAATAATAATAACATGAATGGCCAACATCTACTGAGGTCTTACACGGTGCCAGGCATTGTGGATTATCCCTGGAGAGAGTTTTCATTATTATTATTATCTCTTTCACACAATGGAACAATGGAAGCAGAGGAGTCAAACCCAGCAGCCTGACTCTACAGCCCTTGCTCACTTCCTGTTGGGATATATTTTTCATTTGCCAAACCTGAGTACATTTTCTGTTCTTTCCATCACCCAGTGACCAACACTGATGGTCACCTGTAGGAGTGTGCATGTGGGTTGGAGGGGATTTTCCCTCTAGGACCTTTCAGTTTAGAGGGAGGGGTAGAAGATTACGGGAAAGCAGGAAGGGGAGAGGGGTATCCATTGGGAGCCTCACTCAGGCTCATGCTCTATCCCTTCCCTGGCTCACGTTCGTCTCTGTGTTGCCAGTGCCCACCGTCTGTGGGACTGTGCCCCTCCAGCCTGTGGTCCACAGGGAATGTGGATCCCTCTCTCGCACTGTAGACCGGATCCCATGGAAGGGCATTGATGGCTCAGCCTGGCTATGCCATGGGGTTACTGCTAGTTGACAACTGATATCTCATCTTCCCTTCTTGCTTAACTCAAAAACAGATTATACTTCAGATGGCAATGTATCCAGTGAAAAGAAGACATTTCCAAGACTAGCTTGCAGCTAGGAGAGGCCATGAGATTTAATTCTACTTGTGGAACTATTATTTGGAACTTTCAGTAAGACTCCATAGTAGTGGGGCTGGGGGAGGCATTATACACTTTTTTGTCTTCCCTCACTTCCTCCTAATGTCAAGATGGAGAGTATAGATTTGCTGGCTGGAGTTCCAGCAGCCATCTTGGACCATGAGGTCACTTTGACATTGAAAGCCATGCTCCAGGATGGTATATCAGAAAGATAGGAGCCCAAGGTCCTAGTGATATTTTGGGCCTGCCACGTCAGCCCCTGATACCCTGTGCCAGACTGCTTTTACATGAGTGGGAAATAAAATCCTAATTTAAACACTTGTTTCTTTTTTCTAGTAATATGCAACCAGATCGAATCCTGGCTGATGTACTCCCCCACTGTGTGATAGGTGGTTTAGGTCGGGTGGGAGGTACACTAGGATGATAGAACCACCAGGGCTAAATAAAGCAAGTAGGGGAGGGTCCACCAGGCAATAGTGTTCTTAGACAAAATGACAGCATACCCACTACAAAGACCTGTCACTTGCTGGGTGCTTACTAAGGGCTCAGCTCTCTGCTAGGTGCTACACCTGCATCATTATTTAATCCACACCAAAATGCTGTGACAAGACTCTCTTGCGACCATGGTTATTCTCAAGGTACAAATGAGGGAACAAAGACTCAGGAAGGTCACTTTACAAGGCCACTTATTTGGGAGCCAGGTTCTAATCTGGATCTTTTTGACTCAGGGATAAACCCTTAAGCCCTGGACCCCAAAAAGCTGTGCAGATATGAAAGCAGGAGAGTGGCGCAATCAGATCTGTGGCTTTGTCTCATCACAAAAGTGAAAGAAACAGATCAGAGAAGGGAGTGGTACCTGGCAGGCCAGAGGCAGGAAGACACACGGCAGAGCCTGCCATGACTTGGACTAAATGGAGACGGGCAATGCCTGTGAGGTTGTGCTGAGCGGTCCCCGGGACCAGAGTGCTTTCACCGGTAACTCCTTCTCAAGCCCTTGGTGGGGCTGGTCCCTATTAGATATGAGATTTAACTCGTAAGTTTCCACTAAGAGCCACTATAGATGAATGCACTATCTCAAGTTCATGTTTGATGACACGTTATAACCCATTACTGGCCATCAGGAAGTGTGCTAATTATTTTTCAATACAGTTTTTTTAATTATGAGTTTTTCAAGGGGCAAACTCAGATTGCTTGGGGGTGTATGTGTCCATGTGAAATGAAATGAAAATTAAGAAGCTAATGCTGCTATTGAAAAAAATCACTCGGCTCTAAATCAAGATGGTACATCTGAGGAATAGTCTCCATCTGATCTCTTGGCAGTATGTCTCAGACCAAAGAACTATTTAGACACTAAGGGTTTTGTTTGGTTTTGTTTCACCAGTTATCAAGCCTAAGAAACTTCCCAGTTATGCCAAATCCTGCAAAATGATGAAGACTATCATTTGCCGCTATTTACAACGGAAAAAAACCATTCATAAGTTCTTCCTGTTTGCCAAGAATGGAGGATTTTCACTGTCTTGGCTCTTAATAATACTTTTGCTTTATGTTTTTCTTGTTAACATTTCAAGAGTGCAGTCTGTCTTCAGCAAATCAGAGACAGCTGATACAAACAGTAACTAATAACATGTTTGCCCGGACGAACGGTATCATGCTACATTCATTAGCGTCCACCGAACCCCCTGATATAATACCTTCCCCATTTGAGCACTGTTTGTCTTGGTTTTCTTCCAACCTCACTAGCTGAGGGCTCTGGGCTCCATTCCTGTTTTTACACATTATCTCTCTCTGTCATCCAGACCAGATCTTTAATTCCCTCTCTAGGACACGCTCTCCAATCTGCCTCCAACGTTGTTTTCCCCAGAAATCCAGACCTGCTAACATCTCCACATGGATGTCTGATAGGCACGTGCAGATTAAGACAGCCAAAGCAAGAACCCTCAATTTCTCCCCGCCCCAAACTGCCTTCTCTCTCAACCTTCCCATCTCAGTCAAGGGCACCACTCAGTTGCTCAAACCAAAAATCTAAGGGTTGTGTTTGATGAATGTCTCTCCTTCACTGCCCCCAAATCAAACCCATTCATCAGCTTTACCTCCAAACAGTTAACTCTGGTAGGTCCTCATCCTCTATCTCTGCTTCAATCATCAGACTCCCAACACTTCCTGTTCCCACTTGGTCCTACACAGGGCTTTACACTCAGCAGTAAGAGTTAGCCTTGGAAAATCCAAAGCAGACCATGTCACTCTTCTGTTTAAAACCCTCCAGTGTCTCCTCGTTGACCTTGAATAAAATCTGAGCTCCTTCCTTGCCCCTTTCCCAAGCCCATTCTTTCCTCCCTGTTGCTTACCAAGCATCAGCCTTGCTGGCCCTCTCTGAGGTTCCGAGATACACCTCACTCCTTTTTGCCTTGGGGGCCTAGGCTCTAGCTGGTTGCTTGTCCCCGAATGCTGCTGGTTGGCTCCTGGCCATCATTCAGAGCTTAGCTTAAATGGACCTCTCCAGAATGGCCCTTCTAGATGGTCTACTCATCTCAAGTAGTATTCTTCCACCTTATGTTAAGTTTTTGCACAGTTCATATTGCTAGCCTGGATTTTTCTTGTGCCTTTATTTTCTCTCTCATCCCACCAGAATGTTAGCTTCATGAGAATAGAGACCTTTGTGTCTTTTTTCCTGCTGTGTCCCCAGGACCTGCATCAGTGCTTGGCCTCTGGCAAGCATTAACTGAATATTTGTTGGATGGTTGAGTTCCCAAAAGTCTTGTATTTTGTGCCATATAGTCTGACATCTTCTCTATTACAGTCTGCTTTGTTACATAATTTTTTGTAACCGTGCAGCTCATTCATAAGTACTGAGTTTTCAAAGGTGATGCATATTTAGTATGTGATTAACTCATTACAAATTCTAGACTTTTGAGTGTATCCTGTGACTCAAATACTGTATTGATGGGAAAACTTTCAAGTAGTCAACCAGTTTACCAAGTCAATGGCATCTATGACTAATAGACATTACTTAGAGATAGTCCTTATTATTCCATGCACTTTACATATATTAACTTTTAATTCCCATATAACCCTGTGAGTCTGGAACTATTATTGTCTCCATTTTGCAAATGGGCTGGGTGTATTAGTTTTCCAGTTCTGTGTAACAAATTACCATAAACTGAGTGGCTTAAAAGAACCCTTATTTACTATGAGTTCACAGTTCTGTGGGTCAGAAGTCTGGGTAGAGCTCACTGTGTTCTCTGGGCAGAGTCTTACCCAATGAAATCAGGGTGTGAGCTGGGCTGGGCTCTTGTGTGGAGGCTTTGGAGGAAAATCCACTTCCAAGCTCACTTGGTTTGGTGACAGAATCCAGTTCCTTGTGGCTGTAGATCTGAGGTTCCTGTTTCCTTGCTGGCTCTCAGCTCTTAAAGCCTGCTCTCATTCCTGAGCACATGACCCCCTTGTGCTTTGAGTCTCTGACTTCCTCTTCTGCTTTCAGCCAGGGGAAACTCACCTAACGGGGTCAGGCCCAGCCATATATGCCCTTATCTTAAGGTCAATTGACTTGGCCTTCATTACATCTGCAAAATCCCTTCCCCCAAAATAGATTAGTGTTTGATTGCATACCCAAGATACAAGACTGAGACTATCATTATTGTACAAACAATAATTAAGCCCAAATTATAATCCATGCTCACCAAGGATCTTAATTAGAAAAACTTCTCGATAGCCACATCAAGTGTTTCGTTTTTCTTCTTCATTTTTACCACTTGACAGTGACAGGGGTCACTGAACAGCAAGAATGTTGTCAGTTTAAGTCTAATACGGTGCTTTTGGGGGGGTAAAAGATGAGGTGCCGGGACTGACCCTGAGCAGTTGTAAAATACGGCTCCTGGCTCTGCTCTCCGCAGAGGTGCTGGCAGAGGCTCATCTGGTTCCAAGTGAATGAATCAGAGAGAATGGAATGTGATTTAGTTGAGTTGGTGTTTCCAAGAGATGAGCGTCTGTGCCATTCTGAGGAGGACAGCTGCTTTTTACAACTTCGCCTTCTTGGAAAGGCCCTGTGTGCCCGTGCTCCCTGTGGTATAGACCAGGGTCAGACCTGCAGCTCCCTGTGGCCAGAGCTCCTAGCTGGCACTTAGCAACAGCCCCCTGCTCTGCTCTTGGGCTCCTGTTTCCTGGAGAGCTGGAGTTTGCAAGGTTGCTGGCCCTTACCATCAACCAAACCATCCTCAGTTCTGAGGTTCCTTCATATTTTAATTCACATGAGGAAAAGATGCAAACTTGAGATGCTGGATTCTTTTTGCACCTAAAGAATCAGGTTACTGCCTACTGTGTCACATATCACCTCACACCAGGCTGTGAGTCCAAGTAAATAGTAAAGTTCAGAACTGGAGTGGACCTTTGAGATCATCTGGTCCAGGGATTCCAACCCTGACATGCCTGGACACCTAAGGTATCCAGAATTGGAACCCACGGTCTTTGTGTACAAAATTTTGTGTTGTGTATACTTCTATGGCTCTTTAGCAGAGCCATCTGTTGCTTTTGTCAGACCCTCAAAGGCATCTTTGTGCACCCAAAATTAAGAACAGCTGACCTAAGGACCTACTGCATAGTACAGGGAACTATATTCACTATCTTTTTAATAATCTATAGTTGTTAAATTTGGGACTTTCTGAAGATGATAAGAGGACTTTTGGAGAATGACTAAACCCACACTCTGGAGTGAAGAGAATTTTTACCTCATACATGGGAGACACCAAGCTATAAAGACTATCCGGAAGACCTAAACCAATGGAGAGACATGCTGTGACCCCAGATCGGAAGACTCAACGTAGTAAAGATGTGAATTCTCCCCAATCGATGATGTGCATTTCCTTTCAAAATCCCATCAGGATTTTTTTATAGATACAGAAGAGCTGACTCTAAAATTTGTATAGAAAGAAACAGCAATAGCTAAAACAATTTTGAGAAAGAAAAATAAAGTTGGAGGAATCACATTACCTGGATTTAAGACATCATTCAGACTGTGTGATATTCAGACTGTGAGATATTGGGGAAGCGATGAATACATAGATCAATGAAACAGAGCAGGAAGTCCAATACAGGTACACACAAATATGGCCAACTGATCTCCAAAAAAAAATGATCAAAGGAAGAATCATCCTTTCAACTAATGGTGTTGGAACAATTGGACGTCCACAGGCAAAAAACAAAATCAAACAAACAAAATAGAACCTTAAACTAAACCTCACACTTTGTAAAAAATTAACTTAAAATTGATCATAGATCTAACTGTAAAATACAGTACTCTAAAACATTTAGAATAAAACAGGAGAAAAATTTTCATTACCTAGACCTAAGGTTAGGCAAAGATTTCTCAGATATGAGACCAAAAGCACAATCCACAAAGAAAGAAATCAATCTACTGGACTTCATCAAAATAAAGAGTTCTGCTCTGTAAAAGATACTGTGAAAGAGGATGAAAAACACAAGCCACAGTCTGGAGAAAATATTTGCAAATCACATATCTGATTTAAAAAGTTGCATCCAGAATGTATAAAGGCAGCTCTAAAGTCAACGGTAAGAACACAAATAATCCAATTAAAAATCACGTGGAAGATTTGAACAGACAGTTCACCCAAAAAGATACACAGATGACAAGATGCACATGAAAAGATGTTCAACCTCATTAGTCATTAGGGAAATACAAAATAAAGCTATGAGGAGAGACTACGCTCACCCACCAGAACAGCTAAAATAAAAAATACTGACAATAGGGCTTCCCTGGTGGCGCAGTGGTTGAGAATCTGCCTGCCAATGCAGGGGACACGGGTTCGAGCCCTGGGCTGGGAAGATCCCACATGCCGCGGAGCGACTAGGCCCGTGAGCCACAACTACTGAGCCTGCGCGTCTGGAGCCTGTGCTCCACAACAAGAGAGGCCGTGATAGTGAGAGGCCCACGCACCGCGATGAAGAGTGGCCCCCTCTTGCCGTAACTAGAGAAAGCCCTCACACAGAAACGAAGACCCAACACAGCCAAAAATAAATAAATAAATAAATAATAAATACAATTGAAAAAAAAAAATACTGACAATAGCAGTGCTGGTAAGGATAAGGAGCAACTGGTCCCTCATACACACATTGGTGGAGATGTAGAATAGATGGTACAGCCACTCTGGAAGACAATTTGGCAGTTTCTTAGAAAGATATAGCTATATCTCTATCCATCTTATAAAGATAAAGACATCTATATCTGTATCTATATATCTGTTACCATATGAACCAGCAATCCCACTGCTGGGAATTTACAACAGAGAAATAAAAACTCGTGTCCATGCAAAAACCTGTACACAAATGTTCACAGCAGCTTTCTTGGTCAACACCAGTTCAGTCCTTCAACAGGTGAATGGATAAACAACCAATGGTATAGCCATGCAATGGAATAGCCTTAGAAACAAGAAGGAGTAAATATTGATACACATAACTTGGGTGGATCTCAAAGCCAAGTGTGTGCATGTGAGTGTGCTGGGGCTATTTTGGAGTAGACTAGTACTTTTGTGTCCTCAGTCGTGTCCCAGCGGAGCCCAGGAAGCTCTGCGCCCAGCCCTTCAGCACCGCTGGCTTCCCCAGCTCTTTGCAGATAGCGGCCCATCCCCTTGGAGTCTGTCTGTGGTGTCCAGCCCCACAGCAGGGCGTGCTCTATCTCACTGATATTTTCCCAGCAGCCTTCCCTTTGGGGAACGGGGCTTGATCCTCCATCCCACCTGGGCCACCGCTGGCAATTCTCTCTAGGAACTGTCTTCCCTTTCTCATGCTTCTTCTCCACATCCCAAATCCTACCTCTTCTGTCCCTCTAACGCATCCCATTACCATAGTGAAAAGTGCCACCTCCACATCAAAGGGGACATTAGTCTCAGCTGTAATGTTTTAGGGTTTTTCATAGAAAGACTAGAATCGTGTACTACTTGTCACTGCATTTTAAAAATTGATGTCATTTTTCTTTTATTACAAAATGACAAAACACACAAGAGCATGTAAATCAGGTCTGCATTGGCCCTCCCCACTGGTCAATATCCTGTGCTGCCCGTGGGGTCTCCCTCACGGAGGCCAAGCCTTCCCCATGTGCAGTAGGTCTGGTCCCTCCTCCTACTTGACCAAATTTTTTTTCCCTCTGGTTCTCTCCTGTAGCATCAATTTTTTCCTTTCTGGTAAATCATTTCTTTCAGTGAGTATACAGACGAGCTATTATTTCTCTCATCTTAACGGAAAAGGAAATTTCTCTTGACCCCATTTCCCCTCCAGTTTTAGCTCCATTTCTCGAAAGCGGTGTCTCTTCTCACTGTCTTCTGTCTCTCTCACCCTTTCTCCAACTCCACCCAGACCTTCACCCCATCCTCCCCAACGAGACCTCCTCTTGCCGAATTCACTGATGCTCTCCGTCCCCACCTCACGTGACCTCTCAGCAGTGATTTATAGGTGATCATTGTCTCCTCTTAAAGCCCCTTCTTCACTTGTCTTCCTCCCACCTTGTCCTCTCCTCCCGACGCTGTCTCCTTTCTTTTCCTGCTGACTCCTCGTCACTCCTCGTCACCCCCTGACCCCTGAAAGATGCAGCGTCCCGGGCTCAGTTCTTGCTTCCTTTTTCTACCCTCATTCTTCTGGGAACTCCTCCAGCCTCCTGGCTTTACAGACTATATTCCATCTAATTGAAGATGCCCTTAATTTTAAAACCACCACTGAGTTCAGTTCCACCAAGGATGGAAAAAACACTGCCAATTATACTCTAACCTCCCATCATTCCAATGTCCATCATGTCCCTTTGTTCTAAGAGTCCCTGAGCTGCTCTGGGGTGAGTGACACAGCTTCTCTGTCCCAAGCCATTGGGGTTGGGGGCAGGGTTCACACTCTTTTCTCTGTTCCTTTCCCCCAGCTCTCTTCATTGCCCAGCCTGTGGGATCATGGAGAGGTCTTAGAGAGGTATCACCTGGTACTGTGACCAGCCCTGCCACTTACAGGGGAACTTACCCCCTGAGGTTGTGCAGTGTACAACATGAACAGCTGTGTATTGTTGCCTGGTTTCACCCACTCTTACAAGTCTTTTCTTCTCTCTTCATAATACCCTGGCCTCGACTTTTGAAACTTAAAAGCAAGAATGAGACTCTTTAGTTCTGTGCATTCTTCTCTGTCATCCCTGAGGCAATGGCCATACCCTTGAGCCCATCACCATGGCTAAAAGTAGTGATGCCCTAATTGACATGGGCCGGGGAGCCCATCCCAGAATCAGTCACAGTGGGATTCTCTTGTTTTGCTTCATCCAATCAAATTTCTCCCCTGGGTATGGGGGGTGGAGTCAGTTCCAACCAAACATCAAGGCTGCTGCCAACAGGGAGGGATGGAATGAACATGGGGGCATCCATGGGGTCTGCTTCACAGGGTCAAAGGCCAGGGAGGGTGTTTTGCAGATGGAGGGGACTTGGGCCTGTGTTTAGGCCCGTGGACAGGAAAAGGTTAAGGAGGATGGAGGGAGAGGGCCTATGTGTGATTCGGAGCAAAATCCTGGAGAAGAAGTGAGGTGGAGAGAGGGGGAGGGGCTCAATTTGAAATGAGGGATGGATCTTCTCCCTCAAAGGAGGGTGGTGATGAGACCTGTTAGTCAAGTGAAAGGAGGACCGCTGAGGATATTCCCTGCCACCCTCGTGTCTCATGTGGGGCAAGCACAGTCTTGGCATGTGTAGCTTCATGGGACTCTTTGGGAAGTGTCAGTGGATAATTCTAATTGACTCTTTCCATCAGTGAGAATTGTTACCATCTTAAGGGGTAGGGCACTTCAAGGCTAGGGTTTTTATTCACTTCTCTAATGAACAGAAAGTACATCTACCTTACACATATCTGCAGAATTTGGGAGAACACATCATGCGGTAAGGGGATGTGTGTGCAAAGGTTTTTTAAAAAGTCCTTCCTGGGAATCCCTGTGGCCTGGTGGTTAGGAATGCGGCCTCTGACACCAAACGGCCTGGGTTCACATCTGGGCTCTGCAACCCTGGGCAGGCTCCTGGCCTTCTCTGTGCCTCGGAGTCTTTGCTAGGAGTGGGGATGATGTCGCTACCTTCCTCACAGGGCTATTTTGAGGAGCAGAGGTCATAATACCTGTGTGTGTTTAGGAGACTGACTGGCACATATTAAATACTCTTAAACGTGAGCCATCAGTATTTGTAAGAATCCTGTGACAATGCTAGTATGCACTGTCTTCAGACCGTTCGCTGTCTTTAGGAGTGAAACTTGTTTATTTTCCTAATTCACAGAAATCTAAATTCTTCCAGTGCTATTTTCAGTGGGGAAAAAGCATGCCGATGTTTAAAACGTGTTTCCATGTAGCCACATTTAAAATGTCATCACTGGTTCCTTTCTGGTCAACTATGCAGAAGTGAATCCTCTCTAGAACATTCCGTATTAACAATCATGGGAGGTGATGCTGATTTTGCCTTAATGAACGATTTATTTATGAATGTATTGATGGCAGCCCCTTCTCACACCGGTGCCCTTTCCCACTTCCTGGCCCGGATGACAAGAGCTTTGGAAGGAGGGGCAATCAGGAATTGACACAGTATTCCTGGGATTATCCGATGCAACACTACATGCAGCACACAGTTCCACTGCCCTTCCACGGTGGTGGCTCAAAGCTCCTGCTATACGAGGAGGCCTTGCCCTGGAAGACTCCAGAAGCTTCACTGAAACAGCGTGGCTGAGGAAGAAACCACTGGTAAAGCAATGACGCCTCCGGTAGGGCACTTCCGGCAGGAGGGAGTGGCCACCCCTTGGAGCCTACCTTTCCCAACTATTGCAAATTTCTTTAATTCATTCCTGGTGTTTTTTTTTTCAATTAGTAATTTTTCAGTTCCCCCAGGGATTAATGAGTTGACCTAATACAAGTCTTCATAAGTAGAGGCTGGCTTTCTACATTTAGCACAAAAATAACAATTCATAATCCCTGCTTCAACAGCCCTCACAGCCTCCTGGCATCAATGCCTGCTTCTTGTGGGGCTGCTAGAGCCTCATGTCCTAAGATGTGTCCCTTTAGGACAGGCTGCACATGAGCCCACCTCACCCACCCCCATTCCCACTCTCCCCCAAAAGAAAACACACTGCAACGAACTGCACAACATAGCTGTTCTGAAATTCCAGAAAACCAACAGGCTTTCCACTCTCCTGGAAAAAAATCAAAAACCAAAACACTGCCAGAGACACGAATATTTGGCCAGTTGACTAATATACTGCAACTTTCACAGGGACCTCAAAGCACTTGGTGTTGTCTGATAGAAAATGCCCCGATTGTCCTGTTGAAAGGACTGAGATCTAGAGTAATGAACAAGTATTATTTCCCTAAAATGAATCCAGCTGTAAATGGAGAATGGGTTTCCTGACCCCTCCCGGGTGCACACAGATGCCGCTTGCCTGGGTCTTCTGTCCTCTTCCAGAACATCATTTCCTCATTTGCTCTCCAGGTTTTAGGGGTATCAGAGTGTGGCCTGCACAGTGAGAGGTACTAAGTTAGAAAGGGTGAAGGGCGCCGGTGTTCACCCGTGGTCTTTCATGGGTCACCCTCCAGAGGCCAGGGTGGGCCTGATGCAACCATCGCCACGCTTCTTGGCTGCTGACAGGTTGCTCAGCGTCACACCGATTCTGCTCTTCCGTTGCCTCTCATAATTTAAAAATGTGGGAAGCCGTGGAAGGCTGCCCCACCCCCGGGATCATTCCAAAGAAAACTGGGAGGCAGAGGCTAGTCTCAGTTCTTGCACGGAAACATTCATCAACGGTTTTTAAGATTTCCAGGGTTCTACTTTCATTTCATTCCTTGGGACTTGAATATTCAAATCTGGCATAGTCTTGAAGCCTGAAAGACGGATTGAAGAGATTTTGTATATCACTTGATCCTAAAAACAGGGCACACGACCTCTTAATAAATAGCTTTGAAGAGATCATGATTTTAGAGCCCGTGATTTATTACTCTATCAGAGGAAGAGGTGCAGGAGAAAACGTGCGCTGAAATAAGCATGACTAGGGCAAACTAACCTCCTGGAAGAAGAAGATGCTACCTCATTCCTCTCTCCCCCTGAAATGCCCTGAAAAGAGCAGTTTAGTGCAGGAGTTTTGCAATCCGTTACAAAATTTCAGTGTCTCTTGGAGGTTCAAATGCATAGGAAGTTCATGCATTTTCTTTTTCAGCTGTTCCCAGATCTCCTAAATAAAGCATTTCCCTAGTGTAGCCTCCCAGGGCTACATGTAGGGCAGTGGCTGGGTCTGCTTGCTGGGGTCAGGAAGGCTGTTCTTCCAGGAAGGGCTGCAAAGACCCTGGGAACGGGACCAGCCCAGCTCACAAGTATGAAGAGAATGTCGGGAGAGGAAGTGGTAGCTGTGAGTCAGCATGAGTCATCTCGTTCCAATGAGAATGAAGATTGAGGTGTGCGCCTTTTTTTTTTTTTTTTTTTTTTTTTGAGTCTCAATCGTGTGGACATCATTGGGAATGGAGGGAAATAACTGACTGTATGGTCGTTGCTTTTCAAGTTTCAAACTGACATTCCAGGCGGGCTGTGCCTGAGCCAGCATCTGCTTTCAGATCTTCACAGCCTGGTCCTGGGAAGGTGGGGCCCTCAGCTTCTCCCTGGTGAGTAGGTTTCTGTCACTTTCATGTTCATTTCTGCAGTTTGCCGCAGAGTCTCAGCTCTAGGAAAGCTGAGGGGTCTTGGAGTGGATACCGTGTTTTCGTTGAGACATTGAAGATCTTTGACTTTAGAAAGGTTGCTCCCCCGCCCTCATCCCTGTAGCTACTGTCTGTGAGCCTGATTGTTTGGAGTTTCTTAGCGGTTCATTGTGAGAATGCTCATCCTGTATTACCGAGGAGACCAGTGATGCTTGGCTGGTTTAAAAGAAGCTGCTTGAGACTCCTCTGTGGAGTCGAAGGGAAGTTCAGAGGTGGAGGTGGGTGACTGAGCTAACTAACCCAGGGGTGCTGAGGCCGGGCTGGCTTCCGCTTCTCAGAGGTGGAGGAAAGACAGCTTCTGAGCAATTTCTGGCCGCGTGGTCTGAGCTGCCCACTTCTAGTGCAAGAAATACAATAAAGAGGCAGAATTTTGGCTTTTCTCTCTAAGAGCATGAGAAAGATTCCAGGAGCTTATTCGGTGTCTTTTGCCTTTCCTTAACACTGAAAGGCACAAACGATAGTAAAATCAGAAAGAAAATTATGCCGCGGACTGGGGGGCAGGGGGTGAGGAAGGGGGAATTGAGTGGTTTTGAGACCTGACTTCACCTCGGTATGTGTTTCTCAAGCTGTTAACATTCTGATAAAGCTTAGCTTTACTGTCAACTAAAATACAGGAAACTTTTTTTTTTTTTTTCAAATGTCGTCTGGTTACTGTAAATGAAACGGTTAAAATGTCATAAATACCTTATGATAAACATTTTTCAAATTTGCTTAAAAATCTGCACATCAGTAAGCAGGGTATGACAGAGCTTTTTCAGTACAGTCATTTGAGTGTGTGGGCTTCCTGGGTTAATAATGAGTCAGCACCTGATTTCTAAAATTGGAGCAGCTGAGAGAACATTCGATTTGCCCCCCAGCACAGTGTGGTAGCTGGCGGGCCCCCTCTAGGAGGATTCGGCTGTTTGGTCTTCCGTTAGAACCAACTTTGATGCCTCCCCTGTTTTGGTGACGCCTTCAGCTTCGGTCCCAGCTCTGCCATGTGTGGCTGGGAGGCCCCTTTGCTGAGGGGTCCCTGTGCCGGACCATCTCCTTTGGCTGATGCTGATGGTTTTTAGGTTATGCCATGACCGGATTGGTTGAGTATACGGTTGGTTCAATTAAAAATCCAGAGTTTATGAAAGGCTGGGGTGGCCCAGGGGCTGAAGCTGTCCTGGCTGAGGGACCCGGTGGGAGAGGCGGTCACCGTGTGAGCTTCAAAGCCCAAGTTCTGCAGGTGACACGTGGCGTGGGAAGACTGTCAGCTTAAAATCTGAGAGCGGGATTCTGAGGAAGAAAACCTCCCTCCAATTTTATTCTTCTTATCTATAAAATGAGAAAGCTATTAAGAAAATTTCTAAAAAATTAATGATTGGGTTGCAGGCTAGCAGCTCAAGGGCCTAAGGCAGGCCTGTTTGAATCCATTTCCCCTCCCCCCACCCCGCCTCTAAGTTCTGCTGACCTGCCTGGGATTGGTTTCTTGTGTTCCGATGACTGTTGGTGGGGATCCCATATTCTTTGGGTCACAGGCCCTGATGAACCCTCATGTCTCAAGGCTCTGATAGCCTTGGGCTTCCAGACCGTGCGTGACACCACCCGTTTCAGGGGCCGCCTGGGAGGACTCAGAGAACCAGCGTCTGCCAAGTGCGTAGAAGAGGGTCTGGACTCAGAAGGGACCCCCTCAATGTTAGCTCTGCTAGCTTCTCTTCTTACCTGTACCCTAAAGGCTGGGTACCTGGGCTCCCCGAGTTAGTGCCTTGACTTTTTCAAGCAAGATCCTGCGATTCCAGTGTGATCAGCGTTGTTCCAAGGCTGAGTCACAGGCATACAAGTGTCAGCTTGGCGCCTCAGCCAGGCAGAGACCAGGGGTTTCCAAGGTGGGAGACCTGCCCAGTGTCTCTTTCTTGGTGAGTAATCTTCATAAGCGCTCAGAGAAATGCCATCTTCATGGAGAGAAGAGTCCGTAAAAGGAGAAATGCCTTGGGAGGTGCCTCTGTGTTCCACGTCTGCCTGCACTTTCTCCTGTCCTCGTTTCAGAGACCACACCAGCTATCAAACTTGTGTTTATCACTGTCTGTAAAATCCTCCCGGATAAACACTGTTGGGAAGTGGCTTTGAAGTGGCTGATTTTATCCTAGACATTGATTGTGTCGTGTAGAAGTCAGGCAGTTGTATGGATGTTAGAGGTCCACTGGTCTCTTACCCATGAGACATAAGCCTGTGATGAACTGCTGTTATCATTTCTGTAATCAGGAGAAAGAATCATTTAAAATGGTCAGAAATAAGGCCATGGCTAGGTCTGAAAAGAGAGCATTTATTAACGTGATTTGCTGCTTTGTCATGTTTTTCTAACTACCCAAAGATGCTGATTCTAAGTGTGGATGCAGACAGGGAGTAAAGAGGGAAACATTCGAGGATAGAAACTGAGCAGACGTTTTAAAAGGACATCTACATCCAAAGCAAACAAACAAACAAACAAATGCTGAGAGTTTGATGACATTTGGAAGTTGCCCGGTGCCCTATGGTCGTGGCATCCTCAGCCTGGGGACTGGCTATGGCTTGCTGGTCTGGTCCCCCACTCTCCACTCCTAGTCAACACCCCGACCTGGGCTCTCATTACCTCCTGCCACGAGGTTTCCATGGTACCTGATAGGGGTGTGTGTGTGTGTGTGTGTTTGTGTGTCCCCCGCTGTTTGGCAGTTTGGGCAAGTTCCTTAGTTTCTTGGTGTCCTACCTTCATCATCGTGAAATGGGAATATAATAGCACCACCCTCGAGGGTCCTTGTAAAGATCAGTGATAATTGGCACACAAGTTACAAGGAGATTCAACAGCCATTAAGTACACATTCAGTGATTTAGAAATATACCCACACACCTTTCCATCTCTCCCTGGGCCCTGAACCCTGTGAATCCAGAAGGAATTGGCTCTCATGCCCCCGAAGTAAGATCCTGTCTGGGTCATGAATTACATGGCATGTTCTGTATTTGCAGGACATTTATGGATTAGGTGAATGGGAAGTGCTTCTTGGTTCTCTCCAGGAATACCTGGGGTTCTAGGTGTCACGACCATCATCATGACCATCATCATCATCATCCTTACCCTTCACATCATCACAGTGAGAGCAGCTCCCATTTCATTCAGCTCCAACCATATGGTAGTAACTTTCTGTATATTACCTTTAACCCCCTCCTCCCAACATACACACATACCCACCCTGGAAGGTAGAAACGATGGCCAGTTACTCAACTCACTGGAGGTCCAGGATTCCCAGGCGGGTGTATCAGGCAGAGCAGTTGCTTCAAGGAGTGCATTGGTGATGGGAGAGCCCCTTACCCCCATCAGGAGAGGAGAGTCAGGAAAAGCAGGGGACCGGGAGGGTTCTGTGCGTCATCCAGCAGACTGAGGTCACAAGCCAGAAAATATAGGACCACTGAATTCAGACCTGCCCCCGGGGTGGAAGCAGCTGGATTCTGTACTCATGCTTCCTGTCTTAAAGCCAGCTACAGTCAACTTCTGGTTATTTGAAAATCATCATAGTATATGGAGCTGACTCATATTGAAAATATTAAGTAAGATACACTTAAAACTAAAACCCGGGGGAACATAACAGGACCTTTCCTTGTTGATTCTGGAGGTATTCAAGATCATGCAGTGCCTCAAAAGCCAAATCTTTACACTCATTCTGCAGGGGTCCAAGAGAAGTGTGTCCTTTTGCTCTGTCTGCCCTCTCTGGAGTGGCCCCGTCAAAGTAAGGCACCAAGTGCATTGTCCATCTCCTTTCTGAGCTTAGGCTTTGCATCCCGGGCACTGGCTCCAGCGTGTACGTCAGTCTTAAATGGCACCACTTTGTGGGGAGTTTTTCCCTGCAGCTGCCACTTGTGCCATAATCCAGAGGACCCTCTGCCCAGCGCCATGGGTGGGGCAGTGCTGCGGGGCAGGGTTTGGGCTCCTACCAGACTCAGGAGGCTTCTGGTTAGACCACAGAGCTCAGGCAGGGAGAAGCCAACAACAGATCAGAAGGAAGTCGAGGCCACAGGAAGGAGGGGTGGGTGGGATGTTTGGCTGTTCTCAGAGGATTACTTTGATAAAAAAAAAAAACCCAAAAAAACTGGTTTTATTGCATCTTGTATAATTGGAAAAGCTAACAGTGATGGCCAGTCTTATCCATTACAGTTTTCTTGCTTATCTTTTGCTTTCAGGATTGATTATCCTGCAAGTAAAGACTTCTGCTACAGGGGCTTTTAGCCCTTCTAGCCACCCTGTCTTTCAAAAATGTATCATACTTAAAACATTGGAACTTTTAATGATGGCAGCAATGTATCATTTTAACTATTCTCACTGGACAAATCATTTATAGAGTGTGAGAGGGATGCATGGGTTTCTATCAGTTCAGCTAGATATAAAGGGGTATAAAGGGAAATTACAAAATAACAGTGCCTCCAGCAAGTGTTAGATTTACTTTCTCTCAAGTAGAAAAAGACAAAGCAAGCTGTCTGTCCAAGGTGAAGGTCAAAGGGCAGTCAGTTCATTCATCTCTCTTCTCTGCCATCCTTAGCATTGACTTCCTTCCTCAAAATTGTCTTATGGTTTTATGAAGGCTGCTAGAGCTCCAGCCATCACCTCTGCATTCCACTCAGGAGGAAGGAAAGAGGTGGGGGCAAAAGACTAAGAATCTTAGATGTCAGGCTCCTTTAAAGAACCTTCCTAGAATCCCCAACTAACCCTTTCTGCCTAAGTGTTTCACTGGCCCCCTATCTGTAGAGGATCCTAGGAAATGTTGTTTTTTAACTGGGCACATTGCTGCCCCTGACAACAGGGGTTGTTGACAACACAGGAAGCAGAGGAGAAAGGATATGAGAGGGGCAAAAAGCAGACATGAAATAACCACGTTTCTCTCACTGGAAGTATCAGGAGGGGGGTACAAAGAGACTGGGGCTTCAAGGGCTTTGAACAACTGGAGGAGACATTCAAAGGGACAGAAATCACTTGTTTGATTTTTTTGTTATATCGAAGTAGGATTTCTTTTCATTCATGCATTTAGCAAATATTTCTCATTTATCCAATAAAATAATGATAATTCGAGCACTGCTTTGTTTATGGAGTGTTTGCTTGGTACCAGGCACAGTTCTGGATGCTTTGTACATACGACCTCACTTAGTCCTTACATAATTGTGTGCGGATTCTATCAATTATCGTCCCCGTCACCCAGATGAGGAACTTGGGGCACAGGAGGGTTTAAGGAGTTGAGTAAGGTCACACTGTTAGTAAGTAGAGGAGCTTGGCTTTGAACCCAACCGTCCGGTTCTTGGACCCAGAGATGTGAACCGGCAGACAAGGTCTCTGCTATTTATATATTTCTGGTGAAATAGACATAAATAAGTTCAATAAGGTCAGGCCGCCATGGGTGCCCCAGGAGACCGGCCCAGGGAAGTGGGGAGCCCTCACCTCTGACAGCACCTCCTGCCTGGGGAAGACGCATTATAGAATCGGGTCCAAGCTGAGCATTCTTCCCCCCCACCTCCCCACTAGGGGACACACCAGGAATCTCAGCTATGTCTGGCCTCATGACTCGCCCCTTTCCTCACAGCCAGCTCTTCCAGAGAACTCTGGCCTCCTGAGTCAGGACCACGCCCTTCCAGTCCTGAGGGTGCAGCAAGGAAACTGCCCAGACCTGGCTTCAAAGGCTGGGCAGGGTTCCAGCGAAGAGCAGGATGGCTGAAGTAGAAGAGGTTGGGCTTCAAGGGGCTGCAGTTTATTCACATCACTCAATCTGATCAAAGGCCAGAGAAGGGGGAACTGTCACATTCTCCACTCCACACAACTGCCTGTTATCTAGCGACACAATCAGGGCCAGGAGGATGCATGAGGACAGGATGGATTTGGGGGAGGGGGAGTGTTTGCTGTTACCCCACCTTGGACCTAAGGCCCCTCCTGTGCTTTGCTTGCTCTGCACCATCCCAGGGCCTTCCTCCTCCAGCTCCTGTACAGATGGGGTGGCCAGTGGAAGACATAGTCTGCAGTGGGGTAGCTGGGGATTTTAGGAAAGCTCCTTAAAGGACCTTGACATCTAAGAGACTTAACCTTTTCCCCTCAGGTCCCTCCTTCCTCCTGTGTGGAATGCAGAGGTGATGGCTGGAAATCCAGCAGCCTCCTTGAAACCATAAGACAATTTGGAGGAAGGAAGCCAGTGCTAAGGCTGGCAGAGCCAGCAGATGGAGCAGGTTTGGGAGGCCAGGAGCTTTACCTGGAGATGTGACTCTTTTTGGAGTGGGTTTACCTGCATGATGCAGAGAGAGGTGGGAGAAATCACTGGTGGAGAGATTCAATCTGTGGGTCAACTAGGAGGGTCCATAGGGTTGTCAGGGTCCCTTCTGTGTGCAGCTGCATTTCATATCTCTGGTATAACAGGCAAAGGCTCAGGGCTGCAGAGTCACTTCCATGGCCCTCAGGTGCTTTTGTGTTTGTGGGCCCTTCCTGATGAAAAAAAGTATCATGACTGTCTTGGTACAAAGATGCATGTCATCCAGACTGGATTTATTCTTATATATTCAATTTCATTATACTCAGGTTTTTCTTCTGATGTGAAAATAAACTAAAACATTTTATTTTGAGAGTATTATGGGCCCAAGGCCTTGTCCTCTGTGTGCCCAGTGTAGAGGAAGGCCCTAGGAGGGCCTCATCATGGAGAATGGAGGCTGGTCCCGGTGGGGGGGGATGGCTTCTGGACTGTGGGTGATCTTTGGGACTGTGAGTGATCCCCCGGACTATGGGTGGCCCTCTAGACTGTGGGTGGTCCCTTGGACTATGGGTGGCCCTGGCAGTGCCTCTGAGGATGGCAGGCGGATCTGGCCTGTGGTGTATAGCTGGTGAGCCTCAAGTCAGCTTCGGAAATGACGGTGTGGGTTTTCAGATAAGGATTCTCAGAGCAGAGTCATCTACCCTGTGTCCACTTTTACTTCCCCATTCCTCATTCTCCCTGTAGTTGCTCCGCTTATTCAATGGGTTTGTTCAGGGGGTAAGGGTTTCCGTCTCCAATGCTAAGGCATCAAAACTGGAACACTCCTTTATTCTCCAAATCTCTAAATTACATGAAATCTGTTCCAAGCTTACCCTGCCCCTACTTTACCCCCTCAACCTGCCTGTTGGGGAATTCAGATTCTTTCATGATTGGGGATCCCTGTTGGTCCCGGTATCATTAAACAATCCTGGGGTTACCGGGTTCCAGAAAACCGGGGCTGGAGGTGGGGGGAGTCCACTGAGGCGGCCGCCAGCACGGCTGCTTCAACGCTGAAGACCTGAAGCAGTCAAGGTGAGGCCCCAGAGCTACGCAGGGTCCTGCTCCAGCCGAACGGGGGCCCGCATGACCCGGGGCTCTGTCGCCTGACCACAGAGCCCTGCCTGGAGGCGCGCCACCGCTCCTGGGGTCTTGGCGTGCGCTCCCAGCCTCCGTAGCTGCCCTCGGCTGTGTCCGGTGGGAGCTCCTTCTGCACGCCTGTGCTGCCCAATGCCTGCTGCTGGACCTCTTCTAACCTAGACCTCCGTCTTGGCCTGGGGGGCAGAAAGAGCCGTGATAACAGAGGGGAAGAAACAGAAGACGCTCGGGGAACCCATGGGAGTCACATGGTGTCCTCTGTGGCTTCCCAAACCTCCAGAGCAAGCCGTCCAATGAGTGACTGCAGCCACATGTGGCTAGTGTGATTGGGTACTGAATTTAAATGTTTACTTCATTTCAGTTAATTTAAATGTAAGGGTACATAGCCACATGTGGCTAGTGGTTACCCTATTGGACGGCACAGATCTAGAGCTTGTTTTCCTAATCCGGGCAGCTTTGAGAGTCGGGCTGTCACCCTGAGGAAGGATGTGGCACTGGGGTGAAAGTTCAGAATTGGGTACCACATGCGCTGAGGTCACCCGGAGGGTGGGTGTCCCTCCCAGGTGGAGGACCCTTCAGCCAGGAGCTGTGGGCCAGGCAGATGGGGGTCCAGGGCCTCTGCCACCAGTGGCCGTGAGCCTCGATGTCCCCATCTCAGGCGGATAAAACCCCAAGTGACTCTCAGGGCCTCGAGGGCCCCAGCTGAGGGGCCTGTCCAGGAGGAAACCGGGGCTGGGTGCCTGACACCTGGAGCATTTCTGCCAGTGGGGTTGATGGCTTTTTCGAGGTGCGGGGGCCTCAAGTGAGGAGCACACAGCCTGACCGTCTGTGCTTGTGGTATTTGATGGTGAACTTTCCTGTTTGGGGATAAGCATCCTTAGTTTTGTTTGCGTGAAGCCACCCCAGGGACTAAGCTCAGGCGTGGTTCCTGTTACTGGCCTCCTACACATCCCCCAAGTGTGTCTTTTGACTCTTTTGACTTTTTAAGAGAGAAGCATTAAACTGTGTTCAGCCATCATTGACAAGAAACATGCAAGCGGGGGGGAGATGATCTGCCCCGGGGGGAAGATGGCAAACCTCGGCCCCCGGCCTTGCAGCTCTCAGCACAGCACACGTTCTCTCAGGCGCAGATGATGACCTTGCACACGTATGGGATCGTGGGCTGAGACGCACTGCCATCCCTCCCCTGAGGCACCCCCCCAAATTCCAAGATTTCGCTCCTGGCGGCTCCCCCAGGCCCAGTGCCGTTTGCTCTCGGTCCGTGGACCGTCTGTCGGTGGGGAGGCTGTGGGGCACTATGATGAAGCAGCTGCTGGAGCTGAACCTCCGCTTAGACTGCTACTCGCTGCCTGGCAAGTCATCTGTGCCTCCTGACCTCCGTTTCCTAATCTGTGAAATGGGAACAGGCACAATGAGCACAGAGGATTGTTTCGAGGATGAAAGGAGTTCCTTCATGAAAAATTCTTAGAAAAGTGCCACACATAGTAAGTGCTTTATAATATTAGCTTGGAATTGATGCCTTTTTGCCATTTACCTGTTTTAATTTTCCCTTTTTTTTTTTAAAAATCAAGGCATAGATGATTCATATGCCATTTACTCCTGACCTTTCTTTGGGTCCCAGATCTCCACCCCAGCAGTGGTCCATCCACTCCAACCTCGGCATCGGAGGAATTCTGGCTTTTTTTCCAGGCTCAGGGACAGCATGAGCTGTGGAGCCCTAGACCACTGGGGGAAAGAGATTCAATAGTGCATCCTTTCCTTTTTTTTTATACTGGAGTATAGTTGATTAACAATGTTGTGTTAGTTTCAGGTATACAGTAAAGTGATTCAGTTATACATATACATGTATCTATTCTTTTTCAAATTCTTTTCCCATTTAGGTCATTACAGAATATTGAGCAGAGTTCCCTGTGCTCTACAGTAGGTCCTTGTTTGTTATCTGTGGGGTTGGCCAAAAGGTTCGTTCGAGTTTTCCGGAAGACGTTACAGAAAGACCTGAATGAACTTTTTGGCCAACCCAATATTTTAAATACAGTAGTGTGTACATGTCAACATCCTTTTATGCACTCATTATTCAACAAATGTTTCTTAGGACCTATGGAAGCAGGGGATGAGCAAATGTGATTGTGAGGAGGGCTGCCAGAGGAGGGGGCCCAGCAGTGCTGGGCGAGGGTGTCTCCCACATAAGGGGTGGCCTCTGGTGGTCCCTCTGATGAGAAGATATTTGAGTGGAGGTCTGAGAGGAGTAGGGGGGTGTGTGTGTGTGTGTGTGTGTGTGTGTGTGTGTGTTGCTTGCTTTTCCTGTGCAGATCTGGCAGCTAGAGTGGAGCTCTGGCTCCCCCTCGCCAGCTCTGTGGCCAGGAGCCAGTCACAGAGCCTCTCTGGTCCTCGTACAGCATGGGCCAGGGGACCCACGATGGCAGGTGCTCAACAGCCCAACTCGGAGTCAACATCATCACGAAGACATGCTTCACTGGCCACTGGGAGTTCCCTGGGTTCGAAGGGCACTCCCACCACCCTCACAGCCCCTCTGTGTAAGCCCCATGAGTCAGGGGTCCCCAACCCCCAGGCCTCGGACCAGTATTGGTCCACAGCGTGTTAGGAACCGGGCCGCACAGTAGGAGGTGAGCGGCGGGCGAGCGAAACTTCATCTGCCTCTCCCCATCGCTCCCCATCGCTTGCATTACTGCCTGAACCATCCCGCCCCCCCGACTCCATCCCTGGAAAAATTGTCTTCCACGAAACCGGTCCCTGGTGCCAAAAAGGTTGGGGACCGCTGCATAAGACGGGGATGCCTTATGGCATAAGGGGTCATCTGATCTATACTTAAACCCCTTCTCTCCTTCCAGACACAGCTTAATCCAACACCTCTTTTCTGGTATTTGCACATTTTGGACCTAGCTCTGCCCCTGAAGCCACTCCATCATAGCCATGATCATAATTGCAGTCATAATTCAACACGTTCATTGAGCAATTATTCTGTCTCCCAAACTGTTGAATTATAACATGAGCCCCAGCTTCTTCCACGCCAGAGCCCTTCCAAATGCATGGACATCACCACTTGTATTCAAGCTCTTCCTTCTTCCTTTGGTTCCTGAAAGATGCAGCAACTGTGACCCCGTGCTGCCCTCCTTGGCACGGACTGCAGCTCTCTGATGTCCCTCTTCACATGAGCACCATACCCTCCCTCGTAAGGGATACTAGGTTGAGGTTTGGGGCCAACACGCCCATCCGTTGGACCCGCAAGCAGCTGCCATCCCTGCCTCTGTGTGGGGACATGTTTAAAGCCACATCTCTCTCATGTTGCATTTGAGGTGCTGACTTATTTTTGATTTTTTAAAACAGAAGTAAAATTTTACATTCTCCTTAGTTTGATCTTCTAGATTTGGCCCGTATATTCTCTAATTAAAATGTAAAGCTTCACATCATCTGCCAGTTGGAGAGGTATCCCTTTTATATCTTTACCGGAAGATCTTTTGAATCAGTGTAGACCAAGAGCAGAGATCTGTGGCACTCCACTAGCGATTGTCTTCAAGGTTGCCAGCATTTAACATTCTGGGGCACCTCATCGAATACAAACAGCTTACCTTGCTGCACAGGTTTCAGTCATGTGGGTGAAAGGACGAGGAACATACAATCAGATGTGTGATGTGATCCCATAGACTGGTGGGGCAGGCAGTAATAATTCAGACATTCAGCCAGACTTCTGATGGGTAGCCATCCTCCTTCTCTCCCGTTCTGTTCTTTCTTTCCCTCATCTTCAAGCACGGGGGGCTTTTGGCAAGGCTGGCTAACTCTTGGGCAGTTGTTTATTAGATACGAGCAGTAAGTTACCTTAAACTTTCAGAACATTTGAATGCTCAGTTGTCAAATGATTGCTGTTTTAGTTGTTTTACATAGTCACATCCTCAGAGTTTGTGGGTTGGATGCATTTGATTCACTTCAGATTTGTCTTTCAAGCTGGAGCCACTAAGCCCAGCCTGACAGACGGGTGGCTGTCTGTGAATGGTCCCTTTGAAGTCCCCAGAAGTGCCAGCTCAGGGTTAAGATCTGCAGAGGGAGAGGTGAGACGCAGAATGAGCGCAGACTGCCACCCAGCAGCACAAGAGGTGACTGCAAACCACGAGCTTCCCCGGGAGAAAGTGAGTCTCCCAGGCTCTGTCTGCTGGTCCAAAGCGGGCATTACCTGCTCTGTGTTCACCAGCTGAGTCCATCACCGGGGAACACTTGGATGGAACAGGAATGGTCACTCGAGAAGGGATTCTCTTTTCCAAGAGCACATCCAGATGAAAGCCTTTTAGGATCATTCAAGTACATTATTTCCGAGAAGACAACTCTTTTGTAATCCCTTCTGGGGCAGCTCGTCCCTGGCCGTGGGGTGTCTCGCAGGTGCTCTGAGGTTGGTGAGTGATGGGGCGCACCCTCCGGCCACGGGCACCCAGAGGGCAGCACCTGGAAAGGGGTGCACAGGGGGCGCTGTTTAGCTGGTGTGTCTCAGCATCTCTTGAGATGACCATACGGATTGTCTCTTTTAATCTGCAAATGTGGTGAATAGGCAATAAGGTTTCCAGCTTTAATTTGTTTGAAGAAGGTTCAGAAATAAAACTGTATAAAAAGCTGTCCAGTGGAAAGCATGTTGCTCCCACGGTCTCCCATCTGGTTCCCACTGACCTCCCCCACTCATCACCCTATTCTTAGTGTCTTCCGTGTCCATCCAGACTTTATGCAAATATAAGCACGTAGTTGAATGAGTCTTTTTCTTTTCTTTCCTATTTTCCATAAAAACTATCACAGTCGTTTTTGACTGTGAAACCACTTTTGTGTGTGGAGAGGATCGGCTTATGGGCTCTGAGCTCAGCAGCCCTGCGTTTGGGGCTGGCAAATCTCAGGGTTCTAGCGGGGCTGGCTGAACGTCCCCTTCTTCTCTGTACTGGGGGTGAGGCCCTGAGCTTGCCCAGGTGTCCAGGGGACAGGCAGGCAGGCCCTCGCACTCTGGGAAGGCACGTGTGGGCTCCGGTCCCCAGCGAAGGCCCAGGGAGCCAGAGGGGTGAGTTGCCAGGATCAGGCAGTTCTAAGACACGTTCCCAGGGGTTGTGTCTCCATTCCCCAAGGTGACAACCTGGAAACCGGCTGAGGACCAGGAAGGAGAGCAGTGGCTCTGATGCCCTGTGCTTCATGAGGGTCCCAGACCCCTAGAGTCACCTTGACACCAAATTGTATTTACAGAACAAGCAGATCCGGAAACGGGGATTGCGGGTTCAAAAGAATTAATCTCAGAATTCTCCTGAGCAAACCTCCCCGCCTAGTGAAAGTCAGTGCTCCTGTGGTGGGAGACGGTGCCCCAAGCAGTCACGGCTGGCTTTCTACGAGCACCTGCCCTGGGCCAGTGTCTCACACGCTGTCACTCACCGAATCCCCCTAAATGATGGTCCCCATTCCTCAGAGGGGAAGCGGCGCCTGAGTCACTGTGCTGACTCAGGCACCGCTTCCCCTCTGAGGTGCTGCTTTTTTTTTTAAACAGATTCAATATAAAGTGGAATGAAAGGGGCTTATTATTATTTTTTTTAATTTATTATTTATTATTTTATTTTTGGCTGCGTTGGGTCTTTGTTGCTGAGCTCGGGTTTTCTCTAGTTGTGCAAGCGGGGGCTACTCTTCATTGCAGTGCGTGGGCTTCTCATTGTCACACAGCTGACAAGTGGGGTAGCCGGAGTCCCAAGCCAGCCCGTCACCCAAGGCCACGACCATGCCAGCTTCTCAGTGGACAGCTGTCCTCATGGCAGCCCCCGGGCCTGTGGGACAAGCTGGATTTTACCCTCAGAGCACCCGGGGGCTGAGGAGACAGAAGGCAACTCAGAGGCCCAGGGTGGGTGACAGCTTTGCCGAGAGAGGGTGGCCCGGCCCTTCTGTCCATCCCTGTTTCTTTCAGACGCCAGGCTGGCCCGGTAGCCTCCTCAGAGGACCATTTAAATCAGCAGCAGGATTTTGAGCTGGATGGACTTCCACGCTTTTTAATACCTTTAATTTGACTCCTTCTCAGCACAGCATTGACTCTGACGGAAGAGAAAGCAAATGACAGGTGTTTATTAAGAAGGGGACTTATTTTCGGGGGAACGAGTTTGGGGGAAGAGTTGGGCAGAGTCAATGACAACGAAAGTGAGTAGGAGTCCGACTTTGTGAGTCACCATCGAGGGCCTCTGGGTGTGTCATGGGCTGGCTTGTATCTCCCCCAGGTTCACATGTTGACGTCCCACCCCTCCAGTAACTCAGAAGGAGACCTTATTTGGAAATAGTATCACATGTAGTGAGGTAAGATGAGGTCATCCTGGAGTATGGTGGGCCCCTAGTCCATGACGGCTGGTGTCCTTACAGGAAGGGGACTTTTGGGACACCCACATGGAGAGAATGCTGGGTGAGAGTGGCCAGGAGCTACCATGAGCGAGGAGGGAGGCTCGGGACAGATTCTTCCCTGGAGCCTTCAGAGGGAGCGTGGCCCTGCGACACCTTGATCGCTGACTTCTAGCCCTCAGATGTGTGAGATAATACGTTTCTGTGGTTTGAGCCCCCCAGTCATTTTGTGGTGGCAGCTCTATGAAATGAATACGATACGGTGCACCTCCTTAAAGGTCCTGAAGGAGGCGCCTCTGAGCAGGTCTCCATCCGCGTCCAGCCCAGCGTGGATTAACCCTCAAGAAGCATCTGCCCACAAGTGGATGAGTGGATGATGGACGCAGGCAATCAGGTTTTATTTAAGCAAATAAGATGTTCGCACTTTGTTTTCACTTTTCCTGAACTGCCGAAAGGCAAAGGCTCAGAAATGGGATTTGGTCTTCACATTTGCTTAAAGAAAAAGTTAAAAAGGAAAGAAAAGGAAAAGCGTGCTTCATCTTTGTAAGTGATGGGGTTGATGCTCCGTCCAGTAGGTAGACTACGGCGTGTGGCCCCATAGGGGGCTGTTTGGGGCTGTCACCCCCCAAGGGCCCACGACTGAGCCATGGGCTCCATGTGAGCAGAGAACCTCACACGAGAACCTCCCCGACAATCGGAACTTTCACCCGCAATGTCGTTTTCCGGCTCCTTTCCCTTCTGCCCACGTTCACATGCATCACTCCAAATTCACAGAACGAGGGCAGGGGCTCCCTAGTGCCTGGGAAGTCACATTTTCTGAGGGGATTTTTTGCCGCATTTCCTAGTTATTGAGCACGGGTGTCTGTGAGTCTAACATAAACATGGGTTTGACAAGCAGTTCAGAAAAACAGGAACCATCAATTCATGAGAACTTAAAGAAAAAAATAGTTTAAAGAACCGAGAAGTTGCCACATTATAGTGAAAGAATGTCAGGTTTGGGAAATGACAAAAGTGAGCAGTTTTCACCTCGAAAACCTGGTGGAATCAGTTACACAAGATGTAACCACACACAAACATGGGCATTTCTTATCATATAAGAGCATTTACAGTCAAGAAGCTTCTTTCAGAGTATTTCATGGAAAGTTATTTTAGCAGCAAGGCGAGCCTTCAGCGATGAGTAGTCGTCAAGTGAAACCCTGACTTCAAAGCCAGGAGACAGAGGAGCCCAGACTCAGAACAGAAGGCCACCGGCAGGGTGGGTGCCCACGTACACAGCCCCCGTCTCGGGCATCATGTGCTGGCCGGGACGCCCTTGTGGCTGGGCAGGGGATGCACCTACCGCGGGGGTCCCCTGCTTGCCACCATTTGCTACAAGTGCCAGCTTTTACATTTTTAAATAATTCTTTTATTGTAAAATTGAGGGCATGATTTGAAGCAAAGCAAAAACTGCTTATAAAAAATACTGCGGGGCTTCCCTGGTGGCGCAGTGGTTGAGAATCTGCCTGCCAATGCAGGGGACACGGGTTTGAGTCCTGGTCTGGGAAGATCCCACATGCCGCGGAGCAACTGGGCCCGTGAGCCACAACTACTGAGCCTGCGCGTCTGGAGCCTGTGCTCCGCAACAAGAGAGACCTCGACAGTGAGAGGCCCGCGCACCGCGATGAAGAGTGGACCCCGCTTGCCGCAACTAGAGAAAGCCCTCGCACAGAAACGAAGACCCAACACAGCCATAAATAAATAAAAATTAAAAAAAAAAATCTTCAACAAACAAAAGCCCAGGACCAGATGGCTTCACAGGCGAATTCTATAAAAATAAATAAATAAATAAATAAATAAATAAATAAATAAATAAATAAATAAAATACTACGTCTGTGGGATGTAAATGGCTTATTACCTCAAGGTACTATCTGAAGAAAATACAAATTCACCAGGTGAAGGTGGCCTGAAGGTAGGGGTGCTGTGTGACTGTCCCAGGACAGAAAAGGGGTTCTGCTGGGACCCCGTGGCAGCACCCAGACTGCTGTCCTGACACAAGGCGCAGGCTTTAGAAATTAAGACTGGGAAAGAAGTGATGCTCACACATATTCCTATTGCTAGAACTTTCTGCTGTTCCCATTCACACACATTTGCTTCCAGTCTTTTCCCTCTGTACTTATTTAGTAATTGCATATGTAATCTATAACATAATTAATCTTCTTTAACATTTAGACTAGTACACTTTAAGGAACACCCTTTGCCTCATTTTTGTGGTCAGCTTACCTTGCAGTCGTGCACAACTGGTCTCTCTTCAGGGGACTCTCTATTCAGGGATGTCTTTAAATTTTGCCCTCCCTGCTGAAGAGTTTTATGGCATAAATCTGATAAAATTGTAGCTATATATCAAAAAATGTAAAGGATTAAACCCAACCTCCAGAAATATTGATTTTTAAAAACAAATGTATAAACTAGCAGATTGTTCTGGGGAGAGGTGGTTTAAAGGAGAGGTCTGTGGCTTACTAATTATTCTTTTAAAAATTGCCTACTCATATTCTTTGCCCCCTGTTTCCCCTTCTTCCCTCCCTCCCTCCTTCCCTCCACTTTCTTTCTTCCTTTCTTTCTTTCTTTCTTTTCTCTTTCTTTCTTTCTTTCTTTCTCCCTTCCTTCCTTCCTTTTCTTAATTTCTCCCCTTTCTTTCCTCCCTCCCTTCCTTTCTTCCTTTCTATTTTTGTTGTCATTCTGTAAGAGCTCTTCAAATATTCTGTATTTTAAATCTTTGATATATATCCTGCAAGTATTTTTTTCCCAGTCTGTTGCTTGACATTTTACTTTGTTTCTTGTGTCTTATTTCTTTTACAGAAATATTTAATTTTTATGTAGTCCAACCTGTTATTATTTTCCTGACATCCAGGTTTTAGCTTGCCTAGAAGGTCTGCTCCCACCTCTAGATTACAAAAATATTCTCACATATTTTTTTCCTTCAGGTGATACGTAATTTTGTTTTTGAGATTTAAAATGCCAAGTGTATGGAGATTTATTTTTGTTTATGATTTGAAGTGTTGGGGGGTTGTCAAACTTGTCTCTAAATGGCCAGCAATTTTTCCCAGCACCATTTACTAAGCAGTTCACTTTTTCCTGCTGAAAATATATTTTAAGTTTATATATTTTAGGTTAGGGGAGTTGGAAGGGGGTGACATAGGCGATTTTGGTTGGAATGTGGGATTGAGGTCTTTGACACAACCCCTCTGCTTTTCAAACATCCTGACTTCAGGGCTGAGGGATGCTCGGCGCTTTTAGAGAATGTGAAACAGAAACAGGAAGGGGTCGGGGCAGCTAAATGGGGACATATGAAGAGTGAACACAGTTGGAGGACAGAACAGCTACAGCAGAGGGGAGAAGATGTCAGGAGAGGGCTGAGGGGAAGCTTGGAGTAAACGGGTCCAGCGGGCGGCCAGCTCATGGAACACAGACGCTCAGGTGGACACAGGCCAGGCCGGGCCAGTTCCCGGGACACTCATGGGCGCTGGGAGAATCAGGGTCGGATGGATATCTGCATATTGAGAACCTTTGACCTGAACCTGGAAAAGTAGACGTGCTACCCAGGTAGAAAAGAAGCCTGATTTTTCTGGGACCAAAAATAAACAGATCAATGACGATCAGGTATGGACACAATCACAAGATCAGGTATGGACACAATCTATAAGAAAGAGCCAACCCCACCAGGTGGAGGTGGAGTCGAACCGGACGATTAGAGGGGCCGTCAGGTCTGCTAAGGGCTCGAGTGGATGGAAATATGGGGAGGGCACCCAGAGGGCCGGCCTGAGAGCCCCCTTTCAAAGAAGTCTTCCTGGGAGGCTGTGATGTCTGTCTTACCGCTGTGAAGACTTAGGGTGAGACCATTAAGTCCCCAGGGTCCATGGCAGAGATGGACTGAGCCAACCACGTGATTGTGCGACCTGTGCATCACACAGGTCCCCGTGTTCACAAGGTCGGTGCCTGATTTAATGCTCTGCTGTCACCATCTTGAAATTCTTAATAGTGTTTGAACAAGGGACCGTGCCTGTTCCCTGGGCCCCATGTGTTCTGAATCTGGGCCTGGACGTAGGTAACAGGTCCCAGCCGCTGTCCTGGGAGCCCAGCTGTCGCTTGCAGCCCTGCACGCCCAGTTCCAGGGAGCCCCCGATGGAAGGAAGGCAGGGCCTGCGGCAGGCGAAGTGGACTTGTCCGTGGTGACTTGGCCTCTCCACGGCTGCTTTATGTAACAGCAGGTCCTGATTTATGAAACGTGGCTTGAAAGCAGCTTACGGAAATGAAGGGGAAGGGGGTGAGGAGAGAATTCGCGGAGAAATTCTGCCCCCGTGAAAGAACCTCCAGCCACACGACTCCCTGCACTGGGACTGTGTTCTCTCTGCTGGAAGAGCCCACAGAGAAAGGAGGCTGCCAGCAGGAGGCCCAGGAGCTCTGCTAAATGGACGGCTCAGCCGTGCTCTTCTAAACAGGGTCCCTTCCAGAACGAAGAGTCCAGGAGCCCGAGGGACTATATCTCTGTCCTGAAAAGGCACACTCCAGGGGGTGGAGCTGTTGGACCACGTTTCCAATTGACCCACCCATTCCTGGGGAGCCCTCAGGATTGAGAGAATCGTGCTTTGTGTTCATGATTGTCTCAGCACCCACGGTCCTGCCGCTTTGCGGACCTCCTTGTGCAGAAGGAACCACCGTGGCCTCAGCATCCAGCACTGAGAGAGCCCCAGAGGGATGTTCCTGGACATTACCTGGACATGAGGCTCAGGCACCCCTACTTGGGGACAAACTTGCTGTCAGGTTATAAAGAAAGCACCAGGGGGCCTGATGCCACCCCAGGCTCCTGCCCCAATTCTCCTAAACCCGTGGCTCCCAGGTGAGTTCTCCTGGATTTCACAGATCAGGTTGTGACCACTGAGCGCCCACTGAGGTCAGCCCGCCGCAGGGTCCCTGGAATCTGGTAGCTCAACAACACGATGGTGAAACACCCAGAACATCCGGCTGCAGTTGCCCCCCCTAGGAAGCAGAGGCTTCAAAACAACTTCTTCTCTGCTGTTTTCATGTTCAGGCCACCTGTGGGTCAAGTCATTCATAAGGTGGCCATGGAGGTGAGGGTGTAGACCACAATAAAGGCTATGCTCCTCCAAAAGCCTACAGGCAAGGAGAGAGTGGGAAAATCCAAGTTGATCCAAGAGATTTTTTTTTTTTTACTGCAGGACTTCTCAGAGCCTTTGGCCATGCTTTGTAAATATCCAAAATAGCATAAAATAGGCAGTAGATGGTAGATGGTGGGGAAACCCTCCTCTCTTTTATTTTTTGGAGAATTTTATGGAACCAGAGTTCCAGTGAATGCAATTTGGGATAACACATTTCAATATTATAGAAGATTAAAAGGAATATATTAGTATGGGCTGAAAGAGAGATGACATTTGGATTGAAATTAAAAAATGGGAAAAGAACCCCATATGGGAGGAGTGGTGTGGTCAGAGGCAGAGCCCAGTGGCACGTGGTGCCTGCAGAGCTGGCCGGGGTGGGAGGAGGAGCCTGGGTGCTTTGTTAGAGCCTCGATTGCCAGGTCACCGCGCTGGGCCTTTCACCCGCAGGCAGCGTGTGTGTGCCCGCGCGCGAGCACAGTACTTAAAGGTTTTGAGTAGAGAACAGGATGATGGAGCTTTAGAAAAGTGACTTTCTGGGAAGAACTGAAGACCCACTGGAGACTCAGAGCCTACTTAGAAGGCACTCGGCAAGGAAACTTGCCGTGCGTGGCCAGGAAAGGACTGACCTGGACCATGGTGGGGCCACAGATGGATACGCGAGAGCCGCGATTAAGACAGAAGTGGCAGCAGGGAGAACTGGCTGACTTGTGAAACTCCAGGCCGCCCGTGTCACCCTTGACATTTGAGAACTCAGAGCAGATGGTAACACCTGGGTCCGCCTGTACACATGGGTCAGGCGGGTGACTGCGACCATGTGAGGGGGTGGGCACGGGGTGGAAGTAGTTCCTCTCGCCCAAGCATCAGGAAGATCGCAGAGGGATTCCCCCTCTTTCTCTCGTGTGCATTGGCTGAGCGGCACCAATAACAAATGGGAACGCCTGTGTGCCAGGTGCACGTCGTGTCAGCATGCCCCGCCGGCCACCATGGCGTGGCCAGCTCCTCTGGCCAGTTGTCTATGCGGAAACTGTGTGGTGACGAGGAGAAGCTGGAGGTCTAGGCAGGCCCTTCCAGTGATGGATGGCTGAGCACTGCCGGTCAGTAACTGCAGTCCCAGACGTGCATTTCATAAGGCATATTCCAGTTGGATGTGGCTCCTTTAAAGCAGAGGACTTTCTTGCTATTTGGAACCTCCAAAATCCACTGCTCACGGAACTGCCTTGTCCTGGAATCTCACAAATTTGCACGTTGAAGTTCTTAATAAAGGACTAATTAGATGATTCAGACAAGCCCTGTGGTTTGGAAGTCACAGGTTCTGGGGCTGAGTGTCCATGCAGGAGACAGAGATTGAGGAACAATATCTCCTAAACCCAGGTTTTATGTTTGGATCACAGGCAGCACTACCAGACCATCTCCCAAAGAAATTCACCTGGTCTCTGTTCTCTGTCCATTCCCATCTTCTTGCCCCATCCCGGGCACACATTTCTGTGTGGGCACATTGCTGTGTGAACATGCTCTGATGTGCCCTCATATGCAGACACTGGGACCATGACATTTTAATCCCTCCTCCATCAAGGCATATAACCAGGACAGACTGATGGAAGGTTTTTAGTACTTAGAAGGGCAGACACGATCATCGTCTTACATTACAAAGAACACCAAAATATACTATGGGAAATATTTCTGGTGGCAATGAGGAAGTACTGAGATTTGAATGAAGTGAAAACCCACAGATATTTTATTAAGCACCATAGGTTCTGATGAGGATGCAAGCATCAATCAGAAAGGAATTCTGGTGGAAATGACTTACAGTGAGGGGTATACGCCTAAGCTGAAGGGGGCTCTGGGCCACAGAACTGGAGGTCGGCGGGGAGAATGACTTACGCTGAGACCACGGTGCCTGTGAAGGAGGCGACATCTGGATCAGGCCTTGAAAGGCACGTGGACTTGGATGTGCAGCGGTGATGACAGAAGGCTGTCCAGGTGTGGGGGGCAGCAGGTGCAGGAGCGCGGAGGTGGGCGAGTCCAGACTGTGCCTGAAATGAGTGTCGGGGGTCACGTGGCTGGTGAAGGAGTGAACAGAGGTAGAGGCGGAACTCAGCAGGAAGGGAAATGTGTGTCCTGATCAGACCCGCTGTGACATAAATCTGCAGATGAGCGTGGCCCCTCATCCCAGAGCCCTCAGGACACGCACTCTGCCACGGGTGACATTGCTCAAAACAGGGCTGAAATCCCCTCCGGGGGCGGGGACTCCTCACAGACCCCTGGAGAGCCACAGTGGAAAGAGCCCTGGCCACCCCAGCTGTGACCCAGCCAGGCCAACACGCCTCTCACTTCACCTGGCAGTTTCTAAACTCTCTCCCATGGAATTTGTCACTCTGTTAAGCATCCAGAAAAAGCACAGTGGCCCCCAGAAGCTTTTTCCAGAAGAAGAGCTTGAAAATGGAAACGTAAGCAGCCAAAACTGTGACTTCCAAACCACAGGGTTTGTTTGAATTACCTACTTAGTCCTTTATGAACAACCTCCATGTGCAAACTTGTGAGATTCTGGGACAGGCATTTCAGTGAGCAGTGGATTTTGCTGGTTCCGAATAGCAAGAAAATGCCCTGGCTTTAAAGAACCAGATCCCTTTGGGATATTCTTTATTGATAACATGTCATAGCAGGAATATGGCTCCTAACTACGTAGCTGGGGTCTTTCTTTTGGGGATGCTGGGGTCTTTCTTTTGGGGATGCTGGGCACTTTTTTCCTACCATCATGGACTTGTCACAGTGCTCAACGTGGATTCAATTGCTTCTCTCCGCAGCTATCTCTCACTAACTCCACGGGGCGTGTGTGTATCTGTGTGATTCCGTGTTGTCGATGTGGCAGTCTTGGCTCTATACCATAGTCCTTATTATTTAGGATTCCACTGAGAGGATAATACTAAGTTTTGTGAAATCAAAGTTCATAAATTGGCTGAGCCCATGTGGGTTGAGGGTCCTCTGAGCTCTTGCAGGCTGGCACGGCCTCAGCTGTGTCCGGTGGCCCAGAAGATACAAACCCTGGACACCTTGCAACTGTTTGTAAGCAAATAGAAAAACCAAAGTGATTTTGAAATGTGCATTAGTTTGCTGGGGCTGATGTAACAAAATACGACAGACTGGATGGCTTAAACAGAAATTTATTTGCTCACGTTCTGGAGGCCAGAAATCCGTGATCAAGGTGTTGGTAGGTTTGGTTTCCTCTGAGGCCTCTCTCCTTGGCTTGCAGATGGCCGTCTTCTCCCTGTGTCCTCACATGGCCCCTCCTGTGTGCCCGAGCACCCCTGATACCCCTCTGTGTGTCTTATCCCCCTCGTCTTATAAGGACAGTCATGTTGGATTAGGGCCCACCCATATGACTTCGTTTTGCTTTAATCAACTCTTTAAAGGCCCTACCTCCAAATGCAGTCTTATTCTGAGGGATTGAATGGGGGGTTAGAACATCAGCATATAAATTTGAGGGAAACACAATTCAGCCCACTTATGATGCTGCATTTCAAAGACTCACATCCATGCCAATGGATGAATTATGCAGACAGTGGCTGGGTGAAATGTTTCGCCAGTTGATACCATCGTTCTTGATTATAAAGACAAAATACCTTCACCATTGCATTCTTCATTCTGGGGTCCATGTTTTAAATAGCAAATTCAGAACTTTGCTAGCTGGAGTATTAAATCTCTTTCTGGTTCCAAACAGTACAGTTCCATCTCTACATATTTTGACCCATGTGACTCTCATGCTTGTGGGCGCACAGGGGCTCCTGGTGTTCGGAGCAGGACCATTTATTCCCGTGATAAGGGGCTGTACAACCTGCTAAATGGCTTGATCTATTTGGTCCCCCCGACAGAAGGCAGCTCTCGGGGTCAGGCAGGCTGGTGACCAGTTCAGCTCCTCCCCCTGAGACCTGGCGACTCCCTCTCAGGCTGGAACTTCCTGCCCCCAGGCAGGTCTGTCCCATCATAGGGAGGCTTCCATCTGGCCCACCTTCGAGGGTTCTTCTCTAAGCACATTTCAAGGTCAAATTGTATAGGCTCATTCTCCAAAGGGTTGGCTATCTTTGGTGGTGCTTTTCTGCTCTAGATGTATGGGTTTTATTTCTTTTACTTGGCAATTTTTGATAGTAATTTCTCCCACATGTTCTATTCACATAGGGATTCACTAAGGTGAGGACCAGGAGGAGACAAGGAATATCTGAATGAATAAGTTAGGTCTCTCTCCCAGACTTTTCATCTATTTTATGCTCTTAAATACTATCCACTTGACCTTTCCTTGAGAGCTTTGGTTCTTTTATCACTGGAGTCCCACAGACCAGGGTTTGGACTTTGAGCCCACCGCTTACTAGTCACGTGAGTTAGGCTAATTCAGTCTGCATCCCTGTATCTCAGCATGCTCATCTGTAAGATGCAGGTAAACGATAACACCTATTTCCGAGGCTGCTGCCAATGTTGAATGTAAAACTCAACACAGAGTTCGACACTGAGTCAGTGCTTGGAAAATGTCAGCTACATCATAACTTTTACTCTCACTTTGCACTTGCTGTGGCATTTCACAAAGTTATTATTCCTTTCCCTAGACTCACCTCAAGCTTCGAGAGGACCCAGTGACCATCTTCTATAACCCCGTCCATACCTCTCTACTCTGTAACATCTCCTTCCATGACCAGGTGCCGGGCCATCTTCTAATGGCTGGAAAAGTTAGGTTTTCATTGAGCCAGTCCGTTTATTGAAAACTTGCCAACTTCTCATCCACATTTGGCCCCTTGTACAGAGCAGTTCAATCTGTCTGTTCTCACATCCCTCTTGTGTCCCTCCAAGATAAGCCCAGACCCAACTGCAAACAGGTAGGATGTGATTCTCACCTCCTGCGCCTCTCCCCCCTGAGGCAGCCTTGTCTCTTCCTACTTCTCCCAACCCACGTCTCTTCAGCTCCCCTCTGATTCACCCTCCCAGTCTCCCTTCCCCTTCACCCCGACTCTGGGCCTTGCTCCTCTTCCTTAGTCGGCTGGCGGTGGCATCTTCTTTGGTTTGCTCCAATTTTTATCTCTTCCTCACCCTTAAAACCTACCAACGCTCACCCTCAACATCTCCAGAATCCACCTTCCTTGGAAGGGATGAGGAGGCGGATTTTATATAAACCAATTTAAAATTTGATGTCTTCAATGATTAAGTTCTTTCAGGAAATCATTGATGTTAGATTCTGAGACATCTTTCCTATCTCAAAGAGTGAAGTCCCATCTATGGGATGGGGCTCCATCTTTCTCTGTAGGATCAATAACAACAATGTCCAAAAGGATCTGAGTTACTTCCTAGCTATGCCTGAGCTGTTCGGCGGTTTCAGACCTCGGCCTCAGATCACCCTGACCAAGTGAGTTCATATGAGTCCCTAAAAAGGTGTTTCCCACCTAGAGTGCAGCTTGTTGGCCGAGTCTGGGGGTGGACTGTTAGTTTGGACCTCAGACACACTTACTCACAGAAGACAGGTGCCAGGGAAGGTCCCCGGGTCCCGAGTGAAGGCTTGTTCACCCTCCCTGGGGTGACTCTGAGACTAGGACTCCTGACAGCCCCATAACTTTGAACACCAGGATGCTACATTCCTTACAAGTGTACGTGAAGACCCACCGATGATCCCACGGGGATGCGGGGACCCTCCTCCCTTCCCTGCATCAGCCCACAGCTTGTAGGGTGGCAACCTCAAAGCTCCTCAGGGAAGAAGGCAGGGAAGGGAGGTGACAAACGTCCCCCGCAGAGTGGGAAGGAGACCTAGATTCTCAGATTCCCTCCAGGGGCGAGAAAGGGATGCGGGTTTCCCTGCAGGCCAGGACACTGGGGAGAGTCCTGAACCAAGATCAACATTCCCTCCCAGATATCAGCTATTATTAATGACAGAGCTGGTGAAGAACAGGGTTTTTGTATGTGGAAACAATGAGATCCCTAATCTCGCATCCCAGCACTCACCAGATGTGTCCACACAGACCAGGGAGAGGAAGGCCATTCTTGAGTGAACGGTGTTCACAAGTTGGACAGAATTTGTACATTTGGTTGTTCTTTTTCCGACTCAGATGGAATAGTGTGCGGTGGGCAAAAACAAATGCCTTGACTTCTAGCTTTTCCAGAATCTCGGGCAAGTTAACCTCTCCAAAGTCTTGGTGTTATGAACTCCAACTGGAGACAGAGCCCGTCTCATGGCTTCCGCCTCACGTAGGGATGCTGTTCTGGCCAGTGGCAGGTGCGGAATCAGTGAACAGCCCAGGAGGACCCCACCTGTGCCGTTACAGCTCTTCCTCAACCTGGCCTCGTGCCCAGGACCTTGCGCGGAGGCAGAAACAGCCTCTAAGTTCGCTCAGAATCCCTTGCGAGGAAGGGTGGGCTTTGTCTCGCCTTACATTCGATGGGTCTCACCCTGAGGGCTGCAGGGCATCACCTTCAATGTGGATCAGCTTTAAACTGAGTGACAGGTCACTAGAGGATTTCTTTACTACTTGGGGCTTTCCGAGAAGCGTCTGTGCTTCGGTAGTTTTTGTCTTATAAAAGTTTCCCACCTGCAGTGGAGTTTATAATTACTTCAAAGCTTTTTATAAATGAACTAGATTTCCTTTGCGCTCAGGATAATTTACAGAGTCATCAGTCACTTCACTGCAGCTGGGAGCTTCACACAAACCCCGCCAATGCACCTTGAAAATGAAACCGCGTGTAAGTGGGAGCGAGGAAGCATCCCTCTGAGGGAAACAGAAATGACTTGGCCAGCAAATGGTTCCTCCAGCGCATCTGCTTGACATTTTTAAGAAAAAAAATCCTAAATCACTCACCAAGATGATGTGAATCTCATAAATGAAACGATAAGGATTACAACTTAAAAGAACCATTCCGTCTAAAACTCGTATTAAAATACCCCTAAATGATTTATTTAACATAAAAGGGCTGGAGGGCATGCCTTTCTGCCCACCCCTGCTCCATCCCCAGATTTCACCAACACCGTTTCTGCTTGGGAATTTTTTTTTTTTTTTGTCAGCATGGATGTTACCTTAAATTATATCACTTGAGTTAAACTGCAAATAAAATCACACATAATGCAGACAAAAATGACTGTACTTCCCAATTTCGAGAATGTGACCTGCATGTGAACTAGACATTTGTCTTCCTAAACCCCAGGAGACCCCAGGATTCCAGAAGGAGTCAGAACACACCTCCAGTTGTCTCTTTCCTCGGATTTGTGTAATTCCTGGCACATGCCTTTCAACTTCCATTTCTGTGAACAGTGTGCTCTTAGCCTCAGGGCTTTCTTCCTGCCACTGCTCCTAATTCATTACTTTATATTCGCGATTGCCCTTCGGGAAAAGGAGAATCTTGTTTCAGAATTGCACCTGGGCATTTTAAAGTAAATACGATGCAAATGCTTAGTTGACCTTGTCTGTACATTCACTTCAGAGTGAAGAATGAATATGTAAGGCTGGGAGGGGGTGGGGTGGGCGGGGAAAGCATTTGCATAATGGTGTTTGCTGCAGGGGGAAACTGAAACCCGGGCTGTGTAGGTGGAGCCCTGTTTCCTAACGTCAGCGCCGTCGCCCACGACCGCCCCCGCCGACACATGAGGCTCTGCAGCCGCCCCCGGAGACAGAGGGATGGCCGGGCGCTGGGGGCCGGAGAACCAAGTGTGAAACCAGAATCAACACCTGGAGCTGGGCCGGCTGTGGGTTCCCTGGTCTCACCCGTGAAGAAACACTCCTTCTTTTCTCCTGAGGCGTGTGTGAACCTCTATCAGTGGGGTCTTATCTTGTGTGACAGGGCAAGTCTTGAAAAATGGGGATAGATCACATTTTTAAAGAATTACTTCTTCCCCGCCCTGAGAGTCAGTTTCTCAGTCGGCTTGAGTGTTGCAGAGTCTGAAACCAGCGGATTAGGGCAGCCCATGGCTGTCTATTTCGTCGAGAACAGTTCAACCCTCGGGGTGTCATAAAGGCAGCTCCCTGGAACGGCATCTTTCACCTACTCGATCTGTACCCCTGATGTACTGCAAGGCAGTTTGGGTTTGTAGTAGTTTGAAAATTATATGATCTTACATGTTCTGCCGTTTTTGCCTAGCTAACGTCTCTAAGCAGCAGGGTGAATCTGGGGCAGTTGGGGGGTAACACCAGAGAGTTTTTCATACAAGACGGGTTTGCTCTACAGTACTAGGTTTTCTGCTGTAAAATATATACTTCTTATAGGAGTTGTGAGAATAGGAGCCTTATGGTAGCCGTGTTTCTTTTTGTTCTGTCTTCAGCCAGCAGTTGGCTGATACCCTTGCTGGTCAGCAGTGGGGGGATGGTCTCTTGGACGAGTGGTCCCACCCTGGAGGTCTCAGCCCCATGGATGTTCTCAGGCCCTCTGAAGTCCACCTGCATGTCAGCCATTGTAAATAACTGAGAAACTAATGGCTCTGGCATTTATGTAGTCTATGACATAGGGGCTCTTTTAATGTATATGATAAACATTCTTTTATATGCCTAAACTATCATTTTAAAAAAAATTACCAGCTTATAAAAATAGAACTAGTAGCATAATGTGTGTGAGGGGGTGATGACAGAGGCTCAGGAGATGAGTGGCAAAATGTTCTCTAGGAATTTTCACTTATAAACTGTGATTACTGTTCATTTGGCCTCAGGATTAACATCATGGAACTACTTTTCATTCTTCCATAATGGGTATAACTTCTCACCATCAACTTCGTAATTTAAAAGTATTTATTTTATGGAACATTGAAAAGAAGATAATTTACACATGTGTGATTTTATTAGGCCTCCGTGGGGTGTTTGCACTGAAAAGCTGCGATTGAAGCCGAAAGACAGGAGCCGGGGAGCTTTATTTAATTCACCTAAACATTTTAACTGGGCTGTGTTACTTTTCTTGTTACATTTTGGAAGAAGGAGGAAAAAACAGTTTTAAACTTAGGATTGGGTTATTACACGCGTTTATTTCCACACATTATTACATAAAGGATATTAGGTTCTAGGCAGCAAGCCACCCTAAGGAATAGTGCTTTTGTCCTTAGGAAGGTCACAGTTTAGAAGGGCAGACAGTTGTGAAAGATAATGTGATATCAAGTCTTGTTTCCCAGGGGCCAAATGTGTGCCAGGCTCTGGACCAGGTTCAACTTGTGAATGATCTCACTTCCTCCTCACACAGTCCAAGAGAGTGGTCCTATTATGATCCCCATTTTACAGATGAGGCAATTGAGGCACAGAGAGGTTAAGTAACTTGTCCAGGGTCACACAGCAGGTAGGTGGCAGGGCCTGGATTTGAAGCCAGACAGTTGGATCCCAGAGTGCATATATTCTCAACTGCCAAGGCACTAAACCACACTATGAACGAAGCCCTCTGGGAACACAGAGAAGAACTCTGAGGCTTCTGTCTGTGGGCGTCCAGGGTGTGTTCAAAGAAGAGTTGATGTTTAGCTCAACCAGGAAGGGTTGGGACGCCTGTGTTGGTTAAATACATAAGGTGGCTTCTCCTGCTAATGACAGTAGAAGGAAAGTGTCCCAAGGCCATTTGTTTGCACCTAAAGATACATCACATTTTAAAGGACCCTGGTTACCCTTCGTCTTCTTCAATCTCACGCCACGGCCATGTGGTTAATGTTGGTGAGGATGACATTCCTGTCCCCCAGAGCAAGATGTCACTTCTCATACACGTCATTCAGGGCATAAAGTGAGTAAAAATACAACGCTGAAGAGAATATTTCATCAGGATATGCTGACTGGGGATTTCACTTACTGAAGTCTAGTATTAGACTTACTAGAAAGTCTCCAGTAAGTCATGAGAAAAATCGATTTTGAAATGTTCTGATGTAGGTGGTACGCACCTGAAAGATGCCAAGCCAGGCTTTGGAGAAGCCTGATGCCCCTCTTGCCCTTCGGTGGCTTTTAGTTAGAAAACGAAATACTTGTTTGGTGCCCACCATGGCCAGCCTTACACGAGATCCTCTTGGGGCAGCTCACGTGCCAGTTCAGGCAGGAGGGTGATGGTGCCTCAGGAGGAGGTGCTCAGAGCCCAGCACCGCTGTGAGCGAGGAGAAAGCCCAGCGTCCTCCTGCGTGAGCAGTGGGAATGTATCTACCTGACAGCAGTGACCGTGTTTTACCCGTCTTTGTCCCCTTCCCGCCCTGTCCTCTTCTCCCCTCTCCATCCCATGGTATATGTTGGTGCTTGTTATGGGTTCTTATGTTGAAGCCCCAAAACCCCCACTACCTTAGAATGTGGTGGGATTTGGAGATAGGTCTTCAAAGAAGTAATTAAGACAAAATGAAGTCATTTGGGTGGACGTTAATCCAATATGACCGGTGTCCTTATAAGAAGAGGAGATTAGGGCACGGACGCATGTAAAGGGAAGACCACGTGAGGACGCAGCGAGAAGGCAGCCACGTATAGGCCAAGGGGAGAGTCCTCAGAAGAAACTGAGCTTGCTAACACCTTGATCTCAGACTTCTGGGCTTCAGAATTTTGAGAAAATCGACTTCTATTGTTTAAGCCCCGCAGCGTGTGGTGCTTTGTTATGGCAGCCTGAGCAGACTGATACAAGCACTGATGTATTTTTGTTGAATAAACCCATGGTGAGATGCATGGGGTGGGGGGGAACTGTTGCATAGCTAGAGGAGAAGCAAACCGTAGAGGTCTTGCTCAACCTGGGCAGAGAATTTAAATTCAGTGTTGGAGGCAATAGGGAGCACAGTGGGTCCTAGTGCAGGGGAATTCCATGGCCAAAGCAATGTTTTAGGAAGACTGGTCTGGTGAAGCTCTAGACTTCTGAGCCAGTGAGAGGAACCAGGCCTGGGAAGCATAAGAAGGCTTGACAAAGGGCTAGTGGATAACTGATGGGAGATGATGAAATGAAGGGGGCTCCTTCCTTCCCTGTATGTCAGTGTTCTCTCCTGGAGGGACAGATGAGAATCTCTGAGGGACCAAGAAATTGGAATTCTACCTGGAGACAAGCCCACAAAGGCTCTGATCTGATTGGACAGAGACCAGCTTCCTCACTTATATAATGAGAGCGAACGAGCCGGTCTCTAAGGATTTGAGAATCCACATCCCTGGAGTTCCACAGGGCAGGTGAGATTTTAGGGGGACCTGGTATGTTCCCAGCGCCAGACAGATGCTTTCACCTATGGGGTGTGGCACCCCAGATACCCGGCCCTGGAAAGTGAAGAGAGGGTGAATTGGGGCATCCATGATCAGAATCCATTCGTAGACCAAAGAGGCTATGAAGGGTGAGGCCCATGGGCAGCCTGATGGGCTCCCGGGCTGACTTGGCCACTAGCGCTTCAGTGCCACAAGCTTTCTTTGGCTTTTCAGCCACTGCCAGCGGGAGGCTGGCTGGGGTTCCTTCCCTGGTTCTTGCTTCGGTGGATCTTGGTTACACATTAAACTCTAGTTCAATATCCTATTGCTCTTTATTTGTACTCAGGGCTGCACAGTGATGAATGAGTGAAAGATTAGGGCAGATCAAATGTCAAACCTCAGCAGATGCCCTTATGATTAGAGTTGTTTCTACAAAGCAAAGCAAAGCTTACGGTATCAAGATTATTTTTGAAAAGTGCACTTTGATCAAAGTTGAATCCATATTTCTTATTATTTCAAAGTTTAGAATGTGTGAACACCTTTTAAAAGCCCTATTATACAGAGCTATTCTGAAACCAGTAAGGCCAAGAAACCTATGAGCGTTATTTAGCATAAAATGAAAATCAAGAGCCTTTATATTTTAAACTCTTCAAGAATTATGCTAACCTACTTGGTCAGATTCCATAGCAAAGGCTGTTGAGCCCCAAAGAAAATAAAATTCCTGGGGCAGGGGGAATTGGAGTTTTATAAGATGGCGGCTGGATGAGAAATAATGTTGAAAGTAGAAGGAAGTCTAATGATTATATCATGTAGTCCTTTGTCATGACTTAGTCTTCTCTGTTTCAACAGTTTCATCTGACTTTCTATTATTTTCTGTATGTTTTAACTTCTATTTTTAACTTTCTTTATGAGTGTACAATTCTAAGGGACTCTCAGAGGGACCTACCTGGGAAGCCTGGGGTAACACCTCTGGGCTTTCTCATCGTGCTAAGGCTTGGAGGGACTAAGAGAACTGTTTTCTGTTGAATTTGATTGGATCTTTCGGTGTACATTTCTGTGTCTTTAGTTAAATGGGATGGACTGTTCAGTAACGTCGAATACTTTAGGGATGAAAGAGGAATCCACACTTGTAGACCCTTTCCTTCAGGAATGGATAGTATATCATTGCAGAGGCTTTCGGATTTAATTAAGAATCTTTCCAGGTTAAGAGTGACAGAAAATGCAACTCGAACTGGCTTAAACAAATTCTAGCACTTACCATCTCATGTCAGTAAGCAATCTCGGAATAGGATTCGCACAGATACCTCTCAAGTGAAGTGAAGACATTTCAACTTTTTTCTCCTCCTGACTCTGTCTCTAATGTGTTGACTCCCTTCTCAAACAGACCCAACTCTATGGGCCTCAAGTGGCTGCCGCTCGTCCGCTGGGTCCAAATCCAGCAGCAAAGAGCTTTTGTCCCAGCATTCCCTGCAGAAGTGCTGAAACTCACGCTGATTGGACCAGCGGAGGTCATGTGCCTATCCCTGAGCCAATCGCAGGGGGTGAAGGACTGTGATGTCCTCATTGATTTACCTGCCTTATCTTCACTCCTCTCCCTGGGCAATGGAGTTCTGAAGATTGAGAACGGATCACTAAGGCAGCAAACCACAGGTGTCCACTAGATTTTACTCACTGGCACAGGTGACTCACTAAATGTATGCTTCCTGGTGTGCAAAGGAGCCATGTCTTGACTTCCAAGTAGCCACCTGTCACTTACTTGTCACACTAGCTATCCCTTTTGTAGGTTGGCTGGAAGAGGGACCTCAGTATCTTCCAAGGTAGCCCCTTACAAATTGAGTATTATGTCTATTATTCTTAAGCCTGGCGTGCAGCTGGTGGCAGGACAGTCCCTATTTAGATATTGTCTGTCGTTTCTTCTACCTCCCTCCCAGCAACCCCAGCTCCTGGTGCCAAGTGTCTAGCTCCTTCCGTATTGGCCCAAAGCGTTGTCTTTTGTGTTTGAGAAGGATTTCTTATTTCATGCATCCACATTTTCTTTCTGTGAAGCAAACACAGGCCTTTTGTCTTTCTGAGTTTTTCTACATGTCATTTAGCTAGGATGATTTGCTTCAAAAATGCTCTCTGGTGTTGATAAAATGTTTTGTCTTCTCTTATGCCCAAGGAGCAAGTCCTTCCTTAGCAGAAAGTATCACCTAAAGGTTCATCTGTTTTGCCAGTCAAATGCTGCAGAGATGTTCTCTCTAATAAGAATCCCTTTTCTCAGTTTTGACCACTGAGAGGTCGATCAAGGCCACTTAGCAGAACAAAACAACCTCCTATTTCTTTGTCGTCCAAGTTCAAGGCATATTCAGTGAGTTCTCAATGATTACAACCAGCAAGCAAAGGATGGCTGCTGTATTATTTGGTGAAGTTCATTGTTTATTGGGATTGTTCAGTTCACTTTTAGACCTCACTTCATTTTCAGCCATTTAGAAAGACACTTATTTGTTCTGCGAGAGCATTTGCAGTCTGTTTCTGATTAGTTAAAATGGTCTTGACCAGGGCTAAGTTCACATTTCAGCTTTGATTTATGCCTTCCCTATCTGCAGATATGTTTCTTGTTACCCCATACAACAGAAGACCTCTTCTTATTTATTCCTTCTCATTTTCATGTGAACAAGGTAATTTGGTATCAGAAATACCTAGGCAAGGCTAGGTATGCTAATGTTATAAGAGAATAAGATATGGAGAAAATATATAAAATTCCGGATTACTGGGGCACAGAAAATAACCTAAGCAATTTCTGGAGTTGATGATTCCAAATTCTCAGGTGTCCTTCTTGAGAAGAGAAGACGTGATATTAGAACTGTTCAGAGAAGTGTTCCATGGAACTGGGCCAAGGCCTTTGATGAACACATGTCCACAAAGATAGACTGTACACTCCAGCCCATTTTGAAGAGAAAATGTGGCCACCAAGGTCAACGTTTTAAGTTCTGTGGCCATTTATTCTCTATTCCCTCAATCTCACTGGCCCTGAATCTTGTCTAAAATGTGGGCAGGGTAGGAGCCCAAAGAACGACATGGTAGTCAGATTAAGGAAGAAAGACAGAGTTCACAGAGGTCACTGATAAGTCAGTAATCACCTCATGTCTTAGCTGGAATGACCCTCTCAGGGGCCCTGTTTCTATGAGGAGAAATACAGGTGTCTCAGCCTTTTGTCCACCTCTGAGCCTGGGAACTGCAGTGGACACCCTTCACCTTGATCCCGCACCTTCAGCCTTCTCTTACACAACCCAGCTTTGCAACAGATGTTATGGGTGGCGTTTGTATTTTCATTGTGTTCATGGGTCTGTCTGGCAAAATGCAAAGTCTTACTGATAACGTGTGAATTCTTCCAGCGTAGAAATGAATACCGTCATCCAGATGTACGGAAAACAAGCCCACTTAAATATTTTTAATAACATATAACTTTTATAGGATGATGCATTCTAGTTATTTCATCTTAACCTCTGCCACAAAAGACATTTGAAGACCTGAAGTGGGTTCCATGAAAAAAATCCAAATGTAACAGCCTTGGAAAAGATGGTGTGTGTGTGTGTGTGTGTGTGTGTGTGTTGTAAGATGTTAGAGTGAGTGCTTTTGTTTTCTTTTCCCCCATTTATACAGACTTTTGTTCTGCTCTTAGATAAAATACTAATAAACAGGAAGTTGAAAAAAATGTGGTGCAATTGTTCTGAGTGTTGTTTTTCTTGTGAGGCTTTATTACGGGCCATCCCAGACCATCCTATTCAAAGCAGCCCCTGTAGGTGGTGATGTTAAAAAAGAAATGAACCAGTCGGGCTGCTGGAGCCGCCAGCTCTGCAGCTGCTTGCTTCCCACGTGAAGCCTCAGCCTTCAGGACCCTGGGGGCTGCTCAGACTTCCCAGTGGTTTCCTCTTTATTGGCCCTGAACCAAGTTGTAGAATTTTAAGGATGTGAAAGTAAGGCCATTCCTATGGAAAAAAATATTTTTCTTCTTTACTCCTCATTCTGAGTACACGAGACTTTTTCATTTCCCCTGAATGCTCATTTTTGTGTGTGTGTCTGTGAGTGTGTGTGTGTGTTAAAGAACCAGGAGCAAACAATTAAATAGGAACGTGCAACCTTTATTTATCTTTAAGACAGTTCATTCGCTACAACCGTGGGCTGTTGCCATTTGGAACAAGTGGTGAAGAGAATCTGAATCTTGTTTTCCTTTGCTGAAAGGGTGACTTTAATAATCACGGCAGTAGTTCATTTCATGATCTATGATGAGGTGATCGGCAAGAATGGATACTCCTGAAAGTAACCCTCACCTCCCCAGGCCCTCTGCCCTCAGTGAGTCCTGGCCTGTTTGAACTGGGGTCTGGGAGCTCCGGCCCCTGGGACAAGCAGAAGCTAGACAGGGGAGGTGCGGGGATGTGTTGATTCTTGTGGGACAGTTATCAGTCACAGTGTAATGTCACCTCCGTTCTAACCCTGCACTTATGGGGTTTCTGTACTTTCCAGGGCTTCCCCGTTCTGTGTGAGGGCTTGCAGAACCATGCCTGGAGTTTTAGACCCTCTAGCCTTTTACCTTTTTCCCCCATGATGGTGTCACCTCCTTAGATGTCCCATAGCTGGGGATGCCAGGCAGGAAAGAGGGGGGCAGAGCTGCAAGAAGGGGGAGCTGAGGGAATAGGAATGCTAGGGAGGGGGCAGGCCAGGCTCTGTCCCAAGTGTGCCCAGGGTCCCCACCCCTCCCCAGAGGCACCCAGAGGACCCCCTTCCACCATCACCCGGGCTTTTCATCCATAGCCACCTGGGTCTCATCTAACCTCCCCAGTGCCTGCTCTGGTCAAGCCTGGGCCCGTGGCTGGTGCCTGCACCACCCAGACAGCTGCCTGTCCTGAGTCTGCCCTTCTGTCTTGCTTGCTTTTGCACTTAGTACTAAGTGAAACTCAATGTTAAAAACTAGAAGGAAAAGATAGAGATGCCGTCACAAGAACGTGAGCATGGGCAGAGGTAAGAGGGAGAGTGCCAACTGCCCAGACCCTGCCCCAGGGATCCCACGGTCTGGAGCCTCGATGCCATTCAAACAAGCTCTTGTTGCTGTGAAAGTCAAAACATGGGAGAGAGTAAATAAATCCCTTCTCTGTCACCCTGAACCTGGAGAAAAGCAAACCCTTGGGGTCGCAGGATTTCACCAATTAGAAATCCCATGAGGTCTTTTCTGGGCTTAGCCCTCTTCGGGGAAGAAGTAGGATGTGTATAAGTGTGTGACATCCTCCCAGGTTCTGGGGAAAGGTTTCAGGGAGACAAATGTCTCCATGTGGAACTTGGTGTTTGAAGGACCTTTCAGGGTCTTTTTAGGGCAAAGAAGCCTGATTTTGACAGGATTAACCAGTTTGCTTTCAGAGGGCAGTGGTCACTGTTTCTGGAGATGGTGAACAGTGGGTTTCCCTAAGATGTTGCACATTTTAGGTTGAGTACACAGGTATTCGGCACTCTCATGACTATTTTTACCATTTTATTTTCTGTTCAGAGTCAAGAACTGTAACCACCTAAGTTAGCCCCTGTCAGTAAATAGAATGTCCCAGCAATGGAGCATCTAAATGCTTCCTGGACCAGACCCCTGCCATGTCTGTGAAGATAAATGATTGGAGTTAAATCCAAAAGTCGAGTCAGGTGAAGATATTCTGCAAGAAGTGTCGGGTTGCTTTTGTATATTCTGGCTCCTGAATTACTGAGTCTTTTCTTAGATGGCTGGGCTTAGAGTTTAGAGAGCAGATAAGTAATTTTTCTTGTAACGCTGAGCATTTTCACTGATTTCAGTCTTACTCATTAGAAAATAATCTGCTCACCCACAGATGCCAAGGGTTCCAGAACAGAACCACTCTGCCTCCCCCTGTAGCTGGGTTAGACCTCTTTCCCCCTCTGTGGCTTTCACAGTCAAATGTGAGTTGACTGGCAGTCATTTGTGAGCGAGAGGTATTTTTGAAGCATGCTCGACCCCACTCTGTCACAATATTTGGTGGTGGTGGGATGTGTGTGAAATAAAATATCCACCCCAGAGTCCTGTGAAGGTCACCCACCCTTGGATTCTGCCATTCGAAAGTTTGGACATTATTACCCCAAAATGCAATCCGACTGAACACCAGTTTGTAAGGGCCCTGTTATGAAATTGCAGGAATTTCCATGACCTATGCTGTCTGAGTCGTTTTTTTAAACATTGGTGCCCTGAGCCTGATTAGCCCATTTTTATTTCTGACAATTTATAGTTAAGGAGGGATTGAAAATGAATTTGATCTGTTTCACTTTGAAATTTCCCGAAGGTCATTTTACCAGCTTTAGACCAAAGTCGATAATGCTTTCGTTTTAAACATAGTTATTTTCTTTTTGTGAAGTGATCTCTCCTTGCTTGGTGTGTGGTCTAGTGACTTGATGATTTCAAAACCCTACGGTGTGAGCAGGCTTGGTCTTAAAGAGTCTGGCTCTGGTGTGGCCGGGCTAACTTGGCCCATTCATTAATCGGCCTGACTTTGCACCAAACAGCATATGACTGGCAATTAGATTTTGTCCAAAAGAAGGAAACAGTAGAGGACCTCAATGGTGTAATTTTAGAGCTTTAATGTTTGGTCACTGGTCTGAAAGATCCATTCTCTTCTATAAAGATATGTAAATATGTACTCTCTGTAACCCTTCCCTCCAGATAATTCAAAGAGCCTACAATTAATTGTGCCAAATCAGGAATTTGCTTTTCTAGAAGATTTTCCTCTTTTTCTTAGGAAATCTGTTAATAAATCTTCTTGGTCATTGTAATATTTCCATATATATTTATATATTGTATATTTTATGTAGCTAATGTATATATACCAATGATCTGAGTCCTTTTTAAAGAGAAGAATAATATTAGTTGATCCACCTCCATTTCTTTTCAATATCAAAAAGGACATTATAATAATCCCAACAGGAGAGGGTTCAGAAATTGAAACAAGTTGACATCTGCTGAGTTCTGAATTAAAATGGAGCATTTAGCTTTCTTTTTTTTTTTTCTCTGTTAAGCCTTAATAATTTTTACACATCAGGCCTTTTTAGATCTAAGGTAAAAATGATTTAGAATTATATTTCAAATTAGAACTGTCATATGATCATTCACATATTTTGCTGTTGTTATGATATAGTAAACAATGCTCTATAATCAGTAATTCACATACTGGGTCAGTGATTTTTATCTCCAAATTCACCCACATTGCATGGCATAAATATTTCATAATTGCTTACCTATGAAATTAGTATTTCATATTTGCTTGCCTATGCAATTAAGTTTTCTGTGATGCTGCAACTCATCTTGTAGTACACAAGTCAAAAAAATTAGCAAGATGCATGTGGTTCCTTGTACAAAACGAATGACACATGCTGGCCTTATCCATAATTTTTGGTGTTAACAGATGAATTTGAAAAATGAAACTTGCCTTTCCTAGCAGCAAGAAAACCTTTTTCTTTTTCTCTCCTCCTTCCTTTTTTTTTTTTTTTTTGTTGGTTCTTTTTAATTTTTTAACCACTAAATCATCAACCTCAGCCATCCCTTCTTCAGGGGAATTACTCACTGTATTTTCTGTTGGGATCCATGATGAGTTTCCTGTTGTTTCGCAAAAGTTTACTCAGTGGTGAGAGCGAGATCGCGTACAGAGGACTCATGATGGGTATGAGATAGCAGCCTGGCTAATTTTACTTCTGAAATGACTTTTAAAATAGTAGTTTTTAAAGTGTGTCTTTTACCAAACCAGAACAGCGGTATTTATCACTGGATCCTCTCCCTGCATATAGGCTTTCTATGCTAGATGTCTGGTCTCAACTTCCATTTTTCTCACACCAGTGGCCCTAAAGAAGGCCACTCTGTTTTAATATAACTTACATGTAGCAGGAAAGGAAAAGAACAGTGCACCAAATAAACCATATTCCTATTTAATCCTCACCATGCTGAGAAGGTTTGTGAATATGAAAATATTCTATGATTGTCCTTCCATGAGATGCCTAGGGCTGTGAAATCCAAAGAGAAAGAAAGTATAAGAGGGATTACCAGGGGCTGGGGATAAGGAGGAATGGAGAGTTATTGTTTACCGGGTACCAGATTTCTGCTTGGGATGATGCAAATTTCTGGACATGGATAGTGGTAATAGTTGTACAACATTGTGAATGTGCTTTTTACTACTAAATTTTAAGCTTAAAAATAGTTAAAATGGTAAATTTTATGTTATGTATATTTTGCCACAGTAAAAAAAAAAAAACCCACATGCACGGAAGTAAGGCATCTGAATCACTATGTGTAATAAAGTTAGATGCTAGATGTGATTTGCAAGGAATTATAGAAATTACAGAGGGAAAAAAATCTCAAGAGCCACCACTGAGTCCAGACCTCTGGTTTTACAGATCTGAGAGCTGAGGCCCGGGAGGAAGCCTGTTCTCACCCCTGAGTGATGACGGGAGACCAGTCCCAGACTCTTAGATGACACTTGTCTGCCTCTCCCCAGAATGGCCATTCCTTCTCATTTGGAGTAACCATGCCATTGGTTAGATTAGCTTTGTGATAAAGCCCTGCAGCTAGGACCTTTTAATCCTGCAGCCTTTAATCCAGCCGGTCCATGAGTTAGCTGGGTGCGTCACTAAGGGAAGGTTCCCAGACCAGAGGCTGATTGATTCCCCAGCCCCGTGACTGGCTTTTATTTCATGGGAAAATCGTGTTTGAAACCAAAGTGGCTCCTATAGTGGCAGTTTGCAGCCCACTGTCTCTTCCTGAGTGCAAGACACTGTCACTCGATGTGAGTTTGGGATTTGATGGGCTCTATCCATGCTTTCAAACCTTAATTCATATTTAGTTTACATCTACTTTCCTCAAGTGTACCATCTTACCAAGGGAAGTATATATGCGAGACTTATCCATGTGATGTTTGTAAAGTGGTTTAAATCAGCTCGGGAGCTAAACCCTCATGAAACAAATTTCAATAACCACTCTATGGCGTTGGAATACAATCTCTCAAGCCTCTTCTATGATATGCCTTTATTTTTTACTCCAGTATATATCCCCCATCATCAAACAAGTTCTTGAGCCACGTTTGATTTTAAAAATTCCACTTCGTTGGAATTAACACGAATTATGTTTAATTTCACACAAGCTGTAGTCCCACTTGTAGACGACTTGCCTACTTCCTGAGGGTAAACAGTGCGCCCGTGCAAGGTTTTATTGTAACACATTTGTGCCCAATGTCAGCATTAATAATTCTGGGTAGAGGCTGCAGTGAAATGAAGAAACTGCCCGAGCGAAGGACCACAAGTGCTTGATGTGTGAGACAGGCATGTCAGTGAAACAAGAGCATGACATACTTTTTCTTTCCAAATGAGGCAGCGCTACAACTAAAAAGCCATTTTGCCTTTCGCTTTCTAAAATACGTCTTGCTGGAGAAAATGATCGCTTCGTCCCATCCATTGCCCGTGGAGATGCCGTTCGGAAAAATCTTGCACGAATGACAGCACTTCTGGGGGATTTATAAGTGGCCATCCCACGCCGTCCCAACGTGGAGCCAGATATATCACCTTCAACATCAGGGTTGTTCCGGGCTGTTTTCTGTGGTTAGTTTTGTAATTCAGCTCACTGGGAATCTTAGGCGAAAGTATATTTCTCCTAATCTGATGAGTGTTTCCCTGGGTCTGAGCTCCTTCAGAAGTGGACCACACACGTTCAGTTGGGACCACCTGATGTAGAAAGGAGGAAGGTGAAAGAGCCGAGTGGCTGGACGAAAGTCACCGAGGACAGCCTGGTGATCCAAGGCTCTTGAGAATTAAATGCGTTGATCTTGCCTGAAGGGAGCTTGGGCGGGAAAAGGAATAGAACTCACCAACGTGAAGGTGACTGATGCCCAGGAGATAAAAGCAGTGTTTAGCACGGTAGGAAGCGTGACCAGAGTAATGGGGTGAAACCAAGGAGGGACGTCCTGGAATTTAATATTAGAAATTAACTTCCAAACTGGGGTGTGTCCGTCAGAGTGTGAAACGGGCTTATCAGAAAAAACTGGGAGACTGGTTCTGGTGACATTGCCAAGAAGGTTAGAAGGAAAAGCTGATGAACAGGACGAAGTAGCAAATAAGGTGTGTGCTGGCGGAGCACTGAGCCAGGTGAGGGCCCAAGGGACAGTGTGGCTTTTTACAGACCCGCCCCCACCAAGCGAAAGGACATCAGGGAAGCCAGGTCTACACCTGCAGCTCTGCCCCTGAATCAGGAGCTGCCGCAAGCTGAGCTTTTTGTCACCTTAACACCTGGCGTCCCAAATTTGGCCGCTGGAGTTCCTCTGAAAGCCTCTTTATTACTGTGAGTTAGTATTATGAGGCCACAACAGGGAATGACATGGATGACCATAATGGGTGTACCTTTTCTTTTATTACATCTTTGGACTTTCCAAATAAATTGCAGAATTCTCATTCATATCGGAACATTTTCCATGAAAACAATAGTTTATTAAAAGTGCCCAGAAATGTCCCCGTGGCCTCCCTGAGTGGTCTGGCTGGATTTGTTTTTCCCCTGCAGGCAAGGAGATTTATTCCCATAGCAGGGGTTTCCAGTGTCATGTTGACAGTCTTGAGACAATTCTTCCTGGCTTCATGTACTGACCTGCTTTTAAAATAGTCCTGTCACACTGCTAGGTAGGCAAAGTCATATTTTCATCACAAGGGAAGAGTGCCTTTTCTCAACGTGGAAAGATCATGATGCATAGAATAGTGATTCTGTGACCAAAGCTCCTTTCCCCTTTAATTTCTACAATTGCTTTTTAAAAACTGCATGGAATAAGTATCTGAATCAGAAAGGAGGCCCCGGCTTCCTTCAGGTTCTCTCGGGAGGAACCTCCGTGTCTGTGTGGATTTCTCCTCCATCCCTCCCTCCCTCCCTCCTTCCTTTCTTCCCAAACATCTCCTCTTCCTCCTCCTTTTTGTCCTCTTGCTTTTTTCCCCAGCCCCTCATCCTCTCTTTCTTCTGCACTTTTTTTTTTAAAAAAACAATGCACATCGGGCTTCCCTGGTGGCGCAGTGGTTGAGAATCTGCCTGCCAATGCAGGGGACACGGGTTCGAGCCCTGGTCTGGGAAGATCCCACATGCCTTGGAGCAGCTAGGCCCGTGAGCCACAATTACTGAGCCTGCGCGTCTGGAGCCTGTGCTCCGCCACAAGAGAGGCCGCGATAGTGAGAGGCCCGCGCACCGCGATGAAGAGTGGCCCCCGCTTGCCACAACTAGAGAAAGCCCTCGCACAGAAATGAAGACCCAACACAGCCATAAACAAAATAAAAATTTTAAAAAAAAACAAAAAAACAATGCACATAAATTGCTTTAAAAAATACAAGAAAAATTATTTTTGTATTTTTGCTTGAAAAAAAAAGACATGAATTAAACACTGAAACCGCCCCTTAATATATTAATCTACAGGAAGAGAAGAAGGCCAAGGGAAGCAGCAAATAACAGAAGCAGAACTATTTTATTATTTTTTTTCCAATCGTGGAGAGACTCAGAGAGGTTTGCACTCCCACCAAGCGGACCATATGTGGTCCATGTTAGGTGACCGCCCCCGCCCCCAGGAATGAGATGGGTCACAGCACCAACAGTGGGAAGGAACAGAAAAGCCACAATGCCCTGGGTGGTCCGAGAGGGAGTGCCACCTGGGGCTCACTGGCCTTCCCGGTGACCATGGCCATCTGCTCTCCAACGTGGTACCGTGGGCCAAGCAGGAGAAGAACCTGGTTAAGGAGAAACAGACACCAAGGGCTCCCCTGGGAGAAATCTTGTAATCTGCCAGCTGCGGGGACAGTCTTATCTCCAGACATCACCTCCCCTCCTCCCAACGCCCACAGTTTGCTCTGAAAAGAGACCAGAAATCCTGCTTTGAGAGCTTCATGAACACACGAGCCTCCCCGAGGTGTGTTCACCGCTGGTCTGGGAGGCTGAGCCCAGGGGCGGGATGACCACAGCCCACCTCCTCAGTCTTTCCAGGGAAGGGCAGAGGGAGGCGGGGATGGCAGATGGTAGTGTTAGGACTTGGTGCAGGCACGGTGGAGGAGGGTCTGTGGGGGACACTCAGGGACCAAGGAAGTCTAAAGGATGGAGACCCAGGCTCACCGAAGTGCATGGTGGGAGTGAGGAACCTTCTCCAGGCGGGAGGGATGAACCTATTACTCGGATTTCTTCCTCTTAGTATAAGCTCAAACACCCAATACTGAAGACACTGTCCTCTTGGCTTTGGAAGGCTCCACGGGCAGGAGATGGCAACCCACTTCTTAAACGCTAATGGGCTGTCCGTGGTGCTCCAGGCAGGGTGCTTGGTGCTGGCCACGCTGGGTCCACCAGCCACAGGGTCCGTCCTGGGGAACTTGCAGTCCAGCCAGACACACGGATCCGTGGACCAGCAACCTCCACGGAAGGGGCTCCACAGGCTGTGGGGGTGGTGGCCACTGATTTAAACAGTGGTGAAGGCGGCCTGGTAAGAAGGCAAGGGCGTGGGCGGGGCCAACAGACGTCTGCCGTCCTTCCCAACTCTTCACTTGCTGTCATCTGCAGCCGGTTAAACCCCCTACCCCGACCCCATGGCTCCCTTCTCTCTAAATGAGGGTAACAAGAGTATCGGCTTCAGAAGTTTGGGCAAAGTCGATAATTTACACGATGCGCCTAGGACAGGACCTCAGCAAATGGTAGCTGTCAGTCTTGGTCACCCCAAGGTACCCATCTGTGCCCACCCTGGAACTGTGGTGAGTCCCAAGCTAGGAAGTGGGCTCATGCTACCTGACAAGCTCATCCGTCTGCCATTCGTGGGTCCATTTAGCAGATTCTCACCCAGGGCCAACTCTGACCAAACCCCCCGTGCTGGCAGGGGACACACTGCAAGCCTGACTGAGCCTTCCCCAACACTGGTCACCCAACTACTCGAAGGAAGCCTGAAGCACGAGGCCTACGTGTTGCCTGGTGACAAGGTCTGTCCTCCCAGGGAGAGGTAACAGGAGGTACATTTCCAACCACAAAGTGACATTTGCCCTTCCATTCAAATGAGGGGTGGTAGCGTCTAAAGAGAGAATGGCTCACTCCATCTCCACTGGCTTCTGAGTCACGGCCACCAGCAGGGGCTAGACTCTGGCCACCCCCATGGAAGGCACATGAGAGAGCTGGGGAAGCCACGTCCAGAGAATCAAGGTGAGTCTGGGTTTGAAGACAGAGACTGGGTTTTGCTTCCCACCGGCAAGAAGCAAATATAGATCATTGACACTACCACAGTGTCAGGCTCCTCAGTGAATCTGAGTGGAAAGTGACAACGGTTTCCAAGTGACTTCTGGAAATAAACTGTGGGTAAATAGCATCTACTTAAAGCCTGGAAACCGAGTTTCCTTTGGTTTGTGTTTTTAAATGCTTTGACGATGTGGTTTGCTTCTCTCCAAGAACAAAAAAGAAAAAAGTAAATAAAGGCTGACAGTGGAGTGTGATCCAGAGCCAAGCTATTCTAATTGCCTGCCGCCACCTGGGGCAGGACGGTTGGTGACAAGAACAGACAGTCGGGACGGGCATGAGATCCATCCCAAAGGCACCAAACCCAACGTTAAGACGAAGAAAACACACATTCCAGCATGGAGCAAATGTTGCCATTCTTAGGAGGGAAAATGCAAATGAGGATGATTTCAAGGATTGTTTCTACCTTGTCACCGAACGGAGACATTGCCAAGCGCTCGTGGCCGTGCTTCTGTTCGCTTGAAGCGATTAGGGCTCATTCCCTAGCAACAGGCAGCAGCGGAAAGAAAGCAGAAAGCATTGCAAGAATGTCACCTAATAAACACAGTGGGAACAGCATCAAGGACAAAGGCAGCCCCAGAGGGAGGGACACGCCAGGCAGAGTACGTCACCTCCCGGCCATCTTGTCTTTGCCCGTGGCCACAGGCAGGTGGGAAGGGTCCTGCCGATGTCGGGATCCCTCTGGCGTGCTGAAATATTCGGAAGATTTCACATTGGATTTTGCAGGCTCACGTGGCCGCTCTGGATTCGTTCCATCAGAAGCGCTTTAGTGCTCTCTCATAACTCTTTTGTTTTCTGTATTTGTCCTTCTCAAAACCAATCCGTCAAGCAAATTTGCTGATCAGCTGTCCCTGGGACCTCTGTGCACTGGCTCAGAACCTCAGTCTGGTGTTGTGTTCAAAGGAGCAGGCAGATGGGCGCCTCTCAGAATCTAGAAGCAGAGCCCCCTGGGTTTAGGGGAGACTGAAACCCCTTTCTCCCACCCTGCTTGGACCGCAGCTTTCCTGGTACTTAGGCACTGGTTTTTGTAACTTCCCAAATGAGTGCCACTGCACAGGCAAGAAGAGAGCTCTTAATAAATGAAGTCCAGTTGGCTTTGAGTTTAGAAAATAAATCAAATGGCTATTTCCCACTAATAAGACAGTTGCAGAGCAGATAATAAGTCGTAGCCATTCTTGTCCTCTGCCTGTTCCCTGGGCCCCTGTACTGCTTCCTTTTCTAGCGGCTCTGTCAGAACCCTGGTGGGGATTTCCTCTGACCTGGCTCTCCTGGGGTTGAACGGCAACCTATATGGACACATTTTATGCTACATCTTTTTTTTTTTTTTTTTTTTTTTTTAACAAAATGATTAACAATGAAAGAGTTGGGTTTGGGGAGAAGCCCCTTTTAAAACAAACTATGGAAAGTAATTGATGGGTAGTGGCAGTCTTAGAAAACACTTCTTTCTCTAACCCTTTAAAAACTCTATTGCTAACTGCATGTAAACTCCTTCATTAATATCCTGGATCTGGTACCCCTTGAGCTCTATGATGTGAATTATGGTCAAAGGGTGCTAAGGAACAGAGTTCTTATTTGAATGTACATTTTGGTCATATAACATCAACGACCATTTCCCTTTCTGTTTGAAAGGTCTGTGTGGTCCCAGGCATGAGGTTCTGTGGTTCAGGGGCGCTGCTGGTTGCAGATTTCGCTTGGGTCTGCTACAGCTTGTCTTAAGCCGAATTTGTCTCAGAGCTTAATTTCCATTTTCAACAAATTAGGCAAAATGAAAAGTGGTCTTTGGAAAAGAGTGAATGAGTGACTAATCCATTCTTCAAACATCTTTCTTGTGATAGTTAAATGGTGGTGATTCACTAACCCATCCCTTGATAAAATATAAAGCATGAATTCACGGTCACTAAACAATCTGACGAAACTACCAAACCATGTTCCTGGTTGAAGATGCGTAAAGGCCGATGTTTCTCTGGATCTTTTTACTGATCCTTTGATGGGACTTTTACTGAGACAGCTTTAGCTTTCGTCATGGTGAAACTTTTTGTGTCACTCTGGGTTTTCCTCGTCTTGGACAATGTTAAGTGTTAAGTGAAGGGCACCCCGTCTTATCAGAATGTTTTTTCCAAGACACGCAGCAGGAAGTAGTGGGCTAAAGGTCTGGACCCCTATATATTTCAGGAAACATCATGCTTGTCAATAGTAACTCTGTCCCTCCGTGCTCTGTTCACCGTGGTTTGCTTGCTCTGTGCCCATCCCTGTGACTCGGTGTCAAAGCGGGCTTCAATTCCACTTTGTCACCCACGGCCCCACTTTCTTTTTAGTTGATCTTAGGTAAGGAAGTGAGAGGACATGGAAAGGATTTGTGTTCTGTAAATAAGAGTTAAGTCTTTGCAGATTTTGAGGCTGGAAATCAACAAAACAAGATTTGCTCACAGAAGTGGTTACTTCTAAACTAAGTATAGACTGGAGATAAATCTGACAAGCTCTGACATCTTTAAATGTCAAATCCACCGCACAGCCCAGATGACATCGTACCTAATGATCGAACTCCCTTTAAAATATACTTCATGTAAATACATTTTTTGTGAAACCACAAGCTGTTTCTCTCAGTTTTGTTTTCAGCTGGCTTTGATAAAGAGATTGGTTGGCATCTTACAGCTAATTAAACAGCTTTCAAGCCAACATCATTGAAGAGTTTTAGACTCAAAAATATACTATACTCTTCATGATCCAGGGGTGTTCACGATGCTTTTTAATTGTGCTAACAGACCCTGTCAGAGGAGAATCATTTTAGCTCAAACTTGAGTTTCCAACACAAATCGTCCTATTTCTGATGCTGCAGTTACAGGGTCTGATCTCTGTCAACTTACCAACACGGTAGGTTGAATTCACACTAACAAGAAAAAATGCAATTCCTATGTTCACTTAGATATATTAGTATTTGTGATATTGCACATTTCTTATACTTGTTACATATTTCATATGGGGACTAGAGAGCTATCTGTTTTTTCTTTGTGGAAAATAGAAAATGAAATGTGAGAGACCTTTGTTTCCAGGGCAAGGATTCTGAGTTTCTGAGCTTTTTTTTCACTCTTGTCTGTATGGCTTTTTTATTTTCTTTTTGCCAGTTGCAGTTATTTCTAGATTCTGGAAAATTATTACTTGCTTTAAAGAAAAAAAAAAAAAAAGCTTGGTTTTCTAATTTTAATTTTACAGTGTAACCTGTCCTAACCCTTAAAGCCAGATTGCTCTAACAAAATTGTGTCATTTCATACACAATGGATTGGCTCTCAGTAAAAATGTGTATCTAATAAATGGGGGAGAAAACCCTTACTTACACTTAGGAATGCCTCTAAATGTAACAATGGTGTTTTAAAACCTTGGTGTTAACACGTGCATTTTGTGAAAAAAAGGAAGAATAAGTTAGCTAGTTGCAGGTGAAGTAGTTGTGCTGAGAACATTAATTTATAATATGGAAGAGTTTACCTTTTGATTTTTCTACTTGCCAAAAAATTGGGAATTTTAAAATAATGCTCTGAATCTTTCTTCAGTGAAAGCTTTTGTCCTGTGCTACCCTGATCATAAGAAATTCCCAGGTTATAGATACAATTGAGGGGGAACTTGAATTTGTTCCGTGAGCACGGCCTTTTTACTTGTGGTAAAACAGAGTTAAAATGACAACGGTTCTGAAGAAAGTGCTTGAAGACCATGTCATGTTTCACTCTTTCCAGATGACTAAAATCACAATCATTTCCAAGTCTTATGTCGGGGGAAGGGGATATATGTGGTTTAAGAGTGGCAAGTATTAGCTAAGGTCAGGGGTTTTCTGAATGTGAATATTCGATTATGCTGGTTAAGGGTGAGGGCAGATATTCTAGGGTAAGATACTCATACAGAAAATGTCTTAAAGTAACAAATTCAGGTGATTCCCAGAGACTTCTCATTCCCTCTCATCTTTCATTGTAGGGTTCATTCAAGGTTTTTTGGTTTGTTCTTAAACGCTGTCGTCTTACACAAGTCAGGCTGCCTGCTCTAAAGTGTCAGATCAGTCCCATAATATTGAAAGAGCTGGATCATAAAAACAAGAAGTGTGTAAATTCTGAATCACATGTTAAAACATGTCTGATGGTGAACAGCCTAACACATTCTCTTGACCAGAAGATGTTATTACATTGATATTGTCTTCAGTTCAAGTTTATGAAAAGCCATGCCATCCTCTCCCTGAGAATGCTGTAAATTCACCACAAATGTGTCCATCCTTCTGAAGGATTGAAAATTCCTCCAAAGTTTTCTGTCCATCAGTACATGTTCTCAGTGTTCTTCCTGAGTTGTGTTATTTGTTTGTAGTGCTTTTTCAGTGTTTATTTTGCTGCCCTATGTTTTAGGAAGAAATCCACTTTCAGAAGAAATGACTTCTTACCCTCTGTGGGTGTTTACTTTCTTTATTACCTTAAGAATTTTCAAGTAAGAATAGATTAGGAGAATATATATTTGTGCAAAGAACATGGAGGGGAAAGCATTAACTAATTTTTAAATTGTTTGAAATCAGGGGACTGTTGGGCTGGATCTATTGGGGTTTTTCAAATTGTTCCTGTATTTAATTAGCCAAAGCACTGAGTAGTATTTCTTTCTGATATAGATGTTGAAAACAGCTTAGTTTTTCTAAATGTAAATAGCAAGGACTAATGCTCTTAGTATTGCCTGTAAAATCTAGAAATGTCTGCAGGCTGTTGTGAACAATTCTGTCTCTTTATGGAGAGTTGTTTGGGCTTTTTAGAAACTCATTAAATTGATTGTGAGTGCCTCAGTGTTATCAGGAAAAGGAGCTTTAGAAAATGGTTTCAGAATGTGTCATTTTCTCCTTGGTTTAATCTGAGATAGTGTGTGGGCATGCTGGTATTTTAAAAGGCTAAAATGTACATAACGCTGTACATTCAAATATGAGACAGGATTGCAAACAGAGAAGAGTTTTCTTAAGTCTTCTGTCTGAAATTCTGCTTTTCTTCCAATTAGTTAATTCTTGGATTTTTAGCGAGGATTCTTTCATCCTTTTTTTATCTTCAATTTGTTGTTGGCATTCAGCATAAACAAATTTTGAAAAGCCATGGTAGCTTTCTATCATTTTGATCTGAATATTTAATGTTTCATCAAATAAAACCCTGTGTTTTCATTTTAACTAGTTTCATTATTTTTTTTAATGAAATGATTTGTGGTAGAAGACTGCTATTTGGTTTCAATATTAATATATAAGATGAACTACGTGGGTGTCATTTATTTTCAGTAGTAAATAACTGCTTAACCGATTCTTTTCCTTTAGCATAATTCAATTGACGCCTTTAATATTTTGCCCTTCACTTTCACACAACATTTGATGTGTGTGGATGAAAAATAAAAATTACATGTTGTATCATTAAAAGCACCTTTCATGGCGTCATGTGGTCAGAATCAGGGAATGTCATGTAGCTGGTTTCAAAATCCAATCAGTAAGTTAATCATTAATTATTCTTGTTTCCAGGAAACTCTACTTAGGTTATTTCAGAATTTGAATTTGCTAGAATTCTTGTTTTTAATCTTTTATGTGTGTGTGTCCTTTTAACCTGCAAAAGGGGTTAATTTAGCAAGATTAGGTACCTTTTCTGTTTGTATTGTGGCTTCTTCAATTTCTCATAAACTATTTAGTAGCTAAAATGTTGAAAGCAGTTTGGGAACAAAATGTCTGCTTCAACCATGACAAAATTGGCCACAGTTTGCCGATTGGGCTGATAACAAAAGCCAGCAACACAAAATAGGTAGAAAAACAGTTTGTTCGGTGATGTGAGACCACTGCAGGTCTTTTTTGCATGTTATTTTTTCATTCTGGTGTTTATGTTGTGCGGGGCAGAACGTGGGGAGAGGTTTCTGCTCACCCCTAATTTTGATTAACCATTTCAGCTAGTGGATTTCTTTTACAAACTTCAGAAAAGAAGCTGCTCCCCTGGCATCTGAGACACATTTGAGTTAAAATCCAGCTTTGCACCTAAACCCCACGTTTCATCCGGGCTCCACCTGCTTGTAAATGTCTCGAAGCTCGTAATTGGATCTTTTCAAGCAGCACTGTAAATTCCCTTTTTTCAAGACTTCAACGTGGAAATATATGGCTGTGCCTGCATTTTTGCAAGTGTAAAGCAAAAACGATAGTTTGCAGTTTTAAAAAAATTCCCTATCTGAGCATACAGTTGACAAAAGTTTTTAACAACGAAAAGTACACATTGCCTCTCATGTGGTCGTCACAGACTGTAAACAAATAATGAATGTCTTACATGAGACAATACATTTTTTCAAGTGATAGGACGAGATAACAGCATCCTCTCTCTCCTCTCTGTTCTTCTGAATTCTCATGCCTTGAGTGTTGTGCTGATGGTCTTTTTTTTTTTTTTCTTTCTTTCTTTTGTTCTAAAAAATCAGATACTCCAGGGCAATAATTAGGATAGGTTATGTTCTACTTATCTAATCTTTGTTTTCACAAATAAATACAAATAACTCAAACTGAAACTTGATGGCTTTGGTGATAAGAAAATAGCAGCCACGGGGAAATTTTTTCATTTAAATGTCTTTCACAACCCACATTAGTTTCGGTAGGAAAATTATTACCTGTTCAAACAGCATGCTAAAACATAGGTTCATAATAGAACCGCCTGAGGTAGATTTGCAGGTTTGGTTCGTATTTTGAGATTTTTTTGGGGTGGCGAGTTTGTTTCTTTTTCTTTTGTCTTTCTTTTTAAGAGTGATGGCTTTCTTTGACAGCGACAGTCATGACTTGGAGTCTTTCGTTGGTATCTTTCAGGGTGGCACATTTATAACACTTTGTATGGGATTTTTTATGGTGGGAAGGGAAGATTCCTATTTCCTATCCTCCTACTGTTTTGTGCTGTGAAAGAGGAAATGTTCTTTAGTCTCATTGTTTTCCCTCATTTGAATTCTTGGGTGGACGTTGTGAATCCCATGCCCCCATTTTAAAACAATCCATTTGAGCCACATTTCAGAGAGGGCAGATGGCTCTGGGTTAGGCATCTGACTTGACTCCTATCTGCCTTGGGTGGCCTTGTGTCAGTGTCCATCAAACCAAAGCAAGTCGGGCCAGTTTGGGCTTGTGGTCCTGAGGGTCTGCACAGCCACCGGCTTGGATGGAAGGCCTGGGATGGTGGGGTCTCCCTAGCTGACTGCTGCTAGTCTGGCACTTCTGGAAAGGGCGTGGGGGGAGGTGATCATGGTCTGGTAACTCCTGTGTCTCGACCTGAAACACACAAGGGGTGGAACGTGGGGTGGGAGAGACGGGCGCGTGGGATGCTCTCGGAGGGCAGTTTCCATTTTAGGCGTCTTCTTCCCCATGTCTGGCTGGGACAGTCACACCTGCAGGGAGGGCCCTGGATGGGACATCGTCCTACCCCACGCACACTGCCCTGTGCCTGATAAGGCTGTGCCTCGTGACTCACGGTCCCCTTCTTTGTTGCATCCCCGTCGTTTGTAAGTCCCCACCCTCACCTGGTGCCCTACCCTACCTGCTCCCACCGCCCCTGCAAAGTGGGAATGGAAACTGAGGAGCCCTCATCTTGTCTGTATCCAGTGCTGCCACTTTCAGTGTCATAGCCTGGGTTTGTGTTTTTCTTCTTCTTCTTCTCATACTTCCTGTATGAGGTTCGTTTTTTTAAAATGATAAACAAACTATTTTTTTTACCTTTTTTTTTTTTTTGACCTGGTCATGTGTTTGCCTCCTACCTGTCCGGTTTGTGAGCCTTTGGCTGGCGCTCCCCACCTGAACATCACCAGGTGTCAATGTGAGCAGGGCCCCAAAGCAGAGTGGGCTCTGCTCCCCTCTCCTCCCAGGGTGGCAGTCAGGAGGGTCAAGCTGGTGGAGACATTTTCTAGTCTCCTATTTGAGAGAATGCCAGTAGACAGCTGGCTCGAGATTTCCCCTCAGGCAAAGGGAGCGGGGGGGGAGAGGAAGGCTACCGTGTGGGAGGGTGGGGCTTGGCCAGGAAAGAAATGTGATGCGGAGGGGAAATCCCGGGTGCAGGTGTAGTATCCCATGGTGCCCCGCGCTACGCTATACAGATGAGCAGCAACTGGAAAGGGCACTGAGGGATGAATCATACCAACATTTCTCCCGAGCTCAGCCTGAGAACAGGTTGAAAGTCTCAGATGGTTTCTGGGCTGCTGGTTTCTTCCTCCCACTGTGGGGATCCTGGGCCAGAGCCATCCAGTGAGGAGCTTGGGTACAGTTGCCCAAACTGAGAACATCAGTAGATGGCTGACCTGCAGTCACCGCGGTCACAGGGACTTAGCCCGCGGCCCAGGTATCACTCACTACTGGTGATGCTTGTGCGTGCGTCACAAACACTTGAGGGCTTGTGAAAACAGACACCCCTGGGTCTCATCGCCAGAGTTTCCAATTCAGAAGGTCTGGGGCACACCCTGAAATCTGCGTTTCTGAAAATTCTCGGGTGATGCCGTGATCCAGAGATCCACACTGAGGACCACTGGTTAGGGCCACGGGCCGTGGGTGACTGGAAAAACCTAAAAGCCTGTAGGTTGTCTCCATCTTCCCTCTAATCCTGAGCTGCTCTTCGTGTGTTCTAGACCAACCTTAGAGGTAAAACCAGCCTTTCAGAAGGCCCTTTGCATCTCTTAGTAATGGTATAGCAGGTTACCTGTAATTTTGACCTTTTACGATGTTCAACCAGACTATAGATCTGCTAAAATGTTTTTGAGGTTTAGTTCTTTGAAAAGGAGGTTTTCTTTTATGGATAGAGAAAGTGACCAAGGCGAGGGGGATGGTACTGACTAGATCAGGAAATAATCCGGTGAGGCCCGGCCCTTGGGTTGCCCACCCTCATCTCCATTAGTGGAAACCTTTAGTATTAACAGAGGGAGGTATTTTGTGGGTCCCTCTCGGTACCAAAAGGTGGGCAAACTTCCGAGATCCTCAGGGGCTCAGGGTGTTTGAATGACCTGTGAGCTCCTGTTCATCCCAGAAGGTGGCAGAGTGTCAAGGTCAGGATGCTGGACTGGAGGCTGGGTGCCACCGTGTACTGGCTGGTGGTTGAACTTCCCCTGCCCCCCAGGCGAGAGAGCTGCTCCTAAAGCAGCAGCAACCTGAGAGCGCGGATGCTTAAGGGAGAGCACACATCTGGAGCAGCATCTAGCAGATGGGATGAGCTCAACAAACGACGGCCAAGAGGACCCGGCTGTGTTCGGGGCAGCCCTGGGGAAGGCTCGCACTCTGCTGACGGATCAGTTAAAGGCTGAAACTTTCTGAACCACGGGTAAGTCTGTAATGATGCGTGGCACACTTCGTAAAAACTGCTTCTCGGGGAGGTCCCCTCAGGAGAGGTTCTAAGTCTGCTCAGAGTTATGTGGCTTTCATTCTAAAAAACGGGCCCCCCCCCCAGAAGCAAAGGAAGGGGGCCCCTCAAGGGCGGCTCCTCTCTCCCCTGCCCTGATGTCTCTAGTAGCACAAAAACTTAATCTTTTACACACGGGATCCATATCACTCATCCCTAAAATCAGTCTGTAAAAAGCAATGACGTTTTCTGAGCACGTCCTCTAGGTTTTAACTTTCTGAGACGTAAAAAGCCAAGGACTCCTGAGAGCGAACACCTTGCCATTGTCTAGCGGGTCCCACCCTCCTGGCAACTGTTTCAAAAGCTCAAAAAAATTGGCTTCCAAGCCTGTCCGAATCCAACGTGAGTCAACACGAACAGGATGTGAGCGCCTGGCCGGTTGTTTTCCCAAGCGTTGACGGAACCCTTGATGCACAGCGGGCTCGAGTGTGTGTTTGCACATGGGTGGCTGGGGGCTCTGGTCTGGCTTTTCGCACTGAGGTATTGGCAGTGTCATGGATGTTACAGCAAACTGAAGTCTGTGCTCCTTGCTTCCCCACTCCCCTGCCCTGGTACTTACTGCCTGGGAAATAGAAGTTTGGATGGAATCAAGGGGAAATGCCCTGACTGGTGGCCCATCCAGCCCAGGGATGGGCGTCTGAGCTGCTGTCTCTCTCCCCTTCTCAGTTTCCCAGGCTAGAAGCCTCCCCTCTGCCATTAGGAACCAAAGGGTGTGATCTGGGAGCTGACTCGGGGAGCATCCAGAAGATTGCCTGGGCTGCATTTCAGGCCCCTGATGAGGACTCGTATTCACAGTGTGATGTACTGTGACCCTGAGGCCATCCCTCAGATCTGAGGGAAAGCGGAGCTGGGTACCCACAGTGGGGAGACCTACTGGGGGCCCCTGAATGCTACAGACCTGCAGAACAGCACAGCTCAGCCAAGCTGGGAGTAAGAATAAGGAAGTAACGTGTGACCAGAAGCTTCTCTAGGAATGTCCTAACACAGGGGAGGCGCTGGTGGTCTCCATCCCCTCCCAGTGTCCGCTGGCATAAGGGAACGCCAGATGTGCGATCAGTTCTGAATTAGGGGCAAATCTTTAGCGTTCCTGGATGTTCCATCTTGGGTTTCTTCAGTGTTAACTAGCTGGCCAGGGTCAACGTGAAGTCACTCAGGATTTGACTTATGCGTGCAAAAGCTCGCACACCAAACTAGCTCAGGTTTTACAGTGGAAAGCTGCAATTCAGAATCTAGGGATGAAGGTAGGAGAGACTCAGGTCTTGGTCCCAGCAATGTCTTTTCCAGTGTGACCTTAGGAAGATTGCCGACTTCCTTGCTCTGTGTGCTTGTAAAATGCAGGTTGACCAGACGATCCTTCCGGCCCTGCCACCTCTCACTCTGTGATCCTGGTCCAAGTAACGTGGTTGGGTGGTCCATACCAATCCTGCCTGGGCTCTTGCACTTTGGTTTTTCCTCCCCACTCAGAAGTAGGGTAACTGGAGAGGAGCGTAGGTTCCTAAGCTGTCTCTCTATTTCAAACTGAAGGAACAAGGTTGCCCCTTCCACCCATGTCAGCCACTGATGCATTTCTTAGTTCCTGTTTCTCTTTGCCCACCCAGGAAGGCACTGTGTATAAAATCTGGGCCCAGATTCAGATATTGTCACGTTAGAAAATGCTAGCTCATGGAACACACATCAGGAAACTGGTTTTCCCAGCAGGCTCATTTGAGCAGTGTTCTCTCCAGAATGTTAGCGACCACACAGCCAGGTTCATTATCTCTCAGAAAGGCCGGTATTTCACTGCCACTAGGATAGGAGGCCTCTGAGAAGAAAATAATAAAGGCTGCGGGAGTCTGTGTGCTTCAGCTAACTCATATGTGGAGGGCACTTGGGGAAGGTATTGAGGAAAAACAATACAGAGTTTCAGGAAATAAATGCAGACTGTCACAACTGTTTTGTGAGTGTCAGGACAGCAAGGACTCAGTCAAAGAGAAGCTTTGCTGTCTGCTGCCCTGTGGAACCCTGCCGGCAGAGGTTCCTGTGGAAGAGGGGTTCCACTCCAGATATGTATGGGAAGCACACAAGAAACTAATGTAAACGGCTTTCTTTATTTCCTAACTTCTCAGGGTCTTCTGCATGTTACTGTGCATTGTGAATGAATGTCTCCCGGAAGGATGGAGCTTTTCCAGAGTCATGCAGCCCCTCCCACCCCGACCTTTTTGCAAATAATTTTGTGCCATTAACAAAAGTCAGGAAATGGAGAGGGGCCAGGGCAGCTGGCTTTCCCCGTGAACTCAGGGTTGCATCTGGGGCAGATTGCATGCGGAGGGGATTGCAGGGTCCTCAAGGAAGCTCTGAGCAGTCATGGGCAGAGCCCATTTCTTCTCTGACCATCAGTAGTGGCTGGTCAGAGAATATGGCTGGGAATAGCAGGCAGGTGTGGATTTGACCTTGCTCCCATGGCAATGCTGTCTCCACCCCTCTCTTCCTACTCCAAGCGTCTGAGCAGCAGATTTAAGCACAAAACCGGTCTTTGGGGGAGGTGACGCCATTCGTATTTATGAATCAAGCCATCCTTCTGTCAGTCTCTCGAAGTGTCCCTTCACTTGTTTGGGAGAACTAAGAATGAGATTCCGCAAACGATGTGCTGCTTGGGAGCCAAACCATACTGGTCTCAAGTGGCAAGGCAGTTTTTAATAGAAACATAGGTTTTGGAGCTGTTCTTAACCCTGTGCTGTCCTCAGGGTCTTTGCTTGGTCAAGGTCCCCCCTCTTAGCATCTCTCCTTCCCTCCACCTCGCTGAGGCTGCTCGGTACAAGCTTGTCTGATCACGATGCTGTGATGTCCCTGGGAGCCCAGCTCTCTTGGAGGGGAAGAGGAGAGGGGACCAGAAGTTCAGCCACCATCCTCCTCGTCCATCCTCGTTGGACTGTAATTCCATGGTGATCTCTTTTAAGTCTCTTTGGACCCCTGGGGAGAGGTGTTCAGGACATCACCTGGGCAAACACCAGGGTTGTCCTGAGAGTCCTGTGTGACTTCAGCTAGACCAACAGGAGCACCTAGGGGAAGGGCCTCGGTGTGCCCCAGGCTTAGACCTGGACCCAGAGGGGCAGAACTGACTTCAACTTTTCAGTAAACAGGCAGTGGGCTTCTGGGAACATCTGCCTTCACAGTCTCTTGTGAATTATTTTTAAACTGATGCCCCGCCCCCCTATCCCCACCCAATCTTTGTTGATTAATCACTGTTTGAATAGATGCTGATAAATTTGATTCCCCATCTTACTGTGGCATTTACGATCTGTCTTTCCCTTTCTTTCGGTTTCCATATACTGGAGTGACTGTGTCTCAATGCGGTTGGCAGTGACCTGTGTTTTTCGTGCATGTTTTGTTTCAGAATAACTGGGAGATGAAACAGGAAGCTTTATGACACACTTGCTCGAAAAATGACACAGGCACCGAAAACAGGACTCAGTCCCCTGCAGCACCTCTACCTGCTGCCCACAGCCGAGTGCAGGGGAAGGGCTGGCCCTGGGACCTGACTCCATTCTGCCATGGACTCTAAGGGCCTCCACGTTCAGTGGTGATGTCTCTGCGATATTGTGGTTATGGTCTAGTCTGGTCGGTTTCTTATTCTCTGGCCAGTCTCTGTGTGTCTTCATCCCTTTTCCTTCATTAAAAGCATAACTAAAGAAAAATGGATTGTTTGCTTATTAGTTATGTTCAAATATTGATAGAAAGGTTACCAGATAACATTTGAGATTCGTTTCTCTAGGACCACAGGGCAACCCTGCCATAACCACACAGATCATTATGACAGCGTCTAGAAGAAGCGTGTTGAACCTGAATCACTTATTACTCAGCCTGGTTTGCCCTGCCTTTTCTTCTCTCTCTGGAAGACCTCTCAAGACTCAGTATTAGCATGTTAACATTTGAGAAAAACACTGGGAGACGTTTGGGAGTCTTTCCCCACACCTTCTCTGATCATGATCTACAAATGGTGCCCCCAAATTATCAGCAAACTTGAGCTTGCTTGCTAGTGGAGACCTTTGTCTTCTCAGCTGCCTTACTCCCTCCCTCCACACATCAGTCACCCATTCATTCACTTCTTCTTTCCACAAAGGTTTCTTTGGGGCATCCCGTGGGCCACGTTCTGGAGACAAGGCTGAGGATGGGATCAAGTCTGCCCCAGCCCTCTCAGAGCACCTCTAGCCTGCTTGTGCATGGGCATCGATCGCTGGGCTTCACTCACCAAGTGCAGGAGGTGCTGGGCAGTTCACCACAGACCGATAGCATGGTCATGTCCCTTAGATGCCCTGATTTCTTAAATCCACACTTCACGTCGGAGCGCCTGGAATTGGCAATTAAACATTCTTTAAAATGAGTAAATGTCAGAGCATCCCTTCTGTGGGGGGCGGGGGGTGGTCCCCACTCTCTTCCCCCACCCTTAGTAAGACATCTCCATCCTCCTGGGGACCTGGCCAAAGAGACCATTGAAAGTAGCCTTCCAGCAATGCCTGTCGGTCTTCACATTTAAGCTTAGCAGACATGCAAGTATAATTTAAAATGACCACATTGTACTGTTTCACACATCTCAGAATTAATTTATGTGTAGATAAATAGTAGACCACGATGATCATGTCAAAACTCCCTACTGCCCAGCACAGTATATACAAGACGTATATCCGGGTCTCAGCCCAAAGGTCCCCAACTCAGAAGGGTCTCTCTGCCCACCTGTCCTGAGAGACCCGCCCCCCCCCATAGTTATCCTGTTTTTCACTTATGAATTAGCTGTCACCTTTCACCCACCCCTCAGATTTCAGCTCTATAAAGGCAGGTTCTAGTCTGTCTTATTCCTCAGTCTGTCCCCAGCACCTGACACTCCGCTCAGTGATGATGTGTTGACTGGATCCATTATCTTACTGCTTCTTAGAGCAATGATGTGAGGTTGAGCAGCCCAGTATCCTAACCACTGTTTGGTGGATGAGGAAATTGCCAGTCCCTTTACTCTGACGAGGTAAGGAGGTAAACAGAGTAGCCTCGGAGAGGACCCAGGCTTTCTGCCGGGTCACCGCCCAGCAGGAAAGGTTGATCATGAGCTATCTGCCCTCTGGGTATTCAGATTCTCATCCGAAACCAAGCTTTGCATTGCTAATAAACATCCTTCAGTTACATTGTGTTTGCTGACGTTCCGGAAGATGACAGGTGACCATGTAGTAGAGGCATGTGTCCTCCGAGGAGTGTCTGGGGGACAGGGCTCTCAACCTTGCCTCGGACGACTCACCAGACTTCTCTGGACGCTAATCTCCTTTGCAGAACACTAGGAAGACCAGATGACATGATTCCCAAGATCCCACCCTGCTCTGAGATTCTTTTCTTCCACCTCTGCTGGTTCCATTTCTCTGGGTTCTAGAAGAGGAGGAAACAGTGCAGAAAAGTATCACAGGGCAGCAGAGACAAAGACCCCGAGAGTGCCAGGAACCCAGGCGCAGTCGTGGGTTTGTGGACATGCCCTGTGGGTAGATGTTTGAAGTAATGGTTCTGAACCCAGGCCAGACATTAAAATTACCCAGGACTTTTAAAAAATCCAAATGCCCAGGCTCCACCAGGACTAATCACACCAGAATTTGGTTGAGCGGAGGGCGGGGGGCAGGCACAGACATCAGTGTTTTTTAAACCTCCCCAGGTAAGTCCATCGTTTAGCCAAGGTTGAGAACTGCTGGTCTAGGGTTTTATTGTCCCCTATGGTAGCCACTGGCCACAAGTATTTATTGAAAATTTAAAATGTGGCTGGTGTAACTGAGGAACTAAATTTTTAATTCCTTTTTATTTTAATTAATTTAAATGTAAATAGCCACCTGGGACTGATGGCCGCCATGTTGGACATCTCAGATAATAGAACATGTATATTGTCACAGAAAGTTCTACCAGACAGCTCAGTCTAGGGCAACTCTTGATGCCTGTAATTGCCTAGTAAACTGACCCTGAAAGAAGTTGGTCATTGCCCCTGTCTGTTACCTTGACTAAGGCCTGCTCTCCTGTCTTGGGCCTGCAATGTATTTTTCACCTACCTTTTGAGCCAGAGCTTGTACAGCAGCAAGAGTGGTGGGACTGAAAGGAATTTAAAATATTTGCAAAAGTCTAAGCCCCCAACTGAAGTCATCTGGCGTTCACTCTGGCCATTTATCCGGTTGCATCTTTGAAGACCCAGCCCTGGAAGGGGAACTTTCTGAATGATTAGTTAAGCAGTGGGAAGCAGGCCTTCCAGAAAGAGCTTTTGGAAAAGCAGATTGCCAGAAGAGGGGTTTGGAGTTTTGGAGGTGTTTGGGTTTTTGAGCTGGGCTCAGCTCGGCATCTCGGCAAGCTCTACCAGTTTGGGGTTAGAGCTGGAGAAACAGAAGCCAACGCTGAATCACTTTCTGCTTATCGCTTGCAGACTGTCAGATTTTTTTTTTTTCTTTTTTTGGAGGGAAAGCACCTTACAACAAATAATAATACTATTTTGAATTTCAGAGCTTTCCCTTTTTCAAAGCACTTTACCACCTCTGACTTATTTTGTCCTCACAACAAGGCTGTCCCATAAGTAGGGAAGGGATTTTTAGGGCTTGTCACACACTCCCAAGAGCTTAATATTATGGAAAGAATTTACAATTCAAGGTGAAGACTCTGAGGTGTTGTTTTGTCATTTCTGGCCACACTCAAGTAGCTGTAGCACGACTAGAATCAAATGTACCCCGATTTTGCGCTCCTACAGTGAGTTGTGGTTTGAAAGGAAACGTAGGACTTCACATGGGTTCTGTCTTGTTTCATCCCAGCTTTCCAACTCATGTGAGTTGATTCTTTGAAACCATTTTTTTCTCAGAGGTTTGTGTGATTTGTAAATTTGATAAATATGCTTTCAGTGTCTCCCTCCAAGTTATCCTTTAATTCACTGATTTTTATATTGAAGTACAGTTGATTTACTATGTTGTGTTAATTTCTGCTGTACAACAAAGTGATTCATATATATATATATATATATATATATATACACATTCTTTTTTCATGTTCTTTTTCCATTATGGTTTATCACAGGTTATTGACTATAGTTCCCTCTGCTATACAGTAGGACCTTCCTGTTTACCCATTCTGTCAAGTTATTTTTTAAATGGTGACAGGACTGGGCCTTGTGGCCCTCCATGGAAACATTTCTTCTTCCCTCCAATGGTTATAACTGGTGCAAAACTAGCTACAGAACGACACCATCCCCTTGGAATCTGTAACCTTCTCTATGTGTAGAGCTGCAGAGAACCATTTCAAACCATACTTGCCACAGGGGAGAGAATACTGAATGGTCTGTCCAACTAAGACCTCCCAGGCGGCCAGCCTGGCCGTCTCCAGCAGCTGAAGTGGGATTCAAGGTAGCAGGATTGACGCCATGCCGTGAGTGGACCTCTTTGGGATGTCTGTCCTGCCAACTGTGAATTCTTCTGGTCACACCATCCTCTGGCCCATCTTTTGTATCTTATGTGCATAGGATCCGATGAGAGGTTTTCAGATGCTTTACTGAAAGCAAGACACACTTTCTGGGGCATTCCCCTAATCGACTGTTCTGGTGAAGCTCGTCAAAACAGGAAATGAGGTTAGCATGGAATGACTTTCTCTTAGAGAACTCGTGTTGCCTGTGTAGAGACCACCACTTTCTTCCCAAACGCCTGTGAGCTTTGCCTCACACCTCTTCTGGTCTTGCCCGGAAATCGGAGTGAGTCTGTAGTTTTTAGAACCCATTCTTTTAGAAAGTGGTGGTGATATTTGCTCGTCCCCAGTCTTCCAGAGCCTCTCCTTTTCATTCCAGTATCTCTAAGATGTTTGCAAGTCGCTCTGAAGTTAGATCTGCAGGTATTTCAATCCCAGCACAAACATGGTTGAGCTAAGTGTTCCATGTACTTGTCCAGATGGACGTGGTCACACACGGGCTCCCCACCTGGGCTTCAGGTGTCTTCCTCCTCATGCTGGTGGGCCCACGTGCTCCCTTTTCATCAGAGGTGCCAGTAAGAGAAAATGAAGCCGGTAGAGATGAAAGCTTCGTGGGGAGAAGCCATGTTCCTCCCCTGCTCCCCACGTGACCATCTGGCTCAGAAATGCACAGTGATTGAACCAGCGGGGCCCGGCTTCACTCCTGTGAATCCCCACATTGGGTTCTGACTCCGTCATCAAAAGCCATGAGGGTTTCATAGTTTTAGGCGAGCTGCAGCATGCTTATGGAGGCTGAGGCTTTCTGAAAAATGGCCCTACTTGAAATTTCTAGATTTAAGTATCTTTTTGTTAAGACTGAAGTACTTTTGAGTCACATTTGCTTTGATTCAGTGGCAGGGAGTCTGCCTGGGGAAAGTCTAGCCTTGACTCACAGGCGCCTGGGGAGCACTGATGTCTCCAGATGGGAGACTTGGATTCCCTTGTGAAGGTCTGCCTGTGCATGATGCTCTCACGTCTGTAATCCCGGGTCTGTCTCTCCTTTCCCATGAGTTATCTGGATCTCAAAAGCCATCTGAGTCCCCATGGCTGGGAATGGGGCACAGCCACTCCACACCACGACCTTCAGCTGGGAGTCCCTGCCTCGCTCTTCCCAGGTCTCCAGGTACTGCGTTTTCAGTGATGACTGGCTAAGTAGATGGATTAATAAAGGTGCACCTTGGGAATCATCCCAGCCCTCTGGTGATTCACAACATTATTTCCAGTCCTCATAACCGGCCGCAGAGGTGGGATTATTATCCTTTTGTTTCAGCTAAGAAAACCGAGTTTCCCTTTGTCTCAAATCACAAAACTAGGAATGTGATGGTTCATCTTGATTGAAATCCAGAGCAGTCTGGCCTCACTCATCCCTCTCACGCTGCCTCTCTGTATTACATTTTATAAATATGTACAACAAGCAAATGCCATTTTTCCTTATGAAGGACTCTGAATGGTAAGTGCCAGTTGGAAGGAAGATACTAGAGCACCATGGAAAATGGGGCGATTGGAAATCAAATGACCCGTGCGAGGTCCTGGTCCCCTTCTTGCTGCAGCAACCCTGCAGGAGGGTGGCAGCCCACGAGCATCTTCTGGGGTAACTCAGTGACCATGTTGGTCCTGCCTCTTGCCAGCCTTGGGTGAGGATCCTCAGTCACAAAAGGGTCAGGATGTGGACACACCTGTTCTCCGAAAAGTGCCTAATTCTCAAAGTGTGGTGGGAGGGTGGGTGAAAAAGGCAGAGGCCCCACCCTGGCCCCTTGGCACCAGTATCTGCTTTTCAACAAGATCCCAGGGGACCGGAGAGCACAGCTGCTTGCTCTGCTCTCTGGGCCCCTTGAGGTCAGAGCTCTGTGGTCACACCTTTCACCTCCAAAGCCCAACATATGCCTGCCTGACGTAGGTGCTGAAGAAAGGCTGGTAAAGTGAATTTGGTGTTTATTCTTCTGAGGAGCTGGTGGGGTGGGCGAGGTGGGGAAATCAGTTAGACAGAGGCTCCTGGGGCCCCAGGCAGGCCTCCAGCCCTCAGCTAACGGCGGGGCCATTCAAGAATCAATGAGATGGAGAAGGGGGTCAGGATAAGGAACCGTGAAACGAGTTCCACCCATGGAAGTGGTCCTCGCTGCCATTTGAGAAGGAAAAGCAAAAGATGAGGGAAATCTGTCATCCAAAACTACTAGTGTCCTGTCTCCAGCTCTTAACAGTTCTGATTCCGTTATTTTTTTCATCTTTGGAACCTCTAGAGGCAGCACAACACAACAGTCCCTGTAGGGGAGGAAACCATTTACTGTGTTTGCCCAGGACGATCCCATCCACGCCCGTTAGACATCAATTAGTGCCTGTTAATTCCTTTCCGCTCTGCCTTTCACTCTCAAACGCGTCCTGGTTTGGACAATAAAATAGTGGGAGCTCTATCTTTAGGTCACCTTATATCTGCTTTTTAATTTTCCCAAGAAGTTGCTTTATAAACACTAATTCTTGCACACAACTGTCACCTCTTCCAGAAGGAAAGGGTTTTGGCGGCTTACGTACGGTTCTGATAGGGCTGCCCTAGAATCAGCAGAGTCAAAAACGGGGGAGTGAGAATGAGTGCGTGCATGTACAGCCATGTGTGTGTGTGTGTGTGTGTGTGTGCACGTGTGGTGTGTGTGTCTGTGGTGCGAGTGTGTGCTTGTGTGTGTGGCGTGTGTGATGTGGTGTGGTGCGTGGGTAGACGTGAGCTGGGTGCCCGTGGCACGTGCGTGTGGTGTGGGTGTGTAATGTGGGTGTGGTGCGTGGATGGCCGGGTGTGGGCACCGCTGTGTGTGCTGTGTGTGGTGTGTATGTGTGCGCGTGCATAAGCCTGGACGTGGGGATGGCACGTGTGTGGCGTGGGTACAGATGTCTGTGGCTCAGTGTGTGCGCTCAGTGTGTGTGTGTGTGTGTGGCCTGTGTGCTTTGTGCATGGCTGAGCGTGGGTGTCTGTGGTGCGTGAGCGCCCGTGTTCCTGCGTGTGTGGCGCGTGTCTGCGCAGGGCGCACAGGCGGAGGGGGCGTGGAGGCCTGGGGGAGGGGTGATGTGTTTGTGCCTTTCTCTGTGGTCTGTGTGTGCATGTGTGTGTTGCGGTGTGTGTGTGTGTGTGTGTGTGTGTGTCCACGGTATGTGCGGGTGGCGGGTGGGTGTGTCTGTGTGTGGAGATGGGTAGGTAGGGGGTGATTTTGAGCCCTCGGGGGTCGTTGGCAGTCTCCCTTCAGACCCACCTGACACCACGGAAAGGGAGGCTTCTTCCCACCGCCACCCCCGCCCCGGCACTTTGGGGAAGCCACTCTGAGAGGTGACGTGGACGGAAGGGTTGGGGACACCTTCCAGGCCTGGTGAGCCCAGGCCCTGAGCCACCTGCACCCGGAGCCCTCGAGGGTGGGCCCGGGCCATGTTGTTCATACCCAGCTCTTGACTGGCACACAGTAGGGCCTCAAGAAGGATGTGTGCAGGATCAGTCCAGAAGCCCCTTCCCTCTGCCCTGCTCACTGACTTGGGGCACTCAAGGAGCGCTCCTTACTCCGCGTCTCATGCCCAGTGTCCGTGCGTGAGGAGAGACGAGCTCCTCGCTTCAGCTCGGTGCCCCCAGCTGGCACCCTGGTACTGCGTCCGCCTGGACAGACTGCAGAGGCCGCCAAGCCCAGCCAGGCGGAGCCCTTCTCCTGGTCAAGGCCACGTTTCCACAGTGATCAGCACAGCGGCTAGATGCTGACCACGGGCGAGGATGGCTGGCCTGGCCCATGGCCGGCATGTTCCCCTGCCCAGCCCTCACCTGCTGTCCCCTCCGGAAGAGCATTGCTCATGTTAGCTGAGGGCCACCTGACTTTCCCTGACCTGTCTCTTCCTGAGGCAAGAATGACCCCGGAAAGTACTTCTGAAGGCATGGTCAGTGCTGGGGGCCCTTCCTCTAGAGTTGGAGAAAGGGAGATGCCATAAATTCCAGAACTTGATCCGTCGGGCCCCAGGTCTGGTCTGCGGGGTCTCTGGTCTGCATGTTTGATCTCTCGGAATCTCGGTTTCCAAAGTCATCAGCTAGGGAGAATAATGCTTCCCACGCCGACCTAGGAGGGTATTTGCAACGATGTATGAAAGCACTTAGCCGAACGCCAGGCGCAGAGTACAGAGTCAATAAATGGTGACCATCATCCTATTATTTGAACGCATAAAAATTGAGGTTTAAAAAATAATAAATGTATCAGGAAGTGGTAGAAATATATCATCAGCGAAAATACTCAGATGGGGTCCTAATGACCTAAGCTGTAAAATCATAGCAAAAGGAAGAAAAGGTCTAGAAAGCAAGGGAAGCAGAGACAGCAGTCTCAGGAAAAAAAAAAAAAGAAATAGGGTTAGAGAGAGAGTGAGCCAGAGCAGTGCAGGGCCAGTCAGACAGAGCACGGTTTCCTCTGCCGTGACAGTGTGACAAGGGCCCGATCCTGAATCTGCAGAGCCAGACATGGTAGAGGGACATTGATTTGCTTTAATGTAAATATTTTGATGTCTTTCTTTTTCCTGAACTTTTAACCTTGCTGGTAAACAGGGTTCATACAGTAAATGAATTGCTTTTCTGAGAACTGCCTTTTGAGGAAATAGGAAGAAAAAAAGGATTTTTATTAGCTAATTGTCAGTCTCGTGCATGATTAAGAGCTTCATTATTCTGCTTCTTAACTCTGCCTTCAGGAGACGCTTGGCCACCAAAAATTGATGAAAAACACTTTAAAATGTGTAAACACACCAATTCAAAAAATAGCAAACCTCACACAATAAAGGGAGAAAAGTCATTCTGTAGAAGGTTTCTGAGACAAGAAAAACCACCAATCCAAACTCCAGTTTGTTGTTTATAATTAGAAACTCCCCGAACTTCATTTCCCTGGAGATTCGGGCCCTGGCTCACCATCTTGGTCCATTTCCAGCCCTTGTAACTTCTGAGATGTTAATGGAAGTCAAGAGGGCATCTGAAGTCCTGGCAGCAAAGGCTGAGCCTTAAGATACACATGTAATAGCCTTTCTTTCTGCAGGCAGGTGGCTCACAGCCATCACTGTTTACTAACACTGTCCCCGTGGGTGGATTGTGCAAGAGTATTTTGTGATAAAGGAGAACCAGGACAGGGAACTAACCAGAACACGGAAGATCTAGGTTGTAGCATGAGCTTTTCACTTGAAACTGTCATTTAACCTCTACCCTGTAATTTTCTTAACTGTTAAGTGAAGATAGGACCTTTGGGCTGTGAAGCCTCAGGGAGATGTGGTCAAAACACCAGATCTGTAACTTGCTTTGAAATAGTTGGAGGAAAAGAGAAACCCTCTCCATATCAAGTTGTGATGGAGTCGCATCAGCCTCGTAGTGGATGATGGCAAGTCCTTGAATGTTCCTAAGACCCGACAGCAACCCCAGCCTCCGAAAACTCTTCCTCTCCTGACTTTTATACCTACAACTGTTGTGTCTCTTTAGGTGAAGGTTGGCAGAGCCTACCTTTCAAGTCATGCCCCCATTGGAAGGGAAGCCGAGGACACTGACAATGTTTCAAGTCTCCTAAGATATAGGGCAGGGTTGATAGGACTTCTAAGAGAGTTTCTTGCTGCGCTCTTAGAAGAAGGAGGAAGAAGCAGAGGAGAAGGGGGCAGAGAAGATGAAACAAAGGGCCAAAACTTTAAATATTTATTTATTTATTTATGTATTTATGTGTTTGTTTATTTTTATTGCTGTCTAGTTGATGTACAATATTATATGAATTTCAGGTGTACCCATAGTGATTCACAGTTTTTAAAGGTTATATTCCATTTATAGTTATTGTAAAAATACTGGCTATATTCCCTGCGCTGTACAATATATCCTTGTAGCTTATTTATTTTATACATAGTAGTTTGTACCTCTTAATCCCCTACCCCTATCTTACCACTTTCCCCTTCCCTCTCCCCACTGGCAACCACTAGTTTTGTTCTCTATATCTGTGAGTCTGTTTCTTTTTTGTTATAGTCACCAGTTCGTTGTATTTTTTAGATTCCATAAATAAGTGATATCATACAGTATTTGTCTTTCTCTGTCTGACTTATTTCACTAAGCATAATACCCTCTAGGTCCATACATGTTATTGTAAATGGCAGAATTTCATTCCTTTTTGTGGCTGAGTAGTATTCCATTGTGTGTATATATATATATATATATATATATATATATATATATATATATATATATACCACTTCTTTATCCATTCATCTCTTGATGGACACTTAGGTTGTTTCCATATCTTGGCTATTGAAAATAGTGCTGCTATGAATGTTGGGGTCCATGTGCCTTTCTGAATTATCGTTTTTGGCTTTGTCAGACATATACCTAGGAGTGGAATTGCTGGGTCATATGGCAGTTCTATTTTTAGTTTTTTAAGAAACCTCCATGCTGTTTTCTGCAGTGGCTGCACCAATTTATGTTCCCACCAATTTTAAAGATGTGATTTAAGCAAACCACAAAATGTATTAAGAGAGGCAGCTCGTGGGAAGTCAATTCCTAAGGCTCTGGGTTCCCATCATTCTCCCCTCCTTTCTTTCAGAATAAATTAAAGAATGGGCTAAAACCCAGGTTGTGTGTATGATATTTTTATCTGATGGATTACCTCATACTCCTAATCAGAGCTTATGTGTTGTAAAGCACCCCCTTCCTGTTCTCCAGGCACCTCACTTCTGTAAATGTTATGAACATACACACATATGAGTCTACTCTGCAGGAAAGCCTAAGGAGGTCTTTGGTCCCCCGCAATTCATCTGAAGGTTTAGTTCTGGAAGGCCTGAGCTTGCATTACCAGCAAACTGTTCCACACACTGCAATAGCTCTGTAAATCACCACTCTCCCAAATCAAACAAGGGGAGACGTCAGTAAATACTAGAGAATGGAAACTTCTCCTTCATTTTCTGACCTTTCTAGTTGACAAGGGTATCAGTCAGTGCAACGTTTGTTGGGACTGGTAAGTCTGAATATTCATTTGTAAGGCTTTACTTGTAAATAAAATATTTTTCAGAAATTCAGTTGCCTGCCGTTCATACTTTTTTTCCTCTTGATTCATGTCAAACGATTTTTCTTTAAAAAATTTTATTTATTAAATTAGAGTTGATTTACTATAGTTGATATTGTGCTGATTGCAGATGCACAGCTTCAGATTCTTTTGCATCACAGGTTATTACAAGATACTGAATATAAGTCCATGTGCTATACAGTAAGTCCTTGTTTATGTATTTTATACATACTGGAGTGTATTAATCTATTAATCTATCTATTAATCCCATACTCCTAATTTATTCCTCCCCCTCCCCTTTCCCCTTGGGTAACCATAAGTTTGTTTTCTATGTCTGTGAATCTGTGTTGGCTTTGTAAATCTGTTGATTTGCATTGTTTCCACTTCAAACTATTGAAATTGGAAAAATTGTGTGCTGTTTTAGGATGCACTTGTAATCTTGAAAAAGTCATTTAGTTGTCGTGGTGCTTTCTGTCCCTGCTCTGGTTGGTTGGTTGATTCTAGTATTTACAGGGCTCTTCCTCCCTGGGTTCCTAGTAATGACCAGGCAGCTGGCTGTCCAGCCAGATGATGAAATAGGAGTTTTTAAGGCAAAGACTGCATGGGTAGTATTACTAAATATAGCTCCTGTGTATGTGCACGTGTGTGTTTCTATCTCGAAAGTGCTTTGCAAAGTTACATAAATACTTGTATGGAAGCTGTGGTGTGCCCCGAGAAAAGTATATTTGAAAGTATTCCTTCCACTGGTAAATAAATCTTCCCCAACAATTCATCCTTACCACTGCTAGTCACGTTTGAATCTCCTTCGGCTCTCCTCTCCTGAACCCTTGTTAGGAAAAGGGCTCCCCGAGTGTGGCAAATACTCCTTGTTTCTTATATTGAGTTCAAACAGGAAAATTCTAGTGTTTACTGGAAAAAAAAAAAAAGAAAAAAGTAGTGCCTACTTTATATCTGTTGCACCACACTGGCTTAAATGACAAAACAAACAAACACAAGCACTGGAAAGCTGGGCCTCTCTTAAAGCAAAGGTTGTGAAATTACAGGGTTCAAATTAGGCAAAACTTTCAAATCCTCTAAGAGTAACATGTTGGGGTGTCATTTAGACCCCCCCCTCCCAGTGCCTGTAAAAATAGATTTTTAGCTTGATTTATGCCAGTGTTTGTAACTTCAGCATGAAATACAATCTCCTCTGATTCCTCCTTAAATTCAAGGAGAAATACATCTTTCCATCAAATTGAGACACGAAAATAATGTTTATTGAAAACCTTTGAGCATATTTGTTCTAAAAAAGCACCTCCATACACTCATCCATGGCCCATTCCTCCCCATTTTAAGATGGAGAAATGAAGACTCAGAGTGGGCAAACGACTTGCCCCAAATGACCCAGTTAGGAAGCGGCAAAGCTGGTACTCGGAGTGGGTTTATTTAACCAAACTGTTTAAAATGTGAACTTAGTTTGTGAAACAACCTTATGTGGTTGGTATTATTGTCCCCAGTTTATCATCACCCATCACCAGGCCCAAGGCAAAGTCATACAACTAAAGACCAGCAGGACCAGAGCAGGGGAGGTGAACGCTCCTGAGCGCTTTAGGGTTTGCGCATTTCCTCCGGTCCAAGTGCAGGATGGACGCGAGTACGGAACCTACTTCCAGGAAGGGGCTCCCCTCTGAGGGTCGATGCCTTTCCCTCACTCTGTAGGTCCAGAAGGCTTGTCCTGTCTAGACTGACACAGAAACATGCGGCTCTCCTTTTTTCTGTGTCTCATCACAGAAAGGAGGTACGAACACTTGGGAAACGGGAGACCTCTCTTTTCTGGAGTCACCAGCAATCAGCTCCAAGAACCTGAAAACAAACCCTCGGCAGGGAGCGTGGAGGCCTCTGTCGGGGATTCTCCGAGTCTCTAGCGCGGTAGCACAGCGGCCAGATGCTCCTGATTCAACATCGGGCCTGTGTGGGTGGCACCCAATAGGGCATCTCGGGCAAAGCAATGCGGTCCTTCAGCCCCACGGTAAACCCTCGTCCCGTTGACAGCTGCTTCCAATCACTTCTTCAACTGAGCGCTGAACAGTTGGTGAAGGTCAGATACGGGATCTGTTCTTCTCGCCCATGAAGACATTTTAAAAAAGGCTCTGCACACTCACCCCCAAGTCAGGGCCTTGACCACTGTGGACTGACAATGCACTGTGAAGAGAGGGAGGGAAAATCCTTTCCCTGAAAGTCTCCATCCATCGTTGAGTAAACATCATAAATCTATGGCAGAAACTCCAGTTAGCTCCTGCTACAATTTCAGCTTCCAGGCTTAATGCCCTAAACGTGAATAACGTCGTAGCCCAGCACAGGTCTGATTAAGGAGGCGACTTTGCCAACCTCAGGGTCAGAGAGGGGCTCCCCGCTCCCTTCCTTTATTCCCTGTGGCTTAGTAACCACTTCAGCAAATTTCCCCATTAAATATACAAGGCAACTGAGTGCAATAAAATCTAAAGGATGCGGCGGGTGAACACCAGTGTCTCTCCGGGCAGACCTTGCTGGGTGATAGAGAGCAGCTCTGATCTCCGTTTGCCCTCCGGAATCCTAAATGTCCCCCATCACGAATGCCAGCATAAAAGTGGCTCACACCGTGCTTCTGCCCACTGGTCATCTTCAGTCTGTGGGTTACACTTCCAGGACCATCTGCTTCCCAGGCGGTCATGTGGTCTACACATGGAGTAGCTGGACATTCCCTAGGTACGTGTGACGTGATTGATGCCCACACACGGCATCTGAGAACGGGGCTGAGGGTCACACTCAGGAGGTGACTCGCATTGTTAGCACCTAACATCCCATCAGGAAAGAACGGGGCTTTTTGTCTTGCCCAGATGGTGCCAGCGCCTCAAATATGATTATGGGTCCCTTGAATAATTCCTGGATGGAAGCCATATTTGTTGAGCTCTTAATGCATGTTGGGCACACTTAATAAGAAATGCTGAGTCTTCTGTGAGGTGGCAGAGGGTCTCTGCACATGTGACCTTCTTCACTGTCCATAACAATCCTGTCCAGGTGATGAATTATCTCCATGTTTTTCACCTGAGAGCAAGCTGAGGCTTATTATGGGGTGACAGTAATGGAGCTGGAATTTGAGCCCCACTCTAAGACTCCAAATTCAACATTCTTAAGCAATAAAACTTTCCTCCCTCCCCGTCCCTGTTTCTATTCTCATCCTCCTAACACACACACACACCCTTGGGTGGGCCAGTAATACCAACAACTTACCACAGCACAACTGCATTGGTCCAAATTATAGGGATTTAGAGTCTAAATTTTCCATGATATTGAGGCTTTATAGAGTCAATATTTCAGGTAAGTTTGTATTTATCTATTTATTTATTTATGGCTGTGTTGGGTCTTCGTTGCTGCACGCGGGCTTTCTCTAGTTGCGGAGAGCGGGGGCTACTTTTCATTGTGGTGTGTGGGCTTCTCATTGTCGTGGCTTCTCTTGTTGCGGAGCACGGGCTCTAGTGGCACGGGCTTCAGTAGTTGTGGCACGTGGGCTCAGTAGTTGTGGCTTGTGGGCTCTAGAGTGCAGGCTCAGTAGTTGTGGCACACGGGCTTAGTTGCTCTGAGGCATGTGGGAATTTTCCGGACCAGGGCTCGAACCCGTGTCCCCTGCATTGGCAGGCAGATTCTTAACCACTGTGCCACCAGGGAAGCCCTTCAGGTAAGTTTTGATTTTCTCTTAAACGGGTTCAGTAAAATTTTTCTCTAAAGGGCCAAATAGTAAAGGTTTTAGGCTTTGTAAGTCTCTGTCATGACGATTGAACTCTACCATTGTAGCACAAAAACAGTAAGAGGCAATATGGAAAGGAATGGGAGTGGCTGTGTTTCAATAAAACTTTATTTACCAAGACAGGCAGTGGGCCAGATTTGGAAAAGAATGGGAGTGGCTGTGTTTCAATAAAACTTTATTTACCAAGACAGGCAGTGGGCCAGATTTGGAAAAGAATGGGAGTGGCTGTGTTTCAATAAAACTTTATTTACCAAGACAGGCAGTGGGCCAGATTTGGCCCAGGGGCCACAGTTTGAGACCCTACAGTTTGAAACTCAAGCCATCATTAAAACACCCTAGGGTTTTAGACACTGGGTCTGTCTAACCTATCAGAAGCAAGGCTGGGAGCCAGGGCCCTTGCAATAAGGGGGAAGAAGTTGACAACTGTTTAAGAAGCACTGCGGCCAACATTGCTACTATCCCCAGATAGCCAGACCAGCGGGTCTCAACATGTGTTCCACAGAGAGATAGCAACAGGCATTTTGCCAGAAAAGAGTTCTCTGAACTAGCAAGTTCTGGAAACATTGCGCTGGAGAATTAAACTGTTTCCATTATTGCAAGACTTCTCAGGGCCTTTAGTGTGCCAATAATCCTGTTAATCTCCAGGAAGGGAAAGCAGTTCAAGTCTCCCCTTCTTGCCTGACCTTGTGCACAGTCCTTTGTGTGTAGGGCATGATGTCTGCAGTCTGGGAAGACTGTTCTAGACCCAGGTCTTAAAGTTTTTCATACTGTCTTACTTTTCTACCTCTTGTCCCACCTGTTCCCACTTGAGGGTACCCACGTCAGTTGCTACCATGCACACAATAGCCCACTTCATCCTCAGAGCAACACTGCGGTCTGGTCAGGGACTTTGGACACTGTGTCTCCCATGACCCAGTGTGGATGAGCTCAGCGTGGAGGGTGTGAGAAGGACAGGGTTGGCGTGGAGGCTGGTGCATCTCTTTCCTCTGTTTCTACAACCTGCTGCTTGAAGGTCTGGTATTTATGATCTGCTAGAATGTTCCAGAACTCAAGAGTCTCCTGTGCTCCTGGTTTGAGAGACTAGGTGGAAAATCTCCATAAGAACACAGACTCAGAGCTTCATGAAGCCTGACACAGAAACAGTCGGCTTTAGTCAGGAAATGCAGGGACACTGATGGGAGCACAGATAGGGGACATTTATGCCCGGAAGGTCATCACCTCCTGAGACCTCGGTGAGAAGGCAGGACTTGAGGTCGGGAGTCGCTGCGGTTGTGGAGAAACCATCCAGGGAGGGTAGTTTGGGGCAAGACTCTTAGCTCTGGGGAGCTTTTGCTGCATCGTCTCTGCAATAGAAATGCTGACGCTTGCCAGCCTGGGCTCGGAGCGTGGGGGCTGGTGGGGAGGTGTGCGAGAGAGCTTTGCAATGAAGGCTGAGTGATTGTTTGGAGGAAGAGTCTGGGAGCAATTCAGACCTTTCTGGGTCCTTCTGAGGAGCTAGGCATTGTGGCAAAGCTTGGGATTTGACTTACAGGACAAGCTTCTTTCAGCATATGCTTTAGTCGCCAGCTTTGAGCCCACTCTTGAAAACTAAGCGGTAAATAATGAGAGGCCTAAAAAGTTCCATCCAGTCCGAAGAAAAGACCTCCAGCATATGGAACGCAGCGGTTGATGGGGGGAGGGCCTCTGTCCCTCCATGGGGCAGTGGTCAAGGGGTTCCTGAGCCTTATTTATAATGCGTAGTATTTTACGAGGAGGCTGTGAATTATTTCTGTAATTGAAAGTTGGTTTTTAAAAAAGACAAAGGGAATCAGGAAAAAAGATGTGACTTTAGGCTCAGACTCATTTCCATCTCAAAAAGATGGGCGAGTCCTGTGAAAATGTCCTTAGATTTGTTGATCTGTTGTTATCACCCCGTTTTGTTTGTCTCTCGCTCTCTTTTTTTTTTTTCCATTTGTGTGGCCACCTGACTTTCCTAGTGGTGATTACTAAGAAAACTCCTAAACTGAATCAAAACAACAATGACAAAAGCAAAAACAAAGACCCAAGTCACCAGCAGCACAACTCAGACCCTTTTGGCTAGTGTGGGTTTTCCACAGGCCGTCTTTGTGTTTCAAATGCACCTGTTTCCTTTTTTCTTTCTTATTTCCCCGAGAACTACTGAGAAGCCCTCCCTCTTTCCCAGGGACCCAAAAGGACCTCCCTGTGGTGGGACCCACACGGGCCTTGGGGCCACACATTTCTGGCAGAGCCGGGGAGCCCCATCCTCCTTCCCCCCACCTCCCCACCCCAGGATGAAGGGCCTTCCCAGGTGAGGCTCCCCTTCCACCCAGGCAGGTGCCTGGTCCTAAAGCCAGGTTTCAGGGAAAGCCTTTTGTGGCTCTCTCCCTCATCCTTGGTCTGTCAGAGGAGACTTTTTTTTTTTTTTTTTTTTTTGGCCACACCGCAGCAGCTTGCGGGATCTTAGTTCCTCCAACAGGGATGGAACCCGTGCCCCGTGCAGCGGAAGCGTGGAGTCCTAACCACTGGACCGCCAGGGAATTCCCTCAGATGAGACATTTTATGGGCAAAGGGACCCCCTTCTTATGAGGAATCAGTCCACAGGGAGACACTACCCCTATCAGTAGGGCCCTTGTATCTCCTGCCTAGAAAGTACAGTCCCCTGTTTCCTCCTGGGTTGTGAGAAATGGGTTCTAATCCTTCCATTTCCATAGTCTCACCTCCCCGGCGTCTCCATTTTACAAATGAGAGCTTCCGGGCCTCTCTCTGACCCAGGCAGGCAAAGTGAACGTGGCCTCCCCTCACCACAGTGAGCCAGGAGAAAGAGCGTGCAGGTTAAGAGCCAGACAGGCACGAGTTCAAATCCCAGCCCTGACCCTGACTAGCTGTGTGATCCAAGGCCACTCACCCAACCTCTCTGAGCCTCAGTTTCCTCATTTCTAAAATGGGGACAAGACCAAACCCTGCCCCGCGGGGTTGTTGCCGGGGAGAAGTGACGCAGTGCCTGTGCAGGGCCCGGCGCTAGCGCCCAGTGGAGGGGTTTCCGAGCGGGGCCCGACAGCTCACCAGGAAAGGCTGTGGCCCGTCCATCCCGGGGACGCCGTGCCAGATCAGAGGGAAGCTCAGCAAGCCACTTGAAAGGGACCTTGACTCATTTTGTGGTAACTGAATGTGCAGTTCAGGAAGTGCTTCGCAAGAGCGAACTGGGCTCCAGCCGCCCCCTCGTACCCCTGCCCTCTGCTCCGAGTCTTCGGTGGGAGGATGCCGTTCCCAGCAGCGTTCCCGGCCTGAGCCGGTGCGCATGAGCGTGGACCGCGGGGCCCGCGCATGCGCACTGCCCGCCCACTGAAGGCTCGCAGCGGTGGGGTCCGTGGCTGGAGGACAGCACGCCCGCCCGACCACTTGGGTCCACCCCTGAGGCCAGGCGCTCCGCTTTCTGAGCCTCTCGTAACTGGCGCTCCCACGTGTCAGCCCAGCGCCCAGCAGTTGACATTTAATAGTCACAAGCAGCTCCCCTGGAAAGTACTAAACTTCTCACCATTTAAGGATGGGGAAACTGAGGCACGCAGAGGTTATGAAATGCCCGGGCACATGGAGGATGATGTGTCTGGAGCCGGGATTTGAACCCGGGGAGTTGGACTGCAGAGGCTGCCTCTTAACCTAGCCGCTGGCATCTAGAGCCTGGCACACGGTAGGTCTCAGTGGTTCCTAATAGGAGTGGAAATGGGGCCACTGCACGTGATGTTGTGAGTATGGCGGGAAAGAAGGGTGTAGGGTGACCTCAACCCCTGCTGCTGTTTCCTGGTGGGTGGGGAAGGGGCTGTGAATGTGGAGGAACCTCAGGGCATGTGGCAGGGTCCCCTCTGGCTCCTGGTGGGCTGCCCCCCAAGTCTCTGGTATCAGCTGCCCTGGGAGTTGGCATGGTCGTGTCCACTGCACCCTCTTAGACCCTCCAGCCCCCCGGGCCTCCCACTGAACACCCCCAAGGACCCCGGCAGCAGGAGCCCATGGAGAAGGTACAGAGGCCATCAGAGGACCACGGGGTGACCTGCTGGGAGGCTGGTGCCACTGGGGACCAGAGACTGGATGAGGTGGGGAACCTCTGAGAGGAAGAGGCTGCCTGGCCTTTAGCTCTGATCCGCCCACCCCCATCTGCCACCCCCAGGCTGGCCACGTGGGGTTTCCAGGGAGAGGGAAGTGGGGGCGTGAAGTGACGTGGGAAAGCGGGTGGCACAGAATTGCAGAGCTGGCTCCCAGGCCCTGAGAAGAGCAGATCCTCCTCTGTCCCCTGCCTCAGAGGCCTTGGGGAGCGAGAACTCTGTACATTGAGCTGTACCCCTGCTGGGAAGTCAGGGCCTGTCCTAGTTCCTCATTCAAGGCGCACACCCTAATCCCCAAGGCAGTTAAAAACCCCGAGTTGCCCAACTTGGTCCGGGGAAGCCTGGCCCATCGTCCCACACACCCTTACAGCCCGGGCCCTGGCTGCTAGGCCTGGTCTGTCTGGCCTCCAAGGCCAGACAGTGACCTGCATCCTGGAGTCCACGTGTCGAGGAGGAAGCTGCCATTCTGATGGCCCAGAAACATCTGTTCCCCATTCGTCATTGTCGAGCTCTGATGTCTTTGGGGGCTAAGTTTGAAGGACAGTTTTTACTGTTGTAACCAAAAAAGCAAAAGGAAACAAACAATTACAGGCCTCCTTTATTTCAGAACTTTTTTGTGTGTCAGTAGAAAGCCATTCCAGTAAACAGGGGCTTTGACCAAATTACTCTCCCCCATGATGAGTCGCTGGGGCGTCTCCTCTCCTCTGCTTCACACCCCGTTGTGCTGAGAAATGTTGAGATAAATACATTTGGGCTGAGGCTGGAACAAAATGAGCAGAAAATGTTTCATTTTCACTGGGGCTTGTCTGTGCGTCTTTCAGAGGATACCTGTGACGGGGCCAATGTGCCTGATGATCTGGGGTCAAAATGCCTTGAGTAACAGCGGCTGCTGTCAGAGCAGCACCATTGTTTACCTTTCCAGCCTGTAGCTCAGCTCCTACTCTGATCTGGATGTTTCCAACATGCGCTTGTTCACGCGATGGATACGCTCGTTCCGACTCACGGGAACTGTGGCGGCACCCAGATCAGCCCTGAGAGCTCTTACAGCCTTCCCACCCTGGGCCCTGGCAAGCGCGAGTGTCACCAGGTTCAGAACAGCCATAAGATGCCCTGTCTGCTGGAGGCTGAGGGCAGGTGAGCCGTCCTTTTGGAGCTAATGAAGGACCACCGCTTGTCCCGGGGCTCAGGGGCGCACTCTCCCACTTAGGGAGAGCTTCTGGGTTAGGACACGAGGAGAGTGCTCCCCAGCAGGAGGCAGGGTCTGTGCTCCTGGGATGTGACAAGGGAGCCCCTTGGTCCCTCTCTACCTTCCTGCTTGTCATGCAAAGTGTTTTGGTTTCCTGCGGCCGCTGTAATACCCTTGGTGGCTTAGAACAACACAAGTGTATTCTCTGACAGTTCTGGAGGCCAGATGCCCAAAATCAGTCTCACCGGAGTCAAGGCAAAGTATCGTTCTGCTTTGGAGGCTTTAGAGGAGATTCGGCTTCCTTGACTGTTCCAGCTTCTAAAGGCTGCCTGCACCCCTGAGTAGTACTGATACTCGAAGAAGCCTCGTTACAAAGATGCGACCAAGCCCTGTCAGGAGAGCTGCAGTATGTTAGGGGCTACCCATCTCTGTTGCATCCAGTTTCCTCTGGGGCAGCGCCCCTTCCTTCCATTGTAATATCTTGGGGAGGGGGATGGCTGCAAAACCCACACCAGAGCGAGAGGTACCAGTTCTTCCCCCCCTCTTTTGGTGCAGCCGGTGGGGGACACAACACCACACTCCGTCATTGGGATGCTGTTTTCTGAGACTTGGGCACTTACCTTGTTCAGCTCAGCAGTGCCCCCCCCGACCACATTAGTCCTGCTTCGTGCCTGTTTCTGCCATTCTCTTCTCTTCCCTGCCCATTCCCAAACCCAGCGACCCAGCCTTCCCCGTGATTCAGGGAACTGCCATTTTCTTAGCACACAGGCCCTTTGTGATGGAGTTCAAAGATGAAAATTCTGTTGCTTGCACTCAAGACCTGTGATACGAGGATTGTCTGTCTACTGTGTTGAATAAACGGAGGACTTGAGGATTCATTTTAGTGCCCTCTTACAAATGGCTTGATGCGTCTTGGAAACTGGGTCCCAGCATCAAGGCCCTGGCTGCTGTTAATGAGGGGTGTGCCGGGAGTGCTATGGGGGGGAGGGGCAGCGATAGAGGATGAAGCTGGTTTTACTGATCTCTGCCCCTGCTTATCTATTGTACAGCAACAGGTTCTTCAATTACATACAATGGCATCACTATTGCCAGAGCTGTGATGGGGTTCAGAATATGCTACTCCAAAATAGGGCCACCTGGACGTATCGAGTATTTTAAGCTGAAGGGACTTGAGAAAATGCAGCTGGAAGCTTACTCTGCCCTCCACCCCACTTGCCCTTCTTCCCTGAAACAGGTCATAAAACCCTCATGTGAGAGGTGCCCTCCCTTTACCTGGAGGAAAAGAGCGTCCTTATCTCTGAAGACAAGGATGCCAAGAAGAATCCTAACAAACAGACCTTGTTAAGATTCCCCCAGTTTAATACACTCATACTCCTTCACCTGTCATATTCCTCCATGCCTGGATACTCGTCATTAAACCCAGCACAAAACACGCAGGTCTAACTGTCACCTTGGGTCTTCATTTCCTTATGAAGGCTTCCAGATCACGTAAAACTTCTATTACATAAATGTGTATGCTTTTCTCCTGTTAATCTTTGTCAGTTTAGTTTTCAGACCCCAGGACCCCACAATGATCAGGGAAAGACTTTTTCCTCTCCTTCAGCCCTATATTTTCTCATTAAACTCCCACTTACCCCGCTATGTGCAGGACACAGAGGATACAGAAGCGGGCATGAGGGTTAGTAACGGCGGGCCAGAGCCTTAGTGAATGCTGGCAGCGTTTTTGTTTAGTTTCATCTCTGAAGCACCTCAGTGTGCAACGCATATTTGTTGAATGAACGAATGAATGGAGGTTGCGGTCCAAACCAGCCTTCTTGCCGGTGGACCGACGTGCCCATCTTAAAGCTGCAGGCACGCTTCAGCAACGAACCCCCAAACCCAGCTGAAGAGCAGTGAACATTGCTCATTTCCTTTTTGTTTTGTTTGTATGTTTTACCCCTCCAGGACTCCCATGGACCAGAAACAAAACCAAAACTCGAATCCCCAACTCGGGCTTTTGCTTGAAGGAAAGAGGGCTCAGAAAAGGGCAGTGAATATTGGTGCTGTACAGTTTTCAAGCATTTTGGAATGACATAGACCTAAAGAAAACAACAACAAGAGGTAAATATTCTTTATCATCAGAATGGCTAGCTGTGAAATTTACAGGTAACTTACAGTTGTTAAAAAACTCTTTCTAAACTATGGGTCTTCTTGGAAACTAGCCTGGTGTCCTTGGGCTGGAGGTACCAAGAAGAGCCAGGAGAGACTAATTGTAGCTGAGATCCAAGGAGTCATGGGATGGGGTGGGTGATATCAGACAGAACTCAAAGCCAGGAGAACTGGCTGAAGCAGGCAGGATGTAGGTGGGGGCATTCACTTTAAGAAGCCTTTTGAACAGAGGCTCTAAGTCAGGAGGCAGCCGCCCTGCGGAGAGGGACAGCCTCTGACCAGCAACTCTTGACCTGCTGGCAGGGTAACTGAGAAATTTCCTGAGATACTGGGCTTTCAGTGCTAAAACGGGGACAGTCTCAGGCCAGCTGGGATGGTGGGTCACTCAAGTTCCCATCTGTCTCTAGCGTTCTCTAGCGATGAAAGAGCCTCAGTCCCCGGGGCCACCAAGATGCCCCTGTTGTCCACTGGTTATGCTTGGGGTGGGAGTGGGGTGAGAATAGGGGGAGGGATCACCCTACCATCCCCTCCTGGAGCAGAAGCCAGGGCTTTTCTAGGATTTTGGACTCCGGAGTGGAAGGTGAATGCTTAAAAACCTTTAGGATTTCATGGGAATACTAAGATTTTCTGTTTAACAATAAATTTTAATATTCAAAAAAATGCAGACATATTTCTCAGAGTGGGGACTGAGTCAGTGTAGAAAATATCCTTTCTCAGGGAAGGACTGGGGGTATGGGATTAGCAGATGTAAACTATTATATATAGGATGGATAAACAACAAGGTCCTACTGTAGAGCACAGGGAACTATATTCAATATCCTGGGATAAACCGTAATGCAAAAGAACATTTAAAAAATGTCTATATGTGTGTGTAACTGAGTCACTTTGCTTTACAGCAGAGATAGGCACAACATAAGTCAACTATCCTTCAATTAAAAAAATAATTTAAAAAAAAAGAAAATACCCTTTCTCTAGAGGTGAAACTGCACTGGAGTTCATTTGAATTTCAAAGGGAGTGCAGCTTACTTTGAGCCAACACAGCTCAATGAACCCTACTGTGGCATGTCTTATTACCAGGCATACACCTTAGTGCAGAGGGACTCTGGAATCTAGATTTGGAGTCGTGAGGTCTCTGGCCACTGTTTCCCGTTCTCTCTTCCCAGAGGCTGCTTCTCTCATGGCCCATCTCTCATATTTTGATCCTCTAGAAATGCACAAATGCCTCAACTGCATGTCAGAAGTGCAAAAAAATTTAACTTTCATCTTTTTTTTTTGTTAATATCTAAGCTCATCTTGCACTCAAAGCCGCTTTCCTATTGGTAGCAACAAAATTTTTCATTTAACTAGCTGACGAGTCCTCAGTTTCTACTGCTTTAAAACTTAGACTCGGTGAGATCTAAGTTTGTGATGTCACCCAAGGTTTCTTTTCCCCTTTTCCTTTTCCAAGACAGAGTCCAGGTGCCAGAAGTGGATCTGTGTGCCCCGTCACATTCAGAAAGGAGGGTCTGGCCTCCCAAGGAAGCAGAGTTCCTCCCTCCTGGTCTTTGGTCATCAACCTCTGACCTCACTGTGTCCCCCACCTTGGCATCTATGTCTGGGGTTACTTGTGGGCTGTTCTCACCATGGGCACAGCGCTAAGGGCTGCTGTGACCTGTGTCTGTCCTCAGATTGGCTGGGAAGTCATCAGTGGCAGGATTATACCACAATTTGTTTATCTAGTCACCTGTTGATGGCAATTTGGGCTATTTCCAAATTTGGAGTCCTGTGAATAAAGCTGTGAAGAGTATGTGCAAGTCATTTTGTGGATGAATGTTTTTTATTTTTTTCTCTGGGGAAAATACCTAGGAGAAATACCTAGGTCATACTGTAAGTGTGTGTTGAATTTATAAGTAAAAACGATTGTATGTTCCCACCAGCAAAGTACGAGAGTTCCAGTTGTTCCATGTCTTTGCCAACATTTGCAAGGGTCAGTCTTTATAAAATTGTAAGCATTTTAGCGCATGAGAAATGATATCTCATTGTGGTTTTAATTTGCATTTGTCTAATTACTAATTATGTTGAGCACCTTTGCATGTGCTTATTGGTCATCTGCAAAGTGTCTGTGCTTGTTCTTTGCCCATTTTTAATACTGGATTGTATATCTTTCACTATGGACTTATAGCAATTCTTTATTCTGGATACAAGTACTTTGCCAGCTAAATATGTTGTGAATATTTTCTCTCAGTCGATGGTTTGTCTCTTTTTAAAGAGAAGAATTTGATGGGGACCAATTTATCATAAAAAATTTTGATTAGGGCTTTGCATGTCCTAAGAAATCTCTGCCTGCCCCAAGATTGCAAAGATCTTCTATGTTTTCTTCCGCAGGTTTCGTAGCTTTAAGATTTTACTCTTAAGTTTATAATGAATAAACTTAAATATGTGCTGATTGATTTTTATTGGGAGGTTTTCTAGATACTCTGTTGGTGATTTCTAATTCCCGTGTGGTCAGAAATACATGCTGTATGATATCGTATAGATCATAGGCAAAAACAATTACTGGTTATCTCTAAAAGAAATTACAGAAGGACAAAAAGGTAGTCTTTTATTTTGCTCACATGTTTACCATTTTTGGTATCTTCTTCCCCTGTTGAAGACCCGGGTTTCCTTCTGGTGTCATTTCTCTTCAACCTGAATAACTTCCTTTCACATTTCCTGATGAAGAATTCTCTCAGCTTCATTTAATTAAAAATGTCTATTACCTGAATTTCTTGAAGGATTTATTTAACTGGATGTAGAACTTTAGCATTACTCATTTCATTATCTTATCATCCCATGATCTCTGGCTTCATTGCTTCTGATAAAAAGTCAAATGTGATTCATCTTTGTATCTGTGTCATTTTCTTCTCTGGCTGCTCAAGATTTTTTATTTTTCAGCAGTTTAACTATGACATGCCTTTCTGTGGTGTGTGTGTATGTTTATCTTCCTTGGAGTTTATTGAGCTTCTTGGGGTTTACAGGTTAATGTTTTCCATCAGATTTAGGACATTTTCAACCATATTCTTTTAAATACTTTTCCTGCCTATTTTCCCTCTCTTCCCCTCTGAGATTCCAATTACACATTTATTAGAATGCTTGGTATTGTACCAAATGTCACTGAAGCTCTTTCATTTTAAAAAATCTGCTTTGCTCTGTGTTTTTAAGATTGGCTAATTTGTACTGGCCTGTCTTGTAGGTCACTTACCCTTTTTTCTGTTGCCTCCAAGATGTTAGAGCTACCCACTGAAATTTTCATTTCTGAGTCATGTCAGTTCTGGAACCTCCATTTGGTTCTTTTTAAAGAATCGTTTCTGTTGCTCTGCTGAGATTCTCTACCTCTTCACTCATTATGGCAATGTTTTCCTTTAGTTCCTCAAATATATTTATAATAGCTGTCAATACTATAAATTTCCAGTCTGCTAATTCCAACATCTGGGTTACCTTGGAGTTCTGTTGATTGATTTTTTTCTTGAGTAGGGGTCACATTTTTCTGTTTCTTTGAATATCTAGTAGTTTTTTTTATTGTATACTGTTTTTGTGGACAATGGGTTTAGAGATTCTGTATCTTTTGTCTTGCTTTGATGGTAGCAGGCAGTTCATTATGGCATGTCACCTTGAAGTTGTGGAAGCTTGATTTTTACTCGTTAAGATGGATCTGTTTTGGACTTCCCTGGTGGTCCAGCGGTAAAGAGTCTGCCTTCCAATGCAAGGGACGCGGGTTCGATCCCTGGTTGGGGAACTAAGATCCCACATGCCACGGGGCAACTAAGCCCGTGCGCCACAACTAGAGAGAGAAAAAACCTGCACACCACAGCTAGAGAGAAGCCCGTGAGCCACAACTAAGACCCGATGCAGCCAAAAATAATAATAAATAAAAAGGTGGATCTGTTTTGATAGTTTTCTTAGTCTGAGGGAAATGTCTTTAATCCTGGGACATAATCTTTGCTCCCCTCCCCTCCCCCTTCCCTGGATATCAATAGAATGTCCAACATGTTTATGAAATCTCTCCTGGAAAAACTGGCAGGATTCAAACTCCAAACTCTGTCTCTCATTAAACGGGCAGCAGTTAAAATCTCTACTCAGCTTTTAAAAGTTTTAGCTTCTTTCAGGATCTAGCTCTTCAATTCCCAGACACTCTGGCAGCCCTGAACTCTGTCCTCTGACACTTCAAACAGTAAGACTGCAGCTTTCTGTCTGGCAGACTGAGGAGAGCCCTCAGCAGAAAACTGTCTAAACATAGATCTCATCCAGTACGGTTCCTTCTTTCAAAGGTCAAAGCCCCCTGCCTGCTTCTGCTTGCTCTCCAATGCTTCCAAATCGTTGGTTTCTAATATTTTGTTTGGAGTTTATACTTGTTATCTGCAGGGGGATTGGCCCAGTAGGAGCTACTCTGCCATCATCAGAATTAGAACTTCTTCTATACCCGTTTTAAGGATTTTAAAATGTATTGCAAAACTGGCCTTCACAAATATTGTACCAAGTTACATTCTCACTGGTGGTGGATGAGAGTCCTTGATATCCTGCCCCCTTGGCAGCCAGAATTTCTGAAGCTAAATATCATGGAATGCCAGAACCTTAGAGACCACCAGATACAGTTATTCCTGGTTCAAGGTCTCTGGATCCCAAAAGGATTCATGAAGGTAGTATAGGGTTGAAGGACAATTTTTCTAAGTTACAAACACTATTTCCAAATATAAAAAGCAGAGTCACCCATAACTAAAACTTTAAGTGACATTACTTTTGGTTAAAATGACATATTTTTCATGGAGGCTTTGGTTTCTTTTTCTAGTCAGGACTTCTGCTTGGTAGTTAGTTATGTTTTTGGCCAACCCAAATTGGCAAAATGCATTATTACTGATAAGCGAAGTGTGGCTTTTAGGGCATAGGAACCTTGGGGAGAAAGTGAATCAGAGGAATTGTTGGTGGCCCTGGGCCCTTTGAGCAGTGATGGGCGTTTCCTGCAGATGAATTTTGACTTCATCACTGGATCTGTCTTTGTCTGGATAGCTTTGTCGGCTAGAGCTTTAGCCCCTTTATTTACTGAGGCCCAAGGAGCTCAGAGAGCTTTGCCTGGAGTCACACAGACTTACTCCCAGTGTGGGTACAGAGATCAAAACCCAAGATCAGCCTTTGTTCTGAACACAGAGGCACATCTTTTATTTTAATAATTTATTTTGTTTATTTTTATTTTTGGCTGTGTTGGGTCTTCATTGCTGCACGCGGGCTTTCTCTAGTTGTGGCGAGCAGGGGCTACTCTTCGTTGCGGTGTGCGGGCTTCTCGTTGCGGTGGCTTCTCGTTGCAGAGCGTGGGCTCTAGGTACGCGGGCTTCAGTAGCTGTGGCACACAGGCTCAGTAGTTGTGGCTCGCGGGCTCTAGAGCACAGGCTCAGTAGCTGTGGCACACGGGCTTAGTTGCCCCGTGGCATGTGGGATCTTCCGGACCAGGGCTTGAACCCGTGTCCCCTGCCTTGGCAGGCAGATTCTTAACCACTGTGCCACCAGGGAAGCCCCTACAGAGGCACATCTTAACTGTGAAGGAGTAATTCTGCTATCTACCATGGTTCAGAGAGAAAAATAGAAAAAGGTAAACTCAGAGAAGAGTATTTTAGAGAACTGTCTTGGGAGCATTTTAACAGATGGGCAGCTGTGTTCTTTGAAGTGCCTGTGATTCCCGTGTCACTAACTTTCAGAGGCAAGAAAGACCCGGTGGAATCCAGGTGAACAGATTTTCGCTGAGCACGGCACCCATTGTATCTTACCAGGTTTTCCTTTCTTTGCTGCAATATTCATTTCTTATATTTTGATGCTGGATTTGGCTTTGTGTGTGTGACTTCACTTCAGTCCTGCTTCCTAGATTTCCAAAGGCAAACACTTGCCATCTTTCGTAAAAGCCGGAAATGACTGGAGTCATGTAAACACATAGATTGCTTTTCCTTTTATCACTCCTCCAACATCCAGGCAAATGTTACATATTCCTCAGTATATATTTCCTGTAGCCAAACTTAGGTTTATCTCACCACGTTTTTTTTTCCAGGGAAATCAGAGTCCCCCATTGGAGGCAGTGGTCATGAAGCCATGGAGACTTTTGTCAGAGTCTTAATGCTTCAAAAGGACTTAGGTCAACCTTTAATTGCCTCTACCCAGAGATACGAGGTGCCTTTTGCTGCGTGTGTACGTGTGTGTGTGTGTGTGTGTGTGGTCATGTGTGTAAGAGTGAGTGTGTGTGTAAGAGGCCAGGCCTCTTAGCCATTTTACTTTTACTTGTGCTCTCAGAAGACCAGCCGGCTAAGCAGGGTCAAGTGAGGCCAGGACACTCCTGCCCAGTGTTGTATGGAGCTGTCTCAGAAATCCAGGACCCAGTTCAGCTGCCTCAGACCCATCTCAGGGGTCTGGGATTGGCATGACCAGATCCCCTGGGAGGCAAGGAAGCAGCCTCACAGGAAGGAGAAGCTGGGCAACCCATGGAGTGGAGAGGCCTCAAACCTCCAGAACACCATAGGCTTTTATCCCCTTCACCTCAGGAGCAAACCCTTTCCCACTTGTTTTTCCATCCAGCCATGCCAGCGCTGTCACAAAGAGGGAAGACCCAAGGGCCCCATATCCTGGCGCTGCAGCCAGGACTAATTTCAAGAGGACACCTGGGGACTTCCCTGGTGGTCCAGTGGTTAAGACTCTGCACTTCCGCCGCGGGTTCGATCCCTGGTCCGGGAACTAAGATCCCACACGCAGCGTGGCCAAAAAAAAAAAAGACATCTGGAACGGTGCTGGGACAGGGTGCAGCGAGGGGGCAATAGCCCTGCAGAGACTGGCTGCGGAAGGAGGGGGCAGGAAAGGTCTTCCCAGAGGAGGGGGATTCAGCCATCTGTGATGAAAGGTGCAGGACACCGGCAGCAGGAGGCCTGGAAGGCTGTCTCTTCTCCACCTTGAACCCTGTGAACTCAGTCAAATCCTTCCCTTCTCAGTCTTCTATCCAGAGAACAAGACTGGAAGCACACCAGCCCAGGGGCCCCTCCAGTTGTGCAATGCTAATCCTGAGGGCGGGGCGGTTGCAGATAAGATGTGAAAGGGGTCTGTTCTTGGTCCAGGCCTTGCAGCCCTCTGAGCGGGATGCATGATTCCTTCCGGGGCTTCAGATCCCCTCGCCCCATCTCTTTCTCCTTCTCGACCTTGTCCATTCTCCTGCAGCTGGAACTGAGAGAGCCTCGCTTCCTGCCTCTGCTTTGTCCTTGTCACCATTTGTGACAATTATATGTGGGGTGAGAACAGGACCAGGGGACCCTTTAGACTTTAGGCCAGTCCATTTGGATCTGTAAAATGTGGCTAGAGCTTTGGATTGCCAACAAAAATAATCAATAAACAATTTATAATAGGACTAGAAAAGAGTTTTATTTGAGCCAAACTGAGGACTATAGCCCAGAAGACAGCCTCTCAGGTGACTGTGAGGAACTGCTCCGCAGAAGCGTGGTTTTCAGCACAGTTTTACATGTTGTCAGAACAAAGAACATTACATGAGTCAGGGATCCATTCCTTCAAGGTACCAGACCAGATCATCGTGTACATAGTGAGTCCGTGTGGCTTTGGCACCTGGGAAGGGAGTCTTATCATCAAAAAGGTACCAGCATTGGCGTCCCAGGAAGAAAGGCATTTGATCTTTATGTTTAACATGGACCTTTTTTACTTTTGGTCAGTGCACCCTTTTCTTTAATAATTAAAGCAGATGTACAATGTATGTTTGGTAGGCCGCAAACAGGCTGTTTTAGTCAGCATAAAGTTCAAGGTAACCCATGTATAAGCCAGAACGACTTCCCCATACCTCAACATGCGAAAATTTCTTTTATCAGGACACATCTAAAAATATGTGTGGGCTCTGAAGCCAGACTGCCTGGTTTAATCCCAGCTCCAACTCATACTAGCTGTGTGACCTTGGGCAAGTTACTTAGCTTGCCTGGTCTTCGGTTTCCTCATCTGTAGAATATGACAGTAATAGTAGCTATCTCATCATTATTAGGATTATATTAGCTATGATGTATGAAATTCTTTAAAAGTTCCTGGCATGTAGAAAGTACTGTATAAGTGTGAGCCATCATCGTTTTTATATGATTTTGCTTCCTTTCTCTTTGTTCATTGCACATTTCTAATTGCTAAAAGAGATCCCAGGTTTCTTTTCATTTAGGTGAAAGGGAAGTCTGGTTACCTCCTGCCTCCTTAGCCCTGGCCTGTACACACGCCTCACCTTTGCTTTTCTTGCTGGAACCAAGGACACACAGTTGTGCCCGTGCCCAGTTAGGGGTGTTGAGACACAGAGCAGATGTACTTCCTAGACTGTGGTTTGGGTCCCTGTACTGTCTTTCAGCTGTCTTTTCAACTCTGTGTAATTTTTGTCCTCCTCATTATCAAGGATATTCCTTTGTCATAATTATTTTTTTGAAAATTAACATATGCACGTTGTAAAATACTTCAAGTACAGAAAACCCCCTAACCCTGGTCCGAAGGCTGATTTCCTTCCCTTGACTGGTAATCACTGTTACCAGTTTCCTGCATGTCCTTCCAGGCTGGTTCTAGAACAGCATTCATTTGTTAACATCTTCTCTGCTTAGCAATCGACACCATTGGTACAGGGGTGTAAATGAGTGTGGGTGTACAGGGCTGGGTGAGAATGACCTCTGGGCTAAGTTGCCCACCTCCCCACAGCCAAGGCCATCTGCAGGCACCTTCGAGCCACCAAGGTTACAGGCCTCGGGGCTGGGCCTTTCTTAGTCCAGAGGAATTCAAGAGCCAGTTCAGTGAGTTGAATGTCTTGGCACCAAGGTCATTGCCTGACCTTGGAGCCCAGTTCTAAAATCCACCCTCAGCCTCTGGTCTGACACCCACAGCCTGGTTCCTGAACCCCTCCAGCCTCTTCCCTTGAGCCTGGCTCTTTGACCTGAGAGTTTGCTCAGGAGATCACCCTGTCCCCTCCAATCTTGCCCAGAAACCCACACGAGAGACCAGGGCTGACCCACTGCAGCCCCAGCCCACCCCTCGTGTCTGGTCCCCCTTGTCTCTCTGAGTCACTGGGCTCTCTCTGCCAGGACCCTTGCTGGAACCCACTGACACTGCCCCTGTCCTGCACTGCCTCTGATTCTGTGGGCTCCACACTCTAAGGGGAAAACTCCCTCTCCCTGGCTTGTTGCAACCCCAAGCGCCTTAGGATTCAAGACCTAGCGGTGTGACTCAGAGAGATTCACTTAACCTCTACGAGCCTCAGTTTCCTTATCTACAAAATGGGCGTGATATTCCCTACATACCTCGCAGGGTTGGTCCGAGCCTAGTATTTAAGTGCTGCCATGTGGATAGAAGTCCCTTTGGCTTCCTTCCACCCACCTCGTGGAGATATCGAATTTCCAGGTCCTATCAGCTCCCTCTCCAAATGGCCCTCACGGCTCGCCAAGCTTCAGGCTCCCATTTTGATTTAAGGATTGAAACCAGTGAATTTCAGGTGACTTAGCTTTCATACCTCCCAGACTGTTTGGCCATTAGAACAGTTCCAGGAGAAGATCATCTCTAAGTTTCTTGGAGGGTGGGTAGCAATGACATAATAATAAAAATGGAGGTCAGTATTCATTGAGCAGTAACTGTGTGCCGGGTATTCTGCCAGGAGCTATATGTGAATGACCTCACGAATCCCTGTGACAAGCTATGGAGGCAACTACTGCCATTGACTTGTGATTGAGATGCCCAGATAGAGGCTCAGGGACCGGAAGGGATCTGATAAGGTTGTGCAACTAACAGATGGGAGACTGGCATTTAACCTGTGGAAAGACTCGAAGATCAACTAGTTTATTCAGAGCTTGCAAGAGGAAGGGGGTCAGCTACCATCCCTTGCACGTGGCAGAGACTCAAAGGCAGGCAAGGGAGCGGGAAAGCTTTATAGTGGGGGAGGGGTGGGAAGGGATTGGAGGCTATTGGCCTGGAGACGGGCTGTATAGGATGGGGCATCCCAAGTGAGGGATCACATCTGACTTTCTCTTGGTGGTCCTGTGTTGGAAGTGGGGACGAAAATTAGGGAAGCTGCAGTGATTCATCAAGTCCTGGCCATTTTGGCTGAGTGTTACAGAAGTCACTGTTTAGCTTCCCGGATTGTCAAACAAAATAGTAATCTGGGTTCCTGTGAGTGTGACTGAGAGCAGGCTCGCCTCCTGGGCTGTTCACTGCGGATAAGGGCTCGGTTCCCTGGGCAGGTCGCTGCAGGTTGGGAGGCAGAGTCTGTGTTTATATACGGTCTGGTCATTGTGCATTTGGATATTCAATCTCTTAAACCCAAAAAGGAAGTCTAACTCTGTATTCTTGGAATCTGGAAAATTCCATAAGGGCCATTCCAAGAGCATCTCAGAAGAGAGCCCCAGATCCGGAAACTACAGAGGATTAGCCTGTCCCGAGCTGTTGACCGCCGTGGCTCCCACGTGGGCAGGGTTCTTCTGCTTCGGAGGCCTGATATTCCACCGGCTTCCGACAGCGGTAGCTGCAGTGTTTCTCGGGGGTCCAAGCTCCTCTCCAGCCAGAGGCCACGCTCAGGGCCCGCTCAGAGTGAGGTTATCCGCCCCACCCCCTGAGTCTGCAGAGACCAGCTCCCCAGACTGGCCGACTCGCCTTGCCTAAGGCAACCAAGACGGTTTCTACTGGGCACGTTTTCTGTGTGGTGTGTTTTTCTTTCTTTGGGAGCTCATAAAATTCCCCCGTCTGCCCTGGGCCTCTCGGTCTTTAATCTTCAGCCTCTCCTGGAGCTGTCCCTATTTCTATTTAATTATGCCTGTTTTTTTTTTTTTTTAATGGAAGTTTCTTATTGACTTTTTATGAAGATACAGAGACGTGGATAGACTCCAACAAAAATGAAATCTTTATGGAAGAGTCATCTCTCTCCTGGAGCCTCCTGACAAATGTTCCTCCTTGGATACCTAAGACATCTGTACATATTGGTGGGGAGTTGGGGGCAGGGGGGGAAAGTCGCTCTGGTCTTGGCTGGAGCTCAGCCAGCTGAGTGGCAGGCAGCGGAGATGGTTATTACTACAGCATCGTGACCGCGGCGGGAGTGGGGTACAGCTCAGCGGGGGGCGGGGCGTGGCGGTGACCTGACACACGGAAGAGGAGAAGTAAATCTTTCCCAGGTACAATCCCTTTGCCTCGGTGGCAGCTGAATTGGCACTGCTCCCTGATCCCAGGCAATCTGGCTACATGACTCCACAGGCGTGGAGGTGACACGTTCAGTGACCCCTTATTCAGCATCTCCTGCCCTGGTTCCCCCCCCAGCCTGGCCTGAGAAGCCTTTGTCTTTGGACCTAACACCAGACGTGACTGTCTGGGGTCACTGGCTTGTTTCCCTTGGGCGAGCTTCCCGGAGTGTGGTCTGGGGACGGCTTGGGATCCACAGATGGTTCTCCAGGGATCAGGGGCCTATACAGGGTGTGAGTATTTGTGCCAGGAGGGGAAGGAACAATTATTCACTTACAAATCGGTATTAGGAACCACGCACACTACATGCCCGGCCCAGATCTGGGCACCAGGGACTTCAAAGTCATGGTCCCTTGTCCCATGGAGCTGACATTCTTGAAGGAGGAAACAGGCAAAAATAACAGGCAAAAAAGTCAAGTAAATATATAAATGATGTGATGATTTCAGATTGTGGAGAGAGCATATTGGACAAACAGGTAGAGAAGAGAAGGCTGTTGGGGATGAGGAAGGGCGTCTGTTTTAGACAAACGGTCAGGGAAGGCTGCCTGCTGACATTGGAGACGAGCAGGTCTCAGGTCAGGGGAGAAGCGGTCCAGGCAGAGGGGCCAGCAAGTGCAAAGGCCCTGGGGCACTTGTGGAGTTGAGAAACAGAAGGTGAGGGTGGCTGGGATGGTGTGAGCCCCCCGGGGAGTAGAGGGAGGTGAGGCTGGGTCAGGTCTGGGGGCTTTGTAAACAAGCCTTCCTGATTAACAGCTCTTATTTCAAGTACAACATGAGCCACTAAGTGGATCTAGGGGGTAGAGGCCTGACGCAAACTGATGTTCCTTTTATAGACAGCATTTTGGCTGCTGGGTCTCTGGAGAATGGACTGTAGAATTGTATTAAAACCAAGATGCCGAGTTTTCGGAGCTTCGAGAAGGCAGCAGGAGTTTTCTACTCTCAAGGGATTTGGGGAGGAGGGAGATGTTGGGGTCACTGTTTCTTCAAGTTGTTTGGGTCAAGAGCTGTTTCCTTAAACTGCAAGGCTTCCTGCGAAACTTGTCCCCAGCCTAAGTTTTGAGGACAACTGAGAAATGGTAGTTATGTTTGCCTCCCTGCAAGTATATACTTTCAGGAGAGGACAGAGCGCTGTAGACCTCACATGTGAATTTTGTCAAGGAATGGAATCTCCTATGTGAGTGACAGCTGTCTACACAGTAGGAGGAACGGTCATATACATCCTAATAAGGGAGGAAATGAACATATTTTAGCACCTATCGTGGCAGACTCTATCCCGTGTGTTAGGTCTTATAACTGCCACCACTGCCCTGAAAAGGCAGATAAATATGATATCTGGGACCAGAGAGGTTAAGTAACTTGCCGAAGGTCACACAGCACTAAAAGGCAGAACTGGGGTTTGACTCAAGTCTGCCTGATTCCAGTGCCCTTGCTTCTGTCACTCACCACGGTGGCCTTGGACAGCATCCATGTGCTCCCTCCCATAAATACTGTCATGGTTCCTCAGGGAGAATGAAGATCATGGCTGGGTGAGGCTAGGGCACCCTCGGGAGACCCTTGTGTCTTCCTGCCATGGGCCCAAGAGCACAGAGCCTGCCTGAGGCCTGCAAGCTTTCAAAAAACATGCTTGACACTGGCACAAAAAGTAGCTCCAAGGTGTAAGAAGAAAGCTGCAAAACCACAGCTAGGAACTTAGATCAATAAAGAGTAAGAAAAGCGAAAGATTTTATTTTACCTTCATTTCTTCCTTCTTCCACACTCATCTCTGCCTTGTGCAGCCCCAAGTTTCTGACCTGTATCACTTTCCTTCTGCCTGAAAAACTTCTTTTAACATTACTTGCAGGGCAAATCTCCTGGCAATGAATGCCCTCTGTTTTTGTTTGAGAAAATCTTTCTTTCTCCTTCACTTTTTTCCAATTAAATTTTTATTTTGAGATAATTGGAAATTCACCTATGTTGTAAGAAATGAATCAGAGAAGTCCTGTGTGCCCCTTATTCACAAAAGTAACATCTTGTAGAACGATAGTAGATATCACAACCAGAATATTGACATCAGTACACTTTTATGTATACTCATTGGTGTGTGTGTGTGTGTGTGTGCGTGCGTGCACGTGTGCACATTTAGTTCTGTGCGTTTGTATCCCATGGGTTGGTTTGCGTATCACCACAGTCAAGGTATGTTTTATTTCCATCACCACAAGGATGTCTCCTGTTGCCCATTTATAACCCAAGCTCACTCCTTCCCACTCTCCCCCCTTCCTCAACCCTGGCAACCAATGGTCTGTTCTCTTTTAATAATTTTATAATTTCAAGAATAATATATAAATGGAGTCGTGGTACACATGCCTTTTTTGCTCAGTGTAACTCTCGGAGATTCATCCATGTTGTTGGGTGTATTGATACCCAACCTCCCTCTTGATTGCTGAGTGCTATTCTGTGGTGTAGGTGTACCACGGTTTGTATGTTTAACCACTCATCACCAAAGGACATCTGGGCTGTTTGTAGTTTTTGACAGGGAGATCAGGGAGAAAGTGGTCCAAGAGAGGATGGAGAAAGAGACCCCACCAAACCAAACAAAACCAACCAAGAAACAAAAAAATGAGAGAGAGAGAGAACAAACAAGCCTGCACAGAGAGTGAGGTTGGAGAGAATGACGGGGGGGATGGGAGGGTGGAAGTGGCTGCTCCAGGAAGGGCCATCGGGGATGAAGAGAGAACTACAAAAAGTGGAAGGTCATAAGATATATAATCACGCCCCCATAGATCCCTTATTTGCAGTAAGACTCATTCTCAGACAAACAGGAACTTTCACGATGGACTCTTCTTCTTTTGGGAAGAGGAAGCACAGGTCCTGCCTGCACGTGCATGCGACACGCTCCCTCGCTTGCTCTTGCACACGCACTTTTGCAAACACACAGTTTTGCACGTGTGCACACAAGGCCAGCTCCAGTGTAGCAGCGTTGTGAGGGGCCCTGTCTCCTCCTCTTTTAAGGCAGATGTTTTTGTAAACATCGGGGAGTGGTCTTTTCTTGTGTAGATATAATATTAATAGCTCCTGGTCACCAGCCCCCTTGCCCACTGATGCTTCTTGGGGGTTGGGAGGCAAGGAGGAAAGAGTCATATTCTTGGCATCCTGATTAGAACTTGGAATTTAGTGCCCACTAGAAATAATGCACGGGGCATGGAGTTTTAGAATTAAGTCTTTTGAGGAATGTCATAGGACTCTAGTCACCCCAAAACATTGTGTCCATGGGAAAATGCACTTTGAGTTCCATCTTGCAAATGAATTTTTATGGGCTTGAGTGTTATGTAAACTCTTCATAGTATCCTAGTGATATGTATTTATTGTAAAAAAAAAACTTCGAGGATAAAGAAGAAAGCAAATATAACCCATAGTTTTTTACTGCATACATTTTTTTTTCTTACAGAAATGTTATCATATTGCACATACTGCATCATATCTGGCCTTATTTGGTGATTGTGTAAGGCAGAATTCTAAATATGGCCCCCCAAGATTCTATGTCTAAATCCCAGAACCTCTGAATACCATGAGCTATCATGCCCATGAAAATATTACCTTACATGGCACAAAAGAAATTGGTAGGTTTAATTAAGGTTATTAGTTAGTTGACTCTAATATAGGGAGGTGATCCTGGATTATCTGGATGGGCCCAAAGGAATCCCGTGTGCCCTTAAAGGCAGAAGGAGAAGTCAGAGAGACTCGAAGCATAAAAGGGATTTGATGTACCACTGCTGTCTTTGAAGATGGGGCCACAAGCCAAGGAAATGGGGGAGGCCTTTGGGAGCTGAGAATGACCCCAGCCGACGGCCAGTAAGGAGATGGGGATCTTAGCCCTAGAATCAGAGAGAAGAGAATTCCGCCAACTTTAAAGCATCTGTAAGCAGAGGCTTCCGCAAATCCTCCAGATAAGAGCATAGGCTAGCTAACACCTTGATTTCAGCTTGTGGGACCCCGGGCAGAGCCCCAAGTGAGCCCACCCAGACTTCTAATCTATAGAACTGTGAGATAATAAATGGGGGTGTTGTTTTAAGCTGCCAAAGTTTGTGATAAATGGTTATGCAGCATGAGAAAACGAATCCTGTCATAAACCACAAGCATTTTCCATGCCAGTGAGCTTATTTGACATGTCTTAGTGGCTGCAGAGTATCCTATCACGTGGGTGTCCCATACTTTGGTGGGTGTCCTTTTAACGACGGACACTAAATCATCCTTGAGTTTAACACAGTCATCTGCAGATGAGACTCCCAAGCCAAGTCCTCACGTATCTCACTCTTATTTACTGGGACAGAGGGTTCTAAGAATCACCCTCCCCATCTGTGGGCCCCAGCCAGAGTAGACTAGACTCCTTATTTCCAGTGTGTGCGGGTCTTGCTGACACTGTGCCCTGACTTCAAACAACAACTCTACCCATGCCCTGCCTCACCTTAGTGGACACACTTTTTAAAAAGCAGATCCTCCAAACTTCTACTTACAGTCAAAAGGAGTAACAGGGACCAGATTGATCCTCTCGCTTGAAGCAAACAAAAAAATGGCAAAGCTATATGAATCTACAAAAAGTTACTAGAACTGAACACTGAGCTCAGAAAGGGTGCAAGTTATAAGATCAATATAAGAAAATCACTTCCATTTTTATGTACTAGCAACGGACAATCAGAAATTGAAATAAAAAATACGATTTATAGTAACCTGAAAAATAAGAAATCCTTAGGAATAAATCTGACAAAGGATTTGAAAGGCTGTATGCTGCAAACTACAAAGTATTGCTGAGAAGAATTAAATAAAACCTAAATAAATAGAAAGAGATACCATGTTCTGAGTCAGAACACTGTTTTTAAGATGGTGATTTTCTCCAAGTTGATATATCAATTCAACACAATCCCAGTCAAAAATCCTTGAAAGCTTTTTTTTTTTTGTAGAAATTGATAAACTGATCCTAAAATTCAAAAGAAAACATAATAGACCTGGGATAGCGAAAAGGATTTTGAAAAAGAAACAAATTTGGAGAACTAACACTACCTGATTTTAGATCTTATTATAAAGTTACAAGAATAAAACAGTATGGTATTGGAATGCAGAGGGACAAATGCATCAACAGAACAGAATCTGTACTTCAGAAATAGACCAACTGATTTTCAACCAAGAGGAGAAAGCAGTTCAGTAGAAAAAAGATACTCTTTCCACAAGTCATGCTGGAACAATCGAATATCCACCTGCACGAAAAGTCGAACTTCAATCAATACCTTGCACTCTATACAAAAATTAACTCAAAATGAATCATAGGTCTAATTTTAAAGCCTATAGCTATATATGTTCTACAAGAAAATATAGAAGAAAATTCTAGGCAGAAAGGGGAGGTCAGAGAGCCTCTGAAACTGAAACTGAAACTCTGGGTTAGGCAAAGACATTTTAGATATGACAGCAAAAGCATGACATATGAAAAATTTGATACATTAGACCTCACGAAATTTAAGGACTTCTGCTCTGTGAGAGGCACTGTTAAGAGGATGAAAAGATAAGCCGTAGACTAGATCATATTCGCAGATCACATATCTGACAACAGACTCACATCCAGAATAAAAAAAAAACAAACTCTCAAAATCAGTAATAAGAGAACAATCTAATTTTATAAATGAGAAATAGAATTGAACATATGCTTCATCAAAGAAGATGTATGAATACCAAATAAGCACAATATCATTAGTAATTAGGAAAATGAATATTTAGACAACAATGAGATACCACTCCACGCCTATTAGAACATCTGAAACTTAAAATACTGATCGTACTGAGATGTGGAGCAACTGCCACCTTACACACTGCCAGTGGGCACGTAACATGGCACACCCACTGCGGAAAACAGATGGGCAGTTTCTTAGAAAATTAAACATACACTCATCCTATGACCCAGCCATTCTACTCTTAGGTGTTTGCCCAAGAGAAATGAAAGCACACGTCTGCTCATGTGAATGTTAATAGCAGCTTTATTTTTAATGGCTCAGAAATGGAAACAATCCAAAGATATAGCAACAAGTAAATAAACAGTGCCATGTCCATATAATGGAATACTGAGCAATAAGAAGGAATAAACTATTGATACCTGCAAGAACATGAATGAATCTGCAACTAATTACTCTGAGTGAAAGAAGTCAGAGAAAAGAGATACGAAATGCCTGATTCTATTTACATGTAATTTCAGGAGATGCAGACTAATCTACAGTAACAGAGAGGAGAAGAGTGCGAATTCACAGTGTTAAATGCATATATTAGAAAAGAAAGAAAGATCTAGGGAATTCCCGGCAGTCCAGTGGTTAGGACTCTGCACTTTTACTGCCAAGGGCGCGGGTTTAGTCCCTGGTTGGGGAAGCTGCATGGCACAGACAAGTTAGGAAGGAAGGAAGGAAAGAAGGGAGGGAGGGAAGAAAAAGAAAAACAGAAAGATCTAAAATCAACATTCAAGTTCTTAGGAAATTTTTTAAATGTATGCAAATTTTTTAAAATGATCTAAGAGGTTGAAGGGTCTGGGATGGAATGCTGAATGTGAAAAAAGAATCTAACTGTATTACAAATGTATGAAATCACCTCACTGAAGGGGTGGGCGGAAGAGGGTCCGACCTAAGTAGCATTGGAAATGATGGGAGACCGTGAGACCAAAAGCAGGAGGAATCGTACGTATCACCGTATTCTAGTCGAGAAAATTGTTTCCCATGGGGGTATGGAAAATGAAGCCACTAGTCATGAAATCTGGAGCTGAAAAGTTAAACAAATGGATGGCAGATTGTGGGAGCCAAGTTTCTCATCATTGGAGTGGGAGGTTACAGACAAGGCAGGGGAGAAGGTTGGAGTGATCCACGGGGTAGAGGATTAGCAATGGAGACTTCAATAGGGACTCATGTTTATCTTAATAGAGATACAGACGGATGCATACAAAGTGTTTGTAGATACGGGTTGGTATAAATACCCATATTTACTTGCTCTGTCAGCTAAGAAGTCCTGAGAGAAATGATGCCCCTGTAGCAATGAGCACACCTAAGTGCCCAGGTCTTAGATTTTATGACCATTCTCCAATAAAAGGGACTAGGACTTCTTGGAGACGTGGCTGTTTCTAGGATGGGCAGGGGCTATGCAGGATGAGCCTGGAGCATTATATGGTGCTAGAGAGTAAGAAAGTGCTCAGGAAAACAAACAGCAACACGTGATGATGGAAGTGTGTCAAAGGAACACAGCAGCCATGTGAAAAAGCTCTCAGTAGCCAAAGCTGGAACAATTTGAGCAATAAAATAAAGTAGTATTGGATTATAAATAATCCAAATATAAAATAAATATGGATAATTTCATGCTGATAATATGAATAAATAAATGGAGAATAGATAAATCTTCTACACGGTGGAATTTCAAATAATTGATATAGATAATTTGCCCCCAAGGAGATAGAGCATAACTCCCACTCCCTAAGTGTGGGCAACTTCCTTTCAAAACTACAGCGTGGAAAGGGAGAAAAAGAAGCTTTAGAGAAACTCAACAAACACTACCTCAGCCCGATGATCAAGGTCAGCATCAAGAGTAATAAGGCATCTTGAATGTTTGTATCCTTGATGTAATGTGATGGGAATGGGACTCAGCTTCTGGGTCTTCCTCCCAGAAATCCATAATCCCAACCTAATCATGAGAAAACACCAGACAAATCCCAGTTTGGGGACATTCTGCAAAATACCTGACCATTACTCCTGAAAAATGGCAAGATCATAAAACATAAGGAAAGTCTGAGAAACTGTCACAACCAAGAGGAGGCTTAGGAGACAGGACAACTTCATGTAATATGATGTCCTGGATGGACTTTGAGGACAGAAGATGGAGATCAGGCAAAAACTAAGGAGATCTGAATAAAGTGTAGACTTTCATTAACAGTGTATCTATATTGGTCATTAATTGTGACAAATGGGCCATAGTAATGTAAGACATTAACAACAGAAGAAACTAGATGTGATGAACTCTTTGGACTATTTTCGCAACTTTTCTGGAAATCTAAAATTATTCCAAAATAAAAACTTCATTAAATAAAAAAGCATTTAAAAAAAAATTGCTGTTCTTCATTAAGAACAGCAATATCACACATGTTCCAGTACCTTGCACCACTCTGCAGGAGCTTCTCCAGACCCTGTGTGTGTGCAGTCTGCTCCAATCCCCAGACAGGAAAATAGGGCCAGGGAGGGGAAGTGACATGTCTGGGTAGCAAAGTGTGAGCAGTGACCCCAGGACTTGAACTGGGGGCTCTCCTGGCCCTACCCCATTACCTTGCCATGCTGGTTTCCACGTGTCCCTCTGAGCACAAAGCATTGGAATTGATACACTTATACTCCAACTTGACTTGCCTCGACTTGACCTACAAGTTGGAGGCACCATCTTGCTGTTCCTTCCCCTTGGAAGCAACCGTCTCAAAAAGCCAGGAGCTGGCACTGGTGCTGGAATGCCGTCCTGTCCACAGAACTAGCCCTCATCTCTCTGTGCCAAGCACTTTTACAGATAATGATCTCATTTGGTCAACCCCCAAAATACCATGAAAGGAAGTGATTATTCCCAATTTGCAGATGAGAACACGGAGGCTAGAAAGTGACTACAACTGGATGCAAACCCTTTTCCTTTTTCCCGATCACCTGTCCACCCTGGCTCTGGCTCTGACCAGCACCCACCTGCCCGGGGTCCCAGGTAGAAGCTGCTCATTCCCCCAGGTGTGAGCTCATGACATCCATCACCACCCATGGCTTGACATGGCCTCCCTAACAGATAGATTATCACCTGTTCTCTGCATCTGAGTGTGCCTTAGGGAGCTTATCAAATCCCAAAGGGGAAATTGCATCCTCTGGGGAAAATATCTGTGGCGAGGGGACTGTCTTGTTTCCTTTAGCTGTCCTTCTGGATCACAGCCGAGTCCCCCAACGCACGCACGTGGCACCCGAGAGTGTGGGCAGAAGCGCTTCTGCTGAGTGGGATGAAACCTTGCAAGCACTCTGAGGGTTGAAACTTTGAAGAGGTTGACATCTTTGAGAGCTGAAGAACCTTTGAATCTCCCTTCGGCTCCCTCTACCCCAACCACAGCCCTTCTCTTGATGTCAAACACGTGCTCAGATTGAAAACAATGAGGCATGTGTCTAAGCCGACAGGACTGTTTTGCTTGTTGCTTCCTCAGTGGTTGGAAACAGACCTGCCTCGGAGATCCCCACGACACTTTAAATGGGGGACACCCCCTGTCGGTCGTATCCATGGATTTGCGAGAAAGAGCAGGGAATGGCATCTCTGCCACCTGGAACGGCGCCTGTGTGACCTGGCAGCATTGGGGGTGGCTCCCTCTTACAGCTGCGGAGAAGAGGGGACAAAGGTGCCTGGACTTACTGGGAAGCATGTCAAGATTAAACTGAAATGTCCAGGAGCCCATAAAGGGAACCTTCCAGAACAGTGTATGACATGACCGCCTTCACCCATGCCAGCCGTACAGGTGACATCCTCCTCTACGTGATAAACAGCCTCCCTTCAAACCAGAACACCTGGCTTCCATGCTCTCTTCTGTCACTGAGCCAGCCGTGCCACCCTGGGTGAGACCCATGGTCTCTTACCAAAGAAGTGGACTGAATATTTTCTGAAGAATCCCAGCTCTAAAAGTCTATGAATCCTTTTGCCTCTGAGTTAATGGGAAATCGGCTACGTCTCGTCCTCCTCTCTGTATGGTCGAAGTTAGGAAACATTAACAGCCAGAGATGAGCTGACCAAATTCTGAAGAGGGAAGGATTTGGGGACCAAATGGGGAAGAATTTGGGACCAAAACAGGTAACAAGAGTATATGAACAGAGGAAATTCAGGTTGAATCAACTTTCAACAAATTGTTATTGAGTAACTTCTACGTGAGAGTCACCAAACTGTCGGAGGGAGAAAAGATAAAACCAAGATTCTCTCCCTGAAAATCCTACATTCTAAGTGATGCATTCCGTAATGCTCAGCGGAGGAAAAATAACCCAGAACTTGCATAGACAACAGGCACTGTGGGGAAACAGTAAGGCTAAAAGAGAGACAGATGTAGAGCAAGTGGTCAATTTCAGGTGTAGAGCAACGAAAGAAAGGGAGGAAGGGTAGCCTTCAAGCATCAAGCCCAGTAATAGGGCCTTACTTTGTGGTCGATCCTAGCACTCCAGAATTTAGCCCTAGGTACCACCATGCCCAAAGCTCCATCACTAGGAGGGGTTGCCAGGATTCTGGGAATGATGGCAGGTTTCGAGAGGATGTTGGGGTCACTGGGCTGTGAGGATACTGGAGAGAGAGGGGAATGGGGTGGGGAGGTCAAGGCCTGATGCAAAGTGGGGGCTATTTTACATTAAGGACTACATAGCGGGTCAGGGTATGAGGCAAAGTGGGCCCCCTACACCCCCGCACAACTGTTTACTGACGCTCCGTGGGACCTAATTCCTCACTGGCGTGAGCTAACACTAGAAGCTCCTGACCATCATTCATAATTTTCACCATGTGAACGAGTTTTCAGGTCTCCTCCTGGAAACAAGTTGAGATAACTGGGAAGTTCGCAAGAGGCTGGGTCTCTAAGTTGGCTGGGCAAGAAGGATTGTTCTGCATCATAATTTGCAGAGGGTTCCACCTGTGTCCAGAAGGGGAAGTGGATGCTTGCCTTGCTTTGGAGACCTCATGGGGGAATTAAGCAGAATAGAATTTCTGTCGAGAACAAAGCAGGATTAGAGTTCCGAGAAGGAAGTCCTCCTTGCTAAGGGGATGGTCTGAGCTGAGAACTCATGGGCTGTGCTTGCATTGCACGGTTCTACCCTTTGTTCCAACAACAAAACGTAGACTCAGTGTCTGTAGAACAGAGCTGGAGGGGCCTTCACAGTTGGTTTTAAAGGTAAACTAACCACGACACCTGGGTCCCTCATCTGTGCCTTTTCATCATCTGTATCAGTTTGCTGGGACCATAACCAAGTATCAAAGCAGGGGCTTAGAACAGAAACTTACTGTCTCAATTCTGCAGACCTGAAGTCTGAGATCAAGATGTCCGCAGGGTTGGCTCCTTCTGAGGCTGGAGGGAAAATCTGTTCCAGGCCTCTCCTGGCTCCTGGCAGTTGGCTGGCTCTCTTTGGCGGTCCTTAGTGTGTTGCTGCATCACCCCAGTCTCTGCCTTCATCTTCACATGGTGTTCTCTTTGTGTGAATGCCTCTGTGTCCAGATTTCCCTTTTTTTATTTTTATAAGGACATCAGTCATGTTGGATTAGGCGCCCACACTAATCCCGTAGGAACCCATCTTAACTAATTATATCAGCCATGACCCTATTTCCAAGTAAGATCACATTTTGAGTTTCTGGGGGTTAGGCTTTTAACATGTGAATTTAGAGGGACATAATTCAACCCGTAACAGCATCCTTTCTGCACAGGGAGCCAAGCTGGAGGACCCATCAGGTCACAGGCAGGGAAAGGGGTGCAGTGGGCTGGGTCCCTCCCTGTTTGAAGCAGCTTTGGAGGACCCATCATCCCTGCATCACAGGTGTAGATTGAGCTCAGGTCCACGGCAGAGCCCGGTGTGAGCTGAGATCACTGGACCTCCACCCCCCTGCTGGGGGCGGGCACTGGGGCAGGACTCCCAGACCCACCCCGACAGGGGGCTCCCCCAGGCTGAGGATGACCCTGTGATTCTGGCACACACCCAGAGGTGAGAACCACTGCCCCGTGCGGCGGACCCGGAATAATGGGCTGCTCTGGGCACCAGCTGAACCCACCCAGGAAAGACGTGGCCCCGCTGTGCTTCAGCTTCCCCCACCGTAAAATGGAGGTGACGCTCTGTCCTGCCCTGCCCACCTCGGGTCCGGCGAAGCCCCAGTAGGAAAGCAGGATGGGACGGCTTTGAGAAGACCCCACACCTGGCGACACAGAGAGTACTGCCGCTCTGTGCAGCCCTGGCCAGCGGGCGCCAGCCGGCTGTCTCATCTCCTCGGGGCATCCCGAGTGCCTGCTGGCAGGGACACTGTCTGATGACTAAAACGTACCTGGCCTCCCCCAGCCCCGCTTCACACGCGGCACAGGCTCAGCCAGTCCTCGTCGGCAGCCGGCCCGCCTCTCCGGCTGCTCAAGGCAGAGGCTGAAACCTACCCGGGTTGCGTTTCAGGAGTCCCGGCCTGCTCTCCCGGGCGCTGAGCTCTGAGGGCAGCAGCCTCTGGGGCTGGGCTCTGGCCAGGTGAGCCAGCTGCACCTGTGGCTCTGGTTTCTCCCTTGCCCCACCACCCCCAGCTTTTTTTCCAGAGTGCCTCCATCCTGCAAGACTGACAGCTGACTCTGGGCTGGGAACAGAGTGTAGGAAGTGGTCTTTTCAAACGTCCCTCGCAGCCCCAGCTGCCAGAAGCCCCGCTGCCGCCGCGTTGCCTTATTTACCCTGGCCACCAGGCCTCTCCTGGCTGCCCTGAGAAAACAGATTATGGTCCAGAGCCAGGTCCTTGCGTGTTTCCTCTCTGGAGGTGAATTGAGTTTTAAAAGAAAGGTTTCCTGCCGCCTGTGACACCGTTTTGGTTCGTTTTATCTGTCTCCACCTGCGGGGCAGGGAATTAACCTGCTGCCCAGGGCCGGGCCAGCGGACGTTGTAAGGCGAGCAAAGCTCGCGGGTGTGGGTCTGACACCACACCAAGGAGGCCTGTTCTCCTCCACAGAGCATTGTGTGAGGGAGGCCCAGGCCCAGATCTGAACAGGGCTCTGCGTAACTCGATATGTTTTCTTTCGTTGCTGTAGTCACTGTGTGCCAGATTTAACTCTGCCCCGTCTGTGTCTGTGTATGTTGGGTTGTTGCAGGGGGAGGGGAGAAGGAGGGGGGCCACCGGAGGGGGAGGGGAGTGTATCCATGTGTTTTTTTTTCCCTCTCCATCTTCCTTTTTTCCTTTGCCTGCTTTGCTCACTCTTTGCTATATACACCCTAACACGACTGTCCTCGTGTCTCGGTCCTTAACCCTTTGCGGATGAGCACTTTTCTTTGTGCGTCCTGTAATGCATCTTCACAGACTCCCTCAGGCGCCCTGTCTGGGAAGCGCCAGCCCTGTCAGAGATAACAGCGGGCCTCTGGAAACTTGAACTTCCGCAGAAGTGCTTGTGCGGTAATTAGCAGAGCCCCACTCCGATACAGAAAAAGATCCCCTCGATTATAAACAAACAAGCAGAGAAGGACCTCAGAGCCAAGAGTCACCAGTGTGCCCCAGGCCCGCGGCGGGTGCCCCCTTTGCAAAAGGCTCAGATCCTGTACCTTCCAGAAATGGGATGGAAGGGTAAGCTTGATGCTCCAGCAAGATTCAGAAGGAAGGTGGGAATCTGTTGTCCAATGAAAACCTATCAGGCTGGGCCTCACTCCTGAGATGCCCAAGGTGAACCGACCCAAGGATGGTAGAAAGAGTCACTCGTGGCGGCCTGGGCTGATGGATGGATGTTCTTTCCTGGGTGAATAGAAGCCTTGCTTCACTTTGCTGGAGGGAGATGCAGGCTGGCAAAATATCTTGGTACCTACTAAAAGGTGGTGGCCAGAAAGAGCTCCTCACACAGGGAGCAGAGCCCTCAAGGGGGGTGGACATCATTCCTCAGGTCCCAGCGCCCCGCGGGATCAGGGGATGGGAGTGAAGAGCCTCAGTCTCGCTGTTTATGTCTCCCAGCCATCACAGAAATGCTGAAAAATACAGAACTTTGGGTCTCCTTGTGAGAGGAAGATGTCTTGTCTCATCCTGGGCTATATTTAGAATGGAAAATGTGCTGGCTCAGAGAAAACTGGTCATGTGCCCTTCTCCAGGCTGCACGCTGGGCTGGGAACCCCGCCCCATCGGCCCTCCTCCCCATCCTTCACACAGCTCTGACACCCGCTTCCTCCTCCAGGGAGCCCTCCCAGCCTGTAGGAAGACCCCACAGGGTAAGGCCCGGTTTTCCCGGTTAATAAACTTCACAAGCGTCCCCCTCTCGTGAGGACCATGAGAACCTAGGGTAGCGCTGTTTGCGAGGCCGGGTGTGAGCTCAGAGCTCAGAAGGGCATGTTGGACCTGAATGTGGAAATTCCGCTACCTTCCCCCACTCCTGCTTCTCCAGGGGTGAGGGCTGGGGACAGCGTGGCAGGGAGTGGACGCAGGGATCCTGGCCCGAACGACAGTCCTGGGTCCAGCGCCACGATTGTACTCTGGGGAGTAATGTCACCTTAGGCACAGAGAGCTTCGTGGTGGTGATGATTCAGCTGGTCCCCATCAGCACCCAGTTAACTTTCTTTTCGTAACCATCAAAATGTTTTTAATGAACCTGGAGGTTTGTTGCGTCACTGTTTTGCTTGTGAATCTGCACGTGATTTCTCAGAAAGAACAATCCAAACCCGCCCTGTCGCCGATGCTGGCCCAGCGCTACTTCCCACTTTACTGGGGAGAGGGGTCAGAAGAGGCACCGCTGAAGACAGGCGTCTGTCACCCGTGCTTGTGGGGACAAGGAGGCAATGGGTACACAGTGGTACTCTCACTTCTTGGGCACCTGTCGTGGGCCGGGGGCGCCATGCACCATTTCTGATCCTTACATCCCCTCTGAGAGGTGGGAATTATCGAGTCCTTTTTCCCGTTCAGGAAACCAGGGGTTAAATGCCTTGTCCATGGACCTTTCCCCCACCCTCCTCGCCCAGCTCCCCACCATGTCTTGCTGGTTCTCCCTGTGAAATGCAGCCCCTTGGTCTTCCACAACATCGCCCCCAGCCCAACTTCTCACCCCACTAGGCTCATACTCCTCACAGACCAGCATGATCTTTGGGAAATGCATGCTCCTCCCTGGAACCTGACAGTGGCTGCTTGTTGCTCTTAGAATGGAATTCTGACTTCTCCCTGTGCACGGCCAGCACCTCCCCTAGGTCCTAGCTGTGGCTCCACCCACTATGCTCAGGCTGGTCCTGCCTCAGGGCCTTTGCATGTGCTGTTCTGTGCCCCTGGTTTGGACCCTGGACTCTGAATACACTTCTGGTCTCTTCCTAGTGAGGTCTGAGGTGCTGTTCTAGCTTTTGGTTAACTCTGCAGCCCACTCTTGTACATCTGTTCTCTTGGGCAGGAAGCAGGCATTCCGGCTCTCACACTGTGGGGCTGGTACCTCCATCCCCAAGGCTCAGGTCACACCAATACCCTGTAGTCTGCTCCCTCGTCCCAGGGTGAGCCACGCTCCCAAGATGCAGGGCAGCTGCCTCCTTCTTGCACAGGCTCTGGTGGATGTGATTTTTCCCCCTAGGGCCCCTTGGCCAGAACTCAAGGCTCTGCGATTAGGGTGAAATGGCTCCTCATTCGTGGGGCTTTAGCACATGAACTGACACATCATGTCCTAGAGGCCTGTCCAGAGGGGAAGAGGACAACCTTTGCCTGCTTTAGACGGCCTTTCTTAAACCCAGTGCATTCTGCACTAGGATTTTCCTATTCAATTATTGCATCATCTCAGAAGAAGACTCTCTTATAACTAGTGCAGCTTGGGCGGGCCTGAACATCTAGCAACTCCCCACACACCATTTGATCTATTGCTTCAAAATAATTTGTTTCCAGTTATCAGGCTACTAAGATCCACCAATCACCTGGAAGCAGCCCCATATTTGTTGCTCAGAAAAACTGGCCCTTTCAAAGAGCTACTCAAAGGTGGCCTGGGACAGTAGCCACTTGGAGGGGACACTTTAAGACAACAGCTGATCCTTTGCACAGGATATTTGAGGCCCCCAGAGGGCAAATAAGGTTCCCTTCCTCGTACCCTCCGCTGGTTTCACCAGCCTTCCCCTCTGAGGTCTACACAGCTTGAAGTATGTGCCTTCTAGCTCAAAACTGATAATTTCAAATGAAAAAAAAAAAAAAAAAAAGAGAGAGATAGAGAAGACAAATGTGAAGTAACATTGACTAGATCATTGAGGCAGCCTGTCAACCATATTTTGCCTCTCTGATATTTTTTTTTAGCCCTAGTGTCACACCTTCCTTGTCATCAATTTTTAACACGTGAGCATTTTTTAATTAAAATTCAGTGTCATGGAACAGGTCATAGAGTGTGAGCAATATTCTCTTTGTTCTAGAAATCCACATGTAAATGAAGCTTCCATTCACAATTGTTTTCCACGGGGCTGCTTATTTAAAAAAAAAAAAATGATTTTCAAGGAACAGAAATAGGTGCATTTTCCCAGCATGGGGTCCATGAGGAATGAAGAACTTACCAATCATAGCTCAGGCCCTGGGCGGGTGTGTGTGTGTGTGGCAGGGGTGTTGTCAGATGTCAATTTGGGCTGATTGTTTCTGAGGCCACATGACTACGATTCTTGGGTTTCCTGTGGTGCATTTTATAGACTGATGTCCCTTTTTAGAGATAAATTATTAGATGAATGTTTATAGATGAATGCACATTCAGTGTGCTGGAGTTGAGGTGGGGAGCCCTGCGAAGCTGCAGGAAAAGGTTTTAGGAGACAGACAGGGACCAGGGCGCTGAGCTGGGGCGCCCGTTGCCTGTGACCGAGACCTCCTGCACTGGAGACAAGAATCCTGATAGACCCCAAGTCTCACCTGGAGAATGAGCAAAACCAAAGCAGCCTCTGCCAAAGGCCCCAAAGGCCCACCATGGGGGTCACAAACCACAGTAGGGCCTGGTTTTTTGGTTTGTTTTCAATACCTGAGCCAACATGTAAAAATCTCGTGGCTTCTGGCTCTCTTTACAAAATCAGAGGATTTGGGCTCACAACGTCTGATCCCCCAGTATCAATCTGCTAAAGCTGCTTATTAGCTGCCCACAGTCCCTCACACTCCTTAGCTACTGAGCCCTGTGGGCCTCTGAGTTGTGGCTTCGCCTCACGGGACATTTAGATAGGAAGAACAGTCTTTCTTCCTTTGGGGCACCTCACTCCCTCCTACCGGGGTAGTCGTGGGCAAATCATCCTAGAGCCTCAGTTTTCCCATCTCTATAATGGGATGACAATGGGCCCTCGTAGGGTGGTCCGTAAAAGCTCCCTCCCCTCTGCCTGCACATCCTCTGGGGCCACCGGTGTGTTTTTCTGGAGGGAAGTCAGCTGGGTACCCTGTGTGTCAGCAGCTTGCATGCCATCGTCCTCCTGAACGGCTTGTTGGAGGAGTGAAGACAGAATTATTCAGAAACAAGTGATTTCCCAGCTGCGGTCTCCTCTCTGATGACAAAGGACTCCCTCGGCCCACATGGGAGGTGAGGCAAGAATTACGTGCTGCAGAAAGGCTGCTGGGACCATCTTGAGTTTGTTTGTAACTAATCTCCAGTAATTTAGATCCTTTTAATTCACAGTAAATCCGATTCCCTCGACAACATCTACGGTAAAATATCAGGAGCGTGTGTGGAGACCAAGCGTGGGGAGGCTTTTTGTTTTCCCACCACCAAATCCATAGTTACCCTCCAAGTTGAAATCTTATCATATTTAACTGGTTCCACATAAACAGATCTGTGTATATTTTCAGTAGTTTCAGCTGAAACCTGTTAAGAACAGATGTGCAGATGGTCGCCCAGCACTGAGCCATTTAAATGTATTTTTCCACGAGCAGCGTTTTCCCTCTGCCCTTCCTCGAGGGGGGGAAGAATAAGAAAGTGGGACCGTTATTAAGATGGATATTACACGCTTCTGAGTCTCTGCAACCGGCATTTGCTGTTGGTTTTCCAACAGCAATGTGGCTCACGAGGCTCTGAGCACAGGGTGTGCCTATAATGGACGATGTTTGAGCCCATGTGGCTGGGAGGATGGGCCTTTAGCTCTCTCTGGCTACCACCCACATAAGGGTGCTTTCCCGGCTGCTGGGGACTCAAGTAGCCCCTGTCCAAAGGCTGGAGTAAGTAAGTTATTCACCTCTTTGACCTTTTAGTTTTTTTAAGCAGAAAAAAAAAAGGGTGAGGGGGGATGCAAAAGAACCCCTACAACTCAGCAACAACCAAAACCAAATCATCTGATTTCTAACTGGGCAAAGGACTTGAAAAGCTATTTCTCCAAAGGAGACAAATGGCCAAGAAGCCATGAAAAGATGGTCAGCATCACTGAGAATTAGGGAAATGCAAATCAAAACCATAAGGAGATATCACCTCACACCCATGAAGAGGATTAGTATTAAAATTAAAAACAAAAACAAAAAACAGAAAATAACAAGTATTGGCAAAGATGTGGAGAAATTGGAACCCTCATACACTGCTGGTGGGAAATGGAGGTATGGAGGTTCCTCAAAAAATTAAAAATAGAACAACCATATATGATCCAGCAATTCCTCTTCTGGGTATAGAGCCAAAAGCTTTGAAAGCAAGATTGCCAAGAGACTTTTTCGCACTCATGTTTATAGCAGCAGTAGTTGCAGTAGCCAAAAGGCGGAAGCAACCCATGTGTCCATCAACAGACGAATGGATAATCAAATGTGCTCCGTCCGCACAATGGACTATTATTCAGCCTTTAAAAGGGAATTTGGACACACACTACAACAGAGATGGACCTCAAGGACATTACGCCAATTGAACTAAGCCAGTCGCCAAAAGACAAATCCTGGATGATTCCACTTACATGAGGTATATAGAGTAGGCAAATTCACAGAAACAGAAAGTAGAAGGGTGGCTGCCAGGGGCCGGGGGAGGGGGCAGTGGGGAGTTACTATTTAATAGGTATAGAGTTTCAGTTTTGCAAGATGAAAAAGTTCTGGAGATCTGTTGCATAGCAATATTTATGTACTTACTACTGAACTGTACACTTAAAATGGTTAAGATGGTAAAAATGAAAATAGGGGGAGGGAGGGTCAAATCGTGATACTGACCCATGGATGGGTGAGAGGATTCCATGAGATAATGCGCACTTAGCAGGACTTTATCCTGTGGGCTGCGGAGATTATAACTAAGATGGAATGAGATAAGGCAGGTTGTTTCCCCAGCTTTGAATTTTTGTTCTCCAGAAGGCTCCTCTCCCACCCTCCCATTGCCCACCTGACAGAGCTCATCCGGCCTCCCAGGTCCCCATCACAGGCTGTAGCCATCTCAAGGACTGTCCCCATGGGCTCAGCCCGTGCCTCTGGGGCACAGAGTTCTGCCCTCCCGGCCTGCTTTCCCCAGCTGGCGCTGGCTGTGAGAGGCTTCCTGGCTGCTTTCAGTGGCCTCTGAATAAACCACAGGGCCCCCAGTTCCTTCTGTCTGCAGGCTTTCATCCCCCTGAATTTGCCCTGCATTGGGAGGGGGAGGGAGAGCTTGGGTGGGGGAACATGATGGCAGATGAGCCTCAGGGGTTCAATGCCAGCTGCTTCCAGCTCCAGTTCTGCCCCAGTCGAACCCCTTAGCCCCAGTGTGTCATGGGTGAAAGAGGGGTGAGGGCAGAGTTGGGCTTCATAATCTCTAAAGATTCCAGATCTTTGGGGGTGGGGGGGGGCTCTGTCCTCCGAGTTCTGTCCAGCCTGGTCCCGTCCACAGGGCACAGCATCAGACAAATTTAACATGCTTGAGTTTGCTTGGTACCTAACAGGACATTGTGAACTGAGCGTTAACACAAGCACCTCTGTGTTTTTGTGTGAGCTGGGACCTGGTGGGGGTACGTCCTGGGCTCTGAGAGCAGCACGAGGCTTGGAGGCCCTGGCAGAGCCCTGGCAGAGAGATCTTCGGCAAGACAGGCATCTCTGCTACCTGACAGGAGGAGACCCCCAGCAGGGCTTGGACTCGTCTGAGTAGACAGATGAGCAGCTGGCTTGGGAGGTGAGATCAGATTCCCAGAGCAAAGTGGTACCACATTTGTCTTAATGAGGAGGAAAGAACAAAATCAAAGCATTCGTTAACACTTCAAAGAAGTTAAAAGAGCCCATTTGGTTTCCAAGCGCTACCTCTCCTGGCCGGTTAAGTGTCTGGTGGAGAATCCCATTATCCTACTCAGGGGGAAGATGCCAAGGGCTTCTCTTGCTGGCTGAGAATTGTGGGGAGGCCCCCTGCTCTTGGCGGGGGGTGCTGCTTCCGGATCCCAGCCTCTGATCTGTTTAGGAGATGGTTCTAGGGATTCATACTTGTCTGTGGACATCTTGGCCTTCTCCAGGCTTTTCATATCCCTTCTGTATTTCTTTCCCCTGATGATTTTCTTACCGGCTCTTTTTGCTGTCGTTTTCAGAAGTTCATACTCAACAGCCTTGATTTCTAGGACCAGTTCTGGACTTTACGGGAGCGAAAATCAATAGGCTCAAAACTTGGCTTCATTATTCATTCGACTCAAACTGGTTTGGGGCAACACCTCTGAACCCCAGCCAGAAACATCCCCAAACGGGGCTCTTGCCTGGAATCTCACTGCTCACGCAGGAGACTTGAGCGCACTTAGCAAGTGAGAAAGATGCCGTTCCCCTCCCCCCGCCCCACCCCGGGGAGTTTCAGTCCAGAGCTGCCCCTCCTGAATAGAGACCCCCGAAGTGAGCCTGAACAGACTCTCCCACTCTGCCTCCATCTTCTCCAGACTGCTTCTAGATTCCCTTCCTTTACTCGTGTTGCTACCCCCCCAACCGCCAATATTTTCAGAATCTACACACACATTCACCCATCACTCTGGTTTCCAAATATTATCTTTATCAATACAGTGGTGTTTCCCTAAAATGACTGACAGCTGCATGACCTTTCCTTTCAGCCACAAATGAAAGGGGACTGAAAAGATATGTGTGTGTGCGTGTGTGTGTGCAAGTGCTCGAGTGCACGCCTGCCTAACGCACATACGCCTAATGGAAACCAGGATAAATTACAGAGAACGGCAATGTAATGATTACAAAAAGCTATACGAGGCATAACCCATTAGTGAGCTACATTTTGTTCAAAGCTGAGATACTCGGGCAGAATAACATGCCTTTGTGCCGGAATGCAGTCAGCTGTAGCAATGACTAATAATATAGTTGAGGATCTGTTCACATTTTTCCCCTTTTGTGCCTATTTTCATAAGTTAATAACTCAAGCATGAAATTGTTTCAGGCTGAAAACTGGTGGTGAGAGCACAGCAAACTTTGTGGGAAACAACTCTGTGTTGTTGTCGTTACTTAGTTTAGTTTGGCTGTTTTTAAGTTAGGGGAGTGGAAATGTCCATGCGAGTTTTCTTGAGCCATGTGTGTCTGTGAAGCCCAAGAAAGTTTGGGATTGTGTTATACAAAGCACATTTTTACTGACTACAGATAGAAGTTTCTTTTCATACACGTGTGCTTCTGCTTAGTGCAGGTCGGGATCGTTGGCGGCGGGGGGTGGGTAGGTTTGGAAGAAATTGAATCAGAACGTTATAAATGACATCATTCTGGACTCACCTGCCTTCAACTAGAAAACTTCTATCCCAAGTCAAAGAGCCTGGTGAGCAAACAGCTGCCTTAAACAGCTGGGGGTGGGAGTAGGGGTGAAACCTACTGCTGGGTCTTAGTAAATTCCTGGAACAAAGGAAGGGGCAGAAACAAGATGAGTGATAGTAATCCTGCTCATTCCTCCAGGAGTCCGGTTTACTGAGCATTTTCCTGTACCCAGAACCAGAGAAAGTCCAACTGCAGGAAACCAGATTTTCTACAAGTCTTTAAACATTTTTCCTTCCTCTTCTTTTATTGGGGCAGGAGACTGAAAAATACAGAAAAGTGCAGAGAATAATATAACAAACACCTAAGTACCCACGTTCCAGAATTAACAAATGTTAAGATTTTGTAATGATGACTCTAACATTACTGATAAAGTTGTTTTCTTTCCTTTATTTCACAGATGGGCAAAGTGAGGAGCAGGAGGGGATAGGACACGGCTGAAGGCTGAGGTGTGCAGCCTCCAGCATGTCTCTTCTTTACGAACTGGATCCCTACAAGGAGATTCTCAAGCTGGTAAGGCAAGCATTATTGTCCCACTTTATCGCTGAAGGGCTTGGGGCCCCCAGTGGATGTGGACGAGGGCCTCCGTGTTCTAAGCCCTGTGCTGGGCTCAGGGGACAGAACAGAAGACAAAGCCCAAAGCAGCCCAGATCCCTGCCGGAGGGAGGGATACAGAGAGTGCCTGCGTGGATGGGAAGCAATTCCCTGCAGCCAGGGTCAACTTCACCAGGCTCCTAATCCAGAAGCAAGCCAGCAACTTTTACTTAGGGAGACATTCCATAGAGAAACGTGTACTTCGTAGGGTATATTTGAATCAATGACTCAGTTACGGATCATTGCCAAAGAAAAACAAAATATCCTGCCACCCTGTGAGATGATGTGATGATTGTTATTTTTACTAGTAGATTGCTCCATTTATAAATCTTTGATAAATCCCTTTCCCCAGCCAAACGGCATCTGAACCTGTGAAGAGTTTAAAAAAAAAGTGAAATTGATGAGGGATGCGAGCTGGCCTTCTGTATGCCCCGGAGCTTCTCAGGCTACAGCTCGGCGCGCGTTGCATCGGTTGAGCCCACGCTGGGTTGCATCATATTCTGCAAATCCACGTGCTTGCTCTCTGAGGGCGACAGGAGCCGGCTCGGGGTCCACCAGCTGGAATCTCAGAAAGCGCGGTCTCTAAAAATACCCAGCTCTGCAGATTCACTTGGGGCCCAGGGGCTTCTAGATTGACAGCTCCCTTTACGCACCAACCACGGGTTCAAAAAGAAAAAAAAAAAAAAAAAAATCAGCATGCTTTTTTTGAGTTGATTGATTTCTAGCTCCGGAGAGTTTTCGCAGGTCATTTCAGAGTGATGGAAACTCCCCGGAATTATTTTAGGAAAAGTAAAAGACAGCAAAACTTAACTAGCAGCCAGGCTTTGTCCGGGTCTGGGGCTCCGACGCGCGCAGACAGACGCCCAGCCTCACCGCGGCCAAGGTCACGTTTAGGCTGCGCCGGCACCTCTGCGCGGTCTGGCACGGACGGACGCGCGCCCGGTAGGTCGGTGGGGCTGCAGCCCGCCCCTCTCCAGCCCAGCCTGGAGGCTGCCTTCGCCCGCGCATCCCCGGAAGGCGAGGGGCAGGCACGGAACTCGAAGTTCCAAAGTGTAAGGGAGAAAACCGTGTCCAGTTCGCCTGAAATGAAGCACACAGCCCTGGGTGCTCAGGGTCTCCCAGCCCGATGTGTGCGAATTGTTTCCCCGAGCAATATACAGGGCTGTGTTTTGGGGGGAAAGTACTTCCTGCTGCTTCCAAAGACAGAAAAACCACAGGGTTCCGGACATAAGGGCGTTGGCTTTATCAGCTTAGAGCAGGTCCTTCCTGGCCTCAGCCCGGGGCCCTTCCTACCACCTAGGCAGAGACACAGTCAGACAGAAACGCACAGCTCAAGCGCTGACACACACCGAGAGTTGTGTTCAACCCTCAAAAAACTGTTAGGAACAGATTGCAGAGTCAGGGTGCATTCTGCCTTCCTCTCTTCCGTTGCACTGGGCACTGTGCCGCCTTTGAAGTCACCTCAATCCAAGGACAAGCAAACCTAAAGAGGGCAGTCTGGGGCCTCCAAGAAAACACCAGAAAGATTGTTTTTAAACTAGATCTACTCCAGATTGCTTGACATGAGAAACTCACTACTGCTGGGGGTGGCCTTGTGTGACCCTGGAAAGCTGGCTTTCCCGTGGCCCTGTGAAGAGGCAATTGGGCAGGGAAGAAGTTAAGACAGTTCCTTGAATGGATTCCTTGAGTGGGGTTTGAAAAGATTTGGTTAAGGATCTCCCCATCATTTCTAAAAACCCGCTAGCCAAATGTGAGAATTCCAGTTGCTTCGTGTCCGCATTAGTGCTTATTACAGTCAGACTTTCTGTCGTAATCATTCTAATACATGCGTAGTGAGAGCTCTTTGTGATTTTCATTTGCATCTCTCTGACTAATAACAATGAGCATCTTTTCATATGCTTGTTTGTCATTCATATATGTTCTTTGATGATATGTCTGTTTAAATATTTTGCATATATATACACATATAGAGAGAGAGAGAGAGAGAGAAAGAGAGAGAGAGAGAATTTTCAGTAAATACAAGCTGTTATTTAAAAGATCTTAATCTGAGTTTCTCTGATAGTGGTGATTAATATAGTAGAAATGTGGTTGAAACAACGCCATAGTGAGCCTGACCTTGACTCACATGAGACTTCTAATCCATGTTTTTAGGAAAAAGAAGTTGAATTCATATTTGCATTAAGGAAGAACATTACCCAGTTTATTAAAAAAAAGAAAAGACTTTTGCCCATTTTTTAAAAATTGGGTTGTTTTCTTATTATTGAGTCTTGGCAGTTCTTTATATATTATGAATATAAGCCCCTTATTAGACATGATTTGCAAATGTTTTCTTCCAGACTGTAGCTTGTCTTTTCATTTTCTTAACAATGACTTTTTGTTTTTAATTTTAAAGAAGTCCAATTTATCATTTTTTTCTCTTATGGATTATGCTTTGGGCTTTGTATCTAAGAAATCTTTGCCTAACCCAGGGTTATGAAGATTTTCTTCTAGAAGCTATAGATATTTCAATCTATGATGATCCATTTTGAGTTAATTTTTGTAAATGGTATGAGGTGCAGATCAAAGTTCACTTTTTTGGCCTTTGGATATCCCAGTGTGCCCTCAACATTTGTTGAAAAAATTATCATTTCTCCACAGCATTGCTTTGCACCTTTGTTAAAAATCAGTTGTCCATAAATGAGTCTAATTTTAGACTCTTGATTCTGAAGTTCCATTGGTGTTTGTGCTTGTCTTTACTCCACTGTCCTGATTATTGTAACTTTATAATAAGTCTTGAAATCAAGTGATGTAAGTTCTTCAACTTTGCTTTTCTTCTGCAAAGTTGTTTTGATTGTTCTAAGTCCTCTGCATTTCCATATGAGTTTCAGAATCAGCTTGTCCATTTCTACAGAAAATCTGCTGAGATTTTGATCAGAATTACATTGAATCTACAGATCAATTTGGTGAGAATTTACACCTTAAAAATATTGAGTCTTCTCACAGATATAGAGAACAAGCTAGTGCTTACTAGTGGGGAGAGGGAAGTGGGGAGGAGTAATATAGGGGTAAGGGGAAAAAGGGTTATTATGGGATTATATGAAATCATGCGTGTGAAACTTTTGAAAATTGTAAAGCACTGTAGAATTTAAAGACTCATTCAATTAAAAAAATCTTTTTAAAAAATCTTTTTAAAAATTTTAGAACTCAGTATCTCTCTATTTATTTAGGTTCTCTTTAATTTCTCTCAGCAATGTTTTGTAATTTTCAGTGTATAGATATTGTCCATCTTTTGTCATATTTACCCTAAATATTTTATACTTTTTGATACTATTGTAAGTGATATTTGTAAATATTCAATTTCCAATTGTTCATTGAAAGTATACAGAAATACAATTGATTTTTTGTACATTAATCTCGTATCGCATATCTTTACTAAAGTCACTTTTTACATTCCAGTAACTTTTTGTTTCTATAGGATTTTCTACATAGATTCTCATGTCATCTGCAAATGAGGACGGCTTTACTTCTCTCATTCCAATCTAGCTCGCTTTTATTTCTGTTTCTTGCCATATTGCACTGGATTGAATCTTCAGTACAATGTGGAATAGAATCTGTGAGAGTTTCTGATCTTAGGAGGAAAATATTCAGTCTTTCACCATTAATAATGATGTTAGCTTTTAGTTTTTAGTAGATGCCCCTTATCAGATAGAGGAAGTTCCCATCTAGTCTTAGTTTGCTGAGAGTTTTTACCAGGAATATCTGTTGGATTATTTCAAATGATTTTTTTGCCTCTGTTGAGACCGTAGTTTACTAGCGTCATCATTTAGCGAGTTTGAGTCAAGTATAGAACATTTATCTCTTTTTACGTCCCTTTCCCCTCCCTGTTTATAATATAATTGTCTTCAATATTTCTTCTACATTCATTTTGAATCACATTAGCAGTGTTACAGTTTTTGCCTCAACTGGCAACATAATTTAGAAAAATTAAGAAGAAAAGGAGAGTCCATTGTATTTACCAGCATTACCAATATGTTTGCTTATTGTGTTGTTTCTTCCTTACTGACGTTACAGAAGTCTTTCTTTTATTGTTTCTTTTCTGTTTAGGAAACTTCTTTTAGCCATTCTTATGTGGTATTGATATATCTGCTAGTGGTAAATATTCTCAGTTTTTCTTTTTTTGAAAATGTCTTAATTTCCCTTTCATTCCTGAAGGATCCTTCATTGGAGAGGACCTTTCAACTGAATATATAGTTCTGTGTTGGCAGTTCTTTTCTTTCAGCACATGAGAGTACTCTGGCCTCCATGGTTTCTAATGAAAATGTGCTGTCATTCAAATGTTTTTCCCCATAGGTAGTGTCATTTCTCTGTGTTTTCAATATATATATTTTTCTCTTTGTTTTTCTGAAGTTTGACTGTGATGTGCCTTGATATGGATTTCTTTGGGTTTATTCTGTTTGAAGTTTGCTCAGCTTCTTAAATCTGTGTGTTTGTGTTTGTGCTTTTGTTTTTTGCAAAACTTGGGATGTTTTAAGCCCTTATTTAATTGAGTACTTTTTCAGTTTTGCCCTCTTTTCCTTTCTTACCAGAACTTGGATATCACAGAAGTTAGATCTTTTGCTATAGCAAGACAGGTCCCTGAGGCTCTGTTCCTTTTTTTTTTTCCCCCAGCCTATTTTCTTCTCTCTGTTGTTCAGATTGGATATTTAATGCTGTCCTATCTTCCAGGTCACTGTGTTCCTCTATTTTGCTGTTGAGCGCCTCCATTCAGGTGGGTGTTTTGGTTGTTGCTGTTGTTATTACTGTATTTCTCTGTTGTAAATATTCCATTTAGTCCTTTATATTGTATCTCTCTTCCTTTTTTTAAATTTGTTTCAAGAGTATTTGTCATTGCTCTTTGAAGCATTTTAATGGTGGTTGCTTTAAAATGTTTGTCGGATAATTCTAACATCTCTGTCATCTTGGTGTTAGCATTTATTCATCGGCTTTCTTCATTCAGTTTGAGGTCGTCCTGGTTCTTGGTATGATGAGCAATTTTCTACTGAAAGCTTGACATTTGGGGTATTATGTTTTGAGACTCTGTATCTTATTTCGATCTGTTTTCACTGGCTTCCTCTGACATTGTGGGTGAAGGTGTGGAGGAGTGGCAGTGAGCTCTCTCATTACTGCCATGTGGGGTGGAAGTCCAGGTCCCTCACTTGGCCTCTGTTGACACCCGAGGAAGGGGTCTCCTTCTTACTGCTGGGTGTGGGTAGAAGTGCTAGGCTTCCACTGATAGCTCCCCCATGTGGTGGTGTCAGAGTGCCTCGATGCTATTCCTCACGTGGCCTTGCTACCCCTGCGAGGTTAAGAGGGTCCTGACTCCCCACTAGGTCTCCCAGATACCACCCTTGCTCCTTGTTACTGCTGTGTGGGGATGAAAGTCCAGCCTCCCTGCGTGGTCTCCGCTGACACTGGGGAGGAGCTTGTGACCACTGAGTGGGGATGAAAGTTTCAGCTCCCTGCTCAGCCTTCTCAGACCCCACCCTGGGGTGGGAGGCAGGCAGGGTGGGGCAGGGTGTTTGGGGCATGTTTCAGCCTGGTGATGAGGGTGGACGTGGACGTCAGGGCTCCCCTTGGCCTTTGCTGATGAAGGCGGGGCTGCAGTATTTTCTGTGGTGTTTGGCTAGAGTGGAACAGTTATTGCCTAAAACTTTTCTTTCTTGCTGGGCTGGCCCTTTCCAGGCCATTTGGCTAGAGAGAGCAGGCTTTTGTGGGAGCTTCCTCTTTGTGTGCTCTCTTTTGGAATTTCTGGGTTCCCGGCTTCTTCAACACCTCGCCTGGGATACACAAGGCAAAAAGAAGCCAGAGAGCTCACCACTCCGTTCTACCCATCCCGAGGTCCGTATCAGTCTGTCTTCTCTCCACCTTCCAGAATCTTCTTATGTTTGCACTGTATATAACGTCCAGGGTTTTTAGTGGTGGGTGGCAGGAGGAATGGATAAGTATGCCTGTTCCAACTTCCTGGAAGTGAAAGTCCTCATCTCACTTTCAGGATGCATTTCAAAGTAAGTTGCAAATATTCACCCTTAAATACCTCAGCATGCATGTTATTAATTACAGTTCAGTATTTGTTTATATCTTTCTTTTTTAAGACAAAAGTTGTACATACGTTAAAATGCACAAATCTTAAGTGGACCATTTGATGAGTAAAACCCACCCTCTATCAAGATATAGGGTCTGGTCCATCACCTGAGAAATTCCCTCATCCTCCTTCCCAGTCAAGCCCTGTCCCCAGCCACCCCCCAGAGGCAAACATTGTTTTGCTTTTTAGCATCCTAGATTGTTTTGTTTGTTCTAGAATTCATGTGAATGGAAACATGCATCAGACACTCTTTTGTGTTTGGCTTTCTTCTTTCAACATAATGTTTTGAGATTTATCCATGTTTCGTCCTTCATTCCTTTTTACTGCTGAGTTGTATTCCATCACACGAATATACCACGGCTTGTTGATCTATCCTCCTATTGAGGGATACCTGAGCTGTTTCCAGGCCCTTTTAATCTGGGCATATTTTTTAATGGTCTGAATAAACCTTCATCAGAACACAGGGTCATATTTGAAAATGTCACTTACAGCTCTGACATACTGAGTTTCGTAGTTTTCTGAAATGATATAAAGAATCATTCCTTCATTCGTTCATTTGTTCATTTAACCACTATTTAGTGAGCTTGTTTTCGGTGCCAGGAGTCATTCTAGGCCGTGGGATTAACAGGGAAAGGGACAGACTCAGATCTCTGCCTGGTGCAGCTGGCATTCTAGTGAGGGTAACGGGGAGGCACAATAAACCAAACACGAAATAGACATATAAGATCGGTTAGCAATGTGTGCTATGAAGGAAGAATAAAGCCAGGTCCATGGGTGGAGCCTGACAGGTGGCCCAGGGGTAGGTATGATGTCATTTTAGCTCCAGAGGTCAAGGGAGGACCTCGGAGGAGGGCAGGGAGGATTCTTAGAGAAGGTGAGGTTTGAAGACACGAGGACCTTTGTATAAAAGTCTGTGTTTGTACAGCACCTTCATGCCTGGGAATTCATGAACTTCAGAATTGACTTCCCCATCATCCCTAAAGGGTGGGAAGACCCAAGGCCCCGAGAGGAGGCAGCTGGCCAAGATGGCACAGGGAACTCCACAGCAGCCAGATTAGAGGTCTGTGCCCACCGCCCGAGTGTTGGTGAGCCCACCTTCTCCTTGGTTTCCTGAAGGGGAGCCTTCAGTCTCCCCAGCCCCTCTGCCCACCCCCTTCCCCTCCTGCAGGTGCTTCCCCAGGAAATGCTAACGTAGAGTGAGAAAGCCACGGCCAGGCTGAGGTCTGAGGGTTCCTAGTGTGTGTGTCCTTGAGCAAACCCTCTCCTGCTGGTGAGAGAGTCTTAAAGTCAGAAGTTGGGGACGGAGTGAAACTTGGTGGCCGACATCCACCCACATGTCCTCCTTCCCTTATCACATCTGTCACTACACACCCCCTTAGCAGAGCTGCCGCTCCTGTGCGAACACCGGCTGGGAGCTCTTTCTGTTTTATCTTGTTTAACTCTCACACCCACCCTGTGGGTAGGTCTCTATTCTTACCCATGGGAGACAGGAGACAGGAGACAGGCATTTGCTGAGGCTAACGCAGAATGCTAAGTCAGGTCTCTCCGACCCTCACCGGGGTGCTTTGAGCCACTGCGTTTTATTGTTTACTCAGTTCTGAGCAAAGGGAACCCCTGCCCTTTGGGGTTATGAAATTGTAGAGGTCGGTGGGAGGGATCTGGAAAAAAGCTAGAGGATGTTTCCAGGAGAGGAGTGGGGTGGGGTGGACCTGCGTGGGTCTGAGAGAAGCCTTGTGTGGATGTCCATGTGGAGTCCGGAGAACAGGGAGTTTGATGGGAAGGAGCTGGGATTCAGAGTTGGAAAAACCTGGGTTCAAGCCCAGACTCCGCACTGATTCCACGGATGGCAGGATTTGGGGCAAATCCTTTAAGCCCTCCAGCTTCCACTTCCACATCTGTAAAATGGGGTAATAATGGTATCTTTCTCAAACGTTGCTGGGTGGGTCCAATGAGGCGATGCAGATAAAGTGCTTAGACGGTGCCAGGCTCACAGTAAATGCCCAATAAATGCGGGTTTGCTATTGCCTGAAGAGTGGCAGCCCTACAGACCCAGAAACTGTAGATGCAGGGAAGGACGGCAGTGCGGTGCAGGCAGGGGCAGTGTTTTACCCAGGAGCGGCGGGACCTGGCAGAACCCAGGCCCTTGCAGGAGGATATCCGCAGGGACCTGGGCTTCCTGCATCGGAGGGATGAGTGACCTCTGGGGTGTCTTCCAACCTGGAGATTTCGAGTCTTTGCTACGGTAGCAGCAGTAGCTCCAGCAAGGCAGGGAGAAGCAGCTTCTGTTGGCTCCCAGACACCCCAGCTGTGGTCTTTGGGAGTGTGTTTATCCACCCCGGAGGGAAGTGGATGAGTGAGAAGTGAGGGCTGGGCTTTGCAAACACTGGCCTGTGAGCTCCGGTGCGCCTGGCGTGGCCACCGGGTCAAGGCAGCGTCACCCGGGTTAGGGCGCGCTGTGCACTCACTGCATCAAGATGTATTTTGCAAACGTATTATAAACAGATTACATCTCTTATCCTAATGTGCCTGTTGGCTACCTGCCCGTGAATTTTAGCCTCCAGGAGAAAAACAATTGCTTGAGCTGAGTGTTGGGTACTCTTACTTTCCATACGCTACTCAGGGCTCCTTGGAGTCCCCTTCACCCCAACACACACACACACACACACACACACACACGCTGGCCTTCATACAGACATGCGGTCGCGGACCGTCGACCCCCTTCTGCTGCTACAGATGTTCCTCCACCCACGTGTGTATCTGGGGATCCAGCACCTCCTAATAGCGCTGTGGCAATATTTTGCGCTTTCAGGAAAAGTCCCCCGTGTACATGCACACCGTACATTTCCACATTTAACAAACTCCCCCTGGCTTCCGCTTTCAAACCCTCCATTCCCCTCAGATAAATACTTTAATAGTCCACTTTGCCATTAGTGTTCAACATGCCTTTTATAAGGAGAAGGTGAGGCCCAGGGAAGGAGGGTCATTTCCCGGAGGTCCCCAGCAGGTTAGCTGCAAGGGCTCTCCGGTCCCCCCAAACAAGCCAGGACACCGTGATGGCGAGGAGACCCTTTCAGCCACCTCGACCGTCTCCTTGAGGCCGTAGTCTAGAGCCCAGAGCTGACCAGAAATGACTGCTGTGGATCTGAGACCCAGCCAGCCAGACGCGGAGGAGCCCCCCGGGTAGCGGGGCCTGTGCTGCTTCCCATCAGCCTGCGTGCGAGTGACTTCGAGAGAGAAACGCAGGTGTGGATTTGCACCAAGCTCCCTGCTTGCCCTCTCCAAACCTCATCGGGGTCCCCTCCCCTCCAGTCCAAGTTTGTAGCCACTCCTCTTCCCCTCCCCCACCCCCTCTCTCCTTCTTCCTTTCTTCCTCCCTCGTCATGTCCTCAACCACAAATGCTGGCAGCTGCGCTTCCTGCCCAGCGTGGGCCTGCTTTCCTCCTGAGCCAGAAAAGTGGGCACAGAACAAATGCCCAGGCTGACCCCTCAGGGCCCCAACATCAAAGGCACAGGAAACAACTCTGTTTCCCTGTCCACTGACAGGTCAGTTGATGTCTCGCCAGGCAGCGCCTCTGCCCGCGGAAACAGCCCTGTTGGCCACGCCAGGCACCCAGATGTTTTGATCTTGCACGGCAGGTGGCCAATTTCTCTAACCTTTCCGTGTGTAAAACCTCTGATGAACGGGAAGGGGATTCTAGTCAGACCACGGAGCAGACCTGTGCAGCTGCCGGGGGACGTCTGCACCTGCCTGGTGCCCACGTGGACACAGTGCGCACACGTGCACAATCACACACGCACACTCAGCCCATGTGCAAGCATTCATGCACATGCACTTGTGCACAGGTGCGCGCCGCACGTGCACACACACACCCACGTAGGCTCATCCACAGAGGGGTTGCTCCAGGCCTCTTACTCAGCATTTCCTTACCTCATCGAAAAACAGAAAGACAAATACATGATATCGCTTATGTGTGGAATCTAAAAAAAAAAAGATACAAATGAACTTATTTCCAAAACAGAAATAGACCCACAGACATAGAAAACAAATCTATGGTTACCAAAGGGGAAAGGCGAGGGGAGGGATAAATTAGGAGGCTGGGATTAACAGATACACACTACGATCTATAAAATAGATACCCAACAAGGACCTACTGTATAGCATAGGGAACTAGACTCAATATTTTGTAATAACCTGTAAAGGAAAAGAATCTGGAAAAGAACATATATGTATGCATTATATATATGTATAAGTGAATTGCTGTGCTGTATAGCAGAACATAATACAACATTGTAAATCAACTGTACTTCAATTTAATTTAAAAAAGATATAATCAAAACAAATCTTCCCCTGCCAAAAATAGATAGATAGATAAACAAACAAACAATAGTCTCCATCTGGACATTTGTAAGAGTAACCCAGGTTCTCTGCTGGACTCCTCTGGCAGCCAGCCTCCAGTGGGCCTTGAGGGAAGCCCTGAGTAGATGTAAACCTTCCAGAGGGGTCGAGACAGCCTTCAACATCTGCACACATCCACAGGCAGTTGGCCAGGCCCTCGAGGGCCACAAGGACACCCGTCCTTCACAGCGGGATAGCTGGGAGCTCGCCAAGGAGCCGGGTGCCAAGCTGGGCCCACTAGGGATTTAGCAGCAGGCCGTCACCCACAGCTGCTAGGATTCAGAAGACAGACTCTGAGCCAGGAACCTGAGTGTAGTGACACTGCGACAGAGCCCAGAGCCACAGTGTAGCCCTGTCCTTGAAGAAGCCGTGGGACCCTGCGATGGGCTCACCGCCGCTCAGGGTCCAGGGTCGGTGAGAGTTTGTTTCTAATTGCGTTGCAGTGAAAAGAGCAGATTGAGGGGTTTTGTTTGAAACCTGCCCTGGGGAGAGGTCAAACGAGGGGACCTGGAGCTGTGAACGGTGCCCTGGTCATGAACTAGCTCACCATCCGTGAACCCCTCCCCTTCCCTGGTACCTAGGGGGCACAAGTAACTGTGACATTTTAATTATTTCAGATTTAAAACGTGTTCTCCTCTGCCTGCCTCCAAAAGGATTTTGAGAGGCTATAGGATTAACTGCTAATGTGTACTAATTAATTCACAATTAGATGAAAACTTCCGAGCAGCGGAGCGGGTTTCAGCAGGCCCCCAGACGTGAGGTGACGGCCACAAGTGAGCGTGGAACACGCCTCCACACGGCACACAGCTGAGGTCCGGCCCCAGACCTTCCATCCTGTGGTCTTGATGCCTAGGATATCTGGCCAGGCCGTGGTGGCACGGCCAGGATTCAGGGGTATGGCGTCCACCTGGGCACTCAGCTACTTACCTGCTGTCTCTGACTGCCCCTGGGGAGAAAAAAGAACACAGGTATCTTACTTTTTAAATTTTAAGAAGTATTTTTAATCGATAACCCTTGCCCATGGTCCAAAGTGTCAGAGATTCAAACCAGTGTTTGGAGAAGACTCTCCCTCTCAGCCTGACTCCCTGGACCCCCAGAGGCAGCCATCAGTGTCAGATTCCTAAGGGTCCTGTCGGGGCTCTTCTTTGCACAAACTACAACTTTATTTTGTTACATAAAGGACGGCATACTGTACTACTGCTTATTTAACTAGTTACAGAATGTTAGACGTTTCGGTTGTATCCCGTCTTTGGCAAATACAAGCGATGTTGCCTAAATCTCCATATATGTGCACGCAGCTCACACATGTGTAAGAATTTCTGTAGATGAATTCTCAGAAGCAGAGTTCCCAGGTAAAGGGATAAGTAAGTGCATTTGCAGTTTTGATGTCGCAAAATTGCTCTCCATCAACACTGTACTATTCTACAAACAACTAGGATGAATAAAACTGCCTGTTTCCAAACATCTTTTTGAATACGGCATGTGATTAAAGTTAGACCACCTGAAAGATGAAAAATGGTATCTTGGTGTAAATGTAAATTGCATTTTCTTTCCTTGAATGATGTTGAGTGTTTCTTCCAATGCTTCGGGACCACCTGTATTCCCATTCCTGTATCTTGTCAGTTCACATCCTTTGCCCTTTTTTCTACTTGACTGTTGGTCTTTTATTGATTTAGAGGAGTCTTTATATATTAGGGATATTTGTGCTGTCTGTGGTATTAACTAAAATAGTTTTTCTGAGTTTGACATTTGAGTTTGTGGTAGGTTTGGCCATGCAGAGAAAACTTGATTTTTATGTAGTTATTTTCATCAAATTATTTCGCTTTTTGGTTTTGTATTTTGTGTCTATGCTAATAAAGGTATTCCTCCCTCTGAAGTGAAAAAATTATTATTATTTTCTTTGAGTACTTTTATGGTTTGATTTTTTTACATTTAACTATTTGATCTGTGTAGCTTTTGGTTGGATATGTAGTAATTGAAGTGTGGATTCACCTTGCTACTGAATGCAAGTTCGCATGCCCATGCACAGCAAGGCCAAACAAACCAAAACGTCAGAGTTTGGAGCAAAGAAGGGTTTATTGCAGGGCCATGCAAGGAGATGGGTGGCTCATGCCCAAAAAACCCCGAACGGAAGGGTTTCAGCAAAGCACTTTTAAAGGCCAGGTGACGGGGGGTGATGGGTTGTTGCAGACTTCTTGGTGTCGGAATCCTTTGTTCTTGCAGCTGTCCGTGTAGGTCAGGTCACCATGTTCCTGTAAACCTCCAACAAGACAAATGGTATTCTCTGTTCTGCAACTTTTAATCTCTATATGAATGGAAAAGTGTTATACCCTTAAAGGTCAGAGTCTTGAGAATGGGCTATCCTGTATATTTTAGGCTATAGGCAACATTCTTAACTCAAAGCAAAGGCAATAGAATACAAGGGTTAAAGTAAAAGCCACAAATCTAATATGGAGTCAGATTTGTTCTTCCCTATTACAACCTTTTTTCTCCAGATGGCTGCCCTGTAGTCCCAGTACTATTCCTGAATCGCCCATCTTTCCCCACTGGCCTTGCTTGCCCCTGGCTATCTCTGGGCCTCCCACTCCGAGGAACAGAGATGCTTTTAAGTGAGCAACACATAACGCACAGGTTCAGAAGGCCAGGCCAGGAAACATCCCCAAAGGCCTTCCTTTTTATCTATGGTTTAAAATACAGAGAAAATGCTCCTCACTTTAGAAAATACAACCTTTTCTGTTTGCTTACCTTCCCATTCTGTCACATTTTAAATCTTCCTCCAACACCCCGCCATCACCCAGCAGTCTGGCCCCCCATGGTTTGAAGGTGAGCATTCACACTGCTGGCCCTGTATGAAAAGTCCAAGACTGGCCAGACTTGGTGACGTCGGCAGGACTGGGTCTTAGTCACCCCGTCTCTCTGCTTTGCCTCCCTCTTAACCTCCACCTCCACCCCCAGAGGTGGCTGTGAGTTGGATGCCAGAAGCTCAGCTCACAGCCTGCCCTCTTAGCAGCCCAGGTGACAGATGTCTGGTAATGTCAATGACAGGACCAGCTGCCCATCCTGGACTGGTCACTGGGAATGGGACATGGGGTGTGCTGGTTAGTAGTTCTGGGTCACTTGTCCACTTCTGGATCAGGCAGACCACCTAAATGATGTGGGACTTCTGGGAAGGTATATTAAAAAGAGTTGACTCAGTTGTGGAGATATTCCCTTCCTCCCTCTTTGGGACATGGATGTGAAAGCAGGAGCTCCTGCAGCTGTATTGTGACCTTGAGGGTAGAAGCAGAAAGACAAGAAGAAACAAGCTCTTCTATGGGTACATATATTCAGGGACCTACACTTTTGGGTGGGGAATGGATATCGGGTGCCAAATTTGCTCGCCTCCAATATTTACCTCAACAGTCACATTGACTCTGTTGTGGCCAGTGATGTGTGATCCTTATTGATGATTAATTGATTCCCACTTGGAAAACTATGACACAGCCTCCACTCCTGGGGTTAGGTCTGATCTGTACCATTGGGTTACCTTCTTCTTTTTAACCCAGCTTTTACAGACCTAGTCCACTGAGAAATTATTTAAATTTTACTCAACTGTGATGAAGCAACTTCTGGACTAGTTTTATCTCTGCTACAATATGTCACAGAGCAGCAGGGTGGAAAGTCTCAGAAATGAATCCAACATTCATTTTTTCTATGTAAGGTAGAATATTCCTGAGGATCATGTTAACCACTCCCCCCTTTCATACTCTCAGTCTGTGAATGATTACACTGACCCCTCCTCTTTGTCCCATAATTAATCATTTTACAGGTTGCCATCTTAAAGAGAAAGAAAGAAAGAAGTTATCAAATCCAAGCCCCCAGAAGAGTTGGGTTCATGACTGCTCCCCTGGGCCAAGATGCCCACCAGCAACTGGGAGAGTCTCCCCAGGGGCCCAAGTGTGACCTCAAGTCCCGTAGACCTTGGAATCCTAATCTTCCCTGGATGGTACTATCATTGAGAGGCAGGTGACATGCTGTTCCAGGAGGCAACATCGGGACACACCCTGATGTGACATCCATCAAACATGTGCAGACAGATGTTATGGCCCTCACACAACCTTGTCTCTTCCAGGCTGCACATAATCATCTTCCCCAACTGCTTCATGTAATTCAAGGTTCCCAGCCATCTAAACATGCCAATTGACATTGTCAGGGCACAATATAAGATATTTTGCTTCGTTTTGACTTTGTTTAGTTTCAATACCGTTTTCGTCCTTATAGCTTTTGTTTTTTCTAAAAAAAAAAACAAACACCTGTAAAGCCCATCACCTAGAGATGAAAGAAGAAACAAAATGTTGGCTATTTATTTTCTGTATATAAAAAAGTATATGGTATTTTACTTTACAATACTGGGATCATAATATCTCTAGCAGTTTTCATTAGGAAATAGTCTTTTATAATATGCTTAATGTCTGTGTAATAGTTCACCTTATAAATGTATCATGAATTATTTAGCCATACCCGGCTGGCTTGCCTCTAATTAGAAAAAATTTCATGAAGTGTCACCACTGGGTGAGAGTAATCTCAGCCAATCCTCCTGACAACCCTGTCAAACAGGAATTATGATTATCTTCAGTTTATGACTTGGAAGGCTAAATAAACTACTCAAAGACACTCAGCTACTGAGTGCCAGGAGGAAGACTAATTAGCACACCAAGCTACACTGTTGCCCTGTCCCTGGACCCTTGTATATACCGTCATCTATTTTTGCCATCTTGAAAGACAAATGTTAGCTTACTGTTGTTGTGTTGTTTTATTTGATCTTTTTTTAATTTGTACTTATTTTTTGGCTGCGTTGGGGTCTTCGTTGCTGCATATGGGCTTTCTCTAGTTGCAGCGAGCGGGGCTACTCTTCGTTGCAGTGTGCGGGCTTCTCACTGCAGTGGCTTCTCTTGTTGCAGAGCATGGGCTCTAGAGCACTCGGGCTTTGGTAGATGCGGCTCGTGGGCTCAGTAGTTGCGGCACACAGGCTCTAGGGTGCAGGCTCAGTAGTTGTGGCGCACAGGCTTAGTTGCTGCACGGCATGTGGGATCTTCCCGGACCAGGGATCAAACCTGTATCCCCTATATTGGCAGGTGGATTCTTAACCACTGAGCCACCAGGGAAGTCCCTAGCTTACTGTTTTTATTTGCATTTATTTTGTTGTTGTTGAGTTTGAGCATCTTTTAATTTCTCATAGGCCATTTGCATTTAGTTTCCTTTAAAATACTTGCTTGTGTTTTTTTGCCTGTTTTTCTGTTAATCTTGTGCTATGTACACACATACACACATAATTACCCATTATCTGTCATATATGTTTCCCAGTTATTTTCTTGTCTTTTAATTTTGTTATGGTAATTTATGACTGAGAAGTTTTAAATTTTTTATGTCTACCAATATTTTCCTTTATGATTATTCCCATTAATTTTATCTTTAGGATGCTTTCATTCCTCCCAGGTGCAAATAAATGTTTATTCCTATTTTCTTTTAGTGGTACAGTGAGTTCATTTCCACATTTAATTCCTCCATCTATCTGAGAGGTATTGTTAATTTTCTTCTCAAAAGGTCAGTCCAGAAGTATACTTGAATCAGTTTGTGTGGGATGGCCACACCCATCACCGTGTTCCATCACACCTGTTATCTGGATGAGCTCTTAGGAGATTGCCATACCTGGTACCTGGACCAGCCCCTGGGGCCAGCACATTATAGAGGCATTATACTTCCACTGATACAACTAAAGCTACATCAGCTTTTAGCAATCCCATGCATTACTCACTGACATTAACTCCATGACAACGAAAACTACCAGACTTTCTTTTGTTCTGGGGGTGAGGGTACAACTTTTAGAGAAACATTTCCACCAACTGCTATAAATTTGCATGTAACACTTCTACATAACTATGTCTATCAAGTAGATATTATTTGGTCTTTGGCTTTTTATCTTGTAGCATAATTTCCATTTAAATTCCAAGGTGTCAGAATATTCTGACACCTACTTCTCAGCCTTCAGAACTGTACATGGCTTCCCAGGTCACTTTGGTTCATTAGCTATTTCACATGCTACTTTTGGACATTTGGGTTATTCCCTAGATCTTATTTTCACACAGGCAGCTGACAAAATAGCCATGCCCCTACCCTGCATGTTCTTCTGTGTTTCATTTTTAATTCTCAGTGTTTTTATTGACATATATTCTGACTCGATTTTTATTGATCTTGTTGGTTTGGCCTCTTATTCCATCCAGTTGAAATGAGTTTGTGTCATTCACGATTTGGTTACTTATTACATATATTGTCCCTCTGAGCTTCTAGTTGCCCACATATTTGACACAAGTGCCTTTGACATCTTTGTTCAAGGCTTTGAAAGCTGTGTCTACAGATGAGGAAACCGGGGCTTGGAGTGGTGGAGTGACTTGACCAAAGTCACAAGGCTATTGTGACTTGGAGCCGAGGCGGCGGGGATCCAGGTCCTGTGCCTCCCAGGTCGGGGCAGTGGGGTGGCACAGAGATGGCCAGCACTAGGGCAACAGCCTAATGATGACAAAGGCATTAGCTGTCATGGCCGGATGCCGAACTGTGTGCTTCACATCCCCAGCCTCAGCCCTATGGATGACATCGCTGGGGGCGGGTGGGGAATGGGGTTGTTTTTATCCCCATTGCGCAGACAAAGAAAGAAACTGCAGCTCCGAGAGCGGAAGGAAGTGAGTTTCCTAGGGTCAATAGGGAGCGGCTAGCTGATGGATTTGCATCAGTCCCCAGCACTGATACCCTCGACCACGGTGCGGCTCTGATTCCTGCGCCATCAGTGGCGTCAAAGCACACTCCAGGGACACCATTAGGGCTGGGCGGGTGGAAGGACACAGCCGCTGGCACAGATCTAGGATCCCCCCCTCTCCGACCTCAACAAGACTTCAAAGTGTTCATCTTTCTGTTTGAGCTCTGTTTTTCAACTAGCTAGGGATCCACCTCATCTTATTTTCACCTGGTCCACATTCCTCCATTTCAAGAATGAGACTTTGTCAACGGCTTGGCTGACGTTATTTTAAGTATACAATGCTTACCAGCTGCACCTGTTTGATCCCAAAAGATTCCCGGGTGTTTGGTGGTGGGGGGCAGCGGTGGGGGACTTGAACCCATGTTGTTCTCCGTGTTCTTTTTTTTTTTTTTTTAATAATAATTTTTTTTCAATACATGAAGGAGCTGAATTGCTTGTTTTTAGTTTTTGGCTGTACCCCGCGGCATGCGGGATCTTAGTTCCCCATCAAACCCGAGCCCCCTGCATTGGAAGGCCGGAGTCTTAACCACTGAACCACCGGGGAAGTCCTCCACCCCCGTGTTCTTTTTTAAAAGTTTTCAATCTGCATGGTCAAAAGTTCTAGAATATTCCCCCAGGGATTACCATCAAGCAATCTACCCTTTTACAATTTTTGAAAATGGACAGTTTGCCCGGGGGTCAGCTGCCCAGTGTTTAATCACGGTGCTTCTTTGAGGTCATCTGAGGGCTTCCATCTTTGCCTGGGCTGAAGACGAACTCATTTAGCATGTCTGGGTATCCGAGCGCTGCCTTGTCTTCTCACCAGCCCTGGGTTCTACCTTTGGAAGAACATTATGAAGAACTAGAAAACAGGGAAGCTAAATTGAAATTGCTGAATCTGACTCCTTTTTGTCAAGTCTTTACACTTTAGCACCTTCTCCATGCAGAGCCCTGTCCCTTTCTTGTTCTACTCTTCCAGTAGCTTTAAAAACCCTCATAACATTGTGGCTCCACCAATAGCCTCTGCTTATTCTGGACATTAGCCCTTCCTAGGACTGTTCTCACAGGTACGGCCCCTCATGCATGTTCTCCTTGATTCTGTGCCTCTCTTCACCTATGGGTGCCTTTCTAAAGGTCTGAGATCACCAGTGATCACGCTTTGTGACCACATTGGGTTTTTTTCTAGGTATTTCCTTTGTTTTTTGTCCTTCACTGGGATTAGTCACTATTATATAAGCAGAAATTGGGATTTCCCCCCAATCTGTTTCCTCACTTGGGATCAGACACTCGAACCCCTGGTCCCTCAAGTTAAGACTGTGTGGCACTAGGAAATTTTGCCCATCTTTCCAGGCTTCAGTTTCTTCAGGTCAAAATGGGAGTGATGATAGCTTTAACCTCCTAGAGTTGTTATGAAGGAAATAGTGCATAGTCGTGATCAATATCACTATTATTACCTATCTATTATTGAAACCCTTTGTGGTTACAATTGATAGAAATCCAACTCAAACTGGCTTATACACAAAAAGAGAGTCTATTGGCTCAGGGAATTTCCCCCAAGGGCTCACCATCAAACAAAGTCCAAAGGTCGATCGGCTTCAGGCACAGCTGGATCAGAGCCCCGTCAAGGTCGATCAGCTTCAGGCACAGCTGGATCAGAGCCCCAGCAGTGTCCCCAGGGCTCGGGTCTCTCCATCTGGCTCTGCTGCTGCTTCATTTGGGAGCAAGATGGTGCTCCAGTCCCTCCCCCCCGCCCGCCTCCTCCCCCAACCCCTCCCCCAACCTCCTCGAGACCCCAGCCCCCAGCCCAGCAGAGCCACGGTGAGGATTAGGACCACATTGCCTGGCTCCTACCCCTGGGAACTGGCACCGTGCCCAGAAAAGGGGGAGCTGGGCTCTGAATTTGGGAGATGTGCTCCCCAAAAAGCAGAGCTCAGGAGCCTTCCTGACTGTGAGTGATTTCACGGACACTCCTGGGCACCCCCCCCACTCTGCAGCCAATGGCAGCTAGCCATTAAATGCTACTCTTTTCCAGCAAGACAAACCCCACCAGAGTGGAAGAAGATGACCCTGAGCCCTGCCCACAGGTCCCGCTTTTCACTCCCTCCTTCACCCCGTCCCTGGCCCTGACGCTCGTCTCTGACACCTGCTAGACTCCATCCTGTACTCCCCTCAGCTTGGTCCTGATGGCTGGTAATGAATTGGCTTTTTCTTTGTCCTTTAACCCCACCCGTGCCTTCCAGAAGGGTTTTCCACACCTGGCAACTAACCTTGGAATCACCCTCAACTCTGCCCAGTGGGCCTGCTGGACCGGATTTTATGTTTGTTTGTTACTTCTCTGCAATGCACCCTTGGGCTGTCCTAATACAAGTCTGGTCACTCACTGTGGTTATGGTGTGACACTGTCACATACAGTGCCAGGCACCATTTTTTTTTTTTAGTAGCCTGGAATCCCTGTCCCCTTCCTTTGTGCAACTCCGTGACCCTCTGTGACCCGGCCTTGACCCCTGTGCCATCTCAGTGGATCAGGGAGTCCAGGTGCTGTGACCCTTGCAGGGAAGTAGAAAAGGTGTCCACAGTGTTGTCTGCCGAGCCCCCTCCTCTGCCCCAGGGCAGTCCCGAGCCAAGCTGGGTCAAGCAGCCTTGGACTGAACAAGGGCAGCCCATTCATTCCCCACGGAGACGCCTGACAGTGGAAGAGTTTCTGTCCTGGGCTGAACTGGCTCTCAGCTCAGAATCCAGCTTTCCTGTTGACTCCGTGAGCTTCTCTGTAGCTTCTAATATGTTTCCCTTTTTGCTTGAGTCAGCAAGAGCAGTTTCTTTGACTTTCAAGGACCTAGCTGATATTCTAGGGCTGTGCTTCATCTTTTCTGGTTTTATAGATTTATTTGAGCTTTTTAAAAATGCCTCCCTCTGAAGTTTCCAGTTAAACTCTTTCTGGTCACACTAGCAAGTCTCCTGCAGCGTGTTCTTCTCAGATTTGGGTTCATACATCTTGCTTCCTGCCAGGACCCCGCTGTTCTGGGGGTGGATCTGGGCTGCGGTCCAGAAGACACAGTTCTCCACTCTGACACCATCTACATGCCCAGATGTTCCCTCCGTATACTTCCTTTCTCCTCCTTTCACTGCCAAAGTCACAAACTTCAAGTGAAAGAAGGAATGAAAACACCACCTGTAACACCAATTCCTTCAATTTCCTCACCAGAACTTCCACATAAATAGAAATAGATTGGATTTAGACTCATAGGCGCATAGACCATCACACTTGGAAGAAAACTTAGAAACCATCACAGGTCTTTACTCAAGTGCCATCTGTGATCGATTGGTTATGGCTGACTGGGTTTCACATCTGGGCACAGAAGGGTGCCGTGAGGGATTCACAATGCCTGCATGGGCGTGGTAAGGAAAAGTACCAGCCTATGATCTGATGATTCGCCCTCCTCCAACAACCTGCTCTGCATTTTACAAATGAGGAAAACTGAGTTACACACGTATTAAGTTGTCTAAAGCTATATAGGAAGCCAGGGCAGATTTGGGGATAGAATCTAGGTTGTCACACTTTTCCTATCAGTGACAGTGACTTCTCTCCAGGTTGGAGTCCAGTCTCACATGAGGTCATCACAGTCTTCTTGCTGGTTGCATGGTGTGGATTGCGTGCTCAGCCGCTTCTGTGCATTGCCGCAGGTTGCTGTGGATGCCTGTGGGGCTAGAGGCAATATTCACGGAGAGCTTTCAGCATCAGAGTTCCGATGCCCTAGGGCAGTCCAGGCGGTGCCGGCTCTGGGAGCTCACGCATTAAGTGGGGACGTTTTATCAGACTGCAGCTGAAAACTTCAGAAACTACTGTCCCAAATGGAATATACTCCCGTTCATTCCAAGTGGGGAGAAGACAAATAGCCCGGTGACCCTCCCCAAAATGTTAAAGTTCCTTACACTTGAGATGGGAAATCGGGTCCAAATCCAGACCTGGCATGATTCATGAGAGCTTGCTGTGGAGAGAGGGGGACAAAAGGTCTTCAACCTTCCTATGAAAGCCAGCTCCTTATTTTGAAACCCATCCCGCTTGACTGTCAAGGTCGGAGCCTTCATAAAAGCCAAAATGCACTCCTAGAATTAGCAGGGCAGCATGCTCAAGGATGGTGAGGGCCCTGAAGAAGCAGGCAGCTGCAGGATTTGGGGTGTCCGCCTACAAACATTCACTCAGCAAGGTCCTGGGAGACGGGCCTTTCTCCTGGGCCAGCAGCCCCAGAGGGGGCGTTCCCGATAAGGAACAGGGCTGCTGCTTTGGGGGTGGGAGTTCTTCTGGACTGGGGCCCATTCTCAGGACAGTTGTCAGTGGCCTTAGTAATGGGACAGCATTCTGTTTTCCTAAAAGCCTGTTGCTGGCTGGGAGAGCTGTCTGCCTGCTGTGTGGGCAGGGGCCCAATATCGCTGCGGGCAATTCCAAGCCAGTCCTTCGAGCTGACATCAAACCAGGAAAGAACATGACTGAGTTTTAGCTGATGTAGCAGTACTTTTTCTTTCTTTCGTTTCTTTCTTTCTTTTTTTTTTTTTAACAGTTCTCTCTCCCAGTTCTACTATGTACATTTTGTGTGTGCGGGCATGCATGTGATCTTGTCAACCGGCTGCAGCTGGAGTTCACCCCTTGAGCACACCTCCTCTGGCTCTCCCCTTCCCCCCCTCCCTTTCCCCTTCCCCACAGTCTCACCCTTGCCTCACTGGCCTTCCCAGCCCCCAGCCCCCTGGTAGACACTGGGAGCAAAGGGAGACCCAGACTGTGGCCTGAGGCTATTTACAGGGTAGGGGTGGGGAGGGGAGAGAAATTGACTGCTTTGTTTATCTTCTGAGTCTGGAAACGCTACAGAAGTCATCCATTTTCAAGGAAGCCTTCATTTGCAGTTTCCCAAAAATAAAAAATAAAAGGAGCCTCACTTCAAAAGGAACCAGAGGAAAAGCAGTTTTCTCTGTGAGCTGATTTGTTTATTATTATTATTTTATTCTTTAACATTAGATTTGTTGAAGGTAGGCAAAGACAGTCACTTTTTTTCATATTTTTATTTTGCGTTTGTCTTTTTTTGCCTTATCAGTGTAGAGGGCAAATAGTACGTGGAGAGATTGATATAAAATGCTCATTTTACACATATCTACGGGAAATAGAGGTTTTGTGTAAACTTTTATGTTCGCGTTTTCTGCTGAGGTTATATAGATGTCTCTGGGACTCTTCCCTTCATTTGTAAATTAAAATCACTCAAATTGCCCCTCTTTTACAAATTAAAAGAAATTAAATGTGCTTCAACACAAATTTTAAAAATAATTTCAAAAAAATTTATAAAAGCAGTTTTAATATGCTGGTTAGTTGTGTGTACATGATTTCTCTGGGTCTTTTGAAGATTTGGAGTGAGCAGTGCCCATATCAAGTAGAGCATGTTAATTTACTGGCTTCTTTTTAACCCTGTACTCAAGCAATAAACTTTGCCTGTAGTGCCAGAAAATGGTATATGTTTTGAAAAAATATTTCTAAAGATGGTCAGTGGAGATAAGGGGAAGTCAGAAAAAAAATAATATAAAATGTGTTACTTCACATGAGAACATTCAGTTTCAACTTAAGGATAGGCATTCCATTTTTAAAGCTTCTTTTATTTGCCACATTGTATGAATCACTGTACTGATGTAAGCCTAAAATCATGTAAACTCACAAGTTTTGCCACAGATTTTAATTCATTTTATAATTGTTTTCAAAATCTTGGGAAGAGTAATATATGGCACAAGAAAAGAGTGGTGTAAATCATGTTAAATCCAGTGTACTTTTTCCTAAACTGTGTCTTCAAGGTATAAGATATTCAACAAATTGGATTTTTTTTTTTTCTCTACTCTATGGTTACTTAAGAGAAACCAGAAGATTATCCCTATGGTGAGGGTATAGAAAGCAGTATTTTTATTTTTTTATTTTTTTGATGAGGGGAAAGGCTCGATCAGCTGGCATAGTATACTGGCTACTGTGTCTGTGGTAAATTCAAAACATTAACTCCAGATTTTAATACTGCACTTTCCCGCAGGTCACTGGGCCAAAAGCCCATCCAATATTGTCAGGCAAAGGCCCAAGATGAGAAACAAGTAAAACACAGATACGAGGTCTTTACTGGTGAAGCTAAACATTTGTAATTAAGAAAACTCCAGTAGTTCCATGGTAATCTGTTTCTAGATAAATGTAGTCGTAGCCTCCGGCTCCAAAGGAAAACCTCTTCCTTCAAGACACTGGGTGAGGAATGGGAAGAGCTCAGAGGAAAGCTGTTTTCTGTGTTACAGACAAGTATTTACATTATGAATCAACTTTCGATCCAGGAAAGAAGTGATAACCTGTTTGGGTTTTCCAAAGGAATTAATATCCTGTGGACTAAATACAGAGTAGGCTCAGAGAAACGTTGAATAATGCAATTGATCTCTTCCAAGAAAGCAGGGGGTGGAGTTCTGATCATAGGAAGCACCACTGACAGTATTTTTTTTCTGCTTTCTGGAAAATCAACCAGGAAAGAAAATATGTCTGAAACATTTAACAAATAGGCTGTTTTGGCATCTGGTTCTGGAACAAGATGGTGTAGATTCACTTTCCCTACTCTGTTTCTCTAAATACAACTAAAAACTCTGGAAACTATTCAATAGACAATGATAAAAGAACTCTGAAAGTTGGAAAAGAAGAAGGTAGACTGGCAAGAATCCTCAAGACTTGAGAAACAACAACTTTTTGAGTTCCCTGAGCTTTTTTATCTTCCATGTACCCTGAACAGGGCACAGGAGAGGCTTGCAACCTGGAATCACCAACAGGCTCAGGCAAAACAAACAAAAAACCCCAAGAATATCCTAATCTTTCTGGCCAAAGTCCAGGAAAAGGAAAGCACACCAGAGACCCAGTAAGAAGTTCCAGCCTCCTTTGGATTGTCCGCAAGGACCTAGGGTCCTTGCGGACAATCCAATCCACTGGAGCAGCAAAGCCCTGGACACTTCTGGCTCCTGGTCCAAACTGAGATACCATCAGGTGGTCTGACTCACCCACAGCTGCAGCAGCAGTTGAAACCACACGTCTCCTTGGCCTCTACGCAGTGGCGTAAGGAGACCCAGGCCCACCAGCAGCTTCTTCCTCATTCTCAAAGGTTTCCCAGCAACAGAGTCTCCGTACAAAATAATCACTAAGAAAACTGTATGAAGAGATATACTGAAAATATAATTAAATCAAAAAAGAACTCTAAAAATGTTCAAGTAACCCAGAGGAAGTCAATAAAAAAGAAACAGAAGAATGGTAAACGGAAGGAACAAACAGGAAACAAATAATAAAATGTCAGACTTAGTCCTAATAGATCAGTAATTACCTTAAATATAAATGGTCTAAGTACACCAATTAAAAGGTAGAGATTGGCAGAATGGATCAAAAGGCATGACCCGGCTAGATGTTATTTACAAGAAACCCACTTCAAATTCAGTGACATAGGTAGACTGAAAGCAAAAGAAAGGAAAAACATATACCATGCAAGCATTAATCAAAAGGAAGTGGCTATGTTAATATCAAAGTAGACTTCAGAGCAAAGAAAATTACCATGGGCAAAGAGGGAGATTACATGTTGACATATAGGATTAATCCACAAAGAAGATACAGCCATCCTGTGAACCAAACAACAACATATTTCACAATATATGAAGCAAAAACTAAAACAGCTGAAAGAAGGACAAGATAAATCCACTACTGTGGTTGGGAGCTTAAATTCCCCATTCACCTCCCACTCAGGACTTATAGGACTACTAAAGAGAAAATCAGCAAAAATATAGAAAAGAAAAAATATAGAAGAATTCAACAATACCATCAACTGAAAGGATCTAATTGACATTTATAAAATGCTCTGTCCAGCAACAGCATTTAAAGGGCCCATGGAACATTTGCCAAGATAGACCACATCCAAACTTTAACAAATTCGAAAGAATTGAAATCATATAGAGTCTGGCCATAATGGAATTAGAGTAGAAATCAAAACCAGGAAGATCTCCAAACTCCTGGAAACTCAACAATAAACTAAATAATTTATGGGTGAAAGAGGTGATCTCAAAGGAAATTTTAAAAGTACATAGAATGAAAGAAAATGAAGATAAATATATTAAAATTTGTGAGATGCAGCTAAAGCAATGCTGAAAGGGAAATTTATGGCACTAAATGCTTACATTGGAAAGCAGTTATCTCAAATAACTAATCTAAGTTCCTACTTCAAAAAATTTAAAAAGAGCAAACTAAACTCAAAGCAAACGAAAGGAAGGAAATACTAAGGAGTGAACATCAATAAAACTGAAAGCTGGAAAATAATAGAAAAAATAATGGGAACATAAAGATGGTCTTCAGAAGAACATCAGTAAAATTAATAACCTCTAGCAAGATTGGCAAAGATTAAAAAAAAGAGAGAAGACACAAATCACCAGTATCAGGAATGAAATGAGATACCACAACAAATTCTGTAGCCATGAAAAAGATAATAGGAAAATATGACAAACAATTTTATGCTTATAAATTCAACAGTTTAGAAGAAATGGGCCAATTCCTCAAAAACCACAAACTACCAAAACTCAGCCAAGATTAAATAATTTATTCAGCTCTGTAACTATTAAAGAAATTGAGTACGTAGTTAAAATACTCCCCCAAAATAATCTTCAGGCCCAGATGCTTTCCCTGGAAAATTTTACCAGACAGTTAAAGAGCAATTAATACCAGTTGTACACAGTCTCTTTCAGAAAATAGGAGAGGGGATTCTTTTTATGTGGTCATCATTTCTGACACCAAAACCAACCAGAGGCAGTTTAAAAAAAAAAAAGAAAGAAAGAAAAGCTAAAGACCAAGATCTGTCAAGCACTTAGATGCAAAAATTATCAACCAAATTTAATCAAATACAACAAGTTATAAAAGAATATGACACCATGACCAAGAAGCATTAATGCCAGGTATGTAAGACAGATTCACTATTTGAGAATCAGTCAATACAGTCCACCGTATCAACAGATCAAAGAAGAAAAAGCATATAATCATGTCAATTGATGCAGAAAAATCATTTGACAAAATTAAATACCCATTAATGATGAAAAAAAAAAAAACCCTCTCAGTACACAAGGAATAGAGGGGAACTATTTCAACCTCATAAACCCTACATCAAACTTTGTATTTAATGGTGAAAGACTTAGTGCATTCACTCTAAGTTCTGGAATAAAGCAAGGATGTTTGCTGTCATCATTCTTATTTAACACAGTACTGGAGGTTCTAGCCACTGCTATAAGGCAGGAAAAAGAAATAAAAGTCATACGAATTGGAAAAGAAGAAATAAAACTATCTTTTGTTGCAGGCAACATGATTGTCCACATAGAAAAATAAGCTGTCCTCCTTTCACTGGCTGCATTGATCAAGCACGTGCTTCCACTTGTTCTGAGGGTGTTGCTGTAGCAGACAGAAGCACAGGGGCTGAGAGCACAGCTTGGGCATGGTAGACCAGGTGGGCACCCCAACTCCACCATTCCCAGCTGTGTACCCCTGGGCACCTTCCTTGACCTCTCTGAACTTTGGTCCCCTCATCTGAAATGGAGGTTATGACAGAAACAAGAGCCTATAGTGGTTGTGAGTATTAAGTGAGAGCAATGTACAGACAACTGAGCAGTGTACTTGCTGCAGGTATTACTACTACTTGCTGCTGTTGTATGTGCTCCTGCACTGTCTGCTGTGCTGCCCCCAGGACTGTCACTGGAGCCAAGAAAACTCAATTCTCCTGCTCAGTGGTCCTGTGACTTGTCAACTCACACATCCATTCTGAGCTTCACTGCAGAATGGTTATAAATGGTTTATTTATAACATGGAGACAATAACCCCTCTCTCATAAGATTATCGTTAAGACAGGATGAAACAACACATAAGAGTGTTTTGAGCACTTTAATAATAATAATAATGATAATGATAATAATAATAACAGAAGCTAAAATTTATCGAGCACTCCCTACCACCAGCACCATGGATTGCTTTTTACTTACAACATTTTACTTAATCCTTATAACCATGAGTTATTAGTCTGATTTATGTAGATTGGGAAACTAGTCCCCAAGAAGTAATCTGCCCAAAGACACAGCTTGTGAGCCATGGAATCCAGATTTGGACCTGCCCCCCCAGGATCTGGCTGTGTTCTCATGCTTCCCAGAGAAAGTAAGCCAGTGAGGGAAAGAACAGCTTGGCCTGGGGCTCACTTCCACTGGAAAGGTGGGTATAATCTGGTGTGGGAGGCTCAGAGAGCAGTCTGTGACGTGCAGTGGGAGAGCCAAGAGTCATCCTTGGCAGTGGCAACTGGCTCCAAACTAACAAACTGTCTGAGAAATAAGGTTCCCTCTAGTAGGACAGCAGGTAGGATGTTACTCAGAAAGTCAGCTTTCCATTCCCTTGAAGGATTCAGTGATTAGACTGAGGCCAACTACGGGCCCAGGTCTAAAAATAACTCCATCCCTTCTAACAAGGACTCAGTCTGGACTGAAGTCATTCTTTCAGGTGCAGAAAAGGAAAGCTTGACTGTACGTCATGGACTTAAAATAGGAGTAGGGTCAGAGGGCCAGCTGGGGCTCACGGGTGCCAAGTGGGCAGTTTGTCAGCTGGTGTTTCCTGCTTTGGACAGCAGGTTTCTGCCTCCTTTTTTGAGTTGAGAAGGAGTGAAATTGTATGTTTGAAAAGCTCACTTGTTTTGCTTTCTCTCTTCTCCATGTGTGCCCTTTTCATCCATAATCCACATTCATCTTTACTGGGTGTTCATGCATTGTCCTGAAACATACTAGTTACAGAAATTAAAATTGGCTACTCTGCTTCTTTCTCCCTAGCTCTGTACAATGGATCCGTGAAGTTTTCCTTGAATATCTCTGCCCAGAGTGCAACAAAGAGGCCACTAGTTGAATAATTCCCACAATCCCATGATATGGTGGAGGTCCATATGTGGGGGGTGGGTGCTCTATGGAAAGGTCTCCTTTGTGAAGGAAGGTGGGCTAGAGCCTAAGAGCCTACCAATTCTAAGAGTCTGTGATTTGTTTCCTTTTGATAGCCTGGCTATATTTAGGTCAATGAATTGTATTCAAGATGGACTCATCAGTGATTCATTCAATGAATTCTTTCATTGAAAAGTTATTGAAAGGACTTCTGCTCCAGACAGGGTAGCATAAAGTCATTCCTCTCTTCTCTCCTCTCACCTAGGGACAATGATAAACTCTGGAAATACTGCAAGAAGCAACCATTAAGAGAGTGAAAAGGCAAGCCACAGAGTGGGAGAAGACATTTGCAGATCATAAAACTGATAAGAGACTTGTATCCAGAATACATTAAAAATTTCCATAAATCATTAACAACCCAATAGAAAAAAATGAGCCAAAGACTTGGATAGGCACTTCACAAAGAAGTTATATAGTTTACCAGTAAATATGAGAAGCAGAGTGCACAGTGAAATCCCAAGGAGACACATCTACACGCCTGCCAGAGTGGCTGAAAATGAACAGACTAATAACCTAAGTGCTGGCGAGGATATGGGGCAAATACACCTGCCATCCACTGGCTAGTGGGGGCGTAAAGTGGTACCATCACTTTGGAAAATTGTTTGGCAGTATTGAGTGCTGAGTGTTGTAATACCCCCATGGCTCAGCATTTCTACCCCTCTGTATACACCCAACTGAAACACGTACTTATTAACACTGAAGGCATGTACAGAGCTGCTCATAACCATCCAGTTATAGTAGCCAAAGACTGGAAACAACAGTGGAATGGATTACTATATTGTGGTGTCCTTAGCAGTGAAACTGAACAATCGAATGCAGCACACGGTAACACAGAACTGAAATCTTCATGCTCAGTGAAAGAAGCCAGACAACCAAGAGGGCACCATGAATGGTTCTACATACACCAAGTTCAAGAACAGACAAAGCTAATGAAGATTGAAGTCCAGACGGTAGTTATTTGGAGATGTATCCGGAAAGAGGCACAGGGGGTTCTGAGGTGCAGCTAATGTCCTGTTTCTTGATCTGGGCAGTGATTTCATAGGTTTGGACACTGTGAACATCTATTGAGCTCTTATGCTTATCACTCGTGCACTTTTCTCTCTGTGTGTTTCGCTTCAGTAAAGAGTTTACTTAAAAGAATGTACTTGGGTTTGCAAAGTTGAAAAGAGCCACGAAATCCTCATTGCCTCACAAAGAGTATTTTATATGCTGGTCAAAAACGTGAGAAACCAAGATGCTGGTCTGTCCCTCTGAGCCAATAAGCAAACAAATTAATAGAAAAGTAAGTGGGTTCACAAATGACTTACTTATAGACAGTCTACGCCAAGTGTCCTGATATCTTCCATCCACAGACAGGCCAGGCCCCCTTTTGACACAGTGGCCTGCTGCCTTCTCAGCCCGTCTGCTTCACTGAGCCCATGGAATTCGGTTACCCCCGCCTCCAGACTCTAAGGCCTTGTGCTACTCCGTCCATTTGCTCACCAGACACCATGACCAGGGACAAGGGAGTCTGGGCCACAGTCAGCCCTCCCTTGTCACTGTACAGCTCGCTAGTGACCCATTTTTTTCATCCCATGCTCATGCCCCCTGACATATAGAATTGGGGACAGAATTCTTTGGGAATTTCCTGTCTCTGGAAACATCTAGAGAGCTTTTGCTGAGATCCTAAAGATACTAAAGGCGTCTTTGCTGAGATACGTGGCTAAAATCATCCAGGCACTTTTTAAATGAGGAAAGAGGCTCTAATTTGGAAGGTATATCTGCTGAAAGAAAGGGCCCTACACAAAAAGGCTGTTTTATTTCATCATGAGATCTTAGGGCCTTCCAATCCCTTACTCCTATCGATCCACAGGGTGAGACGTGCTGGTATAACCAGCTGGACATTTTTTACAACCCGTCTTTGTGAGGTCCGTCATCTCCCCTCCCCAGTAGGATGCTGAAGTTACGTTAGGGGGGATGGGCCTTTGAGAACCCAGCACAGCCCCCTGGTTTGCAGAGGAGGGCGCCAAGGCCGAGGAGGGGAAGGGGCTTGTCAGTTGGGCAGTAAGAACACAGGTCTCCGGGGACACCTGGCAGCCACCCCACATCAGGGATTTGAGGACAGAGCGAGTCTCGTTGCTCCAAAATTAGCTGTCACCTCCTCCCCTTGGTTCCTTTTCTTTTCTTCCTACCATCGAAGTCAGGTTCCAAAAGCCTCCTTAGGACGGGCCGGGGAGCTGGCTGTGCCTCCTGCTGGGAGCGAATGGGCTCAGGCGGCCTCATCTGGATGGGCTGGAGGAGAGAGGCAGCTGTGTGGACGGGCAAGCCAGAAACACGCGTTCCTGAGCGGCCTTGCAGAGGGCTGTGTGAGCACCTTGGCTTCTGCCAGTGTACCTCACGGGTTCAAATCCCACCCTCACCTCTTATCCTCCCTGGGCCCCGTCTCCCTACCTGTGAGGCAGGGATCGTGGTGGAATCCACTTTGTCGGCTTGCTGGGAGCAATGACTAGCGTGTGAAGCACTTAGAACAGCATCTGTGATGCTGAGATGAGGGTAGATGACCACCCGAAAAGGCAAGGGGACATTCTTCCAATTTCTTAGGTGAGAAAAAGAGGCAGACACGGCATTTGCTTAGGGAGGTAGAGCCTATCTATTGCCCAAGCTAACACTGTACCACCCGGCCTCTGGGAAACCCTGGCCTCTCAGTAGGAACAGCTAGGTATCCAGTGACCACATGATGCAGAGACAGAAAAAGGAGAGTCTGATGGGTGGAGCCCTGGCTGGGGCTGGGAAGGGTGCCAGAGGCAAACCAATGTCACCTCCTTGACTGGTGAGCCTCTAAGGGATGCTTTTAACCAACACCCAACCAGGTGGCTGGTGCTGGGGTCAGGGACGGGGGCATGGGGAGCCTCTCTGTAGAATGGGCAGGGATAGCCTGAGATGCTCTAAAGGCCAGGGAGGGGCTTCCCTGGTGGCGCAGTGGTTAAGAATCCACCTGCCAATGCAGGGGACACCGGTTCGAGCCCTGGTCCAGGAAGATCCCACATGCCGCAGAGCAACTAAGCCCATGAGCCACAACTACTGAGCCCACGCGCCACAACTACTGAAGCCCACGTGCCTAGAGCCCATGCTCTGCAACAAGAGAAGCCGACGCACCGCAACGGAGAGTAGCCCCTGCTCACTGCAACTAGAGAAAGCCTGCGTGCAGCAATGAAGACCCAATGCAGCCAAAAATAAATTAAAACAAAAATTATTTAAAATAAATAAATAAGTAAATAAAAGTCAGGGAAGTCTTTCCCCTGGAAAACATTCCCTCGTGGGATCTGTCAGGTGATGGCTGCAATGTCCCCTGTTAGAGAGCCATTTCTTTGGCTTAATGTTTGATTTTTCTCTTAAAAGCAGAGCCCTCACTGGCAGAGGAGAAGACGAATTAGCCTTGATTCCGAATTCTGTGAGTTGCATGCAACAGGTTTTAAGGAAAGTAGGGGAGAGAGCTTTAGGGATGCCTCCTGTCTGAAAGGAAAGAGCCATGACAGCAAAGGTTACAGAGACCAGCCAGTTTTCCGCGCTGCCCCAATTCCAGCTGTGCTGGGCTTGGGTGGTTCCTCACATTTTACACGGTGTCTTCTCTGCCGTGTCTCCTGTGAATCTCTGAACAACCCTGTGAAGCAGGGATCATCCCCATTTTACAGATGAGGAAAGAGAAGGCTACTCCCCACTGCCTAATGGTTCCAAGCAGAGCAGCCAGCGTTGGGAGATGGGGGGCTCCTGGGCCCAAGTGCTTCCTATGTCACCTCTGCTTTGTGTCATGGGGGACGGGGCAGGGCTGGAGGGAAGGGGAGGAGGTACAGAAAACGAAGGCCCCATAAATGTGACAAGGGTCTGCCCACCCTAGAGGGCTGGGAGAGTGCACTGCATTCGGGCTGGCAACGTTAAATTTGGTTAGTGAATTGCTGAGAGCCACGCTGACTAACGAGGGGGCCCCTGCCTTGGAGCCTTGTCTTTGCCTCTCCCTCTGCCTGGAGTGCTCAGCCAGGCGTCCCTGGCCCTCTGACCCCTTAGCTCTCCGCGGTCACTCTCCAGACAGGCTTCCCATCCCACACCATCGCTCTCCGCCTTGCACCCTGCCTAACCTTCATCAGCGCCCCTGACGGCTTCTTGTCTGTAATCTGTTCCCCTCACTAGCATGTTATTCTTCCTTTGTGTTGATGTCACAGTATCCTAGCACCTGAATCAGTGCCTGGTACGGAGGTGGTGTTCAGTAAATGAGTGAATGAATGAATGAGTGAGTAGGTGATGAATGAACTGGGCAGTTTCTCCTGCCACCCCACACTGACCCTGTGGGAGGTGTCCGAGGGGCACACGCTGAATCCAGCCACTTAATCCTGATATTCAATAAGACAGAGTAGGTGGTGTCCTTAGTAACAGGCCCTGTGGGCCCTCCTATAAAGGCTCCAGTGGAACCAGTGAAGTGTTTAAAAGACAAAGACGTAGCAAAACAACTCATTGGCGTGGATGAGAAGCTGTTCCGGGGATGACATTTGGCTGCATCTTCATGAAAATGACATTGCAGGATTCTGATCGGCTCTCATCCACTCCATTTCTGCTTCTGTTTCCGGGGTTTAGTGAGATTGTTTAAGAGACTAAAGGAAGGAAAAGCAGTCTCTAGACGCTCATAATACAACCAGGACCCATGGCAATAGCTACTGTCTGTGGACCGCTCGCTGCGTGCTGAGCGCCAGCCCAGGAAGCTGGGTTGTGTTAATCTCACCTAATCCTACATCAGCCCGTGGACAGATGAGAAAAGTAGGGCTTCAACCAGCTGGCGTTCTGCCCTCCCAGTTTCCTTTTCTTTCCAGTTACTGGGGTTGCTCAGAGTGGACAGACAGACTCACCCGGGACATTGTGTCCAGTCACCTCAGTTTGCTCTTTGCTAAGCTATGAGGGTCATCCTGCAAAATGGGGGCAATGGCGCCTCCTACTTTTGGAAAACCTGCCTTGTTCTCCGGCATCTTGGGAGTTTCCCAGCCTGCTTTGGTCCAGGTCTGGCTTGGCGTGCTCAGCAAATCAAATGCAGGTAAGGCCTGGCCTTCTAGCTCCCACCTCCCCAGCCCTGTCACGGCCCCTCCCCAGCAGTGCCTGCGCTGGCTCATGGCCACGTCTGTCTAGCGGGCTGCCTGCCAGAGGGTTTTCACGAGCTGTCCGGGATCATATGCTGAAAGCTCCGTGCCTGACAAGGAGGACACTCAGTAAGCCACAGTTGCCCTGCACTATTTTTCTGTTCCTGATTCATTTCCTACTCTTGCTTATGCCCCTCTGTGTCACTTTTCCATGCCACCATCTAAAGTGAGACACACGCTCCCTCTGAGGGGTAAAGATACCTATGAGGTGGGAATTCCCTGGGGGTCCAGTGGTTAGGACTCCGTGCTTTCATTGCCAGGGGCACGGGTTCAATCCCTGGTTGGGGAACTAAGATCCTGCAAGCCGCATGGGGCAGCCAAAAAAAAAAAAAAAAAAGACACAAGAGGTATACTCCAATAAAGATGTTAAAAAAAAAAAAAAAAGATACAAGAGGGAGGAATCCCGTGTCCCAGGCACTGGCCAAACACAGTGTAACTTCCTGCAGAGGGCTCAACAGTCAGCAACCTGAAGGCATCAGGCCTCCCAGGAGCCCAGTTGACAGGATAGGAACATTCCGGGCTCCTTTCAGCAGCGTGTGGACAGAGCCCCACAGGGAAATGTACACAGGAGACCTGGATTCTGTTCCTGTCTAGCTCTGAGGTTTATTCCCTAGGTGTCCCTAGGTGACTGTCGGGGGCAGTCCTCCCGGTGGAAGCTGACACGGGAGAGGATAGCCGACTAGCTCTAACCTCCAGCTCGTAGAAGACTTATTTTCTCCCGACTTGAGGACATTCGTCAGGATATCGGTGTTCTCACCCTTCTTCTGCTCCTAACTTGTTATGTGACCTGAGGTAGGTCACTTAGCCTCTCTGAAACTCAGTTTCCTTTCCTACAGGGGGAGGGTGATGGGCTGGACTCAACTCTAGAACCGTGAGACTCAAGTCTGCCTTTCAGGGTCACCTGGGGACATTTTTGGCAGCCAGACTCCACTCCAGGCCAATCAGAGTGGTCCCTCGGTATCCGCAGGGCATTATTCCCAGGACCGCCCCCCCTCCCCCTGTGGATACAAAAATACGGGGATGCTCAAATCCGTTATATTAAATGGCGTAGTACAGTCGGCCCTCCGTATCCACGAGTTCCGTATTCGCGAATATGCAGGGTCGGCCGACTGCACCTGAGAATCTGGGGGAGCGGGCCCGGGGGTTCCCTTGCACTTGGGAGGGAGGGGAATTCTGGAATGGATGGCTCCTCCCTCCCCCTCTCCCAGCATTGACCTTGGTAAAGGCCCAAGCCCCACCCCCGCCCCACCCATCTCCCCCACACCCACCTTGTACTGTTTGCCACGGATATGTTTCCCCACTCAAGGATGGATGTGTTTAAGCCCAAAGCCCCTGAGAGTGCAAAATGTCAACTCACTTTCTCATCCTGCTTCCGTGGGTGTCTGGATGTGGGCTCTTGCGGACACAGGCCCTGGGGGCCCAGGTTGCTGTGGGGCTGACTCAGGGACTGTGGGCCTCCAGGAGAATGTGGGCAGGTCCTGAGGACATCCGAAGGCGTCACAAAAGACGATGACAACAGACCTCTGTATCTGCGAGTTTTCAAAAGGGGGAATTCCTGCCTGTCATAAACTATCCTTCTCTGATGCTGATGATTTCTTATTGTTGTTAGAGGTGATTATTTGCACACAGGAATGAAAAATGGCCCCTCTGCTCTTTCTCTGCTGGCTGAGAAGCAGGACGTCTGCTAGCTCCAGGGTCACCATCGGTGGGAATGGAAAACATCAACTCTCTTCTATTTCCCAATCTCTGGCCTTGTTTTTCTCCTTCTTTCCTTTCTTATCATTTCTTTGGCCTTTCATCTCCTTTCCCATTCTTCTCTTCATTCTTCACACCATAATGTTTACTTAGTTTTGAATGTTCTCTTCTGGTCGAGAGTTGGCTTGGTCCAGACTAAGTGGAAATAAACAAGATTAGATCTGTTCTGTGCTGAGAGGGATGAAGATAAAGATCGATGCCAGATATTGTTGTAATGATGAAATTTGGGGGCAGAGGGCACCAGGAAGGGACAGACCGGTTCACAGGAGACGTGTCATTCACCGTCATGAGCGTGTGCAGCACAGAATGAGGCAGAGATGTGATTCCAGCATCCTCCAGTACAGCGCTTCTCAGAGTGTGGTACCTGGGCTAGCAGTGCCAGCATCACCTGGGCACTTGTTAGAAATGCAAATTCTCAGGTTCTGTCCCAGACCTGCTGAATCAGAAGTTCTGGGGGTAGAGCCTGGGAATCTGTTTTAACAAGCTCTAGGTGATTCTGATGCATCTTGAAATTTAAAAACCATCGCTCGCTTCTAGTGCGTAGATATCTCAATTATTATCATTAAGTGAAAGATTGTTTGATGATTTGGACATGGCCATGGGGGACCCCAGATGTCTGAGGAAGGCTGAGTAGGAGGCAAGGGGGAGGATCAAGGAGGAGTGAGAGGTGGGGTGTTCATAGCAGGGGAGACTGCTGTGTTCCATTAAGGACTTGCATTGGTTAAGGGGCAGCCTGACTGGTTAGGGGTAGGCTGATTTGGGGAGTCAGGAAACTGAGAGAATTTAATTCAAAGAAAAAAAATCCTTGTTCCCAAGGCTGATTTTTGCACTATCCAAATAAAATAACTCTAAATAACTCTGCTCGGTTCCATAGCAAAGGCTAAGCGAAGAAACCACTTGGTTCTTAAATTATTTCTGATAAATCGAGAAAAGTGTTGCTTCCAAAAATTATGGACCTTTCAAATATACAAAAAACTTCAGAGAGCAATATAAAAATACATGAATAGTGATTTAATAGTGACAGCGTTTAACACACAGTAGATGACAGCATTTTATTGTATTGATGCCCCACCACACACCCCCATTGTTTACTAGGTTTTACACATTAACATAAATGGAGGGATTCTGCAGTCCTCTTTCTTCTCTCCAGGTTGTTGATTCCATCTTTGTTGCTACCCGTGGATGTGGCTCATTTTCATTGCCAGGTGGTAGGTATTTCGTCATATGGACCCTTCTCATCCTGATGGGCATTTAAGTGAAGATGCTGTTTAGTGTTTCCAGGTATTCATGTGGGATAGTGAACCCTGGACGTGGGAAATTATCTTTGAATATATTTAAAAAGAGGTTTTTGGTTTTTTTTTTTTCCAATGTAAGTATAAAGGTCTCCAGATACACAGCTGGGGCTACGTTATCAGTTTTCCAAGAAAAAGTTTCTTTGTCCGTAAACCCATTCTTTTCTTCCTACACTCATTCAGCCAACCATTGTTGAGCAGCTACCCTGGGTCAGGCACTGTGCTGGGTGCTGGGAAATGGGGGGCCAAATCCTAGGGGTCCATAGAGACTGCAGAGTCGGGATGCCTGGAGCTTCTGCCTTTGTGTAGGTGGCAGAATATCTGTCCAGTTGCCCAGACAACTCCAACCTGGAAAATGAATGAGCCCATCACATTCCGTCCACGTGTTTCTGGTTTTCCTAGAACCCAAGCTGCTTCACGGAAACAGACCCCTACCCCCCGCCCCAAGAGTCCCAAGTGTTAGAACTGACGACAGCTCCCTGGATGTGGAGGACCCACCCTCCCCGGGGCACTGGACTCTGCCTGCCAGCCGCTCCAAAGTGAACTATTGACTCTGTCCAGTCGGAGGCCCGTATTCAGTAAACAAAGGTTCTTTCATGCATTACTTTTGAGAGTCCACTATTGCCAGACCCTCTAAGGGGCACCAGGGATGTATCAGTGACTCAGACTGACTTGGTCCTGCCCAGGGAAGACCCACAAGGAGAGAACCACACCACAGCGATGGGGGTGGGGAGGACAGAGACCACGGGAGCACTGAGGGGGCCCTAACATAGTCCTGGGGGGACAGGAGAAGCCCTGCAGCCTGGGACGGGAGGAAGGAAGGAGGAGATAGGCTGTGGTGTTAATTTGATGCAGCAGTTTGACTGGGCTAGGGGATGCCCAGATAGCAGGCGAAACGTCTCTGGGGATGCCTGTTAGGGCGTTTCCGGAAGAGACTAGCATTTGAACCAGTAGACTGAGTAAAGCAGAGGTCCTCTCCAGCGTGGGCGGGCATTATCCCCCCACCCCAAGGCACCCGAATAGAACAAAAAGGCAGAGGAAGGGTGAACTCACTCTCTCTCTCTGCTTGAGCTGAGACATCCGTCTTCTGCTGCCCGCAGACATCACTCCTGGTTCTCGGCCTTTCAAACTCAGATCAGGACTTAACCATCAACCCCCCCCCCCCCCCCACACCCGTCCTCAGGCCTTTGGACTCGGGCTGAATTACGCCGCCAGCCCTCTTGGTCCTTCAGCTGGTGGACCACTGATCATGGGACTTTTCAACCTCTGTAACATGTGAGCCAATCATATGGTAGAATAAACCTCCTCTTGTATATGTCTCTGTATGTCCTGTTGGTTCTGTTCCTCTGCTGACCCGTGACTAATCCACAGGCCAAGGTGGAGGAAATGAGTCCCAGCTGGAGCACAGGTCAGAGCCTGGCCTCTGCAAGGACCTGAAAAGAATTCAGGGCAGGGGTCAAAGGGCTAAGGGTGGCAGGGCAGTCGGGAAGAGGCAGGCCTCCTCCCAAATTCTGTTCCTGATTTGGGCCAGAAGTATCCCTGGAAAGGCGGACAAGCAAAAGCAGAGCACGAGTCAATTCTCAGCCTATCCCCTGTGCCTGGAGCTCTCTCTTGGGTGGGGCGATGGCATACAGGGCACTCCTGATGGGTCGCCTCTTGCGCCTTTCAAAGCTTTCCAGCCACTGATGGGGGTGGAGGAGCTGGGGAGGGTGGGGAAGCGCCATCGCCTCCCGGCGGAGAGATCCCGCGCTCAGCAAACGTGTGCACACGGGCCTTATCCCCCGTGTTTATTTATAAGATGGTTTCAGATGCTGGTCCATTTGGTGACTGGGCCTGTCCTTCCGTGTAGCTGACAGCGGGCAGATTGGCAGTTGCTGCGGTTGAGGCTCAGGGCTGCAGACAGTGGAGGCTTTAATCCTATGAGCGGTTCGAAGCCAAGTCTGGAATTAAGGATGACTCTTTACCCAACTCACACTCTTACCCAACAAATCAGTGAGATGGCGTGATGTCTGGAGACCTGAAGCATGTCTGTCCGTCTCAGATTTGATGGAGCTGGTGGAGGCCACAGGCTCAGGTCGTAAACTTTGCAGTTCACTTGAAGCCCTTTTCTGGTTCTGTTAGTGGCTCTAACGCCATACGTACACTAAGCTTTAAAATGATTTTACCTCTCCCGTTTCCTTGGGGTGTGCAGATGAATAAGCCCAGATAGAGTGGTTTTCATGTCCAGTTATCATTTGGGGTGAAGCTTCCACTGTAACTGCACGCGGTCCTGCTGAAGAAAATAATCAAAGCTGACGGGAAGCAGCCTTTCTCCGCAAGGAGAGGGAGAGCCTTTGGTCTGCCTTGGGGCTAGGGGAAAGGCTGAGCTTCCTCGCCCAAAAGAAATCGTTCCCTGCTGACTGCAAGTGTCTGTCCTGTTCATTGTTCTGTTTAGAAGTCTGGGAAGACAGAAGGAAGTTGCAGAAGTACCTCCAAACCGTTGATTCTGGGGCCTGGTGAGGGGAATCTGTCAGCATTCACTCAAGACTCCACCTGGACCCGCTGGGATGAAGAGTTTTCCCAGGGATGGGTTAAGAGCCACTTCCAGGGGCGGCTGTACTCGCTGGCGTTGATCTGACGGTCACCGACCTCTCTCTTTGCCAAGATCCCCTCCGCCCACTTATGAGACCCAAATTCCCCCTTTACCACCTTCTCCTTCTTGTTGGCCCAGAATGGGGGGCAGAGTGGGAACTGACCGAGAATGAGAGGGGCAGCTCAGTCCACTGGCCAGAACCCTCTGCAGGCTTCGAGGCACCATCGTCCAGGCACCACGCCTTCTGTGTCTTTGGAAAGCTCCCACTTCATGGGCATGGAGGGTCAAGGATGGTTCTGGATGGCGCCATGACCCCAAGGCCAGAGTCTGGGGAGGGCAGGACCCCCAAATCCAATACAAGGAGGGCACTCTGAAGTGGGTAGGAATGACTGAAGAACCTCCAGGACCGGGTGAGGGACAAAGGCAGGGCAGGTGTCAAGACCACAGGGCGGCCTGGACAGCCTACCTGCAGTCCCCAGCTTGCCCTTGACTCATGGTGAGCACACGGGGACACAGGTCCAAGAATAGACTAGACAAATGGCAGCAGGAAGAGAACTGCAAAGGGGTTGATGATTGCATCAGTAATCAGCACGAGTGCAGCTCTGAACTTCCTGGTAAGGAAAGGGAAAAAGCAAGGAAAACAGAATGGTATGCAGCCCTTATTGTCTAATAAAAGAAAACACACCAGTTCTTCAGGGAACTTTTTTTTTTTTCCCTGGCAACGAATTCTTGGAAGAATTTATGTGACAGAACTCTCCAGGGAAGCATCCTTGTGTTGGGAAGGAGGCCACCTAGTCAGAGGGGCTTTGGAAATTCCAGGCGTGTACGTGGGAGGGGGGCCAGGCCAGGCCGCCATGATGGTCCAGCGGGCTCCAGGGAGGGAGGTGCTGGGGGGGGGGGGCGGTGATCAGAGGATGTTGCCCCGGGATGGGGGAAGGAGCTGGGGTGGTGCCCCCAGGGACTAGAGGCGGAGGCCGGGGCTGTGACAAAGACCAAGTACCTCTGTTATGTCCTCCCTCAGGGAGCGGGCCTGTGACTGTCCCAGGGACAGCACCGAAGGGGGAGCCGGGAAGGCGGGAGCTGGCTCCCCGGCCTGGGCTGGCTGGAGCAGGCGAATCACAAAGCTCAGAATAAGTGGTCATCGATTCCCCAAAGCCAGAAAAGCAGCCCTGGGCATCTGGGAGAAAGAAAGGAGCCGGGGGAGCTCGGGAGGTATAAGGGCCGCAGCTTTCAGGACTCTTCAGGCTCTGGGTCCTAGGGTGGGTCAAGGCTGAGAAAGCGATGCTTGAAGGAAAGAAGAAAGAGGGAGGGAAGGGAAGGGAGGAGGGGAGGGAGAGGCAGAAAGAAATGGGAAGCTGGGAGGAGGGAGAGCAGGACAGAGGGCACAGGGGACATGGGTCCGGGCAGGAGACAAGGCCGAGGCTGTGATGAGGCCTTCGGCTGCTTCTGCCGTCTGCCTTCCGGTGACCATCTAGGGGCATCACGGAATAAAAACTTAGCAGCAAGGGTGGGCTGGGGGGTGTGGAATGTTGTCCAGGGGGGAGGCTTCAGAAGCTGTCTTCTAGGGAGGGTCCAGGCTAAGAGGGGAGGCCAGGGCCTTCAGGGGAAGTATTGCATAAAGGGGTCTGGGAAGGGTTTTCCTGGGGACGTAGACCTGGGTTTGCGGGGTGGGTCTTGTAGAAGCCGCGGTGATTCTGGCTCGTGTTCCCCTCATGTCCTAAACAGCCCCCCACTCCCCGCTGCAACGTGTGTTAAAGTCACATCTGTTTGGGGGGAGGAGGGAAGAGACATATCGGCAGACCAAAGGGTTAGATAAGTGACTGGGAGACAGAGGGTGTGAGGGTTCATCTATCTGAGGAGTCAGAGAGGAGGGGGCCGTGGCTCGGGCCTCGTCTGAAGGATGTGGTGAGGCCTCCACCTGGCTGGGGGGTCTAAGGACAGATGGAGACAGGAGACGGTCCACCTGCTTCTCTGCCGCCCGACTTCTCCACCTGCTGGTGTGGCTCAAGCTCCCCCAGGGCACCCCCAGGAGGGGCGGGCTCTGGGGGTCTTGGCCCCCAGTGGGGTCCTCCTGCCTGGGCATTGGATGGGTGCACAGCCCAAAGTGAGCCCACCTTCCGCCTCAGCTCACATCTGCAGAGCCCCCTGCACCAGGCAGAGCTTAGGAAATCCACTCCAGCTGTCCCCACAGACCCTTCACGCCACCCTGACGGCACAACCCAGCCACCCAGGACTCGAGAGGACTCAGCATGGCTGAGGACCTCCCCGCCCACCCCGCTCCCCCTCAAGCCAGAAGAAGCAAAGATGCTTCAGGGAACAGAAAAGCATCTCAAGAGATGCTCAGGGACTTCCCTGGTGGTCCAGTGGTAAATAATCCGCCTTCTAATGCAGGGCACTCGGGTTCGATCCCTGGTCGAGGAACTAAGATCCAACGTGCCGCGGGGCAGCTAAGCCCACGTGCCACAACTACTGACCTCGCGCGCCTCAACTAGAGAGAGAAAACCCACCGCCACAACTAGAGAGAAGCCCATGTGCCACAACAAAGAGCCCGTGCGCTGCATCGAAAGATCTCTCGTGCCGCAACTAAGACCCAATGCAGCCAAAAATAAATCAAGTAAATAAATAAATAATAAAATAAATCTTAAAAAAAGAGAGAGAGAGAGATGCTCAATTTGACTCCTTTGAGATTTCCGGAAGAGGTTCTATCCCCAAACCAAACAGCCCACCCACCAAACTGCAAATGTCAACGTCATTGTAGACAGGAAAAGAAAAGATACCTTGATCACATTTTGCGTGAGCTGTGAAATCTCTCACCCCAGGGTCTTCCCTGTTCTCCTGTACCCACCCCTCCCTTCTGTACCGAATTTAGAGCAAACTGTAATTTGCAGGTAGATTTTAAATGTTTAAATATATGAACCACGGTTTGTTTAGCAGGAGTGAAAAATTAATTTTTCTACATTTAAACATCTTGAAATTTTTATAGAAAAGTACGTTTTCATCAAAAAAATAAAATGATCTAGTTCTACTAGAAATCACATTTTCTAGAAACTTTTGAATTTTCCCCAGACAAAAGCCCCCAGGTTCGAGGTTTGCTGTTGGTGTCAACAGCTGAGCCGTGTCCTCGAAGCAGCCATGACTCAGCTGATTCAAAATAAACCTGAGTGTGAATTCTCCTCTCCCAAGATTCGGATCTCATCCTCGGTACCCACCCTGTGGCCACCGCGTCACCTCTGTAACATCTGCTCAGGAATGTCGCAATTCTCCCTGACTCATGGGGAAGCACAGGCTGCAAATGGCCGAGGAGCTCACACACGTGGGGTGGGCAGCACGTCACCTGCAGGGTGAGTCAGCAGTCAACAGATGCGTCCAAGGAGTTGGAGCAGAAAAAACAAGAGAGTGGCTCGTCCCTGGTAAAACACGATGGCATGTTTGTTTTATGATTTTGGTGGAATGCTGCTGGTCAGGAGTGAATTGTCATATTCTTCAACCAAGTTGGCCGAAATAGAAACAGCTGGTTCTTTGGGCAGGCAGAGGTCAAGGCTGTGTGCCCTTGAGCCCCGGACCAGCCCGTGTGCCATCAGGGGGCAGGGGTCGGAGGCTCTCCTTCCCTCCACCGGCTCGGGTCGGCTCCCACCCCTGCAGTTCCTCCTGCTACATTCACAGGGCCCCTTGTGACTGCAAAAAGGGAACTCTCAGCCAGGAAACAAAGCGAGTGTTTTGAACTCACTGTCAGGGCTTCCTCTGACCCTGCCCTGCCGACAGTCCCGCCACCTGCTTTGGAAATAAGACACAGGGTCAAGTAGCAGGGTCCCCACTCTCCCAGGCCCATCACAATGCAGAGCTGAGAGCGGCAGGAGTTTGAGCTTCTGCATTCGGAAGGTCAGGGTGATCCCAGCCCCGGAGAGCTCTGACCGGGTGTCGTCATGGCCAAAGTTACGGGGGGACGTTTGGCACAGCTTAGCTCTCGCATACACACACAGAGGAGGGTGTCGGCGCCGTAGTCCCTGTGATCCGTGTGACAGGCCAGTCCTCCAGAGGGTCGCCTTCTGAGAATGAGAGGGTCCTCGGCCTCTGGGAGTGCTGGGGGGCCAGGGGCAGCCACTCAGAGTATCTGTTACGTGTCAGACCCTCTCTGGGCCCAAAGCTGCTCCGGGGGCGGTCGCTGTTCTGGAGGGAGAGCCCAGGAAGTGGGAGGCTGGTGCTCTCAGGAGCCCCTGGAAGAGGCTCCGGGGCTGAGGGTCAGGCGATCGTCATCAAGGCTGGGCTTCAGACAAGGCCCATCAGAAGGAAGCTTTTTCCCTGAGCTCTGAAAGTTGAATCCAAAGCTCCCCAATTTGAATTCTTTTTCTTTTGTCCATCTCTCAAATTCTGGGTTTCTCCACCTGGTCCCTCTGCAGCCCAGGGCCTCAGTCCAGCTCCCTGATACCTAAAGCCTCCTACTCCCTTTCCTGCCCGGGCCTGCCCGCTCATCTGCCTCTCACTCTGGGGTTGCATCTGTCGTGTCTCCTCGCTGGGAGAATCTGCCTTCTAAGAGCCCCCAGTGCTTAGTTATTACGGTCGTGACTTCTGACCATTTCCCGAAAATGCACACAAATAAAAACATAAAACAAAGACACAGTTTTAGGACGTTGAAGGCACCTTGAATCTAGGTTAGGTGCCACTGGATGCATTAACCTCTGACCCATATACATAACTCCCCACACCCACGCCGAGCTTTCTAGCAGCAAGTGTGAAATGAGCCCTCATTAGGAAGGATCTTTCTTGAGCCTGACGTATGTTTTTGAGAATCTAATGAAAACCATGGATTTTTCCCCCCATAAAAATGCACATATTCTAATACATCTAAAATTTAGCATTAATTTTCAGAAGTTTCACACTCCTCCTGCTGTTCATGAAAATTCAGCTCTGCTTTCTGATGGCATTCAATTAGTTCTGAGTCTAAGCACCCCCCTTCCCTGATGCCCCAATTAGGATGGTTCCTCCACCATGGGGTCTCCCCTAAACCCCCAGCTGGAAATCCTCTCTGCTTCTGGGTTTCCCCACTTGTTCTGTGGCTCTTCACCCTGTGATACCCCAGGGGTCAAGGCTATGTGTTCCCAGTACCTCTTGCCATGACACCTGGATATATGGTCAACACTTCATTTTTTAATTCATTCAATTTTTGAATGGGTCTCAGGGAATGAGGGATTATGGTTTTCTTCTTCAATACACTGGACATTTTGTTCTGTCCCACCCAAATGTTAACACAGGTTGAGCAGAACACAACTTGGTTGGATTTAAGTTTGCTTATTGGGTCAGAAATATAACAGAAACTAGGAGAAGGGCAACTGATAAAACTTGGTGTGAGGAGACACCAAAAAGTGTGAGAATTTTTAATCTATGGAGATGGTGACTCAGAGGGCATGTATGTACTGATAATATCAAGGAAGTCATGAAAGCAATCGATAGCCCATACTGGGATTTGCTTACCAAAATTGAAAATACTGAAATTAAGGGGGCCTGCAAAAATGGAAAGAGACAGCATCTTCTATTGGCTTTAACACTAATTTGTGTAGTGAGGAAGGGAAACATATGGCTGTCATTATTCTGAGAGGTTATGTAAGTCATAGCCACAAACAGGCTCAAGAAAGGTTTAGAGGTTGCTGAAAGAAATTAAAGAAGACCTAAATAAATGGAGAGACACCCTGCATTCATGAGTAGGAAGACTTAATACGGTCAAGATGTCAATACTACCCAAAGCAATGTACAGATTCAATGCAATCCTTATAAAGTTTCAGCAGCCTTTTTCAGACATGAAGAAGCCTATTCTCAAATTCACATGGAATCTCAAGGGCCCCCAAATATCCAAAACAATCTTGAAAAAGAAAAATGAAGTCAGAGAATTTACACTTCCTGATTTCAAAACTTACGACAAAGCTACAGTAATCCAAACAATGTGGTACTGGTGTAAGAGGAGGCATACAGATCAATGCAATAGACTCAAGAGTCCAGAAATATACCCATACATCTTCGGCCAGTTGAACTTTTGACAAGTGCCAAGTCCATCCTGTGGGGAAGAAGAGTCACTTCGACAGATGGTGCTGGGACAACTGGATTTCCACATGCAAGAGAATGAAGTTGAACTTTTACCTCATACCACACACAAAAATTAACTCAAAATAGATCAGTGACCTTAATAAAAAAGCTAAAACCATAAAACTCTTAGAAGAAAAATAGGAGTAAATCTTCATTGTGTCATATTTGGCAATGGATTCTTAGATTTAACACCAAAGCCATAAGCAACAAAAGAACAAAATAGTTCAGTTGGACTTCATTAAAATTCAAAACTTTTGTGCATTATCAAGAAAGTAAAAAGACAATCTATAGAATGGGAGAAAATATTTGAAAATCATATATCTGATAAGGACTTGATATCCAGAATATATAAATTACTTTTACAGCTCAACAACAAAAAGACAAATAGCTTAATTAAAAAATGTGCAAAAGACTTAAATAGACATTTCTCCAAAGAAGATATACAACTGGATAATAAGCATATGAAAAGATGCTCAACATCATTTATTATTAGGCAAATAATGAATTATTAGGCAAATCGAAACCACAGGGACATACTATATACCCACTTGGATGGCAATAACAATAAAAAATAATAATAAAAACAGAGAAGATGTGGTGAAATTAAAACTCTTGTGCATTGCTGATGAGAATGTAAAATGGTGAAGCTGCTCCAGAAAAGAGTTTGGTGGTTCCTCAAAAATCTAAAGATAGAATTACCACATGACTCAGCAATTTCACTCCTAGGTACACAACCCAAAGAATTGAAAACAGGGGCTTACACAGATACTTCATTGCAGCATTGTTCACAATAGCTAAAATGTGGAAACAATACAAATGTCCATCAACAAATGACTAGATAAATAATATGTGGTGTATACTTACAAATGACTAGATAAATAATATGTGGTGTATGCTTACAAATGACTAGATAAATAATATGTGGTGTATACTTACAGTGGAATATTATTCAGCCTTAAAAAAGAATGCAGTGCTGATCTATACGGCACCATGAACGAACCTTAAAAACATTGTGCTAATTAAAGTGAGCCAGACACAAAAGGACACATGTTATCTGATTCCACTTAGAAGGGGTACCTAGACTAGGAAAGTTCATAGGGAGAGAAAGTAGAATGGTGGTTACCAGCAGCTGGGGGAAGAAGGACTGTGTTGGGGGGTGGGTTATAGTTTAAGGGCACAGAGTTTCTGTTTTAAGTTGATGAAAAAGTTTTGGAAATAGATAGTGGTGATGGTTCCATAACACTGTGGATGTACTTAATGCCATGGAGTTGTACTCTTTTTAAAAAAAGAAACGTTTAGAGAAATGTGTGTCACATCATAGGTTATCAAGAACATGGAGGGATGAACCATTGGCCTTTGCAGTGGCCTTTGTCCCAGAGCTTCATTCCTCACCATTGATAGGCTCTTGTCTCAGCTACGAAGGCACCCCTGGGGTCCACAGGACTAGGTTGAGGGTGAGCTTTCAGTTCTGCAGAGACCTGTCCTGGGATGCCAACAGATGTAGTGATTGCAGACATCCCTCAGGCAAAATGGAGTGGCCTTGTGCATTTCTGTAAAATCCAGAGGTACTGGCCACTAGAGTGTTTTGGAGCATCAGATGTTTCCCAGGTAGGGAAGGTCCTCCTGGCATAAAATTTTCACTCCTTTAGAGGATGAAGGACAACAAAAGAAGCTACATTTTATTAATTTACTGGTAAGAAAGAAACACACACACTGACACACACACACAAGCTCTCCCAAAAGAGAGAGACATCAATTATAGATATTTGCAATGACTACCCTCTACTAGCAATGACTACACGCATTTGGCATGCTTGCAGCCCAGAACTTCTTATCTTGCTCCCTGATGACATGCCCACCCAGGCTACTGTCATGGACCCCGTGGCGTTTTAGGGTAGTTCACTGCAGGCAGTGTCCCCGGCAGTATTAGTTAAGATTCCATCATTGCTAGAGATAGAGTCCAGCCAGCTCAGACAGAAGAACGCAAGGGAAGTTGACAAGGAAGCTCAGGGAATTTGGGAGTGGGGGAACCCAGGCTGCTTCCAGAGGGCTGGGAAAGCAGCAAGCACAGCCCTTGCCTCATAGAAGAGGCTGTCTGTCCCAGGTCCCAGCTGGACCCACTGCCCCTCTGTCCCTGCTTCACTATTGCAGATGCCACACCCTGGGTGAGGACCTGCTTGGGTCACACACCCTCTGGGAGTGGCCAAGGGCAGGGAGAGAAAGGATTTTGCTTCCTAGACTTCCATGGTGGAAGGTGACACCTACAATATTCTCCCACCTGCCCCAAACACGATGGGGGGAGGAGTCATCCCCAAAAGGAGACTGGGGGGCCAACCGGAAGTAGGACTGCACTGGAAGAGCCAGAAACCCAGTACGTACAGTAACACATAGCCCTCCCAGATGAATATCCAATTCCCACTGGACTGAGAATCAAGGGTCAGGACCCATACAAGGCTTTATAGGTATCTCCTCTCTAGAAATCTCAGGGTGTGTTTGTGCATCTGGAGTAGCGGTGCCTGATGGAGAATTCATGGGCTTTTTACTTCGGCGGAACACCCTAAGCTCCCTCTGCTCTCCCACAGAAAGGTGACACCCCAGCTGCCTTACTCTCAAAGTCTTGGCGGCAGTGGCCCCAAGTCCTCCCCCCGCAAGGCGAAGGCCGAGGAGACTGCTCCCGGCATGTCAGTGGCAGGGTGATGCTTCCCCAGGGCAGAGGCACGGAGGGACCCCTTGGGCAGAGACTGTGGAAGTCTGGGGATGTCACCCCTTCTCCTCGTGCAGCTGACCACTGGGACATAGAAAATGACTCAACTGGAACGAGTGACAAGTGCAACTTGTTCCTGGTCTCAGCAAGCTGCACTTCTGGCGCTGGTGCCAGGTGAGAGGCGGGGCAGGGAGCCAGGAGAGGGGTCAGGGCCCAGCTGGCAGAGAGCGGCAGTCAGCGCCCGGGGCTGGTGGGTGCGGTGTGGGAGCTTGTTTGCCCACAGTATTGCTACAGCAGCAGCCAGGGGCTGAGATCACAAGGGGAGGAGTTCCAGAGGCGGGGTCAGGCCAGGTCGTCCATCAGGAGGCCCGTGCCAGGCCGGTTATCTGAGGAGACGTGCCAACCCTCAGATAGTCCCCGATGGACAGATGAAAAAATGGGCAAAACACCTCCCTTCCCCAGGGCAGGGCACTGGGCCAGTGAGCGGCAGAGCCGGGGTTCAAACCCCAGTCCCTCTTGGTCAGAGAGAACAGCGAGCAGGATATGAACAGGGATGGATGGAGATGTAGGGAGAGTGTTGGGACCTGAGGGGAGGATGGATTTGCTTAGACAGGGGAGAGGCCTTCCTGGGAATTAGGAATGGAGGGTGGGTAACGGGGAAATGAACCTGTTACCCCAGTGGAGAATGGCCTCAGCGGCCTGAGACGTTGTCTCTCCCTTTCCTGTCCCTTCCCGCAGTGACTGACTGTCATAGCTTCAAATGACATTTGAGCTTTGACCCCAGGGCACAGCCAGGTTTCACCTCAATGAACTTTGCAAAGGTAACTGGAATTCAAGGCTGGTTCAAAGCTTGGTGTGCATACTTCAAGCAGAAGGGGGGTTCTCAGTGTTATCACATGGGAAGGAGATTTTGTGCACGTGGGGAGGTGTGGGCCTCGGGGATGGGCTTCTTAGAAGGCCCTGAGTGCCTGACACAGGATGCCAGCCCTCTCTCTGCAGGCCTACCCAAGCACATTCCCCGGTCCCCCAGCTCTGGCCATCTGGTCTGTGGGGGCTGGCAGGGAATGCCAGGCAGAGGGTCTGAGGAAGGTACCCTATGATGGTCCTGCTGCCCCCCTGCCATCACCCGAGTCAGGGTCAGACCGTCCTGGGCTTGTCCCCTAGAGAGGCATTTGCTGCAATTTGCGGGAACATTTTACTGTGGTTTCTAGCCTGCCCTAAATTCATGTTTTCTCTCTTGCACTGATACTCCCTTTTCTCTCTGATATTTGAAATCATGCAAAGATGAAACCAGGTCAGATTACACCAGTGACTATTAAAGTTAGATTCATATTTCCTCTCTGGCCTTCTCAACCCACTATGTAAAGAAAGAACTGCATTAGAACAAAATATTGATATGGCAGCTCCTAATAAGAGTTCTGCACATATTCTGTCCTAGAGACCATGCCAAATTCTTCCCAGGACTGTCCCAGGAATCTCATTACAACCCACAAAGTAGGTTCCGTGACTGGTCCCATTGACAGATGAGGGCACTGAGGCTCGGAGAGGGGAAGTGGGCCGGCCAGGGTCACACAGCTGAAAACAGCAACACGGAAATGAATCCGCCATGTTGGACACCCCCAACCCAGGCCGTGCTCTATTTCCCTTGGATGCAAAGCTACCACCTCCCTCCACCCACACCCCTGACCCTAGTGGTCTCTCTCATTAGAAAAGATTCTTCAAGTGAGAATTATCAATATTACTGGGGATATACTTAACTGCCACACTCCACTCCTGCCGGTAATAATTATATCCTATTATTCCCAAAGCTCCCAGCATTACAACCCAATGCTCTGCTGGCACCGGATAAATGCATGACCTTCAGGATAGCTCTCAAAAGAGGAATACAATTAGTTTACCTGGTTCTCAAATGGCTAATTGGTTAAAAAGTGTGAACACCAAATATTTATTTGCTGTGTTTTTGTTGAGCAGTCCTATTCAGAGTGGGATCGGGAGAAGAAGAAACATTTAGAAAGATTAAGGGGAAAATGCAGGGCTGCCTTGTCAATTTCAGGATGAAGCAATAAAGAAATATCACATGGGGGAAAATCACTTCTGATGTCGGTTGAGCAGTCCCCGTTTTTAACTCTCTGATTAGCATCGGGAAAGCGTTGGCCTGTCCTCAGGGTTTAGGGCTCTACCTGGCTGTGGCCAGTTTGGGGGTTTTACCTACTAATTCAGCTCCAGCTTGTTCAGAACGGACTGCCTTACTGACCAAGGGAAGAGGACTCCACACTTCTGGTAGAAGAGGCCATTCCTCGTGTCTCCAGGACCCCTCAGCTTTGCTCTCAGCTGGCAGCCATGCCCCGCTTGGGTGCTGAGATCTTCCAAACAAGCCCAGACCCAAACCAGGTCAGAGTTAGGGGTTAAAGTTTCCACGGTCTCGCACTACCAGCAAAATTAAAAAATAACGATAATAATGAAGGTACGACAGCCAGCCGGCATCCGAAGTTCTAGGTGCGAACTGTACTCATGCTAGCAGCCAGAAGGAAACGGCCTTTATAACCGGGGAAGGAGAGGGTGTGGGTGATGCAGTGAGCGTCACGTCTCAGAGACGGACCCTGGTTCTAGTCAAGTCTATTGTAGTTTGGGATCCGGGATCCCAGGAGCTCCTCCCTGTGGGGCTCAGGGCCCCACGAGCACTTTGGGCTTCCCTGGGTTGGAACTGGGCATTCATTCCAACGCTGCTGCTGTGCTGGGGGCGCCCCGAGACCTGCCCGCTGGCTGGGCTGACAGCGACCAGGTGGAAGCAGGGGAGGCACCAGGCCCCTCGTGAACCACCTCCACACTGGCTCAGATGGACCATGGAAGATGTCCTCAGAGTTCCCTGCGAGTCCCACATCGCTCCTGTTAAACCCCAAACCTGGCCTCCGCCCCTCTCAGCTGCTACAGGCGCAAGTGAAAACCTACAATCCGAGGGACCCTGGAAAGACCTTCAGGCACCTTCCTCTGACCTTGTGAAGGTGGGTGCAGCCTTCTCCAACCCTGCCCGGAGTGCCTTGCTGTCCCAAAGGGTCCCAGTGCCTCCTCTGTGGTCTTCATCCCACACTGTCTCGGGGAACTGAAGTACAATAGAAAGCTCACTTTTTTCCCTGTTTGGGCGCCTTTTTTTGGATCATTTTTAATACCTTCCTTTTTGCTCTTCCTCAACTTCAAATGTATCAAGATGTCCCGAGGGCAAAAGAACGGATTTAACTCTCTGATTAGAAGGAACGCTGTTGGCCTAAGTAAGCCTCACTCATTTTGAAATCCTGACATTCACGGGCAAAATCACTCAAGCTCTCTTGTTACTTCCTGTGCTTAATTAAGTAGCTCTGCATGTGACTCAACCCTTTTATTTTGCAGAATGACATCAGACTTATTTTCCATTTTAATAGCCTGGTTACTTCATTGATTTTTTTTTAAATCCAATTTCACTTTCTAGTGCAATTTTTTATGTTTCTTTTTTTCCCTCCACCCCAGGAAATGCTGACTCCCTCAGTGGCTAAACTCCAACTGTTAGGAGGACCTCAGTCTTTTTTGAGTCCAGGGTCCAAATTCAGAATTTGAAGAAGGAATTAAGAGGTGTAATTTGAAGAAGGAATGAGCCGTGTTGAGCGGTGTAATTCTTGTTTGCTAATTACCTATTGAATACATAATTTCACAAAGTGTTGGAGTTGATATAATTAACTGTCTGATGCTATTCCTGACAGGGGTCCCTGAGTCCTGGGGGTGGCATCTGGGTCCCTGCAAGAAGCCACATCTGCTCTGAGAGCCATTCCTGTCCACAGGACCCTCTCCCCTCTCGTCACTTGCCCCTATTTTTTCGAGGAGGATTATTCCAATCTCATAAGTTTGTTTCCAGCTTCCTTCATACGTATCAGGCAGCCGTGTGACATTTATTAATCTGGATGTGAATTGTCATGGCTGTTGGGTAAATTCTGTAGTTTGAGGGAGACGTGAGAATTAATCATCTTACTATATAACACAGTTTGGACTCAGGGCTTTATGAAAAAGCAGACATTTCACGTGGCGCGTGACATTTCTTGTTTGTTTACCTTCTGATTGGGGTTCTGTTTGTTTGATGCTTGGGTGAGCTGGGGGACTTCATTTTCTGCCGGCCCTGAGGGGTTTTCCTCCACTGAATCTTCATGCCCTGCTTCAGTTTCCCAAAAGGAGCCATTCTGGTGAGGGCAGGGAGGGCCCTCGTTCTGGGCCTGGCCCTGCTCATTCCTCAGTGGTAGCACAGGGGACCGTGGCACAGACCAGCTAACAGTGGCCCACGGTGGCCGCAGCCTTGCCTCCTAACAGAAGGAGGCCTGGACATGAGCAGAAGTTGCATTTTGTGCTGCCCAGGGTTCTTCTTCCCCGAGTCTCAGTCACAGCTAGAGAACGTCCCAGAGCTGAGCACCCTGCAGGATTTGAGTGATACTTTTTTTTTTAAATCCAGGAGGAATCAAAGATATAATGCATGCAATAGGCACTCATTAAATATGAGTTTTCTTCTTTTTTAAATATTTGCATAATGACAATTTGAGGAAATTAATTGCCTGCACGACTGGAAAAATACACACTCTAATGTTTCTTTTCCCCCTGAGAAAAATGTTAACTGTCTGCTGTTTACTTTCTTGCTCTTCAGATGAGATTAGTCCTTGATTAACGTCCCATTTGAAGCAAAGCTGCATCATGATGAAACAGATCATGGTTGCTGCTTCAAAACTTTCTTTCTAACCTACTGACTGTGATGAAAACTTGTCCTAAGCACAGGGTGGGGACAGAGAAGCAAGAGCTGGGTCCCTGCACTCGAGTTGGTGATGATCACGCAGAAAGATAACTAGTCCAGAGACACGCGTGACGAGAACCAATGGATGGTGGTGGGAGAGTGAGAGATGAGACGTTAGGGTGTGGGTTAGGTAAGATCACCCCAAGTTGCTGTGGGCTCTCGTAGCTTTCCACAACCCAGCTCCAAGCTTCTGCTGGCTTAGTCCCATGTGTGATGGTCCCCCAGATCGCCCAGGTCCTCAAACCCAGAGACAAGCCCCAGCCCCTCCGTGACGTCACACAAAATCTCAGTCTCAAAAGACATTTGTGTATATAATAGAATTTACTGAGTGGTGGGTGGAGGGTACCTGGCTCATAGAAGGTATTCAATAAATATTTATGGGAGGAATTAATCCAAAGACTCTCAGTTAAACATTAGACACCTTTGTTCTTAGAAGTTTTCAGTCCCCCACCCTTGAAGATCTTACTCTGGGTGCTTAATCCTGCATCACAACCCTCCCACCCCTGCTAAGAATGCAGGGTGACCTGGGTTTACTGCTCAAGGTCTCAATTAACCCCTCCACTCTCCTAGTCCTGCCTGCTGGGACTGATGTGCTCAATCATCCCATTTCTCCACCCAAAATGCTCTGGGGGTATGTCTGTGTGTGGGATCACCTCTGCCCGATCCCTCCATCACCGATGGGTAAAGAGGCAGAATGGGAAGGCAGTGGGGTTTTCTCAGGACACCAGCTGCCTTACTCTGCCCCTTTGGGCCTCTTAGCCCGGGTTTCTCTGCTGCAGTTGATGTTTTGGCAGAACGGCCTGCCTCTTGGCCCAGTTCCCAGGACACCAGGTAATCGGGTTGTTATCGGGGAAGCTGAGGCCAGCCTCTGATGCAGACGCTCTGCCTCATCTGAACTCCTCCTGGGCCTTCTGCCTACTGGGGCCCCGTGGCCCTTTCTTCACATGGCTGGGCTTGTGTTTGCTCCTCACTTTCCCAAAACTTTCTCAAAACTGAACAATGTGTTGTTTAGAGACCATATGTACGTATTACAACTTATAAAGAAAAGCAAGAGAACGGCTGACATAGAAGTCAGGAGGGTCATTACCTCTGTTGGAGGGAAGGAGGATGATACCATGTGGGGGAACACAGGACTCTTCTGTAAGATGCTGGCATTTTTTTCTTTTTTTTAACCATTTTTTAAAAATTGAAGTATAGTTGATCTACAATGTTGTGTTAGTTTCAGGTATACAGCAAAGTGATTCCGTTATATATATATATTCTTTTACAGATTCTTTTCCATTATAGTTTATTACGAGATATTAAATACAGATCCCTGTGCTGTACAGGAGGTCCTTGTTGTTTATCTATTTTATAAATAGTAGTATATATCTATTAATCCCAAATTCCCAATTTATCCCTCCCCCCTTTTCCCCTTTGGTAACCATAAGTTTGTTTTCTATGTCTGTGAGTCTGTTTCTGTTTTGTAAGTAAGTTCATTTGTATCATTTTTTTAGATTCCACATATAAGTGATATCATATGAGATTTGCCTTTCTCCTTCTGACTTACTTCGCTGAGTATGATAGTCTCTAGGTCAATCTATGTTGCTGCAAATGGCATTATTTCATTCTTTTTTATGGCTGAGTAGTATTCCATTGTGTAAATGTAGCACATCTTCTTTATCCATTCATCTGCTGATGGACACTTAGGTTGCTTCTGTGTCTTGGCTGTTGTAAATAGTGCTGCTGTGAACATTGGGGTGAACATGCTGTTATCTTTTTTAAACTTGGGTGTGGATCCTCAAGTGTTCATTTTATGATAATTCTTTAAACTGCTCGGATCCATTCTACGTGCTCTTCTGGACGTGAGATACGTTTCAAAATGTGCCTGTGTGATATATTTCACAGTAAAAACCATTTACAAGGAGCACCCCTGCCGTGACTACCTCCCCTGCCATTTCTCCAAGGCTAGCAGGCCCGGTAGGTCGGGGGAGGACCTACTTCTGCCACTGCCGCCGCCTTCCCTGCCTTCCACACTGACCCGAGCTGCATCCTGTCCTGGCCACGGTCACGTGGCAACTTTCTGGACAGCCCACTGTCTTCTCCCCTCCCCACCGGTTCAACACAATATGGAAACTATAAAAAAGAATGTGTTGCAGAGAACTCTGCTTCCGATCGGAAGCCACCTCCATCCGACTTCCCTCCCAGGCTGGTAGGTCTGTTTAGGAAGGCACGGACACTTTCTAGAACATGCAGGGGGGCTGAGTGACCACCCAGGAAGAGTCCGAGGTTTGGAGTCAGGCGGCCTGAGCTGGCCCCTCAGCTCCGCCTGTAAGCAGCACACGTGATACTTCCCTCTGCGCTTTCCCTGGTCATCTTTTTTTTTTTTTTTTTTACATTTTATTTTATATTGGAATATAGCTGATTAACAACGTTGTGATAGTTTCAGGTGCACAGCAAAGGGACTCAGCTCTGCATATACATGTATCCATTCTCCCCCAAACTCTCCTCCCATCCAGGCTGCCACGTAACACTGAGCAGAGTTCCCTGTGCTCTACAGTAGGTCCTTGTTGGTTATCCGTTTTAAATATAGCCGTGTGTACATGTCAATGCCAAACTCCCTAACTATCCCTTCCCCCACCCTTCTCCCCTGGTAACCGTAAGTTCGTTCTCTAAGTCTGTGAGTCTTAACTCTCCTCCAGGACCTAGACCTTTGTTGCTCTTGTACCCCACCTTCCAGGTCATCCCTCCACCTCCGTTCAGTGCGCCTTCTCTGGATTACCCACCCCACCCTGCTCCTTGTTCAGGGCCCCCCTGGCCTCTCCTTTGCCTTGCCTGTGAACTTGGTGAACATTCCTTGACAGTTGTGGAGTCTTTCTGCAAACCGATCAATGCCGAAGTCAGTCTTGGTGAATGAACGTCCGAACTGCCACCTCCAAGTTCACACAGCTGGCCACCGGGCTGGCGCCAAGAGCCCTTTGGACCCTGAAGCTGGGCTGTTGATCCCACTGACCAGACACACACTTTCCCTTTGAAGTGCATGTCTACAAGGTGGATGTATCGAACCAAAGCTAACATGTGGACAGTGGAAGGGGGAACGTGAATGTCTGTTGGTTGCAGCCAGTGTTTAGTTTGGCAAACACGTGAGGACCTTCTAACTGGAATAGCTCTCCTACGTGTCTGCAAACCCTTAGTGAGGATCCCAGCTCAGTTGGGACAGGGCAGGGGCCATCGGCTCAGACTCGCTCCCCAGACCATCCTCTCCCATCCATGGGACGCAGCCCAGTACGGACACCTCAGATGGGCCTGTGTGCACACCCTACCCCTGCCACTACCTCCGTGTGCTCTTGGGCAAGTTGATTAGCCTGTCTGAGACTTCATTTCCTCAAGTGTCAGATGGGGGTGACAATCTCTGCTTCACAGGGTTGATGGGCCTTAAACGACATTGTCGAGGTCACCCACAAGCCCAGGACGTGGCTGGCACTTCTTGGTCCTCAGGCTGGGCCAGCTTCTTCCTCCTTCCCTCCATCTTTCCTCTATCCTTCTGGGGGCACTTACCTGTGTAAAGGAACATGAGGCTGCCTCAAAGGACAGCCAGGATCGGCCAGTGTCTCTGCCATGCCCAGGAGCCAGGTAGTCTCTGGCTCAGAGCCCATTCTAGCCCCTCACTCTGTGGCCCCAGTCAGGGGACTCCCCTGTCCTCAGAAGCCCGACCCTGAGGAAGCTCTCTACCCAGCATCCTGGCCTCATGCAAAGAGCCCTGACTGAGGTCTGAAACCACAGCAGCTGAGAGCCAGAGGCCACCAAGCTTGAACCTTCAGTTTGCAGAGGCAGAAACAGACCAGAGAGGGCAGCAAATCCACCCAGGGCTGCCCAGCTTGTCAGCATCCCAAGCCAGGATGGAATTCACATAGCTCGACCTTTTGGCCACACCGCCCTGTACTTTCCTTCCAGATATCCTTGCAGTTGGATTTTGCTTATTTCCCTTGGGAAGTTATTTCCCTATGGAAGCCATGAATGTCTTCATGGGGATTTCCTAAGACAAGCCAGGTAAATTTTAGAACCGTAGTTAAAAAATAAAATAGCACACTGTGAAGAAAAGACTGTGGAGGGGGCCTGTTGGTGACAAAAGATGCTGTCAAAATGCTGGCAGGGGCCTGTCCTGTTGGCCGCCAGGCTTGCTGACCACCCCGGCCGTGCACAGATTTCCTTCCCACCAAGAAAGACTCACAGATCCCATTATTTGATCACGGTTTTGTACAACGCTTGGAGGGGAGGAAAGATTCACTTTCCTCTAATAGTTTTCAAGTCAACAGACAGGCCTGATGTGGGAATAACATCCCGAAGTGAGGTGCTCGGGGCAGGGCGGGCAGGGCTGCAGCTGACCTGTCTGTCCTCAGTAGGGACAGAGGCTGTCTTGAAGGTTCCATCCTCGGACTGGCCACCAGCTGTCGCTCCTTCGCTACCTCGGCTTTTGGGATCTTACACATCCTTCCTTGACTCTGGAACTCGTCCCCACAATGACCTCCCCAGCCGGAGAGTGCCTCCCCCCCCGCCGGCCAGGCAGACCATCATCTGGGGCGACAGCCACCTCCAGGGAAGTTGGAGGCTAAGAGCACCATGTGAGCTTAGACTTGTCACGGAGGCCGCCTGACACCACACGGTGCAGCCTCCCCGGCACCTGGCACCGTGTCTGGCGCACAGTAGGGCTGTTTCTCTTTGAGAAGGTAGGTGAGTGTGTCAGAGCTGAAAGGTCTGGTAGACTTGCTTGGGTTCCATGAAGCTGAGAAAGTGATGGTGAGTCACTGAGGTCACACAGCTGGTTAGGGACCATGCTCCAAGCATTTCAGGACGGATCCAGCATCCAGCCAACACGTTTTTATCAAGTGTGTACTATGTGCCAGGCACTGTGTTGGAGCTAAAGGTCCAGTCAAGAATAAAATTGCCTATTTTTGCCTTTCTAGGGCACCGAGTCTATTACGGCAACAAAGGTTAAGCAAATAAATAGAAATAAACTGTGTACAGTGAGTCCTAACAGAGTGGGTGCCCAGGTCAGGGAAGGGTTCTCCCAGGGGGTGGGGTTTAAGACTGAGTAGTGTTGGTCACGTGGGGAAGTGAGAGGAGGGTCTCTGGTGAGGGGACAGCTTGTGCAAAGGCCCTGAGGAAGCCTGCATGGTGGGAGCTAGGGAGAAAGGAAGAGTGGGAAGAGGCGAGGCGGGGAAATTAGGGGCCATATCACCGAGGGCCCCAGGACAGGTAGGAGTTTGGGTTTACCGTGACATGTGTCAGGACACTTCTGAAGGGCCTGATGATGGGGTAACATGGTCTGACCTGCGCTTCATAAAGGGCACCCCAGCTACTGCACTGATCAGAGGGAGAGAGGGGAGTCGATGGACCCACAGGAGATGCTTGCAGAGGCTGGTGACAGGTGGCCCCTGTCACTCACCAGATATGTGACTGTTACTAGCAACAGGCTTCTCCAGCCTCAGTTTCGCCCGTGTGACAGTGACGGTCCCGGCTCACAGGACTGCTTTGGGGGTTGGATGTTTGCAAGGGACCTAGTGGCCTGCCTGGCACAGGGACACTGCCATTCTTTCCCACGAGACCCTCCCTCTCGCTTTTAATAGGAATTATTCAGAACCCAGGAAACTCAGACTTAAGATGCTGGTTTTCCTTTTGGTTTTAAGATGGAGAGACGTTCTTAATTTTAACATGGTTTGTGCTTTTTGTGTCTGGCTTATAAGTCCTTTCTTCCCCACCACGAGATCATAAAGATACTTCTCTTATGGTCGGAAAGTTTCATTTCTACATTCAGTCTTTAATCCATCTGGAATTTGGGTCTGACTGTGTGAAGCCCAGCTCCCCACTGCTTGGCTGTGTGACTTGGAGCATCTCAGGACCCCCGTGTTCCCACCTGACAGGTGAGAGGTTAGGTTACGGCATCTCTGAGGCTTCTTCCTAACCTGTAGTCGTGAGAACTCAGTCCTCCTCGATTCAACCTGAGCCCAGAGTGACGCTCCAGCTAGCGTGAGCATAAAATCATTCCACAGATTTCCACGTGCCCTGCAAAGACGCAGCCATGTTCACACGGGGTTGGCTGTCCTCCCATCTCTCTGCTTTTTTCTCCTCCACAGGTAGAACAAAGCACTTCAAGGCAGGTTTCCTAAGGCCCACTTCCTAGCCAGAACTTGGCTTTAAATCATTCCTCTTTGACATTTTAGTTTTAACTATCCTGCACGTATCAGGCCAAGGATGGAGGAGAAGCCTCCGTAACTAGAATTGTTATGAAAACCAGATATCCGACTATACTGACATTTCTGGACATAACCAATTTGCAGGACTTGTAAGTTTATTCACTAAAATCTTTCAGACTTGCACTGAAGAAGCCTCTGAGAGGTGCCACTGCTACTTAGTGACCACAGGTTAGTGACCACATGGGTGGAAACACGTCTCTAGAAGTGAGTGGCTGGTGATAAAAAAACCCAAACATACGCACAAATAAAAACGCAGTTTCCAGTTTTCACCCTGATTACCATCACAAAACGGAGGGTGAAAGACTCTGTGTCAGGCCAGTTTGCTGGGGGTGACCCAGCCCAGTGGTAACAGCTTGGGGTGGGAGAGGGGTCCCCAAAGACCCCACGGCGGAAGGAGGGCCTGATGAAAAGAAGCCAGTGTTCACAGGGGCCCCAGGGGTGGTGCAGGTAAGGAAACTCAGCCCAAGTTCGTTTAAGGAAAAAGGTGTGCAAGTGATCCAGATACAGGGGCAGGGAGGGGTGGTGTCTTAAGGGACTCAAGGGTTGAGAAGGAGACCTGGAGGGAGTCTGGAAAGAAAACCTCCAATCCACTGGGACCCAGGTCTGCCCAGGCAGAGACCAGCTGGTCTCCCCCTCCTAGTGGGAAATTCCTTTGGAGAGGGAATCTGATTGACAATTGGACTGGGCCGTGAGGTGCCCAGATGTTTGGCCAAACGTTATTCTAAATCAGGTGTTTTTGAGAGGGCTTTTTTGCATGAGTTCCATGTTTAGATCAATAGACTGAGTAAAGCAGATTGCTCTTCCTAATGTGGGTGGGCCTCATCCAATCAGTTGAAGGCCTGGCTAGAACACAAAGGTTGACCCTCCCACGAGTAAGAGGGAACTCCTCCTGCTTGACTGCCTGTGAGCTGGGACTTTGATCTTTTCCTGCCTTCAGACTCAAGCTGAAGCACAGGTTTTCCTGGGTCTTGCGCCTGCTAGCTTTCACACTGGAACTCACACCATTAAAGCCCTGGTTCTCAGGCTTTCGGACTTGGACCAGGACTCCATTTGTGCTCCCCTGGGTCTCCAGTTTACTGACTGCAGTTCTTGCGACTTTTCAGCTTCCATAATAATGTGAGCTGATTCCTTACAACAAATCACTGTATGTGTGTGTGTGTGTGTGTGTGTGTGTCCTATTGGTTCTGTTTTTCTGGAGAACCTGACAAAGGCAAGGTCCTGTGGAGTGCAAGTGCTACCTAAGGCCCATCTCTGTAAGGGGGAGGCAGTTTCCAGATAAGAGGACGTCGTGAGCTGAACAGACACCCAAAGGGGTCTACAGGGGCCATTTCACACCAGGAGCAGCGGGAGACCCCTCCTCTGGGTTTCAGGAGCGTGTTGCCCAGACATCCATGTAACCATACGTGTGCGTGTATCCAGCCTCTGCACTCCACAAGGCCAGTGGTTCACTTTGGGACAGTCTTTAAGCCTTTGTATGTCAAGGCCTAGTCCAAGGCTGGGCAATGCTCAAGTGTGGCTTTTGAATTACTGGGGACTGAGGTGGCCGTCAGCACACAGAGCCGGGGGACCGCAAGCCACCCTGAGTAGCAGTGACAGAAAGAGCCTGTGCTCCAGATACTTCCCGCCCCAGGCACGGAGGCCACACCATCTGTCCTTGCTTTAAGTTAAAGCATCGAGGTGCCCCCAGAGCCTCCAGGCAGGTTCTGCAGGGGTCAGGGAGGAGCTGCCCAGTGGGACAGTGCAAGACTCCAGGGCAGCCTTCCTCTAAGCCCAGCATGGGGGCTTATTGTTGCTATTTTCAAATGTTTTTAAGTCTGGTAGAAACCAAAGGGGCCCCGCCAGGGCTGTGATGTTCTCTTTCACACAAGGCTGACCTGCAGGATGAGTGACACCAGCCAAACCCCAGGGCAGCCTCTGCCAGCCGCGGGCGTGCCCCAGTGGGCTGCTACTCACCTTGCACAGCCCCAGGGTGGCAGCGTTCCCTCTGCGCCCTTATTTCCTGAACTCCTTATTCAGAGCCCAGCATCATCGGAACCACAGTGGGAGGAGGCGTCAGCAGGAAACAAGAGGACGCTCACTTCTTGCCCTGCCTGCCCCTCTAAAGGCAGCCACAGTGGGCCCTGCCCCAGGCCACAGTGAGTCCCCTTGGCCCGGTGCCTGTCCACTTTGGCCCCTTCCCTCACCCTGTTTCCTCTTTATCCCATCCGTGTGTGTCCACCCTCGGTGAACTGCTTAATGACATCAGCTGTGGTGTGGACCCCGGCGGCTCTGGGTCATGCATTTCTGTCTCTGATCTGACAGTTCTGGATGTCCTTGGACACCAGAGTTGTGTACACATAGAACTTTAAAGCCTGAAGACCATCCGGTGATCTCTGATTGCCTCTGTTGACAAAGGTGGAAAGTTCTAGAAGAACCCAGCAGTGAGGGGACCAGAGACACTCGGAGTGTCCCCATACATCCTCTCCAGGGTACCTCTCCCCCACGGAGCTGCTTCTCACTAACAGGCCCCTCTCATCTTCCCCTCCCTGCACCGCCGTTGAGTCACGTGCTCAGGCACATGCTCACACCGTCCATAGGTCAACAGTGTCCTCCTAAATCCATGTCCACCCAGAACCTCAGAATGCAACCTTATTTAGTAACAAGGTCTTTACAGATATAATTAGTTGAGACAAGGCCATACTAAAGTAGGATGGGCACTGATTCAATGATTAGTGCCCTTATGAAAAGAGAAAACAGAGACCCAAGGACACACAGACACACAGACACACACACACACACACACACAGAAGGCCACGTGGAGACAGAAACAGAGATTGGAGCGATGCAGCCACAAGCCAAGGACTGCTGGCAACCGCCAGAAGCTAGAAGAGGCAGAGCAGGATGCTACCTTAGGACGTTCAGAGAGAGAGAGCACAGCCTTGTCAACACCTTGTTTCAGACGTCTGGCCCCCAGAACTGTGAGAGAATAAATTTCTGTTGTTATCAGTCACTGTTTATGATAATTTGTATGGCAGCCCTAGGAAACGATTCATGCACTCACCTGCAGCCAGCTTACATTTTATTGGTGCTTCCTCCTTACTTTTCTCCTTTCAATCTGCATATTTCCTCCCTACAAACCTCCTCCTGCCCTGAGAGGACATCACTGGCCAGGAGACTCTCAGAATCACCTCTAATGACCGGCCTAAAACCCATTTATGGATCGCCCTTAAGACTAGTGTCAGATCCATTTACGTTTTCACATGTGTAATTCTTCTCTTACTCACATCCCAGCTGGGTGTTTCCCAGAGCATGGTGGATGTGGTGATTGGCAAGACGGAGGCAGGGGGTGTGTGCATTATTTTATTTTGAAAGTCATATATATCAAAAAATATACAAACAGCTTATACAGCTCAATATCAAAGAATGAAACAACCCAATCAAAAAAATGGGCAGAAGAACTAAATATACATTTCTCCAAAGAAGACATGTAGATGGCCAACAGACACGTGAAAAGATGGTCAACATTGCTAATTATTAGAGAAATGCAAATCAAAACTACAATGAGGTACCACCTCTGACTGGTCAGAATGGTCATCATTAAAAAGTCTACAAATAATAAATGCTGGAGAGAGTGTGGAGAAAAGGGAACCCTCCTACACTGGGAATGTAAATTGGTGAAGCCATTATGGAAAACAGTATGAATGTTCCTTAAAAAATTAAAAATAGAGCTACCATATGATCCAGCGATCCCACTCCTGGGCATATATCTGCAAAAGACAAAAACTCTAATTCGAAAAGATACATGCACCCCAGTGTTCATCGCAAGACTATTTACAATAGCCAGGACATGGAAGCAACCTAAGTGTCCACCGACAGATGAATGGATAAAGAAGATGTGGTATATATATACAATGGAATATTACTCAGCCATAAAAAAGAATGAAATAATGCCATTTCAGCAACATGGATGGATCTAGAGATTATCATACTAAATGAAGTAAGTCAGACAAAGACAAATATCATATGATATCACTTATAGGTGGAATCTAAAAAAATGATACAAATGAACTTATTTATAAAACAGAAATAGACTCACAGACATAGAAAACAAACTTATGGTTGTGAAAGCAGGAAGGTGGGGGTGAGATAAATTGGGAGTTTGGGATTAACAGATACACACTACTATATATAAAATAGGTAAGCAACAAGGACCTACTGTATAGCACAGGGAACTATATTCAATATCTTGTAATAACCTATAATGGAAAAGAATCCGAAAAAGAATATATATATACATATTTATGTATATATATATATATTATGTATAACTGAATGACTTTGCTGTACACCTGAAAATTGTAAATCAACTATACTTCAATAAACATAAATGAATGAATGAATTTTTTAAAAAAAGAAAGTCATATATAAATTTTAATAAGATTTGGAAAAAGTATAACTTGCACATCAAATCCATCATTTCAGGGATATTGTTGCTTAGGACAAAGCTAAGTAAAAATTGACTTAATTTAAAGTTGATCCTAAGGAATATATTAAGTAAAGTTGGCACATGGTGGAGCATGAATTGCTGAAATGTGAGCAGTTCTGGAGTGGAAGAAACCATGTGGTTTTGGGGTCTGACAATTCTGAGTTCAAATTCTGTTTTTCTTACTCGTGCTGGGACCCAGTGGCGATTGTTGAATCTCTGAATCTCAGATTTCTCTTCTGCAGAATGGGATCATGACGAAGGGTGACTGAGGATGTGCCTGGCACAGTGCCTGGCACGTGGGATGCTGAGCAAATGAGGTGGCCTCCACATGCTCTGCTGTGAGGCCTCCTGCAGGGTCCCCCAGGCTCCTACCTACGGTCCACACCGCTTCCATCCTTCCCCGCCAGAACCCTGTCTGCATCGTGGGAAGCAGCAGGCTTGTCCTGGTGGGAAGGCAGAGGCCCTGCCAGGTTGCCTAGACAACCAGAGGAAGGCATGTGGGCACCTGGTGATGAATGATAGTCTCCCTGCCCCTAACTCCTGGGTCACCATCAGACCTGGAGCCGTCACACTGAAACCCTCCTTCCACTGTTGGAGCTTTGGAATAAAGGTATCGTGGGTCACCCTGGGGGTGAGCAGGGCAGAGAGATGCCTGTTGCACTGTGAGATTGTGCTGGAGCGTGCTTTCTGGAAAGGTCTGGAAAGAAGGCAGGTAGGCCTCTTGGCTAGACAACCCTGGAAATATCCTCCTCCAGACATCTGCCCAGGAGGCAGGGCTTGTCCAGAGGCCCGAGTGCATTGTCCCCAGGGCCACCAGCTTGTCCCTGGTGCAGTAGCGCAGACTCTCCATCCCAGAGCCGCAGGGGGCCCGTCCTCATTCGCATCTCACCTGGACACTTCCCAGATCCCCAGGCCCACCATGATCCCACTTCCAAGGTCTCTTCCAAATGTCAATGCCATGCCCCAGACACACGGCTCGGGGATCACTCACTCAAGTAATACTATCATTAAAGTATGGACTTCATTTAATGCATTCCTGATACTTGTGTGACAAATATCTGATATTAATTTATGATAGTTTTTTTTATTGTGGTGAAATATACATAACATAAAATTTACTATTTTAGCCAGTTTTAAGTGTACAGTTTAAGGTCTATGATTTCTAACGGACCTTAATCTATGGATATTGAGTAAGGCTTGCGTAGGTTGGGGAAGTTCACCTCTGCTCACAGGACTATTAAGGGGCTAGATGGAGACTTGAACCCAGGCTGTCTGATTCCAAAACTGTGCTTATCATAATGACAATGAGAACCAGATGAAGAAGAAAAAGCAGCACAATTAATATTTACGGAGCCTTCACTATGTGCCAGGCATTGTTCTAAGTACTTTAAATATGTAGTTATAATCTCATAGATATTTATATATAAAATCTCATTTATGTTTACATACCTAAACACTCATATATAGTTCCTTTATATTTATATATATAATCTCATATATACACATGAGTATGTGTGTAGCTATGTCTGTGTGTATACATAAAACCTCGTTTAATCCTTAGGTCAACTCAGTGAGGTGGGTCCTATTTTCAGCCTGTTGTACAGGTGAGGAAACAGGCCCAGTGAGTTGAGCTACCCAAGGTCATGTGGCGGGTTAGAGGAGCTGGGAATCTAGCTCAGACTGGCTCAGGGCTGGTGCTGTAGCCCCGCCTAGGCCTTTCCTGTTGTGGGCTGAGGAGGGTGGATTGATGGTCTCTCCTGAGACCCTGCCATGGCACCCTCTCCAAACAGGGAGGCGAAGAGACTGCCCTCACTGGGCTGTGTATGTGACTCGGTCGCTCTCACCTCACATGTGCATCTGTGCACTTAGGGCCTCTGGAAGGGCAGCCCATGGCCGTGAGGCTTGCAGAGGGGACAGCCCTTGAGGGCTGACCCCGTGACCCTCAGCTCAGCATCATGGTGCCTCCCCAGAGATGGGTGGGCCCCTACGTAAATCAAGAACAAGCTAAACCTTTGGAGAGAGTGGATCTGTGGGTAGCCTGGGCGGGGCTGGGGGACCATCAGCGGTCCCCAGGTACTTTGAGATGATTCTCCATCCTCCCCCAGCCCCTGGAGTGAGGAAGGAAGTGGTGAGCAGGGCCCGGCTGGGTGTGGGCCCGTTCTCCCAGCAGCGCCAGCCTGGCCCTCCTGTGGCAGCCACGGCAGGAGCACAGCCCCCACCGCTGCTGCCGTCTCTGCGAGCTGGTGGCAGCTCGTGAGCTGTGCATCCGGGGGTGGAGGTGGGAAGAGTTTTCTGGCTGGCTTCTGGAGAGCCTGCTTCTCCATAAGGCGCAGATCTGTTACCTTTCAGCTGCATCAGCACATCAGGTTTCTGGCTTTGTGTATTTATGTTCTGGTTCTGGCTCCTGGCCTGTATCTCTATTCACCAGAAGAGCTGGAGCGCCGGGCTTCTAGAAACGTGTACCTGGCAGCACTCAGGAAAATAAAATGATAGCCCAGGAGATGGGCACTTGAGCTCACAGCTGGCTGCTGTGGCATGAAGAGCTGACACTGGGGGACAGTCTTGTGTATTGCCTGCCTTTCCCCGCTGAATACAATGTTGCCATCATTTAGGGGGGTTTATGGTGCTTTTACAAAACCTACAGTAAGTCCCCTACATACGAACCTTCAAGTTGCGAACTTTCAAAGATGTGAACGTGCGTTCGCCATGTCCAGTCATGTAAGTTAGTTCACATGGCTGGCACATTGTCACCTGTGTGCATCCTCTACAGGTGGTTGTGCTTTTGTGTACTTTACTGTACAGTACTGTAGAGAGCACAGTAGTACAGTATCTTTATTTCAAGCCCAGGATGTCTGGAAGCAAGCGTAAAAGCAGTGGCATATAGCTGATTGTGTTAGTTAGGTACCTCGGCTAACTTTGTTGGACTTACAAACAAATTGGACTTACAAGCGCGCTCTCGGAACAGAACTCGTTCACATGTAGGGGACTGACCGTATTTTAATTAGACCTTCTAAGAGTCCTGTACTTAGGAGCAAGATACAGGAGGGGCGGAGACTCTGCCTTTTCTTCTCTGGTGCTCAAGCCACCCCTGGTTCATACCCAGCAGAGCCCTTGGCCTCGAAGCTGATCCTCATTGCTATGCAGCTGAGAGGAAGGAGATGGGCGTGAAGGTGCAGCTGGGAGACGCCCTCCTCTGCTCTCCCCAGCACCAGGTCCCACTCGCAGAGCACAGAGAGAGGGGCCTGGAGACCCTAACCTTGTCAACCATGTGGGGGCTGGCAGTTCAGCACGGCCATAAGGAGGCAGAGGGGGCTCGGTGCCCCCAGTTTACAGAGGGTGAGAGACCCCTGCCCTGACGCTGGCCACCTTTCCGGAAGCGCCATGTGCCCATTGGGCGCTTGCACAGGCAGGCGTGGGGCGAGTGCAGGTCCTGCTCTCCCCGAGCCCAGCTCAGATCCCGACAGGGCTGCCCGCCGTGGGGAACCTTGCTTCATGCCTCTGGGTCCCCGCGTCCAGACCTAAAGAACGAGCTAATCGTGCCGATCCTGGCAGGACGGTTGGGAGACGAAGCGACGAGGTGTCTACGATGGGGCTTCGCACAGACCGGGGAGCGGCGCAAATGCACAGCTCTCTCAGCAAAGCGTGCACTGCGGGCACCGCCGTGCTCCTAACGTCAGCTCATGTCTGAAACGTGGTCCTTATCCTCCCAACTCAATAGCGCCCCCTACAGCCCAGAGTAGCCCAGCCTCCTGTGAGGTCAGTGCAGAAGCAGGCTGGGCTCCAACCAAGACGCGGGCCTGTGCAGACCCCGGCCGGCAGCAGCCCAAGGCTTCCAGAACTGCCCCCAGGAGAGGGACTCAGTGCCACCCGCCTCTCACCACCGCCACACACGTACCTGTGCACAGACACAGACGTGCACATTCACACACACATTCGCACGTGTGCACACACACATAGAGACACAGCCATCGGCACACAGACACATTTACACACATTCATACACAGACACATACACAGACATGCACATTCACACACATACACAGACACACCCATTCACACACATATTCACACATGTGTAACAAAGACACACCTTCACACACACATGCACAGACACACCCCTTCACATAGACATTCACACATCCACACACGTGTTCACACACAGATGCACATACACAGACATGCACATTCACACACATAGACAGACACACTCATTCATACACATATTCACAGATGTGTGACACAGACACACCTTCACACACACATGCACAGACACACCACTTCACATAGACATTCACACACTCACACACAGATGCACATACACAGACATGCAAATTCACACACACACATACAGAAACTCAAACTCACTCATGTACACACTTGTACACACAGACATACATACTCACACATATATATATACACATACACTTAGACATAAACACACATGCACAGGCACACACAGGCACTCACACTCACACCATCCACAGGACCTGGCTGATACACAGCGTTGGCCTTAGTAAAAAAATACTGACTGCTGTCCATCATCCTCTCCTGTTCCCCTCAGGCACCAAGAGGTCTGACCCAGGGCAGCCTCGGAGTCCCAAGGCAGGGGGTCTCCAGGTAGGGCTCAGCAGTGGGGCGCTGCCCAGTTGGCCGTGGTGGCACCAGGCTCCTTGCTGTCCTCTGGCCACACATGTGCCCCTGTGTGAGGTGGACCATGTAGCCCACGGGAAAAACCACGAAATGTTGGATCCGGGTTACCGCCTGGCCAGTCCTAGCATGGAACTTGCTGTGAGTGGTCACTTCCTGAGCCACCATCCTCAAGACCCAGCATGGGAGCCAGTGGGCTCCACGGACCACCACTCCAGAGTCTGCGGCAGGCGGGGTGACCAGTGCCCACCCCTGGCCCCGCAGGTGGCTGCACAAGGCAGATTCCCGGGCCCAGGTGTTCTGTTCTCCCCTCTCAAGCCAGGTCCTGCAGCCAGGAGAACGAGGCAACAGTATCCTCAGTTGGGGTCCTCCCTTGTGGCCAGAGGTGCTGGGTGAGTTACAGGAAGAGGCGCAAGAAAAAGCGGTAACTTCCACTCCATCCCTGGTCGTCCTCCCTCAGGCGTCAGCCTCCAGCTGTGCTGTGGACCACTTGCCTCCATCCCTCCGCCCCTCCGTCCCTCCGCCCCTCCGCACCCCCCACGCCACCACGCCGCCGCGCCGCCACCCCTCCACCCCGCCGCCCCTCCGCCCCTCCGCGCCGCCGCGCCTCCGCGCCTCCACCCCTCCACCCCTCCACCCCTCCACCCCTACTTCTCTCCCCTCCACTCCCACCCCCAGTGCTCAGTTCTGATCCTTTTCCACCCAGAGCAGATGATCTTTATTCCCAGGTCCCTCTGGGCTCCAGACCTTGCTGTTCATATTCCCAAAGGCACTAAGATTCTTTGCTGAACAAAAGGACCCTAGTCTCTCACCTTAGCTGTTAAAAAGGAAAAAAAAAAAAAGGCAGATGCTTATAATTGAATGGCTTTTCTTATTGTTTTGCTTTGTTTTTGTTTCCTTAACATTTCCCAGATCAAAGTCTGAGGCAAGACTCCTGTCCTCAACCAGAGAAAAATCCCAAGGGTGATTTTTCATTTAAGTGAGGGGAAGAGTGAAGGTTACTGGTGTTAATGTAAGAATAAAAAGATAACTCACACAGGTAACAGAATGAAAGCCTCAGGTATAGATAAGTGGTTGGCTGAGCGCAGATGAAGTGGGTCTATCTCAAGAATTACAGAATCAAATTGTGATTCTTGGTTCCCCTGCTGCTACTTCTTGAGGAATTGCTTTTGGTTTGGTCTTTAAGGATCTTGCAGCTGAACTGTCTGGGGAAAAATGTCTACGTCTGTTGGAAACTTTTCTGTTACTGATGAAAGGGGGGATCTATCGGCTCTATAATTAACAGGGGAGGGGGAACACTGTTGGATTCAGACCCACCCCTGGCTGGATGAGACTCTGGAACCCACATTCCCGGTTCAGGCCTGGGCTCACCTGAGAGGTTAGGAAGGCTTCCAAGAGGAGGGGGCATCTATCTGCTCAAGGCCAGTGGCACCAAGACTCCAAGTTATGGCGCTCAAACTTGGGGGCCCTTTGAATGTAAGGTCGTATACGTGATAGATGAGAGACTGGCTCAGGGCTCCAGTAACCTTAGGCCCTGGTTAGGAGCTGAACCAAAGGAGGAACAAGGTCAAAAAAAAGGTGTTTGGGACCAGGAGAGGCAGGTTCATTGGATATGGGGAGGCTCTTTCCCAACCCCCTGTCAAAGTCGTGTGATGGCCTCAGCGGGCCAGACTTGCTGCCTGTCTGTCCCTTCTTGGCCTGGCGCCATCCCAGCCTCTCCCAGTCAGTCGACTTGGTGGGGTGGCTTTTATTAAATGACTGTTTCACCTTTAATCTGTTAAAGCCAGTCCATGAAAGTCATTACCTGCAGAGAGACAGAGAGCAGCAGTGCAAATACACATGCACCCATGCACGTACACATGTGCACACGCGTGATCAGTAGTATGTTGGGGGAAGTTCATGCCAATGAAGGCAATGAAATATACTCGTTGGAGAGAAAACCCAGCCACTGGCGTACCGTTCCCATCACAGTAGAGATGAAACACGTGGTTGGTGCCCCGTGGTCTGCAGTTGAATCACAGGACTCGTTTGACTTTATCCCTAAATCATCACGGAGGGCCACCGGTGCCAGCTTCTGAGCTTTTTTGCAGACTCTACAGATCACAGGAGAGAATAAAACAACCTTTCTTCAGCTCTGGACCACAATGTGGGAAAAGCCTACCCCGGCTGGAAAGGGGAAAGGGGAAGGGGGAGGAGTCAAGGAAATCTCTTCAAGAGAAAAAAAAAGGAACCATCTTTACTCTTTCCCAAACTGACAAATTTGACTTGTCAGATGCAAGTTCAACTTATGGACAACGCACTCACAACTGATAATCTCCACAGTAACTGCTGTGTCACGTGACAACGCAGAAGCAGTGGAGCCAGGAGAGCTGCTCTCCAGACTTCTGGCAGATTCCACAAAGTCAGCCTAATTAACAGGCGTGGAATGGAGACCTCAGTTTGGGTCATTGGCAGACGTTCTTAAAGAAGAATGAAGATGTGTTAGCACCTTCTCTTCCCATTCACGGGGCCCTGTGCTGGGATCAGGGAGGCTGCAACCTAGTACCCCCTCACCCTCCTTCCTGATCTCCCAAGCTCCATGCAGCACTTCTAAATGCGGCTCTTTGTAACATCGTGTCTGGAGAAAAACTCTTAATTCTTCTCCTGAGGCTTTAAAATATCAGAAACTGGTGAGAGAGAGAGAGCCAGGAATACACCTCCAAATGATCCCAATTCTTCTTTTTATTTAAGATTATAAATTTCTAGGGACTTCCCTGGTGGTCAAGTGGTTAAGATGCCGTGCTTCCACTGCAGAGGGCGAAGGTTTGACCCCTGGTCAGGGAACTAAGATCCCGCATCAGTGAGGCCAAAGGAAAAAAAAAAATATATATATATAAATTTCTACTTTAATTTCCCACTGCTTCTCCCAGCAAAATACAGGTCTGATATATTTAAAGCTCTCCGTCCCTGATGTCATTTTGTTCTTTTTTTTTTAATTTTATTTATTTATTTATTTATTTATGGCTATGTTGGGTCTTCGTTTCTGTGCAAGGACTTTCTCTAGTTGCGGCAAGTGGGGGCCACTCTTCATCACGGTGCGCGGGCCTCTCACCATTGCGGCCTCTCTTATTGCGGAGCACAGGCTCCAGACGCGCAGGCTCAGCAATTGTGGCTCACGGGCCGAGTCGCTCTGCGGCATGTGGGATCTTCCCAGACCAGGGCTTGAACCCGTGTCCCCTGCATTGGCAGGCAGACTCTCAACCACTGCGCCACCAGGGAAGCCCTCATTTTGTTCTTATATGAGAAAATGCTGTCTCCTTCCCAAGACCTACTCTTTTAGTCGAGTTTAATGTAGGTCTGGTGACTTGATAAGGGTGGAAAGTTGGTTCATTTTCAGAGGCTCAAAGAATGAGTTGCCTCTGGGCTGCTAAGAATCTTTGTGACTTTCTCCAGCGAGGAGGTGACAGGGCAGGGCTGCCAGCCTTCGTGGCCCAGCCCATTCATGGTCAGTGGCTGCCCTTTCCACTGCCAGCTTCGACCTGCAGAAATCTGTGCCCAGGCCACTCAGGCAGCTCTGCTTGTCCCAGACTCCAGCATTTTGCTTTGTCTGCCCCTGGACAGTTGCGCCATTGTCTTCAGGTTAATAAAGTTTTGGTCACAACACGATGATTTGAAACATCTCTTGGGCCCCTTTGCCCTTCATCTGGGATGGGCTGTTCCATCAATGCTGTCGGAACTGTCTCCTCCGAGTCGGGTCTGTGGAGTTAGTGTGAGCCTGGGGGTGACCCCGACTGCCAACCAAACTGTGCGTGTGCGTGTGCATGAGCTGTGGAAATGAACGAAAACCGCCTAAGTGAGAACAAGCAAAGGCTGTTTAGTGGGGGCTTGTCCTAGCCAGGGTGTCAGACACCGTCACTTGTGTTTGGCATCACTGAGGCATGCAGGGCTTGGGCTGGGGGCAGGGGAGGGGAAGATTCATGGAGGACAAGAGGGAGGGTTCCAGGTATGCCCTGCTTGGAGGCTGTCAGTAGGGGAAACTGCAGGCGGCCACTAGCTGTAGGTGGGGCATCCTTATGGGATGGATTAGGGATGCACATCTGGCTTTCTCTTTTTGGTCCCTAGTTGGAAGTGGGGACAACAGCTAGGGAAACTCTCAGTTATTAAGTCCTGGCAGTTTGAGGCCAATTGCTATGGAGTTGTTTGACTTCCTGGGCTGGGTGCTGCAAATGGTGGGTCCGAGTTCTGTCTTATCCATGCGCTGGCCATTATCCTTATGTATGTTCAGTGTCAGAATGTGTATAAGACTGTCTTCTCCCAGAACTTGCTTGATATGAGTAAGAAGTTGAACAGGTCGGGGTAGGGGAAGGAAACTCATCTTTTTTACAAATAGCCACAGGTGGAAATTCAGGGTGCTTTTGAGAGAACTGAGTTTGAGGGGTTCTATAGCAACTGTTCCTTTGGCCCAGCTGAAGGTCACCTCATGGTCGATGACCTTTCTCAGGCGCTGCTGGGAATTGAAGATCGTAGGTTGGAGGCCAAATTTGGGTCCCACGTGGGCCAGAATGGAAACCATGAAATAGATCAAGGTAGCCTCCAGATATGCCCAACCCCTGCCTTCCCTTTCCTCCCCACTCTGTCCCACCCCAGAGAGCCAGCTCACCACCAAACCCACCACGGGGCCAACTTCAGTGCCTTATCTTCAGACTTACCGCTTTTTACCAAGGGAAGAGTTATTAAGAAGGCAGTCAAGGCTGATCTATTTTTAACCAGGAGACAAAACCCAAAGACAAGAACTCTGTCCCCGGTTATGGACTGTCACATCATTTGCAGCAGGTGGTGGGTTCTGAGATGCCGTGGTCCAGATGGCAGCCAACTCCACCCACATGTCAGGCGGGCGACAGTGATTCCAGACGTACTCCTTGTTTAGACAAGGAGTTTCTGCCCCCAGTAACATGCCTTCGAGCAGCAAAATGATTCTAGACCTTTCCAGAGGTCACAGACTGGAGGCTTGGGGGCCACGTTCAGTCTGAAGATGTGTTTTGCTTGGCACACGTGTGTTTTAAGTTTTTTAATTACTTGTCAAGATTTAAAAATCAGGAGCTTGCCTTGCACATAAAAAAAAAAAAATCTGTATTTTTAAACTTCTTTTAGAAAATGGGATGATCTGGGTCACCTTCCCACCCAACAATGCTCAGCAGAAGAGCGGCTGCCCTATTTTCTTCTCCACCATGGTCTCCATTTGGCCTACAGTTTTTCCCTGTTTGTGGACTAGATGTGTGTGTGTGTGTGTGTCCTTTCTCCCCCATCCCAGCCAAATTCATGTTGAAATCCTAACTCCCAATGTGATGGTATAAGGAGATGGTGTTTCTGGAGAGTAATTTGGTCTTAAGGGCAGAACCCTTATGAATAGGATTAGTGCCCTTATAAGAGAGACCCCAGAGGGTCCTCTTGCCCTCTTTCTGCCATGTGAGAATACAATAAGCAGTCTGATCACTCTCCTGGGCATATATCTGGAGAAAACCCTAATTCAAAAAGATTCATGCACCCCAATGTTCATTGCAGCACTATTTACAATAGCCAAGGCATAGAAGCAACCTAAATGTCCATCAGCAGAGGAATGGATAAAGAAGATGTGGTACATATATATAATGGAATATTACTCACCCATAAAAAAGAACAAAATAATGCCATTTACAGCAATATGGATGGACCTAGAGATTATCATACTAAGTGAAGTAAGTCAGCAAAAGACAAATATCATATGGTATCACTCATATGTGGAATCTAATTTTTTTTAAATGATGCAAATGAACTTATTTACAAAACAGAAACAGACTCACAGCTTTCGAAAACAAACTTACAGTTACCAAAGGGGAAACATAGTGGGGAAGGATAAAGTAAGAGCTTGGGATTAACATACATACACTACTATATATAAAACAGATAATCAACAAGGACCTACTGTATAGCAGGAACTCTACTCAATATTCCGTAATAACCTATATGGGAAAAGGATCTGAAAAAATATCAATATATGTATATGGATAACTGAATCACTATACTGTACACCTGAAATTAACACAACATTGCAAATCAACTATACTCCAATAAAATTAAAAAAAAAAAAAGAAAAAGAAAAAAATACAGCAGTCTGCAACCCAGAAGAGGGCCCTCACTGGAACCTGACCATGCTGGCACCCTGATCTTGGACTTCCAGCCTCCAGAGCTGTGAGAAATAAATGTCTGTTGTTTACAAGGCACCCAGTCTATGGGGTAGTGGGTGGTTAAGGTGCCCGTTTCAGAGTCAGCTATGTGACTTTACCTCTCAGAGCCTCAGTTTCCTTCTCTGTCAAATGGGATAGGACCCCTGGCTCCCAAGTTCATGAGGCTTCCCTGGACATGCGTCCAATGTGGCCAGTAGGGAATATGGTTGGATGTCAATGGTAACCATCTGGATAGGCTGGTTATGCTGTGGTGACAAACAAACCCCAAACTCAGTGTCTGCACCAGTGCAGGTGTATCTGTTGCACATACTGCCTGCCTGTCTTGGATCAGCAAGGCTCTGCTGGGCGTCACCCTCACTCAGGGGTGCAGGGTGATGAAAACTCCCTTCTGGGTTTGCCATCGGTCTCTGTGACAGGGAGAAGGGGACGTGGTATATCAAGCCCTGGGCTTACGGGCCTCCTCACAGAAGAGGCACTTGTTACCTCAACTCCCATTTCATTGGCCCCAGTAAGTCACAAGTCACAACTAACTTCAAAGAATGCCCCAGACCTCATGATTCCAAGTGCTGCACTCTCCCCTCACAGCACAGCTGGCTCCCCAGGGAGGACACCCTGCTCCACCACTCACTTCCAAGGAGACCTTCTGGGCAGGTTTGCCCTGAGGGACAGAAGAATGTTTTCCTCCTCAAATTCTAGGCCTATCAGTGAAGTAATAATGACACATCTCAATGAAAAGACCCCAAAGACAAGATACCTCCTGTGCTTCAGTGTATAAGACCATGGTCTTCATACCCAACCAAGGCTTCTCTTAGGTTTTTGGTGGGACGAGCATGTGGGCATATTCTGTGTGCTGGTGCCACGCCCACATGTGACAGCTTGATGCTGACCCTCACAGCAGTGTCCTATCCAGTGGAGGAGGGAGAGCCCTATTCAACTCAGGGTTCCTCGTAAATTAAAGATAATTCTCACGTTGACTGGAGACCGTTAAATGTTCAGGGAATGTTACTGCAGGTAGCCTCCAAGGTCTGACAAGAGTTTGCCTCTTTTTGTTGTGGTGTGAAGACCTCTTTGGAGGATGGTATATAGGTTCTTACGGTGTGACCATGAACTCTGGGAAAGTGTAACCTTGGTCTACTCCCCAACAGGGAGCAGAAAGTGCTGTCTCCTCCCTGTCCCGAGACCCATGGGCGTCCATGGATATGAAAGGCGTCTCTGATATCCATCCTTCAGTACCATTCTGAGGCCTCTCTAAAGAAGGCCAGGAAGAGCCAGCTAAGAAGACTGCAGTGTAAACACAGAACCCAGAGACCCTAAGCCTATGGCACTGTGCCTGGTGGCTACTGGGACATCCTTTGATAAAAAAGAAATGGGGGGCTTCCCTGGTGGCGCAGTGGTTGAGAATCTGCCTGCCAATGCAGGGGACACGGGTTCGAGCCCTGGTCTGGGAAGATCCCACATGCTGCGGAGCAACTGGGCCCGTGAGCCACAACTACTGAGCCTGCGCGTCTGGAGCCTGTGCTCCGCAACAAGAGAGGCCGCGATAGTGAGAGGCCCGCGCACCGCGATGAAGAGTGGCCCCCACTCGCCACAAATAGAGAAAGCCCTCGCACAGAAACGAAGACCCAACACAGCCAAAAATTAATTAATTAATTAATTAATTTAAAAAACAAAAAAAAAGAAATGGAAAAATCATTTTGGAAATGCTCTCCCAGATGGCAAGAGCCCCCGTGGTGAGGTTGAGTACTCATCCTGTCCTGGACCCTCTTTGCAGCACTTTCTGGGCTTTGCTTCTTTTAGTCACCGCAGTAACCTATCCAGTAGCTACTATCGTGATTTCTGTTTTACAGATAAGAATTACTCTTAACTCAGAGTGGTCTGAATGTTACAAAACACCCTCAAGCACTGCATCGCCTCCAAAATAGCCCCACTTTGTACTGTATATGTGGTGGGACAAAGGCGCCATCTCTCCCCAAGCCCCCCTGCTTTCCAGCGAGCAGAGCATCGCCTCCCCCGCTCCCACTTTCCCCCGGGAGGGGCTGGTGAACTCAAGGTCCCCCTAATCTGTGGCAGGCCCTGACGTGAGGGCTGGACAGGATTCAGCAGAGACGCATGCCTCTGTTCCTGCCCCCTCCTTACATAAAGTCATTTTAAAAGGTCAAAACCACACTGAGCTCATCATGGCAAAACTGAGATTCAAACCAGGCAGACCAAACTTTGAGCCGCTAAACTGTGCTGCCTCCTATTATAATATGATTATAGTATAACCCAAATCTGAAAGACCACCCACTGCTTTCATTATTGGATCCTTCCAATAAACTGGTCATGCTGGTAAGCACCATTCCCTAAAGAAATCGAAAATGACTATTCTAAAATAAATCCGGAGGACACACCCAGCCACAAAGTGGGAGGCGTTTTATACCAACACAACCAGGGCCTTTCTCTCCAGCCAGTCTGTGCTCAGGGCTAAGAATCTAGGACTCAGTCCCCAGGGTGGGAGGGTGGTTTGAGGCTGGGAGAGAAACAAGAGATGCCAGCTGCCAGCAAGAGGCAAACAGGGTAAAGAAAGAAAAGGATTTAAAAGGCAGATGGGAGAATTCTGACAGCTCTGAATGTCCTTGTGAAAGGTCCAGGACTGGTGGGCGGAGCTTGGTGGGGGCCACACTTGGTGGGCGGGGCTCATTTGCATAACACATAACATCAGGTAGAGGCGCATCATTGGCCAGCCTCTTAATTGGACCTGGGTCCTGAGAAAAACACTTACCTCTGATCCTTGGGTGCTGTTTCTAAAGAACAGAAATATGTAGTTTTAGAAATACAGTCACAAAAAATGCTAGAAGAATAACATGCATTATTTAAGTACTTCAAGGTACCCCTTGATGCTTGACTTACCTGGAAGCACCTTGGCTTATTCTCAAGGATAAATGCGCCATCACAGGCGGGACAGGGAAGGGGGAAAGGTTATTTTAACATTTTATTCACAATCCCTCAGATTCATATGGAGAGCACTTTAGGGATTATTTTAAACCTAAGGACTTCCCTGGTCGCGCAGTGGTTAAGAATCCGCCTGCCAATGCAGGGGACACGGGTTGGAGCCCTGGTCCAGGAAGATCCCACATGCCGCAGAGCAACTAAGCCCATGCGCCGCAACTACTGAGCCTGCATGCTGCAACTACTGAAGCTTGTGTGTGCCTAGAGCCCGTGCTCCGCAACAAGAGAAGCCACCACAGTGAGAAGCCCACGCACCGAAACGAATAATAGCCCCCGCTCACCGCAACTAGAGAAAGCCCATGCGCAACAATGAAGACCCAACGCAGCCAAAAATTAATTAATTAATTAATTTTAAAAAACAAAAAACAAAAAAACCCTGAGTCTTCTTTCTTGGTGTGACCAACATAGCCTGCGAGGTGGCATTATTAACCCTTTGCAGGTGAGGAGAGATGAACTTCCTGGCGTGGCCCAGTGTAGTGGAATTCTCCACCAGGGCCTGGGTCTCTCGGGCCGTCTGCAGCTGCCACTGTGGGTTGACCTCCATTCTGGATGCATTTCTTGGATTAGCATCGCTGGAGTGGGGGAGCGGGGAGGGAGGAAAAGGACACATTACACTGAAAAGGGGAAATGGAAATGCAAGAGGGGAAACTGAGAGAAAGCCGGGATGGAAAATGAAGGAAGTGGGCTTCCCTGGTGGCGCAGTGGTTGAGAGTCTGCCTGCCGGTGCAGGGGACGCGGGTTCGGGCCCTGGTCTGGGAAGATCCCACATGCCACGGAGCAACTGGGCCCGTGAGCCACAATTGCTGAGCCTGCGCGTCTGGAGCCTGTGCTCCGCAGCAGGAGGGGCCGCGGTGGTGGGGGGCCCGCGCACCGCGATGAGGAGTGGCCCCCACTTGCCACGGCTGGAGAAAGCTCTCGCACAGAAGCGAGGACCCAACACAGCCATAAATAAATAAATAAATAAAATTTAAAAAGAAAATGAAGGAAGCTCCTGCCAAGGCACTGAGGTCGGGGAGGAGCTGGGCCCATAGAGGAGAGGGGAGACCTGGTGGGGGGCTCTGTCAGGACTGAAATCCTTGTTAACACTGGCTCAGCAAGAGAAACCTGCAGAGTCCCGGTGGACTTCCAGAAGCTTCCTCTCCGACAGCTGGGTGCAGAGCCCTACCCCGCTTCTACCGGCCCCCCCAACTCTCCACTTGGCAAGACTCTCCTGTCATCAGCTCCTCTGTATCTGGTGTCCCTCTTGGCTCTAGAACCTGTAAGTGAACCCAGCAGTCACACAGCGTTCTAGGAATGCATTCTTTCCAGTTTCCTGCACTGGTTTTCCGAATCACCTTGGAAGTGCCTTTAAATATGAGGCTCTGGACTTGGAAGGCATCATGCTAAGTGAAGTAAGTCAGAGAAAGATAAATACTGTATGTTATCACTTATATATGGACACTAAAAAATACAACAAACTAGTGAATATGACAAAAAAGAAGCAGACTCACAGATACAGAGAACAAACTAGTGGTTCCCAGTGGGGAGAGCAAAGTGGGGAGGGGCCAGGTAGGGGTGGGAGAGTGGGAGGTACAAACCGTAGGGTGTAAGATAGGCTCAGGGATATATTGTACAACATGGGGAATATAGCCAATGTTTTGTAATAACTGGAAAGTCACCTTTAAAAATTGCATAAGAATAAAAAATTTAAAGAAAAAAAATGAGGAGTTCCGCTCACCACAAGTCCACAACAAATGGTAGGAGCAGTGTTGGCAGGTTTTGGCAATTTTGTTAGATTGCACATCAGGTTAGGTTTTCTGAGGTAACGAGACCTGTCTGAAGATAGAGAATCCACGCCGTGGGCAGGGGCTCTCACAGGACAGGCCTTCCCCGTGTGGACGTGTGTCAGGGCAGCGAACACACGTGCCTTCTAACTCTGTTCTTCCCTCAGCCCTGCCTGTGGAACCTCTGGGCCCACGTGCTAACTCTGAGGTCAAACGTTCCCCAGACTCCGTTTTAGAAAACTGTAAACCTCAAGACACATTTCTATCTGAAAGTTGGGTTTAACCATATTAAATTTATAAAACTTTTCTTTTCTCCTTTTTTTCTTCCAGTTTTGCTGAGGCATAACTGACATACAGCACTGCGTACGTTTCCGGCGTCCAGCATCATGATTTAACTTAACATATATCAGCAAATGGTGACCACCATACACATAGTGAACATCCATCAACTCATACTACAAAATAAAAGAAAAAGAAAAATCTTGTTTTCCTGTGTGAAGAACTCAGGATTCACTCCCTTAACAACTTTCGTAGGAAACATGCAATAGTGTTCATTATATTAACCCTGTTGTACATGACACCCCAGGACTTATTTTTCTTTGAACTGAAAGTTTGTACCTTTTGATCACCTTCATCCAACTTATAAAATCTTACAATTTTATTTATTTATTATTATTTTTTGGCTGCGTTGGGTCTTCGTTGCTGCGTGCCAGCTTTCTCTAGTTGCGGCGAGCGGGGGCTACTCTTCGTTGTGGTGCGCGGGCTTCTCATTGCGGTGGCTTCTCTTGTTGTGGAGCACGGACTCTAGGCACGCGGGCTTCAGTAGTTGTGGCACACGGGCTCAGTAGTTGTGGCCTGTGGGCTCTAGAGCACAGGCTCAGTAGTTGTGGCACACGGGCTTAGTTGCTCCATGGCATGTGGGATCTTCCCGGACCAGGGCTCAAACCCATGTCCCCTGCGTTGGCAGGCTGATTCTTAACCACTGCACCATCCAGGAAGTCCCAAAGTTTTATAATTTTAAAGCCCTAAACTTTTATTTTTTAAAAAAAAGCAAAATTTGGTAGACTTGGTCAATATCACAGCATATGGGGAAGATCTTCACGACCGGAAGGTTGTGAGGGAGCCAGATGTGAGGCTGTGTGGACAAGGGAGCAGCAAAGGCCCTGAGGTGTCAAACAAGGAAGCACACCAACAATAACATATCTATCTGTTGACAGAGTTGTTTTTCACATGACCTCGTGGAATTTTCTAGATGAGATCCTCTCCATTATGTCGACGAGAAAATTGCAGCCCAAAGAGGCAAGGGACTCACTCAAGGGGCCCCAAGAGTGAGGGGCAAACCAGGGGTTCTCACCCTTGGCCTCTGATCCCACCTACTGTTGTTCGTTTTGCTACATTGCTCCTTCGGGGGAACCGGAGTCCTCCTCCTGGAATGTTTACATGAGGAAAAGATGTAATGCCACGTCATTTCAGAGGGGGCTGGTCTTCACATTCAAGGGTGACATGAACCCTAAATGAAGAGGCAGTTTTTCTTACTCTCCCATGGAAATATCTATGTCACATCTTAACGTTTCCACTTCATGTTCCAAGACCTGTCGTTAACTCTTCATGATCCGTGAGTGGATTTTCCATTTTGTGTATTTTTCCGAAAGACCTGAGGCTCTTTGCTTTTTGTGGCAAGACAGGTTTTAAAAATCCTCAGGAGGAGAAGCAAAGTTGGCCATAAAAGATATCAAAAGTGGGAGAAGCGTTCACCGTTGGCTCATCTGAGCATGACACGTGTACCCCTGATGACAAAAACTCAGCCTGTGTGCACTGGTGCTGAATTGAATCTCGGAGACAGAGTTTTGGGTGAAGTAGAAAAGTATAGCTTTATTTCTTTGCCAGGCAAAGGGGGTCACAGGGGGCTCGTGCCCTGAAAAACTGTGTGTTCCAACCCAGGAGGGATTTGGTGAGAGGTTTTATGGCAATGGTTCAAGGGTGGGTTTCTGATAAGGATCAGGGTGTGTGCAGGGCCTGCATTCCTTTAATCTGGGCTCAGGTGGTCTCCTGATGAGCTTCTCTGATTCTCAAGGAATGAATAATGCTTCACCAAGTACTTAACATCTTCCATTGGTTGGGGATTTTAGTTCTGTAGAAGAGCTCAAAGATATTGCTATGTGTATCGCTTGAGGTGGAGCCAGGACCCTGCCCCAAGCCTGCACTATTGTGTCCTGACTGTTCCTCCCTTGTCTCTGCATCCCCTCCCTTCCCTGATTAGCAACTGTTGGAATCTGCCCTTTGGAACTCAGGGAAGGTCATGGAGGCTGGAGTTTATTCCCTACAAACAAGAAACACGGGCCACAGAAAGGATTCCGTGCCCAGGAGCCCCACAGGGTCCTGCTTGGTTTCACCCCCAACCAAGAGAGTTGGATGCAGAATCCATGCCCCATTCCAAAATAACCATGTGTTCCACATGTATGAAATTTACAAGTAGTTGCACAGGAATAACAGGGCTTGTGAAATTATAATATCGAAGAGTAACCAGCGGCAAAGAGGAACGATGAACTCACAGTCTAGGGGCCATGTTTTCAAGTCTCCATTGAGACTGAGTTTGTTTTCTGTGATCTGTCACATTTTCTGCTGGTCAGTGTTTCCCTTTGGGGAGCCTGGCCAATGAAAAGTCATGCAGAAAACAGTCACTCCCTGAAATGCCAGAAAAGCAGGGCAGGCAAATGCCCTCGTTTTCCGAGGAGCAGACTGTGTAAACCAGAAGAGGGTACTTCTTATGTTATCTTTGGCAAAACTCTCAGATGAGTTAGCAAATACTGACTGGAGATAAAGTAAAACTTGGTTCAAAGGTCAACCTTTGCACCAACTCAGGTTACATTCCACTCTCCTCCTTAGCAAAGAGGGGCAGACCCCAAAGCAAGCAGCAGACAGGAAAAACAACCTCAAAATGTCCCTGAATAGAGACCCATGGGATCTGGGGCCAACTGCAATTCTCCTCATTTGCAAATGTGCTGGGGCAATTGGCTACCCATGGAAGAAAGACTTAAATAGAAAAGATAGGACAACATGTTTATGACCTTGGAGTTAGAGAGGGCACGGCCTCAAGCAAACACAAATCACAAAGGCAAACAGAGAAAGAGTGATGTCAGCCTTTATCAAAATGTGAAACTTCTGATTCAAATTCAGAAATCACTAGAAGCTGAGATAAAAGAAAAGCCACAGAGTGGGAGAAGATATTTGTAATATATTATATATAGATGTGTGTATGTGTGTGTATTTACGCATATGTGTGTATACATATACAGATATATCTACATATAAGCAAAAATGTATACACATACACATAAAGGCTGGATTATTATCCAGACTCTATTAAGAACTCCTATCAATCTGTAAGAAAAAAGACCACACCATCAACCCAATGGAAAAACAGATAAAAAGATGACCACCCAGCTCATAAAGTGGCAGGGTCTGGAGGAACTCTTGCTTTATCTCTATGGTGCAAATTATTTCCAGTGAGAGCTTATTCTTATATAAATATTACAAAGAAAAATAAGGAAGAAAATTACCTGAAGATGAACCCAAGCAATGTGATGTATTAGTTTACCAACACGTAGGAAGGGAGCACTTAATCTATAAAATATGAGCCCTCTGGTGTGAAGCTGGGCAATTACAGGCCAGCAAAGGCCAGAGCTGGACCCAAACAGGACAGAGAGGCAGCAGGCAAGAGGGAGGCCCAGCCCCTCGCGGCTCTGTGCCTGGTAGCCTGTGCGGGGCCTCGGCTGCGCCCTGGGTGCTGGGAAGGATGGACTCCAAATTTAAGACCCTCTGACCACCATTCTACCATTAATGCTCCATTACAGATATGCAAGTCTTAAAAGGACTGAAAAGGATTTCCACCCCCTTCCAATGCACAATTTAAAAACTACATTTGAATTATCGATGTTGAAGTTGCATTTAGAGACAGGCTAGAATGAGTGAAGTGACCTCAGTTTTCAGGCTGAAAACAGTAATATTTGTCTTGCCCTCTTTCTTCATTTGATTTGATTTTTTTTTTTTTTTTTGTCCATTCACTCGTTCCTTCTGTTCTTCAGCAAAGAGTTGTGTGGACCTTCCAAGCACCACGTGCTGTGCTGGCTTCCAGGAGACAACGGCCATCCTGTCCCTGAATTCAGGGCTCTGCAGAGTGGAGGGTCCCAGCCAGGGATGTGAGGGACGCTGGGAAAATGACACTGGTGGACTTAGGGGTCTTCCTTGGGGGTGCTGGGCGCCCTAGAGGCCCCAGAGCAGCTGTCAGGGTCCATACCACGCAGGCCTGGGGATCCGAGCAAAAGCAAACTCTGATCCCTAACCAACCCAGGTAACTTCAAAGGCTCAGGTCTCCGGTGGAAGGAAGTGAACATTCTCATGTGGTTTGTGCTGGGACCACACAAGATGGTTCATTGCAATTGGACGTACACCTCACAACAGCGTGCTGTGTCATTTCTGGTATCAAAACAGCCATTTCACGTGCTTCGTGGACACGTGGGGTCTTGCTCTCGTGCTAATCATGCCGATGGATTCGGGAGCAGTGAATGAACAGATTTAGTGACTGAGCAGGGATTGTGGTTCTTTTTTCTTCTAAAAGGAACAGATATGGAATTTGCTCTGCTTCTCAAGAGAGTATGTACCTCCCTCCACACTTGTGGTAAGTGTTATTATTCCTTAAAAAGAAGAGAAAAATCCTTACAACATCTTAAGCCTTCAGCTTCTATTATGGGCTCCAGCAGGCTGGACCCGCAGGCTTCGGGAATAAGGAGAACTGTGACTGCCTCTGGCTCCCATCTCACTCCACTCACCTCCTTGACACCCTCCGTCTCCCTGTCTCTCGAGGGCTCGATTGGAGAGACACACTTTACATTTTATAATACAGTACCTACTACTGGGAGATCTTTTATAAAGGAGACCCCATGAGACAACAGTCCTGCCAACCCCCAAATCTTGGCAATGGGCCGGATAGAAGCATCCAGCAATGTACAGGGTGTGCTACACCCTGAGGCAGCAGTGATTCCTCCTGGTGGCGAGGTCGCCTTTGCGATGGGATTCAGCCATTACTAGGAGTAAGCTCGTCGACCACTCTGAAAAAAGAATTAAAATGAGAATCACATTCAAAATCCAACTTGGGCTTCCCTATATATATATATATATTTTTTTTTCTTTTTAGATTTTTTTTTTTGATGTGGACCATTTTTAAAGTTTTTATTGAATTTGTTACAATATTGTTTCTGTTTTATGTTTTTGGTGTTTTGGCCCTGAGGCATGTGGGATCTCAGTTCCCCGACCAGGGATCGAACCTGCACCCCCTGCATTGGAAGGCAAAGTCTTAACCACAGCACCACCAGGGAAGCCCCTCTCCCTACATTTTTAAAATGTAGAAATGTGTGGCTCTTACCCTCTCCTTCCTTTTCTCACGTATAGGAGGCTGGGCTCCTGGGCACTGTCTTGTCAGTAAAGCCTGTGCACCATGGCCTCACCTGTTCTCGGGAGCCTGGGGACCTGAGCTGCATCAGATGCAGAGCAGAGTTTTGATTGATCCTCTTGTTTGCATCCTGGATCTCAACACCCTTTCACAGAGGGTGTCACTTTAGTTTCCCTGCCTTCTCCTGAGGTCACTTTAGCCTCTGAAGTCAAGTCTGCCCCTGCCCTGCGGGCTCTGAGCTTCCCTCACTCTCTGCTACCTCTCTCCCCTTGATCCTCAGAACACCATCTCTGGTTCTCAGTAATCCAGAACTTTCCACTCTGATGGTAGCACTGATGCCATTATACACCCATCCTCCTCCTCATCCACCTAAAACATTCGGATGGATCCGTCCCCTGGTCCCTTCCAACCCATATTCTTCCCTGCGGGGCATCCTCAGACATACATTACGTGCACTCTTCTGTGCTGAAGGAGGGTCCAGAGGCTGGGCTGGGGGAGGGGTTTCCAGGGGCCCAAGGACGGCTTCCCAGAGGAGCTGGGTCACATTGGGGTCTGACAGAAGCAGAAATATAGACAAGCAAAAAGGCTGAGGGGATGTGTTCTGAGCGGGATGGAGGGCCAGCCCCTTGGAGGATGGAGCCAAGATGCTTGGTAGGTGCAGGGCAGGGCAGCAGCAAGAAAAAGCTTCCAGAAGAACAGGAGGAGGAGCTACAGGCTACGGGGGGCCTTGAAAGCTGGGCTGGGGGGCTGGCACCCTCTCCAGTGGGTGGTGGGTACCTCGGAGGGCTTCCCGCAGGAATCCCTTTCATTCTGATGGGTGATTCATTTTTCTTCCAACTTTGGGAATAAAAATCGCCCAGTCAACTGCTCCTCTACAACAAGTTTTGTCATATTCTTGAAGCATCTGTGCCACCCGCCTTTCCCTGGCCTTGATTAGCCTCTGGCCTTTCTGTGAAAGCCTGGTTTCTCAACCCCGTCAGTGATCAGGGTGGCCTAGCTTGGCATCCAGGCTACCCAGTCCTGTCCCAGCCAAAGCTGGTGTGGGGTTGGGGAGTGTCTCTGTTGTGTGCATTTTAGCCGGCCGAGCTCAGGACTTTCCTGCGTGATCAGAATATTCTAGCTCAGGAGGGCAGGGTTGGTGCCAGAGCCTGGGAGCTCGGGGGATCCAGGACCATGAGAGCTTTCTGCTTCCTCCTCTTTGGGCTCCCGATGAGCCACTACAGACTGGCTGAACACTTCAGAACAAACAATCATAACTTAATTTTTTATTTCAAACGCAGCTTGAATTTTATCCAGTTTTCAGGTGACCCAAGGGGATAAATTCCCCTAATCCTACACCTGATAGTCAGAATTGAGAAATCACCCTGGCCTGGAACACAGGAACTTTTCTTTTGTAACTCCTGTCTCTGCTCCTCAATGCCTGGTTTTCTGTTTGGGAGTCCCCCGGGGGTGATGGTGCCGCCAGATAAAAGTTGTAATGAGAGAGGGGCCGAGGGGTCTGGGGAAAAGGCAGGGCAGAGAGTAAACAGACCTTCTCCAATCCAACGTCTAGACTGCAGGGCACTCAGTAGGTCTGCAGAGTGACTCTGACTGCCTATGAATGCCCTCTATTCAGGAGTCCAGGCTTTTGTTTAAGGCCGGGCTACATTCTGAAGAGCACAGAACTGGCCTAACTGGTCTGGCCACTCAGCAGAGGTGAATACTTCCCCCTGGGGCCAGGACTCAGGTGAATGAAGTCATCGATATTTTCGGGGCAATTCTAATCTGTGATTAACTTTTATCTCTGCTGTGAAATAACAGCCTCCTTTTCAGCCTGCTAACAATAAATAAAACTGGCTGCCTGGAGGGGTCTGTTTCCTGCTAGGCTCAGACCACGGGGGGCAGCTCTAAACAGAGGCAGACTTGAGAAGGCTGATGGGGCACCCCTGGGGAGACCCTGGAGTGAGGGAGGGCTGGGTGTGAGGGGGGGACAGGAGTCCTCCTAGTCTTGGCCTTTGTTATTCCACTACACGCAGCTGTCCTGACCTGATTTCAAACTCAGTTTACCCAAAGCAGACAGGCCACTTTCTCCTGTCTTCTCTCTTTGTTTAACCAGGAAGCCTTGATAGAACTATTTAGTAATTTTTGAGTCCTGTCTCATTCAGTCTTGTCTTGAATCCCTCAGTGAGCACAGGGACACGTCGGAAGGCCTTCCATTGGCCGCCCTCTCCTCCCCAGGCCCTCACCTTTGCAGGAGCCTTTTAATTTCTCAGCCCATATCAGGTCTCAGACAAAAAGAAGCCAGGGTTGTTTTTCTAAAAGACATATTTGTCCTCTGTCTAAAGTTCCTACTGTTGGGACCCTGGAGCCTGGCACTCAAGACCCTTCATGGTCCAACTGAGAACCTTGGGTTCTCAAACTCAAGACCATGGGGAATGTCATAGGTGAATCAGGCAGATGAAACCCAGGGCTTTTTTTGGTCTCTATTTTGTTTATTCAATTTTGATGGAGACAAAATACCAGAAATAGTTTACTTTCCTCTTCACTCTGTAGCAAAACAACACAGCAAGCAAGGTGTGACCATTCGCACATGACCTCACTGCTGGCGAGACAGTAGAGAGTGGTGGGGACTAGGGCTAAGACTAGGACAAGGCCAGAAAGTTGCCCAGTGAACAAATCTTAAGGAGGCACTCACTCTCAGGGCCTTGCAAGTACAGGGTTGGCACCTGAAAGGGAGTGAATCCTTAAATTTTGCTCCTTGGGCCTCACTTGCCTCACCTTAGTCCATCCCTGGTGAGGATAGTGGTAAAATGGGAAGTGGATCCACCCAAAGGGATGGCTGATAATCAGCTTCAGGTAGTTGTTGCCAAAAGGCAACACGGTGGTCCCACTGCTGTCTGCAGGCGCAGAGCAGGTGCTCAGTGATGTCAAATGACAGCATAGACTTTAGAAATAGAATTTTGGAGCCAGGTGAGTCTTGAATTTGCATCATTCTTTATTCAAGGAATAATTATTAAGAGTCAGCAGCTCAGCTGCTCTCAGCCCAGGGAGCACTGGCTGCTTCAAGAGAGAGTAGGTTTTACTGGTATTGCAGGTATAGTTCCCTCATGATTTCAGGACCCTGACAAACTCTTCTTCATGGAGCTTCACTCTAGTACTCATTATGTAACAGAGGAATAGGAAGACAGGAAAGAAGAAAAAAATTTTTTTTTAAAAAGCACACAAAACGCGTAATAGCAAAATAATAATTACAGTAGCTATAAATAGGCTTAAACTCATCTACTCCAAGAGAGCAATTAGCAGACTGGATTTCTCTAAAAAGTCCCATTATATCCTGCTTCCAAGATACCATCTAAGACAAAACCACACAGAAAGGCTATTTAAAATAGAGGGACAGAAAAATATACACTAGGTCACTGCTAGCAATAAGAGACAAATTAGAAGAAGAGAAACCACATAATAATCAAGACATCAGATCAGAAGCCATCTTAGTTCTAAATGTATACTCATCTAATGTATACACACCTCAAAAAATAGTAAGCAAATTTACAGAATTACAAGTCAAAGATTTTGACTCATCTAACTTCACCACGAATTAATAAAGCAAGCAGCTGAAAAAAATTAGGATATAAAGGATTTAGAAAATAAAATTAATGGGCATTGTTTCATGTGTGTGTGTGTGTGTGTGTGTGTATAAAAGTCTGCAACCAAAGAAAAATAGTCATCATTTTCTTTGGAGATACATAGATCATTTGAAAATTTGACCACATGCTAGGTCACAAAGAAAGACTGAACAAATGTCTAGAATTCACCAAAATCACACAGATTATATTCTCTAAACACAAACCAATTAAATTATAAATCAATACTAAAAACATAGTCTCAAACTCGTATGTGTGGGAACTCAAATTATTCATAGGTTAAAGAGAAAATTACAAATGAAATTTCTTTGGGATAGACTGACAATAAAAGTATTGCACATCAAAATTCAACAATTTGGCAACTGAAAGTATACTTAGAAGCAAATAAATAAATGAATGAATTTATTTTTAAAACATAAGAGATTTAAAGTAAATGAGGTGAGTGTTCAAAATAGAAATGATAGGGGACTTCCTTAACGTGATCAAAGATATCTACCAAAAATGTACAGTAAATGTTACAAATAGTGGTAAAACTTTGGAAGCGTTCCCATCAACATCAGGAGCAAAGACAAGGATGTCCATTATCAGTATCCTGGAAGCCTCACTGAGGGCACTAAAGCATGTAAAAGAAATAAGAAAAATAAGAATTGACCAAAAAAGAAACAAAAATGTCCTTATTTGCAGAAAATATAATAATCTACATAGAAAATTCAAGAGAATTTTCAAATAAGCTAGTCAAATGGAAAGAGAATTCAGCAAATATGCTAGATGTAATATCTATACACAACAATTAGTACTATTTTATGCAGTATTTAAACCAATTAGAAAATATAACAGGAAGAAAATCTCATTTATACTAGCAACTAAAGCTGTAAGATATCTCTGCATGCATTTAACAAAAGACATGCAAGTTGTTTTGGTTTTGATTTGGTTTGGGGAGGCTTTTATTTATTTTTTTTTTTTGGAGAAAACTTTGAAGTACTGCTAAAGAAAATTAAAAAATATAAAAAAGTGGAGTGATTTATCATGTTCTTGAATGGAAAACTAGACTTTAACAAAGATGTCAATCATCCCCTAATTATTCTCTAAATTCAATACAATTTTGTCCAAAATCACAAGGGGTATTTTTCGTAAAATTCAAAAAGCTGATAACCATCAAGACTAATCATAAAGTTATGATAATGCAGATAGTGAAATATTGGTACAGAGATAACATATAGATCAATAGAAGAATAGAGCACTCAGAAACTGACCTATGCATATGGAAATTTGATTTATGACAGAAGGATCATTACAGATTAGTTTTAAAAAAAAGGGACCGGTGAGCTCATTCAATAAATAACCTGGAAGTAATAGTTTATCCCCATAAGAATAAGTTAGTTACTTACATCACAACACATGCAAAAATAAATCCTATGTTTATTAAATACCTAAGTGTAAAAAGCCACCACTTAAAACAATTTAGAAGAAAATATAGAAGACTATCTTTAGGAACTCAGAGTAAGAAATTATTTTCTCAAACTAGTTACAAGAAGACAAACATTAATGCAAAAAGTAATAGACTACTTAGAATAAACAGAACTACATTAATTTTTTAAAAACATTGTTTATAAAAAAGGTTAACTGTCAAGTCAGATACAGATGCTTGCAATGCAGTCATGTAACTGACAAAGGGTCAGAATCCAGAATACCTACAAATCACTGAGAAAAAAAATGGCTCAATAAAAATAATGGGCAAAGATGAGGACAAGTCCTGGATGAGGCAATCCAAATGTCAAACGAATTTTGATAAGATGGTCAACATCATTAGTAAACAGACAAATGCAAACTCAAACAACAAAGAGATACCATCTCTGTGTTCGGGTTCTCCAGAAACAGAGCCAATAGGATGTGCATATGTATCTAAAGAGGTTTATTTTAAGGGGTTGGCTCATATGATTATGGAGGCTGGCAAGTCCAAAATCTGTGGGGTGGACCAGCAGGCTGGAGACCCAGGGAGAAGCTGATGCTGCAGTTCAAGTCTGAAGAGCTGACGTTGCAGGTGAAGTCTGAAGAGCAGATTGCTGGAGAATTCCTTCTTGCTTGGGGAAGTCAGCGTTTTGGTCTATTCAGGCCTTCAGTTGATTGCATGAAGCTCATCCACATTGTGGAAGGCAATCTGCTTTACTCAAAGTCCACCATTTAAAATATAAACATTGAGAAACACCCACCCAGAAACATCCAGAATAGGCTCAACCAAACTGACACATAAAATGAACCATCACAACCTCTATGCATCAGATTGGCCAAAGTGTTTGTGTGCCAGTACCAAGTGTTGGCATGAACAGGGAACACTGGGAATTTATTCTGTTCTGATGATGTAGAGTGGGGCCATCTCTTTGGAGGGTGGGGCTCCACATGGGAAATTCACACACATGCATAAATATCCACAGCAGCCTTGTCTTTGGCTCCAGTGAAAAGCTGAAATGGAACTGGAAATAGATAAATTCAAAGTGATACTTTCATACAATAGAATATTATACAGCAGTTAAAATAAACAAGTGAAAGCAACTCATACCTTCATGGCTAAACCTAAAGACAATGGTGAATGACAAAACCTAGTTTCACAAGGATATATACCGTAGGGTAGATTTCCATAAAATTTAAAAACATGCAAAACAATACTATGCAATATTTATGGACAAACACCATAGGGAAATCTAAAAACCATGCTTGAGATTAATATACACTAAATTCATAGTCGTGCTGTCTCTGAGGAAGAGGGATGGGCAATGGGATCAAGGAGGCCATCAGCTGTGTCTATAATGTTTACCTACTAATTTTTTTTTAAGGCTTGAAACAAATGCGGCAAAATATTGACTTAATGAAGCCATGGGGGTGCATGGATATTTGTTATATTCTTCTCTCCACTTGTTCATGTATTTGAAATATTTCCCCAGGAGAAGTGTACAGAGGGTTCTGTGTGTCTGGTGAGATGTTCCAGTAAAGATAAGTGTACAGGAGTGGAAGATATTGGAAAAGTGCCCCAAATGCCAGGCTGTGACCCTGGGGTGTTCCTGCATGCTGGTGGCAATCCTTACAGACCAGCAGCATTGCAGAAGCCCAAGGAGGAGCAAAACACAGAGGTGACAGGTGCAATAACCCCCCTGTGGTACATTGAGTCTGGGCACGAAGCACGGTGGAAACCCAGAGGCTGGTGACCCTACAAAGATAAGAGTGCAGAGGAAGGGATGGGGGTCTCTCCAGCTCGACACAGCCAGTGCAGAGGACCACGCACAAGGCCTTTGGGGCTGCAGAAATTAGTTACTATACAGCGTGGTGGTGCTTTTCTCCAGAGAGGGGCTGGTCCATGTCCGCTCCAGTGGGTTCAAGTTCCCCTCCAAGAGACCTATTGACAGGAAAAGAATTGAGTCACTCATGTGGGTTGACCCTTATGACCTCAGCACTGAACCCTTAGGTTTTCAACATGTTTCTTAAATGGGGCTGAGAAATGAGAAAAGGACCCTGGGGGTAGCAGGAAATAAGACTAAGATTTTCCACTGGGGCCACAGGTCCCTGGGACTATTCTTAGGACCTGAGGGCTCTGGCAGCTGGCACCGCAGGGGTTTCATGCAGGTGAGTCACTGGGAAGGAACAAAATCAGTGCTATGCTCATCTCCACCTCTGCGTGTGGAGGAGGAGATATTTTAGAGTATTCAGAGGCGTTTTCTTTAAGGATGTTGTTTCCCCTTAGTCGTGATAGGAAGCCATCCAGAGCCAGCTGTTTCTCCATCGGGGCTGGGATGGGCCGGGAAAACATCTGTTGACTCAAAGTGAGTTTAAGGCTCTCAGGCAGCAACTTGTTAACATTTTTCATTGTAAGGCACACGAGGGCAGTGAATTTTGTCTGTTTTGGGAGCAGAGGGTCTCCTAGATAAAGGTGGCGCCGCATTCAGATCAGACCTGGGAAGGAGGGAAGGATGGACCGCACAGGGAACGGGCACCTTCAGTTGATCTCAGACGCTTGGCCCTAGTCGTCCCCCATCATGGCCTCGCTGTTATCAATTAAAAGGTGGACGTCAAATAAACCCCAGAGGGACAGCCCAACCAGTGTCTCGACCATACGCTCTGCATTCTGCCCTTGCCACTATCAGTGTCCGTTCTGGGACATTTCTCCAGCGCCATGAACCCAGAGGTGTGACTCAGCAGAAATCACAGGAATATTTGGAGGGTAAAGTAGATGATCTTAATGAATTGCTTTGAGTCTGGAAACAAAGAAGCTGGCTGGTAATAAAGGAAAATGGAGCCTTTCTAGGTCCTTCCCAGCAAATGCGGAGATCCAGAGAAGGAAGAGAAAGCCAGCTAATGTGACATAAGTAACGTATTAAAGGGCCAGAGGGATGTGATGCTGGGCTTCAGTGGATGTGTGTGAGGGCAGCAAAGGCACACCAGGTACATGTTTGGAGAAGCCACCCGATGGCCTTCGGGAATGCACCGGCCTGAAACCCAGATTGGAATTCCGGAAGCTTCCCCTGAGCCTGGAGTTCTGGGGCCTCCGACTAAAATGGGAGTGGAGGGGATGGGGGGCAGGGTCTCTCTGCCCACCAACACGACCCTTTCTTCTTGGTCCTCGCCTCGGAGGTTGCCCACCCCCTGGGAAGCTGGCACTTTCCATATTAGTACATCATGACCTTCGTGTGCCATTTAGTTCACTCTGTAGGTTGAAATTTATTTTACAGATAAGATTTCAAGCATATTGTAATCAAAAGACTATGGTAACAACCACGCCCGGTCTGTATGTAATGCCCCCCTGGACCAGGCCCTGGGCTGGGGCTCCTGCGTGTGTTATCTCATGGAATGGCCTCTTGCCTGAGTATTATAATCACCATTTTTACAGATAAGGAAACTGAGGCTCAGAGAGGTAACTTTAAAATTCAAGTCACACAGCAAAGTAAGTGCAAACAGCAAGTATAAAGCCAAATTTCAGTCCCAAATCATTCTTTTCACGTCTCTGCATAGCAGTACAAGTGAATACCCACTTTAAGATGAGAATACCAAAATTAAATATTAAATATTCTCATAGAACCCTACATTTGCAAAAACACAGAAATTTTGTTGTAGAAACGCCCATTTATATGTCTTGAAAGTGACTGGTTGGAAAATAAGCAAAAACAGAAGCGAGCAGAGAGGCTGAGAGGGTGCTATTTCGGCTCTGATGTGAGTTTTAAGGGAACAGGGACCAGAAAGCCACGCTCTGTCTCCAGCTGTCTCCCCACTGCTTGGGTAAAGCTGAGCTGTGAAGCCTGAGTCTCCCTGTGTGGTTTTTTCTGACGCCAAGTACATTGTTCCAACACCAGTTCTCCAACTCTCCAAAGCCAGCTGGATGTCCTGCAATTCAATCCAATTCTGACGCTAACTGTTCAGAGTTAGAGCAGAGCCCACAGGTTAGGGGCTCAGTCCCCCAGGATTGCCCCCACTTCAGATGCCAGCTGCAAATGAGGAGCCCAGGCTAACCACACTTCTACCTGGCCAACTACAAGCTCAGGGGTTCCCACACCCCCTCCCCAAGTTCAATAATTTGCTAGAACGACTCAAAGAACTAAGGATAGTGCTCTACTAACAATTACCGATTTGTTATAAAGGATACAACTCAGGAACAACTAAAGGGAAGAGATGTGTAGGGCAAGGCATGGAGGAAGGGGCAGAGCTTTGATGCCCTCTCTGGGTGTACCACCCTCCCAGCACCCCCGTGTGTTCACCAACCTAGAAGCTCCTAAATCCCATTGCTGAGGGATGTTTATAGAGGTTCCACTACATAGATATGGTTGATTAAACCATTGGCCGATTGATGATTGAACTCAATCTCCACCCTTCTCCCCTCCCAGGAGGTCAAGGGTGGGACTGAAAGTTCTGACCCTCTAATCCTGTGGTTGGTTTTTCTGGCTGACTAGTCCCATCCTGAAGCTATCTAGGGCCTCCCCATGGGTCATCTCATGAGCATACAAAGGACAGTAAATTCTGAGCATTTTAGGCACTCTATGCCAGGAACTGGGGACAGAGACCAAGTATTTATTTTTATTACACCCCTCCCTCTCTAAAACCAGTTCCTGTTCACCAAGGTGCAGCATCCCAGGCTCACCAATTCCTAGAATCTTAGGGTAACTTTTAGCTTAACTGTCATAGGTAGACCCGACAGCCTTGCAAGTATTCTTCATGTAGCCTGGAACTATTTCACATTTTGATTTTGCTTATTAATTTGGCCATCTTTTCTGTAGTTGACCCAAGGTTTCTTCCACTGTGGTCAGAGAATCCACAATCTGCTTTCTATTTGGGAAACTTATTTATGATTTTCTTTGTATTCCAGTGTGGTCATGTGTTCTCTGATTTTTAAAGATGTACATACACACATTCATTCATTCATTCACCCATTCCTTTACTTATTTTTATTTTTTATATAATTTTAAAGGTTACACTCCATTTACAGTTATTTCAAAATATTGGCTATATTCCCCATGTCATACAATATATCCTTGAGGCTATCTTACACCCAGTAGTTTGTACCTCCTACACCCCCACCCCTATATTGCCCCTCCCTCATCACTGGTAACCACTAGTTTGTTCTCTATATCTGTGAATGTGCTTCTTTTCTGTTATTGATATATTCACTAGTTTGTTGTACTTTTTAGATCTGACATATAAGTGACATCATCAGTATTTGTCTTTCTCTGTCTGACTTATTTCACTCAGTATAATACCCCCCCATGTCTATCCATGTTGCTGCAAATGGCATTATTTCATTGCTTTTTATGGCTGAATAACATTCCTATATATATATATATATGTATATATAACATCTTCAGCCATTCATCTGTTGATGGACACTTAGGTTGCTTCCATAGCTTGGCTATTGTAAATACTGCTGCTATGAACATTGGGATGCATATTTCTTTTCAAATTTCACCCATTCATTCATAGTGCTCTTCAAAACCTCTGGATTTTCACAAAACCTAGGCACGCTGGTTCTCATGTTGTCTGAGGGTTATTCAACTCATTGTTCTTCAGCATTTTGAGACGTGGAAAGCTGCTCACCTCCAGCCCTAGCCTCCTGTACTTACTTTCTCTGGCACTAGACTGCCGCTGTGAAGGCAGGGACACTGCTGAATCCCTGGTCTGATACTCATGAAGGTGCTAACAGAGGTTGCCTGTCTCCTGACCTTTCTCCGTTTTTGGCCGATGGGACTGAAAGATGTGGAAGAAATGCACAAGATTACAACTGTAAGGTTATCTTCAAATAACAATGATGAGAAAACCTATTTATTTTAGAGCTGGAGAGAACTAATTTGAATCCTGGTTTTATCCCTTTGTACTGAGAAACTTTGAGATTGTTCCTTAGCCTCTTGGAGCCTTCCTCGTTGTTTAATGGGAAAAATAATGCCTGTGTCATGTGGTTCCTGGGACCTGTGACAAGACATAGAGCGCACCCACACATGCCGTACAAGGCAGCTGACCACGGGCTGCCTATGGCGGTGGTCCTGATGGTGGTGCTTGGTGCATATCTGCCATCACTGCCGCTCTCATTCCCCTTCCTCACTGGGTCCCATCAGACTCGCCTGTTTTCAGAAAACTGACAGAGACTGACCAAAACGATAGCACCTTGAGGCTGATGTGAGCAAACACAGATCAGCATCAAAGACATGATTTCTTGTCTTATAAAATGAGGAATACTTTAAAGCTTACTAACGGGCTTCCCTGGTGGCGCAGTGGTTGAGAATCTGCCTGCCAATGCAGGGGACACAGGTTTGAGCCCTGGTCTGGGAAGATCCCACATGCCGCGGAGCAACTGGGCCCGTGAGCCACAATTACTGAGCCTGCGCGTCTGGAGCCTGTGCTCCGCAACAAGAGAGGCCGCGAGAGTGAGAGGCCGGCGCACCGCGATGAAGAGTGGCCCCCGCTTGCCGCAACTAGGGAAAGCCCTCGCACAGAAACGAAGACCTAACACAGCCATAAATAAATAAATAAATAAATAATTAAAAAAAAAAAAAAAAAAAAAGCTTACTAACAGTAACAGCTACTATATATTGGGTGCTCACTATGAGCCAGGCATGATTCTTAGAGCTTTCCATGTATTAACTCCTTTAATCCTCCCAATGGCCCCATGAGATAGGTGCCCTGACTATCCCCTTTTTATGGACAAGGAAACAGAGGCATTGAAAATCACTAACTTACTCAAATCACTCAACTAGCGAGCAAAGCGACCCACGGTGAGATTCCATTTGTAGGAAGTTTAGGAACAGGCAAAACAAATCTATGCTGATAGAGATCAGAATAGCAATTACCTGGGCAGGGGGTGGTAGTGGTGAATATATAAATGTACACACACACACATATCTTTCAGTGAAATGTACACATTTTGTAAAAGAAAGAAACAAGAAAATAAATACATCATTTGAACAGAAAAACAAAACAAAACAAAACATGTGATTGCCCAAACGCCACTGCTTGAGGTTCCGACCTAATTGAGGTGAGCAGCAGTCTGATTTAGAAGTTTACTCATTGATGCTATCACATTGCTGCAGGGTTGAAAATGTTGCTCGCTGAAGCCTCACTAGAAAGGCTAAGAGGAAGCAGAGTGGCTCTGTGTTGGGATTACGCCATGTGCTTGGTGCAACCATGAGGCCCCATTGGCCTTTTGTTTCTCTACACTAACATTGAATTGCTCTGGAAATCCCTCTCTGAATTCTGCAGATGTTAGCTCTTCACCCATGACATCTGCAAGTTTCCCATTTTTACCAGAATCACCCTCTCTGAATTCCTCATCCCTTTTTATTCATCACCAAGCTAAGGACCTATATTAGTTGTCTTTAACTGTGTAGCAAATCACCCCCAAACTTGGCAACTTAAAACAACAAACATTTGCCATCTCACACTATCTGTGGGTCAGGAACATGGACACAGCTTAGCTGGGTGCCCGTAGCTCAAGATCTCTCATGACGTTGCAGTCAAGCTGTTGGCTGGGGTCTCATCCGAAAGCTTGATGTGGGGCGTGGGAGTGTTTCCAAGCTCACTCATGTGGTTGTTGCTGTGGCTCCATCCTTCACCACCTTTGTCTCTCCATAGGCAGCCTCAGGACATTGTGACTGGCTTCCTCTAGGCTGTGTGATCCCAGAGAGGGTGAGGGAGCACCCAAGATGGAAGCCACAGTCTTTTCATAACCTGATATCAGAAGTGACAGCCCATCACTTCTGCCCTATTCTGCTCGTTAGAAGCAAGTCACTTAGGGGACTTCTCTGGTGGCACAGTGGTTAAGACTCCATGCTCCCAATGCAGGGGGCCCGGGTTCGATCCCTGGTCGGGGAACTAAGATCCCACATGCATGCCGCAACTAAGAGTTCACATGCCACAACTAAGGAGCCCACGTGCCACAACTAAGAAGCTGGCAAGCTGCAACTTAGACCCAGCACAACCAAATAAATAAATAAATAAACAAATAAATATAGAAGCAAGTCACTTAGTCTACCCCACACTCAGAGGTGTAGATACAGGTGGGTTGGATCATTGAGGACCATCTTAGAGGTTGCCAACTTCAGGACTGCTAATTGTTTCTCTGTAAACAAAAGGGGAAGAAAGAGAAAGACCGAATATTGTACATTTCTTCTCCCTTCTGAGTCCAGATGGTGGGCCCAGTGTCTATTTCCATGCTTTAAAAGCCCACTCCCATTTCACTGGGTGGTTTTCAAACGGTCACGTGAAGAGAGGGATTACTTTCAAGGAAACTTCAGTCCCTCCTTCGGTTGATACCGCCTTTGGCTGGGTCTCTCCACAGAGCCGTTCTGGGGTGGAGGGAACACTCTCTCCCAGGGGCTTCTGTCTGAACCCATGGGCTTAAAAGTGGACATGGAAGGGCTTCATGAAAAACATCATTTGAGCACCTACTGGATACCAGGCTCCATGAGTCTGGGGCTGGGAGTTCTGGGCCCCATAGAGAAGCCAGTGCGATGGGTGAGAGAGACGCAGAGGGTCAACTTGTCAGAACCTCCCTCCCCCAAGTGCTATTATGGGGTGAGGGATATGGGGGGAGTTACTCGACCTTCAGGAGCCTCAGTTTCCAAAGCTTCTTAACTGAGAGATTATGTCTGTGACGCCCTCAGAGGCACACTGGAGTCGGGTGCTCCAACTAGGTCTCTGTGAAGCGTGGATACGCACAACGCGGCAGCAGAGATTACCCTGCAGAACCATGTCTCGCCTGGGCCAGCCTGAGACTGGACTCAGTGGAGCTTGCTGATGGTTTGAGCAAACCTGTATCCCGACGCCACGGGGGGCTCTCAGAGGAGCCGCTTCAGGGAGTGATGGCCCTGGGTTCACGTTCAGGTGCGGATGGGAGCTGGGTCAGGGTGAGCCATGTCTGGGTTCAGAGCCTGGTGGCTCTCTTGGCCGGTTCTCCCAAGATCTAGGAAAAGGGAGTAGTCCAGATAGAGGGGCCGGTTTTCAATCCTCATCATTTCTTTATGCTTTCTTGCTTGATTCTTGCCTCCTGTAACCCTTCTCAGGGGTGTCACCCGGCCACTTCCTCCTGGCTAGAGAAATCTTTAAGAAGTTGCGAATTCTAGGTGAGTCCAGAGTTAGGCTCTGCCATGGGAAGCCTCTTCGGTTTTCCACCCTCCAGCCCCATCCCCACATCCTGCACCTCAGACTTCACATTTGGGTCTTGTTTACCAAGTGATGGAATCCCACGGTGGGTGTCAACCTCAGTCTCATCTGAGGGGCCATCAACTTGCCCATCTGGAACAGGAGGCTGCTAAGTCCCGAGAACGTGGGGCTCCCAAGCCAGTGCTGAGTGGGTGCAAGGGCGTGTCATCCTGAAGGTCAATGCCATGTGGGAAAAGGGTGGGGCTCTGTGCCCCCGCCCCCTTCCCAGCCCCAATACTATCTTGGGTAATTCCCTTAGCTTCTTTTCGATGTTTTTGCAATTTATAAATCAGAAAAATATTGAGAATCTGATCAAATAATAAACATGGAAGAACTCAGAAAACGGTGTAATTCAACAACAATAAACATGGAGCATCTGCTAAGTGTCAGACTATGTTCTGAGCATGAAGCCAAGATAGAGCTCACAGCCTTGTGGAGAGACAGAGAAAAAACAAACACATGCATGCAGAGCGCCCTGCAGAATAACAAGGCATGATGGAGGAGACAGAAGGAGGGGGCATAGTAAGAGGTTCAGGAAGGAAGCCTGCTCAGACCTGGATGAGATGAGCACTGAGCCATGCGCTTTCCTATGAGAAGAACATTCCAGAAGGAGGAACAGCCAGGTTCCCCAGATGGAAGGTGTGTGTGTGCCGGTGACTACGGTCTACATGGGAGCCCTGCCCCCAGGACCGTGATCCATCCATGAAACAACAGAGTATCTGGGGCACTGCGGATGCTTGCAGCAGCCGTGGCAACATGTAAAGTGTCTTCGGCTGATTTGTTGAAAATAAGGTCTAGAAATCAGTCAGCAAGAAGGTGATACAGAGTTCCCTGTGCTATACAGTAGGGGAAATCTGCTCAGTATTTTATAATAACCTAAATGGGAAAAGAATTTGAAAAAGAATAGATACATGTATATGTATAACTGAATCACTTTGCTGCACACCTGAAACTAACACAACATTGTTAATCAACTATACTCCAATATTAAAAGAAAAAAAAAAGGTGATGCAGATCAACAGGATAAATTCAAAGCCCGAACTCCCTTCACAGCCCAGCCCAGCTCCAATCCCCCTATCTCCCACCACACATCTTCCCAGCCCACACGTCCCAGCAGCAAACTTCTCACTAGTCTGCAACTTGCCTCCAGCCTCGGTTCTTCTGGCTAAAATCTCCAGCCCCACCACCGTGCCTGACTTTTAAGAACCACCTCAAACTTCATCACTTCATGAAGACTCCCATCCTCCCTGGGGTCACCCAAGCAACTGGTCACTCCTCCCAGGCCTTCTCCTTTTTTTTTAAGATTTTTTTTTGATGTGGACCATTTTTAAAGTCTTTATTGAATTTGTTACAATATTGCTTCTGTTGTTTGCGTATTGGTTTTTTGGCCACGAGGCATATGGGATCTTAGCTCCCTGACCAGGGGTGGAACCCGCACCCCCTGCATTGGAAGGCGAAGCCTTAACCACTGGGCCACTAGGGAAGTCCCCATCCAGGCCTTCTCTTGCACTTGGACATTCCTCCAACGTGATTCTATTGCCCAGGGCCACTGGGAGGTACCCGAGGACCTGCCCCATCCGTAGTGTGACAGAGTGTTAGTGAGAACTGAGGCAAACAGGCAGGGGATCACATTAGTGATGGAGCAGAGGTGTGTCCCCCGTGATGTGGAACCACTGGAGGGTCACCGTCAGTTCATAATTACTCCAAAATACTCCTAGTAAAGTTCTGTTTTAATTTTATCTTTATTACTAGTAATTGTGATGTCACTGCAGAGAAAAAGTGACACTCTGTTGGACAGTCTACAGAGCTGGCTTCATACACACTTGGACAGGCCTGCTGTGTTTCTGGGAGTTACACACCACGGCCTTTCCTTCTGGGAAGCTGCAAGGGATGCATTGCCTCCTGATGGGATCCAATGGCCGTATGCAGGAGGGTAGAGATGGGGCACGTTTTACCCCACCCTCCTCTCACTTAGCACAGAGCCTGGCAGTGTGGAGGGTCAGTGATTATTGAGATCAAACACCTGCCCAGCACCCAGCCTCCTGCCTTCTGCCTTGGAACCGGCATCTCAGCTTCCTCAGGAGTGATGAAAAAGGAAGCCAACCCTGACCTGTAGAAATAGTCTATTTCCTTAATTCCAAGGCACACAATTGTTCAGATTTTAATTATTCTGGATTCAGGATATGTCTTACAATTAGTTGGTACGTTACATGGGTGTTTCTTTTATTTTTTTCTCCCTCCCACAAAAAAAAGCTGTTCTGAAAACAATGCCATGTCTTACAATGGATGGCATCTTAGAATCAAAGAAAATAGGAGTTAAAATCATGGGGTGGCAGCTGAAGGTCCAACTCATGTCGGACTCCCAGGAGCCACTGTGAAAATCATGTTCTGTTGTAAATGTCTGTTGGTGTGAGCGCAGGGCGACCGGATTCCTAGAGCCCTGGGGTTCCCTGGCCATCCCAGGATCACGGGGCAGACAAAGAAGAGTGTAGCATGGGTCCTGCCCACATGCGGTCAGCCGTGCCAGTCTGGCCACTGGCTTTTGTACTTTTCATTCCGGAATTCGTAGCGAAGGCTGCCAGCGACGAGAGGTAACCTCGGGACACACAGGCCTGTGTCAGGCCTTAGAATTCCGGAAGCCAGTGGCCAGAGCTGTGTGGAGCCAGACAGGACACATATGGGAATACAATTACAGTGAAGCCAGCGTGGCTGGAGCGGGGAATAGGGCCCTGTTGCATGAGGGCCCAGTGTGGTGAGCAGGCCCAGGTCTGGTGCTGGTCTTGCAGAAGCACACCTCCTGGAACCCATTCCTCGCCACGCACTCCCTCAAGAGCCTCCTTGAACAAACACGCCCCACGGTCTCAAAAAGCTTAGAAGTGCTACGGCAACTGTCAGGCTCTTGGAGAGCCATACACATTAAAGGCACTGAGAAGTCCTGCAGAAACATGATGAATGTTTGTTGAATGTTCTCCAAACATCTTTGATCACAGAACCCTTTGATTCAGGTTGCATCTTATAAAATCTGAAGATAGGAATTTTCTGCAGAACCACTACTGGGCAACAGTCCTGTCTGAGCAGAACGTTTGAGAGCTGAGAACCACTTTTGTCACTCTCCAGCTGATCATGGAAAGGAGAAAGCAGAGTGGAGAGGTGAAGGGCAAGACCACAGAAGAGACCCTTTCTGGGAGCCCAGGGCATGGCCCCACTTGCACTCCGGCCTCCTCCGGGAAGTTGGCTTTGGCTGTCACAGGTGTCCCCGGGGCAGTGCGCTGCCAGCCCTGGTCTGACAGGTATGCGAGCCAGGTGGGTGTGCTCAGCATGGCCTTGGCACAAGGGCTGAGTTGCTTTTGGAAGGATCTTTTCTCGAACAGGAACTCACACACGCACAAACAGCAGCAAAATACAAGGCCACACTCACCCACAAAGGTTGTTCTCTGGTTCCTCCTGCAAACCCAGGACAGACCTTGTAGAAACAAGCACTGCAGGGCATGGGGTACAGAGCCAGACCAAGAGGACTGTTGCTCTCTGAATTAGGGACACACAGATGCTGCTTGCCATTCTCTGGAGATTTGGAAGGAAAAATGGTGGATAATACTGGTTGATAAGCAAGGCCCGAGTTCCCTAGTTTCTCCCTAAGCCCTTGGTGACCACCTCCTGGGTGCAGGACAAACAGAACTCCAAAGTACTTTAGGCTGCAGGTGGATCTCTGGTGCCCAGCAAACTCTAGTGGGGAAAAGGATGCAGCCCTGGAGAGGTAGCAATAGCCAGTATAAAATCGCTGGTGTCAAACCCTCCTCGAGACAGCAGGGATCCGGGAAGAGGAGGCAGGTCTTTCCAGAAGACTCACTGGAAACATTGAGACTTGTGCTAAGTTTTGAAGGGTTGGTCTGGGGAGGAGGGAGTCACATGCAGCGGGCACAGCCAAAGCAAAAGCAGGGAAGCAGAACGGTCAGGATTTGCTCTTCGAGTGACAAGCTGGTGCCTGGGGTCCTGGGACACCAGCTGGGAGGTGGGGCGCAGATACCTCCCACCTGGTGGATTTGTTCGTAGAGATATCTCTTGGGTACCAGATGCCATGCAGGGAAGGGTCTCTTGGCTTCCAGCAGTCGGCAGTCAGGAGGGGGCCACTGAGTGCTGGCTTGGGGTTGAGGACCTCTGGGGCGAGGAGACGGATGCAGGCCAAGGGTTTGGTGTGGCAGGCTTTTTTAGTGGACAGGCGTGGTCGTAGAAGGGGAGCCCCTGAGCTGGGAGAGCTAGAGTGGCGAACAGTGAAGTGTCAGGCCGGGGTGATTGGGCCCAGAAGCCCCAGGAAAAGTGAGGGGAGAGAGGGGCACACCCCTGCCCCCTGGTGCCAGGGTTGTGGTTATGACTGAGGCCAAGTGCAGCAGGGGGGGCCGGCTGTGGCCCCCACCCAGGATTCCACTGCAGATGTGTTTCTCTTTCTTTTTTTTTTTTTTTATGAATTTATTTTATTTATTTATTTTTGGCTGTGTTGGGTCTTCGTTGCTGCGCGCGGACTTTCTCTAGTTGCGGCGAGCAGGGGCTGCCCTTTGCTGCTGTGTGCGGGCTTCTCTTGCTGCAGAGCAGGGGCTCTAGGTGCGTGGGCTCAGTAGTTGTGGCACGCGGGCTCAGTAGTTGTGGCTCGCGGGCTCTAGAGTGCAGGCTCAGTAGTTGTGGCACAGGGGCTCAGTAGTTGTGGCTCACGGGCTCTAGAGTGCAGGCTCAGTAGTTGTGGCACGCGGGTTCTAGCGCTCAGGCTCAGTAGTTGTGGCACACGGGCTTAGGTGCTCCGCGACACGTGGGATCTTCACGGACCAGGGCTCGAACCTGTGTCCCCTGCATTGGCAGGTGGATTCTCAACCACTGCGCCACCAGGGAAGCCCCAGATGTGTTTTTCTGAGCTGCACAGTGATCATTAAATCTAGGAAAGCTTTATGTCGATGTCTCGATTTCTGGCTTCTCCTGAACAGTTGAAAGGCCTGGCCTTCATGGGCCTGCACCTGGAGTGCTGGCCAGAGCTGGTCATGTGGCACTTGGGACTCGGGGACTGGGCCCTTCAGCCCCCACGTCCCCACTCTACTGACTGCCTCGTGCTCGGCCGGCTTCTCTCCTGTCCCTTTACAGCCCTGCTTGGCCCCTGACATGTAGGTTCACAGCCTGGACGCAGGTCAGGGCACGAGGGGCGGCTATTGACAGCAAGGAGCTGGGGGTGAGATCCAGCTCACACCCGGGTCCCCAATCCTCGGCATGTCCATCCCAGGGAAGGGGCTCCTTTTGCTCTTCACACAAAGATGTAGAGATTAGAGCTGGCCCTGCCCCCAAAGTCTCCCATTCATTGTTCCTCTGAGTTCCCATTGGCCACAGTGGACCACGTGGCCCATAAGAAGGAGAACAAGGCAGGGGGAGGGTGCTGGGACTGACAGGGTGCTGCATTCTCAGACACAACTGTCTGGACATCTTTAAAAACGTGGAGAGATCGGGATGCCAATACTCAGTAACTCTCAGCTTTGGGAAGCGGTCGGTAAGCGTCTAACCGAGCCATTTAAAGCTCAGAGGAGATTCGAACAAGTTGCTACTGCGGGTATAAATCATTGACTGCCTACAAGGATTTTCCTTCTGACCCTCCCAGCCTCCCGTGTCATGGTTATTTTTATTTCCCTGTTTTGCTGATGAGGAAATGGAAGCTCACAGAGGTTGAGTGATTGGCCCCCGGCCACTGCCCTTCACGCTAATACTAATACTAACAGTCGTTACCCATCCGGGGCTGGGCTGAGCATTTCACACCCTTGGGCCCGTTTAGTCCTCACCCCACGAGAGAGCTGGTGCTACTCTTCCTGTCTAGACGGGGAGACTGAGGCCTGGAAGGGTCTGTGTGCGTTCTAAGCCACCTCCATGAATAAGACCAAAGGCCCACACCTAAGGGCTAATTAGGATGCACAGACGTGGGATTAAAACCTAGGTCTTCAATAGAGAACAGTTTTGTGGTTGCCAAGGGGGAGGGGCACGGGGGAGGGGAGGATTGGGAGTTTGGGATTAGCAGATGCAAACTATTAGATATAGAATGGATAAACAGCAAGGTCCTACTGGATAGCACAGGGAACTATACTCAATACCCTGTGATAAACCACAGTGGATAAGAATAGAAAATTGAGTCACTTTGCTGTACAGCAGAAATTAACACGACATTGTAAATCAACTATAGTTCAATTTAAACAAAACAAAACAAAACCTAGGTCTTCAGTGTAGAATCTGTACTACACCATTACTACTACTCTTACTCCATTTTTGATGCTAACCTCCTGGTACCCTGAGCTGAGACCAACTGTTCAGGTTATTCCTGGTACCCTGAGCTGAGACCATCTGTTCAGGTTATATGGTTAGGAAACTCCAAAATCTGAGCATTAACCAGAATGCTTCTGACAACTAGGAATCAGTGCCTTTCCTACGAGACAGACCACCTGTGGCTGACGCTGGTCAGTTGTAGGGATAGAGCTCCGGCCGAGTCAGCAACCTGGGTTCCAGCCCAGCCCGGCGACTCTAGCTGTGTGATGGTGGCCAGCCGCTTACCTCTCAAGGTCTCACCTGCCTCTCCTGGGACATGAGCACGGCCTTGGCCCCTGTGTCCTGGGCTGTGGGGTCTGGTGAGGTCACATATGGATGGGGCTCGGATCTGGTGCTTGGCGAGCCACTGAGGATGGGGATGGAGAGGGGGTTTGTTTCTCATCCCAGGCAGAGAGGTGAGGGCCAACCACCAGCAAGGCCGGTGAGAGTTTTGAGCCATTTCAGAGCAAGGCTGGCGATGGACCTGGGAGCACAGTCCAGCTCCAGGGACAGGATAGAGGGGCAGCCCCTGCATCTTATCACATGCAACGCCCCCACCCCCCGGCAGAGTGGGGAGAGAGCTCCCGGCCGCTTCCTGCAGAGGAGCGCTGCGAAAGACCTGAGCCAAGACCTACGCCTTGCCACTTAGACACCTGGCCCTGGACCACTCAGTCCCCAGGCCCCCATGTCTCAGGATGGTCCCAGGCAGCAGGGAACACTTAATCAGCTTCCGTTAGCCTCCTAACAATGCCAGGTATTGAGCCACTCAGCTTTTCCAGAAGCTTCTGTGTCCAAGGTCAGGTGGCCACTCGGTTATTTTCGCTCTGTCCCTGGGGTCGCCACTGGGCTTATGACAAAAGTCCTCCTGCTCAGGACTTGGGGAGAAGAGGAGCCCGGTGCCCACCCCCCAGCTGCCGTTTACATGCATGGCCCTGCAGGTTTGGGGGCTTAGCTCTCCCCCAGGGGGAGCCCCACATGGAGGGTACCTTTGGTCCCCCAGCTGCTGAATCTTGATCCAGCATCCTTGAAGACACTAAAAACCTGTTTAAAAGAGAAACTCTACTCTATTGATAGTCTGTAATGACCTATGTGGGAAAAGAATCTAAAAAAGAGTGGACATATATATTTGTATAACTGATTCACTTTGCTGTACACCTGAAAGTAACACAACATTGTAAGTCAACTATACTCCAATAAAAATTAAACAAAAAAAAGAGAGAGAGAAGAAAGAAAGAACACCAATTTGTTGTGCTGAAGCAGCTCCCACTAGCATCAGGTCAGATGGAGCTGGGGTGGGAGCCGAGTGGCAGCAGCCGGAAGGCTTTGCAGTCCTGGATTGTTTGTCCAAGTACATCCTGTGAATATGCAAAGCTCTCTGGCCCCTGCCCGTGGCCCAGCTCCCATCCATAACGCATTCAAACACTTGAAAGCAATTACAGTAGTTGGAGCTGTCAGCCTGGGCTGTTTTTTCCTAACCAGACGGTGTCCAGGTGCCCATCCCCCCTATCAGAGGGGAAAATGCCATGGTGAGGAGCCAGGTCAGAGCACTGGATGGAGGGCGGGGGGGGGGGTGGTGAAGAGGGGGGAGACTGAGGAGCTGGACCAGGGATGGGAGAGGCTCTGGAAGGTTCTGCTGTAGGGGGTAGAAGGGCAGTAACATTCCCTTCCCTGGGAGCTGAAGATGGGAAGACAGCAAGGGGCTGTAAAAAAAAAAGGAAAAAGAACAGGACACAGGACTTCCCTGGCAGTCCAGTGATTAAGACTTCACCTTCCAATGCAGGGGGTGCAGGTTCGATCCCTGGTGGGGAGCTAAGATCCCACATGCCTCGCGGCCAAAAAAATAAAACAGAAGCAATAGTGTAACAAATTCAATAAAGACTTAAAAAAATGGTCCACATCAAAAAAAAAAATCTTAAAAAAAATAAGTATTATTAAAAAAAAAAAAAAGAAGAACAGGACAGATGTTGGGGGAGAATGAGAGAGAAAGAAGCGGGGTGGGGTCGTGGGGAGCAGGATGAGGAACAACAACAGCTCCGGGTCCAAGTTGGCAGTCTGTTTGAAAGGAAAGTGTGCAGGTCCGGGAGGAAGGGAAGGATGTGAGATCTCCGAGGTTTTGCTGAAATTTTCAGGTGCGAATGATCTCTCATTAAAATAGTCACAAGAGAGAAGCTGCCACCAACTTATCCATCTGGAGAATGGGTCAGGGGAGGTCTCAGGAGGGAAGAAGTCTCCGTGGAGACTGAGAACCAACACAGGGTCATGGAGCTTTCAGAGTCAGAAGGCACCTCTCGTGAATGAGAAAGCTGAGGTCTGGGGACAGTAAAGTGACAATAAAGGGATTTGCCCCAAATAATCCAGCCTGAATTCAAACCCTGAGTCCAAGCCATCACGCTATAACAAGGCAGGTCAAAAGTATGATAAAGATATATCAAATATACCCGAAAATAACGTCATGTTTTACATCTATTATACCTCAATAAAAATATATACGATAAAGATAGATGGTGGGCTGGTAGTCAGAGCTCTCTGCCCACACCATCCTCCTACACACACTGAAACCCACATAGGATGATGGAATGTGGTAGCTTCTTGTCTCTAACAGATAGTAATTTTGCAACCTGGTGTGCTTTAAACAGTACACTAATAAAGCAGAATTTACACATCCAAACAACGACCTTGAGTTCCTTGAAAAGCTGCACACCTATGTTTAGCAATTGAACTCACATTTGTTAATTCCTTTCAGAGTAATCCGTCTACAATTCATACTCATTCCTGAATGCCTATGTGAGTCAGACTCTGGTATCGGCAATTAAAAAATAAAAAAGACAGAGCTCCCACTGTGTAATTGCTAAACACAATAACAGTTTTAATCAAGGTATTGAAGGAGGGTCAGGGGAGCCCAGGAGGACAGGACTGCAGCTGTGTGTTCAGCTGGGAGGGCTTCGTGGCAACTTTACCATGCGCTTCCCAGAGCAGACATCACTAATCAATCACAGCATTCTCTCCCAAGGAAGCTGGATCAAGCTCAGCATCTTTGTCAGCCTAGCTGAGAAGCTCATATACCTTCTCTGATTTGCCATCCCTGGGATGCTAGCTGAATCTGCCCATTTTCCAGAGGAAAGTGAGGGACAGAGAGTTCAGAAGCAGGGTGAGATCTAGAACCCAGATCAGCTGACACGGGAGACTGAGCAGCTCAGAGACCCTCCCGCCAAGTGGTCAAAAACCACCCATGGCAGCCTCTATTTCACCCCTCAACCCCAGCCCCCTGGCCTTGGATCCACAGATAAAATTACATTCCCAAGAGCAGTGCTTGGATTTTATGAAATACTATAGAAAATGGGTCCTCAACCCCCAGGCCGTGGACCGGTGCCCATCTGCGGCCTGTTAGGAACTGGCTGCACAGCGGGAGGTGAGCGGCGGGCAAACGAGCGAAGCTTCATCTGCCGCTCCCCATCGCTCCCCATCGCTCACATTACCGCCTGAACCATTGCTCCCATTACCGCCTGAACAATCCGCCCCCCTCCCCCCGCACCCTGCCACCGCTGTCCGTGGAAAAATTGCCTTCCACGAACCCGGTACCTGGTGCCAAAAAGGTTGGGGACTGCAGCTATAGAAAACAATTTGTTTTTTCTTCTCTTACTATTTTTTGTTATATAATGCATTCTCTTCAGAAAAACTAGAAACTACAACTAAGTAAAAAGAAAAAATTAAAGTCACCTATAATCTAACCACTGTTATTTACATTTACACTTTGTTGAATACTTTTCTAGTATCTTTCCAGGCATTTTTCTCTCTGCTTATGCATCTGAGTAGTGTGTAATTGCAGAGTAATGCATTTATCCTGTATGTCTAAATGTATATGTGTGTATATGCATACATATATGTATATATGATCTGTATGTACGCATATATACACATATACATACAGACACATACATAGACATATAGACATATATATATGATCCTATTGCACACTCGTTTGTAAGCTTCCTTTTCCACTTACCAATATATTATGCATATGCAAAACTTCCCTCTGAATGTCTGTGTCACTGCCAACATACACCCTCCTGGCCCCCATTCCTCAACCACCAGTATTATGGGTATTGATCCCCTTCGTTCAGGCAGGCTTCCCAGGCAGTGGAGGGGGGGTGAGCCTGGGCCCACAGAGAGCACCACAGGGCTGGAGATGGGGTGAGCCAAGGAATGGAGAGTTCCAGATAACCGTGTGCAGAGCAATGCCATGGCCTGTGTCCAGCAACCAGGAGAAAACCTGGGGAACAGGAGCTGGATGCGGCTGTGTCCGCTAGCCGGGAGCCAGGGCCCCCAGGCCCTCAACCTGGCCTCTGCTGCCCCATGCCTGCAGCCGGGACCTGGTCCAGCAGAACCAGGCTACCAGACAGAGCGGGAAAGGTGGCCGCAGGAGGGGACGGTGTTTTGTGGATGAGCTGATTCTCACAGGGGTCAACAGAGCGGGAAGTCCTGGAGAAACCATCCCCCAGGACTTGACTGAGCAAATTGACTTGCTGGAGGAACCCCATTTCAAACCGAGAGATCCAGAGGGGAAACAAAAAGCATTCTAGTTAAATTGTTCTATATTTAAAAACTGGGAAAAAGGAAAAACCTAATTCGAGTATTGAAGTTCCACTGTTTAGAAGTCCACACAGGTCCAGCCCGTTAACCTGGTTAAGGGGTGCACGCTGTGGCTGGGAGGTGTGATTGGGAGCGCCTGGCACGTGATGGCCGTCAATCAGTTTCTACTCTCCCTCCCTTCCTCCCTGCACCCCCCCAAAGGACATTAAACTGAACACAGCTTGAGAACGGAGACCTCATTTCCCTGCTACCACCAACAACACCCTGCACACACTGACTCCACCATAAACATCTTGAGTTTGTGACCCTTGTAGGACAGACAAAAGAAGAATGGTGATGTCAGAAAACACCCTTGCCTGGGACTCATTACAATGGTTTGAGGTTTCAGACGGGCTCAGCGCAAAGAGACCCTGGAATTGAGCCACGATCCCTGGAAGACATTGCGGGTGCCACGTGGGAGGGAGGGTCAGGGCCATTCTCAAAGACAAGGAGGAGAAACCGCCGAAGACATCACAGACAAGAAAGGTCAGGAGCTACAGGACCTGGGATGGAAAAAAATCTCACTTCTAAAACAGCCTCAAAGCGCACACGCTTAAGAGCTTTCCAGAAACTCTTTAGGACAGAAAAGGCTGAGGAAGTATGGGTCTAGGATATGAACTTTTAGCAAGAAACCACCTCTCTGGTCTCCTACTGCCTTGGGCTGTGTTTATGACTCAATGTCTGCCCTTCACCAGCTTCCTCTACACCTCGGAAAACAAAGACGTGCTTTCACCCATTCAGAAGGTGAGCCCGTGTAGGTGTTGGCACCGCAGCAACAGAGGGGCTAGAGCAGCAGTCCCCAACCTTTCTGGCACCAGGGACCGGTTTTGGGGAAGACAAACTTTCCATGGCTGGGGCGGGGGTTGGGGGATGGTCCAGGCGGTGATGAGAGCCATGGGGGGGGGATGGGGAGCAACAGATGAAGCTTTGCCCGCTGGAGCCCACTGTACACCTCCTGCTGTGCAGCCCTGTTCCTAACAGGCCACAGCCCAGCACAGGCCTGCAGCCCTGGGGCTGGGGACCCCGGGCCTAGAGGAAGGATGAACAAAGGGACGACGTGATCCAGAACGGAGGCGAGGCCAGTTTGGAACACGTTGCTTGTTATCTTCACTTGTGCACAGCTGAACAAGTTGGCATGTGTGTCTGGACAAGAATGGAAAGGGAGGCTGGCCCTGACTCACCGACCAGGGAATGTCAAATGGAAGGAGTGGGAAATGGGTCAGGGCATTTGCCTTTGGACTTCACGGAAAGGCTAGGAAGCAGGAATGAGCAGAGTTCCTTCCACAAAAATCTAAAAGCCAAAGGATCAGATAGATCAACTTGAAAAAGTGGAAGGGCTGGCAAAGAAAAATCCCCCCCCAGAAATCACCAAGGTCATGGGGGAAGATGGTGAGAAATTGTTATGCTTTAGAAAAAGGTATACCAGAAAGCCAGGTTGAGGTTCCCACCAGATCTGGCTTGTCCCATCACATTGCCCACTCTGATGGGTTGGCCCCAGCTACTCATCTAGATGCCCCAAGGACTGCCCACCCTGATGACCTCATTGCCCCTTGACTACCTCACTGAAGACCTTGTCTCCATATGAGGTCGCATTCTGAGGTCCTAGGAGTTAGAACTTCAACATGTGAAAGTTGAGGTGGACACAATTCAGTCCATAACAGAGACTGGCAGGTAGAATGTTTACTGTGGGGTGTCCTCAGGATCAATACCTGTGAAAGGAGGAGGAGGAGGAAGAATAGGCGGTGAGAGACTAGGACAGTGGCATAGGGCTGGCCCTGCAGGGAACTCTGGAGCTAGGATGACCCTTTGGAATTGTCCTGAGTTGGGTCAAGATGCGCTTGCATTTACACTCCTACAGTGACGAGTGGCCACCCCAGGAAGGGCTCTAACCTTGCTTGGCTCCGTGCACCTGAGGTAGTCCCTGAAGGGGCCACAGCAGGACGCTGCCAGCAGCACAAGTCCTCCCTTGAGGGTGGACATCTTAACCTTGAGGGTGGACATCTTAACCTTGAGGGTGGACATCTTAACCTTGAGGGTGGGTGATGGTTGCACGTCACAGGGACAGACCCAGCCGAGGTGCTGTGACAGTCGGGGGTCACGGTTCCTCCCCCCCCCCCACCACGGGGAGATCGGGAAAGACCTCATGCAGTGGGTGTCATTCGGCCCTGAATTAGCAGAATGGGAAGAACTGGCTCATGGGAAGCAGGTGGGAGCTCCAGGGATGACGGGGACTTCCCAGGTGGGGAAACAGAGGCGAAAGAAATGTGGCATCACTGAGTGGGGCCCTTATAGGCAACTCCAAACATTTGTGATAGGCAGAGCAGAGAGTTTGTGGAGAGGAATGAAGGCTGGAAAGGAAGGTGGAGGCCTGAGCAGGGGGGCCTTTGCTGCCCAGATCGGCAGGTGGTGGGAGCCACCAACATTTCCAAACAGGACAACGATGTGGTCAGAGCCATACTCAAGGAGATTGCTGGGGCAGCACTGTAGGAAGTGAGTTTTTGGCAAGAGGAGAACTCCTGAGTCCCCTAAGTGTCAGGGGAAGAGGAGAAGCCGCTCTGGAGTGGTGGGGGTGGACCATTGGGGATGGGCAGATGAGGGGCTACTGAGGAAGGGCTGAGGATGTGCCATGAGGCAGCAAGGGAGGAGGGAGGTGAAGACTTGACCGAGGGCATGGGAGTTTTCCGAGCAGAAAACTCAGGAGTGGAGCAAATTTGAGAGAGAAGATAGTTTCTGTGAAGATCCTCCATGGGCAGTTGAAATATGGGTTGATAATTTGAGAACCGGTCAGGGCCGTGATGATGGATTGGGATCCCAGCCACAGCAGGAGTCCCAGGGAGACTTCTCTTAAGGGACTTCCATTTGGGAAGACAAGACCAAGGCATAGAGCCATCAGCCCCTGAGGTGTGATCCCACCTGCAGAGGAGCTGAACGGAGGTGCATAGCTGCAGAAGGGCAGCCTGGGCAAAGGTGGGGGAAGAGGGCACTTGAGTTGGATCTTGAGGGAGGAACAGAATCTGCTTAGGAACAGGGGGTGTGGAATAAGTTGGGGGAGGGCCCCAAAGACCTAACCAAGCCCTAAGAAACAGAGAGAAACAGGTGGAACTGATCAGCAGTGGTGAGGGTGGAGAACTAGATCTCAGTGTGGATGGAATTTACAGAGAGGATGAGTTGGAGAGGGGGCCATGGACTGAACCACAAATGAGGAGGATGTTGAAAGGAGAGTTGTTCCTCTACTCACAATACTTCTCATAGCAAATGTGTGGGTTTTCCAAGCCAAGAAATTCTCTAATTCTCTGCAGATACCAACTGGATGTCCTACAATTTAGTTCAGTTCTGATTCTAACTACCCAGAGTTAACACAAAACCCACAGGTTAAGGGCTCAGTTCCACAAAACTCCCTGCATTTCAGACGCCAATCACAAGTAGTGGATCCCCAGGTTACCCACATTTCTGTCTGGTTTGGCTACAAATTGGGGGTTCCCATGACCTCCTCCTCAGCCTTGATAATCTGTTCTAACAGTTCATAGCACCCAGTGAAATAGTTTTACTTACTATTTCCAGTTTATGGTAAATGATATTGTAAAGGATGCAAACGAACAGCTGGATAGAGGTCTGGAAGGGTCCTAAATGTAGGCGCTTCTGCTCCCATGGAGTTGGGGGTGCACCACCCTCCTGGCTCATGGATGCATTCCCCAACCCAGAAGCTCTCCAAACCTCTTTGTTCAGGGTTTTTATGGAGGTTCCATTACATAGGCAGAGTTGATTAAATCCTTGGCCCTTGGTGATTAATTTAGTCCCCAGTATCTCTCCCCTCCATGGAGGTTGGGGGTGGGCTGAAAGCTCCAACCCTCTAGTCATATGGTTAGTTTCTCTGGCAACCAGCCCCGGTCCTGAAGCTATCCAGGAGCCCCACCAAGAATCACCTCATTAGCATAAATTCAGGTATGGTTAAAAGGGCTCATTATGAATCACAAAAGATGCTCTTCTCTCCCCTATCACTCAGGAAATTCCAAGGGTTTTTGGAGCTCTTGTGCTTGGAACAGGGGATGAAAATCAAATATATATTTCTTGTCATATCACAATATCACAGTGTCTGAGGTCTCAGCCCTGGTCCCAGAGCAGGTAAAGAATATGGAAGGTTCACTCTATCCAGAACCCTCCTTCTGCAGCTCAGCTGGGGCTGTGCCTGATCAGCCCCTTGCCTTGGCCTCCCAAGCAGCCCACCTGCTCCTTCACCAGTCTTTCCTCCCCACACCCTCAACCCCACCCACCATCAGAGAGGTCTGGTTCTCACATTTCATCCTCATAGGTCTGTTACCCAACTGTATGCCAGGCATTCTGCTGGTTGCAGGGCAGCTCCCAACCCCAGTTGGGACCAACAGAATCTTTGCACTTCATTTGGCTGCTGGAGACCAGACTTAGATGTCTGGGCCGTCCTAATGGGTGCACAGTGGCCACCTGGGTTAACCCTCTACAGATGGCCACATTGGCGGCAGCAGCCACGGCGGGGGCGCCCTCAGGGAGGGCCCACTGTGCAGGCCTTCCTTTATTCCAACTGCTTTCTGTTCTTGCAGTTTAAGAAGAAAACAGGCAGCCCATCCCTCCTTGTAATAGATGCCTCTGCGTATTTGAAGACAGTAGTTAAGTCATGCCTGAGCTTTCTCATCTCCAAACTAAACAATCTCAGCCCCTGTAACCTTTCTTGGCAAATTTTAAGGCTCATATGCAGAGGGAAAGCAAAACAAAACCATCTGATGGGGGAGGCCACCTATCTCCAACCCAGACTCTGCGTTTTGAAACTTGGGTCTTTAATTACATGTAAATTGGGTAGCTTCAAGCATTGGAACCAGTGAGAGACCAGGTGTTCATCAAGCCTCCCACGTGTTTGGCTGCAAAGCTTCGTGTGAGCACCCAGCTGAGGCTTGCATTTCTTCTGTGTTCAGATGCATTTGGGGGGATGAAAAGGTACATCGCTGGACAGTGACCCAGAAGCCCAATCTGCTGAAACTTCCTGCCCCAGTCTCCTAGAGGTGGGATGGGTCCCAGGAGCCTCTAGAGAGCCAGGCAGCCTGCTGGGAAGGCTGCCCTCTGACCCCGCAGAAGCTGGCAAGACCGGTTTCCCAGGAACTCTCAGTGGAGCTGGTAACCTTGCCTGTCAGCTCTCCCCAGAGACTTCCTGCTGCTTCTAAAACAGGAGAGAGGCTGCCGGTACTGAGTGTCCGCAGTGGGGTCCTCATATCACATTCAGATTTCTTCTTGAGGTGGTTTCCTGGGGGCACCTTTCCCAGGAATTCACTGGGTGTCTTAGGAGACCCCAGGTTACTAGGTTCTGCCCTCAGGTTTTGCCGGCTGTGGACCAATTGTCCTTTGGGTCTCCGGGGCCTCTTTCTTCCTTCAAAGCCCAGTGTTTGTAGATCAGGCCGAGCTTCCAGAAACAGGAGAGTCACATTACAAGCTCACTTAAGCAAATTCAACACGTTTTTCTAAATACATAAAAGTTATTTGGACAGTGCCAATACTTCGTGTGTCATTCTCATTTTACCCAGCAGTGGAGAGGGAGGGGAGGGTACATTAGTGCGTCCCTCTGTCCGTCTGTGCTGTCCTTCCTGCTGGCTGCTCAGGCTGGAGGCCCCTTGTTTTACAGTACGTCCTCTAAGTAGAAGTCTGAAACCGGGACTCAACCAGAGAAAGCATCTTTTCCAGCGTTGGAGAAAAAATGTGCTGTGTAGACTTTTCAGTAGCAAAGGAGTTGATCTCAAATGCGGTGCCTCCGTTAGGATTTTTAGGAGAAGTTTTGACTACGTGAAAAATGTGCCTTGGGGTGACTTTAGAACTTCACCCCCAGGTAGAGGTGCCTCCACTGTGTGGCCCCTGGCAGGGACTCAGCCAGTGGACCTTAAGTGAGGGCAGCCCCACATCTGCCTTCCTCACTCTTGTATCCCCAGCACCCAGGACACTGCCTAGCGCTTGCAGGCCCTTAATAAGTAATTTCTGATTTGCTTGAGTGGTTGAATTAACTCATTAGAGACACAAAGTCCCACTTGGATACTTATGGCATGCCTACTGTGTAAACTACTCTATGGCTGGTAGGGGACAGGAATTCAAAGAGACAAAAATCACACTTTCCTTCCCCAAATGTATATAAAGCCACCAAGAAGACAAGACATTGACACGTCAAAAATGTAAATAAAATATAAAGTGGTTTACCCCAACCGTGCCAAAGATGTGTTCATAGAAACAAATTCTGTCACCAAACTCCTGTTTTCTAAAGCAGTTTTTCCTAAAGCATGTTTTTCAGGATATCAGTTTCTTTGGGTGTTAATGTGAGAAAAAAAAAATGTGATGGTTAGATGAATTCAGGACCAAGTTAGGCAGATTTCTTTAGCATAGGCTTTCTTGAAAACCTTTTTGTTTTGAAAAAAAAAAAAAGCTTTAATGGAAGTTCCCTGATGGTCCAGTGGTTAGGAATTGGTGCTTTCACTGCTGAGGCCCCGGATTCAGTCCCTGGTCAGGGAAATAAGATCCTGTAAGCTGCACGGCATGGCCAAATAAAATAAAATAAAATAAAAAATAAAAAAAGCTTTCTTGAGCTAGAATTTATACATAACAAAATTTATCCATTTTAGGTGTCCAATAGGTTTTTTAAAAAAATTATTTTATTGAAGTATAGTTGATTTACAATGTTTTGTTAATTTCTGCTGTATAACAAAGTGATTCCGTTATACATTTATATACATTCTTTTTCATATTCTTTTCGGTTATGCTTTATCACAGGATATTGAATATAGTTCCCTGAGCTATACGGTAGGACCTTGCTGTTTATCCATCCTATATATAATAGTTTGCATCTGCAATAGCTTTTTGTATATTTATAGTTGGGCAGTCATCACCATGGCAACTATAGAACATTTTCATCACCCCAAAATGAAACCTTGTGGCCATCTGAAATGACCCTCCCACCTAGGCAACCACTAATCTACCTTCTGTCTCTGTAGATTTGCCTGTCCTTGCTGTTTCATATAGACGGAATCATACAACATGTGGCCTTTTGTGACTGGCTTCCATAACATAGGTTCATCTAAGTTCATCAGCCCTTCATTCCTTTTTGTTGAGGAATGATATTTTATTGTCTAGAGATGTCATATTTTGTTTATCCCTTCATCAGTTGGTAGACATTTCATGGGCATATTTTGTGTGAACAGGTTTTCAATTCTCTTGGGTATATACCTTGAAGTGGAATTACTGGGTAACTTGGTGACTCTATATTTCATTTTGAGGACCCACCCAACTGTTTTCCAAAGTAGCTACACCATTCTACATTCCCATCAGCAGTGCATGAGAGTTCTAATTGCCCCATGTCTTTACCAATGCCCTTTATTGTCCCTCTTTTTTTATGCTAGCAATCCTAGTGGGTGTGAAGTGGGTTTTGATTTGCATTTCCCTAATGAACTAATGACGTGGAGCATCCTCTCCTAAGCTTTGGAATCTTTGACATGTTGATTGCTTCGGGAATCTTCCAAAGGGGACACAGTGAGCAACAGTTCCTAATGCATTGCACCACGGATCACCCTTGCACAGGGCAGCTCCTGGAATGTGAGCCCACACTTCAAAGCTGGGATGCACTGGCCCAAAGCTGTCTATGCCCGGAAATGTGAGTTTGGGGAACACCTTTAGGGCATTACTTTTACAAGATTTTCTCAAAGTAAAGAATTCTTCACTCTTTGCTGTTTTACATGGAACTTTGTCAAGGGTAATTTTGGCTAAAATGAAAAAGGAAAAGCAGGCTAAGATCTATCTCCTTGAAAACTGTAAAAATTCTGTTGTTTGACGGGGAGAGTTGAGGAAGTTGAACCCCCCCCCCCGCCCGTGTCCCTTCTTGTGGCCAGCAGTGGCCAACTCTGCAAGATTGTCTTAATGCTTTTGCCTCCAAAATGGTTCAGGCATAGCTGGAGACATGGTGCAGGGCATCTCGGTTGCGCTGGGTTGTCTCAGCTTGACTGGGGACTCCAGGTTCCCAGAGGTCACTTCACGGGGACAGAGAGACACTCCAGTCCCAGTTCTGTCCCAACACATGTAGTGATGAGGTCCTGGGCGTCCTGGGCTTTATAAGCCAAACAGACCATAGGCCAGAAGTTCCCAAGTGTTGGAGAAGCAGTGCCCATCTCCTAGTCCGTTCATTGCTCTGGTGTCTTCTCGGGAGCGTCCTCGCTCTGTCCTCCCCGGAGCCAACCACAACCTCAGCCGGGCCCTCTAACAGTGCCCACGCCTCTGATTCCCTGGGGGGGGGGGCGGGGGTCTCTGCTCATCCTGTGGTTATGGGCTTTGAGTCTCCTCCGGGGTCTTCCTGAAGCCCAGTGTGGCCTCCAGGCACACCGCCCCCCTTTCCCCACTGTTTACCTGCCTCACAAGCCAGGCATAGCCTCCCATCTGAGCCCTATGAGAAGTCCTTTGCCAGAAGCTGAAGTTTTCTCCTCAGTATGATTCAAACCATGCCCCTTCTTTCAACACCCAAAACCGTGGTAGGGGATTTTAGTCTTATTTTTTTTTTTTTAGTAGAGAGACCGGGATGAAAAGGGGGATATTTGGGTCTCTTGAATTTTATAGCCACGCTCTTGGCTGAACCTACCAGTGGCTGGTTTTCCTAAGCTGCTGTGTTGCTGTCTTCCTTGTCTTCTTCGTCTGGAGGCAATGACACCTGCCTCTTTGGTGCTTTTCATCAGTCACTTTTCGTCACATCTGGTCTCTCCCTCTGAAGAATTAGCCTAACTGGTCACGCTGGGTGGTACCGGCTGGACTGGACTCCTGAGTCAGTGTCCCTATCTCGCGTCTCACCTGTGCCAGGGCAGGAGAGGACCTCAAAGCTTCCCGTCACTCCAGCCTCACTGCCTAAAGGGGCACAAGGCCCTCCAGGATATGGGGACAGGCACATTGGGGCAGCCCAGGAACCTCTCGAGCCCTACATCCTCTCATAAAGCTTATTATAAAACTTTATAATTTACTTTATGATTGCCATAGTTTATTATAAAGTTAAAATAATCAGTGGGGTTGGTGTCAAGGTAGACGTATAGATCAATGGGACAGACTTAGGAATACAGAAATAGACCCACACGTACATGGTTGATTTTTTTTCTGACAAGGCACCAAGGAAATTCAGTGTAGAAATGTAATCTTCAACAAATGGTGCTAGGAAAAAATGGACAGCCATATACAAAAAAAAAAAAAAAAAATCCTTACTTCACATTATACAAAGAGTCAACTCAAAATAGATCATAGACATAAATGTAAGTGCTAAGACTATAAAACTCTTAGAAGAAAACACACGAGAACATCTTAGTGACCTTGGTTTTGGCACCAATTTGTTAAATTCAACAAATAAAGCGCAAATCATAAAAGAAATAATCTGTTGACTGGATCTTATCAAAATAAAAAATAAGCTTTTGCTCTTCAAAAGACACTTAAGAAAATGAAAAGGAAAGCCACAGACTGAAAATATTTGCAAAACATATACATGACAAAGGACTTGTACTAGAATTTATAAATAAGTTATTTATAAGAAGACAAACAACGTAGTTTTTTGAGTGGGCAAAAGATCTGAAAGAAAACTTCACCAAAGAATGCACAGGATTGGAATTTAAGCACATGAAAAGAGGCTCTACATTGTTAGTCATTAGGGAAATGCCAATTACAACTAAAATGAGATACCACTAACCCACGTGAGTGAATAAAATGAAAAAGACTGACCATACCAAATGTTTGCAAGGGTGTGAAGCAACTGGAACACTCAGTCACTGCTGGTGGGAATGGAAAATAGTATGACCACTCTGAAGAGCATTTTGTCAGTTTTTTTAGAAAGTTAAAAATATATCTACCATATGACTCAGTCATTCCACCCCTGGTTATTACACAGAAAGAAAGAAAGAAAGAAAGAAAGAAAGAAAGAAAGAAAGAAAGAAAGAAAGAAAGAAAGAAAGAAAGAAAGAATATATTCACACAAAGATTTGTACCCCAATGTTCATAATTGTTTTATCTGAAATTATAAAAAATGGAAAGCAGCAGAAGAGGACCCCAGCAAATGAACAGATTAACAACTTGTAACATATCCATACAATAGAATGTTACTCAACAATAAAAAGGAAGAAAAGATTCATGTACACAAAAGCATGATTGAATGTCAAAATAATTATGCTGAATAAGAGAAAAAAGGCAAAAACAAGTACATACTATGATTCTAGTTATATAAAATTGTAGAAAAACGCAACTAATCTATAGTAACAGAAAGATTGGTAGTTGCCTCTTGGGGCAGAGGGAGTTGGAAGGCTGCAGGAACTGCAAAATGGCAGAAGGAAACTTTTGGGGGTGATGTATATGTTCATTATCTTAATTGGGATGACAGTTTCAGAGATGTATAAATATGTCCAAACTACTCAAATATACAATTTAATTATATAAGGTTTATTAAGTGGCAATTATACTTTGATAAAGCTGTTGCCAAAAAAAAAAACAAAACAAAACTCTTATCTTCTGGAGATAGACACTGAATGTTTTACAAACAAAGTTATCTAAGTACTGAAATTTGTTTCAAGATAATACAGGAATGGGGTGTGAAGTAGGTGGTGATACAGATACAAGGGTGATATAGAAAATGGGCCACCAAATGACAAATGTTGAGGCTAGGCTCATTTGCATGTATGTTTGAAATACTACATTTAACAAAATGCCTACTAGAAAATGTGACTTTAACCCTAAGAATGTGGCACAGCTTATTGCCATGTTTCTTTCTTTGGCTTTCTTTCTTTCTTTAGTCAGAAACCTCATTAGCTTTTATTTAGTTTAATAAAAATGTGTATGGGTGACATAGTCAAATGAATTGGTTAAAATTGATGTGAAACAATTAATTAATAATTAATGCAGGGGACTTCCCTTGTGGTCCAGTGGTTAAGACTCCACACTCCCAGTGCAGGGGGCCCGGGTTCAATCCCTGGTCAGGGAACTAGGTCCTGCATGTCGCAACTAAAGATCCTGCATGCCACAATGAAGATCCCACGTGCTGCAGCTAAGACCTGATACAGCTAAAAAAATAAATAAAATAAATAAGAAATAAAAGCAATGATAAAACTGATAAAAATAGAGTCAACTTTTTCAGAACTCTGGAAATTAACCAAATGCTAGCAGCTATCCAGGGAATATTTACACAAGCAACACAAAACAATGAGTTTTACGGCATTTTAACCTGTCCCACGCCCATCTCTCTCTCTCCAGCTCCATGGTAACCTTGAAAGCCAACAGCTTCCATCATGAGAAAAGTCAGTCTGGTGGTTCTCTGGAAGACCTCACTTGCAACTCTGTCCTTGTTCAATCTGATTTGTAGTTTCCCCAGTAGAAAAGCCATTTCCTCTAGTGTATTTGTTAAAAACATTTAGCGGTAATTGTTCAACTTCATGGATGTTTGAGGGAGTGGATAATAGCTGGGACAAACAATAGGCTAACCAAAATGCTTAAAGTAAAAACTGGGGCATAGGAATAATATGAAAAGCTCTGACATATTCTGGAGAATCTAGAGGGCCCTCAGAACTTTAAGGAAATCTCAGTCCTATCATTAGCTGACCATTAACTTAACCAAGCAGAGACTTCAGTAGCTACACAGGACAAAGAATGCAGACTTTACAGAATTACATCAGAAAAGTCACTAAACAACCAAACACCAACAATAAACAGCAACAACAACAAAACCAGGGAAGTGGAGGAGAGACTCTGATTTCCAGAGTTGCCACATTATGTTATTTAAAATGTCCAGTTTTTAATAAAAAATTACAAGACATAGAAGGAAATAAGAAAGTATGGTCCATAAAAAGGGAACATGCAATCAACAGACACTGTCCTTGAGGAAGCCCAAACATAGGACTTCCTAGACAAAGTCTTTAAATTTAGCTCAAAGAGCTAAAGGAAATCATGTCTAAAGAACTAAAGGAAAGTAGGAGAATAGTGTCTCACTTAATAGAAAATATCAATAAAGAGATAGAAATCATTTTCTAAAAAGAATCAAATAGAAATTATGGAGTTGAAAAGTACAATAACTGAAAATTCACTAGAAGGGCTCAACAATGGATCTAACCAGGAGGAAGAAAGATTCAGTAAACTTGAAGAGGGGTCAATTGAGATTATCCAGACTGAGAAACAGAAAGCAAAAAGAATAAAGAAATATGAACAGAACCTCAGAGACCTGTGGGACACCATCAAGCATACCAACACATACATAATGGGGAGTCCCAGAGGAGCAGAAAAAGAGAAAGTGGCAGAAAAAAACAAAAGTTGAAGAAACAATGTCTGTAAACTTCTCAAATTTTATGAAAAACATTAAACTACACATCCAAGAGGCTCAATGGATTCCAAGTAGGACACACTAAAATATATCCACACCTAGACACATCATAATCAAAATCTCAAAAGTCAAAGACAAAGAGAGAATCTTGACTTATCACACACAAATTATCCTCAATAAGACTGAGCTGTTTTCTCTTCAGAATCCATGGAAACCAGGAGGTGGTGGAATGATATATAAAAAGTGTTGCAAGAAAAAGATGATCAACCAAGAATTCTATATCCAGCAAAACAGTCATTAAAAAATGAAGAAGAAATTAAGGCATTCCTAGATAAAAACTGAGAGAATTTGTCGTTGACAGACCTGTTCCTATAGGAAATACTGAAGAGTCCTTCAGGCTGAAATGAAAGAAGCAGCAGCTTGAATCCACACAAATAAATGAAGAGGACCAGTAAAGGTAACTACATAGGTAATGTAAAAGAGAGTACAGATATACTTTTTGTTTGTAATTCTTTTTTCCTCTCCTATTTGATTTGAGACAACTGCATAAAGCCATAATAATAAATGTCTATTGATGGATATACAAAATATAAAGATGCATTTTGTACAATACAGAACAAAAGAGGGGGGAGGGAAATGAAGCAATGTAGAAGCAGAGTTTTACATACTATTGAACCATTTAGTATTGCTAAAGTGGTATTAATATAAACTAGATTGTCATAAATTAAGGAGATAATTGTAATCCCCAAGGGAATCCCTAAAAAAAAATAATAACAACTAACATCATAGTTAATGATGAAAGACTAAAAGCTTTCTGCCTAAGATCAAGAATAAGACAAAAATATCCATTCTCACTATTTCTATTCAACTTTGTACTGGAGTTTCTAGCAGGTGCATTTATGCAAGAAAAAGAAATAGAAGTCATCCAGATTGGAAAAAAAGAAGTAAAACTATCTCTGATCTTGTATATAGAAAATCCCAAGGAATCCACTAAAAAACTATTAGAATTAATAAAGGAGTTTAGCAAGGTTGCCAGATACAAAATCAGTATTTTAAAAAATCCGTTCAATTTTTATACAGTAGTAAGGAATAATCCAAAAGTTAAGTTAAGAAAATAATTCCACGTATAACAGCATCACAAAGAATAAAATACTTAGGAATTAATTTAATCAAAGGGGTACAAAACTTTACACTCTGTAAACTGCAAAACGTTGTTGAAAAAATGAAAGACGACCTAAATAAATGGAAAGACATTTCTTGTTTGTGGATTGTAAAATGTAATATTGTTAAGATGGCCGTGCTCTCCAAACTGACCTACAGATTCAACACAATGCCTACCAAAATTCAACCTCCTTTTAGGAGAAATCAATAAACGAACCCAAAAATTCACGTGGAAATATAAGGGACCCAGAATAGCCAAATAATCTTTAAAAGAAGAACACGGTTAAATGATTCACACTTGCAGATTTGAAAACTTTTACAAAGCTACAGTAATCAAGACTGCATGGTATTGGCATAAGGAGAGATACATAGATCAATGGAATAGAATTGATAGTCTAGAAATAAACCCATATATTTATGGTCAATTGATATTCAAGAGGAGTTCCAAGACAATTCAATGGGAAAATAATAGTCTTTTCAACAAATGATGCTGAGACAACTAGATATCCACCTGCAGAAGAATGTAATTAGACTTCATACTCACACCACGCAAAAAATCAACTTCAAGTGAATCAAAGACCTAATGTAACAGCTAAAACTATAAAACTTTTAGAAGAAAACATAAGTCTTTGTGACTTTGGATTAGGCAATGATTTCTTAGATATGCTACCAGAAGCATAAGCATCTAAATTAAAAATAGATACATTTAACATCATAAAAACTAAAAACTTTTGTGTTTCAAGGACGCCATCAAGAAAGTGAAAAGCCAACTCACAGAACGGGAGAAATACTTGCAAAGCATATATCTGACAAGAGTTGAGTACCCAGAATACATAAAAAAATTATTACAACTCAACAGTAAAAAGATAAATACCCCAGTTAAAAGATGGATGAGAGATCTGAATAGACATTTCTTTGAAAAAGATATACAAATAGTCAATAAGCAAATGAAAAGACGCTCAACATCGTTAGTCATTAGATAAATACAAGTAAAAACCCCAGTAAAATGCCACTTCACACTCAGTAGGATGATTAAAATTTAAAAAGCAAGATAAACCCAAGTGTTATTGAGGATGTGAAAACATTTGATCCCTCAATATATTGCTGGTGGGAATGAAAAACTAGTGCAGCCACCGTGAAAAAGAGTTTGGCAGTTCCTCAAAATGTTAAGCATAGATTTACCGTATGACCCAGCGATTCCACTCTTACATATATAAGAGAACTGAAAACATGTCCACACAAACACTTGTGCATGGATGTTCGTAGCAGCGTTCTTTATGATAATGTCCATCAACTGATAAATGAAGAAACACAATATCGGGACATTATTCAGCTATAGAAAGGAATGAAATACCAATGCATGCTAAAACATGGATGAACCTTGAAAACATGCTAAGAGAAAGAAGCTGGTCTCAAAAGTCCATATAATTTATGGTTCCATTTAAATGAAATGCCTAGATAGGCAAATCCATAGAGACAGGAAGTAGATTAATGGTTGTCAGGAGCTGAAGGAGAAGGAGATGGGGAATAACTGTTAATGGTACCGGGTTTCTTTGGGGGGTTATGCAGTCTGATGGTTCAAAATTCAAAAGACACAGGAGTCAGCAATGATAAGCCTTCCTTCCTCCTCTGAAAGCAGCCACCCATCGCCCCTGCACCCCTTGGGATCCGTGTTCATTAAGGACTCAATCTTCTATTGTTCAAGATGTTGCCTTACGCACACCTTTTTTATACTATTATACGCACTGCTTTGCAGTTTGCCTTTTCCTTAGGCATCTATCCTCGGCTACCATCTATGAGTCCCTTTATATTATTCTGCGACAATCCACTGCAGTTGACTATGTCCTGCAGATTAACACGAGACAGCCATCTATGATAATGGTGATGATTGATTATATTGTACCACGAGCATCACTGAACAGTCTGTATCAACTCAATCCAGATCAAGGAGCTTGAATTAAATTTGGTGTCATCTGGGCTCAGGGGATCTGGGTCTTGGCCGGAATGCCCCATTGTTTGCCTGGGATTTTGTTTTCAGCAGAGTTTGAGGTCATATGATTTTTGGTGAAAATGTGCACGGTCAAATGAGCCTTTACTCTTCTGAACATTTTTGTTCCTGGAGGCTTATGAGGGAACTGCTGAATTGAGTTAGATGCATAAAGATACCCATCCGCCTTCGGCCATAGTAATCAAAGACCAAATACGTAGTCAACAGCCACCTTCAGCAGCCACCTCTCGGCGTGTGTTGTTACCTGGCCCTGCATAGATGCCCACACGCCTCTCAGCTTAGGAGAATTAGGGCAGCAGGTACCAGCACAAAGTTCCCCGCTGCTCTCCCCGGGGTCAGATTGCTAATATTGTGCCGGACCCCTTACCATCTTTCAGAATTGAGGTCTTGTGGCTTGTTTTGCCCATTTGTTCATTGGTACAGTAGACATTTCTATATAAAAAAAAAACACGGACCAGGGAGCTTCAGTGGGTTCAGCCATCCTCTCTGCAGTCTTGCTGCTGTTGGTCCTGAAGGTGCTTCTACACAAAAGGTCCCCAAATGTCTCATTCTTTGGTTATGAAGTTAGTAGGACACGTACCCTGCGTGGTTTTCTCATCGGCCTTCCCAGTCATTTCCCAGGGAGGGCCCCTCTGTGCCCTGAAGTCACCTGTGTCAGTAGCAGGAACCTGTGTGCGTCGCTCTCATTAGAGCTGATTAAGCCGCACAGAAGAGGAATGCAGGAGCTCCCCCCAGGCCTGGGCGAGAGGTCGTGGAAGGAGACAGGTCAAATACGCTGTGGAGTTTTAAAGCAGGAAGGAGGCACTGAATACTAATAGAACCTACCCCCCCAGCTTTGTGGAGAGGATTCATTGCAATAATGCAGCCGATGTGCTTAGAACAGTTGCTGCTTAAGAAATGTTGGCCTCACCAAAAGGAGGGTGGAGCCAAACAGCTGTCTGCAAAAGAGGAGGTCCATCGAAGAAACTATTTTGCAGAAACCACAGAGGCCATCTGGCCTTGGATTAAGGGCTTGATGAGGGCCCGGGGCAACTACTATTGGGGATGTGACAAGGAATCTGCTGGGAAGAAACCAACAGCTCAGCAACTGCAAGAAGGGCCCACTTGAAGTCAGAGAATCACAGTGGAGTTAACACGGCTTATTGGCAAGTGATTCTCAGAACTCTAGTGTTCTCACCCATTAAGTGGACGTAACTGTCTTACTAACTCATAAGATCACTGCAATAATATATCTAAAGGTCAAGTTCTCTGCCTGACCCAAAATGAACATGCAGTAAGTGGTGGAGGTGATGGGATGGAAGAGATGTTTCGAGGAAGATTTTATGAGACTCCTTGCAGGGCAGACTCAAATCTGTTGGGCAGGTGTTTTGAGCTCGCTTGGGTAAAAAGCCAGGGCTGGGCACATAGGCTTCAGAGGAACAGAGAAGCTGCTCTAGATAAGAGAGGAAGGACTCAGTGCTCCTGGGAAAGGATGGGGATTCCAGAAGGAGGAGCATCAAGGATGAGATCTCAAAAGAGAAATAACTTTGGGAAAGAAGAAATTTATTTAATAGGGAATTTTGCGGGCTTTGAAATATGTGGGGTTAACCAATTCCTTGAGTTACTCAACATCGTCTGTCAAGTCTATGCTTTTCACTAAGAGTTGTGGAAAAATGGACTCTTTTTGTTTATCTCGAAGAGTTTGAGTTGTGTTGAGTTAGGCATGGGATGTAAAACAGACTGACCCTATGGATGCAGGATCCAGAGGATAGGGAACTGCTGACATCTGGGCTATAGTGTTGTTGCTATGATGATGGTGAATCTAGAAGAGGGGTCAGTGGTTGGGGACAGGAGATGCAGATGTGGCTTAAGAACATGGTTAGGGAGGTGAGGGAGGGAAGGAACCCAGTGACTGTATGTTCCTTGAACAAACTCCAAAAGGAATCCAGGAAGAAGAAAGACAGTTTAAACCTCAGAGGAAGCAAGAGGATAATGCAGGTCCAAGTTAAGCCAGGGTAGAGGGTCTTGAGCCAAACCGTAGCAGACAGCCCCTCCCCCCATGGTGGAGGTGATTGTGCCTGAGAACCTCGGTCGGTCTTGGGTTGTAACCGAGCAGGACCCAGTGGGGCCTTCCCGAGCAGGCCCTTCCCCCATATCCTCTGCTTTAGCTCCTGCCTTAAGGACCTTGATAATAGTATCTTATGCACATTTCCTGAGTTGTTTTACAGATGCTAAAACCACCATCAAAGGGAAGAAATGAACTACTTGATAATCATAAGCATGGAGCCCTCAGACCTACTGACACCTAAGGGTTGACAATGTTCACCCCCGTGACATCGTCCTGTTACCCCACCACCAACCAATCAGAGAATTGTGCACGAGCTGATCACACACCCTGGGACGCCCCTCCCTAAATGCTTTGCTGAAACCCATTGGGGTTTCTGGCTTCTTGAGCACTAGCTGTCCTGAACTCTTTGCTTGGCGCCCTGCAATAACTGCTTCATTTTCCTTCACCACAACCTGGTGTCAGTACATTGGCTTTACTGTGTGCGGGCAAATGGACCCAAGTTTGGTTCGGTAACAGGGTCAAGAGTGGACAACCTTAGACTTGGGTCAGGAGGCGCCACGTGTGCAGATTGCACTTCTTTTTCTTGTGGTGTTCTTGGAAAGGGGCTAAATTCCTTAAGCCCTAGTGGCTGATATACTCCTTGTGCTTTAATGACATAAGGTAAGCTGATTCTCATGTCTGAAGAATCTACTAGAACATAAACAGTTTAGGAAAGAGGTTACAGGCGTAAGAAGAGCTGACAAGGGCTGATTATTCAGGCTTACAGTCCAGGACAAGAAGTACTTATTGAGTGCCTGCCGTGTGCTGAGCTTCATACCCTTGTTTCCATACTGGAAATGCAGGACTCCTTTACCCAATCAAAAGCATGTCATAAGTGCCTACTGCATAGAGTTTTAGGTTCCACACACTGAAAGCGGTCTAAGATGCCTGGGATACAACTTTCCTCCTTCTCTTTACCTCCTTGCAAGAGCCTTCAATATTAGATCCTATTTATAATTCCTTCAACTTTAATTTTACCCAAGAGGCATTTGGTTTAGCCAAAAACAACATTAAACTGTATATACTTTTGTTAGTCTGAGGCTGGAAAATCAAAGCATGACCTTTTCTTTTTTTTCAACATCTTTATTGGAGTATAATTGCTTTACATTGTTGCATTAGTTTCTGCTGTATAACAAAGTGAATCAGCTATACGTATATTTATATCCCCATATCCCCTCCCTCTTGCATCTCCCTTCCACCCTCCTTATCCCACCCCTCTAGGTGGTCACAAAGCACCGAGCTGATCTCCCTGTGCTATGCAGCTGCTTCCCACTAGCTATCTATTTTACGTTTGGTAGTGTATATATGTCAATGTCACTTCGTCCCAGCTTACCCTTCCCCCTCCCCATGTCCTTAAGTCCATTCTCTACATCTGCGTCTTTATTCCTGTCCTGCCCCTAGGTTCTTCAGAACCTTTTTTTTTTTTTTTGAGATTCCATATATATGTGTTAGCATACGGTATTTGTTTTTCTCTTCTGACTTACTTCACTCTGTATGACAGATTCTAGGTCCATCCACCTCACTACAAATAACTCAATTTTGTTTCCTTTTATGGCTGAGTAGTATTCCATTGTATATATGTGCCACATCTTCTTTATCCATTCATATCTCCCCATCCCGGCCCCACTAGCCCATGAAGAAGAGAATCTCATTGGTGGCTGTTTTTTTTCAACGGTACCGTGACCACAATCTAAACTATATCCAATAACGTTGATAGGATGATTTTGAATTATGTGGTCTTTAACTTTGTTTTATCAAGGAGGCTATGAAATCTCTGCCCCACCCTAGTCTTGTCTTTTCATTTGGAAAGAGAAGATTGTGCTCTTTGTAAGAGGCCTTAAATTATTACTGGAGCCATGGATGGAATTTTCACATGTAAGCTTATTGAAATGGCAGTAATTTTCTACCTGCCCCTTACTGCACAGAGTGTCTTTACGCTTTTTGAGGAGTTAAACTGAAGACTAAAACTACAAATGTTTTTACTACTCTTTTTTTTAAGATGAATGTTGTATTTATATGTATTCATGTGTTGTATTTAGGCAGCCCAGTTATATCTTTTTTGTTCTCCAGCTGGTATTTCCTGCTTCCAGTGATACAAAATGGCTGTGATGGTTAATTTTATGTGTCAACTTGACTAGTCTAAGTGGTGCTAAGATAACCAGTAAAGCAATACCTCTGGGCATGTCTGTGAAGGTGTCTCTGGGAGAGGTTAGCATTTGAATGGTAGACTGAGGGACGCAGAGGGCCCTCACCAATGCCGTGGGCATCTTCCAATCTGTTGAGAGCCTGAATCGAATAAAAAAGCTAAGGAAAGACAGATTCACTGTCTGCTTGAGCTGAAACATCCATCTTCTCCTGCCCTGGGACATCAGTGCTTCTAGGTCTTGGGCTTTCGAACTCAGACCAGGTCTTACACCATCATCCCGCCTCCCCCATTCTCAGGCCTTTGGACTCAGACTGAATTACACCATCAGCTTTCCTGGTTCTCAGCTTGCGTGTGGCAGATGGTGGACCTTCTCGGCCTCCATAACCACGTGAGCCCGTTCCTATCATCAGTTTCCTCTTATATATGTCTCTCTATACACACCCTATAGGTTCTGTTTCTCTGGAGAACCCTGACCAGTACAGTGGCTCCTTCAGAAAAGACACCATCGAAGCCCAGCTTTCTCACAGGGGACTTTTCTGCTCTCAGGGGAACTTGGAAAAGGGTAGTCTGGCCTTTAAGGGACAAAGTGGAGAAAGGGTCTAGTGCTAAAAACACTCACATGGTCACATGGGGAATGGGTGCTATGCAATATGTCTAACTCTCAGGCTGACTTTTCTAGAACCTGGGAGGGGAGGTGCGCCCAGCCCTGTTCCGACTGGGGAGCCCCGTGTGGTCCAGGAGAGTCCCTGAAGACTGGCCACCAGGAGAAGGAGGACCAGTCTGGGCGCTGTTTGTCTGCATTGTTGAACCAGCAAAGACATGCCTGGCCTACGGGGGTGCTGACAGTACCTGCTGGTAGGAAGGAAGATGGGGTCCATGAGGCTCTAAAGTCTGGGGACTGAAAACAAGCCCAGGGACCCAGGGAAGGAAGAGCAGCTCAGGTCACCACACTTGAGTCACCACACCAGCTCTAAGTCAGCACAAGGCTCTTAATCGTCTTCCTATGAAAAAGGTGTGTCTGGAGACCCGGTGGCCAAGGGTGTGTCACAGGTAAGGTGGCCAACCATCCCAGTTTTCTAGGGACAGAAAGGTTTTCCAAGAATTTGGGTTTTAAAGCCAGGAAAGGAAGCCGGGATGAGTAGGTCACCCTAGGAGGGACCTACAAGGGACAGACATGAAGGATGTAATTCATTCTAGGGCTCAAGCCATGTTCTGAATCGTCTGGTAAAGGCCATGGTCTCACCAGGAACCGCCCCCTCCCCGAAATGAGAACCGGCCATTCTAATTCTGCCTGTTCTCTTGTCGGTCCGGGGTCAATAGATCCTCCCTGCCATCCCTCCCCATGGCCAGGCCCCGGCTTTCAGCCCCACGTTGGCCTCTGCTCCATCCTCCAGAGATGAACCAGAAAGCAGATCTGGGAGAGGACAGCCTGGTGTCCTCTGCTACCCGGTGAGGGCACCCGCCCTGCTTGCACTGCGTTTTCATTTAAAGCATTATATTTGCAAACCAAAAAAAGAAGGCCTAGAAATGCAGAACTCCACCTGCCTCTCAAAGAGAATAAATCCCAGGTGCATTTAAAAAAATGACAATCCTGAAAGGATTTATGATTAGCAAACTGTAATTAAATAACTGATCTTTTATCCAGAAAGCAACACACATTCTTTTCTTAAGTTGTGGTTCTTTGTTAAAACGTCCTGCCTCGCAGAGGTGTAATATGTCCATCAGGACAAACACTGAAGCATGCCCGTTTAATACCTTCCACACGCCGCATGGGTCCAGCAGGGATATAGTTACAACAGAAAAACAGCAGGTATGGCCACCAAACCAATAAAAATAATGGGAAAGGCATTTTCTCAATTTCAGCCCCAGTCAATGCCTGGGCCAAAAATCCATCTGCTTGGGTTCAAATGCTGACTCACTCAGGCACATTACTTACCCTTCTAAGCCTCAGTTTCCTCATCTGTAAAATGGCATCCTCCTCTCCTACTGGCGGTTAGCCTGAGGCCTAGTGGACCGCAAGTGCTCAGTTGCTATTACAATTCATCCTTCCTGTGAGATGCCTTCTTTTTTTTTTTTTAATTAATTTTTATTGGAGTATAGTTGTTTTACAATGTTGTTGTGTTAGTTTCTACTGTACAGCAAAATGAATCAGCTATACATATACATGCATTCCCTCTTCTCTGGATTTCCTTCCCATTTGGGTCACCACAGTGCATTAAGTAGAGTTCCCTGTGCTATACGGTATGTTCTCATTAGTTATCTATTTTATACATAGTATCAATAGTGCATATATGTCGATCCCAATCTCCCAATTCCTCCTACCCCCGACTTCCCCCTTGGTATCCATACATTTGTTCTCTATGTCTGGGTGTGAGAAACCTTCTTGAATCTCACAGATGGGTCCCTTGCGATTGCAAAGGCAGCTTCGTAAATCTTGGCATCTCAAGGGAACCAGGAGCCCTCAGGGACTCACCTGGTGGCCCTTTTGCAGGTGAGGAGAGGGAGGTCCCAAGAAAGGCCGCGATCCACTCCGGGCCACACAACAGGAAACAGGGTGAACTCTCTGGACTCCCTCTTCAGGGCTCTTTCCATGACAACTGGCTGTCATTCTTCTGTTGGACATGGAAGTACATACAGCCAAGAGGAAACCAGAGGGGATTTTTTTGTTTTTATTATTGTTCTTTCATTGGTTTTGTTCAGTTCTGTTTTTTCTTTTTGTTTTTATGTGTTTGAGATTTTTCTGTTTTTTAAAAAAATTTTTTAAAGATCTTTTTTTTGATGTGGACCATTTTTTAAAGTCTTTATTGAATTTGTTACACTTGCTTCTGTTTTATGTTTTGGTTTTTTTGGCCCCGAGGCATGTGGGATCTTAGCTCCCCAACCAGGGATCGAACTCGTACCTCCTGCATTGGAAGGCAAAGTCTTAACCACTGGACCTCCAGGGAAGTCCCTGTTTGTTTGGTTTTTTTTTTTTTAATGAGACTTCCTCCATGTAAGCATAGGATGTAGAAATCTGAGTCTGCAGCTTGATGATGTGAGAATTATAACCCCCTTCATTTTGGTGTGTACCAGACCATAGTCTCTGCTTTGGGTCCTTGATTGCTTGCAGTGGAAACTTAATCTCGGTGTACCAAAGTTATCCCCCCTCCCTGGGGTAGCACTTGAGCTTGGGCCTGCTGACATCGTGGTGAAGGATGGGTAGGCGGTATCCCCTATCCCAGTGGGCCTGGCTTCTCGAAGGTCTGGCTTCAGCCTCTTTCTCTGCCCTCAGGCCCTTGAGAAGAGCCTCCCTCAGCGGCTCTTGTGCCCTCCCAGGCCCTCCTTCCAGGGAGAGCAGGGGAGCCCTGTTAGAAAGCAGCCTGAGCATCCAAGTATCACCAGCCCCTGCATCAGGGCGCCCCGGGGAGAGAGAAGACCAATGTCATCCCTTTGACCCTGGATTCCAGAAGAAAGCGGCTGTGAGGAAGAACAAAGGAAAACATCACTGCCAGGGCAATTTCTCCCCACGCAGGCTGCAGGCAGGGTCGAGGAAGCCACAGACTGGGCTGTGGTTTGTAAACTTGCACGTGGACCTAGGCACAGAAGATTCCTCAAAGACTCTAACATGTTTCCAGGGAGGGTCCTGGGCCCCTTCAAAAATCCACCAAGGAGGCGTCCATCTGGCCACACACACTGCACCTGACTCTCTTGCATCGTGAGTATTAGTACAGAGAAAATTCGGGTAGTGATGGGTAGATAGATGAATAGGAAAGAGACAGAAAGGGGAGAGAGAGAGAGTGAATGAGAACAAGAGAGAAGGCTGTTTGTTTTTTTTCTCTATCATATATGCATACACACTCCTAAAGCCCTTTTTTAAAACCCCTTCCGTGCTTTCAGCTTGCTGTGGACATTTTTCCATCCCCAGCTGAGTTCCCTGAAGGTGAGGAGAACCGTGTGTACGTGTGAAGTTCTCTGTGCCTTATCGGTCTTAGACAATCAATACATAATAAATAAATCAAAGAATGCCTGATACTCTAAAAAATGTCTTACTATTTTCAGGCATGTGATTTGGGCAAAGACTATGTATATGATCCAGATACAGATGCATCTGAGAGCCACGACATTTTAAGTTTAAAATAAATTATAACTAGAAGCCAGTAAATGCCTGGTCAAGAAGGAACACGTAGAGAAGGGGAAAAACTGAAGCCCTCCCTTCCATTTCACTCCCCAGTGGGTGTCACTGTTAACAATTCAGACTTCATTTCTTTAATGAAAAATTTTTTTGAATTAACTTGATGAAATCGAGAGCTATTCATTTTTTAAAACTTCATTATTTTCTCTCCTAAATTTTAATTTCCTCCGTGTCTGCTTTTGTATTCTCTTTACCATGTTCTGTAGTCCTCAAAATATTTATTGAGTTGAGTTTGCAGGTTTTTTTAATGTGAAATTTCCATGCACCCAAGCACGCACATCTACCTGAGGTGACTTTTGACCGATATCAAGATAAAGAGGGGCTTCCCTGGTGGCGCAGTGGTTAAGAATCCGCCTGCCAACGCAGGGGACATGGGTTCGAGCCCTGGTCTAGGAAGATCCCACATGCCGCAGAGCAACTAAGCCCGTGCACCACAACTACTGAGCCTGAGCTCTAGAGCCCGCGAGCCACAACTACTGAGCCTGCGAGCCACAACCACTGAGCCTGCGAGCCACAACTACTGAGCCGGCGTGCCACAACTACTGAAGCCCACACGCCTAGAGCCCGTGCTCCGCGACAAGAGAAGCCACTGCAATGAGAAGCCCGCACACTGCAACAAAGAGTAGCCTCTGCTCACCGCAACTAGAGAAAGCCCGCACGCAGCAACAAAGACCCAACGAAGCCAAAAATAAAATAAATTTAAAAAAAAAGAAAAAGTTAAAAAAAAAAAAAAGATAAAGAATGTTGCCATCACCTTAGAAAATTCTCCCATGCCCCTTTTCTGTCAAGCCTTCCACTCCGAGGAGCAACCACAATTCTGATTTGTTCCACTGTAGATGAGCTTTGTCTGGTCTAGGGCTTCATGTGAACACAAGGAGAGTGTACCGTTCTGTAAGCCTTCTTTTGCTCAGTGTAATTTTTGGTATCCATCATTGTTGTTGTGTGTGTCGATAGTCTGTTCCTTTTTTATTGCTGTGTAGCATTCCATTTTATTAAGATATCCCCATTCGCTGATCCATTCTCCTACCCAGGAACAGCTGACATGTCTCCAGTTTCTCCACTCCAATGAATAGAGCTGCTGTGAACATTCCTGTATACATCTTTTTGTGAATGTATGTTTCCATTTCTCTTGGGAAAACACCTGGGAATGGTATTGCTGGGTCACAGGGTAGGTGTTTGTATAGTTTTATAAAAAGTTGCCACATCCTCACTCACATTTGGTGATGTCGGTCTTTTTCATTGTAGGTAGGTCTGTGGTAGTATCTTTTTGTGGTTTTAATTTTCATTTCCCTGATGAGTAACGGTTGAGTGTTTTTCATGCCCCTATTGGCCATTTGAATATCTTCTTTTGTGAAGTGTCATTCAACTCTTTTGTCCATTTTAATTGCATTGTGTTTTCATCACTGAGTTAAAGAGTTCTTTATATATCCAGGATATCATTTCTTTTTCAGATGTTCTGCAAATATTTTGTCCCAATATACGCTCGCCTCTGGGTTTTTTTTTTGGCTGCGTTGGGTCTTCATTGCTGCTCACGGGCTTTCTCTAGTTGTGGCGAGTGGGGGCTACTCTTTGTTGTGGTGGCTTCTCTTTGTTGCAGAGCATGGGCTCTAGGCACGCAGGCTTCAGTAGTTGTGGCACACGGGCTCAGTAGTTGTGGCACAAAGGCTTGGTAGTTGTGGCACAAGGGCTCAGTAGTTGTGGCATACGGGCTTAGTTGCTCCGTGGCATGTGGGATCTTCCCGGACCAGGGATCAAACCCGTGTCCCCTGCATTGGCAGGCAGATTCTTAACCACTGCACCACCAGGGAAGTCCCCGCCTCTATTTTCTTAATGGAATCTTCTATCAGCTGAACTTTTTAATTTTGATAGAGACAAATTTATTGATTTTTCTTTTATTTTTTTGCTGTTTATCAAACATTCACCTGTCCCCAGGTTATGAAGTTATTCTCATAGGTTTTTCTTTAAAAGCTTTATGGCTTTACATTTAGGTCTATAATTCATTTCAAATGATTCTTTGTACATAGTGTGAGAAAGGAGTTGAGGTTTTGTTTGTTTGTTTCCATATGAACATCCAGTTAATACAGCACCATTTTTTTTTGAAAAGACTTTTCTTTCTTCCATTGAATTGCTTTGGCATCTTATCAAAAACCAAATGACTCTAAGTAAAGACCTGTTTCCTGGCTCTCTATTCAGATCTATTTATCTATTCGTCAATCCTTCTGCCAGTACCACACTGTCTTGTACTGTGGTTTTATGTTTTCAGGTCAGAGTTTGAGCACTCCAGATTTGTTCTTCTATTTCAAGATTATTTTAGGTATTCTTTGCATGTCTATACAAACTTTAGAATCAGTTTGTAAATTGGTTGAGATTGCAGTGATCCTATAGATCAATTTTTAGAGAACTGAAACATCTTCACAACTTGATTCCAATCTGAGAGCATGGATGTATCTCTCCATTTATTTGGGTCTTCCTTCATTTCTCTCAGTAATGTTCTGTAGTCTTCAATAGAGATCTTGCCCATCTTTTGTTAAATTTATTCCTGAGTCTTTTATATTCTTTGATGACATTAATGGAATTGTTTTTCAAGTTTTTTTTCGCCAATTTTTGCTAGTATATAAAAATACAATTGATATTTTAATATTAACCTTGCATCCTACAACCTTGTTCAATTGATGTATTAGTTCTAGTAATTGTTTTCTAGATGTCGTAGGATTTTTTACATAAATAATCATGTCATGTGTAGGGTTAGTTATAATTCTTTTCCAATCTTAATGCCTGTACTTCTTGTGCCTGCATTATTGCAATAGTTAAGACTTCTGGTTCAAACATTGAAAGGAATTAGTGGAAGTAGATACCCTTGTCTTGTTCCTGATATTGGGGGGAAAGCACCCAATATTTCACCATTAAGTATGATGTTAGCTGTAGGTTTTTCATAAATATTTTTTATCAGATTGAGGAAGTTCTCTTTTATTGCTTATTTTCCAAGAGTTTTTATTATGAATGAGTGTTGAATTCTTTTTCTGTATCTATTGAAATAATTATATAATTTTCTCCATCATTCTGTTAACTGGTTAAATTATATTGATCAATTTTTCTAATATTAACTCAAACTCACATTTCTGGTATGAAGCTTACTTAAGTATGATGTATTATCCTTTTTATGTATAACTAGTTCAACTTGCTAATATTTTGTTTGAAATTTTGCACTTGTGTCCTTTTACTTTTTTCTAATGTCTTTGTCAGGTTTTATATTAGAATTATGCTGGTCTCATAAAATAAGTTCAGAAGTATTTCTTGCCTCATTTGTTCTCTGAGAGAGTTTATGAAAGATTTGCATTATTTCTCTCTTAAAATGTTAGACTTAATGAAACTATTTTGAGCAAAGTTTTCTTTGGGGAACATTTTTTTATAATAAATTCAATTTCCTAAATAGATGTAGAAGTTATTTAGATTTTTATTTATCAAACGTGAGTATGGTAAGTTGCAATTTTTCAAGGAATTGTCCATTTCATCTAAGTTGTCAAATTTGTTGGTGTAAAGGTTTTTTAAATATTTTTTTCCATTCTTTCAATATCTGTAGCATTTTCAGTGTTGACCCCTCTTTTATTCTAATATTGATAATTTGCATTCTCTCTTCTTTTCTTGATTAGTCTAACTAGAGTTGATCTTTCTAGAGAACCAATTTTTGGTTTTGTTAATTTTCTCTATTCTTTGTTTTTATGTCATCTATTTCTGTTCTTATATTTATTATTTCTTTACTCCTACTTACTTTAGGTTTACTTTTTTCTTCTTTCTTTCTTTACCCATTTTTTTTAAGACTAAAATTCGAACATGAAGGCAGTGATTTTAGACCTTTCTTCTTTTCTAATGTAAGTATGTAAAACTATAAATTTCCCTCTTAACATTGCTTTTACTACGGCTCATGAATATTACTATGTTGTATTTTCATTATTATTCTGTTCAAAAGTTTTTCTAATTTTCCTTATGATTTCTTCTTTGGGGTTATTTAGAAGTGTGTCATTTGATTTCCAAATATCTAGGGTCATCCTAGATTTCTTATTGTTATTGATTTCTAATTTAATTCCACTTTGGACAGAGAAAATACTCTGTAGGATTTCCATCCTTTTCAACTTATCAAGACATTTTATGGCCTAACATATGTTTTATCGTGACAAAAGCTCCACATGTATCTGGAAAGAATGTGTATTCTTCAGTTATTGGGTGTAGTGTTCTATAATTATTAATAGGTCAAGGTGGTGATGGTTTTGTACAGATAGTCTATGTCTTTACTGATTTTAGGCCTAGTTTTTCTATCAATGACTGAGGAGAGGTGTTAACATTTCTAACTATGATTGTGGTATTGTCTACTTCTCCTTTTAACTCTGCCATTTTTGCTTTGTGTATTTTAAAGCTCTGTTATTAGGCCCACATACATTTATCATTGTAATATCTTCCTGTTGAATTGATGCTTATCATTAGGACATGTCCCTTTCCACACCTGGTAGCACTCTTTATCGTGAAGTTAACTTCATCTGATATTGATACAGCCACCCCAGCATTCTTATGCTTACTATTCTCATGGTATTTTTTTCCATTCTTTCTCTCAACATATCTGTTTCTTTCTGTTTAAAGTGGGTCTCTTACAGAAAGTGTTTTTATCCATTCTGACAATCTTTGCTTTTCATTGGAGTTTTTAGTCCATTAGCATTCAATGTAATTATTGATATATTTGGAGATAGGTCTTTCATTTTACTATTTGTTTTATGTTTGCAGCCTCTAATTTCTGCTCCTCTGTTCCTCTTTTCCTAATTTCTTTTAAAATTATTTTAATAGATTTTATAATTACTTCTTAATTTATGTATTGACTTTTTAGCTATACTTTTTTGCATTTTTTGTTGATTGCCTATAGATTACAATGTATTTCCTTTCCTTTTACAATCTGTGAGCGTTAAGGTTGTGCCACTTTACATAAACTGTAGAAACCTTACAATCGTATAGATCCGTTTACCACAAATCATTCTTTACACTATAATTTTCATATGCATTACATCTACATAATTATAAACCCCACAAGACAGCATTACAGATTTTTCTTTAAACAATCATATGTAGTTTAAATAAATTAAGTGAAAAAATAGTCTTTTATACTTATCCTGAAATTCACCATTTCCAGTGGTATAATTTCTTTTCAGTCTGAAGAACTTTCGTTTTTCTTATTGTCCAGGTCTCCTGATGATGAATTCTCTTAGTTATCTGAATTGTCTTTATTTTGTATTTATTCTTGAAGGATATTTTCACTGTATATAGAATTCTGGGCTGACAATTTACTTCTTAGAGCAGTTTAAGGATGTTGTTTCTCTGTCTCCTGGTCTCTGTTGTTTCTGATGAGAAGTTAGCAGGAGCTGCAGGAGAAGGTTGGTTCTGTTGTCCACAGGAGGCCTTGTTTGCATACATACATGCATCACACACTGGGGAAGAACCTATAATCTTTGCTGACAATGATGTGCAGCATTAAAAAATCTCTATAGTCAGACCCAGTGCTTGAAAAATTTAGACCTAACATTACTCTGGCCCAGGAAGGATTTTAGTTGGAAATTATAGTTTATAGCCTAGGAGCTATTTTCCAAAGATCTTTAAGGCTTACCAGCAATGACAATGATAACAATAACGGTGATCACAATGATATCATTGCCAATAGCTGCTACCACCTACTGACCCCATAATATGTGGTCATAGGTTATCTCCATCCTTTCAACAACCCATTTTGCAGTTGAAGAAACAGACTCAGTGAGCATATGATCTCTGCTCATGACTAATGGAGCCAGGATACAGTCATTGTGGCCCTAGAGCCCCCCCTCCCTTTTTTTCCACTGTACCACAAGACTGGCCCCTGGGCTGGGACGCTACCTCAGACCACAACCGCATGATGACAGCCATTTCCTCCAATGGGCCTGAGGATACTTTTCTGTTCTGTTTTGTTTTATTTCTCTACCTCACAAGGGGCCTGTTTCGTGACTCAGAGGTCCTGTGTTGTAGCTCCAGGGGTGGGTCTGAAAGAAAAGGGTCTCCACCTGCAGGTGTCCTGGGCAGAGGACTTGATCCAGCTCCCTTCTCTCTAATCCCCAGATCTCAGTGGCTGGGTGGAAACTCCGTTCTGAGACCACAAGGCGAGAAAATGTCAGGGAGTAAGTTGGGCTAAGCTTCGAGGTTTGGATGTGAGACGTAGTTAGTCTACGTGGCTGGAGTCTGGTAACAAGACACATGGGCCCTTGAGGCTTGTCAGAAACCCTGATTGTGCTGGCAGCGTCTGACCTGCAGTCCCATTCAGATATGACTGAGACAAGAGATTCGGTAAACATGGTCCCTGAAGAGCTTGCGCATTTCTTGGAAAAGGGATTTCCAGAGAGTTCTCAGAGCACATAAATAACAGGGCCATCAAGACAAAGGTAACCATTCAAGGAATGGAGAAGTATATTCTCAAAAATTACACTCCAAGGCAGAGTTGTGGTTCAGAAAGGGGGTTTTACGTTGTTGCTGTTATTGTTTCAGTTTTGGCCTCAGAAAGGGTGCGCTGGCCTGCTGTCAACAGTCTCTCGGCAGTGGGAAGGGGCGTGCCTCTCAGTGGGTACAGGCATCTAGACCCCGACATAGATAGAAAGACACGGAGGACCCACTCCGGCCAGTCTTGGGGTGCACTCAAAAGAGCCCTGATCTGAGAGAGGAGTATTTCTTTATAGAAGCAAGCATCTGGGATATGTTTCCAGAGAACTTGTCATGACTTGTAATGTAGTTTTTCCCCCCTGCCTTCTGCAGTTGGGGTTGCTATGCATCTCTGATGGACCAAAAATCTAAGTCTTGAGTTAGACTCTCTCAACTCTGAGCGTGTAAGACCCAAAGGGATGAGGGAGCTCCAGCACAGCCAGGAGCACTTGGAGGAGAAATCCTCAGATCCTATCAGATCCTATTGTCTTGTTGGACTCCTGGGTTAATTTCTGCATCTCATCGATGGTCTACCCCAGGCTACCTTCCGCTACACGCCACCCTCCTGGCCGTGCCCTGTTGACAACCTGCTTATTTCCACTAATTACTAATGGGAACCTATCTCAGAAGAGGAAAGAATCAGGAAAGTTCCTTGCAATGTGTTATAGTAGAACTTCACTTCTCCAACAGGCTCCTTTTCAGATGGCCATTCCAACTCTCTGGGAAGCCAGATCTCAGAGAACAGAGAGATGTGATTGGAGATGACCCTCACTGTGCTTCTTGGGCAGCCGCTGAACCAGAAAATGTGCCTGCAGGGAAAGCCTCATTTGGGGAAGTGAAGAGGCTAAAGTTCTTTATTTTGAAAATAGAGAACAACCTTCCTCACAATCCTGTCCCCCTTCTTCCCTTCCAACCAGAATATCAGCCCCTCCCCCCCAAAAATGAAGAGTTAGTCAAATTTGAGGAACAAATGGGTGATGATGAAGAAATAGCTGGAAAGCAATCTCTGTCCTGAGCCGTGGGTTTCTGAATGTCAGAGCAGCTGTGTCCCCAGGGCAGAGACCAAGCCAGGCCCTCACCCATTTGAACACCCTCTATGCACAAGGGCTTGAAGCTCTTGATGGATGGAAGTAACCAGTGAGGAAGGAGAGAGAAGAGGAGAGGAAAGAACCCAAATGTGGATTTGCCATTCCTTGTTGTCACAACACACACACATACACACACCTGCACTCTGGCCCCGTGGTCCCTGTTTGGAATCTAAAAGCCCACCTTGCAACCAGGTGGTCATGAACTGGTCATCAGGTCATCTGAATCTCTCACACAGCAAGGGGCACAGAGACTTTAAGGACATGATTATAAGACCCCTTCAAGGCAGCTGATGACAGGACAGGGGTCTACACTGAAGTCTGGGGCACCGAGGCCTGGATCAAGGGGCGGGCTGGGCTCTGTTGATCTTGTGTGTGGTGATCTTCTTCCTGGGTAGCAGCTCATTCAGGGGATTTACAGGTTGGGTCTAATTATATCTTTTGTGCATGTTCTTCTAGATTAGAGGGACAGCATATACTGATTTTAAGATGAACTCTGTAGATGAACTTTCTCAGTCAGAAGTTCTGTAAGCAATGTTTTGATCAGCATTTAGGAATGTAGATAGAATAGTTAAATATCTATTTAACTGGTGATGGAGGGACATGTTCATATTTAAAATAAGACATGAGTTTGGAAATGGTGCTTTTTTCCATCTTCACATTCTTCACAGCACCAGTATCTCTGTCATCACCAGATCCCTTTCTGATTGTGGCACAGTATGTTCACAAACACTGCAGCATTTCAATGCAGTGACTCAGAGCCTGAAGGATGCACCCCAAGAAGGGCAAGTCGCACAGCCATTGACAGAACATGAAGATGATTGAGTTTTGCCTGCATCCCTTGGGTTTGTGGTGGTTGTTTCAACCCCTGGCATTGCCAGGCAGGGTGTTACATTTCTTTGCCTGCTCTTAGCGACCCGATCAGCATCTCAAACTAACCTTCTCTGAGGATGTTGGAGTCAATGGTTCTTTCCCAGATATGAATTTGTGCTTCAAAATAAACTGCAAATCATCAAGCAGAGCGATGCCCACTAATGTGAGAAGTTTATGAGGATTTGAATCTAAAGTGACTTTCTTTTCCGCAGTCAGAGTTTAGAACCAAGGCAAACCTGGCCGTAGGTTTGAGTATATCTCAGAAACAATGGGGCGTGGCTCAGTGTGTGCTGATAAGGTCACTGTGAAGGTGGGTGACCAGTGCCTTAGCAAGTCTGGACCTGAGGGCTGGACCTCTTAAGCCCAGAAGGGCCAACGGAGGTAGGCTGGTCCACTTGCCATCCACAGGCAGAGACTCTGCAGGCCCAGGGGACAGAGGGCTGCCCGAGGCTAGAGAGCAGAGGACCACCAGGCTGAGGCTCAACCCGGGTCTCTTACTCAAAGCCTCTGCCCAGGGCTTGCCCTTCCCCCTAAATATATGTGCCCCAAATTGTCACCAGATCTCAGGAAAGCACTGGCTTTGTCTGGAATAAACACTAACCCCACAGCACACCCAGTCATTATCAGATGGGCAGTTCTCATCTAGGTCTTGTGGCTTTCTTGGGGTTTTCTCGGGTGTCTCTCTCCCAAATCTTTCCCCCTTTCTTTGATTATATTCACATAAACATTCAGCTTTGTGGCCCTAATGCATTCACAAACATCACTCAGGTTACCCATCTGGAGTCCCCTTTGCAGCTGCCTGTCAACTATTGTCCAAGGTCCATCCCCAGCTGCCCCAGGCCTGTCCAGTGGCTCCACTTTCTCTTCTCTTTCCCCTACTCCTCTCCTGGGAAGGTGCTTCTGAGGGTCCTGAGGGAGGAGACCTGAGGTTCTTCCCTCGGGCAAACAGGGCTAGATGGATGACATAATCCCTGTAAGTCTTACAAAAACAACCTTGTGGCTCTTGGCTCTCTCGGGCTCTCATTTTGGTTGCCTCAAGGCACCAGGCAGAAGGCCAGGGAGCCCAACCCCAGCTTAGAGACTTGCCGGGCTCCAGGGAGCACCAGCGAGGAGATGTCTGCCGCTGCCTGCACCCCCTGGCCAAGGACTCTGGTCCACAGAACCTTACAGCTCTGAGACAGGCCGTGAAACTCTCCCTCATGCCTCCTAAAGTCTGCAATTGCTTGATCACACACTACTTCATGCTGACTTCCACTTCCCCTCTTTGTGTGTTTTGACTGATAACTTGACTTCAGATAAGTTGATGTCAGAAAGTGATTCAGCTGCTGCTCTAGCCCTGGGAAAGGGCAGGTTCCATGGAAGGCTGAACGCCTATTGTTCTGGGTCATTTTAAAGAGGAGTGAGATGTCTTGAAGAAAAATGAAGACAAAATACAGACGGGTGCTGAATTTACAACACCTAAGGGGAAAAAGCCCAAATGTTCATCAGGAGTGGAATGGATCAACAAATCATGGCATTTTCCCACAATGAAATACTGCCTACCAACAAAAATGAATGACCTACAGATGGACACAAAAACATGGATGATTCTACCAGACATCACATGTGAAAGAAACCAGACTAAAGAGCATATACTATATGGTTCCATTTATATAAAGTTCTAGAACAGGCTAAGCAATCCATGCTGATAAAAGTCAGAGTAGTGATTACTGAAGAGCAGGGGAGGATGATGGATTGACTGGTAAGGAATATGAGGGAGCTTCTGAAAGTGTCCTCTGTCTCATTCAGGGTGGTGGTCACAAATACACAGGTATGTGTGTAAAAGTCCATCAAGCTCTACCTTTAAGAATTATGCTCTTTGCTGTATGCATGTTATACCTCAATACAAACTTAAAAAAAAAAAAAGACAAAAGGAATGAGGAGTCAATGGAGGAAAGAAAGAGAATGAAAGGCTCAGAGAAGGAGTGTAAGAGGACAAAAAAATCCAGGAAGAGCACTTCAGTAAAAGAGCAACAGGGTTGACTAATGTAGAGAGACTCTTAGATGTGGTGGCTGAGAAATTATTTGTCCTGACAGAAGAATTTCAATAGGTTAGCTTCAACTTGAAAAAAAAAGAGCAAGATTAAAGAAATCCACGGATTATGATGTTCTTGTTAGATTGTGAAGGAAACCTCATTCTGACCACTTGCCAGCTAGGTTTGGGAACCCAAGAGTGAATGCAAAGAAGGCGAGTGTATGGGAGTTACTCCAGCTTGGAGATGAACAATGCAGACTTGGCCCAAAGATGAGAATTCTAGGAAAGTAAAGATGTCTCTCAGAAGGAAGACTCATGATGATAGAAAATGATGACAATCTTTGTATTATCAAAGTCCCAGAAAGAGAAGATAAATAGAGGGGAGCTGAAAAATACATGTGGAGAAATAATGGTGGGACACTTTCCAACTCTGGCAAAAGACAAACTTGTAGATTCAAGAAGCTCAGAGAATTCTAAATAGGATAAACTCAAACAAATCAACACTAGACACATCATAATTAAACCACTGAAAACTAGGAACAAAGGAAACATCTTGAAAGCAGCCAGCAAAAAAATGACCTGTTGTTTATAGAGGAGCAATTATTTAAAGGACTGCAAATTTCTCATCAGAAACCATGTAGGCCAGAAAGCAATGGAACATATAAAAACAAACAAACAAAAAACCAACCAAACAAAAAAAACCTTCTTATTTTAAAATAATTATAAATTCATACGAAGTTGTAAAGATAAGTTCTCATGTACTCTTCTCCATAGTTTCCCCCCGTGGTTAACATCTTACCTAACTACAGTATAATAAGAAAACCAGGAAATTGACATGAGTAAAATGTGTGTGTGCGTGTGTGTGTGTGTGTGTATGTGATTCTATACCTTTTATCACAGATGTAGATTCCTATAACCACCACTGCAATCAAGATAGAACTATTCCCTCACTACAAAGTACTCCCTCGTGCTACCCTTATAGTTACACCCACTACTCCCCCGGCAATTGTTAGTCTCTCCTTCACTATAATTTTGTATAAATGGAATCATGCAATATGTGGTCTTTTGAGATTCGCTTTTTTTACTCAATATAACACCCTTAAGATCTATTCAAGTTGTTGCATGTATCAAGAGTTTGTTCCTTTCTATTACTGAGTAGTTTTCTATGGTATGGATGTATCATTTTGTTTAATCATTCTTATACTGTAAGACATTTAGGTTGTTCACAGGTTTTGGTTATTACATGTAAAACTGCCGTAACGAATCATGTACAAGTTTTGTGTGCACTGAAGTTTCTAGTTACCTGGCATAAATGTCCAGGAGTATAATGGCTATGTCATATAAAAAGTGTATGCTTAGTTTGTTAAGAAACTTCTCAACTATTTTCCAGAGTGGTTGTACCATTTTATATTCTCACCAGCAATGTAGGATATCTGGTTTCTTACCATCTGGGCCAGCATTTGATATTGTCACTATTTTAAATTTTATTTTAGCTGTTCCGATAGATATGTAGTGATATCTGATGGTGGTCTTAATTTGCATCTCCCCCATGGCTAGTGAAGTTGAAGATCTTTTCACGTGCTTATTTGCCATCCATATATCCTCTTTGATGAAATATCTCTCCAGTTCTTTGACCCAATTTCTAATAGGATTGTTTATTTTTTTATTGTTGAGATTTGACAGGTCTTTATAAATTCTAGATATGAGTCCTTTATTGAATATTGACTATTGGAATTATTTGAAAATATTGCCTTGTAATATACAGCATGTATCTTCATCCTTTTAACAGGGTATTTCACCAACAAATGTTTTTAATTTTTGTAAAGTCCAATTTATCAATTTTCATTTTATGGAATGTGCTTTAAGTGTCAAGCCCAGTTTTAAAATAATGAATTGAATTTCCTTAACAGTTATAAAGCTGTTTATATTATCTATTTCATATTGATGAGTTGTGGTAGCTTGTGCTTTTTAAGCTTAAATTTAATGTAAGTTGTCAAATGTATATATGTAGAGTTATTCATATTATTTTCTTTTTTTTTAACATCTTTATTGGAGTATAATTGCTTTACAATGGTGTGTTAGTTTCTGCTTTACAACAAAGTGAATCAGCTATACATACACATATATCCCCATATCTCCTCCCTCTTGCGTCTCCCTCCCACCCTCCCTATCCCACCCCTCTAGGTGGTCACAAAGCACCGAGCTGATCTCCCTGTGCTATGCGGCTGCTTCCCACCAGCTATTTATTTTACATTTTGTAGTACATACAAGTCCATGCCACTCTCTCACTTTGTCCCAGCTTACGCCTCCCCCTCCCCGTGTCCTCAAGTCCATTCTCTACATCTGTGTCTTTATTCCTGTCCTGCCCCTAGGTTCTTCAGAACCATTTTTTTTTTTAGATCCCATATATATGTGTTAGTATATGGTATTTATTTTTCTCTTTCTGACTTACTTCACTCTGTATGACAGTCTCTAGGTCCATCCACCTCACTACAAATAACTCAATTTCGTTTCTTTTTATGGCTAATATTCCATTGTACATATGTGCCACATCTTCTTTATCCATTTTTATTGACAGACACTTAGGTTGCTTCCATGTCCTGGCTATTGTAAATAGAGCTGCAGTGAACATTGTGGTACATGGCTCTTTTTGAATTATGCTTTTCTCAGGGTATATGCCCAGTAGTGGGATTGCTGGGTCGTATGGTAGTTCTATTTTTAGTTTTTTAAGGAACGCCCATACTGTTCTCCATAGTGGCTGTATAAATTTACATTCCCACTAACAGTGCAAGAGGGTTCCCTTTTCTCCACACACTCTCCAGCATTTATTGTTTGTAGATTTTTTGATGATGGCCATTCTGACTGGTGTGAGGTGATACCTCATTGTAGTTTTGATTTGCATTTCTCTAATGATTAGTGATGTTGAGCATCCTTTCATGTGTTTGCTGGCAAGCTGTATATCTTCTTTGGAGAAATGTCTATTTAGGTCTTCTGCCCATTTTTGGATTGGGTTGTTTGTTTTTTTAGTATTGAGCTGCATGAGCTGCTTGTAAATTTTGGAGATTAATCCTTTGTCGGTTGCTTCATTTGTAAATATTTTCTCCCATTCTGAGGGTTGTCTTTTCATCTTGTTTATGGTTTCCTTTGCTGTGCAAAAGCTTTTAAGTTTCATTAGGTCCCATTTGTTTATTTTTGGTTTTATTTCCATTTTTCTAGGAGGTGGGTCAAAAAGGATCTTGCTGTGATTTATGTCTAACAGTGTTCTTCCTATGTTTCCTGCTAAGAGTTTGATAGTGTCTGGCCTTACATTTAGGTCTTTAATCCATTTTGAGTTTATTTTTGTGTGTGGTGTTAGGGAGTGTTCAAATTTCATTCTTTTACATGTAGCTGTCCAGTTTTCCCAGCACCACTTATTGAAGAGGCTGTCTTTTCTCCATTGTATATTCTTGCCTCCTTTATCAAAAATAAGGTGACCATATGCACGTGGGTTTGTCTCTGGGCTTTCTATCCTGTTCCATTGATCTATATTTCTGTTTTTGTGCCAGTACCATACTGTCTTGATTACTGTAGCTTTGTAGTATAGTCTGAAGTCAGGGAGCCTGATTCCTCCAGCTCCATTTTTCTTTCTCAAGATTGCTTTGGCTATTCGGGGTCTTTTGTGTTTCCATACAAATTGTGAAATTTTTTGTTCTAGTTCTGTGAAAAATGCCATTGGTCGTTTGATAGGGATTGCATTGAATCTGTAGATTGCTTTGGGTAGTATAATCATTTTCACAATGTTGATTCTTCCAATCCAAGAACATGGTATATCTCTCCATCTGTTTGTATTATCTTTAATTTCTTTCATCAGTGTCTTATACTTTTCTGCATACAGGTCTCTTGTCTCCTTAGGTAGGTTTATTCCTAGGTATCATACTATTTTCTTATTAACCTTCTGAGGTCTGCAGAACCTGTAGTGATTTTTCCTGCTTCATTCCTGATATTGGTAATTTGTGTCTTCTTTCCCTTTTTTGGTCAGTCTTGCTGGAGGTTTGTTAATTTTATTGATGTTTTCAGGGACTGGCTTTTGTTTCATGAATTTTCTCTCTTTTTTTTTTTTTTTGTTTGTTTGTTTTTTTGTTTGCTTTCACTTTCATTGCTTTCTGTTCATATCTTCTTATTTTCTTCTTTCTGCTTGCTTTGGGATTATTTTTGCTCTTCTTTTTCTAGTTTCCTGAGGTGAGAGTTTAGATTACTGATTTGAAAATTTTCCTCTTTTCTAATGAAAGCATTAACAGTATAAAATTTCTTCTAAGCGTTGCTTTAAAAATCCCACAAATGTTGATGTGTCGTATTTTCATTTTCATTCAGTCCAGTGTCTGTTTCCCTTGAGACTTCCTCTTTGAACCATGGATTATCTGGAAGTAGGTTGTTTAGTTTTTAAGTATTTGAGATTTTCCTGTTATATTTCTGTATGACACTGGGCAGTGACAGCTGCCAGATCCCTGAGGCCTGGGGGTCCCTGGGTGGTGCTTGGCCTTCAGCGTGAGAGCAGGGGAAGCTTCGTATGGATCACGGCAGGTGTAGGACAGGTTAGAAATGTCATTCACTGTGTGATGCACGGCCCTGTGAGTTGCATTCCCTAGACTGCTCAAAGCAGGAGGAAGACTCAGAACTGAATGTTCAGTGCTGTTTTAATACTTTACCCCTTCCAGATGCCATATTAGCATTTTAATAGGGCTTCCAGTCCACAACCCCAGGAGTCACTGTTGCACTCCAGGCTGTGGTTGAGCTCCGAGAAGAGGATGAGGAGCTGATGTAGGTCAGAGGCTCCCCAGGGGTGCACCGTCACCAGCAGAGGGCTGATGCTGCCTCCAGGGCAGACAGGGAGGGTGAAGGATGGAAAGGAACTTGAGGAGCATGGGCAGTGGGAGTGCCGTCCCTTGGGAGTGGGAGGAAAGACAGTCGGGGCAGCACAAAGACAGAAATAGATTAATTTTATTCTCTCATGGATGAATGGCCATGTCTGCCCAGAAACAGAGGCAGGTTCCAGAGTTATGACTGTGTTAATTGCCATCCAGGCAGGGACAAGGAGGAAGGACATAGGGATGGGGAGAGGGGGAGGCCAGGAGGAGTGCTTAAAAGCCCTTTCTTCTCTGTGGGAGAAGAGTTAATGGCGGTGGTGGAAGCAGCAGCAGAGCCGGTGGTGGTGAGGGTGGTGTGTGTGCGTGTGCAGAAGTGAGGAGGAGCGCTTGGAGTTGGGCCTGAGAACAGCACTAAATATTCTCTCACATCTCACCCTGGCAACTTCAGAGTCTGTGGCTGACTCAGCCAATGCCATGGCCTCCCATGTCCCCTGATCGATCTGAGCTCCAAGGTCCCTCCCCCACCTCACACTCCCTCCAGTGACCCCAAGGCCACAGGAGACCCTTGTGCCCCCAGCACTGTTCCACCTCAGAGTCTTAACTCCGTTTCCAGTTTTCCCACCCACTCTCCTCTTCCCCAGCTGCTTCACTCTCAGTAGACACTGCACCACACTTTGACCCCGGTTCTGCCCGGCCACATTCCCCTGCTTCTGCGTTCATGACCATCTTGGCTTCTAGGGCTTCTCATTTCTAATCCTTCCCTCCATCATCCTTGAATCTCTTCCTCCCTTATCTTCCCATAGCACCTGCCCAGGAAAACCCCAAACCCCAAAAGCAATCCAGCTGGTCACACCCAGGATGTGGAGGACCGCTGAAGAAATCACACCGGTAGGTGTGCGGCGGAGCTTCTCTGGTTCGGTCCCAGCTGGACCAGCTTCCCTGTGCCCAGCGAGCTGCTTCCTCTCTTCGAGGCCCCAGGCACTCCTGCTCCCAGACTCTCTGACCTCAGATATTCTTACCCCTTTCAGCAAAAGGACCCACTCTCCATGCCTCTGGAATTAACTCTTCTCATGCCCATCTCTGTGCATAACCTTACTTTCCTCCTTCCCCTTCTTTCCAGCAGAATCTAAATTTTGGGATCACATCCCTCCCCCTTTTCAGAACCAGCTAAGTCTCTCCGTCAGCCTCCTTCTCACTCTCTTCTTGAGAAACAGAGCCATTTGGGGGTAGAGTTCGCAGGTAGAGCATTTGACTGCAGAAACAGAGCCATTTTCTGAAAGACCATTTACCAAACGCCAAATCTCACTGTGACCAAAAAGCCAACTTATTAAAGATCAGTTTGCCGAGTGACCAATTCCACAGACTGCCAAATCCCCCCAAACGTATTTCTCTTAATTACTTACAAAATGTGTCATAATAGGTGTTGCACAGGAAGTTTCAAAAGCCGTTAATGATGCCTTTCAACGTTTTGGCTGTTGGTGTTTCTCTAGTTTAGAAGTTTTATTTTTGGTTTCTCCACTACTGTTTTATATTGGATTTATGGGTATTGATTCACATTTCTAAAGCTGACTACTTCTCAAAAATTACTTAGAAAAGGTTTTGGTAATGCATGAGCCTTTTACAATTTTAACCTTTGGTTTGCAGAAAAGATAGTTTTGCCCTTCAAGCGTATTTTACACCAATTTGCAACTTCTCTTTTTTTTTTTTCAAAGTGGTTTGGCAGTCAGCCAAATAAATGTTTCTTCTGCATGTTAATTTTCACATATCCATGACAACTTCCCCAATGGCAAAATCCCCAAAGTGGGAGCTTTAGTCCAAATTAGGCACAAGTCTTTAAATTAGAGTGACAGTAAATGCAGTTAGGGAAAATCCATCCACTGGCACCAATATATATATATATGTTGGCATTCAAGAAGTGCCCTGCTTCTGAAATATGGAAACCCACGTAAGATTGACATTTACCAGAGATGGACTGAGAATCCACAGGGAAATATCTGGTGAAAATACACCTGAAAACTTGTAAACCAAGCTAAACTACAGAACATATGTGAAAAGCAAACCAAACCTACAGGAAAATCTTCAGTGTTGTAGAAACCATAGCACACAAATTTCTATAATTTTTAAAGTAACTGAGCAAAACAACTTTTGGGGGAATTCCAGGGATCACTCACCAGGGAAATGGGTTCTTCAGCAAATGGATTTTCAACAAATCAGTTTTCAATTAATTGGCCTTTGGTAAATGGTGATTGGTTATTTGGCAAATTGACCTATTTCTTCAACCTCTCTGTCTTTCCTGGGTCTTCCCCTCTGGAAGCCACGCATCAGGTACCCGGGGCTCCCATACTTGCTAGCCTGCTTCATGTTACAGTCAGTGAATTGGGCTGGGCTGGGATGTGGCCACACCAGCCTTTAACCTGGTACCTTGTAACCTCTGCTGCTGGATTCTCCCCCTCATTCACACTCTGATTCTTAGTGCTGTTTTCTTCTCTTCTCCCCACATTGATCTAGGACCCCCATCCCTAATTAAGCCCTCTGAACTCTACTCTCAAAAAGTACTTGGGCATGACCGACTTTTACTGAGGTTTGAGGTTACCTGGCCAAGCAGGTAACTTCAAGTGGGATGCCAGTCAACCAGCTCGCCAACGTCACCCCTTTTCCTCCAGGCATGCCGCTGGGTCCTCCCTTTCCAGCCCCTCCTTTTTGCTGTTCATGCTTCTTCCCTCTCTCTGGTCCTTCTTCAATCACTCCTGTTGAGTTTTCTTATAGAACACTGCTCACTCTATCCTACTTAAACTGCTTCCACACACAGATGGGAGAAATTCACCTTCCAGAGCCAAGCAGGCTTCAGAAGCTGTTGTGAAAGAAACCTGACCCCTCCTTTGCAAGAGAGAAAAGGTGCTGTATGTCTATACATTGCAATGGAAAGAAACCTTCCATGCATCTACGTGCACTGAAATCTCCCACCTTGACACATCCTCTCTCATGACCTCATATCCCCCTCTCCATCCTGACTTCTTTTCACAGCCAAGTTTCCTGGACCATCTACTGATACTCACAGTTTCTCCTTTGTCCCAACCAGTAGACACTTCCTGATCTTTTTCTTTCCTAACCTCCTTGTAACATTTGACATAGTAGATACCTCCTTCCAGAAACTCTTTTTTGTCCAACTGCTCTGGCCAGGGCTTCTCAATCTCTTTTGCGCTGTCTTTTTCTCTTGTTGCCTTCTTAGAGGTCATTGAGCCCAGCTCTGGCCTCAGGACTCACCTGTTTTATAAGCAGACCCTGGTTGGTCCCACCCACCCATGGACTTAACCACCTCTGCTGTGCTGCTATGGGGTCTCAGGTCATTGCCCTGGGCCATGCTCTGGGCAGCTCAGGACAACACTTGGATGTCTCCTCGGTGTCTAGAATTCAACACCTACAAAGTGAACTCATTCTCTTTCCCCCAAGTATGTGTCCATTGTCTAAGCCAGCAAGCTCCCTTTCCCACCACCACCAAATCCAAGCTGGGCAGAGTCTCCTCTTTCATACCTCTGAAAGCCACTTTGTTCTCCCCATTCCACTGCCGCAGGCTGGGCACGAGCAGTCATCACTCCCTCCTTGGGGTAAGACCATTGCCCTTGGCCTTCCAATCTTCTAATCCACACCCAACACGGCTGCCAAAGGAATCTTTCCTTAATGCAAAGTTAGCCATACCCTACCTCCCCTGGCTTGACACTATGAGGCTCAGAGCTTTCGAGATGACATTTCAAGCACACAGGGCCTTTTGTAATTTATTATCTTCTCTCTCCAGCTCCCCAGTTCAACGTAGGCTCCACGTCTTCTGGGAAACTTGCCTGATCCCCACTCCTGCTAGGTGTCCTGTGCCTAGCTGGCAGCCCATAGCAGCCCACATTACTCTGATGAGGGACTTCATTGTCTGTGAATTTCTAGAGGGTGGGCCCCGTCTAACTCAGCTTCATCTCTCCAGCGTCTAGCTCATGGTAGGCATTCAAAAGTGTTTGATAAAGACAGGAGGGAAATCTCAGGCTTCTCAGCTCATGATGTCTCAGTAGAGACCTTGACATTGCGCAGGAGGCAGAGATAGGGACCCCTACAGGGAAACCCAAAAGTCCAAGGGTGCTACAACTTGGCTGAAAGACTTCTGAGGACCAAGGCAATTGGGGGAAGTACAGTCTTCCTCCTACTTGGGAAGATGTAATTTCCATCATTCTGTCTCCCCAGGACTCTGCTCAAGGAGGCTTCCGCCGTGGCAAGTGAAGGTGGTTCTTCTGGAAGGGTCTGTCCTGCTGTGAAGGTAGTCAGTGGTGCTTGGACAGCATAAAGGTGCCACAAACATTTGTTGATTGCACACAGGAAGTGCTTTTGGCTTTGCCTCAAGGCAGGGGCGCAATTTATGTGCCAAGACCTCCCCTTCTGCCCCATTATGCTTGACTTAGAGAGATTCTGGCCCCCTCTTGGCTTGCCTTCCGGGCACTGAGAGGACAAGCATGGTGCTGTGGTGGCAGTTGGAGGGGACATATGATTTAGAGCCTTCTCTGGTGAGGCCACCAGTCCTTGAGGGGCTTCGCTGCTGGGCCACTCCTTAGATGTCACTGACCTGTGACCAAACAGTCCAGGAATACTTTCCCAGACCAGTAGCCATTGGCCACTTCAGGTATAGGTGTCACCAAGAGGGCAGCCAAGAAGGAGGTGGCACCTGGTACCCAAGTCCAGTGCCACAGGCCAATTCCTCAAGCCAAGGGAGACAGGCACCTAACTCACCATGACAGGACAGGACCCTTGCCAAGTCCTTCCTGAGAGGGGGAAGAGCCACTTCCAAGTAAACACAAAGCTGGGTCTATAAAACATGGCCTTCCTGGCATTGGTGGTCAGAAGTGACAAGCCTGCCAAAGCTCTGCGATGCATGGCGTGCCTGGCATCAATGGCCAGAGGTAATGAGCTTGCCAAAATTCTATGAAAAATAGCTTTCCAAGGTATAGAAACCAAAGGGAAACACTGCAGGTACTTAACTGGCTTGGAGCCACTGTGACTTAACTAATCTACGGAAAATCAGTCAACATTCACATTAGTCATCAAATTGAAATATCAATAAAGGACTGTGCTTTGGTCTAATACACTAACAAAAATTAACATTTTAATGACAATTTGTAATGTTGGGAAGGATATGGTAAAACTGCTATCTTCACACATTGCTCTTGACAGTATATATTTGTACAGTCTCCCATAGAGAGCAATTTATCATTATCTGTCAAGATTTGCAAGAGTTCATGACCCTCTCTCCAAAGAAAATAAAGCAAGATATGGAGGAAAGTTTCATTAGAGTGTTAATTGTCATTTTGACAGATGTATCAAGTGTTCAAATTATAGTGCATGACAAACGTTTTAATATTGTGTTAGGTATTGAAACGATGACCGTGAGAACAATGTAGCAACATGGAAAAGTGCCTGTGACAATAACAGGACACAAGTCCGTGTGTGTATATAAGGATGACAAGCGAGTGAAACAACGTTCACAGCAAAGTGGAATCTGATTCAATCCACCAAAATGATAACTGTGGTTGTGTCTGGGGGTGGAAGCGATGGGGGATTAGTTTTTCTTTTTCAAATTTGGTATAATGTGATATAACAACAAACATTTTTTTTTAGAGATTTGAGGGTTGCCAAGTGGAGATAAAAAAGACAACTGAGAATCCTCTTCAGGTGGGCGGGAAGAAGCCTTTCAGGCAAGAAAGGCAGGGTAGCCCGACCTCCCAGGGCTGGCTTTTGCTTTGGTTTGGACAGGGTAGGGTGCAGGCTGGGCACAGAAGCGAGGACAGGCCTTTGCTATACTGCTTTTTCTTGGGATCTTAAGAAGTCTGGGGATGTGACAAGCTGATCTTAATTGGGGAAAGGTTGGAGATCTCACACAAGGCTTGTGTGGGAAGGCTTTTGGCTCTAAAATGGGCAGTCTCTCAACGAATCTGGCATGGGCCCATGAGGACCCCAGGGGGAGCCTGAGGAAGTGATGGTTTCAACACTGGAGAGCTTCCAAGGAACCAGTGAGGAAGGAGGCCAAGGAGAAGGAATGGGTGAGGGACAGCAGGCAGGGAGCTTTGAGGTTCTCATGGGCAGTGACAGTCACAATGCCTGGGCTTGGAGGAACAAGACGAGGCATCCTGGTCCTCCAGTGGGAGGAGGGTGGAACATGGCTTTGGGATGTACTCATGATCGTGTCTTAAGAGAGCAGGCTCAAGTTGAAGGAGACACTAGGCCAGGTGCATAGGGCACACACATAGCCCAAAGCCTAGTGTCAGAATTTTGTGTAGAAAGAGGCAGCTGAATAAATAGATGGATGAATAAGTGAACGCATGAGGCTTTATGCAAAGCACGGGGGTGTGATAACATGGCCGCAACTGGATCTGACATTGTCCCATCTCAACTCACCATGTGTCACAGCAGCTAGCTCTTAGAAACATCAAAACACGTCTTAAATAATCCCTATGGAGAAAATTTATCAACCAGAAAGCATGTATGGAGATACTGTGGGCTACTTAGAGCCAAGCCTTGTAGGATACAAAGAACCCCAAGACAGAGTTCTATCCTACGAGGGGCATCTCATCACTCCCCTACCCCCACACGTAGGTTCTTATTCTTGGGTGTTGTCTGAAATTCTTTAGGGCCAGTGCTACAAAATCAGGGGCATCATATTTGAAATTGACAATCTGTGGGGCAACGGAGAAGGGTCAACCTACAAAGTGAGAAACAAATCTGAATGTAAATCTGGTGAAGGCAAATATCTTTTAGACTTAAGCGCAGACAAGAAAGTATGCAAAATTAGGGGGAAACCATTTCATCTTCATTATGTGTGTTCTACACTCTCTTTTGCACTGGGAGTGACTTTAACTCGCCCGTTTATTTGCATCTGGACAAAGAGGAACCTAAAATACTTTCATTATCTTAAGAGAGCGATTAGCCAGCTGAAAAGAATGTTCCTCCTGACAGCAATTAATCTTGGTCAGCCTCCTCTCTGCTCCCAGGCCATTGCTTTGCTGAGTCATTCCACTAAGCAGGGTCCCCAGCCACAGAGCCCAGCTGCCTGCAACCACCATGGAACCTTAGGATCTCACTATTGAGGTTGTTTTCACTGCTGTCACTTTGTTGGTTTGTGTGTGTGTGTGTGTGTGTCTGTGTGTGTGTCCTTAGATAAAAAGCACACTATTCATGTAAAATTATGTATTTAGGTAAAAATCCATATTTAAGATCATGTCAGAGCTTAAAATGTGTATAAAATTGGCACATTCTTGGACTCCAAAGAGAAAGAACCTTCCTTTTCATCTGGTTTTAACTTCTGCTTCTAAACAGCTGTTTATTCTGTTTTATAAAGATCTCCAAGCAGAATGCTTAAGCAAAAAAGAGGAAGGAGCAGAATAATAGATATACTATAACACCAGTTCCATCAACACACACACACACACACACACACACACACACACACACACACACACACAACCACAGGCACATACACATACACATATACATGAAAAAATCTGAATGGCTTACTAAACCATTGAGAGTCATGATCTCGGGGGCTGTGAAGATAGAGGAAACTCATTTTCTAAATTTTGCTTTTCTCTAATGTATGATTATTTTACATTGAGTTTATATTACTTTTGTAACTAAAACCAATAAAGATTGAATGTTAAAGATGATCAGGTACTAAGACGCTCTTTGCATGAGAGGTTTTCCTAGTGATGAAATATCTTCCTAATTGAGCTACGTACTTTCTCTCTTACAATTTATTCTCATTTCCTCCTTGTTTTTGTTTCTCCTAGGAATGAAGAAAGTGGTCAGCATCCTCTCTAGATCAGAGGGACTATGCATTTGTCTTTACTTTTTATCATGAAGATTTCAAACGTAATGCAAAGAAAGCAGGAGAGTCTAATGGGCCCCTGTGTATCTATCACTGCCTTCGATAACTATCCACTTTCTGCCTTCATCTGCTTTCCACCCCCGTCTCAAACAAATTAATTTATAGGCATACAGTTCTTTTGCGTTTTGAAGTAAAATTTATATACCGTGAAATGCATGAAATCTTAACATTAAAATTTTGAAAAATAGATACGTCTGTGTAACTCACACCCCTATCAAGATACAAAACCTTCCCATCACCCAAAAAAAGTGCTCTTGTACTTTTCACGGTCAATCTCCTCACTTCCCTGACTTTTCACCATATTTAATTTAGTCGCCTGTCCTAGCATATCTGTTCATTGCTTTTTAATATAATAAAACCATTTCCATCATAAAAGCTGTACATGTTGCGGAAAATCTTGAGGGTAAAATAAAACCCTAGAAAAATAGAAAGAAAATTGATAATGAATAGTCCCACCACACAAAGGGAAAAATAGTTAAAAGTTTTATTTTCTTCTAGTTCCTAGGTGTAAAGTTTTCTTATTTTATATATCTGTGATTACTTACTTCACATGACTTCCCATAATAATTTCACATTACTCTCAGAATAATTTCATAGGATAAGCATCTCTCCTATAATATTCACAAAGGAAAAAAAACCTGTCAACCTAGAACTTAATACCCAATAAAAATATCATTCAAAAATGCAGAAGAAATAAAGATTTTTGCAGACGTACAAAAGCTGAAAGAATTCTTCAGAAACAGATGCACACTGCAAGAAAGTTTAAAGGAAGTCTTTCAGGCAGAAGGTAAATGACATCAGATGGAAATATGGACCTGCACAAAGGAATAAAGAGTACTAGAAATGGTAAATACATGAGTAAATACATAGGAATTTTATCTTATTATTTAATGTCTTTAAAAGATCCTCGAGGACATCCAGTCCCAGCCAAGGTGGAGTAGCCCCATTCCCCCCAGGTCCTACCCTCTTACAACTAAAAATCTCTGGATGTAACACAACATAGCAAACAAAACACGACTCTGAAAAGGGTCTGAAAGAATAAAGTGAACTACCTAAGGGACGCAGGACTTGAGGAACAGCACAGCAGTGGGTTCCCTGTTTGGTTTCTTAGAAAAGTTTGTGTTTGTGTGTTTGTTTTGTCCCCTACACATCCTGGATGGGGTACCCAAAACTGTCAACAGGCACAGACAAAAAAGCTCTACAAAAAGCCTGCTTCCCTAGCTAAAGAACCAGTAAAAGGTGACATAACAATAGAAACTCTTGTTTGATCATAGTTGCCCTACTTAAGCCAAACACCAGTGGAATCCTGTGCCCCCTCCCCCCGATCCTGCTCAGAGGATTCAGTCAGGCTGAGTGGGAGCTCATGGTCCACTCCCTTTATGGCAGGAGCAGGCGGCACTCCAAGTCCCCCGCTGGGGTTGCACTAGAAGGGTCCATTAGGGAGCTGAACCTCCTCCCCCAACCTGGCACCAACAAGACTGACTGAGGCAGTGTGGGGTGGCGCTGGTTGGAACTCTGCTTTTCTACAGCTGGTGTCAGCAGGGCTCAGAGAGAAGCTGAGCTTCCATCCCCACCCGGCAGCAACAAGGTAGAAAGAAGTGGTGTGAGGGACACTGTGTCAACAGGGCATAGAGGGGGCTGAACTGACACTCCCCTCAGTGCCAGCAAGAGGATGTGAGTAGATGCTCCATTTTTATCAGGAAGGTACCAGCTGGGCTGAGAGGGGGGAATTAAACATCCACCCCTACCACAACCTACCACTATACCTAAACAGGCTGACTGCCTGCTAAAAAAGGTTAACTAGAATCCAGAGTCACACAACATAGTAGCCAAAATGCCCAGGATATAATAAAAAATCACTTGTCGCACCAAGAACCAGGAAAATCACACTTGAATGAGAAAAGACAATCAACCAATGCTTACACCACGATGACTCAGATGTTGGAATATTCTGAAGAGCGTTTTAAAGCAGCGATTATAAAAATTATGCAATGAGCAATTTAAAACACTCTTGAAACAAAAGAAAAAACTAGAAAATCTAAGTGAAGGAATATAAGCTAGTAAAGAAATAACCAGTTGGACATGATAAAACTGAAAAATACAATAACTGAAATAAAAACCCAAAGGATGGGCTCAATAGTAGTTCAGAGACAACAGGGAATGAATGAGTGAGGTTGAAGATGGATAACTGGAAACGACCCAGTCTTAGTAATAGAAAAGGAAATAGGCTGAAAAAAGAAATGAACAGAGTCTGAGAGATCTGTGGGATGATAACAAAAGATCTAGCATTGGTACCATGAGCATCCCAGAAAAGAGGAGAAAAAATGTGCAGCTGAAACATGTATTCAAATAAATAATGGCTAAAAATTTGCCAAATTTGACAATAGGCAAAACCTACAGATTCAAAAACTGGAACAAATCCTGAACAGGATATAGCCAAAGAAATCCTCACTAGGACAAATTATAGTTAAATTTCTGAAAATTAAAGACAAAGAAAAAAGTCTTGATAGAGGCTAAAGAGAAGTAAGGTATTGCTTATAGAACTATTCAAATGACAGTCATTTCTCATCTGAAACCATGGAAGCCAGGAAGAAGTGGTACAGAATTTTACAAGTACTGATAGAAAAGAATTAAGAATTTACTTGTAAAATTCAAAAAGAATTGTAAAATTCAAAAGAATTCTACTTCCAGCAAAACTATTCTTGCCATATCTGAATCTAATTCTGATACTTGCTCAGTCTCTTCAAACTGTGGGCTTTGGGGTGTTTTTTTTCCTCTTAATATGCCTTGTAATTTTTTCTTGATAGCCAGGCATGATATACTAGATAAAACAAGTTGAGATAAATAGGTCTTCAGTAATGTGGTAGTAAGAGGTAAGGTGTAGGGGGAGGGGAGCATTCTATGGTCCCGTGATTAGGTCTCAGTCTTTTAGTGATCCTGTGCCTCTGAACCGTGAACTTCACAACTGCTTCCCAGTCCCTCTCCCCCTCCTCACCCCCCACCTTACATGGGACAGGATGACTAGAGTGGTCTGGAGTTGGGTATTTCCCTTCCCCCAGGTTGGTTAGGCTCTGATAAAACCCTAATAGTTTATTAGGCTCTGGTAAAATAGTTTCACTTGAGGGCAGGTCTTGTTAAGAACAGAATGTTCTGACTTATTTTAAAATAGTTCCTTTTCCATCCCCCGATGGAAAAACAAGGGAATTTTTCTCTGACGTTCACTGTAAAAACCTGTTTTGAGTTCCTGGAGATAATATTTACAAAAGTGTGTGGGCTCCCTATGATGGGTCTCCCTGGAGTTTTTGACCCTAAGACTTGTCCGCACTGAGCCTCCGGCAATTCAGGTTTTCTTACCCTGGCTCTGGTTCCTGCAGAGGTTTCTGCTCCCTCAGGAATATCTGCTCCCATAAGAAGTGATTCTCACTATTTGCTTATCTGTCTTTTCAATTTGGGGAGATGTGGTTTGCCTTGTGATCTCATTTCTCTGAAAATCAAAGAGTTGTTGATTTTTCAGTTTGCTCTGCCTTTTGCTTGATGTTAGGACAGAGTGATGCCTTCCAAGCTCCTTATATGATGAACTGGAAACAGGAAGTCAAACTATTTTTTAGGAATAAAGGTAAAATAAAGACATTCTCAGATGAAGGGAAACTAAGAGAATATGTCACCAGAAGACCTACCCTTAAAGAATGACTGAAGGAAGTGCTCTAAACAGAAAGAAAATGATAACAGAAGACTTCAGGACCTCGGGAGGAAATAAATAAAATAAATAAAAGTAAGCATGACTATAAACATAATTGACTATTTGAACAAAAATAATAATGATTAGAATGATGCTTATAAATATATGTACATGTAAAATGAATGACAAAAATAAAATCAAGGCCAGGAGGGGAGAAGTGGAGGTATCGTGTTGTAAGCTTCTTTTACTACATGGGAAGGGGTATAATATCACCTGAAAGTAGACCTGATAAATTAAATATATATTCTATAAACACTAAGGAATACTAATATAACACAACAGAGAGAGCAAATAAGGCAACAAAAGAGGTAAAATTTAGTCATAAAAATATCCAATTAATCCAAAAGAAGGTAGAGAAAAGGTAAGGGGGTGGGGGGCAAAGAACAGATGGGATAATTTTTGGAAAAAATAGCAAGATGACCTAATCATATCAATAATTACATTTAATGTAAATGCTCTAAATATCTCTAATAAAATGCAGAGTTTGTGAAATTGGATATTTTTAAATAGCAGTTCCAACTGCATGCTACTTATAAGAAATGTATAAATAGGTTAAAAGAAAAAGGATGGGAAAAGATATACAATGTGAACATTAATAAAAAAAATCTGAGTGGCCATATAAATATAAAAGTAGATTTCAAGCAAAGAATATCATCAGGGATAAAGAAGGACATCTCAGAATGATAAAGGGCTCAATTTTGCAAGAGAACATAACAATCCTAAATAAATGTATGTGCATCTAATAAAAGAGCTTCAAAATACTGAAGCAGAAATTGGCAAAACTATAAGGAGAAATAGATAAACACACATTTAGAGTTACAGATTTCAATACCTTTCTCTCAATAATTGATAGACAAGTAAACAGAAAATCAGAAAGGATGTAGAAGACTTGAATAATACTATTAATAAAATTTAGCTACTTGGCATTTATAGAATACTTCACCCAGAAACAACAGAATGCACATTTTTTACAAGGGCACTTGGAACATTTTCTAAGATGTAATATATTCTGGGCCATAAAACAATGCTTAACTTTAAATAAATTCAAGTTATTAAAAGTATGTTTTCTGAAAAAAAATTACAATTAAAATAGAAATCATTAACAGAAATGTATCTGGAAAATTCCCAAATATTTGGAAACTAAATAATTCATTTTTCAATAACTCATTGGTCAAATAATACATCAAAAGGTTAAAAAAAAGTTATTTTCACATAATGAAAATGAAAACACCCTATATCAACATTTGCAAGATGCCACTATAGTAAGGTTAGAGGGAAACTTATGGCACTACATATCTGTTTCAGAAAAAAGGAAAGATCTTGAGTCAAGGGCCTCAACTCACACTTGAAAAAAGCAGAAAAAGAAGAGCAAATCAAACCCAAGTAAGAATTAAAAGGGAAATAATAAAGATCAAAGTGAAAAATCTATGAAATAGAAAAACAATAAAGAGAAGTCAATAAACCAAAAGCTAATATTTTAAGTAGAACAACAAAATTTAAAAACCTCTTGTCAGACTGATCAGGAAAAAAGTATTAAGACACAAATTACTCAATATCAGGAATGATAAAGATGACATCACTCAGATTCTACAGATATTAAAAGGATAATAAGAAAATATTATGAACAACTTTAAGCCTATAAATTAGAAAACATAGATGAAATGGACAAATTCCTTTAAAGACACAAATTATCAGAGCTCACTTAAAATATAATAATAACATGAATTGCCCTCTATCTATGGAATAAACTGAATTGTAGTTAAAATGTACTCATGAAGAAAACTGCAGGCTGAGATGGCTTCACAAGTGAACTCTACAAAACATTAGGAAAGAAGGAATAACAATCCTCATAAACTCTTTCAGAAAATTGAAGCGAATACTTCCAATTCATTTTATGAGTCCAGCATTGCCCTGATTCCAAAGCCAGGCAAAGAAAACCATAGACAAGTAACTTTCATGAACAAAATGCAACAATTTTTAAAGAAAATTTTTCAAATTTAATCCAACAATATATAAAAAGGATAAAACATCATGGCCAAATGGGGTTTATCCCAGGAACGCAAGGTTGGTTTGATATGCAAACCCTAATCAATGCAAGTCACTATATTAACTACAAGAGAAAAACCATTTAATCATCTCTATAGGATGCAGAAAAAACTTGGCCAATTTCAACACCCATTCCTGATTAAAAACTTAGAAAACTAAGAACAGAAAAGTACTTTCCATCCTGTGTAAGGTCAGCTATGAAAAACCTACAGTTGATATCATATTTCATGATGAAAGATGAAATCTTCTCACCCTAATGTCATGAACAAGGCAAGGATGTCTGTTCTCACTACTCTTTTTCAAGATAGTACGGGAAGTGCTAGGCAGCACAAAAAGACAAGAGAAAGAAATAAAAGACATGGACTGTAAAGAGCCACAGTTGGCATAATTATGTATGTATGAAGTTGTCAAGAATCTACAAATAAAACACTAAAAAGTGAATTTAGCAAGCTTGCAGGACACAAGACACTATAAAATATTATTGTATTTCTATGTGCCATATACCCGAAATACACACACACACACACACACACACACACACACACACACGCGGACAGCTGCTTTTTGGCAAAGGTGCAAAAGCAATTAAATGGAGAAAGGACAGCCTTTTCAACAAGTGACACTGGAACAAGTGGATGCCCATGTACAAAAGAATCAACTTGAGTCCATAACATGCATCATATAAAAATAAGTTAAGATGGATTATAGATCTCAATGTCAAATCTGAAACTATAAACCTCTAGATGAAAAACATAGGAGAGGGCTTCCCTGGTGGCGCAGTGGTTGAGAATCTGCCTGCCAAGGCAGGGGACACGGGTTCAAGCCCTGGTCTGGGAAGATCCCACATGCCGCGGAGCAGCTGGGCCCGTGAGCCACAATTACTGAGCCTGCGCGTCTGGAGCCTGTGCTCCGCAACAAGAGAGGCCGTGATAGTGAGAGGCCCGCACACCACGATGAGTGGCCCCCGCTCGCCGCAAGTAGAGAAAGCCCTCGCACAGAAACGAAGACCCAACACAGCCATAAGTAAATAAATAATGAAAAAAAAAAAGAAAAACATAGGAGAAAATCTTTGTGATCTTGAGTTAGGCAAAGAGTTTTTAGCTACAACACCAGATACACAACCCATAAAAAATAAATTGATAAATGGAACTTTATCAAAATTAAAAACTTGTGCTCTTTGAGAGACTCTATTAAGAGAAAGAAAAGACAAATCACAAATTGGGAGAAAATTTTTGCCACGTATATATCTGATAATGCACTTATGTCTAGAATATATAATGAACTCTCAAAACTCAATAGTAAGAAAATACCCCAATTAAAAATTAAATGGACAAAAGATTTGAACAGACATTTTCCCAAAGAAGTTATATGCATGGCAATGAGCACATGAAAACATGCTCAACATCATTAGTCATTAGGGAAATGCAAATTAAAATCACAATATGATACCATTACACATATTTCAGAATGGCTAACGTTAAAAAGACTGACCATACCAAGTGCTGGAGAGGATGTGGAGGATCTTAATCCTGATACGCTGCTGGTGGGAATGTAAAATGATACAACCACTTCGGAAGTTTAAAGCTTCTCAAAAAGTTAAACATTTACCACGTGTCACAAACATTCAATTCCAAGAGAAAAGGCAGCAGATGTCTACACAAAGACTAGTACACAGATGTTCATAGCGGCTTTATTTGTAATAGCACCAAACTGGCAACAACGAAAATGTCCATCCACAGATGAATGGAAAAACAAATTGTGGTACATCTGTACAATGGACCACGTCTCAGAAAAAAGAAAAGAAAAAGAAAAATGAAAGAAATGATTTATTGATAAACACAATATGGATAAATCTCAAAAGTAACTATGTTGATACAAATAACAAATGCTGGAGGGCATGTGGAGAAAAGGGAACCCTCCTACACTGTTGGTGGGATTGTAAGTTGGTGCAGCCGCTATGGAGAACAGTATGGAGGTTCCTCAGAAAACTAAAAATAGAATTACCATATGATCCAGCAATCCCACTCCTGGGCATATATCCAGACAAAACTATAATTCAAAAACATACACGCACCCCTATGTTCATAGCAGCTCTATTCACAATAGCCAAGACATGGAAACAACTTAAATGTCCATCAACAGATGAATGGATAAAGAAGATGTGGTACATGTATACCATATAATATTACTCAGTCATAAAAAAGAAAGAAATAATGGAATCTAAAATATGACACAAATGAACCTATCTATGAAACAGAAACAGAATCACAGGCACAGAGAACAGACTGGTAGTTGCCAGGTGGGAGGGGGTGGGGGGAAGGATGGAGTGGGAGGTTGAGATTAGCAGATGTAAGCTTTTACATATGGAATGGATAAACAACAATGTCCTACGGTTTAGCACAGAGAACTATATTCAATATTCTATGATAAACCATAATAAAAAAGAATATTAAAAAAATGTATATATGTATAACTGAATCACTTTGCTGTACAGCAGTAGTTAACACAACGTTGTAAATCAACAATACTTCAATAAAAAATAAGTATAAATTAAAAAAAATAATGTTGAGTGAAAGAAGTCAGGCAAAAAAAAAAAGACTACATACTGTATATTCCATTTATATGAAACTACAGAAAATGAAAATCTACAGTGACATGAAACAAACAAATAGGGATGGAGGGGAACGAGAAGGGAAGTCTGGGAGAAATTACAAACGTACAGGGGGTGATGGAGATGTTTACTATACAGATTGTTGTGATGGTTTCATGGATGTATGCATATGTGAAAACTTATTTTGTACACTTTAAATATGTGCAGTTTTTTGTATGTCAATTATACTGCAATGAAGCTGCTTTAAAAAAATAAATAAGGCCACGGAAAGTAGCAGGACTTTACTCTCATAAGACTGTACTCTATCTGGTCTGCAAACAGGTGCACACAAAATCTGCACACTTAATGTTGCAGAGGTGTTGGAGCCTACCTGACAACACCTCTGCAACATTATGCAAATCACCGTGAGAAAGAAACAATAATTACGTTAGAAACCACCAGAACGTGGTTGTTTCCACACACATTTTTTTGTTTGTTTTCAGATCTGGGTTGTCTTTAGCATGTGGCTGTCAGTTAACCCAACTCGGGGCTTTTCTCTTCGGTTTAGAGAATCTGAAATTGAGCTCTGCTGGGGTTAAGTCCATGTGGTGGTTCATGGGTGTGGAAAGTACCTACAGCTGACCACAGACTAGAGTTCCCTACAACTACATTAGTCTCGGAACTAACTATTGTCTCCTAAGTTGTTTGTTTTTTAAAAAATCCCATAGTCTTCATTTTAATTGCCCTTAAATAATCTATAAAATATGCTTCTTTTCTGTTCTTGTCAGTTCCTAACTTCAGATTTTTCTTTCTGCACTCCGGGGGAGATCTTGCTCTCACTAAAGAATGATTCCAACATCATGTTCAGTCTCTCCTTCCCTTTTGTGCTTCCCTGAGCAGACCTCCCAACCCAACTGCTGTGAAGGGGCCCAGATCTAAGGGCTGTTCTTGGCACCCCAAACATGTCAAGTCTTGTCACTAAGGAGGCCCCATCTGGGCATAGCCATCTAAAGCAACAGTCTACTTCTTATCAGAAAATCTTGTGCTTCAACAAAGCCTCTTCTAGAATTAACCACACCATGGTGAGGTGGGGAGGAGGGGCAGAGCACCCCTGGGCCTGGGTTTACAGAACCCCTCATCAGCTCTGCACCTCACCTCTGTTTTGCAGCATGCTCAGGGAACCACTGGACTTTGTATCTGTGGGAGAAGGGGGAAGAGACCACTGACTGCATTTCTGTCCCTGTGCTGAAAATGATGCTATGTCAGAGAACCATTCCAGCAAACTTCAAAGGTCAGTATCACCCCATGTTACAGATGAAGCTCAGAGAGCCTCAGCAGCTCACATGCCCCGGGTCTCAGTGGGACGGGGCAGAGCAAGGATTTGAACGCAGGCCAGAGGACCCACATGCTTTGCTCAGCTCAGCATGCTGCCCTACCATGACTGCTGGGTCACCACCACTCTCCGTGACCACCCGTTCATTGCTCCGCACTACTGCCGGGTCACTATTCCCCACTGGCCTTATCCTCCAGGTTTCCCTATAAATAAACCCATTTGTCCATGAAGTCAAGGAGGCAGGCAGGGGCCCTTCACATAGAACCTTTTAGGCTATGGTAAAGAGTTCAGACTTTAGTCTAAGAGAGGGTTTTGCTTAGAAGGAGAGATATGATCAGATCCTTCAAGAAGAGATGTTTATAAGACTAGGAAACAATCTAAATGTCCATCGACAGATGAATGGATTAAGAAGATGTGGTACATATATACAATGGAATATTACTGGCCATAAAAAGGAATGAAATAATGCCATTTGCAGCAACATGGAAAGACCTAGAGATGATCATACTAAGCAAAGTAAGTCAGAAAGAGAAAGACAAATACCATATGATATGACTTCTATGTAGGATCTAAAGTATGACACAAATGAACTTATCTATGAAACAGAAACACTCACAGACATAGAGAACAGACTTGTGGTTGCCAAGGGGGAAGGAGGGTGGGGGAGGGTTGGGCTGGGAGTTTGGGAGTAGCAGATGCGAACTATTATATATAGTATGGATAAACCACAAGGTCCTACTGTATAGCGCAAGGAACTATATTCAATAGCCTGTGATAAACCATAATGGAAAAGAAAAAAAAAAAAAACAGAAAGAAAGGATGCTTAGGGACCAGTCCAGGCTCCACTGCAGTAGCCCAGGCAAGAGATGATAGTGTCTTGGACTTGAGTGGTGATAGTAAGAATGAAAAAAAGTGGAGACACTCAGAAATTGTTTCAGAGGTAGAGTCAAACTAGACTTGTTGAAGAACTAGATGTGGGGAGTGAGGATACAGAGTAGAACCAAGGCTGACTCGTAGGATTTTGTCTTCAGAAATTTGAAAAGCCAAGACAAACAAGAGTGAGGTAAAATCAGACTTGGGAAAATCTTGTGCTTCGTTTGGGACAAATCTGAATTTGAAATGCCTGCTGAAATAGAAGTAGAGTAGACCATGGAATATATGAGCATGGACTCTGGATGGATATAGAAATTCAGGAGTCATGAACACACTGATTGTAAACATAAAGCCATGAGAGTGGATGAGATCACCCAGGGAGACATTGTGCATAGAGAAGAAAGAGGGGTAAGAAATGAACCCTGGACAGGGCAGCCCTTAGAGGAGAGGCAACAGATGCAGCCAAGAAGACTAGGAAAGAACAGTCAGTGCAGGAGGAGGAAAGCAAAGCGTGTGTGGTGTTCTGGAAGCAAAGAGAATAAAGGGCGTCAGAAAAGAGGTGTGGTCAGTTGTGTCAAACCAGATGAAGACAGACTTGTCCACTGAATTTGGTAGCAACAAATCATGGCAGCCTGCCATATAAATGGTTATATCTAAAAATATCTAGAAAATATTGTTCATCCTCCACACATTTAATAAGCACTATGTGTGAGATATGCTCTCAGGTACTGGGAAACAGAGATTCATAAGACATGATCTCTGTTCTCAAGAAGTTTATAGTGTTGAGGAAGAAAGAGGCAATAGCCACTATTGATCCTGCAACAGTCCTGTACGTCAGTTTGCCAATAAGGACACTGAAGCAGGGAGAGGTCAAGGGATGCCTCAGATATTCGACTATGGGATCATTGCAGTGTACACATTAGGAAATATACTTCTTTTCCACTCAGCATTCTGTTGAGTGGAAATAGCTTTCCATGTCCCTGACCTCCTTCATCAATACTTTTCAAAACTAGAGTTCAAATCTCTCCCTCCTTCTCCTTCTCTCCCTTCCTCCCTCTCTCTCTCTCTCTCTCTTCAACTCCATTTTTCTCTGTACTGACTTTATTCTCTGGACCACTTTCTTGCCTGCTCCTGACTTCTTGATTTCAGAATAAGAGACCTTCTCTGGCCCAGGGTCCATACCAGTTATCCCCAAATTATTGAGCCATGCCAGGGCCAATCACTGCAGCTCAGGCACAGGGCTTTCTGATTGGTTGGTTGGGTTATGGGCTCACCCCCTTGATTGACAGTCCCACCCCTGCAGTGGGGGAAAGGGCCGAGCCAGACAGAAAGCTAGGTCATGCATACAGAGGAGTTTCCAGCGTCCATTCCATATGCCCATTTCACAGACAGGCACCCAAGTACCTGATCCCAGATAGTGTAACTGTAAGTAACAGAACGAAGATTTGAGACCAGCTGCCCATCAGGGTACATGAACTGGAAACCACCAGAAGCCTGTCTCCATCCCACTTAGGGGAATCAAGTCCAGCGCTCCCCAGCTTGCTCCACTGAAACAGAAAGAAGCCATGGGGAAGACACAGCCCTAGTCCAAACTCCTCCCCCCGTCCATCACCCACACTCGCTGGTGATAACAATAGGATGGTTTCTCTCTGCGAAAAGAATGAGATTGAGCTGGGCGCTTATTAAAGGCAGGGGTAGATGTTCCATTTGGGGATGGGGGAGTAGAAAGGATTTCCCTGCTGTTAGGGAGATACACAGTGGGGAGGGGGGACCCTGGCTGGGAGGAGAGGGCAGGGGACAGACCCCACAGGCTCTCTTCACTCTCCTGGGAAGAGAAGTCAGGGTTGTGGAGGGGAGTCAGGGAAATGAGGGGTCATGTTTTCCCTGTGTTCGGGACACTGGTTGAGAGGGAGTCCCTTCAGAAAAGGTGCAGCCACCCTGGGGCTCATGGCAGGAAATAACCAAGCTTCTCTGTTGTAGCACTTGCCCTTGGGCATCAGTGTCAGTTGACAGTCCAGGACATAGGAGTCTTTTCCTCAGAGCCTGAGAGCCACAGCTTCCCGGGCTATATACACCCAAACTTCTGAGGACCTCTCCCACAGGTTATGATTTTTAGGCTGTCAGCAGTGGGGTCAGTTCTGCCAGGGCTCATGGGAAGGGGAGGATTCAGAAAAAGCCCTCCCAAAGTGGCAACTCCTAAACTGGGTTTTGAAAGATAAATAAGAGTGTTCCAGTTGGCCATGATGGGATGGGGGGCAGAGCATTCCAGGCAGTGGGTTGGCATAGTTCTGGGAGTTGTTGGTTCTTTACTATTGTGGAAGGTAAAGGCTAGGTCCCCGACAGAGAGGAGAAGAGAGGAAGGCAGGGCGGGAGGCAGATCCCCTGGGCCCCCTGGCTCCTGCCACTCCCCAGATTCATTTTGAGTCCATCTGTATGACTACTGCCATTTGCCACCACCTAGATCACTATCAACCTAATATTCTTCTTCCAATCAACTAAAAAATAAATTTTATCCTACTACCAAAAATGGAAGACCATCTTACTTGTCCTAAATAGAAGATAACCAGAAAAATAGAAATATAACCATCAAAATAAAAACATTCACCCTTATGCCACCTAAAGCCATCTGGTGCATTATATACCACGTTTTGGAAAACTGCCATGAGCCGCAGGGAGCCAGGGAAGGATTTGAAGCAAGAGAATCACATGATCAGATCTGTGCTTTAAAAAGACCAGTCTGTTGGGAGGGCCGTGAACAAGCAGAGGGGCCAGGCCAGAGGAGAGAGCAGTTAATCAGTTGTCTATTTTTACAAACCCCGTACAGATGTCCTTAAAAAGAAAGCAAAGTTATTTATTCATATGTCCTTAAAACTAAATTGGGCAGCCTCTTCTAGAAGCTCACTATTACTAGCAACTGGGAATTGTGAAAATGGCCATTTGGTACAAAGAACCGTTTTACGATGAATGGCCGGTCCAATTCCCATCTGGTCTCCCTTTGAGGGGTGAGTTTAGATTCTGGGCTCTAAGATCTTTGGGTGAAGAAGTGAGCAAAAGCCTCTCCCCCCTTTTCAGGGTTGAACTCACGCAGAGAGGGAACTGGAGACTGCTGACCGCGGTGTATAAAGTCATCGACTGAAGAGGACCAAGGAGCTTACCTGAAGGAGATGCATCCTCCATCCTTTCCCCACTCAAGGGACTGAAAGCGGGCTCTCCCACGGTGCCTAGACCACGGCTGGCCCTGGGCATCTCACATTCGCCGTTTGCAGCAATAACAGAGGAGTGACGGTCTTGTGTGCAGGCCTGAATGCTGGGGCATCTCACGGAAGTTTCACTGCTGTGATGGCAAATTTTGTGTGTCAACTTGGTGAGGCCACGGTACCCCCTTGTCTGGTCAAAAACCATCTAGACGTCGCTGTGGAGGTATTTTTTAGGTGCGATTAATGTTTAAATCAGTAGACGTTGAATAAGGCAGAGCGAATTACCCTCCATAACATGGGTGGGCCTCATCCAATCAGTTGAGGGCCTTAAGAGAAAAGACTGAGGTTCCCAGAAGAGGAAGGAATTCTGCCTTCAGACTGCAACATAGAAATTCTGCCTGAGGTTTTAGCCTTTGGACTCAAGACTACGACACTGACTCCTGCTGGAATTTCCAGGCTGCCAACACGCCCTGTAGATTCTGGACTATCTGTCGGTCTGTCTGTCTATCTATCTATCTATCTATTTATCTATCATCTAGCTAGCTATCTACCTACATATATGCATACATACATACAACTTACTGTCTCTTTGGAGAACCCTGATTAACACCATTGCCATAACCTGGAGCAAGCCACAGCACCAAGTCTTTTCTTTGTTATTGTGGTTTTCTTCTATTGCTGCCACCCCAAAATGTACTGCCTTAAAGCAGCATTTTATTATCTTTCATGATTCTGTGGGTTGACTGGACTCAACTGGACCGGTTTTCTGTTCCACGAGGCCCTGGCAGAAGAGGCTAGTTATCTGGGGCTCAGCTGAGCTGGAGTCTCCAAGACTCCCTCCTCGTGTAGCTGACAGCTGGTGCTGCCTGCTGACTGGCACCCCAGCTGAGCTATCCTCAGGGTGCTTGGTTCCCATCCACATGCCATGTGACCCAAGCTTCTGGTATCATGGAGGCTGAGGTCCAAAAGGAAGTAAGCAGAAGCCACCAGCCCACTTAAGGTCTGGACTCGGAAGTCCCAGAACACACTTCTGTAGGAGTCCTTTGGTCAAGGCAGTCACAGGACCACCCCAGGCTGGGGAGGGGAATAGATCCTACATCTCAATCGGTGCGTAAAGGAAGGAATGAATTGATGGTGGCCATGTTTGGAAACTATCAACCACACCAAGTATATTTCCCCTATTTTACCCTGAAAAAACCAACAATACATAAGCATACTATGTTATTTATATCTATTTGGGAACACTTAAAGATGTTTCTTTAGCTGCAATTTTTCTCTGCCCACTTCCAAAGAGGATGTGTAGTCGCTTTTAGTGAATGTAATACAGTAATTGTACTGTTGGCATCAAAATAAAAGATTATAAAAAGCCATGTAGAGATAAGCGACAAGCATGCTAGAGAAAAGCTTGACTAAAATTGTTACTGCAATGGGGCCTCCATTCACTGAGTTCCTGCGTGCCCTGGAAAGGGGAAGCTAGCCTCTACCAAAATATTCCATTTGATTGAAGGGACCAGGGCCCGCCAATGGGAGAACCTCAAGAGGTAGGAACTTATAAATAACTTGTAAATAACAACAGCATAGAAACAATCCCTCAACCACAGATGCAGAGCGTTCTTCTCCCGGAAAAGGGATCACATTACAGAGCGAGAGTCCTGCTGGGGGGAGTTAAACCAGTAGGAACCAAACCAATGCCTGGGCCCCCTGCCGCAGACCCCTTAGAGCCCAGTCTCGGAGCATAGGCTGGTTCCCAGACTTTTTGAAAATTCTTCTGAAGACTGGTGAGCACCCGGACCTGTGTTTGTGCTGAATTCCCTGCTGTCCAGCTCCTGGTAGTAATTGGTTGAGACAGTTGATAGCTGAGCAAGGTTGATATCACATCAGGCAATGACTCCAGGCTCTTCTGGAACCTCCGGAGCTCTGGATTACTGGACAGTGTGTGTGGCACTCCATCCAGACATGAAGGTTGGTGGGAGGGCTACAGCGGAAATTGCGAAGAAGGCAATTTAAATGTGTTAACCAAAACAGGAAACATCGGTGGGGTGGATTAGAGTGTTTTACTTCAGAGGTGTGATTTTATCAATACTTTTATTGTTCAAAAACTCATATTTTATTTTTAGAGGTATTTTTCCAAACCAGCCCAAACTTTACTTCTCACTCATTCTAAATTCTTGGGTCTTTTTCATGCTTGCATTTGGGGCAAGATTGAGACAAAACACAAAACACTTTGTTCATGTTGGAGTGTCAGGTTCTTTTTTAAAAGCACAAAAGGATTTTTTACTGGTCAAGAGATGCTGTTTCCTGAAGCAGAGAGGGCATCAGACCAAAGCACTGGTTTAAACAAAAAGATTTAGGAAGGAGTGAACATCTTTTTTCTGTGGTGACCAAAATGATCTCTGACCACTAGCGAACTCATAAGCATCGGTACACAGTGTGACAGATTTTCAAAGCCACCCACTTCTCCAGATCCAGATCACTGAATGTGAGAATTAGAACCTTCCAAAGAACAAGTATATTAGCCAATGATCATCATTATCATCTTTTTTTATTTTTTGGTCCTAAGAAATTTGGGACAAAATTAAATAAAAGGCTTTTAATTCAGCCTTTCTTTTGTGTATAAAGCTGCCATGTATCTTTACCTTAAAAAGTTACTGTGAACGGACTGGTGAGTATGCTGTAGTTTTCCATTTTGTGGAGTACCATGCAGCTGTGAAAAGTATCGATGAAGGAGGTCAGGGACATGGAAAGTTATTTCCACTCAATAGAATGCTGAGTGGAAAAGAAGTGTATTTCCTAATGTGTACACTGCAATGATCCCATTTTGCATACATCTATCTATCATCTATCTATGTATCTAGATATGTATGTATCTATCTATCTATCTATCTATCTATGTATCTATCTATCTTTCTATACTTACCTGCATCCACACATACCTTTTTTTTTTTAAGATTTTTTTGATGTGGACCATTTTTAAAGTCTTTATTGAATTTGTTACAATATTGCTTCTGTTTTATGTTTTGGTTTTTTTGGCCGCAAGGCATGTGGGATCTTAGCTCCCTGACCGGGGATCAAACCCGCATCCCCTGCATTGGAAGGCGAAGTCTTAACCACTGAACCACCAGGGAAGTCCCCATCTACACAAACCTTTAAAGGACATGTACCAAAATGTCAACAGTGGCTATCTCTGATAATGTTTTATTTCCTTCTTATAGTATATATTTATTTTCTAGGTTTCATAGAAGAAATACGTGAATTCTTATTTTAAAAAAATGACCAAGACACTGAAGGAGCCAAGAACCCCAGGGGAGTAAACCTGCTGGTGAGTCTACACTATGAAGACCCAGCTTCTCTGGCAGGCAGCCCACAAGGAAAGCCACTTGCTCCCCTGTCCGTCCCCAGCACAGACGTAAGAGTGTGGGGTGAGACCCAGCCTACTGGCTCTAATGATCGACCACACTTACGGAGAATATTCTGAATGTTTTCACATCCATGTTTTCTGAATTCATTTTCTGGGGAGAAAGCACAGCTGTAAGACAGGCAGATTCAGAACTGGACATTAAAGTGGGCATCTACTTAGGCTAGGAGATTAAGGCTCTTCCAGTCTGCATCCAGGTAGGACAGGTGTGTGTCCACCCTGGGCTGGTTAGTCCTTTGGTGGCCCTACAAGCAGACATTTTTCCCATCACCATCCAGCTTTTATCTGGAAGGCATGTTGCCACTTGCTGCTGTTTCTGAGGTAGCATAAATGGTGGTCTTCCAGAGTGGGCGTGGGACGATTGGCAGGACAGCTATGGCGCCCCTGGTACCATAGCCCTTGGGCATTGGCCAGCCCATCTTTTCCCCCAGCTCTACCTGCCTTCCATCTACCCAGGAAGGGCGGCCAGTGCCAGACTGAGCAGGAACTCGAGGTCCAGAGAGCTGGGTGGGGCCGATGGGGGTGGAAGGAAGTAAAGGCAAGGAAGTCTTTACTTTATCACCTGCAGAAAGGTGTATCGGAGAAGCCCCTGCTGTGCTGGGCTGAACGAATACATGGAAATTGCCCAAATGCCCGGCCCCTACTGTGACTGAGTCACATGGTTGCCAGAGCACAGACAAAACAGGAAAATGCTCATGGGAAGGTAACTTCCTCAAGGGCGGGGATATTGGTCTGTTTTGTTCACTGCTGTCTGTCCAGTGTCTACAACAGTGTCTGGCACAGAATGGGCATCCGATGAATAAATTCATCCAGGAGTGCATGAATGAATGAATGAATGGAACTTGCTAGTAATCAAAGAAATACACATTACAACAATGATGTGGTGTTGTTTTGTATATTAATCTGCCCGAAAGTAGCATAATGAAAAACACTCAATCCTGGTGAAATCTGATGGGATCTGCCATGTATCTAGTATTAATGGCAATATGTATTAATATAAATCTTTTGGAAAGCAATTTGGTAACAGAGTTATTTAAGAAGTTGCTACTCAGTAATTCCAGTTCTAGAAATTTACGTTAAACAGATAAATCAGAAAAAGGACAGAGCTGCATATATAAACTATTCCTTGAAACGTTATTCATGACTGTAAAGAGACGGAGGCAGTCTGAACGGCTAGAACAGTGGACGATCAGAGAGCTTGTGGTGGCGAATGAGGCCTGTGAAACAGTGAAGCAAAGTGGTAAGTGAGAAAAAAGCAGGGATGCAAAAGTGTCCATATAAAGTGAGTGTGACCATAAAATATATTCTGGGGAAAAGCCTGGAAGGATGGAGAGTTTATGGATTTTTTTTCCCTTCTAATTTTTGTCATCAAAATATTTTTAACCAAAAAGAGCTTAACCAAATAAGACCTCCCTACTGTACACCATGCACCAGTAAGCACACATGTGGCGACTCGCTCAAGGCGCTCACTGCTTACACAGTTCCCAAGACAGGGTGGTCTGCCCACCGCCCGCTCACCCAGCTCAAGTGGGCCCCCAGCCTCCAGGTTTCAAGCCACTGGACGGCAGAGCCAGGGGAGTTTTCTGGCAGAGTTTGTCATGGGGTCACCCATCTCTGAATAACAAGCAAGTGCTGCTGGGGGAACATTATTTAGCACCATCTGATCACAGATTGGAGAATGTTTGCCAGAAATAACCCTTTGGGCTTTGGCAAAGCAGGTATTGAGTTGCGCTTTCCGATGGTGGTTAAATAAGCATTATGGCTGCTTTTTGACGGTAAAACCACACATGTATCAAGACACACTTCCCTTCCTACTGCAGGAGGGCAGTATCCAGTGCACCTACAAAAGGTATCAGGTTACAAAAATGTAAGAAGGAGGTTACACCCTAGGAGAGCCTCTGATTCTTGCTAATTCAGCACTAGGTGGTGGTTCTTAACCTTACTGCGAACAGAAACCACCTGGGAGCTTTCAACATGGACCCCTAGGGCTTCCCTGATGGCGCAGTGGTTGAGAGTCTGCCTGCCAATGCAGGGGACACGGGTTCGAGCCCTGGTCTGGGAGGATCCCACATGCCGCGGAGCAACTGGGCCCGTGAGCCACAACTACTGAGCCAGCGCGTCTGGAGCCAGTGCTCCGCAACAAGAGAGGCCGTGACAGTGAGAGGCCCGCGCACCGTGATGAAGAGTGGCCCCCACTTGCCGCAACTAGAGAAAGCCCTCGCACAGAAATGAAGACCCAACACACCCCAAAATCAATCAATCAATCAATAAATTTATTTTTTAAAAAATGGACCCCTGGGTCCCTCTTGCAGAGATTCTGATTGAATTGGTTTGGTGAACCATCCGGGGCATTGGAAATTTTAAAAGCTCCAAGATGGTTTAGATGAGCATCCAGGGTTGAGATCCACTGTCTCATGGGATAAGCAGCTGATATCTATACTGAAAACATTCAGATGGAGTCTGAATGGGCATGGTCTCTGTGCAAAGATCAGGAAGAATCCGTGCCACGTTTTGCAAAGGTTTGCCGTGCACTCCTAGCCATCACAGGAAGCAGAGCACAGAGTCAGGAGGCCCAGGGGGTTAAGGCTCTCAGAGGCCAGCAGGCTGGGTGCCAAGTGTGACTGACTCTATCACTTACTAGCTCTGCAACCTTGGGCAAGTCACTCACCCTCTCTGAGCCTCTAATTTAATCATCTGAAAGGGGGATGCTGGTCACCATGCCAATCTCACAGGGCTGTTTAGAATGTGATACATCCATGCAGGGGCGATATGGACCCCTCAGGATACGTGGCTATTCCCCCAGATCATGTGGGCATGTGGGAAGAATACCGTTACCATTTGAGTTCACAGAACCGGGCCTACATTCTGACGACCTTCACGGAGTTGATGGAGACCTGCACCTAACCCTTGGGTTAGGTATTAAGTGAGTCAGATACCAAGTGAATTAGTGGGTCTGTGATCTATAGGAGACAGGGAAAATGGAAACAGGGCAGACGTTGATGTGAAAGTCTCCCACGATCTCCACCTTCAAAGTGAATTCAAGTATATTCAGAAGAATCACAGCCCACCCTCAGAAGAGCACCTGACCGGTTTAAGGGCAGACAGATCTCCCTTTAGAGGGCAGAGAAGCGGAAGGTGGTAAGATTTCTGGGACCCATTCAAGGAGACAGCTCCTGACCCCACAAGATGTAGGAAAACTGCCAGGGGACCAGGAGGCTGGCCTTGGTGTATTCCTGAATCTGCATGTGTCTTAATGACGAGATAAATGTTCTTAAATCTGCCTGACATTGGAAAGAAACAGACCAAGGCCTGACACTCTTGGTGGAGGGCTGTGGCAGCCCAGCAGTGAGCTTCTCGCTGTGCCTGCCTGTCACCTCTCTAGGGAGCCATTCCTGGGAAAAGGAACCTCTGTTCACTTAAACGGAAGAGCAAAGAGGTAAACATGTTACATTTTAGGAAATGTGTGACGGTCACTGGCCACACTGATGCTAATTTCTTCCCCTGTCACTGGAGCTGGGCTGAGGTTTCATAGCTGACTAAAATTAACTGGAGAATCACATCTCTCTGTCTGGTTTGGCCAGGAAGGGATTTGGCCTCTGGCATCGTACATGTGGCTGACAGCCACTGGAGGAGGCTTCGGGCTTCCCGGTTCAGCCATGGCGATGGCTGCAGGTCAAGGCTACGGCCGAGGGACTGTGGGGGGCACCCCTCCCCCCGGCCCCCCCCAAACCTTGGCTGCCAGCCTCCCCGCTCTCCCTGTGGCCAGTCTACTGCAGCAAGCAATCTCTAGGCTGTGTTGGTTTCTGTCTTGTGTTTTTGTGTGTTTTTTTTTTAATCTTTTTTAAAAAGTATTTGTGTTGTTACCATAGAAACCCTCTTTTGCATTCACTTGTGTTTTGAAAAAAATTCTCTCGTGTGTCTGTCCGGCTTGTGTAGTCTGCAGTGAACTGTGGGCTCCCAGGGGAGGGATGTGTCTTGGAGGGGAGTCTGAGAGAGGCTCCTGCCTTCCCCATCTGCAGGTAGGGCCAAGGTTCTGGTTTCATCATCCTAAGGAACCCCCAGAGGGCAGCCCGAAACAAAGACCCGCCCCCTCTCCCCCCTGGCTTCGGAAGCTGAGGTTCTGGTATCACACTTCATTTCATCATTGTCATGACACTCTGATCACACCACTATCATTATCTCCATTTTACAAGGTACCATTTTTTTGGGGGGGGGCCGGGCTGCGCGGCATGCGGGCTCTTAGTTCCCCGACCAGGGGTGGAACCTGCGCCCCCTGCAGCGGAAGCTCGGAGTCCTAATCACTGGACCGCCAGGGATGTCCCTATCTCCATTTCACAGAGGAGGAAACCGAGGCAGAGGGTGGCTAAGTAACATAGCAAAGGACCACAGCAAGTGCGGGAACCAGGACGTACCCAGGCCGTGGGTCCTTGGAGGCCACAGCTGCAGGCATCCCACCAGGCTGCTGGGTTCCCATGCAGGACGGCCCCCAAGGCTTCCCAAGCCTGGCTGGCCTCAGCCTTCCCTGGGAGATTTGACAGGTAGATGTCCGTCCCCGTTCCCCACGCACCCACACACACCTGTTGAATCAGGTTCTTGGGGGACCTGAGGCCCAGAAATCTGCATTTTAATTCTCTAGGTGGTTCAATATGGCAGGACCACAGAAAGGTATCTGGCATCCCTGGGTCTAAAATCAGACGATGGTTTCCGCAGGGACCTGCCTGATCTCACTCCTGGACACAGATGCATTTCTGAAAAGACCTGGGTGTGCAGAAACTGTGGCCTGAGAAGCAAAGCCTGGAGAGTAGTATCTTCATTCCCTCTACGGAGCCATTTCTGGAAGGAAGCCCTCCAGTGGCTGCACATGGAGCCAGAGGTCTCCCACCCAGACATCTTTGCCTTCCAAGGACTTAGTGCCTCCATTCAGCACACTTGTATTGAGCCTTTGCTACAGGCCACGCAAACGAGCGTGGTCCCTGCCTGCCACGCAGAGGACGCGGCCTCTTGGCCGGGCATGGAGCCCCCGGCCCAACTCCCGGTACGGGGCACCCAGGCAGAGCGGCTAGGCTGCTGGCAGGGCGAGAGACCCCCCGGCCGGGGACCCAGCCGAGCCTGGGCTTTCTCCTGCATCAGATGCGCGAAATGGTAGCAATAACGCCTGCCTGTCTACTTTGCAAGGCGGTAGGGAGGCTGCCATCGCCATGAGACGCTCTCCAGAGGCTGAGATCACAGCCGGGTCTGCAGGCTGTAAAGCGTTTGCACTGTGCTGTTCTGAGCGGAAGAGTAATGATGTGGAGCACGCGGTGACAGTGAGGGGCCCGCCCTGGGGGACCCAAGGCAGGAGGGCACAGGCCAGCGGACTCGCTTGGAAGACAACACAGAGTGTGTGTATTCCTTACTTTTAGTGGTCAGCGCTTTCAAAGAATGAGGAAGAGAGAATAACATTGTAAAAGGACCCCTGCCATCCCCCTCCTCGCCCCCAAGGGTACTTTTGTTAGTGTGATTTGTGTGTGGGGTTTGATGATGGGGTCAAGAGGCTGACCTGACCACAGACTCCGCACAGACAGACTGAGGAGGGCTCAGCGTGGGTTGTCCGGGGGCCCCTCGCCCTGAGAGACCTCTGGCTGGGGGACGTCTGGCTGTGTGGGACAGGGGAGGGATCCGAGCTGGACAGTTGCCCTGGCTGCAGGGCGAGGTCAAGAGCAAGTTTTCCTGCCCAGCCCTTTCCACTCAAAAGACCATGGAGTTGGGGGGTTGGGTGCACGTTCACGGGTCTGTGTATTAGCGGGAGCCAGAGTCACTCAATGGCTTTTCTTTTTTGGATTTATCTGAAGATTTGGACAAAAAAATACCAGCCTGGTTCATCCTTTCTCACGGCCCAAGAGCCAAGGTCATATAGGACCTCCTCCCGGTGGTCAGTCCAGGGTGTTGTGGTGAAACGGCCCTGACTACTTGCTCTAGGCCTCTGCACCCGCGCACACGGTGATGGGTGGCGTCCAAACGCACAGGCCCCCAGTGTCGGTCTCACCCCGACATCCTACTAAGGGTGGCCGGCAAGCCCTGCCAGGTACAAGGGCATCCCCTAAGAGGGCTGAGCTCTACCAGGTCAAGGGCAGAAACTTCAAGGTGGGCTCTCCCCTCCATGAACCCTGCAGCGGGCCAATCAGGATAAGCCAGGAGGTTCAAGCTCACTGTGACAGAGGCGCAGTGTTCCCTCACCACCAAGCGCCTCCATCGTTTACACACACACACACACACACACACACACCCCTCTGCACAGGGCACCCCAGAGGGAGGTAGCCTGGCTGGGTGCATCACCATCACCAAGTGATGGGAGCAGAGGGGACCCGTGCTCTGCTCCGAAGTCTCCTCCCCAGGCTGGCCCCTGAAAGGCCTGGGGGAAGGACCTGGAACCCAGCTCATTCTATCCCCTACTCTGGAAAGGATACCCAAGAAGGCCCATGTCAGACGGAATGGCTCAGTGCTCCAGGGAACCAGCCAGCTTTTGCCGAGCCTTTGCCTGGAACCTAGCCTAGGCCTCAGTGCCACAGATTCACGAGAAGACCAGCCCAGGGCCCGCAGAGCCTCCCTTGCAGCCATGACTGACCTGCTGAATTATCACGCTCCCATTCAAGCCCACGGTGGGGGGAAGCCGTGGATGTACAGGCGGGTGAGAGGGCGGGAGAGGGAAGGAAACGGCATCAGTGGAAGGGGACTGGAGGGAGGGGGTCAGTGTGCACAGTGGGGCCGTGATGAGCCGTTATTTCACGCCATTCACACAGTGTCATTGATGGGCCACATCCTACAGATGAGAAAACAAGCTCAGGGAGGTGACTTGCCCAGTCACACAGCTGAGAAAGGACAGACTAAACCAGGCTGACCCAACTGTGCTCCCTCCTCTACACCATCCCCTGCTGGCACGTATATACATGTACGCATGGTTGAAAAACATAAATGAAGAAATGGATGGATGGATGCATGGATGTAAAGACTGACCAGCCACATGTTCTCGAGCTGGATCCCGAAGGGTGACTAGACCCTAAGTGGCAGGGAGGATGAGAAAATGCATTCCAGGCTGGGCAGATGAGACGAGGCATGTGGAACTGTTGTAGGCTGGAGGAGAGAGAGCTGGTCAGAGCAACACGTTGGGAAGATGCCTCAGGCCGGCAGGATCTGTGCCCTGCAGAGTCTGCCTCACTGGGGTCCTGGGAGGGGTTCTCCCTCAACAAACCTGCTGGTACTTCGCAGAGCTCCCTGGAGAGGAAATGAGACTGGACCAGGGCATGATTGGTCAAGCACCTGGTACCTCCTCCTTCAAGTAAACCCACTTATTCCCTCTGGTGAGGCAGCCAAGGTAGGCTTGGACCTCTAGAAGAGGCTAAGAATGGGGGAAAGTAATTAGCAAAGAGCTTGGGGCCATCAGTCATCAGAATTATCCCCACGACCACCACCACCACCATCATCATCATCATCGTCGCCATCACTCACAAACACTATGAGCTTGGGCATATTTTTTAACCTGCTCAAGCCTCACTTTCTTCATACATAAACTGGGATAATTGTAAAAGATAATAAAGTTCTTAGCATCTGGTCTGGAACATGGTGCCAGGATAAGTTAGTCATCATTATCACTAGTATTGTTTTTATCGTTACAGAGCCTTCTAAGTGGAGATGCTTTGGGTCGTTACCATAGTGCCTGATTGACAGAGTGGAAATGAGGCTGACTCCTTTCCACTTTTCAGATGAGGAAAGGGAAGCTCTCAGAAGTGAAGACACTCATCCAGTTGGCTCAGCTCAGAGCCTGGGCAGCGGGCGGGAAGTGCCGAGCAGTCCCCTCCCATTCTGCCTGCCTCCGTCACTCCTGCCCTTGGGCAGAGCTCCAAGAGCTGGGATGCTCTCCAGAATGCCCAGTAAAACTCACTGCTCTTTTATGGTTTGTTTGTTTGCTCCTAAAGACATAAAATCCAAGCTTATCAAAGAAAAGTCACACTTAGCCCTGCTGACTTGAGTGGTAAAGTCCAGCATTATCTATGCTCTTCAGCCCGCACAGAGAACACTTAGTTCCCCACGGAGCTGGCGACATGCTCCAAGGGCTGACCTTTGGCATCACTCACCCCTGCAGCCACGGACCAGTCACAGGGCAGGTGGGGTGGGGAGTCAGACTGGCGGGGGAGAGCCCAGAGATCTTGCCTACCAGCTGGACACCTAGAGTAAGTTTTTCAACCTCCCTGAACCTTCCTTAGTATCCTCATCGGTAAAATGGGTTTCATGATGAGAGCCGCCTCACCAAGAAATCATCAAACGATACGAGAAAGCACTTAACCCAGTGCCTGCCCTCTGAGAAGCACTCAACACATTGTAGCCAACAGACAGGAGTGGTCCTGTGTTCTCAGGGGCAGGCCCAAGACTGTTCAACCCGTGCATCTGAGATGGCCTGAGCTGGAACTGGCCTGGGATCTATAGAGAGATCAGGTTGGAGGTTCAGGGTGGGGCTGGGAGTGGAGGGGGGCATGGGGACATGAACAGGGAAAGAAATGAGGTCTGTGGCTAAAAAGCACAGCTCAGGGAGAGGTAAGCTACTATCAATTTTACCCAAAATTCTACCGGAAGCTGTCTTGATGGCTTCAGCCAAATGATCCCATGCACCAGAACCCGTTTTAGGGGAAAGGGAGAGTTTGCTAGGTCTAGAGATAGGGCACTTGCTCATTCAGAACTTGGCCCAAGTTTTAGGTTTGGAAGAGATAGCATGAGACCCAGCCCCTAGCCTTTGGGAACTCCCAGGTGATTTGGGGTGGTGGCCATGAGGGTTATTCACCACTGTGTCCATTGCTTCTGCTACTGAGCACTTCATAGGATCACACTTTCTTCTCTCCACCTCTCCTCGCCTCCCGGGTTAGGTGTGGCCCTGTGATGGCTCTGGCCTGTAATATGGGAGCAGAAGTGACACGGAGCACTTCTGGGTGGATGCTTGGGGAGAGCTGATGCCGCACTCCCTTCCTCCCACCTTGATGCCTGGCAACACTCCAGAGGGTAGAGGCTCATCAGCTTGTGTCCTTGAATGAGGAAGATGGGGAGCAGAGCCTCTCACCAAATCACGGTGGACCTGCAGTATGAAACCCCATCCCTTTGCCTGTTAATGCCCACCAGTCAGTGTTAAGCCACTGTGTGCTGGGGTTTGGTTGTTAACGGCAGTCCTGAGAAACTAGCAAGACAGAGCCAGTCCCTGGGAGAAAAGCAAAGTCCTGAGACAGGACACAGCAGGGACATGCCTGAGGAACTAAGGGTCCTCAGGAAGGGTTGGGTAAGAGTTCCAGGAGGAGGTTTGTGGCTGGACCTTGAAGGCTAAGCAGGACCTAGAGGATGCTGAAGAATGGATCAGATGCTGGGGTAACCCTGGAGGTAGCCGCAGGTGGGAGGAGCTTGGAGGATAGAAGTGTTTGAAAACACTTGTGCCTGGAAAAGAAGGTGCTGGCAGCAGTCTTAGAAGAGCTGGTATCCAATTTCTTTCTTTCACAGGCTAGGTGTACGGGAGAGACAAGTTCAGCTCAGACTCAAAGCCATTTCGTCATGATTGGGGCTGAGCAGTATGGGACCTGGTGTGATCAGAAGGCAGGGGACAAAGGATGGGGGTCTCATCCTTCTGGATCCACCTCCCTTCCTCCAGGAAGCCCTCTCTGACTACCATGCGGAATGTGAGAAGAAAGCAAAGCTCTGAAATCAGACAGAAGTGGTTAGAATCCCGGTTTTCTTCCTTCAATCATTCAGTCCTTCACTCAGCATCTGTAACGGGTCAGGCACTGTCCCATGTCCTGAAGATGTATTGTGAGCAATCCCCTGGCCTCCCCTGCATCTTCTATTCAAGTGAGAAAGTCAACCACAATAGTCACAACACAAATAAGAAAACAATTTGAAGTCGTGATGTTGATGAAGAAAATAGCTGAGGGGCAGAAATGAAGAAGTCCAGAGGGGCCTACTTTACATGGGGTGGTTAGCGACAGTCACTTCCAACGGGCAACCCTGGAAACTAACACTTAGATGAAGAACAGGAGAGAACATTCCAGGTAAGAAAAATGGTGTGTGCAAGACCTTTAAGTGGGAACGAGCTTGGGTGGGGAAGGGAAGTAGAAACAGAAAGAAGAGTAGTGTCTCTGGAGAGTGTTCTGAGCTGAGGCTGGGGAGGTAGAGCTGTGTCTTCCAGGCTGTGTTAAGGGTGGATTCAAGATATATTTTAGAGAGCAAGTCGGTAAGAAGGGAGAAGGAGAAAGAGAGGGTTATAAAACCTGGGGAGGGGGTGCCATTGACCGAGATGGGAAAGTCTAGGGAAAGGATGGGGCAGGTCTGGAGGGGGAAACTGCGTCTGCTCTGGATGTGCTAATTCTGCCATGTCTGAGATCTAGTGGAGATGGCAGTGGGCAATGGAATCTGCAGATCTGAAGGAAGCTCCAAGGAGAAGTTCAGGTGGGGGATACAGACTTGGGACCACTGGCATAAGAACGGTATTTAAATCCAGGGCACTGCACCGCATCACCTGGGAAGTGAGGGTGGAAAGTGAAGAGAGAGGGCCCAAGGGGGTCTAAGGAAGACCAATATTTAGGGTTCAGAAGAAGGAGGACCCCATAAAGGACTGGCCAGTGAAGGAGGAAACCTGGGAGAGTGTTCAGCGTGGGAACTGGGAGAGCAGGGTGTTTCCAGAAGAAAGGAGCAGACAAAGGACTTAGATGAAGTCCCAGAGTGGGGCTGGACCCAGCCAGATGGGGGTCATGGGTGACCCTGACTGAGTGGTGTCAGGAGAGCATCGGGAAAAGAGCCAGGCTGCAATGGGGGTCTGGGGCGCATGGGGTTGAGAAAGTGGGGACCATGTGTGTGCATCAAACTCTGGAGAAATTGGACTCGGAAAGAGAATCGAGGAATCAGGAGGTGGCTGTGAAGGGGAGGAGCTGGCTGTAGGAGGACTAGGGGGGCATGTCTGAGAAAGGAGGAGACCCGTGTGAAAGGCAGGGAGGACACCACCGAGGGAGCGAAGTTCTTGAGTAGCTGGAGGGGTGAATCCAGAGCACAGGTGGAGAGACTTTTCTCCATCCATCTAGGAAGGAAGAAGCAGAAGAGGTGCCTATCTGGGTGGGGTGGTGAGTTTGGTGCTGGGAAGATGAGAGTTTGGAACTGGAGGGAGAGTGCAGGGGCGGAGGAGGAGGTGTGAGAGCATTGTCTTCGTGTGGGAGTGGGACAGCGGACCGGCGGAGAGAACTGGGGTGTTGCCTGGCGGTACTGCTGGATGTGCCCAGACTGAGATCCTGAACTGAGAGCAAAGCAGCCAACCCGATTGTGTGATTATCCCCCAACAGCTCTGCTGCAGGCAAGAAGAAGGCAGATGGGGGGTTCATTTAGGGCTGGTAACCTACAAGGGAAAGGCTGAGTTGCTGAGGGAATCCACGTTGGAGCAGAGGCTGGATGGGAAGGGAAGAGAGGCCAGCGGGGAGGCCTGGGGCAGGGGTGGGGCTCAGTGCATGGAAACGGAAGGAATGGGGCAGTGGGGGAACTTGAGTGGCCGGCATGGGAGGATGACGACCTGTGTCTGGAATCCAGATTTGAGGATGGGAAGGAGGAGCTGGTCCAGGTTTGACTGAAGGAAAGGGTCCCTGAGGAGCCCAGGGAGAGGCTGCCAGAGGAGGGTGGGTTGAGGTGCTGCACGGTCCATCTGATAGGATGCAGATGTCACCAAGGATGAGGACAGAAAGCCCTGACCAGGAGGGAGGCGCAGCCATGCGTGAGCTCTGAGAGCCAGGCCTGGCTGTGGGGTCCCCAGCAGGCTCTGCAGCACCACTGCCCAGTTTCTGCCACTTTCCAGATGCATGACCCCGGAGACTTATTTCCCCTCTCGGCACTTCGGTATCTCCACTTGTAAAAACGAGGACAATAATTTGTACCTGTCCCCTCAAGTCACTGTGAAGACTAAACGAGATAATTCAGATAAAGCACCAAACAGTGCCTGGGGCAAATTAAGTGCCAATAAGTGTTAAATATCACCCCGTGTGGAGTGGGTTGAATTGTAGCCCCCCCAAAGACAGGTTCATGTCCTAATCCCCGGCACCTATACATGTGACCTTATTTGGGAAAAGGGTCTTTGCAGATGTAATTAAGTCAAGGATCTTGAGATGAGACAGTCCTGGATTGCTTGGGAGGGCCCTAAATCCCATGACAAGAGACAGAAAGGAGACACAAGACACACAGAGGGGAAGGCCATGTGACAATGGAGGTAGAGGTAGGAGTGAGGCAGCCATGAGACGAGGGGTGCCTAGCTTATGGTACCAGAAGCCAGAAGCAGCAAGGAAGGGTTCCCCCCTAGAGCTTTCGGAGGGAGCACAGCCTTGCCGACGCCTTGATTTTGGATTTCTGGCCTTTAGAACTGTGAATGAGTAAATTTCTGTTGCTTTAAGCCACCAAGTTTGTGGTAATTTGTTACAGCAGCTCTAGAAATCTAATACACACATGTGTCTGGGCGGTGATAATTGTTACCTTTGGAAACTGACATGGGCATTAAAGAAGAAAGTACATGAAAATTTCAGGTGCAATGAGGTGACCAATAAATATCAGAGTGTCCCTCACAACCTCCACCATACTGGCATGTTTACACACACACACACACACATGCATGCACACAGGGACATTCTTTTGGCATAAATGCTGCTTTGTGCTGTTGGTTATTATTTTCTTAGGCATAGCCTTTGATCACTGTATTCAGACTCAACAAAGAGACGCTGCTACCAACGGTCACAGATGGGCAGTTGGCACAAATACACACATACATATGAAACATGACAGGGACAAATGTTCAGAGCAGCCCCCAGCATCAGACAAGATAACGTCAGAGAAGGAGAGGGTGGTGTGTCTTCAGAATGTGGTTCACTGAGAGGCGGATGCGATTGAGGAGGTTTCCCTTCCTCGGCTGGCCACAGGCTGGGTCTGGACCCGCACGGGTTCTGCAGACTTGGGGCACAGCCGTGCGGGGAGAGAGGCTGGCCCTCTGTGGAGCTCTGAGTCATCTGCTAGCTTTAATGAGAACTAACTCACAGAGCGGGCCTAGGGTGGGGAAAAGGCAGCCCGGAAGAGGCAGCGCAGGGGCTCCAGGCTGTCTGATTGATCAGCACAGGTCAATATCTTGTCAGTTTCAAAGCTGGACCCCTGAGAACTTGACTCTGTGCTGAGCAGTACCCACAGCTCTCCTCTGGATCAGCATTTGATCCTTCTCCGTCATGGGGAATGAAGCCTCTGACACTCACCGGCCAGGTTTGCTTCCTCTGCAGATATTTTCAACTGAAAAGCATGGCAGGCTTAAGGCAAATAACGTTCAGTCACAGAAAACATGAAAAAGAAGGTTCTTGGCACTTGGGAACACTGGTGAAGAATTGTCTCTCTGAAACTGGAGTTTCATTTGATGTTTCTTGGAAAGAAACCATCCAACTTACTTTATATAGTCTTTCACTTCTTCAAAGGGTTCAGAATCAGACCCTAGAAAAAGCATAAATAATCCAAAAAAATGTTGTACTCTGTCCTATGAATGCTGTTTCCTTCCTCCTCATAAGGTAGGTATACTTATGAACTCTGAAAAGTAATTTCAGGGGGAAAAATGTAATATTAGTCCAGTTTTTTTTTTTTTTTTTTTTTTAATTTGTTTATTTATGGCTGTGTTGGGTCTTCGTTTCTGTGCGAGGGCTTTCTCCAGTTGCGGCAAGTGGGGGCCACTCTTCATCATGGTGCGCGGCCCTCTCATTATCGCGGCCTCTCTTGTTGCGGAGCACAGACTCCAGACGCGCAAGCTCAGTAATTGTGGCTCACGGGGCCTAGTTGCTCCGAGCATGTGGGATCTTCCCAGACCAGGGCTCGAACCCGCGTCCCCTGCATTGGCAGGCAGACTCCCAACCACTGCGCCACCAGGGAAGCCCTAGTCCAGTTTTATAACAGTGAAAGTGTTTTGTTCTTGCCTTGGGGATTATTTTTAAGTCAGGGTGGTATTACTGATACAAGTTGACATACACAACTGACGGAGGCCAAAGTCCTTCAGATTTTATGTCTGCCTTCCCAGGTGTTTATGCTTTTAGAAAAGGGGATTTGCCGCCTTTTCTAAAATGTGCGTGTTAATCCAAACAGGGCTCCTTCCCACTGTTTGAGATCCCGGTGTAGACGTGACCTGTGGGCCCAGCCCTCCCATCCCCCTCCCCTGATCCATGTATACTCAACCATGCTGGCCCCATACCAGGTTTCAGCCACGGGGGGCAAGTGTGTCCTCTCTCATCTCAGCCTGTCTGTCTGTCTAGACATTCAGAGCCCCACCAGGCAGGTCAGGTTGGACCCAGATGGAGGCAACAGGGCCGTGACCCGTGAGGATGGCCCAAAGCCCAGTCTCTCTGATGCTCTGAGAACAGCTCCCAGCGGCCTCTTCGCGGACAGCTGTCAGATAAGAGATGCAGTGTCCCAGGGCGGCCCTGGCCATCTGCTGGGCAAGTATTTTAAGCCCAATTTCTTCTGGAAGGAAGTTTTAAGAAACTTCTGCCTTGATGTTCCCCATCTATGCATAATAAAAGCCCACACATGACCGGGTCCCACAAAGGGAGGCTATCAGGGGTCTGGAGGGAGATGGGGAGCCTCTCCTCTTTCCACCCAGCTGAGTGCTCTCTTAACGTGTCAGGGTGCCCGGGTTGCCACACTCTTTGGCTAAAGTGAGAATTACATCATTCCACACCTACTATGTGTGATGCTGGGAAAGCAAGGGATGGGGTCCCGACACCCCTAGTTCTCACAGAGCAGACAGCCCAGGCCTTGCCAATCACCAGACCCCCAGAGATGAGGACCCAGGCCCCTCCCTCTTGTCCCATGGCCACTCCAAGCTCCAGCGCCCCAAGTTCTAACACACACTCAAGCTGGGGCTCCGAGAGCGTGTGCAAAGCCTTACTGCCCAGAGGATGAAACTGAAGGTGGGATTGAATGGGGTGGCAGGGAAGGCCAGGCAGGTGACATCTGAGCAGCAACCTAAAAAAGCCAACCCTGTGCGTAGCTGAGCACTTTAGGAAGAGGGGACCGCAAGCCTGTGGTGCCGGAGTGAGCCTGGGGAAGTCCAGGAAACAGCCCAGACTGCTGGGATTTAGTTCAATCAAAGTGTCATTTTCTTAGGACCAGTGAAGACTTCTGTTTCATACTATAGCCACTGAGTTCAGACAGCCACTTAATTTTCCAAAACGCACGTGTCACCAGAGTTGCAAGAGGCTACCTTCATCAAGCCATTATCAGTCATTTGTCCTCCAGGGGACGTGATTTGTCAGAACCCTGCCAGCACCATGGCTCTGGCAGCAGCTTTTAAAGGAAGGGGTTTAGAGGAACCTAGTGGCCCCGGAGCCTGAGCAGGTGGGGTGTGGAAGGAGGAAGGGACGACCACGAAGCAAAAAGGGGCCCTAAAAGGAGAACCATTTGGCCAAAGGCTGGACTTGCCTCTTAAGAAAGAAGTTTGTAATCTGAATCAGCCCAGGGTTCTCACTACTCGTTTTTTAAGTGGCAAAAAGTGTAAATTGTGCTTTGCGGCCAAGAACAAACTCGGGCTTTCAGAAAAGAGGATTTGCCACGAATCCTCATAGGACATTTAATCGCCACCTGCCCATCCCACGGTCACGTGTTGAGTGCACACCAGGTGCCAGGGACCATGCTGGACCAGGGGTCTGCCTTGACTCTTACAGTTCAAAGGCCAGAGAGACACAATTGCAATGTAGTTATTAAAATCCCCTGGCGGGGACGAGGGCATTTACCTGCAAGCCAACAGAAGGCCAGTCCCAGAGCTCGGTGACTGGGAGCCTGAGTCAGGCCTGAAGCCCCCTGGGGATCAGGAGTGGAGCCCAGGGAGGGACTTGGAGGGGCCAAGGCTGAGCCCGTGGAGGGTCGCCCAGGGCAGTTTCTGGGACAGCTGACACAGCATACTTGCACAGCACTGAGCAAGTCCAAGCTGACATCTCTTTGAAGAGCCCCTATTCCAACTGGGGGCAACGTGGGCTGTGATGTCTCCCCCAGCACAGGTGGCCATGTTTCCCCTCTAAGTACTCAGACCCCATACCTAAGCACACGCTCTCAGGGCATGCTGTGTGTCCTCCTGCCTTTGCTTCTCATGGGACCATGATACTTCCGCACAATTCCAAGATGCCCTCACATGCCACGCCCACCGAGCTGCAGAGAGCTGGGGTCAAGCTCACTGCCACTCACACCTTCGTTCGTTACCTGCTCTGCGCGCTGATCCCATCCCACCCCTGCCCCTGCGGATCCCGGTCGGCGGCCCCTTCCCACGTCTCTGACCTCGCCGAGCCCTTTGGCTTTGTCACTAGGAGGCTCTGTCCTACCTGATGATGGACGGGGCTCTCCCCAGGCACACAGACTAGGGCGGCCTCACCTACAACAGGCCGTGGCCTTGGCCCTGGGCCCTCCTGCCCACTCTGTCCTCCCACTCACCCTGAATTTGGCAGGACACGTGGATGTCTGTGCCAGCGCAAACTGGCAGAGGGAGACAGAAATGAGGATTGAACATTTTGCAACTACAAGAGAAACTGAAACAAACAGAAAGCCCCTTCCTGAGTGGTGTCCTGCAGAGAATTCTCCCCGGGTGATGCATGCACTCACCCGTCGATGCTGCTGCCGGCCCCAGGGTTTCTGAAGTCACCCATGGGAGTCCTGAGTAAGCTCCCAGACCCTGCCACGCTCGATCACGGATACGGAGCTTTAAAAAAAAATCCTGCACTGGAATCCCACTGGAGTTTTGAAGAGGTGGGTATTTTGTAAAAACCCCCTGGGGGAATCTAATGTCCTCCAAGGCTGAGGACTCCCCACCCCGCTTCCCATGCAGCATCCGGCCCGTGTTCAGTAGATGCTCCGCATGGGTCGCAAGGGTGGCATGGACCGTCCTCCGTCTCTCATGATGAAAGACCCCGTTTCCTCCCTTTGTGTTTTGCAAAAAGTGTTTCATTAAAGTAAATGCCTAAATATCCACACTGCAGCCTTTCTTCAAGCAGCCAGTGGTTTACCGTCCAACTGGCTGGGATTTCTTTCCCAAAACCCAACATTTGCCCTTTAAAACGGGCTGATAACACTGTTTCTGGATCAGCCCTGAGCCTCCCCAGCCTATTCCTCCTCCACCCAGTTTCTCTTCTCACCCATCGCTCTGGCCAAAGTCCGCAGTTAGGATCCTGTCCTCTCTCTCTCCTCATTGGGAGGCCCTGTCTCCTCTCGCCTCGAGCATCTCTCCCTCCATTCAGGTCCAGGACCAGGTCCCAGGCCTCCTGGGAGGACCCCTGACCGTCCCCTGCGCCTACGCTTCTGTTCACTACCACCGTCCAGGTGCATGCAGCCAGAGGGGTCTTAAATTTTTCACTTTTTATTTTGACATAAAATAAAAATTTATTTTGACTTACAAAAAGGTTGCAAAATAGTGTAAACAATTTCCTTACAGTCCCCACCCAGATTCCCCAAATGTTGACATTTTGCCACATTTGCTTCATCCTTCTCCCACGCCAAGATATAACCCACATGTATGCCTCTGATATGTTTCTCTGAATGTTTAAGAGTAAACTGCAGACAGGCAACGCCCCTCACCCTTGAATACTTCAGTGTGTGTCTCCTAAGAATAAGGGCATTCTCTTAAACGACTGTGGTTCAATGGTCAAAATCAGGATATTAACCTTGATGCAATACTATTATCTAACCTACATATTTGATTCAGATTTTACCATTTGTCCCAATCGTGTCCTTTATGGCAAAAGGAAAATCCCTGATCACACATCACAGTCAGCCATCATGTCCCTTCAATTTCCCTTAGTCTGGAACTCAGAGGAATCTTTCTCAAATAATTCAGATTGGATTATGTTGGCTCTGTAACAGAAGGCCTCCACTGCCCTGTGAATTTAAAGGGAGCCCGTCTCTAGGATGTGGCCCGCTTGGCCCTGCAGCCCAGCCCCCAGCTGTTCCCTGCGTTGCTTGTTCCCGGCCTCCTTTCCGCGGCTCTGGTCCCTCTGTCTGGTCTCTTCTCCCAGCTCTTGGCTGGCTGCTCCTGGCTCATCCTGAGAGCTCAGAGGAAAGGCCTTCCTTGCTTTAGCTGCACCACCAGACCCTCTGCACCACGAGACCCACTGCATCACCAGACCTGCTCGCCTACACTTGGCCGTGTTTATTTCCTGCACCTTTCACTGTCTGCTCATCTTATTCACCTGCTTGTCTTATGCCCCGCAGCCCCACTGAATGTAAGCCCCAGGAGGGCAGGGGTCTCAGCAGCCTGGTTGCTGCTGAGTTCTGAGCACTTGGAATCAATCGTGTCTGGTACATAATAGATGTTCAATAAACACTTGTTGGTCAAATGAATACGTGAAGGAATGAAGGCAAGATTTTTCCAGACTATTTGAGTTAAAGACAATAAGATCCTTTCACCTACACTTAAATGGGATAGAGATTTCCTAGATGCTGACAGAAGAAGGAAAAATGTTTGTTCCCCAGATAGCTTTTCAGAATGCTATCCAATGACTGAGAAAGCTTTGGCGCCTGGCTCTCCTCTTCCAATGGTCCAGATGTCAAGGTAACAGAAAGGATTTACTTTTTAAGACAATGAGCCAAGGGACTTCCCTGCTGGCGCAGTGGTTAAGAATCCGCCTGCCAATGCAGGGGACGCGGGTTTGATCCCTAGTCCGGGAAGATCCCACATGCCGCGGAGCAACTAAGCCCGTGCACCACAACTACTAAGCCTGCGCCCTAGAGCCCGCGAGCCACAACTACTGAGCCCGCGTGCCTAGAGGCCACGCACCGTGAAGAGTAGCCCCGGCTCTCCCCAACTAGAGAAAGCCCGGGCACAGCAAGGAAGACCCAACACAGCCAAAAATAAATAAGTAAATAAATAAATGTATAGGAAAAAAAAAAAAAAGCCAGATCTTCCACATCCAGGGCTTTCTGTGTCAGGCTTCTCAGCACAAATAAGTGACACATATTGACATGAAGGTCACGGTTGAATAACAGGGGGAAGAGTTACTGACAGAGCCACAGGTTCTCCTTTCCTGTTAGAGGGGCCTTAAGAGGCCGCTGAATGCCCTTGGGGGACCCCAGCCAGAACCCCTGCCTCTCCTCATGCCTCTGCAGAGATGGCTCCCAGCCCAGGGGCCCCAGAGCAAGAGGACAGGGCAGGAGTGAGCCTGGGCCTTGGGCAGCAGGACTGAAGTGCTGTCCCTTTAAATTGGTCAGATTCTGCATCCTCATCGGGGAGATGAATCCTCAGCTATAGACATGAGTCAAAGTTTGTCGAGAAAACTGTGCACTTGACTGTGTGTATTTGTACCTCCATACGTATTTTTTTTTTTTTAAAAGAGAGAAGAGGGGACTTCCCTGGTGGTCCAGTGGTTAGGACTTTGCCTTCCAATGCAGTGGGTGTGGGTTCGGTCCCTGGTTGGGGAGTTAAGATCCCACATGCCTCGCAGCCAAAAAATCAAAACGTAAAACAGAAGCAATATTGTAATAAATTCAATAAAGACTTTAAAAATGGTCCACATCAAAAAAAAAAAAAGTCTTAGAAAAGAAAACAAACAATGAGCAGAAAAACAAATGAAACAGTGAGCAGGCCAGTGAGATGTAAGAGGCAGAAGAGAACTGACCTTGCAGGGGCTTTGGGCACTGCAGAGTTTGAGCCGAGGCATCGCGTGGCAGGATGCTGCGGGCCGGGGAAGCTCTGGGAACATCTTCCTGCTCCAGGTCTGGGGGCAAAGGTTCCAGGGCGAACGGGGGAGAGTGGATCCTGCTCCCAGTGGATACACACCAGGCTGTCCCGGACCTACCTCACTCACTCTACGTTCTAGTGGAGAGACCACCCTTGGGGGTTCTGTGACCCCTTTGCTCCATCACCCTGGCACCAGGATGCCGCCACTAACATGGCCTTACATGTGAACAAATGTCTGGGAGCTGCTCCTCCCCGGTGGTGGCATGAGTGGGACAGCGGGCAAAGAATGAGGGGGCCACAGCTTCCCCCAGACCGAGGCCACGCCTTACAGGGCAACTGGCAGCAGTCAGCAGGCTCAGGCCATACCCAGCACTCTTGGGACAACCCACACGTCAACAGCAGGCCCTCAGGCAAGGTCACCAAGAGTTGCAGGAGGTCTGAGGCAAGAAATGCAGGACCTGGGCCTCCACAGGGAGGTGAGCCATTGGCAAAGCTGAAATGCCCTGGTGGCCAGAGAGGCAAGCAAAGTGTGGGGTCTGGAGTGCCCAGCCCCTCCCTCCCCTACAAGGTGGATTTGGACCAGGCCACAATGACATGAGTCCCCAGAATGCCCGGAACTCTTCTGAGGCCGGCAGCCTGGTGGGCACCCCCTCCAAGGCAGACCCTGCCCGGCCTCAGCCTCCCACACCTGCTCCGCTGGGACCTGAGAGGGGGATGGAGGAGCAGGTAGACCTGCGTGCGCTGACAGAGCCACACTGCCCGGCTTCACACCCCAGCTCTGCCACCCACGAGCTTGGTGACCCTGGGCAAGCAGACTAAATGCCCCGTGACTCAGTTTCCCTGTCTCGGCACCCGGGGTCATAACGGCGGTTTCTTTAAAGGGCCGTTTGTTTGTTCTGAGATGATGGGGTGCTGTGAACAGGACCTCACACATACCAAGTGCCCAATGGTTAGTTGTCACAATAGGTGATGCGGGTTAGGGTGCAGGGACCTGGGAGCCGGATGGGGGTTGGGCGAGACACCCAGGGGAGCTGCAGGTCTCTCACTCTCCAAGCTCTGGAAACAGCTCCCTCTGGGATTCCAGTACAGAATTCTACTGTGGTCTTTCCGCTTACTGGCCTTGAGACCCTGAGCATGTCTGAGTTTTAAGCACGTTTATATTTTTATCTGCACCTGGGAGATGGCAGGGTCTTAATACACATACTTGGATTGAATAAATTGTTCAGGCAAATGACCACCTAGAGGACTAAAAATGTAATGAGGTGGTATAAGCTCTCTGATGTCCTTCCGGGCCAGGAAGCCTACAATGGAACATGGCACCTTTAGGGTGTATTGTGAGAATGGTTCCCCAAGTTTGATCTTGTTTAGTCAGTAGATTGACGGGTTACTATAGAGCTAAGTCTCCCAAAATCTGCTTTAAGGAGACCAAGCTGAGCAGCTAGTATAATTTCCCCTTCTCGAGTCCCTTTTGGAAATGCATGTCATATACGGGATAACACGCCAGAAACAAGGGCCTTCTACTGTATCTTCTTCTTGGTACTAAATTCTCCTAAGGACTTAGGGCTTGCCTCAGGAAAGAGAGGTTTCAGGCAAAGGAGGCCCAGTGGTAGACGTGAGAGACGATGAGAGAGCATCCTTTTGCCTTGTCATTTCCCTTCTCACAGCCCCACTCTGGTCTCGCCCAAAGGGGAATTTTAACCATCCATCGATCACCTCACACCTTCTGAATTCGTACTGTTTATAGGGGGACTCCTAACAACCCTTGACTCAGTCTTTCCTGACAGGTAGGAATGAGTCAGCGCTTCGGGCTGTTAGCAACAGTATCTGACTTAGCACAGAGAGAACTTATGGGAGGGGCCCTGCGCTCAAGGAACAAACAGGAAGCGTGGAGACCAGGCACAGGCACGCCGGCAGCAGGCACCACGGCCAGGGAACGCACATGTGCCTCCCTGTCTACCCGGCTACAAGGATGCTGCAGTCCCATCAGCCCCTTCTCGCCTCGCTTGCTCCAGGTTCAAAGTGCTGGGGGAGAGTGCTGGATTGGGCCACGGCTTGGGCCACGGCTGCCGTCGGCTGTCCTGGGGGCAAGGATGGTTTCAAAGGTGGGAGGCAACGGTGGGGGGCAGGCACACAACGAGCAACTGTGGTGGCAATAAGAAAGGGGGGAGGGGGTGGGCTGGATAGTGGCTGATCCCCAGCCCCCCCCCTAGAGAAAAGCTCACAAGAAACGTGCAGGATGCGTGGGAAGAAAAGTCAAGCGCGCTAACAGCATCAAAAAGAAGCCTAATAGATGAAAATACGAGCTGACTGCCTTGGAAAGCATCTTGGGAAAATGGCAACGCTCCCTAAATGTATATGGTCATTGCAATCCCAAATTAAGACACCCACCGAACTTTCCAAGATGCTTAAACTAATTCCAAACTGCACGTGAAAGACAAAATGTGGCATGGCCAGGACAGTCTTGAAAAATAAAGACGAGAAATTCAAAACATATTACAACACCATAGTAATTAGCATCATGTAGATGAAAACAAAAAGATCACTGGAAAAAAGAAGAGCTGAGAGACAGAACCACGTAATAGGAGAATTTGGTAGATGTCAAAGAGCCATTTCACGTGAAGAAAAGAGGACAGTCCTGGCTGTCTATGGGGGAAAAAAATAAAGTTAGATTCACATTATATCATTAAAAAAAAAAAATCCAGGCGGGTTAAAGACGAAAACAAACCGTGGCGTTACATGAAGAATATATCACAAAATATATTTAAAACTTTGGCCTAGGGAAGGGCTCTTAAAATACAAAATACAGAAACCTAAGTAAGATGAATAAATCTGACTTCTAAAGTGGTGAGAACGACATCAAATACACCACAGCAGTTCGAAGACATGCAGTGGAATAAAACCTATGTTCACAAAAAGATGTGTTCAAGAATATTCATAGGTTTATTCATCCTAGCCCAAACTGTAAGAACTCAGGTGTTCATTAATAAGACAACAGAGAAAGTGTGGTCTGTTCGTACAGTAGAATACTACTCAGCAAGAAAAAGGAAATTACTGATGATTGTAACATTATGCTGAGCAAAAAAGAAATCAGACACAAAAGACCACACACTGCATGAGCCCATTCAAACTCTCCTAAAAACTAATTTATGGTAGAAAAAAATCAAATCAGAACTGAGGTCACCCCTGGAGGCAAGAGGGGAGGGACTTGTGACGCCCAAGAGGGAGCATGAGGGAACTTTCAGGAGTGACGGTCATGCTCCTTATCTTGACAGGGGTTTGGGTGACATCTGCATCCTTGGTCAAAACTTAGCAAATGCATACTTAAGAGTTGTTTTATTACCTGTAAATTTTATCTCAGAAAAAATTTATAAAAAATTAATGAACTCTAAATGATATACGTGTTGAAGTATTTAGGGATAAGGTTGCTGATGACTACGATTTCCTTTGAAATGCGTCACAAGGTAAGATGCAAGAATGGATGGATAGATACAGAATCAAGGAAGTAAGAGTAAAATGTGAAAGGTAGAATCTAAGTGGTGGGTATATGGGTGTTCTCTGTACATCCTTTCAACTTTTCTGTATGTTTGAAAATCTCCATAATAAAATGTTGAGAAAAAAAGATAACAGACTGGAGGAAACATATCTCCAAGATATGAGATTTTTACCCAGAATACACAAAGGGCTAATTATCAATAGGAAAAATAAAAAACCCAACTGAAAATAAGCAAAGGCCTTTAGAAAAAAAAGCAGATGCCAACAATGTCTGAAAAGATCATCCTCTTTGAAAGTGGAAAATTTGAATTCAGACAACAGCACCCCTCTTCCCCCTCCAGGCTGGTATCGCCTTGCGACGCTTGGCAGATGTCAGCGGGTGGTCGTGTGAAGCAGAACAGCCAGTTTGGCAGTACCTGTGAGTCTGTTGAAGCTGCTAATCCCACCACCCTGAACCATCACCCAGCACCTCTCCTGCAGGCTGGCGAAGAATGGACCAGGCAGCGCCGAAGATGCAGAAAAGCCATAGCAGGACACCAGGCAAGGAGCTTTTACTCCTGTGTGCAGTGGTTAGAATGGAGTCACTACGGAAAAACCTATGACCTACCGCTAAGTCAGAACCACATACTGCCTGTACAGCGTTTACAGAAAAGCAAAACTGCTGAATAAGTAAACACACACAGAGCAGAGAAAATGGGCTGGAAAAATCCAAACTCCTGCCTTGCTGAGGAAGCAAGATGAGGAACATGAGCCAGAACAACCACTTGATTTGAAATAAATGTATAGATACACACATGTATTGCTTGCCTAATTAAAATGAAAAGCATTAATCTATTACCAGTTCAAAACAAAGCTCACCCAGGCTTTAACTTTCCCAGCACTTATTTCAGAGCAAAAGTGGCAAATTATGTAATTTATTTAGGATTTTATAACCTATATCCCCAAATCAGCCTTTCATTTCTCTCTGCCATTCCTAAACCAGTTCTCACCTACCACGTAGCACAGGTCTCCCCAAACTCCGTGGACCCTTATAAGATGGCAGTGATTTCTCTCTCTCTCTCTCACACACCCACACACACACACACACACAGGTCCAGGCACCTGTTGATTCGTGGCTTCGAGCAGGTGCTATAGAACAGCTTTCTACCAGAGTCAAGCCAGACTTCTATCCTTTTGAATTTTCTTCAAACTATGAGACGGGGTGAGATGGCAGGGTATCTGCTATAATCACTAATCAATACAGTTCAGATCTGTCACCTAATGCCACCCCCCACCCCCAGGTGCTGAGTCATACCTGACTACGTGGGCAGAAAACTTTGCAGTCGCTCTCCCCAGCCACTTCAAAACTTTAAAGAGTGGTTTGCTTTTAAGTATACTACACAGAATTGACTTCAAGCGAGAATTCACGAAATCTGCGTGTCCGGAATACATTGTATGACTGATAAGGGCAGAGTGTGGGCGTGTATATATCCATATGATTTCAGCTGTTTCTCCACCATTTCGTGAAACAAATCAAACAGCTCACCAAAACTAGTTGAAAGTTTTATTTATATAAAATTCATTAAGAACATAAAAGATTGAGTTTCTTTAAAAAAAAAAATCTGCAGTTATTTACAGCAGTATTGCACAAGTAAAGTGGCAATTACCCTGTCAAAATTCATCAGTGCAAAACACAAGTAAGCCAGGGAAATTGCAATACATATGCTACATACGCTGGGTCCTAGGAAACAAGTTAGTGATGAATCAGTATACAGACAGATCAGTGCTATTTATAAATGAGTACCTGATGAGTTCTGATACAGTAACTAGTGGTCACAGAACCTGGACATAAAACGTAAGAGAGCTTCTAAAGTCTGAAATTCCCAAATAAAAGTAGTCAAGTTACTTAGCCGGGAGCTTGAGGCTGCTTCTTGCACACAATGCTGTTTGGAGCAGGACAGGAGTTACCCCAGCTGGTTTAGCGACACGCGCGGTCACATTCCTGCACACACGCGTGTGTGGGGTGGACACACGCAGGCACCAGGCTAAATCAGCAGGGATGACAGAGCCATTGACACAGAACCGCTAGGAAGTCTCTTTCAAGCTTCCACTTCTTCACAGCCAGTCCAGTGGGGCCCCCAACCTCTCTCGAAGGCTTTGGAGAAGCAGAAGGAAAGCGTCACCCTGAAGAAGCAGGTGGATCAAATGCAGGGACCGAATGGTTCAGGGCAGGGGCTGTACAATTAGTTCCTGAAGACACACGGTTTAGTCCGCACCTCAAAGCACAGGAAGCCACAGAGCGGGTGGCGGGAACTCAACTACTCATCAGTTGCCAGTGAGGGGTTAGTGGTGGGAGGAGGTCCTGAAGTCGCTCTGGAAGCAGGGGCCACTGGTCCCACTGCGCCTTCATCCTGCCTGACCCCTGCCCTCAACAATCTCACCACAGCACCTCCGGAAGAAGACGTTTCCATTTCTCTGAACGTGGTATTGTCAGGGATAAATTTTCAATGGAAAAAAATCCTTCCCAACTGCCCATAACACATATTGGGTTGGCCCAAAAGAAGTTCGTTCGGGTTTTTCCACAAGATGTAATGGAAAAACCCGAACTTTTTGCGCACACACACACACACACACACACGTATACATTTTGGCTTTAAAATACGGCCTGGAGTTAACAGCATTTGCTTCCATGAGAAGCTAGCCGTTGGGGAACAAGAGAAAGTCACTGGAAAGCTCTAGAGTAGAAGCTGACAGCCTGCTAGGTTTATGGTCTCTCATTGGTGTCTAAACACAAACTTCAACATGAGGACAGCAAACTCTACGAATCTAAACCCATTTGACTAGAAATACCAGGAACCAAAGTTGGAGGGCCACCCCGGGGGAGACCACGTGGCCTGCAGTGAGCTAACCAGTCGCCACCTCAGAGTTAAAGCAATTAACAGGACACCAGGGGGTAGGGGTCACGGAGGTCAACACTTTTCAGAATTTAAGACATTAAATAAGCTGGAAATAAATATACAACATCTCTACAAGTTACAGCATTATGAAACAGTAGGACACATTACATAGAAAAAGAATCTACAATATTTACAATCCTCAATTCTGAAAAAGTTTAGTAAAAACAGTGATTTTTTTTTTTTTTTTTTTACTCATTTATGCTGTACAAAATTTTACAAGAAAGGTAAAGGAAACATAATAATTGCACACAGACGTTTGGCTCAGTTGATAAGTAAAATATGACTTCCTAATCTAATAAATAGTCAAAATATATACAACATTAAGAAGGGGAAACAGGAGAAAGCTGTTGTCTACTGTGTACATTTTTTTTTTTTTTTTTTAACTCGGAAGAAATTTTCACCTGGTTTCTCCACAACCAAGAAAAAAAAAAATTCTTCATAAACAGGAGTCCAGGTAATTTGCAGATTCACTCATGAAGTTAATTTCGTGTGTGTTTATTGCATTTCTGTGAAAAGTCACAGGACACTTTCTACAAACCTCACGTGAGACGAGGTGGTCAAGGCACAAAACCCGCATTCAGTTTCCAAAAAGGGATCGAGTTATTTTTTTCTCTATAAAAAGTCAAAGAAAGGAAAAATAAGAAGTCAAAGGTACACCCACAGTGGGTATACTTTCTGCAGGGAGGCATCTTGATAAACAGATACGTACAGTACAGAGACGTCCAGTCACCTCTCTTAAGTCCTGGGGCAACACCCTCTTAATACTTCTACAATTCATAGAATCTCTAATTTCCTCACCAGCTGCTTCCACGGCCAGCCCTGGGGCCTGGAGGCCGCCAAGCCCGAGGTAAACTTGCACGTGGGTGAGCGAGCTCTCAGCCCCCGGGCACCAGGGCTGAAGGAACAGAATAAAGTGCTCCAGTCCGAGAGACTGGCCCGTATAGAGCATGGAGATCCTGGGAGGGGAGCGGCCCAGAACCAAATACGTCTTTGGTGTGTGTGTCCAGCAGGCCCACGGCTGCAATTCCACCAACCACCTTAACAACCGCGTGGACTTGAGGACCCTGCAGAGGGGTTCAAGACATGTCAAGGACACAAGCTGAGACTCAACACAGCTTTAAAACAATTCAAGACCCCAAGAAGGTATCTGGGGAAAAGAAAACTTTTAGAAGGAAGAATATTTGGAGTCAAATATCTCTACCTAAGGAAAAAGTGTATATGCAACATATATATATATATATACTTATATAAAATTATGAAGATACAAAAATGAATCAATTTTTCCAACTGATAACGTGAAAACACTGGTTCTCGATGGGCCAAAAGCAAATACGATAGTTGTTGTTGGCACTGTTGACTCATCTGAAAAATCACGTATCTTTTTTAAAAAGCTGTTCAATGATCTGAGGTTTCTAAAACTATAAGAGTGATGGGGTTCACAGAATGATCTCCACCTCCCCTCTTTCAATGCTCCCTAATCTGTCTTTCTTGGGTCTCCCCAGTAGTTTAACTGCCTTTGAAAAGACTGACCAACTCGTGGGCTTCCATTCTCTGCCATAATCATGGCAGGCGCGGAGGAAGGGCATCCCCAACAGAAGTGGCCGCATGAAGGGGGCCTGACAAAATCCAGCCGTCCCAAGAGAAGTGGAACAAGTGACACAGACATCTGTCAGAAGGCCAAGGGACCATTTCAGACTTGTGTCCAACGGGGTTTTTAATGGAACTGCCGAGAGCAGAATTAAGTCTGTGTTTCAAAGAGTGGGAACCAAGTGTTAGCCATCAGAAGCCAGATGAACTCTGAGTTGGACAAAAAGCCAGGATGCCCAGGAAACAGCTGTCTCAAGTCCCGCCCATAGCCTGCACCAGTTCCCACAAGGGCTCGAGCTTGGATACCTCGACGGGAACTCGGCTGCACGTGGGCATGTTAACCACCTGGGGGCCTTAGGCTAAGAGTCCATCCTGCGATATGGGAAGGTCTGCATCCAGAAAAGCCAACAGTGCATCCCTTGTGTTATGACCGCCATTACCTCTTCAGAACACTTCTAAACGACAAGCCCATCAAAACCAAACGAAAACCAACATCGAGCACCTCCCAGTGAGTAAGCTACCAATAGACCAACAGACCTGTGTCTGATACAGGCAGATACTAACTCATGTTCCGACCCAATTATGCTTTTTACCATGAAAATACACTGGACCAAATGTGTGCATCAGGGTCCCGACAGGCTGGAGGAGCGTCACCAAAGGACGTAAGGAGAAACACAAGAAGAGTCTGAAATTTTGCCACAGACGCAACTGAATTTAAGGAGGTAAGTAGATATTTACAAAATGGGAGTGGCATGTCAATACAGGCTGACAAGAGACCCCTCTGCCCCTTTTACCAGTTCCATTTCCTAAGAACTTTTTTGGTATTAATAATAATGACTTAAAAAAAAAAAAAAAAAAGGTCCAAAAGGCAATGGCAGGGAAGGGAGGGGCCGCATCATACCTCTCCTGTTTAAAAATGCTGGATGGTGACCTCTAAAAATAAACTAAGGCAGCTTTATAATTCAGCTGGCTCAGTTTCCACTGCAGAGTTTACACAATCCTCTGAGAGTAGGCAAAAGGTTCTTAAAATTTTAGTACAAAAATCACTCACGAGTTGGTTAAAAAGTTTCCGTTTCCTTTTTGAAAAACCTGTTCTTATCAAAGAAGGTGGGAACAAAAAAAAAAACAACACACGGCATGTAAACACCATTCTTGCATAAAATCCTGCTCCAAAGAACCATGATTTGTACATTGTTTAAAAAGACAATCCTCCCTCATTTACATTCACAACAAGCTTCTGTTAGAAATTCGGCCGCGTGGTGATGATGAAAGACAAGGTCAGGTCCACGTGCAGCTCGGTGTTCTCCGGGGCCACGCCGGCAGGCTCCCCGCCCGCCCCCTCCGGCGAGGGACCTCGGGCTGCACAGCAAGGGCACCGAGACACCGAGGCGCTGGGCTTGTCGGTCTGAACGAGCAAAATGTCTGCACATCCCGGCTCCGTGAGGAACCCGCTGTCACTGCATCCTCCACACCAGACGGATGATGTGGCGTAACAGTCGTAAGATAACCATTTGCGGGTGACCTTCGGCTGCTTGGTGATTATTCAGAAAGACCTGAAACAACAAAAGGAAAGCTCCTTACTTTCCAGCCCCGACTTATTTCGGGGGCTGGCGGGGGAACCCATATTTAAGGGAGCAAACAATCCCACCTGAACAGCTATGAAGGTGCCTCTTAAAGGGCCACTTCTTCCCTGAGATGTCACTGCATAAACAGCAGGCACACCGAATGATGGTTTTCTTTAAAGCGACCAAAAGGATGTTTGGAAAACTCAAAGAGAATCCCTGAATCATGTTTCCCCCCCCTTTTTTTTTTTTAATTGTAAACTCTTGTAAATTCTTCTTTGGAATAAAGGAGGCTTTTACCGTTCACAAGGTTATTTGTGAGTTGCAATTTTTCCCTGTATTCCCCCATTCAATCTGGGCTGCCACAATCAGACAGACAGAAAGTGTGAGGACACTTTCTTCTTGCATCTGTAGTGGAAATCTTAGCAGACAGTAACTGCCCCAGGTCTGTCAAATAGATGCACTGTTTCCCCTTCTAAAAACCACATGATCTTTCCACAGGTGACACCATCGCTGGCTGGAGCTGCCTTGATCAGGAAACGTAGCAACCATTGGAAAACGAGTATCCCCACCAGCTCTGCGCAGGTGCTGGAGAAAAGCCACTCCCAAGTCCCGGAGTCAGGGGGTCCCGTGAAGAGAGGCGCAGGTAAAGCAGATGGAAGAGAGGAAAGAAAGAACTTGGTGGATGCAAGGTAACCATCTTACTGCCCAAGTTACCAACATTCAAATATGTTTCAGACTCCCTCAAGGGTGAGTTTCAGGTGGCTGTCATTTACTTGAGAAATCAGTGATTCGGGGTAATTTGCCCTAAGAAGCTAAATAAAGTGGAACACTTATGTGCCACCGTGTCTCTGGCTGTCGGTGAGCAGCTCCGCTGGGTAAGCGCTGTTGGTCCAGTGCTGCGGCTACGGTCACCGACACAGGCGGCGTCAACCACTGGCCCCTCCAGTACCCCGGAGTGGCAGGCAAAGAGCGATGAAAAATAGAAAAGCCCTGTTTGCTGGGGCCCACCATAGGATCATGACAAGCTGAGAAACTGTTCCAAAGGAAACGGCCAGGGTATTTCAAGGTCTCAGAGGTCCTTGGGTCTTCCACCTTCCGAGCTCTAATCCGTTTCGCGGGTAAGTGCAGGGTGTAAACTCAGAGCAGCCACAGCTGGTAACAGAGCACATCTGCCTCCGTGTCAGGAGCTGTGACCAGTTTCCCTGTTCAGGTCTGAAATCCACACCCCAGGCCAGCTCCCTGCTCTGTCTGGAGCGCTCCACCAACCCCCTTCTCACTCCGGAGGGCTCGGGGGTGCTTTCCAACACACATCCACGGGACCACCGGCCACGGGGCAGGCTGAGGACAGGCGCCCCCTTCCCAGACACAATCGCTGTTCACAGACGCCAGCTGCAAGCAGAGCTCCCTCTCCGCCACTGTTTACACAGCCCTCTGGGGCTCGTTGTACGGGATGGAATTGTGATAAGGCCGGAGCACTTCCCTTGCTCCTTCCAGAACCAGGAACCAGACTGGAGGAAATCAGCTTTATGTAAGCGATTCCTGTAGAGGCGCTCCGTAACCACAGTCTGCGATTTTTATCTGCTTGACACACAAGATTGCTTTGTTTTGATTTAACTTTCAAAATTACTTTGCTTCTTCTGGGTGAGAATAATTTAGGGGAAGGTTAATTTTAGTTGAGACTAATATTAACAGGTTGAAAGAGGCTTATTCAAAATAAAACCACGACTTACTAAAATGAAGAAAGTGTATGCAGGGCTGAGCTAAATCATCACCTCAAGGTGGGAAATCTCAAGCCAAACAGTTGTCACCGCTGGCCTCAGTAGGACCGGAGAATGGAGTCAAAATGACGCCACGAGGGGACTGGGTCACACAGTAGGGACAGACCCCAACTGTTGACACTTAGCCAATTTTCTATTCCAGAACTAGCAGTGTCTGAGAGGAGAGACCTTCCACGCACCCTTGAGGACAGCAGGTGTAGGATGAGAGAAGTCTTCCCGAGTTTTTTAGACTGTTGCTTTCGTGTCACATAAAAGTAATATGGGGGGGGGTATGCAAAGACATGCCAGGGTGGCAGGGGAAGGCAGGAAAGGTCTGTTAAAAGGAACACCCAATCCCTGACAAATGAGAAGATGCTGCAACATCTGGGTTAGCGAGGATACAGGGACACCTGGCCCCTCGACAGCACGCGTGACAACACGGCACACGCCGTTAAACCAGCGAATGATTGCTTTTGGATGACATTCCGTGGAGGAAGCCATTACCACTGATTCCAAGAGCCCTGCCAGCCCAGAAAGCCCTCGACAGCTGGCAGAGTCCGCCGAAGCTGCTGCTGGCACAGCGTGGATGGCCCACACCTCACAAACAGCTGGAGGACGGGCAGCTGGCGCCAGGGCAGACGCGCTGCCCTCTGACACCTGCAGCCGTACTGATCAGCTTCCTTATGGGAGTCACCGAGCACACGGTCTGGGCCTGACGACGCTAACGTGGGGCAGGCGTGGTCGGCCCAGCCAGCGTGAGATCTTAGGCTTCTGGCCTCCAGGACTGTGAAGAAATACATTTCTGCTGTCTCAGGCCCCCTGTCCGTGGTCCTGTGCTCCGGCCGCCCTAGCAAACTAATACACCGGCTCATGCTTAACCATCGTTCCTGGTCCTTCACCTTTCAAGTGAAAAACAAAACTTCTTAGCTCATAGTTGCGTAATGCTGTTTTAGTCTAAATCATAAAAACACTTTAGAAAGATACATTACAATGATTCATTTGGGGAAAGAACTAAAAAACTAAATATGCTCCTAGGTACAGACAATTTATGTCTTACACACACACATATACAAAGTGCAGGATCCCATCCAACTGGGATTTTCATCTCCACGGTCTAGATCAAGACGCGGATTATTTGGGGTGACTGACTTTTATGGCCATCCTGACAGCCCATGCTCCTCTCTGGCTCAGGGGCTCCGGCATCACGGGCAACGCTCGACTTCGTAGCCTGTCTGCACCCAGCTAAGTCTCGTGGGCACTCCTGAGTCACCAGCACCGCACGCAGGAGAGCACGGCGCAGCCCACCGTACAGCGCGCCCACGGGGCCACCATCAGTGAGAACAGCCCGAGAGAAAGCTGCCCTGTCTCAGGAGCCAGAGGCAGGCAAGTGCAAGCTCCCACCTCGCAGACGGAAACACATCCACACATGCCAGTGAAACCTGAAGCCTACACCAAAACGCAGTCAAGATGCGGAGGGTCCTTCTTGTCCGAAGAGCAACATGACAGCATCTCCTTTACGGAGCTTACACCCTGCTGAGGGACAGAGCCATGCGAATGAACACGATCTTGTGACAAGGGTAATACAGAGGTAAAGACAATGACAGAGAAAGAAGCATCGGCCAGAGAGGCGGGCAGCGGGGCCAGGAGAGCCGGGGCAGGAAGGCACAGAGCCAAGCCCCATGCGGAGTCAGAGAAAGAAGAGTTACTGGGAGGAAAGGAGAGGGAATTACAGGAGGAGAGGCAGGGCCCTGCACGCAAGAAGGAGCAGACGGCTTGGTAAAAATCGTCTTTTGTGGTAAAATATAGTATTTGATTTTTCACAATAAGCCAGAATGAAAAGCAGTGTCAAATTCCGGGACTGTTCCATCCAAGAATCGTCCCATAAAGGTAAGCGATGGATTCAGGAGCTCTGAGTTTCCCCGGACAGACTTAGGTTTTCTTTGAAGATGTGAAATATGACCTTGGAGACAGTGTCAAGAGCATTCAGCAGGGACGTTCCCTGCATGTCCACACCAGAGGCCACGGGCTCACCTGGGTGGCACATGGGGGTAGGCTGTACCGAGGGTCTGCCCTGGAGTGGGGAGCAGGGTCCAGGCTGACTTTTCGTGACCGGGGAGCAGCCCGCGTGTCGAGGAGCTGGGCCTCCGCGTGGGGTGGGACAGGAGAGTAGGCTCAGGGACCGGACACAGCGCCGGCGACCACCATGGCTGTAGCACCGGGACCGCCTCAGGTTGCACTCGAGGCCACCAATCAAGTATCAGGGAACTTAATTACATTTTAACGCCAAAACAATCACAGCCAAACCAGGGAAGCAGGTGTGCCGCATGCAAAAGAGGCCTGGAGCCCAGGCTGCCCCGGGGAACTGGCCAGGTTGACCACAACATACCCACAGTGGGCCGCTCTGATCCCGCTTCACTCTCCTGCAGATGGAGAGGAGCCCAGCCTCCGGAAAGTACACAAGACACAGCAGGCCTTCGGACTTTGTGAGCCTGAGCTTGGGGATGAGAAGGCTCGCCCGCTGTCACCGATAAATGGAACAACCTGGCACACGCCTTTTCAGTCTTCACGACCCCCGAGCCAGCGTGGCTCTCCTGCCCTTTCACAGACGGAGCTTGCGGGTCAGGAACCACCAAGTAACCCCGACAGTTCAGCTCAACTCCAGCTCAGTGCAGAACATACACTCACCGATCCGGGCTCCAAAGGCAGGGTCAAACCTCGCTGGGCCAAGTGACTCAGTACGTACAACCCACAGGTACACTCAGCATTACTCAAGGGGGCTTACCGTCAAAACCACACAGATGCGCACAGTGCCGTAAAAATAAAGGTTGAGGAAGATCACAAATATTAAGAAAGAGAGACTTACCCTGGGAACTAGGGCTGAGATTTGCTGCAACAGAACCACAGTTAAGGGAAGAGTTTCCTGGCAGTCAAGGTAACAAGGACATGATTTTTCAGCGTCTTATCAAAAAGAGCTCAATACCAAACTCTAGGAGACAAACCAAAAAGCAAGGTATATCCGCAGAACTCTGAGACTCTGAGCAATTTTTTAAAACTTGTTCAAAAACTTGTTTCTTATAGAATTTCAACACTGAATGCCTAAGACATCCTAAACTTCTTTTTTTTTTTTTTAAGGTAGATACATTTTTAAGTGGGAACACGTTATAGGAGACTCAATTCTGGACTCTGAGACCAGGAAGGGCTCTGACAAAGAGAGAACCTCTGCTCCAGTTTGGGCCAGTGAGGATGGAGTGTCTGTCTGTCTGGATGGCATCTGCTCCCTCAGGGGCGGTCACAGCATCTTCCAGAACAGTGCTGAGAGCTGCCATCATCACAGGTGACAGAGTGAGGCAAGGGACAGAGCGGCCCCGGTGATGGATGGAAGACCACCTCTACCCATTCATAACCCATCAATCTAAACGTTATTTTAAGTGACAAGCACGTGACACAGAGGTCAGAGAGGAACAGGGCCCATGTGTGACGACTCAATGTGGAGACTTGCTAAGAAGACCTGGTCTCTCTCCACTTTAAGACCAAGAACCACAGTCAAAGGACATCTCAGCTCAGATTCCAGTGCAGGTTCCATATCCACTGCTGTCCTCAGGTGTCAGACACGCTGCTGCAATGCTGCCCAAAGACCAAATTCACTTTCTATTTATCACCAAGGCAACACGGGCATTTGCATAGCTAGTGCCTAACATGCTTTGATGTCAACACAGCTGTGGAAAGGGTGCCAGCGGAGCTCCTTCACCGGATGCGGTGCCCCCCTCCGCCCCAAGCACCAGAAGTGAGCTCTCCCGCTAGGGTGATGATGTGATCCTCTCACGTCGCAGAAAGACTGTATCTGCACAAATCCCGCTTTCCAATTTTCAGTGCATCATTTCAAAGAATCTATTACAGGTACCGCTTTTGGTAGGACAAATAATCACTTCTCCCATTAACCTGGCATGCACTGCATTTTCTTAGTACAATACCTCCCCCTCCCCGCAGTACATCTCTAGATAACTTGTCGGCCCCCAGGCCCCACGGCCCGAGCTGGCTGAAATGAAGAACCCCGGCCCGTGACCTTCGAGGTGTGTCACCGTGTCAGCCATGGAGAAGACGGAGAGATGGCTCTTACAACTCCCGCACGAGGCACCATTAGACAAAATATTAGACGCAGAGCAAGAACACGCTGTTCTAAAATGCCCCAGCCTCCGACAAATGCTAATGAGATGTAAGCACTTTAACCGCAGCTCAAACCCCTCTGCTTTGGCTCAGCTGGAAGAAGTCTAGCAGAGGATGACGTGATAGGCTGATTATTTCTGTATGTCTGCAGGAGGGCCGAGCCTCAAAGTGCATCTCCATTTCCTCCTCAAGAGATTAAAAAAAACCCAGCTCGACCTCTCTGAAGTCCCCCTCCCGGCACCTGCATCTCCAAATGGTTACGTGTTGACGGCCTCCGGTGCCCCAAGGGCCAGGCAGCTATGCAGGTGTGCCCACCTGCCACAGCCCGACGGCGCCCTCGCGGGCGGTGTGAGCGAGCACACAAGCCACATCCAGCTCGGTGCCCACCCAGCCATTCACACACACACCAGCGCCTCAACCTCGGCTCACATCTGTGTAACCCAGACAGACGCAGCACGTCCGGGGTCCCCACCCCCCGCCCCCGGGGGTCCCCCCCCCCGACATTTCCTTTAACAGGCTGGGTACTTAGCAGACACACAGGTGAACAAAGTTACTAGTATCTCTCTATCCAAAGCTGAAAGACCGATGGAGAAAAGTCTCAACGACAGTTCAAAGTGAGACAAAACAGAAGGATGGTAGCAAGGGATGATGGACAGCATTTTCTAGAGGTATCTCTAAATGCTTTGGTTTAATCGTCACTACATCCCTAAGAGACTGACCGAAAATGGGGCTCCTGAAGGTGGACAGACGGGGTCTGACCCCAAGGTCCCTGCAATTGTCTATGAGCTGCATCTTCCTACGAGATCACCCTTTATCCTCCACAAGTCATGGAAAGCCCTTGTTCAGCCCTCCACAGCCACGGTCTCCATGGAGATAATCTGAACCCCATGCTCTCGGGGAAGGTCTCAGGGAAACACAGCAGAGCTGATGTCACAGGAGGGAGGCTCTTCTCTCTCACAGGCTCTGGCGTCTCCGTGATGGGCTCATTCTCTTCGTCTTGTCATTGTTCGTGTGGTATGGATATGGCATGTGTCAGACAGGTGTGCAAGGCTCTTAAGACCACAGCTGCCTTATCCAACTCCAAGGAAGACACTCATTAAACCTGAAAACTGTATCCCAAATAAATGGCAGGCATCAGTTTATCCTGCTCACAGCTGGTTGTGCTACGAAAACTGTCATTCTATCAACCTGTGTGAGACAAATGTGGGGCATCATCTCATGAGATAGGATGGGCCCAGTTTTAATGTCTGATATGCAGATTTTTCATTATTCTTTTCTCAGACAGTAATAGAAAGCATCTTATTTTGTTAAACTCCAACATGTGATTAATGAAGGTCTCAAAAGAGGGCCGTCTGAGAACATGTATCTCTGGACGTAAGTATGGTTTATGCTATTACCAAACAAGGTACAATTTTGACCTCTCCCCGTCCACTAGCTACAGAAGACCATCTGTAGAAGAATATCCCTTCTGAAAACGAGGATCAAACAGCACAGGGAATTTCACTTGTTAGGAAAGACAACGCATACAGATTTCAAGTTCACATATAGTACAGTTGACCCTTGAACAATACGGGTTTGAACCGTGCAGGTTCACTTACACACGGATTTTTTTCAATATGGTACCTGTTTCATTTTACAGATCTTTAAATTAGCGAAGTGGGGGGAAATGTTTGTGTTCAATTAGAGATCACAGTATGTGGAATCAAAAGGACTAGGGTTTGAGTCCTGATTCTGTCCAAACGGTTTCAGCTTCCTGCCCTTGGGTGAGTCATTTATCAATTCCTTTGCCTTGAGGCAGGGATGGCAGCGCGTGGATTTTTTGACTCCAAGGAGGGTCGGCGCCCAGAGCCCCTCTGATGTTCGAGGGTCAACTTACATGAAAATGCTAATGTGTTGACACCAATTAAACTGTTGTTTCCCTCAGAACCAGCCCGCAAGCCACCTTTTCTTCTCTACTTTGTCTGGTTCAGGGCTACACTTCCCTCTATGTCGTTCGGTCAATTCATGCCTGCACACGCCCAGGACAGAAGTAGGAGGCAGGCAGTGTGAACAAAAGATACACTGTCTCTTGTGATCAAACAATGAAAGGGTTTTCATCTACTTCTTGGCCCTTCCAGAGAGCCTGTCCTAGCATCGCGCACTGCTGTCCACCGCAGTCTCCCACCGGGACATCCCCATGCCACAGCTAACCAAGAGCAGCCTATTTGAGCACAGAGTGACTTCGGCTGGACAAGCTGATGGCAAGGCAAGAAGGTGAGTGATCACAGCCTCGGTACTGGGGGCAGGGGGGAGCCGGGGCACGCTGGTTAGAGAATGGGGCTGATCACCCCAAGGGCACGTGTCTTCACGTTCTCAAGGGTCTAGCACCCTCTCCACGGCCTCAGACTGCGACCGCAGCCAGGGCCAAGAATCCCATCCAACTGGACACCATCCCCAAGAAGCGGCGATGAGCACACGGCATCCCACGCCTGCAGGGGACCGGAGCCCACACTTGCCGACGCTCCCTCCAGCAGATGGGACCTGGACTTGCACTCACGCAATTTCTGAATTGCGAAAGGAGCCAGCAGAGGCTATCAAGAACAACAGGAAAGCTGGCTGCCTGGGTGGAGGCCCCCACCCACGGGGAAGAGGAGGCATCAAGGTGCCAGCTGCTGCAACACACACAGATGCCGCTGCACCGCGGCTCCCAGCCAGCTGCTCGCCCTCTTCAGAAAGCCCCAGAGAGAGATGCAGTTTCCCCGCTGACGTCCCTGGCTGCCCGGGGTTCCCTGAGAGCCCTCGCCCTCCCTCCCTGGAATCTCACAGAGCTGGACACGGGGAGCTATGGGGCCAGGACACCGTATGCTTGCAGGTCACCCAGCAATGAATCCCAGAGCTCCACCGCTTCTCTGGACCCTTGGGTTCTGTCCCACTACATGCTCTACGTGTGCCTGGGCTGCTGCAGCACTTTAATGCCTAATGACATGGTGGAGACGCACCACGGGGCTGCCACTGGCCAAATCTGTGACAATCTGAGCATTAAGTATCGAGAGGGACGCATAATAACCTGTTGAACTAAACACGGACCCATGAACTAAAGTTGACAAACGAAATAAACATAGGGGAGAAAGGGAAGTTCTTCCACATTTATACACACTTTCCTTCTACGACAAATGGAAAAGTACTGACTTTGTAGTGGAGGACACCACCTCTGACCAGAGTCCCAGGAACGGGACAAACCGACACCCTGTGCCTCCCGATACGATGCACGGAGGAGGACACGATGTCACACTGTTGGGACAACTGGCGAAGTCTACGTAAGACCCACAGATGACACAACAGTACTGCCACGTTGTTAATTTCCCAATCACTCTGCGGTTGCACAAGAGAATACGCTTATTCTTAGGAAGGACAGGCTGATGAATTTAAGAGTAAACGAGTATCGTGCCTGCAGCTTGTTCTCGAATAGTTCAGAAACTAGTTTGCAGACAGGTAGGTACAAGGAGGGAGGACGTTAAAGCAAACATGGCAGAATGTTAACAGCAGGGGACTCGCGTGGCAGATACAAGAGGGGTCTTTGTACCATTCTTGCAACTCTGGCGTAGAAGTCTGCAATTATTTCAAAACAGAAAGTGACAAAAATACAGCAGACTTGGAGCAGTAAAACTCCCATCAGGTAGAGGGGCGGGTTGCCCTGCCCTGGCAGGGTTCGTTTGGGGCGATGACACCCACCGAGTCACAAAAGGAGAAGGGAACATGCACCGGGGCTTTGCGCTCACCTGTGCCTCTCTCACCTCCTGCTTCAAGGATTCAGACTCCACAGCTCCGTCTCATATGCTTCCCCACTGCCCTCAAGTGCACTGAGCACATGACAACTACACGACAACTTCCTCTATTGCTCTAACTGAAAAAACGGGAAAATATCCTGTCAGGCTTCGCAAGGCTCATGGCAACAAAAGACCAACACTTTACAAAACGTACTGTAACAGTATTAAGCAAGTAGAGACACCGAATATTTAAAAGGCTCCGATCCACCATAAAGCAGCGCGGCGACGGACTCTGCTTGCCAAGAAGGGACACCTCCCCGGACAGACAAGCGCGTAACTTGGAAGCAAAATCCCTCCCATTTCCTCCCCAGATTTCCACCCCCAATATTCAACAATGGCCCATCAGTGTGACTGCAGACAATGGACTGTTTTGAATCCGACAACTCTTAACACAGGCGTCTGCGGCCCTGGGGTCACTGTGTCACTATCCCGAGTTTCAGAGTCTGCTGTTTTGAACTGGCTGTTTATAAGACCTGGAGAATATGTTTGTTTCATTTTCGAAAAATGAGGTTATAAGCTAGAGTCTGTCCCTACTCCTCCCCCGATATTCCAGCCTTCTTAGAAAGCTAGAGTCCTTTCAATGATTAGCGACTGCATTTTTGCACTGGTTCTTTTTTAAGAGATGCCAAATAAGGTTCACGATTACAAAATATTGCGAAATACTGCAATGAGACTCATTCTATTTATCTTACCCAAAGCACTGAGAACAAACAGGTTACAGCTCATTTGAAAAAACAGATATGAGCACCTTCAACATTAAACCGTGTTATAACACTGGGAGCACGGTGGGGAGGCGGGGTGTGAACCGTGAGAGGCTCTTCTCCCACCTGCACGGGAGAGGCTTGGTTTCATGACGACCACCCGATGGCCTGTGTCTCCTCTGCACGTGATCTGAACTGTCCCCCACCTCGGCAGCCTACGTGTGGGCATGGCTGTGCTCCAACCCCCCCGCCACCCTAGCCCATGTCTCACCACCGACCATTCGGGGCCACCACAGAGATGCATCACCCAGACCCATCCAGGCAGGCTCGGGGGAAAGCTCTGCAGAGTCACTGATACTTCATGCCAATCATGGAGTCATTGATACTTCGTGGAAGTTTGAAGAGAAACTTCTGCAAAACCTTCTTAAACACATCTGGCTCTCTGGCCAAAGGTTCTGATCCAACCCCCTGAGGATGGAGCTGTGCTGACTTCATCTCGGTGTCCAGAGCTCCCCGGACTCTGAAGGCACCAGAGCCCGGCAGCCTCACTCCTCCTGGGGAGCCCCAGCCAAGCCAGACCTGGAGCCCTAAGGACCTCTACCACCCGCTTTGAGACGGGATGGGGAGGTGGCAGGCCCAGCGTGCCGGTCAGTTCACGGCCCAGGCTCACCCTGAGAAGCCGCCATAGCCATCAGAAGTGACCTCTTCCTGCTGGATTCGTGACACGTTCCAGAATCAGGACTGGATGTATTCAGCCTACCCTCTTGAAGGGACCGACGTCCCGAATATCCTAGGGCCCTGTTTCTGACCACGGTCTCCCAGTCAAGCGGGAGAGCTGAGTCCACACGTACAGGAACCCCGAAACCCCACCAGCGAAACCGAGGCAGAAGAACTAGGGGAATGGTAACTTCTGTGGCAAATTACAAAACAACCCACCTTGCCAAAGTGATTGCCATTTCAGATCTAGGCTGAGAGGGAATTTATGTTCTGTGAGCAGGTCCCCGTCAGGTGTAGGCTGCCAGGCATTCTGTCAGCTAGATCCAGTATCACAAGAAATTCCGGAGCCCGTTCGTCCATGTGACATTTCCCGTTTAATGACAGAATCACACGATAGCACATTTCCCATCAAACACACACATACACACCCTATAGAAGGTATGAAGAGGATCCAGTGTGAGTTTTCTGAAAGTCCCTAACTCCCTTATGGAGATTCTATACTGAAGAAATGAAAAGACTCTCTTGTAATGGGAAAACATCTCCATGTATGTTTAAAAAAGCTTAAAAGGCATTGTATATAACAGGAAAACAAAACTGATTGAAGGCAATTTACAGGTAACATCTGTTTACTAAGCAACAGCTAGCTACAAAAGAGACTAACATTTAAAGCAGGACAGAAATACTGGGGGGTCCTAAGCATAAACTCCCTCCAGAAGAAAAGAGACAGAAAAAAATATCTTTAAAAAGTATTCATGTGAAACAATAATGTTTGGAAGAAAAGGAGTCAGATGAAAAGTAACACAGTAAGAAAGAATGATATTAAATCTTATTTTGTAGAAAATAATTGTTAAGTGCTTCCTTCTGGATAAATCAACAGAAATACCTTCATACATGGTTGCCAGAAAAAAGGTAAGCAAGCCAAAATCACATTCTCTCACACATTTGCTGGTGTACCCCTACAGGAAGTAGTCACACATGCTCATAAGAGCCTAACTCCCTGAGTTAAACCCTACCCATTTTAAAATGTCTTCCATGGGAATAAGGTGTCCAAATGGTAACATATATTGCCACTGGGCAAAACAAAATACACTCTGTGCCTGCAGAGTAAGATCTAAGGCTGAATTTTTTTTTTTTTTTTTTTTTTTTTTTACCCAACAGCACACCTCAAAAATCCCAGTGGCACTCAATTTGAGGTGTAAAATTTTTATACCCCAAATTACAGGCTATGAATTATTGGCCTCCTAATAACATTTCAATAAATGAACACCAAGGACAGCAGTGGGGGCTGGAATGACACAGAGGCCCCCCTGCTCTGACTCACTGCCTGGCAAATCACAGGGGCAGACTTTTACTTTAGAGCTGGCATCGTTCCCTTTGGCTGAGTGAAGATGGAAATTTAAAAATTTCTTTACTTTTGACCCAAACTGCCTCCAGGGAGAGCTGAAACTCCCTCTCTGGCTTGAACACTACGTTAATATTTATATGGGAAAATTTCAAAGCGTATACATAATCCCTTTTTTTTTTCAAGCATGGAGTGTTTAAGGTTTGTGCTCCTATCACCCCTTGGTCGGCCTTGGATTTTGTCTAATGGCCACCACTTACATTCAGCCATAAAACAAATGGAAAATGGGAAAGGAGGAAGAATGGTAGGTCACACATAGGTAATACCGCTCATTTCCAGAATAAGCACAGGATTATTACTAGTCTTTTCTTTTCTTTTCTTTTTAAATGGCAGGGAGAGGTAGGGTGTGAAGGAGAAAGGGGGTAAAGAAAACATCATTACCCTCCTTGGGTAATATGCATTAAATTCGTCTCCAATACGCCGCAACTCTTGCGCAATCCATATCTCCGGACGCATATCTGCAGGTACAGCCTGAGACTGCCTCATGGAAGCTGCATCAGAACAAACAGAACAAAAATCACATTGTTTTCCATAGATCATTTAGAAAGTCCCAAAGGTCAGTTTCTAGAAGCAAGCCCATCTCACACACGCTTTCATGTTTTGGGACGCTCCCTAACTTCAAGAGCTACAATCATGCATTCGAGATTACGGTGGCAGGCTCTGCTACGTAACTCTAGTTCATGAATAAGGAATACAGAGTAATTTCCTTTTCAACAACAACTGGAGATTCAGAATTGCCAAATTTAAAAGTCTCCTGGCCAGTGAATTACATACTTTCATTTCGAGAAGGCAAACTAACACAAAAACGGCACAATCGATACCGCCCAAGAAATAGCCTCGAAACATATGAGAATGTAAAAATTTAGGCTGCCCGTAAAATAACTATTATATTTTGATCTTAAGGCAAGGTAAAATTCCTAGGAAAATGTCACACGTCATCGAGGAATATGAAATGGTTGTATTCAAAGCAAAGTCAGTGAAAACCTGAGAAATGAATGAGCTTGTTTCCACGGAAGGAGGTGCAGTGATACACAGCCAGTCTGCACAAGTGCCACCAAGGGGCCAAATTAAAGCATAATTGCATGTTTTGTTTCGATATTAATGCAGCCAATAAAGATGGCCTCAAGTCTGCAAACACCACATGGAGAGAGGAAATGTTTTGGGTGTAAGAGCAAAGGCTTTTTTGAAAGGAGAAATAAAGAGGGAGGTTCACCCTTTCATTAAGCTGTCACTCCCATCCACACCCAGTACATTCAGCCGTTGGTTAACGAGCCCATTTCAAAGCCACGTGACGGCCAAAAATGGAGCACAAAAATGTGAGTTGTCCAAAGACCCACCGAGCATCAGGAAGATGATATTCTCCAAGTACCACGAGGAAAAGTGTTCTCCACACTCAGAGAACAGCTGGGTAACACGGGTAACAGGAAAAGAGATGAGATTATTGGATTTCAACTGCTATTCACATGCGGCTTACGCTAACTTCCTGTTAAAAGGAGCACACTCTACTGGCAATTAAACACACGTGTTACGTTTTAACCACAGCGAAAAATTTGAACACCTAGGATAATCAGATTTTGCCATAACATGAATATAGCTTCCTGTTTTGTATTTCTGTAAAAAAAAAAAATTTTGTATGTTGTATTAAGAGTTTTATTTATCGTTGCAAATAAAAGTGATGTTGGTTCCTAGGTCTACAAAAGCACTTAAAAGTGAACTCTTTTTTGAGTTTTTACCAAGTCTTCTCAATCTCTTGCCCCAACTTCTCTGTCCCCCGGCCCTCACCCAAGAGAAATGAACGATGATCCCCCAAAGGCTGAGAGGCAGGGCGTCCTGTGTGTGTGTGTGTGCGCTCGTGTGTGTGCGTGCGTGTGCATGTGTGCACACAGGTGTGGGGGCACTGAACAAAGAACACACGTGCATCCTCTCCAGAATCATCTGTGCTGGCAATGAGCCAGAGGGGAGATTCCCCAAGGACGCCTGGTGACGAGCACAAAGGCTGATGACAGGAAACTTTTGGGATAAGCCAGGCATGTCCCCTGAATACCCCTCCAACCACACAGAAAACTGCGTTGGCTGTACCTCTGTCACAAATTCTATCGTTACTCTGTACAAACCTATTAAAATTAAATTCTAAGTAGCTAAACCGGCAGAAAACAGAATTCCAGGGTATATGTGATGCCAAGTGGTCTGTAATAGTTCACTCCCTTCTCCTGGGTTTGCAGTGCTTTTAGGATTTTGTCCATCACAGGTACCAAATCATTACTATCTTTTTATACTATCAGCCAATCAAGTGCTCTTTCCCTGACTTTAGCAGCTGTTGTTACAAACTTAACTCACCCTGGAGGGAAAGGAAAGCCTCTTTTCTTAGAATGATCACTGTGGTCATCACCTGCAGAGTTACCTCAGGGAGACGCATGTATCCACAGATACAAGTGACCAGACCAGCGCACAGGAGGCCACGTGGTCGCTCAGAACCCCTGTCACCCACCTCTCCTGGGCTCCAGAGCCCCACTCATTTCTCACTACACTTGGCTCTCTTCGAGAGAGTAAATCTGCCTTCAATCCTAGAGTCAGAAATGCAGAAAATGCCAATTATCCAAAGAAAATCTGTGAAATCTAGACTGCGTAATTTACAAAGATGACAGACTGGTAAAAACTGTTGGCAAGTTACCCAGAGTTTAGTAAGTCAAGATACTCACTAATTTACCCAATGAATATGAATACCCATGAGCCTGACACCGCTCAGGAGATGGTCTGGGTACTGCAACCAAAGACGCCCAAGCCCTGCTCCCACGAGCTTACATCCCTGCAGATTAAATGCTAAACTTCAACTAAATGATAAACTTCTGCTGGACAAGGATACTCATACCTTACATTCTTATAACACGAAACGAAGTGAACTCCCCCGGTTAATTTCCCCCAACCTGCAGGTGAAGTCTACTGAATTCTATTTAACACCCTCGCTTACCTATGTGGTTTAGAAAGTTCTGTCTGGCTCACAGGAGGGCTGACGGCCAGAAGCACCACCATGGGAGCCGGTGCACATCAAAATGAGCACCTAGTGACTGCATCAACCTGGCCAGCAGCTGAGAAGGACATGTAGAACATTGGGGGCCAGATCCAACTTGTTCATCTTAGAGATAAATGCCCTGCTGTTTGTGGGGGAAGAAGATAAGCAGATGTTTCTTCTACAGAAAGAAGAGTTCCATAGCTAACTGCTAGCTTCAATAAATGCACAGAGAGAAACACATCCCCGTGGTCTGGCAGTGAGGCCCTGGAGGCTGTACTCCTACAAACTCCTGGTGCAGACGGTCCGCAGACCAGGCCCTGAGAAATCCTGAGCAGGAGGAAGAAACCACGGATCAGTTCTGGGGCCCAGACGTGTGTCTTTGGAGAACATTCAGGAGTCGGGACAGTTGTATTAGCCAAAGATAACTGGTTAGACCAGGCTTAGCATACACTAACTGATAAAACAGATCAGTAAGAGAGCTAGCAACTGTGCTTAGGTATATATATTTTTTGAAGTTTCTACAGAATAGTAACATACAATATAAATTAACGTTTGCAAAGGAGACTGATGTGTCTGGACTACCCTAACACAGCAGCTATCACCACCTGGCTTTAAGAATTGGAGTTTTTTTGAGAAGCAAATACTGTTCTTATTCCTTGAATAAACCTAAAATTAATGACCAACGTTCACCCTGCAATAAAACCTAGCCCATAAATACAGAGAGTACTGGTTTTAAGGTAAGATCGTAAGATAAAAATTCTATTTTGAATATTTTCAAAGGCATCCTATTCCTATATTTTAAAAGGGTGGCCTTAATCTCAGTTAATACAGTGGATTTTTGCCACCTAAATTTCGAAGATTATTTCTCAAGTAACAAAATATCTCCTTTTGGTGGTGAGCGGGGACGGGGGGCTTTTCCTTAACTTCATCACTAGTTTAATGTCGGTGTCTGTCACATGTGGTCTCATGTCACGTGAGAACCTAGCAGGACTAAGAACGGGGTCTGGCTGACCTGAGAATTTGCTTGTCAGCCCCACGGCCGCACTGGTCGGAGCCAGAGTTAAGGTTTTTATTCCCTTTATCACCAGTTTGCTGAATTCTGCCCCCCAGTGACCCAGAGCACGAACCACCACGATGCGGAAGGGATCCATGGCTCGGTCGTCCGAAGGTGAACCTGGAGCTGGTGGGGTTCAAGGGCAGGGGATAATCAAAAAAAAAACATACCCTCACTCCTACAATCCTTTCTAGATACCCAATCTGCCTGCTCCCATGCTAATATAATCCACTTATCAAAAAGATCATTTACATTTATATCTCTAGCCTGTAAGACAGATAAACATCAAACATAAACATTTTATTATGCTCTCTGCAATGTGCTTAACAGCCGTAAATACTGATACCTGATCAATAAAATGGGTCTTTATTTGAAACAAAAGCTCTTATTAACTTAGATCACATTTTTAACTAAGGCAATTTTACATAAACATAAGAACTTCAAAGGGGAAACTGTGATGAGGTGTATTTTCACCCACAGAAAATGTAGTTTCAGCATTTAAGAAAGCATTTCATGCCATAAACCTGGTGCTAAAACAGGAGAGGGGAGGGAAGAGGAAAAGGCACAATGAAATATAAACAGCTCTTAATGTAAAGCTACTACTCCAAAGCTGTAACCAGAAGTCCACACAAGGCCAGATCCGATCCTGTAAGCACCATTCTGAGCTGGGGAACTTGCTGGGCCCAGATTTTCTAACCAAAGCCACTAATCAAAACTTTGGAATGCAACTGTGTCAGACACAGGCAATTCTGTCAAAAGTGCGATATGTTAGTTGAATTTTCATCAACTCTTGGAAACAATGCTAGAATTTTCTGAAATCTAGCCTTTCAGGTAACCTGATTTCCTATAGGAAAAAAACCCCCCAAAACCAAAACAACCACGAGGTCTATGATTAATCTATTTTTCTATACCAGTGTGCCGGGTGGGTAGAAAGGAGGACATTTTTTCAACGCCAAAGAACTCTGAGTTACTGAAAGATGTGCAGTATTGCATTAACAGACTGTTGTGGTTCAGCTACAGAACTAGTTTCCAGCCCAGAGGGTAATTCCAAATCTTAAAAGCTCAGCGATTGAAAAAAAATTAATATCGTGGTTAAGTGGCTGATAGTGAAATCAGGCTGAGGCTTTCGGAAAGGGCTTTCTGTAGCACCGCCAGCGAGAGTGGGAAAATTTTAAAAGAACGAGATTGTCGATGCATAATGAGCTCGACATCAGTCAAGCCAAACCTTCTGATTTTTCCTGAACGCCCAACCGCTTCCACCCCACTGTTCCGATCGGCAGGTGTTCAAAGGAGCTGAGGTCACATTCTGACGTTCACTGCCATCTTTCCACACCCGGCCGGCTGCTGTGCGGATGCTTGCTGTGCGGATGACGAGAACCATCCTGCGGGCGGCGGGACCGTGTCTTACACGTGCGCTCACACCACTGCAATCATCCTTGGGGACAGGATGCTCTCATGTCCCAGGGCCAGCAGCTGTTTGAGTTCCCAGCACATCACTACTGGAGCTTCAGGTGCAGAACCAGAAACCAAACGAAAATCCACGGACACATTTCACTCTATACTGTTTTCAGATGTTCGGTGAGCTACAAATACTGGGGTAGAGTTGAGATTAGATTTTCAACTAATCAACATGAACTGAGCTCTGAATCAATATGCAACTCAGAGCTGAGAAAGGGTTTCTTGGTCCCTGAAGAGACGAGGAATGTTTGACTTTGAAGAAATTATTGTTTTTATTTTAAACACACCACAGAACATAATACTTAGGCAAATAAGTGCTCATTTTGCCCGGCACTTACCAGGGACTGTGGAGCAGAAAGCAAGCCCCTCCTCCTGGCATTTTGGGGCTGTCCATCTTTATCCCTGAGGAGACTCTGGATTGAACCAAAAGACATAAAGGACCCCTTCCTTGTTGGCTCTGAAAACAGGGCTAAGCCAATTCCAAAAGAGATGCTCCAAAAATGTTCGGAGGAAACACTGCTCCTGCAGGTGGCCACTTTGAAGGTCAACACTCATTTGGAGAAGTAAAAATTCTGGGATGTTTATTCAACCCAACAGTCTCCTTACTTAAGGGGCTATCTTCAGAAATATCTTTATCAATTGAGATTTATCCACAGCTTACAAGAAGGAAGCAATCAGACAGCTGGCCAAGGTTTCCATAGGAAACCCACCTGAGTGACGGAGCTGTCTCAGCAGCTCCAGAATTCCCAGCCACAGGGGAAGGAGGGCCACTGCCATGATAATAACTGACTACCAGTCATTTACTATCATTTACTGACTGCAGTAAATGCTATCAGAAATCACCTTCAACTCTGATGGTTCTCAGAAAGCAAACGAGCCAGAACCCATGACACACACACACACACACACACACACACACACACACATAAAACCCTCCCCTTCTGGGTCTACTATTTCTCAATTCCATCATTTTATTTTTTGATAAATACTGTTATCAATTCCACTGAACCACTGGATGAAAATGAAATGGATCAGAAATAAAATAAAGAGATAGTATTCAGCATCAGTACTCATGAAGTTCCTAAAACCTGTTTTTCCCTGGTACACACATGGGTCAAGCCTGAGCAGTTGCATGAATTCAAGACGGTGCTTTATGAACAGCTGCTAGGACAAAAAAAAAAAACAAAACTAAGAAAGCGAATGAGATGTAGCCAGTGTTTTCATACTTACTCTTTCCATGTGTATTGCCCACTGCTTTTATGTGGCCGTGAGTAAGAGAATCAAAATAAGCTGCTTTGATCAACTTCCAGTCTGACCATTTGGAAACTGCCAGTAAACCAAGGCTGTGAAGCTGGACACGAGTCTGGAAACTAGTGTTCGTATCTTCCCCCTTTGACCTTAACTGTATCCTACAATAAAATATGACTCTAAAGGCATTAAGATGAATGTGTCATGCCTTCTTCAACCTCAGAAGACCTAGTTACCCATCTCCCCTGAGCTGTCCTCTACACACATATTTTCTAGAAGCCAAGGCCAGGAGCAAACCCAGATCCCGAGTTTTTATGTCTATGTCCAAGGACATACCTGGCTAACTCTGGGTCACAGCAGAAGCCAGCATCTTTCGCCAGGTGGGGGACCTGGCAGGAGCCTCCTGCACCCATGATGCCTGGTCGCCCGCCCTGGGCCTGGTGCACCCCTTTTCCTAAGGCACTGTAGTCCTCGCTGATAGGCATTAGGCGCTACAAACTTCTCCCTCCTGGAACTGGAATGTTCTCTTCTAACCCAGATCCCAATCTAGATTCTGTCCCCTGGGGCTACAAAGACAATCTATGATCCCTCTCAATCATTACCCCTCTTTTTAATCAATGCAACTGCCACCTCGTGCCCCAAAGCTGGTCCGGAACCAGTTCCTTCCATGTGCCTGTATGACGAGCCCTGGGAATGCCCTCCATCACCACTCTGGTGCCCCTCGGGATGCTCCAGAAGCATGATGCTCTGATAGCGTGTGGCCGTGGTCTGCACTGGGTCTGGCCGGGGGCAGCAGGACACAGGACACTACCGTTCCTTGCTGTCCCCACACTGCCGCTAGCCCCACAGTCTCCAGAACAGCTGTGTCTCTACTTCCATAGTCTTAGATTCCTTCCAGAATATCACAGAGGACTTGACTGTGCCTGTGCCATCTTATTCAGAAGAACAAGTCCAACCTCGTGACCCTTCCACTGACAGTGGAGGCAAATTCCTATCCAGACAATTTATTTCACTACTCACTCCAGCAAAACTACAAAAAGAGAAATGCTTTTTGGAGACCTTTTATTTTATTTTGGCCACACCATGCGGCATGCGGGCTCTTAGCTCCCCAACCAGGGATAGAAACTCTCATCCCCTGCAGTGGAAATGTAGCATCTTAACCACTGCCAGGGTTAAACTGTAACCCTGGCAGTGGTTAAGACTTAAGTGGCTAAGGTTAATGCAAAGTAGTCTAGAAGTGAATCTGGATTGGGATTGGCTAAGTGGTTACAGCCAGGGAAGTTGTAAATATACAACTCTACATGTTAATTCACTTGAGACCGTTCCTTAGAAATAAAGTGTTAACAATTTTGAAGTTACTAGCTTTCGGTAACCATCCGTTGTTCCTGGCCCAAAATCAGATCTGGGGGAGGAAATGAGAATTTAAACTACAAATATAAAAATTTTTGATTACAGAGTGTGTGTGGCTTCCTCTATAAAATTTAACACTGGCGGCAGGAAAACAGGTGACAAAAAATCTCTTCTCCTTAGTTCACGTGAAGGTCTTAAGCATCACTGTTATTTTGTCCTGATGATAGCGGAGACCAAGGCAAGGGGCAAAAAACCGAATCCTGAAAAGCTACATCCAAAACAGCTTTCCAATTAAGACGTGTAAAAGCCTATAATTTTATTTATGCAGTTAAAATTTATACTGGCAACGCACTAAGTGAAGCGCTCATCTGTGAACGCAGATATATGGTGACTGATAACACACCAGAAGGATGAGGCATAATGAAAGCTTCCCACTTAAAACAAATTCACAAGAGGCAGCTGCCTCTTTTTATCCCACATCGTTATCAAGAGAGAAAACATTACACCTCAATTCCAGACACATTTTGCATAATCACAAGGATGGAATCATTGTGTTTGGACATTTTGATGGCTTAAATATTTCGCCTCAAAACATATGTCTGCTGCAGTTGGGCTGTCTGACTTCTCCCTAAAAAACTCACAAAGCTTGTGCGTCTGGAGAGCACGTTTATGCTGAAAGGGACACAAGTGAACACAGCCCCAAAGCCTTTTGTAGGAAACCCAATGATAAAAAGAAGTGTAAGAACTGAACGCTGTGTAAAAAATAAGAAAACCAAAAGGCTAAAGCGAGCAGAGAATCTGACCGGTATCGTGAGCGGTCAATCAGAAAGACGGTTGGAGCCCAAGTCCCTTCATCCACTGACCAGCCTGTACCGACCTCGTTCAAGCCACCACCTAAGCTCCGCGCGCGACACGGCAATTCGGGGGGTGGGGGTCTGCGGATCCTAGGCCTTCTCTGCAAACCACAAAAAATGTTCTGTCCATGGCTGTGCCATGTCCCCCCCCAACACAGGAAAAGAATGGAAGCTAGAGTCACCACCTTAGGGCAGATACAAGTGTAAGATGCGCAGAATTCTGCACTGAAAGATGTCTGGTCTGGGGGTATCAAAGGTCTTTTTATCTGCTCAGGTTCTCAGGTTCTTCCTCTTCCTCCCGATGCCCTTTCCCCTCCACAGACACAGCTGCTGGCCAAGCTCTACCACCTCATGGGCTCAGATCCTGGGTGCGATGGTTTGGTTACCCCCGCGCTGAGAAAACCACTGTGCAATACCGACTAAACAGGGTCGTTCCAATCCAGAGCAACTCCCACCCCGCCCACACCGGATACCCTTCAGTGCTCTGACCGCTGCAGACTGGCTGCAACACCCTCCCAATTCAGGAGGACACTGGTCCCCAGGCAGGTGGAGGGACTTGCCCCGGGGACTGCACGGCATCAGAGGAAGGACCAAGACTGGCCTGGGTCACCTGCTGGAACCTTCCACTCCAACAATTCCTACCAAACTATCAGAAAAAAGGACCGGGGCTTCCCTGGTGGCGCAGTGGTTGAGAATCTGCCTGCTAATGCAGGGGACACGGGTTCGAGCCCTGGTCTGGGAGGATCCCCACATGCCGCGGAGCAACTAGGCCGTGAGCCACAATTGCTGAGCCTGCGCGTCTGGAGCCTGTGCTCCGCAACAGTAGAAGCCGTGATAGTGAGAGGCCCGCACACCACGATGAAGAGGGGCCCCCACTTGCCGCAACTGGAGAGACCCCTCGCACAGAAAGAGGACCCAGCACAGCCATAAATAAATAAATAAATAAAAATAAATAATTAAAAAAAAAAAAAGAAAGTATTATTTACCAAAAAAAAAGAGGACCGGAGAGAAAACGAAGCATGGTGTATTGTGTCAGGCCTTCCTTACAGAGAAAACCCAGTTCTAAGCTTCAAATGAGCCCAGTGATAAAGAGGGAATCACGGGCACTCATCCACTGCCTTAAATATCACTGAATTCTCTTTAAATCAACAAATATATGTGCTTCTGCACGTACCAAATCATTTCCTTAAGTTGGTGAGTTGTTTGACCAGTTTAGCAGAATTTATGCTCAGCTGTAAGTAAAACTGAGGTCTGAATTCAAATATATACTAACATAGCATAGATCCAGAATTCACTTCTAGACTACTCTGCATTAAGAAATTTCTCAAGGGATGAAAAAACAAATAAGAAACCTTCTTTTAGTCTCTCTTCCCCAGCAAACTCACCCAACTAAGGTTGTCAAGTGTGGTTCATCCCATACGTGCACGCCTGACCCCGCCGACACACATTTGCAGGAGAAGAAAACAGGTCCCTTCCACATAAGCAAGCTTCTGTTTAAAAAGTCTCAAATCACTCACTAAATCTATAAATCACTTACATCAAAATGTTTTAGGAACTGGAGTGGGACACATGCTCTGGTCCAGGAACGTGACTTATTTTGGGAAAAAAAAGTTCCCAGAGCGACTCAGATAGTCGAGAATCATTGTGTCCAACCGGTTTTAATTTTAACACATACACCCTCTTGGACTGAAATGGTTGATTCCATTTTTAGAAACTTTAGCTCCAAAACCATTTTCACGCCTAAGGAAGGGCCGCAAAGCCCAAACTAAAAGCAGCATCGTGCCCTGTGCAGAGAGCCAGACGCCCGTGCCGAAGGCCCGGGTTCAAGGCCCTGGCTCCAGCACCAGACAGGGCCTTGAACAGCCCTCACTCCTGGCCTGCGGGCACACGTGGCCAAGCAGCCCCCTACCAGGAGCTGGTCTGCTTCATCACCGTCTGGTTGAACCACAACTCTACTCATGAACCGTGGGGATCTGGTCCAGGGTAGAGAACAGAGGAAATGCAAAGTGAATTTGGGTTTCCCACAGGACACTGGGAATATCAACTCATCCTAAGCAAATACTTAAAACCACGAAGGCCAGCCTCTTATAAAACTGGGCTTCACTCGTGCACCAGGGAAATGTTTGTACTGACTGTTGGCATCGGTCAGCCCACAGTGTGTGAAGCAAAAGGTCCCCAAGGATTCATGATTCGCTCACTCAGAAGCAAAAACCAAAATTTAACGATGGCCAAAGGAGCAGAATTTCCTCAGGGAAAAGGAAAAACAATTAAAAAGCTGCTTTAAAATTCTTGATTCTAGTCAGGCAATGAATATTTCTAATGTTAAATCCACGAGCAAATAACTTTTATTTTGAAAAAAGGTGCAATAACTTCTGATTGCAGGAAAAAGTAGTTCAGCCTATGTCTTATGTCTCCAGACCATTCTTGCTCCAACACAACGCTTGAACTACAGTCAAGTTTCTGCCAAATCCAATAGGGCCGTCTCCCACAGGTGGTCCCCAGCACAGGGCCCGGTTCAGACAGAGCCAGGCGCAGTGTGGGTTTCCAGATGTCTCTCCATGGTCTAAAGATTCACCAAGGTTCCTTCTCAGGGTGATATACGGGTTCACGGGCAGGTGAGGGGTGATTTGGACCTCCCCCGCCCTCCCAGGCCAGTTTTTAGAATAGATTTTCTTTTTTTGTTTTTCTGTTCTGGGACCTGGCAGGGTTAGAATTATAGTAGCATTTCCAGATAATTCACTTCCCTGTGAGTTGCCTAAACTTGTGAAACGACAGCTCCTTTCCATGGAAAGGAGAAAAGAACATTTCATTACGTCACGCTTGCTGACCTGCCGTGGCCACGATGGTCACTGCACAGCAAAGAAAATAGTGACCGAGTCCCTACCAGCTGCTCTCTGCCCAGCAGCTTATGCAAGAGTCCCCCAACCCTCGGAAGTGAGCACTTCTGTCTCCACCTGATGGATGAGGAAACCGAAGCTCAGAGGGACTAACAGATCTGCCCAGGTCACTCATGGGTCTGAAGAACAGTCAGATGCCATCCAGGTCCTGCTCCAGACCAGGCACAGCCCTGCAGGGAAGGCAATTAGCGGCGCACGGGCACTGAATCAACCGGTAACCCTGCCAGATGAAGATGTTTTACAATAAAATACTCACTTTGCTAAAATAAGAGGCAGACCCCAAAACAGTAAATTAGGGGGCTAACGTCCATCGAAGTACTCATGGTGATGGGCCAAAAGCTTGATCTCATCTGGATGAAATCATAAGGGGCGTGACAATTAATACCAAATCATATGAGCAAGTTAATACTGAAATCGTACATGCCGCAGTGACAAGCTGCTGTGCATGCCAAAAATGAAGATTAACGTTAAGAGAAAATTTTAAATGTATATTATTTATTAAATTTATTCTATTATAAATGCTAGCCATGATGATTTTCCATATACAACAACAAAAACAAAAAACAGGTAAGACGACCTGTAAGTTGAATACAAAAATATTCACTATTAACATTTTGATATATTTTCCTTCTAATCTTCTTGTTATGCTTATAAACTTCTTGATACCAAATTACATGTTATGGAGTACATGTTCATGTCCACCACAAAACTCATATGCTAAAATCTCTTCCCCAGTGTGATGGTACTTGGTAGGTGGGGCCTTTGGGAGGTGATTAGGTCATGCTGGTGGAGCCTTTGTGAATGGGATTAGCACCCTTGTAAGAGGAGGTCAAGGAGCTAGCTTGCCGTCTTGCCATCACATGAGGACAGTGAGAAGGTGGCCACCTACAAGCTAGGAAGAGGGACCCCACCAGAGCCGGACCGTGGCGGCACCTTGACCTCAGACTTCCAGCTTCCAAAACTGTGAGACAAATGTTTATTACTGAAGCCACCCAATCTATGGCATTTTTATTACAGCAGCACAAACAGCCTATGACACTAGGATGTCGCCAAGAACTCTGTAACCTTTTTAAATTGAACATTATACCAGGAGCGTTTTCCATCATTTTTAACATCATTAGAAGACAGCACCACGGTCTGGCTAATGGAGAGGTTTTCCCATACCGTTTGGACTGCCAATAGTTTTCTGGCTGGTATAAAAAAACGCCACGATGAGCCCTCTGCACGTACGTTTCTGCCAGCATTTCCTACAGAAGGAAGGAATGGCAGGTCCTGTTCTGTGCCTGCGGAGCAGGGTCGGCGGGCAGGCAAGCGGGCGGGCAGCACAGTGTTCACAGCCCGGTGCCCGACACAGCACAGCACCAAGGCGGCCGGGTCTTAAAGGACAGACGTTCGCTTTGGGTCCACAGGACCTCCACAGAGAAGGAAAGCAGTCTTAGGTGGCATGCCCCGGCACGGGTCCTGGCCACTGACCAAACAGAACGACCAGAGGACGGTGCCCAGAAGGTGAAAGCAGATGGAAATTGTGTCGCAGGAGGAATGCACTGAGACTGAGGCTGCCCCAGCAAAGGAGGGAATGAAGGACCACTGGGCTCCAGTGTGGGAGGCGGGAGGGGTGCTGGTCCACGGGGAGTCCCATCCAACACAAGCAGGGTGACCACAGACCAGGGGCGTGCAGAGACTCGGGCACTGGGCAAGTGCTCCGATTCAGTGGTTTTAAAGTAGGTCAGGAAGCAAGGCATCAAGACAGTCGAGCATTCAACCGGCAATTATGTGCATGTGTCTATCTAGAAATCTAACACCACAAAGGCCCTAAATACTACCCGAGACAAATCAGCGGATGATTGATCTTTCTCCTGCCTTCGAGTCCAGTCACACAGAACTACAAGACTTACCATTTTCCTAATGAGAAGTTCCCTTATGGCATGTGGAATCAGACTTGTGTCACCCATACATTTTCAGGCAGTGCGTTCGAGGGTGGCATGGTGTGTACCCTCTGAGGGCACATCACCAGGGGAATCACAACAATAGATACTGCAGTTAGTATCTGAAAAAAGTGGCTAGGATTACTGTTAAACCGCTTCCTGACATTAAAATCCTACTATTCCATATAGAGAATAAAAATAAAGGGGGAAAGAGGTAATTTCTAAAGTTCTGAGTAGTACTTTGCAACCAGAGCCAATCAATACCAATCATAGATAGTTAAAAGAAGATACAGATTTTTAGCTCCATGAAGGTGGGGTCACCCTACTCCTCCAGGTCCTCCTTTTTACAACTAAGCACGCAGGACTGAGAGGGGAAAGAGCGTGGGCTGCCTGGGGACCGCGGGGCTTAGGGAATGACAGGGGGGCGAGTTCCCCGGTTTGCTCATTACCCTCCATACACCTTGGCCAGGGCACTGCAGAGGCCTGCAACGTGATCTCCAACAGGCAGAGAGAAAACGCTCCAAGGAAAGCCTGTTCTCTTTAGCCAAAGGACTGGGGAATGGGGGCCCCCAACAGAAAGCCTTTTGGCCATTCCCACCCTACTCCAGCTGAACACTGCACGCTGCCCATCCCCCTGCCCAGCAGGAGTGGTTGGTGCTCTGAAACCACCCAGGTGGTACTGGCAGGTTAGGCAGGGAGCTGATCTCCCAGGCCTTGCCCAGTGGAAACAGATGACGCTGTGATTCCCCCCTCCAGGGCCCCAGAGACAGCTGATGCTCCATCGTGACTCTGCAGCATGGAGGTGGTACCAGGCAGGGTGAGCCGCCACTGCACACACACATACACACCATGTATCAGCGGGCCCAGCCTCCACCTCCACCCAACGCTGACGAGCAATGGGACAGAACAAGTCAGAGTGAGTCAGCCCTCACTTCCCCCCCCTCAGGCCGGCGGGGAAGGCCTAGCGGGAAGCTGAACCTGCCCAGCCCCCCGCAGCAGCAAGACTGAATGAGGCGGTGGAGAACAGGGCTAGTGGCCCACTGATCCCCCTACCCCAGTCTCAAGGGTCAGTGGGACCCGGTGGGTCACTGAGACTCCACGCCCACCTGGCATGAAGGAGAACGAAGGGGAACTCACACCCAGCACCAGTGAGGGGAACGAGGTGATGGAGGGCAGGGCTGGTGTGTTCCACGCCCCCCCCCAACCCCAGCCCTCACGCTGGTGTAGACAGGGAGCAGAGAGGAACTGAGCTTTGGCCCCCGCCCTGCAGAAACAAGGCCTGCGGGTCAGCCCTCCACCTTTTCCCCCACCAGGTGTCAACAGGGGCCAGGGGAGCTAAGCGTACACCCCCGACTGGGCTCCGTGAAGCCATGTGGGTCGGTGCCCTGCGGGTCGGTGCCCTGCTTTTGCTGGGAAAGTAGCAGCAAGGCCCAGGAGGGATCTGAACGTCCACCCCACCTAGCAGAAGCAGGAAAAATTTTTAGAACTGAAAATACATTTAAAGTAAAAAAGCAAAAAAAAATCACTGGAAAGGACCAATAATAGAGTGGAAGTGACACAGGAGAGAACCAGCGGACATGAGGCTAATCAGCAGAATTTAGTTCATCGAAACAAAGAGAATATACAATGAAAAATGAACAGAGTCTCGGGGACCTGTCAGACCACAACAAAAATACTAATACTCTTTTGTCACAAGAAGTCCCCAAAGAGGCAGGCAGGGACTGAAAAAATATCCAAAAACATAATGGCTGAAAACTTCCCAAACTTGGCAGAAAATATCAAACCACAGATTCGAGAAGCGAGTGAACCTGAAAGGGATAAACCCAAAGAAATCCAAGCCACATTAAACTTCTGGAAACTAAAAGACAAAGAAAAAACCCCTGAAAGCAGCCAGACTGAAATGACACATTACTTATAGGAGAACAATTCAAATGACAAAGGATTTCTCACCTGCAACCATGAAGGTTCAGGAGCAAGTGGCATGTTTTTCAAGCACTGAAAAAAAAACAACCGTCAACCACAAATTCTATAACCAGTGAAAATATCCTCGGTGGGTGCGGGGGGGCGAGGGAAATAAAGACATTCGCAGATGAAGGAGAACTAAGATTGTTGCCAGCAGGCCTGTCGTTGAAGAATGACTAAAGAAGTCCTCTCAACAGGAAGGGAAATGATAACAGAGCCTTAGGACTTCAGAAAGGAAAGAATGTTGGAATGGGAAAAAGTGGGAGTAAATAACTAGGCTACTTCTCAGGAGTTTCTTAAATTACATTTAGCAAAAGAGATAACATTCATCTGACATGGTGCTCAATGTATATGGAGGAAATATTTAGACAATTATATTTGAAAATCGGGGCAGGTAAGGGGACCTAAATGGAAGAAGTAAGGTACCTACACTGCAAGTGAAGTCATAAAATGGTGACGCCACTGACAGTGGTAGATTATAGTAAGTTACATCTGTATAGTGTAATAGCAGAGCAATATATGTAAGAACACTACAAAAAAAAAGGCAAGATGGAATCCTAAAAAATGTTCGGATAACTCACAATAAGGTTGAAAAAAGAAAATAGGAAACAGAAACACAAACAGAGGAAACAGAAAGATAGTAAAATGGCAGACTTAAGCTCTAACATACCAACAAGAACCTTAAATGTAAACAGTCTAAATGCACCACTAAAAAGACAGATTGAGTGTGGTAGAAAAAAACAATATCATCTAAAGATATGTCGTATACAAAAGATCTTATTTCAAATACAACATAGGTAGGCTGGAAGAGTAAGGATGGAAAAAGACATCCCATGTAAACACTGCTAATATTTTTTACAAAAAACAGGAGTGGCTATGCTTTATAGCAATGATAAAAGGATCAACCTAACAGGAAGATGTAGTTCAAAATGTGCCAACACCAAACAGTGCCTCGAAATATACGGAGCAAAATCTGACAGATATGAAAGGAGAAAGAGACAAGTCCACCATTATAGTTGGGGACTTCAACACTACACTGAGCAGTTGACAGAACTACTAGACAGAAAATCAGCAAAGATATAGAAGAACCAAACAACACAACCAATCAATAAGACTAAATCGACAAATATATAATGAACATGCCAACCAACAAGAGCAGAAGACAGTTTTTTTTTTTTCAAGCACTCATAGACCATTCACCAAAAACAGACCATATCCTGAGCCGTAAAACAAACCTCAACAAATTCAAAAGAACTGAAATCATACAGAGTATGTTCTTTGACCATACTGGAATCAAATAAGAAAACAATAACAGAAAGACAAGACAGTCTTCACGCACTTGCAAGTGAAACAACACATGTCTAAATAATCTAGGGTCAGAAAGGGAGTCTCAAAGGAAATAAAAAGAAAACACACAGAAGTCAATGGAAATGAAAACACAATATACCAAAACATGTGGGATACAGTTAAAGCAGGAGAGAAGGGAAATTTATGGCACTAAATGCTTGCAGTAGAAAGGTCTCAAAACACTACTCTAAGTTTCTACCCTCAAGAAATTAGGAAAAACAAAACAGACACAAAGCAAACAAAAGAATAATAAAACAACAGAATTGAAAACAGGAAAATAATAGAGAAAAGTCAACAAAACAAAAGGCTGGTTTAAAAAAACAAAACTGGGGAATTCCCTGGTGGTCCAGTGGTTAGGACTCTGTACTTTCACTGCCGTGGGCCCCAGTTTGATCCCTGGTCAGGAAACTAAGATCCCACATGCTGCACGCAGCCAAGAAAAAAAAAAAAGTGTTTAAAAAAACAAAACTGACAAACTCTGATAAAGATTAAAAAGACTGATAAAGATTAAAAAGTAAGAAAACATAAGTCACCAATATCAGGAATAAAATGGGCTATCACAACAGATCCTGTATCCATTTTAAAAGATAATAAGGGAACACTATAAACACTTCATAGGCTCAAAAATTCAACAACTTAGAAGAGATGGACCAATTCCGTGAAAACCACAAAGTACCAAAACTCAACCAAGATGAAACAGATAAACTGAATAGTCCTATAAACACTAAAAAATTGAATTTGTAATTTAAAAACACCCAGAAAATAAATCTCCAGGTTCAGATGGTTTCATTAGAGCATCCCACCAAACATTTAAAGAAGAATTAATACCAATTTTACAGAATCTCTTCCAGAATAGAGCAGGAGGGAACACTACGCAACCCACTATTAAGGCCTTGATCAAAGCCAGACAGTCTTAATACAACAGATAAATACCTCTCATGAACTTAGGCACAAACACCCTCCACAAAATATTAGCAAATTCAATTCAGCAATTATGAAAAGAACTACACCCTGATCAAGAAGGATTTATCCCAGGCATGCAAGGCAGATTAATACTGAAAGTCAACATAACACAGCATATCAACTGGCTAACATAAGTCACATGATCATATCAATTGATGCAGAATAAATGTTTTATAAAACCCAACATCCATTCATGATAAAAAACTCTCAGCAATCTAGATATAAAGAGAAACTTGTTCATATTTTTAAAGAGCATCTACAAAATAGCCACTTCATACTTAATGGTTAAAGACTGAAAGCTTTCCGGTTAAGATCAGGAGAAAAGGCAAAGATGTCTGCTCTCACCACTCCTATTCACCATAGCACTGGAAGTTCTAGCCAGTGCATTAGGGCAAGAAAAAGAAATAAAATACAAATCACAAAGGAAGAAATAAAACTGTGCCTATTTTCAGATTACATGGTTGTCTAGATAGGTCTCCCAAGAAATTTCTGAATTAGAGTTCAACAAGGCTGTAGGATATTAAGAGCAATGCACAAAAATGAACTGCATTTCTATATACTAAAATGAATACATAGAAACTGAAATAAAAAATAACGTACCATTAATAATTTCTCCAAGGTAAATGAAATCTAACAAAATATGCATAAGATGTTTATGCTGAAAATTACAACACCTAAAGACCTCAATACTTGAAGAGACATCCCTGCTTATGGATTACAAGACTTAGCATAGTAAAGAGGCAAATTCTTAACCAAAGTGACTTACAGGTTTAACAAAATTCCTATCAAAATCCCAGCAGGGGTTTTGGTAGGCACAGACAAGCTTATTCTAAAAATTATATGAAAAGGCACAGGGCCTAGGCTAAAACAATTTTGAAAAAGTAGAATGAAGTCTGAAGAATCACTCTACCCATTATAATGACTTCATACACAACCACAGTAATAAGACAGTGTGGTATTGGCAGAGGGACAGATACCTCAATTAATGGAACACCAAAGAGAAACTGGAAACAAACCCACACAAACCCGACAACTGATCTTTGACCAAGGTGCAAAGCCATTAGATTGAAAAAGAAAAATCTTTTCAACAAACAGCGCTAGAGCAACTGGGCACCGTAGTCCAAAAGAATAAACACTGACCTAAATCTCATACCTAACACACAAATTAACTCAACATAAATCAGAGATCTAAGTGTAAAATGTAACACTATAAGACTTCCAGGAAAAAAAGAAAAACCTAGGAAAAAAATTTGGGGACTTAGAGCCTGGTGAAGAGTTCTTAGACCGGACACCAAAAGCATGATCCACAGAAGGAAAAACTGATGAAATGGACTTCATCAAAATTAAAAACTTATGCTCTATGAAGAGGATAGAAAGACAAGCTACAGATTGGGAGAAGACATTTGTAAATCACATACCTGACAAAGGCCTTGCTTGACTCTAGAATACATAAAAACTCTCAAAGCTCAAGAGTTAAAAAAAAAAAAAATCCTATTAGAAAATGAGTGAAAGACATGAACAACCATTTCACAGGAGGGTAAACAGAGACAAAAAACATACACAAAATATTCAACATCATTAAAACTACAATGAGATATCATTACGCACAGGTCAGAATGGCTAAAATACAAAATAGTGATAACACCAAATGCCGGCTAAGACCTGGAAAAAATGGATCTCCCACACATTGCTGATGGAAATATAAAATGGCACAGCCACAATCTGGCAAACTGTTTGGCAGTTTCTTAAAAGACTCGAGTACCGCAGGATCCAACAATTGCACTTCTGGGCATTTATCCCGGAGAAATGAGACTCATGTTCACACAAACACCCACACAGCACAGTTCACAGCGGCAGTTCTGTTGCCCAGGTGAAGCCTTGGTGGCCAGTCTGATGGGTGGCTTCACCAGGAAGACTGTGCCCATGGCCTTCAACTGGCAGCTGCCCAAAGATGTACCACAGGACAATGTGTAACGTCCAATGCAGGCTGGCAAATGCCCCCCAAGTGCCAGCTGTGCCAGGTCCCTGCCAGAGCTGCAAATGGCCCAAATGTCTTTCAACAGGTCAATAGCTAAACTGTAATACATCTAATACACACAGCATCCTGGGTGGATCTCAAAGGTATTATGCTGAGTGAAAAAAGCCAAGCTCAAAATGTCACATATAGTATGACTCTATAGCATACTTGGAAGAACAGAAGTATAGATATGCAGCACAGATTAGTGGCTGTCAGGGGTTAGGGAGCAGGAGGGAGTTGGCTGTGATATACAAAGGTAGCAAGAGAATCCTTGGGATGGAACTGTTCTGGATCTTGACTGTGCTGGTGGTCACACAAACCTACACATCTGATGAAACTGCACACAAGTAAATACAGTCTCACACACACAAATGGAATGCATGTGAAATTGGTGAAATCTGCATAAGGCAGCTGGAGTCTATCAAGGTCATGTGCTGGCTATGATACTGTACTATTTAAACAAGGTGTTGCCATTGTGAGAAACTGGGTAAAGGACACACACATAGGTCCTCTCTGGGTTATTTCTTACAACTGCATGTCAAACTATAATTATCTCACAATAAAGTTCTTTTAAAGATGTAAAACTTTAAAATGTCTAGACAGCTATCAATTACTAAACTTTGTTTGGAACCAGTAAAGAAAATTTTCCCTCTCTTTCGTCACTTTCTCTCCCCACACAGGACCTACAAAGTGAATTTGTTTCTCTTGTTGTCCAAACGAGTGACCCTGGGGGTCTGAAGGCCAGAACCAGGTCTTCAGCAGAGAAGACTCTATCTCTGTCATCAGAGGTGCCCAAGGAACCAAATCACTCCACCTTCCACCTTTTCAAAGCCTGCATGTACCACAGAGTTTAAAGAGGTGAAACAAAACGGATACTCATATTTGCCTGGAGAACAGATCTACAAAGCTCACTTGATGTTTAAGATGCTTACGAGATTAGGGTAATTACTTTCACTCGTCTAAGTCAACAAAAGCAACCAAAGGAGTAAGTTCCACGGACATGATGTGCTTTGAGTGGAAGAATCAGGTCTGGCTTGCTAAAGCACAAAGCCCGGTCCAGCTCTTCCATCTGCCAGGCCAATCCAACCATTCTGTTAAAACAGAATGCCAGTGGCAGATCTAATTTGAAATTTTTCTAGTAGCCACGCTTAAAAAAAGGTAAAAAGAAACCAGTCAAATTAATCTCAAAACAAACTTAATGGCCAACATATATAGGAAAAGATGCTCAACATGACTAATCATTAGGGAGCTGCAAATCTAAACCACAAGGAGTTATCACCTCACACCTGTTAGAACGGCTATTACCAAAAAGATGAGAGATAACAAATGCTGGTGAGGATGTGAAGAAAAGGGATACTGTTGGTGGGAATGTAAATTAGTGCAGCCACTGTGGAAAATAGTATGGAGGTTCCTCAAAAAATTAAAAATAGTTCTACCATATGATCCAGCCATCCCACTTCTGGGTACACATCTGAAAGAATTGAAAGCAAGAGCTCAAAGAGACATATGTACATCCATGTTCACAGTAGCATTACTCACAATAGACAAGAGATGAAAGCAACCCAAAAGTCCATCGACAGATGAATGGACGAAGAAAATGTGGTCTATACATACAATAGAATATTATTCAGCCTTAAAAAGGAAGGAAATCTGCTTCACATGCTATAGCAGAGATGACCCTTGAGGACATTATGCTAAGTGAAATAAGCTAGTCGGAAAAAGCCAAATACTGTGCGACTCCACTCATGAGGTACCTAGTTAGAGTCTTCAAAATCACAGAGACAGATGGCAGAATGGTGGCTGAAGACCTGGGTGGGAGAGAAAAATGCAGAGGCGCTTTACTGGCTACTGAACTTCAGTTTTGCAGGACGAAAAAGTTCTGAGAACTGGAAGATGTGAAGATACTCAACACGACTAAAGGGTACACTTAGAAACAGTTACGATGGTAAATTTTGTGTTTACCACACACACACACAATATATATATATATATATATATATTTTAACCCCCATAGTCAAAAATCTCAGCATACAATTAATATAAAAATGACTGAGATATTTTACGTTCTTTTTTATATGCTAAGTCTTCAGACTCCAGTGTGTATTGACACTGACTGCACATCTCAGTTTGGATTAGTCCCATTTCAAGTGCTCAATACTCACGTGTGGTTTCCCCACTGGGCCTGTGCTGGGCTCGACCGTACCTATCACCCCTACCTGACAAACCTTATAGCTGAATCTAAAGAACAAAACTGTTTTTTTGACAGGTGTTGGCTGGGTCTTCTTCTTGCAAAACCTTTTGGGAAATCTTTATTTTTTTCACATTTTAATTAATTTATTTATTTTAAAATTTACTTATTTATCTTATACAGCAGGTTCTTATTAGTTATCTATTTTAAACATATTAGTGTATACACGTCAATCCCAATCTCCCCCTTTTGGGAAATCTTATTTGTCCCTGGTCAGCTCTATGGAAAGGGCAAAGCTCAAATGATGCTGAACATCTCCCAAGGACCTGCAGGACATCATGCCCCTCCCCCCCACCCTACTCTGAGAGCTCACAGCTTAAAAGAGGGGCTGGTAACCAGCTAAAGCAGGTACAAGATGCTGACGGATGGACGCGAAGAACAATGCAATTAGCTCCCACCCGTGATTTCTGATGTGCCAGGGAACAAGTATAAAGTTTAAGTCATTTACCAAAATGACGTATGAGAGTTGTTAATAACTAGCATTCACCTATATCCTGACCTTTCTCAGCTCTGATCTGCAATTGCTTTGACTACATCTTCAAAGCACGAATTTGTACAGAATTTAGTACACATTTATATTAAAAATACACACAGAATAAGCACACTCACCAGAAAAGGCACTCGGCAAACCAATACCTCTGTTGGTGATTCTGATTCGAATAATCAGCTCTTCACTGATTAAGAGGGCATTTGTCAAGCTAATCCTCCCAGAGTGTAAACAGAATAGAATTTGGTGAAAGTGAAAAAACTGTCTCTCTCACAGCTGAATATACCATTCTTTGAATATACCTTCAGAAAAATTGAAGACAGGGAGGAAAATAGGAAGACGTTTCTAGTACAAACACCCAACTGCTGTACATCCCAGACAAGAATTTACTTTCTCAGCAGAACAAAGTGCAAGAACAAAACTGCCACACACATGCTCTCCACCCCAAGTCACTCAGCAGAAAACTGCTCTGTGGCTAAAGGAAGCCCTAAGGAGGACCTCTTTCTAACCTCACATTTGTGCTGCACTGGTTGAAACCAATATAATGACTTCTTTGTGAAAAACGTATTTTGCAGTAAATTATCAAAAGCTTCACTGTAGATCTTAATGGACATGGCTGAGTAAGGAGTACTAAACACGGCTATGTTTAGAGAACCCAAATTTACCAACTCAGCGTATTTCAGTGGTCGCTGGGCACTGAACTATTTTAAGAATAGCCAGGGAAAAAAGTTACAGACTACAAAGGGTGCAAATTTTTTTCTTTAATTTAACACACTCACATCTAAATCCCCTCGTCCCACCAGCAATTCCTCCCTCCCCCCATCCCACCTCCTCCCCCCACCCCACCCAAACAAATCTCGCAAGAACTTAATACTGAAAACTTACCTTGGTGCGTTAACTTCAGACAAACCCCTCAGAACTTATCATTTAATCCTATGCATTAAACTCTAAGTTATCTCACCAACCTACGGGAACGTAGTTAATACTATAAAATTACACCTCGAGATCCATTACTTTACACTTCACAGGTAAAACCATAACTTTGCTTAATAATTTAGATTGTGATCTCTCTAAAGCTCTACATCTGTCATCTCAAGTAACGGTGCTTACCTTATAATTTGCTTGCTAAACGGCACGTCACCAAAAAAAAGCATTCATGCCTATCCCTATTAAAAAAAAAAAAAAAAGAAAGAAAACAAAACACTACCTCACTAACTATTCCTGGTTAAGGAAGGAATATTCCAGGGAAGGAGCAACTATTTCCACGCACTAAGCCACCTGATACAGAGGTCTGCGCGGAAAAACTATAATGGCTTCCAGAGGATCCTTAAAATACATGTGGTTTTAAACACGCACACCATAAGGCCCCATTAATTCATTTAGTAACTCATTTACTTGTAAGTCCTCATATAGTCAAGAGCATTTTCAAGGGCAGAAAAACATATGCAAGCACCAAGACCTTCTAAGGCTAAAATGAGCTCAGGAGTAGCAATAACTAAAGTAACAGTAATAATAAAACTTCCAGCTCCTTTCCCGAAGGAGGGGTCCTAAGAAAGCATTTAGCAGGAGACACGCAGCCAACATGTATAGCTGCTGGTATTTCTGTCATTTGTCTGCCACTTCCGAGGTGTGCCCAACCTCTGACAAATGACCGAGGTCCTGAGGTTCTTACTAACTCTGCAACATGGGGACGGACCTGCACGGTTTACTGCACTGAAGATTATGAAGACTGAAGTCTACTGTATTTGCAAAACTAAGATTTGTCATGTGTTCCAACAGTTACGTGGCTACTCTGATGATTTTGTTTTAGTTAGCCTTTGGCATGGTAAGTATCACCTATGTTTTAATAGGATCTATGCTGGATTTCTTAATTGGAAACACTGCCAACTTACTTGTATCTCTTTAACGCAGAAGGGCTAATCTGGACAAATGGTAAATGAAAGTCTAGTGAATCCTGATCAAGACATGAACCTTTTCCACTACTGGGGAACAGCGATTTGAACCGACACACTCACCCCTTGATCAGGGTGGTGAGGACTCTGCATACTCAAAGCCATACCCTGGAGGCTCAAGGATCAAATCAAGCCCGCAGATGTTCTTATTTGGCTTACACAGTGCTTTCAAAGTTCTAAACAGGTTGCCAAAGCATCAGGAGACTTGGCATCAAAATCTGCATTCTCGGATTATCTGGCCCTATAGGAAAACCTACCACCTTGAGACCACACACCCTCACAGCCCCAACTGGGAGCAGCCAAATGGACAAGAGCAAACGCTCTCCAAGCTGCCATAATCCCCACCAGGTCAGTTCCCTCACCGATGGGATTGCCAGATTTTTCTGGGCATTTACGTTTGCCACTCTTCCTTCAGACTCTGAAACTATCTTTAATCCCTGAAATAAAAACCCGCGATCTAATCTTATTAGTACTATGTCCAAACCCTCCAAGCAAACAAAATAAGCCCAAACAGGAATCTGAGTAGAAAACAAAATATTTTCATGGTTCTATGGTGGTAATGCTGATATGAACTATTTCATCTTCTTAAAATGTCATTTTTGAAAACAATTCACTTCTCTCATCCCTTCTTCACACTTTCGGTTAGGTTATTACTCTATCTGCCGTAACTGATTGAGTCCCTTTCAAGCAGAATGTCATTAATGAGGAATCTTAGTGGTTAGGACAACATGCCACAGTTAGATACTTTAATGAAGGCACCAGGGGTTCGAGATATACTGCCCAATAGGCTGATGCTTGGACCTCAACTCATCGCTGCCACAAAACTTGGTAACATGTTTTTTAAATGTTGGTTGGATGTTTTATTTGACGTATGTGTCATTCCCAACAAAACATGGAATATATCTGTAAAAGGATTCTCAAAGGGGGCTTTAAATGCTACACACAGCCTCTGGACAGAGAGTCAAGCAACCACACGTGCACTGCCACTCCCCCGGGCATTGCTTACCCATCGCACTGAGATAATGGTTGAAGGCCTGGCAAGGAGGACTTGGGGTTTGTGTTGATTTGTCACAACTCATGGGTGCCGGGCTCCTGTCTGTGTCAAAAGAGAAATACCCACTGGAGGATCGAGACAGCAGGGAAGATCTTCTCACGAAGATGAAAAGCGGGGATCTGGTAGCGAAAGGGCCGGGACTGGCTGGTGGGGCCAGTGGGCCCTGCGGGCTGCCTTGGGGGCAGCGGTCCCCTTCTCCTTCGGGATTACCTTGCCGCTCTGTCTGTAGAGAGATGGGGGCCCCAGGCCTGAGCTGAGGAGGCCTTTCGGCAGGCTGCAATTGTCCACCTTCTCTGTCACACTCAGAACTTACATCGGAAGGTTGCTTTGCCATTTGGTCTTTTTTTCTGCAAGGAAAATTAAAACTAGGGTTATCTTAAGCAAAATAATAATTACAACGAATACCCAAATGGGCAGACTTTCACCTATTCTTGAAAAATCCTTAGAATTAATGCCCAACACTTTAACACTGTCATTGCTTATATAGGAATAGTTTTCCATATGCTCTTCCAAATAATAATAAAAATAACCTGCATAACAAAGGTATCATTATCTTTGTTTGGGGGGGGGGGGTGAGGTGGGGAGGAGGGACTAAACTCCCTACCACCAAACAAAACACAGCAACAATGTCAATTACTACTGGAACTGGTGCTCTACCACCACACACACACACACACACACACACACACACACACACATACACACACACGTTTTAGGAGAGGCTGCTTGTTTGAGATCTATTCACATGTGCTCTTTGCTCAGGCCCGACTAGAGTAAGTCAGAAACTCCCAGCGGGCTCTGATTTCCCGGGATCAGATACAGCGCTGGAGCCCAGGAGCGGGCGCAGATGCAGCGATTGCAGGCGGCTGGCCGCGTTCCCCGCTCCGGCCCCATTGTTCTGCCGAAAGTGCTGAGGACAGCAAGTCTGGGGAAGGTTTGGCAAGGGCCGTCAGTCGTAGTAAGTGCGTCACAATAGAGTTTGTAACTCAGCGCGGCTCGGCCCAGCCGGGCTCCGGCTCTCCGCCCGCCCGAGGTCCCTCCCGCTCCCGGCTCGCGCGCCCCTCCTCCGGCTGCGGGGCGGGGGGCCAGCGCGCCACACCGAACTCGCCGGAACTTCTCCGAGGTACACCCGCACTGTTAGGTGCACACCTCCAAATGGGAGGGGGTCCCCAAAGCCGTGCCCTGGCGACCCCTGCAAAGTCCACAAGTAACTCCGCACGCTGGGCGGCATCGGGGCGCGCGCCTCCCGTACCCCATAGACTCTCCCCTCCGAAGGCAATCAGGCCGAAACTCACGTTCGCCCCTTCCCTTCCGAGCGTCGCGTCCGGGCCGGGGCCCGGCGGCGCCCAGCCCGCGCCCTTCGCCGACCCGGAGCCCCCTGACCGTCAACACGAAGGCGGTCCGGGAGACAAAGCCCGGGACTCGCGGTCGGAGCGCCCGGGGCAGCGGAGAGCCTGCAACTCGCCGCCCGTCCGCTGCCGCGCTCCGCCGGGCAGCTGAGGGCTCCGCACGCCGCGTCTCTGGTCCGCGCTGCCCCGGCCGCAGCCGCCGGGAACATCCTCCGCCTCCTCCCGCTCCTCCCCTCGCGCACTGCGCCCGCCGCCGCCGGCACCGCCGACCTCCCCGCGCCGCTGGCGCCGGGTGCCCGCGCTCCCAATTGGCCCTCGTGCGGTCGCTCCGCGCCACAGCCAATCGCCTGCGGCGGCGGGGGCGGCGCCTGCCCGACAGGCCGCCAAAGGCCAGGCGATTGTTGACAAACTCGCCTCCGAAAGCGGCTCCGGCCGTCGCTGCGGCGGTAGCCGCGGCGAAGGTTTCCGCGGCCTCGGGGCCGGAGGCTGCCCAGGCTACCCCGCCCCGCCCCTCCGCCAGTCCGGTCGCCGCGCGCGCCTCCGCAGCTCCCGCCGCGCCCAGCAGCCAGTCACCTAGAGACAAAACAGGACCCTCACGGCCGGCCCCAGACTCCAGTCCCAGCAGCCGACCCCCGCCCAGGCCCGCTAGGGTGCGGACCCCAAAGGTCACCCCCTCCCCAGCTGTAGCCCCCATCCTCCTCCAACTTCCTCTCTCTTTCTCCCCGTGCACCACGGGACACGCACCAAATCTGAGCGGCTACCACTGGCCACCGACGCGCATTTCCGCGCGCACCCGTGACCACCGCAGACAAGGAACACATCCATAGCCCCATCCCCGGTGTCCGGCGGGCCTTCCACTACCTGCGCCAACCCCGAGTAACAGGCCCCCGAGGGCACGGCACTGCCAGCCAGCACTGCGCTCGGGCACGCCCGAATCGCTAAGACGGTCTGGCCCCACGGTCCGGGCAGGTTCTACAGCCAGCGGCTGGTCCATCGCGTGGCCCCAGCGGTCGGAGGAGGCTCTCTGTCTCTCGCTGTCTGTGGATCGTGCGTCTGGCATCGTCCGCAGGGCGCCTGCACACCGGACAGGACCCCCAGACACGTCCGAGAGAGAGGACGAACGCATTAGTTGCCCAAAACGTCGGCCTGAACGGGTAAAAGGAAAAGCCGAGTCCCGTCAGTTTAATCACCATCACTGTTCCATAAATCCTTCACAGCGGGCCCGCGCCCGAGAAAAGCCGAGACGCGAGACCGGCTCGTACCTCGCGGCAGCTACTCGTGCGCCGCCGGGGCGGGCGGGCGGCGAGACTTCACGGCTGGGCGCGCAGCCCAGTCCGGCGCGGCGGCCCCCAGCTCCCGGGCCAGTGCGGAGAGCACGCGCTGCCTCTCCCAACCGGCCCGGAGACGCTTCACCACCCCCGCGCGCCGCATCCCCGCCCGAGCCGTACTTAGACTAACTGCTCGCAGCCTCGGTGCGGACGACCCCTCCCCAAAGAGGACCTGCCTGGGGAGGGAACTCGACCCTCACTGGTGACCGCCTCCTGCCGCCCGACAAGCCGGACGGGGACGCGCGCCTCTGCCTGCACGTGCGCGGGAAGCGGGCTGGAGGTGGCGCCGTGCTGGCTCCCGCGCCAATCTTCCATCAGTACCCGGTCTGCTCCCCGGGATTCGGAAGTATTTACCTTGCGTTTCTCGGTCCGAGAGTCAGAGTCAGACATTGGGGGGACTAGAGCCAGGGGAAGGGCACCGAGGCGGTAGCGGCGGCGGCGGCGGCAGGAGCGAGGCGAATCCAGCAATCTGAAGCGATGCTGGCCTCAGAGGGCAGGGCGCTCAGAACGGCTGAGAGAATTTGGTGACGGTGGCGGCGACGAGGGACGCAGCGCTCCCGCAAACTCGAAACCTGGAGGCTGCGCGGAGCGAAATGAAACCTGCGCGGCTTTGCTCCCCAGCTCATGCTGGAGGCCCCGCGCTCGCGCCCAATCACCGTGGGCCCCGCCCCCGCTAAGTCCCGCCCGGCGCGCGGGCTGGCAAGCCCCGCCCCCGCGGCGCCGCGGCCGCCGGCGCTTGCAGGCACGGACAGGTAAAGGCGGGGGTGTCCCTGCTGGGTTCCCAGCTGCGCGCGCCGCCGTCCCTGCCCCTGCCGGGCGTGTTTACTGGAGTGACTTGGGCTGCGGACTGCTCTGTGCGCACCCATCCCCCACCCCAAAGTGTGCCCTCTCCTCTCTTCCCCGCCGCCAACCCCCCACCCCCCGCCCCGGCAATCCAGTGGTGGTCACGGCGTGCGCGTGGAACAGAGGGGGTGCTCCGGCCACACTCGGAGCCAGGCCCGGCCGCTGCCGCCAGCGGAAAGCCTCAGGAGGCGCCCCTGAGCCCAGGCTCTGCCTCGGGAGTTTCTCTCAGCCGCCCTGGGGCAGGCGCCAGGACTGGGTGGGTCCTCGGGAACGCGCGGGGGGTCTCTGAGCTCTCCTCCCTTCCAGATTCCGGGGGTCCGCGTGGGACCCCCATCCGCAGGCTGCTCATCTTCCTCGCCCTCGCCTCACGCGGTACTTTTTAGACGCCCTCTCTAAGCCACCCCGCAGGGGCACCTAGTTTTTCTCCCGCGCCGAACCTCCGGTAAGAGGCATAGCCTTTGGTGGGGAGTTGAGAAAAGGACCAGGAGCGATCCCCGGAGGCGTTTTTTCCGCAGCCCGGGTGCGAGGCGGGAAGCGAGTGAGCGCAGAGCAGGTGAAATAGGGAAATGAAAAAAGAACTCAAAAAAAAAAAATCATTTTAAGAAAAAGGGACTGAGAAGAGTCGTGGCCTCCAGGTGGGAGAGAGGATGGTGCCTCGGCTTGGTTGGGATAGTCGAGATTTGTTGGGCTCTCAGAGAACCGTCCAGGAACCGTCCCTGGGCGTGTTACGGCCAGAGAAGACAGCGCCGAGGGCTTCGGACGGCGCCGTGGAGAGCAGTAAGGAGAGCGCAATACCCCCCACCCTTCCTCCCTGCGCGTCCCCATCCCCCTTGTCCTTGGTGTCCGAAGGCCCCACTCCCGCTCCTTCCCCGGAAGACCGAACTCCGTGCACACCCTGGGCCTCCTCTAGGTCCGCACCCCTATCTGACATTTAAATGCGCACCCTGCATTCCCACTTCTGCCCTTCCCTAGGCTCCCCTGGGTTTGAGAGGCCCGCAGCGGAGTAGTGGGGGGCAAATCGGTTGGGAGATGGAACATCCCGCCGCGGGAGAAACCAGGCTAGATGGACTACAGACTCAATTTAGGGGCCTCCCTAACCCGCACCCCAGAAGGGTGCCTCGGTGCAGAGAAGCAAGACAGGGAGGAGTCGTCCCGCCGTCTGGCCACCTTGGTTAATTGTTATGTTTTGTAAGCAGATGCAGAACGTCAGCGTGGCAACACAGCCCCGGGTCAAAGTCTCCTCGGCGCATCCTCCCGATAGTCCTTAGCGAGGTGAAGGAGGCCAAGGGTTTCTGGAGGGGCTTGAGAACGCGCGCCGGGCTCCACCCCGGGGATTTCGCTGCAGGAGGGAAAGGACGCGGGTGTGGATGTGGCGAAGTAGACGCAGAGGCGAGAGGTCTACAATGCCCGCATCTGGAGCTCCCGTAAGTGGTTACAGGTGGCGGCCGCAGGCAAACTCTGCGCCTTAACCGCCTATCGTGGCACCCGGGGAAAAGAGACCAACCTGCTCTGCGGGAGAGGAGCCCCAAACCCGCCGCGCGCCCGAGTGCTCCGCGCTCTCCGTGGAGTTGGACGACGCAGACAGGGACCGGAAAAGAACCACACAGAAAAAACCCTGATGGTTGTCTTCTGCTTCTGTGCAGCTCGGCCGCCCCCGCGTCGTCTGCTCCAGTGACCCTGTGAACACTAAAAAAAAAAAAAAAAAAAGGAGTCGGGGAAAGCAACCGTCTAAATGCTCTTATTTGGGGCACAAGCAGGAGGTCGGCTCGGAGGCGGCAGTTCGTGCAACCCAGACTGTGCTGGGGAGCTTCAGCCGAGCGCCTGGCATCGGGTGACCACGAGCCCTTTCCGCCCTCTCCCGCAGAGTCCGAGTCTAGAGAAGGGCGGGTGGGCGTTAGGTCTCCGCTCTGGTCCTGGATGTCGCCTTTGCAGACACAAGCAGAGCGGTGTCCCCTCCTGCCTCCTCCACGAGATGTGGAGAGGGAGAACGGAGGATGGCTTGGACTGAAAGCAAGAATGAAGTCGGGCGACATCTACGGCCCTCGCTGGAACCACAGGCGTCGCCGGCTTGGTTTCTTCAAGTTCCGAAACCAACTTAACTGCAGTGTATTGCCCTGCTCCACCTCCCCGTCCTCTGCAAGCAGCGGGAGCCTTCCTAACGCTTAATTTCTTTATTAAACTTTAGCTGTATCTTTGCTCGTCTCAAGAATAGATTACACATTCATTCGGTCAAAACGTTTTCTGCGCTTTGTCTTGCGGTCCCTCCGGAAGCTGCCTGCCCTGGAGGGACGAGCCCGGGTTCGTGCTTTGCCCAGAGCAATACTCCAGGCTCACACTTCCCTCTCTCCTCTTGTGTATTTCCTCGCGGAGCCCAAGGGGGCTGGAAAAGCATCACTTGCTGGACTGAACCTTTGCCCGCGGGTGTTTGATTTTCATAGTTTTCTTTCTTTCCACCCAGCACAACAGTCTTCCCAAATCACTGGGAATCGGAGTCACCACTGACAGCGGGAGACCTTTGGTGGCAACCGGTTCTGGAGCGCGCTCGAAGAGGAGCCCACTCTCTCTAGGGCGATCTGGTGACTTAGGCGGCAGAGGGCATGGCCCGGCCAGTCGTGGTTACAAGGAGAGGATAAAACGCCACACTCTTGGGGCTGCCACCTGGCTCCCTTTCCCAACAGCCGTAGTGCGCCTCGCCAGCCTCAGCGGGACCCCCACTGCACGACCAAAATCCCTGAGGGCCGCGGCCCAGCACGTGCCAGCCGGCCTCGGGCCCCAGCTCCGGGCGTCTGAGAAGCGTTCTGGCAGCTGCCGGCGAGCCACCACCCTTCCCGCCGCCCCCGCTATAACTTGGCTCCCAGCTTGGGCCGCGGAGACCGCGCTCCTTCCCGGGCCAGGGGATGCTGCGGTGCTGGGTAGAAGGCCCAGGAGGCCATCGGGTCGGCGATTCCAGCGATTGGTGTGTGGGATGTTAAAGGCGGAGATCCCCCTCAGGGCATCATCCTTCAGTGAGTTGCACAAATAGAGCAACTGCAAAACACGACACAAAGGGACGGGTCAGATGTTGGCTCACTCATAGCGATTTGGTGCCAGCGGCTGTACGCCCACCCCCGAAGCCCCGGTACACCGAGCAGCCGCCGACACTAGTTTCCCTTCCGATTTCCCGGGACCCAGGAGGGTAGAGGCTGTTGGTCACCGTCACAGGCCTTTTTCCTCTTAGAAATTCCTAACTCTGACACTTAGTCTGGCAGAAGCCCGCTTATTCCGTGAAGGGGTAGGGGGTGGGCTCCAAGTTAGCTGGCAGCCGGAGACCAAGATCAGAGACTTTACCAACTTTCCGCTTTGCAGCCCTTCTCTCTCCACCCCTTCGCTGCCCTCCCATCCCCTTCCCCCCACCTCTCCTCCAGTTCTTTCCCTTTTCCTCCATTCCACCTCTGGAGTGCCTGGGGTGCCACCCTCTGGCGTACAGAGGCAACTGAACAGGAAGAGCGTTAGAACAGGTGAAGCAGAGGAGACCTGCCCCAGTTCTGTCGGGACGAGCACCTGCCACCGCTGGCTGGCAGCAGGCCATGGTTCCTGAAACACCAGCACAACGGGACTGGGGGGCCAAGACCGGGCACTGGCACCTTTGTGTGCCTTCCACCTGGCTGCTGCGGGACATCTACCTGTGGGAAGTTAGCACAAAAGAAGCCCACTGACACCCTCCATGTTCTGACAACCTTTGGAAGGCACGGATGAGTCTTCCTTGCAGACGGCAGAGGGAAGTGCAGGCCAGTGATTTTGGAGGAGCTGCATCGAGTGTGTTTTTATTTCATTTTCCATGGTTTAGGTGCCAGGAGAAAGAAAAAAAAAAAAAGCTCTCAAAAATAATAGATTGTTTTCCTAAACCTCGACCAGGGCAAGATAGAAGAACTGCTTTCCTTTCCACTTACCAGCTATGCACTTTACTCCTCCATTTTTCAAGTTTTCAGCCAGCCGTAAATTTCTTTCGCTCGCCAAATTACAGTTAGCCCCCAGGTTTTTATGGTTTATTTTTATGGTTTTAAATACATCGCTTAACACCAGCCCCACCTTTGCCCTCATGGTGGTGGTCATCGCTGAGCTGCACTAATGCTGTTAAGACTACATGTCTTTGCAGCAGTTCAAAACGCCATTTCAGGTGTTCAGAGACAATGAGAGTAGGGCCCCCAAAAGAGGGGTGGGGTAGGGTGGGGGAAGAGCATGAATTTTAATAGTCCAACAATCCCTCTTCCCTTACAGCGTGCTCTATTACATCAGTAATTTCTAATGAAAACCTTCATTCTTTACACACTGTGGTTAAGCATCATCAAATCAGTACTGAAAAGACTTTGATCATATTTGCAAGATGCACTATGATGAACTTTCACTGACCAAGATTTCAAAGTCTGTAATTAATACTCCTGACAAATCCCTGACTAATCTGTCAACTCTCAATGTCTCTACCCACACAGTTCAAAACCATGAGATGGTGTACAAATCCCTAAACTTCCCACGTATTGTAATATCATTATTCAAGACAATTTTTCCTTTGGGTTAGCATTGTGAAACTCAACCAGTTTTGTCATCTATTCCGCAACAGGGGAAATTCAATTATTCGAATGAGCACTGTGTAGAAGAGAAAATGGGTATGGTCTGCCTGATGCCGAACACAGAATAAGGGTCCAGAGGTAGAAATTGCAGGAGGCAGGTTTCTATTCGATATTTTTACACCTTTAAGAGTGAGAATAAAGTAGATTTTTTTATGAAAAAGGAATCCAATGGCTGGTGAAAAAGAGTGTTTCCTTGCATGTAAGTGTTCAGACACCAAACCCTCCAAAGACACTCTAAAGAGGAATACTGGATTGACCGAGAAGACTGTTGATTGCTAAGATTCTTTCTAAACCTGAATTTCTGGGGCTGTGTGAAAGAGCCCTCCTCCTTGCTTTCTCCGTGTGTCACAGACTGCAACACGAACCCAGAATGATTAGTGTCCAGATGGAAGGATCAGGCATCGTTCCTATTATAACGCGTTTGACTCTGACCCTAGGTAGCCTCCCACCTCTGCCTGTGGGGACGATGATAATAATGATGATTCTTCTACTTACAAAGTATGTACTGTAGTCCACGCTGTGTTAGGGGTTTGCTGGGCGCTGGAGTTAGAGGCGCACACTGCAGAGACAGGCCTCCTACCTCGTGGAGCTATTGAGCAGTTCTGGAGATTTTTTTACAAATACGATCTTCATACAAAGTAAACTTAGGTAGCTACTGTAGCATTGATTAGTACTCAATTCCAGCATTTTCTTATTACCAGAGAGCCCTTTAGGACTTAGCCAAGTACTATAAAAGTTTAGTTTTATTACCAAACATATACTTCCATACTGTAAGCATAAAAGTGGTACATACTGTAGCCACCTTCCCTCACCCCATCCTGCCAGTATGTGAGCCAACTGTGCTGGATAAAGCACCCCAAGCCCACCCATCTCTTTACAAAGAATACTCACCAGCTTTTGGAAAAACATCAATGGAGAAGTGCCCTCTAAAAATAAGAGAATATGAACAAGTTATAAATTCTTGCAGAAAATTTTTAAAAGGACAGCCCCAAAGCAAGGGAAGTATAGGTCTAAAAATAAGAACATAAGATCCATTGGAAGTATCCAGTGAGCAGGATTTGAGAATGTCTACTTTAAAGAAACAGGAAACAGCCCAAGATGGAGGGACAGTATGTGGATATGTGAATATGTGGATTTGGGGGGAGGGATTTATACCATCGGTTTTGCTTTCCATCCCCACCTGGCTGCAGTAGATTAGTTTTTTCTTCCTCTTTTTGACTCTCCCTGCATTTTCCTTCTTCCAGTTGGGAGCGCGGGATGGCCTAGTATGGGCAGTGACTAAGCTTTACAGCCCTCTAAACAAACTCTATTTTTCCATGGTGTTGGTGTTAATTATACAACAGATGCCCAAGGTGCGAGGTACCCGGTGTGCTTACAACACCCCAGCTATTCCTAAGACTCTGTGCAGAAGGTTTTCCTGCCTCTTCCCATATCCCCACATCTCTGTTCCCAGCACCAGATGACCTTATGCTGTTCTCTGTTTGTGTAAAGTCCCTTACCCCAAATTGAAATGTCCCTTGATTAGCCCCCTTCTTGCTTGGGCACCATGATAGAGTCTTTTTCTCCATCCCTTGAATCTGGGCTGCCTTGTGACCTGACCAATAGAATGTGCAGAAAGTGACACTGTGTGAGTTGCAGAGCTTAGGTCTCAAGAAGCCTTGCAACTCTGCTCTTGCTCCCCTGGGACCCTGAGACCCCTTGCTGTGCAGAAGCCCAGTCTGTTGGAGGATGAGAGGCTATGTGGAGATGGACCGAGGTGCCTTGGCCAAGAGCCAGACCCACAGCTAGATACGTGAGTGAGGCCCTTAGGCCTGTTAAACTCAGATGACTGCAGTGACCCTACCTAAGACTAGCTGAAGAACTATACTAGAACCCAGGTTGCCTACTCACAGAATTGCAAGAAATAAACAACTGTTATTTCATGACACTAAGTTTTAGGGTTGTATGTTACACAGCAATAGGTAACTGAAACAAAAAAAATTGTAAGTCAAATTGCCATCCACTGGGGTTATCTTCAGCTGCACTTCTACCTTCCTACCTTAGTTATCTGAGGACAGTGCTATAATTGTACAATTAAAGCAGTTGACAGGTGTAGCTGACCAATAGGCTTAGTGGAAAAGAGAGAATGTCAGTCCTGAAAGAATAGCTTATAAAGCCAGAAGAGTGTCCAGTTAGTGGGTATCTGGGAGAGAATCTGAAGAGCAGGCTGGAGGTCTCACTGCAGGCCACCACCTAGCCCACTTCCCTAGTGCAGTTTAGAAGGCAAATCACCAGGACTTGCCTTATAACCATCCTCCACTCCTTCAGCATCTCCGTGAGGCGCTTTAGCCTCCAACATAAATCCTCAGTACAAGCAAAGTGTCAAGGATGGGGAAAAACGACAGAAAATATTTGCAACCAGGGATCCCAAGTCTTGTAAATGCTTAAGTTCTCCTGTGCCATTAGTAGAGGAAAACAGATGGGGTCTGGTCAGGCCCAGCCAGAGGCACCCTGTGTGATGGACGGGTGCCTCTTTATCACCTCACTTCACCAGGACTGCAGTGTTTCCTGACTCCCAGAGATGGCTTAAACAAGGATGACCAGCAGGCATTCATCTCCAAGGCCTGGAGTCTGTCTACTCTAGAGTGCGGGTGACAGGTCTGATGCCCAGAGCGGTTGGGAGGATGGAATGAGGTACTTATGTGCAGGCCACAGTGTAAGCTGCAAGAGGCAGCAAAGCAGAAAGTTATCAACTCTTTATTCCCAAAATACCATTATCAAGGCCTCTAAAAGCTTCCAAGAAACTCATATCCAGGTAAGTTTCAATGTGCATCTATCCATTTACACATAAACTCGGGGGGCTGAGTTGACAGGGTATGAAATCAGGCATGGGTACATGGATGCATGACTTGCCACTTCTATCTGGTTGGATTTCTCTTTATTCTATGATGCCTACATTTTCTCATTTAAAACAGCTGTAAGGAGCATTCTCCTTAAAGAAGAAGGTCTACATCAACACGTATGCTTTTCAACAACTCAGTTGGTGGGCTCCACTTGGGAGAGGATGGCAGCGTGAAAGTGACAAGCTGGGGAATAGGTACAGAGACACCTTATCTTATGATTCGACCCCTTTGAGACGTCTGAAACCTTTCATGACGATGGGTGCACGCGCATGTGTGTGAAACAATATCAGAACGTACTGCTTCATTTCAGTGAACCACCTTCTCCAAATGGTTGTTGAAAATGTTAAATGAAATGGGTATCAGGGGTATCAGCGCACATCCCTCAGGCACACCTCAAACATTTCTCATCAAGAGAAAGGTCGATTCATCTTTGTGGTCTGTCTTCATCAGCCGTGGAAAAATCATCCAGAGTTTCTCCGCTCTATTTATTTTTACCCTGGAATCTGGTTTGAGAACCCTCTCCGCTATTTTCCGTAGCCCCTTTATTCAGACCTTCATTATGTTCTCTAGATTCTTGCTGTGCAAGGTTACCTTCCTCGAGTATTTTTTGATCTGATCATTCTTCTTCCCAAAAGCCTGGAATCACGTCCACCTGCTTCTCAGGTTAAGGTAAAATGACCGATTGTGAACTTGAGTCCTTTAGCAGCACTCGATGTTTTGAGTTCCCATAACCAGTTTCCTCATCCACCATCCAAGCACAATCTGCACTTTCTACTTGGGGCCAAGGAAGCTTATCTTGCCTTCCACACGACACTCTTCACTATCGGGGTCTGGACCACATTTCCATTCTCCCTCACTTGACACACTGCAACGGAACCAGGTCTCTTCTGTACTTGGTTACAGATTTACTGCCTTTGTAAAGCCATCCTAAGATAGTTGCTATGTTAGTCGAAAGAACCTGGACAGGTCATTTCATTTTGCCAAGCCTCAGTTTCTGCATCTGTAGAAAGAGAATATTATCTCTCTCTTAGGGTTTTGTAAGGATTAAGTAATAAATATGTAATAATATATTTATATTATATAATAATAATAATAATAAAGCATTTAGCATTACTGGCCTTGTCACATAGTAGGTACTAGCTAGATACTGATTCCCTCCATTTGCTTTCTTTTTTTACTTTTATTTGCATTTATTTTTTGCGGCATTTATTCCCGGGCCATAAGTTTTTGTTTCTTCAGTTTCTTCTAGGATATCTTTTCCTGCTGGGCAACCTCCTCTTCTGGTTTAGGAACAATCTGTTCTTTTTCAGTAAAGATCACCTCAATGCAGCAGGGACAGCTCACGTATGGGCTGATCCGACCATGAGCTCTGTAAGTCCTGCGCCGCATCTTGGGGGCTTTGTTCTCCTGGATGTGACCAGAAAATCTACATCTAAGCCCTTAAGTTCAGCATTACTCTGCATTTTTGAGCATGTGCAGTAAAAATTCAGCACTGTTTTTGGGCCACCAACCCTGCGTCCAGCCCTACTGTTTGGCCTGGGCACACCTACCAACTCCACCATTGTAACGACGGAATGGCACACATTGCTTCTTTAAAGTGACATCCTTCAGATACTTGGTGGCTTTTCAGATATGTGTACCCTTAATGGCCTGGGCAGTTTCACGAGTGTTCTCAAAGTGAACATGAAGATTTGAACCTCTTGACTTGCATGATTTTGTGGGGTTTTCTGGGTCAAGTGAATAGCGAACAATTTTTAGAGGTCACCTCAGGCCGCTTACTGGAAAAGCCCTCCATTTGCTTTTCTGTCACTTTTATTTTCCCTGAATGCTTAGTTCTTATCTGTATATCTATGTATGACTATTATATATATATATATATATAATTTTTTTTCAGTTCAAAAATTTCCATTCACTCTTCTTTACAGTTTCAATTTCTTTGCTGAGACTTTCTGTTTTTTATTTGTTTCAAGTGTATTCATCATTGCTGGTCGAAGCATTTTTATGACAGCTGCTTTAAAATCGTCAAATAATTCCAACATCTCTGTCATCTCAGTGTTGGCATATATTGATTGTCCTTTTTCATTCAGTTTGAGATCTTCCTTGTTCTTGGTCTGATGACTGTTTTTCAACTGAAACTTGGACATTTGGGGTATTATGTTTTGAGACTCCAGTTCTTATTTAAATCTCTGGTTGTAACTGGTCTCCTCTGACAGTGCTTTGACTGTATCAGGCAGCAAAAGGATATATCTTTCTGGGTGTTATTAAAATCTCTTCCAAAACTCACTCTTGGGTCAGTAACAGAATGTCAGGGCACAGGAGAAGAACACAGCTGCTCTTGGCAGGTGACATGGCACTGTTCAGGCTTTTGCTCGACTTGCCAAGGGAGAACGATGGCCGAGTGGCTGTCCCCTGCACTCTGAGACCCCTTCTGGCTTTGGCTGCCTGGAAGAGTGCAGCCAGGACCAGGGGAAGTCCTACCCATCACCTACAGAATGGCCTCCCATGCCTACGCTGACCTCGAGGAAAGGACAACCTGCCTTACAGAAGGGTAGTAAACCCATTGGAAACATTGATTTTATTTTAAAATTTTATTTTATATTTTATTTTTTATTTTTTTGGAAAAACATTGATTTTAAAGAGTGATATTTTGGAGCATATCTTTCAGGAGGTCTGGGCTGGTTAAAAATAAAAGAATAATACCTGTCCTTATATGTCTTGTTACCACATAGATGCTACTCAGATCACGTACCTCCAATAGCAGAGCTAGATTTTACATGATTAGCATTTCATGCGTGTGGATGATAGAGGAAAAGGTTGACATGGGCATCTGACCCCCAGATGCCTGGGAAATCAGGGGTGATGGGTTTGTAGAGAATTCTCTCACGAAAGCACACCAGGCAGCCAAGGTATGGAATGAGGCTCTACCACTCCCTCGTCCTGTGACAGTGGGCAACTAGCCTTCCCTGACCTGTTTCCTCATGTGTGAAATGACATCATGTGTGTGTCCTAAAGGTGATTTGCAAGAGTGTCCTTCTTGGTACCAATGACTATAGCTGGTTAAAGCACAGAAATGGAAACTTGTAACCTTACCAAACCAAACCACAGATACACTTGTTATAAGATAGCAGTTACACATACTTTTCAAAAGGAATCTCTATGCAGCCAGTCTTTACTTTCTAAGGCATTGTTAGATATTGGGGGGCTATTCACGTAATTTTCTGCCCCTTCTTCTTCAACTTACTTACTTTGGATTAACTAGAAAAGGAGCCAGAAACTTTCAAAGAAGGGGAAGCTTAAAACAATTAATCGACAAATTTTTTTTTTTTTTTAAAGAAGTTTTTTTTTTTTTTTTTTTTAAATTAATTTATTTATTTATTTATGGCTGCATTGGGTCTTCGTTTCTGTGCGAGGGCTTTCTCTTGTTGCGGCAAGTGGGGACCACTCTTCATCGCGGTGCGCGGGCCTCTCACTATCGTGGCCTCTCTTGTGGAGCACAGGCTCCAGATGCGCAGGCTCAGTAATTGTGGCTCACGGGCCTAGTTGCTCCGCGGCATGTGGGATCTTCCCAGACCAGGGCTCGAACCCGTGTCCCCTGCATTGGCAGGCAGACTCTCAACCACTGCGCCACCAGGGAAGCCCGACAAATATTTTTTAATCTAAAAGATGTGATGAGGGAATAAGTTGAAGTGATTGGTGAAGTGAGGTTTCCATATTGCTTGTGCCTATCACTTACGGCCTTCACTGCTGCTGTGACATATAACTGAGATTCTGCCAGGTGCCTCTGGCCACCTTTGCCTGCCTTTAGCCTCCGCTGCTATCCCATGCTTGTGTTGTTCAATCCTAGTCCCCAGTGGACATGTCGTAGATTGGTACCCCCCAGCCTTTGCCAAGGAGTCACCTCTCCCGCGTAGTGTCTACGCTTTCCACACCCCTTCCCAGGTGGCTGAACACGTAAAGGTACAGAGGGAGCCACTCGGCTGCCTTGATTTGGCAGCATCCCTGCATCTCCAGCATCTTTATAACAACGTCGTGCAGCGGCCTATCAGCTATGTGACCCAGGTGTTCTGTGCTCTGCTCCCTGAGATGGCCATTTACTGGATGTCTACTGTGTGCCAGGTTACAGACGAGGTCTTTATATTAACTGCCTCCTTCAGTCCTCATAACAAGTCTGTCAGCTACCAGCCCATTTTACAGATGAGGAAACCAAGGCTTAAAGAGTTTAGGATCTTGCTCCAAGTCACATAGCTCATAACTGGGACAACTAGGGTTTTCATCCAGAGTTTTCTGCTTCCACAGCTTCCATTCTGCCTCCATCTTTCCCCCAGTGCCTCACTGGTCCCGGTCTCTGGAGGGTACAGGGTGTTGCCCTGAGGAAATGCCTCCACCACTGTAGCAAACATGTGACCTGTGCTATTCTCCCTAAGTCAGAATCAATGCTCCACATGTGTCCAACGTGGAAAGCATGGATCTGACCAGCCGCACTGCCTCAGGTTCCCCAAGAGGACTTAGGACAGTAATGGGTGGCGCAAGAGGGCTCTCGGATGTTGCCTCTGAAGGAAGGTGCTGAGGACACTGGCTTCAGAGCCAGCCGCCATGACGTGAAAGGGCCAGTCTGACGCTCTTCCCAAGAAGGACAAGGCTTCAACTCTCCAGAGAACAAGCCAATGAGGCTCAGATACAAGGGTCTTCAAGAAACAACAGATTCTCTACCTGTGGACAGAGGGCCACTTGCTCTGTGGATTCTCCTCCTACACAGGCCTTCTTGCTCTTCTGGTCCACACCTTAAGTCACCAAACACAAGTCAAATCCCTTCAAAGAACAACAGGCTGACTGTCAAATAGTGATGAGTGAAAATCGCCTCAATCAAGTAATTACCCTGCAGCTGGTACCACTTGTTGTGAAGACTTCCAACTTCTCTCCCATCCATTCACCTCTCTTGCAGAATTGCCTGCCTCTGTAGACAAACATTCTCTAAAGGGTCAGAATGGTAGGTCTGTAACAGCTAATCTGCCACCTTAGCCCCAAATGCCAGGCTAGTGGTCAACATAAAGAAAAACATACCTGAAACCTTTACATGGGGCAGAATCGCACACTGTGTGCTGTGCTTCTAGCCCTGTCAATTTACCCAACAACCATGGGAAAGGGGAGCTCTGCTCCTGTTTCTACTGACCACTGGCCAGCTCCTCAAGGCGGGGCCAGCCCTTAGCTTCTTGGTCTCAAGAACTCATACATTCTCATGGTTGCTATGGCCAAGTTTCATCAGCATGAAGTGAAATTCTGTGGTTCTGTTAAATAATCAGGACTCCAGCTTAATATTTTCTCTGAATCAATATTAATTATATTTTATGCTGATTACTTCTTCATCTGATAAAAATGTTTAGCATAGTCTGAGATGTTAGAATGGAGAAATTGCATTCCTTACCAAACAAAAACAACAACAAAAATGCCTTCATTTAGCCTAACTAGAGCGTTTATTTTGAGGAGAGACAAATCTACCTTCCAAGTGTTTTTCCTATTGCAATGTTTCTCGACCAAAGAGTACATAATTCTGTTCTTTTCTAAGTATTACTGGCAAAGCCCATTTTAGTAAAGTAGTGGGACTTTGAATCCTGATGTTGTGACTTCCTTATCTCTAAAATGTCAGAACCAAGTGAGTTTGGCACAGAGTATTTATAAATATTATTATTATTGTGTGTTCTTTACTTAGTAAAAAAAAACAATTTCTTTATAACTCTGGCATTTTCTAATTTAAAGTCTGCTTAATCATCATTACTTAAATCAAGAACGCTGAGACAGAGGTATCAATTTTAACCACTTAATAAGAACTTCTGACATTTATTCATACTGCTACTGATTCATAAGAGGAAAAGTTTAAAAAGAAGACAAGTGCATATAGCCTTCCCTTTAGAATACAGGAAACCATATAAAAGTATTGGCAATGGAATTAAAGTAACCACAATGCCGCCCTTGGTAGCATTTTCTACAAAGGCATTTACATGAACCGAGAAAGAATATTAAATTAGGTGGTTAAAGTAAAACTTCACTACTAGCTTCACACATTTTCATACATGAGATTATGGCATTTTAATCAGCTGATAGTTCAGCCGTATAAGTACAGACCCAAAGAAATGTGAACGTACCCAAGAAGGAATAATTTTCAGTCAAACTATTTTTTTCAAGAAGCAGAAGCTACACAAACTGCCAGAACTAAATATGCAGTAAGAGTCCCAAGTTATTACGGAGAAATTCTGTGTCCATGGGTCCTGGAATTTTGAATTTCATCAACCAAATGATTTCAAAAGCAATTTGGGAGGACTTCTAGTTAAGATGTAAAAAGATTCAGGAGAACTTAGCTCCCATGGTAACAACCAGAATTTGAACCCAAAGTTGAATCAAAGATTTCTGAGACTGTGTTCCAACATCCTGCCAACTCCACTGCTGACAGGACCGAAAAGTCAGTATGGGAGTGGGGATGGGGGTTGGGTTAATTAAAGCAGCCCCTGCTCAACTTGACTCTGGAACCCTAATGATCAGCCCCACACCCTAACCACCAGACAAAAGAAAATAAAATCTGTTATACATTGTGTCTGGAGTATAATAAAAAGGTATAAGATCTGCAGAGAAGCAGGAAAATATAACCCCAAATCTTGAGAAAGCACAATTAGTAAAAGCAAACTTACAGATGACCAGTTATTTGAATCAGCAAAGTTTTAAAAGCAATTATTATAAATGTATTCAAGAATTTATAAGAAAAAAATGGATATAATAGATTAAAATGGGATACTTCATGAGATAAATGTGACCTCTAAAAAAGAATGAAAGGAAAATTTTAGAACTGAAAAAAGGACTATTTAAAAATGAAATAAAATAAATGTTTTATTTAAATATTGAAAATACTGTAAAATGAAACAAACCCATTCACGGATGGGTTTAATAGCAGAATGAACATTGCAGAAAAAGATTAGCACACTTGAAAACAGATCAGTATTATTCTAAGTGGGGCAGAGAGAAAAAAGAAAAAAAAATGAAGGGAACATCAGTGCCCTGTGGGATTATATTAGCAACCTAACATACATGAAATTGGAATCCCAGCTGTCAAAGAGAATGAGAAAATTCTAGAAGACATAATGGTTGAAATGTTTCCAAATTTGATATAAAACATTCTCTATATATTCAAGAAGTACAATGAACACCAAATAGATAAATTTTAAAACAAACAAAAAAACCCCATACCTAGGTACACCATAGTAAAATTGCTTAAAACAAAAGGTAAGGAAAAATTGTAAGCTTAGTCAGAGAAAACTTAATCCCACGCATGGGAAAAATGATAAGAATGATAGCTGAATTCTCATCAGACACAAGGAAAGAAAGAAGACAATAGGATAACAAATTAATCTAAAATTCAACATCCAGTGAAATTGTCCTTTAAAAATGAAGATGAAATTAAAAATTTTAAGATGAGTAAAAACTGGGAGATTTATTGCCATAGACTCTCACTACAAAAAAATTGCCCCCAAATTTTCTTTATTCTCAGAGGGTATTACACCAGATAAAAACTCTCATTGACAATTTTATACAAAATCTCTTTAAAAAAATAGTGGGTTAAGGAACATATTTTTCCTCTTATGAAGCCAGCATACCCTGATGCCAAAAGCTAACAAGGTCATAACAAGGAACTAAAAGACCAATATTCCTTATGAACATAGATACAGTAATCCTTAACAAAATGTTTGCATGTAAAATCATCTATATATAAAATGGACCGGCATCATGGCCAAGTGGGATTCATCCCCAAAGTGCAAGATTGGTTTAAAACTAAAAAATCATGTAACTGATTACATTAATGGAATCAAGGAGAAAAATCATATGACCGATATGCAGAAAACAATTGATTCAGAAAAAGCTTTTGATAAATTACAAAATATTCAAGATAGAAACTCAAAATAGGAGTAAAAGGGAGCTTCTGCAATCTGATAAAGGACAGCTATGAAAAACTTACAGTTAATATCAAAATATAGAAGTCTTTCCCCGTAAGACTGAGGAAAAAAGCAAGGATGCCTCATTTCAATATTTCCTTTCAACACTGACCTGCAGGTCTCAGCCAATGCAACAAAGCAAGAAAAATGCATTAAAAAATACAGGTTGGTAAGAAAGAAGTAAAATGTTTTTATTCTCAGATGATATTATTGAGTACTTAGAAAATCTCAGGGAATCTACAAACAAACTATTTGAACTATTAAGTGATTTTAGTGAGCTTATTGTACAAGTCAATGTACAAAAATTCATTGTGTGTGTACTAAATATGGAACATATATGTAATATACATGTAGAAAATGAAAAATTTAAATATACCATTGGCAAGATCTTTAAAACACATTTAAAATTTTTTGAAATTAATTTAATGAAATATGTTCAAGGATTCTATTACTGAAAAATACAAAACATTGTTGGAGGGAATTAAATAAAATGGAGAGATATACCATGTTCATGAATTGTTGAAATATCAATTCTCCCCAAACTGATATATAGATTTAATGCAATAACAATCAAAATCATATTTGCCCCTTTTATTTCCCAGGAAATTTATAAGCTAATATTTTAAGTTAAAAATTTTATTTCATCAAATTTTAAAACTTCATCTTCTCAAAAGATACTGTTAAGAAAATGAATAAATAGGCTACAGACTGGGAAAAATCCAAGAACCTGTATTTAGAATGTATGACAAACCCTTACAACTTGGTGTTTTTAAAAACAATAACAACAGCACACAGTTTAAAATGGGCAAAAGGTTTAAACAGAAACTTGACAAAAGACACATGAAAAACAAGGAAGCACTCAAAAGGGTGCCCCAAACCATTAAATATCAGGAAAATGAAAATTAACACACAATGAGATATTACTACGTACCCACTGGAATACCTAAATTAAAAAGGTTGACAACACCAAAATGTCAGTGAGGGTGTGGAACAACGGAACTCTTATACACTGCTAGTAAAGTTGTAAATGGTATAACAACTTTTGGAGAACTTTTTACAGCAGTTTTTTTTGACAGTTAAATAAATGCCTACTATAACATCCATTAATACCACTTTTAAGTATTTACCAAAAGAAATGAAAACATATGTGCAAAAAAATGAACAAAAATGATCCTGACAATCTTATTCGTAATAACACCAAATCCATGACATCCTAAATGTCCATCAACAATAGAATAAACAATTTTTTTCAACACAAACTCATTTAATGCAGAAAAAAAATGAAAAGATCTTAAATCTTCAGTAATTTTTTCTTCCCACAGGTGCGTACAGACAGGACATTGTACCTTAATAACTGTGGAATGATGCAGTTGAGGTCAGCTGGAGGTAACAAGGCCAATTTCTGAAGTCAGCCTGCAGGAACTGGACTCATAGCAGAGTCCTAGAGAAATCAGCATTTGAGAGGGAGAGGGAGTTGGGAGAGTTTGGCAGAGATATATACAATGAAATATTACTCAGAAAAAAAAAGGAAGGAATGAACTACTCAACATCTCATAAACATCATGCTGAGCTGAAGATCCAGTCTATCTACTTCCATTCCTATGAAACTCCGGAGCAAACAAACTGAGCAGTGGTGACAAAGACAGAACCTTGGGAGTGAAGGGAAGGTATTAATAGAAAAAGGGCTGAGAGAAATTTGTTAGATGATGGATGGCATGTGCACTATGCAATCTACCATTTCATCTGTCAAAACTCACTGAACGGTACCATTACAATTTGTGCATTTCAATGTATATAAAATAGATCTCACTTTTTTTTAATTAAGAGAAAAAGAAAGAAAGAAAAGCAATTTGGTGAGAAGCAACATGTGATTGCCAGCATTTTTTTAGCATCTTTATTGGAGTATATTTGCTTTACAATGTTGTGTTAGTTTCTGCTGTATAACAAAGTGAATAAGCTATATGTATACATGTATCCCCATATCCCCTCCCTCTTGCATCTCTCTCCCACCCTCCCTATCCCACCCCTCTAGGTGGTCACAAAGCACCGAGCTGATCTCCCCATGTGATGCAGCTGCTTCCCACTAGCTATCTATTTTACATTTGGTAGTGTATGTATGTCAATGCTACTCTCTCACTTCGTCCCACCTTACCCTTCCCCCTCCCCATGTCCTTAAGTCCATTCTCTACGTCTGTGTCTTTAGTCCTGTCCTGCCCCTAGGTTCTTCAGAACCTTTTTTTTCCTTTAGATTCCATATATATGTGTTAGCATACGGTATTTGTGTTTCTCTTTCTGACTTACTTCACTCTGTATGACAGACTCTAGGTCCATCCACCTCACTACAAATAACTCAATTTCGTTTCTTTTTATGGTTGAGTAATATTCCATTGTATATATGTGCCACATCTTCTTTATCCATTCATCTGTCGATGGACACTTAGGTTGCTTCCATGTCCTGGCTATTGTAAATAGTGCTGCAGTGAACGTTGTGGTACATGTCTCTTTTTGAATTATGATTTTCTCATGGTATATGCCCAGTAGTGGGATTGCTAGGTTATACGGTAATTCTATTTTTAGTTTTCTAAGGAACTTCCATACTGTTCTCCATAGTGGCTGTATCAATTTACATTCCCACTAACAGTGCAATAGGGTTCCCTTTTCTCCACACCCTCTCCAGCATTTACTGTTTGGAGATTTTTTGATGATGGCCATTCTGACTGGTGTGAGGTGATACCACATTCTAGTTTGGATTTGCGTTTCTCTAATGATTAGTGATGTTGCACATCCTTTCATGTGTTTGATGGCAATCTGTATATCTTCTTTGGAGAAATATCTATTTAGATCTTCTGCCCATTTTTGGATTGGGTTGTTTGTTTTTTGATATTGAGCTGCATGAGCTACTTGTATATTTTGGAGATTGAGCCTTTGTCAGATCGTCTTTTTGTCTTGTTTATGGTTTCCTTTGCTGTGCAAAAGCTTTTAAGTTTCATTAGGTCCCATTTGTTTATTTTTGGTTTTATTTCCATTTCTCTAGGAGGTGGGTCAAAAAGGATCTTGCTGTGATTTATGTCTAACAGTGTTCTTCCTATGTTTCCCGCTAAGAGTTTTATAGTGTCTGGCCTTACATTTAGGTCTTTAATCCATTTTGAGTTTATTTTTGTGTATGGTGTTAGGGAGTGTTCAAATTTCATTCTTTTACATGTAGCTGTCCAGTTTTCCCAGCACCACTTATTGAAGAGGCTGTCTTTTCTCCATTGCATATTCTTGCCTCCTTTATCAAAGATAAGATGACCAGATGTGTGCAGGTTTACCTCTGGGCTTTCTATCCTGTTCCATTGATCTATATTTCTGTTTTTGTGCCAGTACCATACTGTCTTGATTACTGTAGCTTTGTAGTATAGTCTGAAGTCAGGGAGCCTAATTGCTCCAGCTCCATTTTCCTTTCTCAAGGTTGCTTTGACTATTCGGGGTCTTTTGTGTTTCCATACAATTTGTGAAATTTTTTGATTCTAGTTCTGTGAAAAATGCCGTTGGTCGTTTGATAGGGATTGCATTGAATCTGTAGATTGCTTTGGGTAGTATAGTCATTTTCACAATATTGATTCTTCCAATCCAAGAACATGGTATATCTCTCCATCTGTTTGTATCATCTTTAATTTCTTTCATCAGTGTCTTATAGTTTTCTGCATACAAGTCTTTTATCTCCTTAGGTATGTTTATTTCTAGGTATTTTATTCTTTTTGTTACAGTGGTAAATGGGAGTGTTTCCTTAAATTCTCTTTCAGATTTTTCATCGTTCACGTACAGGAATGCAAGAGATTTCTGTGCATTAATTTTGTATCCTGCTAATTTACCATATTTATTGATTAGCTCTAGTAGTTTTCTGGTAACATCTTTAGGATTCTCTATGTATAGTATCATGTCATCTGCAAACAGTGACACCTTTACTTCTTTTTTCTGATTTGGATTCCTTTTATTTCTTTTTCTTCTCTGATTGTTGTGGCTAAAACTTCCAAAACTATGTTGAATAACAGTGGTGAGAGTGGGCATCCTTGTTTTGTTCCTGATTTTAGAGGAAATGGTTTCAGTTTTCCACTATTGAGAACGGTGTCGGCTGTGGGTTTGTCATATATGGCCTTTATCATGTTGAGGCAAGTTCCCTCTATGCCTACTTTCTGGAGAGTTGTTATCATAAATAGGTGTTGAAATATGTCAAAAGCTTTTTCTGCATCTATTGAGATGATCATATGGTTTTTATCCTTCAGTTTGTTAATATGGTGTATCACATTGATTGATTTGCATATATTGAAGAATCCTTGCATTCCTGGGATAAACCCCAATTGATCATGGTGTATGATCCTTTTAATGTGCTGTTGGAGTCTGTTTGCTAGTATTTTGTTGAGGATTTTTGTATCTATGTTCATCAGTGATATTGGTCTGTAGTTTTCTTTTTTTGTGACATCTTTGTCTGGCTTTGGTATCAGGGTGATGGTGGCCTCACAGAATGAGTTTGGGAATGCTTCTCCCTTTGCTGTATTTTGGAAGAGTTTGCGAAGGATAGGTATTAGCTCTTCTCTAAATGTTTGATAGAATTCGTCTGTGAAGCCATCTGGTCCTGGGTTTTTGTTTGTTGGAAGACTTTTAATCACAGTTTCAATTTCAGTGCTTGTGATTGGTCTGTTCATATTTTCTATTTCTTCCTGGTACAGTCTCGGAAGGTTGTGCTTTTCTAAGAATTTGTCCATTTCTTCCAGGTTGTCCATTTTATTGGCATATAGTTGCTTGTAGTAATCTCTCATGATACTTCGTATTTCTGCAGTGTCAGTTGTTACCTCTCCTTTTTCATTTCTACTTCTGTTGATTTGAGTCTTCTCCCTTTTTTTCTTGATGCGTCTGGCTAGTGGTTTATCAATTTTGTTTATCTTCTCAAAGAACCAGCTTTTAGTTTTATTGATCTTTGCTACTGTTTCCTTCATTTCTTTTTCATTTATTTCTGATCTGATCTTTATGATTTCTTTCCTTCTGCTAACTTTGGGGTTTTTTGGTTCTTCTTTCTCTAATTACTTTAGGTGTAAGGTTAGGTTGTTTATTTGAGATTTTTCTTGTTTCTTGAGATAGGATTGTATTGCTATAAACTTCCCTCTTAGAATTGCTTTTGCTGCAGCCCATAGGTTTTGGGTCGTCGTGTTTTCATTGTCATTTGTTTCTAGGTATTTTTTGATTTCCTCTGATTTCTTCAGTGATCTCTTGGTTATTTAGTAGCATACTGTTTAGCGCCCATGTTTTTGTATTTTTTACAGATTTTTTCCTGTAACGGATATCTAGTCTCATAGCGTTGTGGTCGGAAAAGATACTTGATATGATTTCAATTTTCTTAAATTTACCAAGGCTTGATTTGTGACCCAAGATACGATCTATGCTCGAGAATGTTCCATGAGTATTTGAGAAGAAAGTGTATTCTGCTGTTTTTGGATGGAATGTCCTCTAAATATCAGTGAAGTCCATCTTGTTTAATGTGTCATTTAAAGTTTGTGTTTCCTTGTTTATTTTCATTTTGGATGATCTGTCCATTGGTGAAAGTGGGGTGTTAAAGTCCCCTACTCTTATTGTGTTACTGTCGATTTCCCCTTTTATGGCTGTTAGCATTTGCCTTATGTACTGAGGTGCTCCTATGTTGGATGCATAAATATTTACAATTGTTATATCTTCTTCTTGGGTTGATCCCTTGGTCATTCTGTACTGTCCGTCTTTGTCTCTTATAATAGTCTTTATTTTAAAGTCTATTTTGTCTGATATGAGAATTGCTACTCCAGCTTTCTTTTGATTTCCATTTGCATGGAATATCTATTTTCCATCCTTTCACTTTCAGTCTGTATGTGTCCCTAGGTCTGAAGTGGGTCTCTTGTAGACAGCATATATACGGGTCTTGTTTTTGTATCCATTCAGCCAGTCTATGTATTTTGGTTGGAGCATTTAATCCATTTACATTTAAGGTAATTATCGATATGTATGTTCCTATTACCATTTTCTTAATTGTTTTGGGTTTGTTATTGTAGGTCTCTTCCTTCCCTTGTGTTTCCTGCCTAGAGAAGTTCCTTTAGCATTTGTTGTAAAGCTGGTTTGGTGGTGCTGAATTCTCTTAGCTTTTGCTTGTCTGTAAAGCTTTTAATTTCTCCGTCAAATCTCAATGAGATCCTTGCTGGGTAGAGTAATCTTCGTTGTAGGTTTTTCCCCTTCATCACTTTAAATATGTCCTGCCACTCCCTTCTGGCTTGCAGAGTTTCTGCTGAAAGATCAGCTGTTAACCATATGGGGATTCCCTTGTATGTTATTTGTTGCTTTTCCCTTGCTGCTTTTAATATTTTTTCTTTGTATTTAATTTTTAATAGTTTGATTAATATGTGTCTTGGTGTGTTTCTCCTTGGATTTATCCTGTAGGGGACTCTCTGTGCTTCCTGGACTTGATTGACTATTTCCTTTCCCATGTTAGGGAAGTTTACAACTATAATCTCTTCAAATATTTTCTCAGACCCTTTTTTTTTAACTCTTCTTCTTCTGGGACCCCTATAATTCGAATGTTCGTGCATTTAATGTTGTCCAAGAGGTCTCTGAGACTGTCCTCAATTCTTTTCATTCTTTTTTCTTTATTCTGCTTTGCAGTAGTTATTTCCACTATCTTATCTTCCAGGTCACTTATCTGTTCTTCTGCCTCAGTTATTCTTCTATTGATTCCTTCTAGAGAATTTTTAATTTTATTTATTGTGTTGTTCATCAGTTTGTTTGCTCTTCAGTTCTTCTAGGTCCTTGTTAAACGTTTCTTGTATTTTCTCCATTCTGTTTCCAAGATTTTGGATCATCTTCATTATCACTACTCTGAATTCTCTTTCAGGTAGACTGCCTATTTCCTCTTCATTTGTTTGGCCTGGTGGGTTTTTACCTTGCTCTTTCATCTCCTGAGTATTTCTCTGTCTTCTCATTTTGCTTAACTTACTGTGTTTGGGGTCTCCTTTTCGCAGGCTGCAGGTTTGTAGTTCCTGTTGTTTTTGGTGTCTGTCCCCAGTGGGTGAGGTTGGTTCAGTGGCTTGTGTAGGCTTCCTGGTGGAGGGGACTGGTGCCTGTGTTCTGGTGGGTGGGGCTGGATCTTGTCTTTCTGGTGGGCAGGGCTGCGTCCGGTGGTGTGTTTTGGGGAGCCTGTGAAGTTACTATGATTTTAGGCAGCCTTTCTGCTAATAGGTTGGTTTGTGTTCCTGTCTTGCTAGTTGTTTGGCATGGGGCATCCAGCATTGGAGCTTGCTGGCCGTTGGGTGGAGCTGGGTCTTAGCACTGAGATGGAGATCTTGCCAATTGATGTTACATGGGGCCGGTAGGTCTCTGGTGGTCCAATGTCCTGAAGGCAGCTCTTCCACCTCAGAGTCTCAGGCCTGACACCCAGCCGGAGCACCAAGACCCTGTCAGCCACACAGCTGCTAGTGTTGGAGGGTCTCCTGCACAGGCGGGGGGCAGTGCTGGCTCATCGTGGGGACAAGGACACTGGCAGCAGACGTTCTGGAAAGTACTCCTTCCTGTGAGCCCTCCTGGAGTCCCAACATTTTTTTTTTTTTTAGTCAAGTAAGGATAACAAAACAAAAGCACTACTTACATTATTTTTTAATTTAAATGATAACTTTCAGCACCTAAAAAGTAGGATGATCATAATAATTTAATTTTTAAATGAAAAATTATTTTTCATTATGGAAAACTCAACATATTTTGTTTCCCACATTTTGCCATAGAAAGGTCCCAAAATTCCCTGCTTGGGCCTATGGGAATGAGGAATCAGTAAATCAGGTTCTCAGGCCAGCAAGGACTGTAAAGGATCCTCCAAATAAAGTCAAGTATTGCCATTGGATGAAATAGTTGCAGGCAGACTTTTAGACGGAACAACAACTGGAAGGTCCAGGGAGACTACTGATCTGGGGTCAGATGAACTCACAAAACTCTCCAGAAAGCATCCTACCAAGATATCATTTTCTCTTCTCAAAAATCATAGTCAGGGACTTCCCTGGTGGCTCAGTGATTAAAAATCTGCTTGCCAATGCAGGGGACATTGGTTCGAGCCCTGGCCCAGGAAGATCCAAAAAGCCACGGAGCAACTATGCCCATGTGCCATAACTACTGAGCATGCACTCTACAGCCAGCAAGCCTCAACTACTGAGCCCGTGTGCCACAACTACTGAAGCCCGTGCACCTGCAGCCTGTGCTCCACATCAAGAGAAGCCACCACAATAAGAAGCCTGTGCACTGCAACAAAGAGTAGCCCCCACTCACCGCAACTAGAGAAAGCCCACTCGCAGGAACAAAGACCCAACGCAGCCGAAAATAAATAAATAAATTTATAAAAAGAAATCATATTCAAAGCTCACTTCTGGAGAATGAATGTACTTTTCCCTACTCTCCCACTAAGCACAACTAAAAACCCTGAACATTAAATATAAAACAAAGATAGGAAGACTCTGAAAGGTGAAGAGAAGACCAACTGTCTAGGGATTTTGGGACCTCAGGAACAACACAGTGGTGAATTCCCTGGGTTTTCTTTTGACCTCATACATCCCACATTCAGAGCTAAAGAAACTGGCAACCCAGGAACGTCAACAGATGCAGACAAAAATCTCAAAAAAAGCCTGCTCTTTCTCCCAAAGGGCCAGGAAAGACAGAAAACTTTTAGACAATAACAGATCTACTCCAGCCAAACACCATAGAAAAACTGTGTCCCCACTACGCATGTCTCTCAAGGCTGAGTGGGCTGCTTTTTCTTCCACCCTCATAGGCTGTAATGAGGTTCACCTCCCATGGTGACAATGGAGACCACATGGGGAGCCTGGACTTCCACCTCCACCTGGAAGTAGCAATGTGCCCCTTCTTCTTCTAGACAGTATGCTGCCAGAGGAGGCCTAGTGAGAGTCGACTTAACCATCCCATGGTGGTAGCAAAGACACTGTCAGTGTCATTGGAAGCCATGTGGGGAGAGCAATGAGGCTCTCCTACCCCTCCCCACCAAGCTGATAACTGAAACTTCTGCCCCCACCCAGCAGTAACAAGGACAGAGCCCCCTCCCCCCACCTTGGATATCAGCAGAAGCTGAATGGAGAATATGGACTTCTATCCCTATAAGGCAGTAATGAGGTGGTGTGCCTTTTCCGCCACTGGAGCACTGTCAGAGGAATCCAGCTAAAACAGAAGATGTAAACAAGATCCAAAGTCTCATTACATAATACCCAAAATGTCCAGACCTCAATTAGAAGTCAAACTGAACGAAAAAGACAAGCAATAAATGCCAACACTGAAATTACAGAAATGTTAGAATTATTGGACAAAGATTTTTAAAGCAGCCACCATAAAAATGCCTCAATAAGTAATTATGACTATGCTTTAAACAAATGAAAAAAATAGAAAATCTCAGCAAAGAAGTAGAAAAAGAAGAACAAACAAAGCCCAAAGGCAGCAGAAGGAGGGAAATAATAAAGATATAAAGATTGGAGAGAAAATAAATAAAATAGAGACAAAAAACAATAGAAAAGATCAATGAAACCAAGAACTGGTTCTTTGAAAAGATAAACAATATTGATAAACCTTTAGCCAAACTCATCAAGAAGAAGAGAGAACCCAAATAAACAAAGTAAGACATGAAAGAAAATAAAAACTGATACCACAGACATACAAAAAATCATAAAAGAATGCTACAAACAGTTATATGCCAACAAATTGGACAACCTAGAAGAAATGGACAAATTTCTAGAAAAATACAAGCTTGCAAGACTGAATCAGGAAGAAATAGACAATCTGAACAGACCAATCACTAGTATGGAAGTTGAATTTGTAATTTAAAAAAAAGGGGGGGTGGCTTTCCTGGTGGCACAGTGGTTAAATAATCCGCCTGCCAATGCAGGGGACTCGGGTTCAATCCCTGGTCTGGGAAGATCACACATGCCATGGAGCGGCTAAGCCCGTGGGCCACAACTACTGAGGCCTGCCCTCTGGAGCTCACGAGCCACAACTACTGAGCCCATGTGCCACAACTACTGAAGCCTGTGTGCCTAGAGCCCATGCTCTGCAACAAGAGAGGCCACCGCAATGAGAGGCCCAGAGCCCATGCTCTGCAACAAGAGAGGCCACCGCAATGAGAGGCCCATGCACTGTAACGAGGAGTAGCCGCTGCTCACCGCAACTAGAGAAAGCCCGCATGCAGGAACGAAGACCCAAGGCAGCCAAAAATAAATAAATAAATAATAAATAAATTTATTAAAAAAAAAAAACTCCCAGCAAACAAAAGTCCAGGACCACATGGCTTCACAGGGGAATCTAACAAACATATAAAGAAGAGCTAATACCTATCCTCAAACCATTACAAAAAATTGAAAAGGATGGAACACACCCAAATTCATTCTATGAGGCCACCATTACACTGACATCAAAACCAGATAGACACTACACAAAAAATTACAGTTCAATATCTATCATGAATATAGATGCAAAAATCCTCAACAAAGTATTAGCGAATCAAATTCAACAATATGTAAAAAGGATACTACACTATGATCAAGTGGGATTTATTTCAGAGTTACAAGAATGGTGCAATACCCACATATCAATTAATGTGAAACACCACATTAACAAAAGGAAGGAAAAAAATCTTCAATAGATGCAGAAAAAGCATTTGACAAAATTCAACATCCATTCATGATAAAAACTCTCATCAAAGTTGGTATAGAGGGAATATATCTCAACATAATAAAGGCCGTTTCTGACAAACGCACAGCTAACATCATACTCAACAGTGAAAAGCTTTCAGCTTTTCCTCTAAAATCAGGAACAAAACAAGGATGTCCACTCCTGCCACTTCTATTTAACATAGTATTAGAAATACTAGTCACAGCAATCAGACAAAAAGAGAAATAAAGGCATCCAAACTGGAAGGGAAGAAGTAAAACTCTATTTGAAGACGACATGATACTATACATAGAAAACCTCAAAGTCTCCACTAAAAAATTATTAGAACTAATAAATGAATTCAGCAAAGTTGCAGGATACAAGATGAATATACAGAAATCTGTTGATTTTCTATACACTGATAATGAACTAACAGAAAGAGAAATTAAAGAAACAATCCCATTTACAATCACATCAAAAAGAATAAAATACCTGAGAATAAACTTAACCAAGAAGGTAAAATATGTATACTCTGAAAACTATAGAACATTGATGATGGAATTTGAAAATGATAAAAAGAAATGGAAAGATATCTGAGTTCTTGGATTAGAAGAATTAATATTGTAAAATTTCCATACTACCCAAAGCAATCTATGGATTTAATTCAATCCTTATCAAAATAATCATGACATTTTTCACTAAACTAGAATAAATAATCCTAAAATTTATATCAGACCACAAAAGACCCCAAATTGCCAAAGCAATCTTGAGAAAAAAAAACAAAACACAGAGCTGGAGGTATCATGATCCCTGACTTCAGACTGTACTATGAAGCTACAGTAATCAAAAAAGCATGGTACTGGCACAAAGCAGACAGATCAATGAACAGAATAGAGAGCCCAGAAATAAACCCATACACTTATGGTCAATTAATCTATGACAAAGAAGGTAAGAATATACAATGGAGAAAAGACAGTCTCTTCAATAAGTGGTGCTGAGAAAACTGGACAGCTACATGTAAAAGAATGAGATTAGAGCATATCCTCACACCACATACAAAAATAAACTCAAATGAATTAAAGACCTAAATGTAAGACCTGAAACCACAAAACTTCTAGAAGAGAATAGAGGCAGAATACTCTTTGACATAAATCGTAGCAATATTTTTTTGGATCTGTCTCCTAAGGCAAAAGAAATAGAAGCAAAAATAAGCAAATGGGACCTAATTAAACTTAAGAGTTTTGCACAGTAAAAGAAACCATCAACAAAATGAAAAGGCAACCTACTGAACGGGAGAAAATATTTGCAAATACTATGATGGACAAGGGGTTAATATTCAACATATATGAACAGCTCACACAAATCAATATCAAAAAAACAAAGAAACTAATTAAAAAATGGACAGAAGACCTGAACAGACATTTTTCCAAAGAAGATATACAGACGGTCAACGGGCACATGAAAATATGCGCACCATCACTAGTCATCAGAGAAATGCAAATCAAAACCATAACGAGATAGCACCTCACACCTGTTAAAATGGCTATCATTAAAAAGTCTACGAATAACAAACGTTGATGAGGATGTGAAGAAAAGGGAAACCTAGCATGCTGTTGGTGGAATTGTGAATTGGTGCAGCCATTATGGAAAACAGTACAGAGGTTCCTCAAAAAACTAAAAATAGAACTACCATATGATCCAGCAATCCCACTGCTGGGTATATATCTGAAGAAAATGAAAACACTAATTTGAAAAGACTCATGCACCTCAATGTTCATAGCAGCATTATTTACAATAGCCAAGATATGGAAGCAACCTAAGTGTCCATCAACAGATGAATGGATAAAGAAGAAGTGGTATATATACATAATGGAATACTACTCAGCCATAAAAAGAATGAAAATCTGTCATTTGCAACAACCTGGATAGACCTAGAGAGTATTATGCTCAGTGAAATAAATGCAAGACAGAGACAGACAAATACTCTATATTATCACTTATGTGTGGAATCTAAAAAATAGAACGAATGTATATAACAAAACAAAAACAGACTCACAGATATGGAGAAGAACTAGTGTTTACCAATGGGGAGTGGGAAGGAGGTAGGGGAGAGTTAGTGGTATGTGATTAAGAGACACAAACTACTATGTATAAAAAATAAGCATCAGGATATAGTGTACAGCACAGGGAAATATAGCCATTTTTTATAATAACTTTAAATGGAGTATAATCTATAAAGATATTGAATCACTATGTCATACACCTGAAACTAATATAATATTGTAAATCAACTATACTTCAATTTAAAAATGGAAAGGAAATGCAATGACCAATATAAAAATTCAGTGGATAGTCTCAACACCAGAATGGAGGAGACAGAGGAAAACATTAGTGAACTGGAAGATAGAATGATAGAAATTACTGAATCTGAACAATGGAGAGAAAATAGACTGAAAAAAAAAAGAACAGAGGCTCAGGGTCCTGTGTGGTTATAACAAAAGATCTAACTTAAATGTCATCAGAGTTCTTGTGAGAAAAGAAGAGAAAAGAAAGAGGGCAGGGCTGAAAAGTACATAATGAAATGACTGGGAACTCCCCATTTTGGCAAAAGACATAAACCAACAAATTCAAAAAGTTGACTGAAACTCAACCAGGGTATATTCAAAGAAATACACATCATGGCACATCATCATTAAACTTCTGAAAACTAAAGAAAAAAAATCCTTGAAAACAGAGAGAGAAAAATGATGATTTATTCATACGGGAAAAATGATTTTAATGACAGCAGATTCTCATTAGGAACTATGAAGGCCAGAAATGCTTTCAGGTGCTGATAAAAAGAACTCTCAACCCAGAATCCTATATCCAATGAAACCATGTCATTATTTTCAGATGACATGTTTGTCTGTACAGAATATTCTAGGAATCTACAAGAACTCCTAGAATTAATATGTAAGTTCAGCAAGGTTGTAGAATATAAAATCAACATATGAAGAATCAATTGTATTTCCATATACTAGCAATGGACATGTGGACACTTGAAATCAAATGTGCAATACCATTTACAATCACTCAAAAAAAGGAAATAATTAGGTGTAAGTCTAACAAAACATGTACAGGTCTTGTATGCTGAAAACTACAATATGCTGATGAAAGAAATCAGAAGAGATCTATATAAATGGAGAGACATACCATATTCATAGATTAGAAGATTCAGTGTAGTATTGATCTCATTCCTCCAAAAAGCAATATACAGGTTTAATAATTCCTATCAAAATCCCAGAAAGATTTTTTTGTAGATATAGACAAGATTATTCTAATATTTACATGGAAAGGAAAAGAATTAGAATAGCTAAAACAATTTTGAAAAAGAATAAAGTGGGAGGAATCAACCTACCACATTTCAAGTTTATGTAACTAACGTAATCAAGATTGACCATGTGGTATTGGCAGAGAAATAGGTACATAGATCCATGTATCAAAATGGAGAATGCAGAAATAGAATGACACAAATATGCCCAACTGATTTTAGACAAAGGTGTTAAAGCAATTCCATGGAGAAAAGATAACCTTTCAAGAAACTGCTGTTAAGGAAATTGGACATCTATAGGCCAAAAAAAAAAAAAAAGAAAATCTTGGGACTTCCCTGGTGGCACAGTGGTTAAGAATCTGCCTGCCAGTGCAGGGGACACAGGTTCAAGCCCTGGTCCGGGAGGATCCCACATGCCGTGGAGCAACTAAGCCCATGCACCACAACTACCGAACCTGCGCTCTAGAGCCTGCGAGCCACAACTACTGAGCCCACATGCCTAGAGCCCTGCTCTGCAACAAGAGAAGCCACCTCAATGAGAAGCCCGCGCACCACAGCGAAGAGTAGCCCCCGCTAGCTGCGACTAGAGAAAGCCCGCACACAGCAACAAATACCCAACACAGCCAAAAATAAAAATTAAAAAATAAATAAATAAATAAAAAGGGGAAAAAAAAAAGCACATGAGGAACCCTTGTGGTGAAGAAAACACTCTGTATCTGTGCTGTTTCAATGTCAAAATCCTGGGTGTGATATTGTATTATAGTTCTGCCACTGATTTCACTGGGGAAGACTAGGTAAAGGGACATGAAATCTCTCTGTATTATTTCTTACAACTGCATGTGAATTTATTATTCTCTCAAAATAAAAAGTTCAATTAAAAAAGAAACCCCCCATAATTGTAGTCAGATGTCTCTCAGGTTAGGTTTTAACAAAGGGATTTAATAAACACAATAGATGGGCTTCCCTGGTGGCGCAGTGGTTGAGAGTCTGCCTGCCAATGCAGGGGACACGGGTTCGAGCCCTGATCTGGGAAGATCCCACATGCCGCGGAGAGACTAGGCCCGTGAGCCACAATTGCTGAGCCTGCGCGTCTGAAGCCTGTGCTCCGCAACAAGAGAGACCGCGATAGTGAGTGGCCCGCGCACCGCAACGAAGAGTGGCCCCCACTTGCTGCAACTAGAGAAAGCCCTCGCACAGAAACGAAGACCCAACACAGCCATAAATGAATGAATAAATAAATAAATAAATAAAAATAAAATAAAAAAAGAATAAAGGCAAAATGAAATCTTTAAAAAAAAACACACAATAGAGAGTTCTTTTCTCTTTTTTCTTTGTATTCTTTTTAGATGGAGCATGATGCAGAGAAACAAAGAGTAAGTATATATCAGCTTGCTGGATTATCACAAAACGAACACACACACGTAGCCATCACCCAGATTAAGAAATGGAACACCTGTATAAGACACCTTGCCAAAAGTCACACACTTGAGCTGGCTATTTTTTCTTACATTGTCTCAGCAGTAGCCAATTTGGTGAACTGAATTAATGCCTGGTGGTTCAAGGCCAAAATTTGTGATGTGAATGACCAGCTGTCCAAGGAAGGAGGAGACAGAAGAATTTGGGTTTTCTATAGACCTATGGGTGCTCACAAGTGAGTCCTGTCCCTTCTCTGTCCCTTAAAATGGGGCCACCCCTACTAGCTGTCTTTGTATGGTTTACCAAGTACCAAGTTCTTTGAGTCCCCCAGAGGAAGGAAAAAGTGGGACAGGACACAGCAGTATCTAGTCTCTAAAATCAAAGGAAAAGGGCAATTTACCATGAGAAAAAGAAAAATTACAAATACATTTTATTTTATTAAAAGTATTTATTTCTAGCTAGATTAGTAATTTCTACCAAAGTGGATGTACTAGGCATCATTTCTGTTTCAAGTTCAGTAATTCATTTAATTTTTATTATTATGGAATAATAATAAAACCCCCCTCGTCCTAACTGTGACTGAGGTCTGCTCTGTCTGTTTGACTCAGCTGAATTCCACCTCCTCGAAGGTCTTTTTTTTGTGTGTAACACAACTACTCTTAGGAACAAATTTCACCGATAGGGAATTCTCACTGTGCATCCAATAGTGAGGGGATGAACTCAAAGACTTATGGAGTAGGACCCCAATTACCCAGCACTTCAAGTATCTCCCCAAGGGGCCCAGGATAATACAGTTGCCAGAAGAACTCAGAGGCTGGAGCTCAGCAAAACAAGTTGCTCTATCCTGTGGTTATAACAAGTTATCCTTGAATGAATGAAACGGAATGAGCCTGGCTCTCCCAGATACACAAAGCTGTACTGTGAGGCAAAGCACAAGGGTCGACCAGATGGCTGCCACGCAGAACCAGGATTGCAGGGGTGGTGACCTCAGGGTCCATTTTACCAGCCAAAGTGAAGAAACACATCTCACTTGTATTTTCTTAACCTCAGTTGAATGGCCTGCATTTATAGGTTCAACAATGTATTTTATGCCACTGAAGAACAGGCTTGGGCCAGAGGTAAAGGGGAGGGGGGAGGGAAAAGAGAGTTTTTCCCTTTTCTTAGTGGTACTCTGTTGGGACTGATATTTTTCTTGTCTCTCTGGTTTGAGGGTTTCTGGCTCGTGGAAAAGAAGGTGGACCAGGATACACTCATATTTTGTTTCCTGCCATCTCCTGGAAGTGAACCAGGGGTCCTACAATAGTGAAAGGAAGTTAAAACCAGTTCTGGGGGTGCTTTCAAAACAAAGAGGATTTTAAAATTTGACTCAATTGCATTCCATGTAACACCACTTCATTGTGATGTCATTTCAATGACACCCCCCTGGCTTCTAGACCAAGGATCCATCGTTAGGAGCTATCCCTCTCCACCCTGATGGAATGGGTGCTTGTGGTTACCCACCACACCAGCCTGGAGGACACAGCCAAGCATTCTCAAAAGCTCATCAGTTGCTTGTAGCCAAGTCAGATGGACCTTACTGGGTAGGAAGGATGGGGGTTGGGGAACCAGAGATCTTTTCTCAAATTCCTTACAAAGAAAGAGTCTTTAGGTAGTAGGTGAGGCCAAGGGATGGAGAAGCCCCACTTCCCTTTCCCAACCCAATGGATGTTTGCAACATCTTCTGCCTAAAACCTCAGTTTGTGTTGCATTTGATTCCAGTATCTGAACATCTGTTAAGCTACCTTGATCCAGGTGTTTGGGGAAAGGGAAATAGAAGGATAAGAAATCTGAGCGGCCATTTAAAATCTGAGCGGCAGCACGGAAGACAGCCAACACAGCATTTGTAGGAAGTGGAGGGCACGTGCACCATTTCTAAGCCTCGTGGGTATGAGCATGGGGTACGTGTTCTTGAAGTTAAAATTTGAGGAGAAAAAGGGCTAATATCCCAACACCATCCTTCCATCTTGGAACTCTCCCCCAAGTTTTCTTCCTATTCTGTTTCTTCCAACCCAAGTCCCTGTGCCACAGGGCAATGACTGCATTTATACTGTACACTTAATTCAACATAGTAAATAAGTGTCATCCATCCTCTAAATTCAAAGGAGCCCCGTAGCGTCCTGGCTTTGGGGTCTGGTGTCTGCCACACTTCTGCACATTCTTACTCTAAGCCCATTTCCTAAGAATAAATCAATGTGTTAGTGGCTACATTGACACAGAACTATCAATACTTGAATGACCCATCAACATCGGGCTTGAATGTTTTTCCTCCTTAATGAATCAACTATTTGATTGACTAAACTGAGACTAAAACCCAAACCTTAGTGGTTGTTTTAGACTTGAGCAAATACAGCAGAAGAGCCAAGATCATTTGCCATCAACAGGCTCCCCCTGGCCTCCCTGCTGCAGCTGGGTCTCCCGGCAGTCTTTCCTCCACTCAGGGAGGTCTTTCCTCCACTCAGGGAGGAAAAGGATTCCTTTCGCTGGGGCAGATTAAGACTACTAGGGGCTGGGTCCACCCCTGTGTCCACTTGCTGGTGAGGGTACAAAACAGGACTTGGGCTAGTGCTGGTGAATCTGAGCTTCACCCTAACACACCAAAATGCAAACAGCCAGTCTAGAGGCATGGGAGAAGGACTCAGATGGGAAAAGGTGCCAGTCATCTGCTGCTCCAACAGAAACAGTGCTCCCAGGAAGGAACTGGCCGGTCACGACTCAATCCGGACATCAAGGCAACATCTGGGTGAAGGAGTGACAGCTGTGGGTATAATGTGATCAAATATTGTGGAGGTGGCGTGACTGCTTGGCCATGGTCATGATCAGTATTTATTTTCTCCCTTCCTGAATGAGTGTCTGGTTTTTAACACGGTTACTCTTACAGGCAGCCTCCCATGCCCTCTGGGAGGTGGAGAGGAGTGGCCCTCCGTGCTGCTGTGCTGGGTTACACAGCCCTCCCTCACTTCCCTGCAGGTCCTTTAAAACCCGCATTCTCACATGGTTCCATGATTTGGGCTCAGGGCAGGAAACAGAACCTGATTCAACATTTTGCTAAGTATTATTTTCACCACGCTGAATAGGGTCTTTTTTGATCTGCAACCCACAGCTGGTCCGTGGTTCTCTTGATCCACATAGACTGAAGAGCTTCCTCCCCTGTGGATTTCCTAGTGTGAGCTGACCGCATATCTACATGTACTTGCTTCTCTGTATGTCACCAAGAGTCACCATTCCAATACCAGTGGGCACTGACAGAGCCGGACAGCTGTGCCAGGGAGTTCAGGGAGCAAACACTCCAATGAGAAAAATGAGCCAGCCCTAAAACTTAGTTGACTTTGGGGCTTCCCTGGTAGCGCAGTGGTTAAGAATCCACCTGCCAAGGCGGGGGACACGGGTTGGGGCCCTGGTCCAGGAAGATCCCACATGTCGCGGAGCAACTAAGCCCATGAGCCACAACTACTGAGCCCTCGTGCCACAACTACTGAAGCCTGTGCACCTAGAGCCCATGCTCCACAACAAGAGAAGCCACCGCAATGAGAAGCCTGTGCGCGGCAACGAAGAGCAGCCCCCGCTCACTGCAACTAGAGAAAGCCTGCTCGCAGCAATGAAGACCCAACGCAGCCAAAAATAAAAAATAAATAAAATAAATAAAAATTTTAAAAAAGAACCTTAGTTGACTTTAAGGGCTGGTATAAAATAAAGTAGAGGACTCAGGGCCAAATATTCATTTCCATTAAAATACATCATTTTAAAAAGCTGAAGTTTTCGCTTGGTTTTGTCTTATTTTAAGCAACGTGAAGTTGGTTTTGGTGGATATACGCAATTGGTAACTTAGGTTATTTTGAAAGATTTTCCTCCTTAAAATGAGCCTCAGCTGATAGTTCCTCCTTAATGCTGATAATTATCTAAAGCAAAACAAACGTCTAGGTCCATGAAGACTGAAACAGGATAATTCCTGGACACTAAATTTTCCAAGAACAAAGCACACAATTGTTCTATACACACCCCTGCAAAAGTTCTTAATGGAAAGGGCACAGAGACCTTTTACTTGGGGGCCTTGTTATGATGGAGCCCCAGAGGCACCACCAGTAGACTGCCTTTGAGCCAAGGTCTCACAATGAGGGCACAAAGGTGGAGCCACCCCACCCTACAGTTCAGGTCTGGGGTCACTGGAACAGCAGGGGACCTGAGTCCAGAAGTACCTTTCCCTCTCACTACATCAGCTGCAAGTCAGCCTCAGACTCCCCGTCCCTAAAGTAGATTAGCAGCTCTTCACACGAAAGCGTGCTTGTGGGGATTACACAGGATCATGAATGCGGACCAGCTCTGTCAGTACTGAAGCTCCAGACAAAAGAAAGCACTTAGTTATCACAGCCAGGAAGGGCTTGGGAGATGGGCTTGCATTTTAAAAGAAATTGCTGCCCTTATTTGAACTCTCTGAGTCTTCCAGAAAACCTCAAACGCTGAATTTGGTTGAGGGTGGGTCTCAAGCTGAGAGTCCCTTCAGATGCCTTGCAAGGGGAAGAAGATACCTTCAATTTGCCCTTCATATTAATCTTACAAATCATTTTCCAAGGACGATGACTAGCACACATCCAGGACATCTTGAGCACTGAGCCCCAGGGGACACCATGTGGAGCAGAAAAACCATCTAGTGGAGCCCTGTCTAGACGGCAGAATCATGGGAAATGAGAAATGGTTGTTGTTTTAAGCCACTAAGTTTTGGGGTTTTTTGTTACATAGCAATAGATAACCGAAGTTTTTGTTTGTTTGTTTGTTTTAATTTATTTATTTATTTTTGGGTATGTTGGGTCTTCGTTCTGTGTGAGGGCTTTCTCTAGTTGCGGCGAGCAGGGGGCCACTCTTCATCGCGGTGCGCGGGCCTCTCACTGTCGCGGCCTCTCTTGATGCGGAGCACAGGCTCCAGAGGCGCAGGCTCAGTAGTTGTGGCTCACGGGACCAGCTGCTCCGCAGCACGTGGGATCTTCCCAGACCAGGGCTCGAACCCGCGTCCCCTGCATTGTCAGGAAGACTCTCAACCACTGCGCCACCAGGGAAGCCCTGAAGTATTTTTATACGTGCTTTTTGTCATAATCGCTGCCTCCTAAAAAGGAAGAAGATTCTTCAAGTTTCTTCCGAGCCCATTATACTCTTGCTCCGGCAGGCTTCTCCAGGTTTGTCTATCACTTAAGACTTCAACCAAACTGGTCTTTTCACTGTTTCTTAACATGTCTGTCCTAAGTACTCCCATTTCTATGATTTTGCTCACTTCACCAACCCCATCTGAAGGCTCACTTGCATTTCCCCCTCCTCAGTTGAACCACCACCTCCACTTTGAATTTTCCCCTCTTCCAGGTCTAGCAAAGAACGCCATTAATTCCTAAGTGACCTCTGTCCTCTGAACTTATTCTTGTGGCCAAGTTCATTGAAAAGGTCCACTCCCTCGTGTTGTTATTTGTGTTATTTGAAGGCAGTTTCGTGTCCCCAGATATAATGAGCTCCCTTGAATGCAGAGACTGAGGATATACCTGTCTGTGTTTCAGCATCTAACAGGGGGCCTGGAAGAGAGAGGGAACCCAGAAAATGTGTTGTATAGATGATTATGCTGTTTGATAGTCTTTTTCTAAAGCAGCATCATGGTGATGATTCACTGGCTCTATCTTCATTTTCAGGCGCTCTGTGGCTGTCACACTGAATTCCCATTGCAACCACTGACAAAAATACCACCAGGTCTTTTTTCTAAATATAAAGAATGAGTTAATAGGCTTTCGTAAGATGTAAGAAAATGAAAAACACTTCATACCTCTTTTTTTTTTTGCCAGCACTTTTGATTTCTTCCTCTCCTTTACATGTGAGAAGTTCATACACGGTGAATCACTTCCCTGTCACTTAAACTCTGAAGTGTAATACGATCACGGTAGGCAATGAAAACGTGTATGTGAAGTCTCAGAGGCACAAAAATTCATGAGTGGAAACCGATAAAAGATTGGCAGGACTGTTTTCTAAGAAAGCAAAGAGCCGACAGCTGAGGCACGAAGGGTTTCTTCTGCACCCCAGGGATTCTTACCTGACGCCTAGTCTTCATGCTGGCCAGGGGAGTCAAATATTTATGTTCTAGATACCAGGCTTGCTCCTGGAACACCAGTTTGGTTCCATATAGCAGACAAAACTAAGGGGTGGGAGAAGAGGAGAGAAATGGAAAAATATGTTAGAAAATGCAGAATCTAAGGAGGCGAATGAGAAATAGCGTAATATTACATTTCATAAAATCATAGAAGTTAATACATACTTAATGTAAATGGTCATATTTTGTTTTTTTTCATTTTTATTTTATATTGGAGTACAGTTGATTAACAATGATGTGTTAGTTACAGGTGTTTTATATTTTGAAACCACTCTATGAAGAAATTTAAAGCATATATAAAATTAGAAAAAATAGCATAACCAACTTCCATGTCTCCATCCCCCCAGTTCAACAAATATTAACTCACAGCCAGTCTTGCTTCATCTACAATCTCATCTAATTCTTCCCCACCCCAGGTTACTTAGAATCAAAGTCCACTCATAATATATTTTTAAAAATAAATGTAATATTTCTCTATGCTTTCTTTCTCGATTCATGAAAGACTATTCTAAATGCACATTCTGAATAATATCATCTTGATATTTTCCATTGAGCATGGTTTGATTAGACTTTCATAAAAATAGCATTCCTCACTTGCATTTTGTTTCAATACGTTTTTCCTATCACGTTTCTGAAACCTACACGCAGACCTCCGTCATGACATCAGTGGCATCAGCAATAATAGATGAGTTTTCCTGTATCAACAAGTAACTTTTAAGTTAACTATTCTTTAGCATTTCATATTTAATAATTCCAAAATTATACAAAGATAGAGGGAATAGTATAAGGTACCTCCATGTCTGTATCATCCAGCTTTAATAGCTATCAACTCATAGCCAATCTTGTTTTATCTCTACTCCCACCTGTTCCCCCCTTTCCATACTATTGTGAGGCAAAGTTCAATTGTTATCATCTCTAGGTTTGGAGGGAAGAGAGCTATGTCGATCCTGGAAGAGACAGCTATGTTGACAGGGTCCCCTTAGAGGAGCTGTGACCTTCAGCCAAGGAACACAGAAACCCCAAGGTGATCCCACAAGAAGGCAGGCATGGGGCAGGGATATCCCAACCTCATTCTCCTCCCCATCTCCAGTCTCTAGCTGGGGCTTCCTGTTCTCAGAACCTAACTGGATCCAGAGGGCAAGGCTTCCTCTGATGCAAGTTACGTAGATCAATTTCCTGGGCCCAGAGCAGGGTGGAGAAGGGTGGAGAGTAGAGCTGGAAAAGCAAAGGGAGGATGTCTGGCACAAATCCCATCTCTAACACCCCCGACAGGTGGTCATCCAGCCTTAGTCCAGTCCTATCTCAAGTTCAAGTTCACTTGGTCCCACACAGCCCCGACTGCTGACACCATTCCCACGTTTCATCCCAGAGGGCCTCCTTTAACCGGTGTCACACTGCGCTGCCTGGCTATGTCTGCTCTGCCCTTCTGTCGACTCCTGACTTGTCCTCCTGTTGACAGTCTGTGGTTCTTGTGTATCTGATGCTCAGGGCCACTTTTCTGGCTTTGAACTTTTTCTTTTCTCCTTGAACACAGTTCGGACTCTCCTTTGGCTACCCTCTTTTCTTGTCCTGGGAAACAGGCGTCCTGGTTCTTGGGGGCGACCAGAACACCACCTGGAGGTCCAGATACCATCAGCCCAGCCTCAGGTCCTCAAACGGAACCTGAATGTGTTTCCTTTCATGTTTCAGAGATGGGAGCTCAGTGCATGAAAAGACATCCAGTTCTCCCATCCACTGTTGGAAGAACCACTGCATGCTGAACCACTTGTCTACGTGGAATATGAATTTATGGGTTGTTAACTCTGTCGGAAAGGGATCTTGTCCTGCTCATCTCTGTATGCCTAGGGTCTGGGAAAAAAGCTGATACACTGTAAGAGATTGGCTGACACCCAATTTCCTGTATACCTCATAGCTATTAATCCTGTAACGTTTGCTGCCTGAGGAGCAAAGCAGGAGTGTATGAAAGTATCCAGATAACAACCCTTAACAATTTAAAGATAAGTTTCACATCTCTGCTTAGGCGTTCTTTCTTCAGAGGATCAGCCTTGACAGACTGCCATTTTCTCACAACGCAGCGTCCAGCTCTTGTGCCACTGTGGACCTGGTGGCCTCTTCTAAATGCTTAATTCTCTCCTTCAAGGTGTCTCACGGGACTGAACACAGTGTCCAGATGTTTTCTCATCACTGTAGTGTCAGTAGCACCATCGATGTCCTGGTTTGGGACTCTATACTTTTACAAGCAAAGTAAGATGAAATTTGCTTTTATGACAGTCACATGTTTTTTGAAGAAATGAGTGAAAGAATATCATGCAATTTGGTTTACATCAAATGTTTGCTCATTTAACACTCCTACTATACCTTTTCTCCTATGAACCGTTTTCAACCAACCCATACATACACATACGCATCCCTAAAGGGATGATTTTAAATTTATTCTCTTAAAGTATCATCTTGCTGATATGACTTACCTCAAATCCCCAAAATCTCTATGAATATTGATTCAATCACCTCATGTGTTTATGTCATTTACAGATTTGTCAGTCCCATCTTTGTCTTTATATCATAGAACTCAAATGATAGGTCTATATCTTTTCAATCAAGTATTTGAGAATCTATTTAATAGACTCTCATCTAACTCATATTTCTCTAGCTTGTAAATAAGGATAGCCTAAGAGTCTGGAAAGTGCTGTGCAAAAGCAAGATACATCAACTTCCCCAGATTTTGTCTTCTAACAACCTGATTAAGAAAGGAAATAAGGTTAGTTTAGCAAGGCTTAGCCACAGTGAACACAGACACGGTCCTAGTGACCATCTTTTTCTAATCACTCATAAACTATCTTGAATAGCCTTTTCTAGCATTTTAACTTGGATTTATAAATTCTATAGTTTCCCCAATCTATTTTTTCTTTTTTTTTTTTAACATGGACATTTGCTCATTTACAGTTTCCTGACATCTCTTTTGTCCTCCTTGGTTTCAAATGTCTCACAACTGTGTCCTTCCCAATTCAGAGAGAAGATGGGGACATTCTAGGAGACAAGTATGTCTGCTTTCTGTTTGCATTTATTAACATCAAAGCTTTCTTCCCCAGACCAGGTGTCTGTCTCTTCAAACTCTGAGCGTAGCTAAAATTAGCCTTTTAAATCTTCATCAGATTATTTGTCAAGCCTCACATTATGGTGGGATTTGACCATCCTGACATTTATTCAATGCTACCCTTTTGTATTTATCCCTGGACAAGCGTCTTCCTCCCCCATCACCATGCTTCTCATTTATATAGCTTCCTTAGACTTATGGCCATCAGAGAGTGCTCTCTACACTTATCTTGGTTTCTTTAAATATGTCCCAAATTACACCTTTTTTTGGTATCTATTGTATGGTCAGAGTAATATTTTACTGTTTTTCTTACTCTCAAGCCCATGTGCCCCTATGAAATCTCTGCCCATAGAATCATAATAACCAATATTTTTTAAGCACCTACTATGTGCCAGGCACTGCAAGGTATTTTACATTCACCTCATTTAGTCTTCACAATAATTCTGAATGTAGCCATAACTCCTGGACAGAGTAAATGGAGAAGCTATTTGAGGAACTGAAAAATAAATATTGATAGTAGGCAGATTTGGGAAGAAGACTAAAATTCAAAGTACCACCAAACAGGTGATGAGTTTAGTTTTTTTTCCTAGTCCTCAAGCTGTTTGTCCCTGGAGACAGGCGTGCATCAGACCAAGATAAATAAACCCCAGATTCCGGAAGGAGGATGGAAAAGGGAGCCCTGAGGAACCAGAGAGTACCAAGGAGGTCATGGAGACGGGGGGCTTGGGAAAGTAAGCCCATAAAGTTGTTTATGAACTTCTGGGCTCAACCCCAGGTGTACATACACGGATCTAACACACATCAGTACACAAAACACTTTGAGAACTGAACTAGCAAATAGATGAAAATGCAGGTGCCAGACTGGCCACTGTGTGGTGCATACGTGGGACGGAACAGAATAGTACAGCAAAGGCTTTGAAGACTAAACTGACATTGAAACCACAGTGAACAGAAGGTGAGTTGCAACTTGCAGCCCAAACAACCAGATACATTCACTGCTAAAACAAAAATAATAACGTTCTCCATGGGATATAAACAAGACCCAGGATCTCATAACATAATATTCAAAATGTCTAGGAAATGGGGGATTCCTTGGTGGTCCAGGGGTTAGGACTCGGCACTTTCACTGCCCCTGGAGGGTCCGGGTTCCATCCCTGGTCGGGGAACTAAGATCCTGCAAGGTGTGAGGTGCAAAAACCAAAATGTCCAGGAAATAGTTTTTTAAAGTTCAGCATGTGAAGGACAAGGGAAATGTAACTTGCATAGGAAAAGATAATCAACAGACACCAACAGAAAAATGACACAGCTGTTGGAATTATCTAGCAAAAGCCTTGGAACAGCTATTATAAAAATTTTTCAACAAGTGATCACAAACCCTCTTGAAACAAATAGTAAAGTAATAAGTTTCAGCACAGAAATAGAAGATATAAAGGAGAAACAAATGGAAATTTTAGAAGTAAAAATTACAATGATCAAAATAAAAATGGGCTTAACATCAGAATAGGGGAAACAGAGGAGAGTCAGTGAGCTGGAAGATAGAATAACAGAAATTATTTGAACAATAGAGAGAAAATAGACCGAAAAAAAGAACAGAGCCTCAGGGACCTGTGGGACTATGACAAAAGATCTAACCTTCATGTCACTAGAGTCCCGGAAGGAGAAAAGGAAGAAGGCAGGGCTGAAAAAGTACTTGATGACTTAAATTTGGGGAAAAACCCCACAAATATGCAGGTTTCAGAAGCTTGGTGAACCCCAAACACAATAAACACCAAGAAATCCATGTCCAGGCACATCATAATCAAACACCTTGAAACTAAAACAAAGAAAAAATCTTGAAAGCAGCCAGAGAAAAAATGATGCATTACCTCTAGGAGAACAATGATTTGAATGACTGAATTTCTTATCAGAAACCATGGAGGCTAGAAAGAAGTGGAATAACATTTTTTAAGCACTTAAAAAGTATCAACCCAGGATTCTATATTGAGTAAAAATATCCTTCAGGAGTGAAGATGAAATAAAGATATTGTCAGATGAAGAAAAACTGGGAGGAATTGTTGCCAGGAGACTGCTCGAAAAGAATTGTTAAGAGTTTTTCAGTCAGAAGAAAAATTATACTAAAAGGAAACTTAGAACATCAGGAATGGAGGAAGAGCAATAGAAATGGTAACTATCTGGGTAAATATGATAGACTTGTCTTCTCTTGAATTCTTTTAAAATGTGTGTAATGACTGAAAACAAAACTTATAATATTGTCTGATGTGGTTTCCTATGTATGGAGATTACTTATAAAATGCCTATGATATACAGAGGGGAGAGGGCAAAAGGAACTCTATGATGGTAAGGTTTCTTCATTCCACTTGAAGAGATAAAATATTTATTTTAAGCAGACTGTAAAAGTTCAGTACATATATTGTAATCCCTAAAGCATCAACAAAAAAGAAAAAACTATACAAAGAAATATAGATAATTCAAAATGAAATCCTGAAGAATGCTCAAACAACCCAAAAGAAGGAATGTGCTATAGAATGAATAATGGCCACCAAGTGGTATCAGGTCCTAATTCTTGGAATCTGCAAACATCCTAAGGAAAAAGAATCTCTGTGTGTGTGATCAAGTTAAGATTCACAAAATGAAGAGACAATTCTGGATTAACTGGGTGGGCCCTAAATACAATCACATGTATCTTTATAAAAGGCAGACAGAGAGAGGGTCCATAGACAGAAGAGGAGGAAGCAATGTGACCACAGAGCCAAATATTAGAGTGAGGTGGCCACAGGAATGCCAGTAGCCACCAGAAGCTGGAAGAAGCAAGGAATGAATTCTCCTCTACAGCCTCTAAGGACAGTGCAATCCTGCTGACACCTTGATTTTGGCCCAGTGATACTGATTTCAGACTTCCAGCCTCCAGAACTATGAGAGAATAAATTTCTGTTGTTACAATCCACCAAGTTTGTTGTAATTTGTTATAGCAGCCATAGGAAACTAATTCAACATATAAGAGAAAGTAAAAAATAAGACTGTCCTTATTCACAGACAACATGATTGTTTACATAAAAAAAAACACAAGAAATCTGCCAAAAAACTCAAAACCTCTAGAATTAATAGTGAGCTTAGCAAAATCATAAGATACAAGGTCGACATACAACATGTCAATTGTATTTCTAGATATTAACAATGTACCATTAGAAACCAATATTTAAAACAATCTACCCTTTACAGTAGCTCCCCCCAAAATGAAATATTTAGGCATACATTTACAAAAACATGTATATTATCTTTATGCTAAAAACTAAAAATGCTGATGAAAGAAATCAAGGAAGAACTAATAAAGTGGATTGGCAAGGTCAACATAGTACATTTGTCAATTCTCCCCAAATTGATCCATAGATTTTACATATTTCCAATAAATATCTCAGCAGATTTTTTGCTGTTGATAGAGACAAGCTAATTCTAAAATTTATATGAAAAAGCAAAGAAACTAGAATGGCTAAAACAATTTGCAAAAGAAGAAAAAAGCTGGAGGAATTACTCTATTTGATTTAAGACTTACTATAAAGTTACAGTATTCAAGATAGCATGGCTTTGTCAAGGGATAGACACATAGATCAATGGAACAAAATAGAGAACCCAGAAACAGACCCATGCAAATATGTGTGAATGAGTTTGATAAAGATGCAAAAGGAATTCGATGGAAGAAGGACAGTCTTTTCAACAAATGATGCAGAAACAATTGGATAGCAACAGTCAAAAGATAAATAAACATTGACCTAAACCTCACACCTTATACACAGATTGGTTCAAAATGAATCATAGATCTAAAGGTAAAACACAGAACTCTAAAACTTCTAGAAAAAGATATGGGAGAAAATCTTCATGACCCGGGGTTAAGCATATATTCTTAGATATGACACCAAAAGCACAATCTATAATATAGGAAAGTTGATAAATTGGACTTCATCAAAATAAAAAAAAAATTTGCTTTGCAAAGGACTTTAAGAGAATGAAAAGACATGCCACAAACTGGGAAAAATATTTGCAAATCACACATCCAAGAAAGAACTTGTACCCAGAATTTATAAAGAACTCTCAAAACTCAACAGTAGGAAAAATTACCTGATTTTTAAATGGGCAAAAGATTTGAACAGACTTCACTAAAGAGGATATACAGATGGCAAAAAGGCACATCAAAAGATTTTCAACATCATTAGGAAACGCAAATTAAAACCAGATGTTATATTCCTACATCCCTATTGGAATGGCCAAAAAAAAAAATACAGACAATACCAAGTGTTGGTGAGGGTGCTGAGCAACTGGATCTCTCATACATCGGGAATGTAGTGTTTCTTACAAAGCTAAATGTACATTTACTATATGACCCAGTAAATCCACTCCTAAGCATTTACCCTAGAGCAGTGGTTCTCAGCTATGGATGACCTTTGCCCCCCAAGAGACATTTGGCAATGACTGAAGACTTTTTGGTGTCATAACTGGAGAAGTTCTACTGACATCTAGTAACTAGAGGCTGGGGATATCGCTAAACACCCTACGAAGTACAGGACAGCACTCCCACAGCAAGGAAGTACTGACCCAAAATGTCAATATTGCCAAGATTGAGAAATTCGCTCTAGAGTAAGAAAACTTGTTTACATGATAACTTGTATATGTATATATATATAGCATCTCTACTCATAATCTTCAAAAACTGAGAACAACTCAAATGCCTTTCACTGGGTGAGTGATTAAACAAATTGCGGTACATCCATACAATGGAATACTACTCAGCAATGAAAAGGTATAACTGTGGATGCATGCAATGACTTAACAGAACCTCAAATACTGAGTGAAGGAAGTCAATATCAAAAGGTTACATATTGTATGATTCCAATGACATAATATCCTCAAGATGACACAACTATAGTGATAGACAACACATCATTGGTTGCCAGGGTTTATCAGAAGGGGAAGAGGATAATTATGAAGCCATACCATAAAGAATAATTATAAAGCCATACCATAAAGGATTATTTTAGGATGGTTAAACTGTTCTGTATCCAGTCTGTGGTGGTACTTACACAATTCTACACATGTGTTGAAATTCATAGAACTACACAGCCCTAAACAAAGTCATTTTGCTGTATAATAATTTAAATATATCATCTTTTATGTCCAGACCTCTTTTTCTTTGTTATGGCAAACTCCAAGCTGAAATGGCTATATTCTCTAATGATTCCCTGTACTGAAATTTTGTCCAAGGACCCCTCCCTGATCTCTTCCCTTTGAAAGTCACCCCTTCCCTTCCTGGGTTCTCACAGCAGTGTGTTTTTCCTTATTACACGTTCTGCCTGTTGGTGTAATTATTTGCCCATGTGACTTTCTCCCTGACCACAATGTGATCAGGAAGGCAGGAACTGTGGCTCATGCATCTTGGAATTTCTGCAGCGCCTAGCCCAGTATCAGGGCTTGGTGTGTGCATTTGTAGAACTGAGACCCTTGGTTCCCAGGAGCATAAGCCCACTGGGACCAACAACAGAAAGAGGGGAGGTTGCCTGCAATTTATGCCAGGTAGGCAGCCTGTATCCATGGCCTGAACCGCATAATAAGCAAGGAGATGAAGCAAAAGGACTGAGTTGGACCTCTAGTGTCAGAGAAGATGAACAAAGCTTATTAATTCATGGTAATACCAGCGTGATTTCAGAACAGTTTCCCCCAGCAACAACCTAGTTCTCTCACTGTGATGAAGTGCTCTGCCTTCTGCCTCAGACTTTAGCCACTTGGGATCTGCATTACTGCCTTGCAAAATTGATGGGCAGTGGTACTGTCTCTTAGTTAAGGAATTTCTGCCAGCCTTAGCAAAAAATATTCGTTTTGCAATTTCTAAGGGCGTTCCTTGCAATTGAAAAGTGATTACAAATTGGACCAGACTGGAACAATGCCCATCTTGAATCCGTATAGTTCACCTGCCCAGTCTCCTCCATGCCATCAGCTCCAGGTGTGAGCTCATCAGCTTCCACAGGTGAGGGAGCCTTATTTATATTACACTGGAAAAAGGTTGAGGAGGGGGTAATCAGTTCAGAAAGCACAGCTTTGATCACCCAAGGAAGCTGTTCAGATCAAAGTCTCTTTTTCTTCTAAACTGCCTGAAGATGTTAATTTAATTTTTTTTTTTAATCCAACCTGCTCGATATTTCTTGTGTCTTAAAAGCCTCTCTTCTTGAGAAAGGTGACAAGCAGTGGCAACTGGATCATTCTGGTAGAGCCCAGAGTGCTCTAGCAGAGGAGGGTTAAGGATAAAGGTGATCTTTTCTTTCGGAGTCTCTGGACACTGAAGAGCCTGGGATGGCTCTCTGTCCATCACCACTTTCAGCAGAGGAACCACTTTAGTAAAGTGATGGTGGGCCATGTGCTGGTGTCACAGTGGATCAAAGGCAGAGCATCTGCTAGGGTTAGGGGTGAGAGAGCCAGCCAGACCCAAAGCACATTCTATTTTATGCCTCGTTGGAGACCCCTAGCCATACCTCTATCTTTGCCTTTGCAGATGCCAGAAGGGAAATCTCTAGAGAAGGTAACCCTGAGATATCATTTTGCCAGCATGCTTCGTGTGCTTGGGCAGAGGGGAGGCTGGAGCTCTGCTGCTTCTCAACCCTAAGGGTAGACGGATACTTGGGGGTCACACAGCTGGCTGCAGAATCCAAGCTTTCCTGTGATTGCCACACTCAGGCAAACCAACTCTCTACTACTTTGCAGTGTTGCAGTGCACTGTCGGTTACATGGCCAGTGGGAATGGGAAAATTCAGAAAGTACAGCTTTGCAGGCAGAGAGGAAGCTATTCCGTCTGAGATTTCTTACACAATCCACTACATAGACTGGCTCAGAACCATACTCCTACAGCCCTCCCTTGGTATCTGCAGGGGGGTTGGTTCCAGGACCCCCGGAGGATACCAAAATCCACAGATGCTCAAGTCCCTTATATAAAATGGAGTAGTACTTGCATAAAACCTATGCACATCCTCCCATATACTTTAAATCATGTCTAGATTACTTATAATACCTAATATAATGTAAATGCTATGCAGCAATAAATAGTTGTAAATATAAGGGAAATGCTATGTAAATCCTTGCCAGCATGCCACAAATTCAAGTTTTGCTTTTTGCAACTTTCTGGATTTTCTTTCTGAATATTTTTGATCTGTGATTGATTGAATCTGTGGATGTGGAATATGTGGGTATGGAAGGCCCACTGTACTTTATGTAGACAGTTTGGGCAACTTGTGGAAAAGCATTCAGCCAGGTTCTTCTCTCTGATTTGTTTTAACCCAGAATTGATCCCACTTCTTCCCACTCCCAGTTCCTCGTCTGTCATTGGCTATGCAACCATCACCACCATTCACATCCAGAACTTTTTTCATCTTGCAAAACTGAAATTCTGAATCCATTAAATAATAACTTCTCATTCTCCCTTTTCCTTGGTCCCTGGAAAGGGACCATTCTACTTGTCTCTCTGAATATGACTACTCTAGGTACCTCATATAAATGGATCCATACAGTATATGTCTTTTTGTGACTAGTTTATTTCACTTAGCGTGATGTATTCAAGGTTCCTAAATGTAGTAGCCTGGGTCAGAATTTCCTTCCCTTTTTAAGGCTGAATAATATTCTATTGCATGTATATACCATATTTTTTGTTTATTCATTCACCCATCAATGGACACTTGGGTTGCTTCCACATTTTGGCTGTTGTGATTAGTGCTGCTATGAACATGGGTGTACTATTACCCATTCAAGCCACTGTTTTCAATTCTTTGGATATATGCTCAGAAGTGAAATTGCTGGATCATATGGTAATTCTATGGTTAATATTTTGAGGAATTACCATACTATTTACCATAGCGGCTGCTCCATTTTGCATTCTCACCAACAGTGCACGAGGGTTCCAATTTCCCCACGTCCTTGCCAACACTGGTTATTTTGGTTTTTGTCGTTGCTGTTTTGATAGCAGCTATCCTAATGGGTGTGAAGTACGATCTCATTGTGGTATTGATTTGTATTTCCCTAATGATTAGTGACATTGAGCATCTTTTCATATGCTTATTGCCCATCTGTAGATCTTTGGAGAAATGTTTATTCAAGCACTTTGCCCATTTTTAACCTGGTTGTTTGGATTTTTGTTGTTAAATTTTGAGTTCTCTATATAGAGATTCTGGATGTTAGTCTTTTATCTGTATGTGATTTGTAAATATTTTGTTGCTTTTTTACTGTCTTGATAGTGTCATCTGATGCACAAAAGTTTTAAATTTTAATGAATTTCAACATGTATAGTTTTTTGTTGTTGTTTATGCATTTGATGTCATATCCAAGAAATATTATAAATCCAATATGATGAGGCTTTTCTCCTGTTTTCTTCTGAGAGTTTTATAGTTTTAGCTCTGACATTTAAGTCTTTGGTCTATTTTGAGTTAATTTCTGTATATCATGTTAGATAACAGTCCAATTTCATTCTTTTGCATGTGGATATCTAGTTTCCCCCATACCATTTGTTGAAAAGACTATTGTTTCCCCATTGAATGATCTTGGTACTCTTGTCAAAAATCATTTGACCAAATATGCAAGGGTTTATTTCTACATTAGTCTATATGTCTGTCTTTAGGCCAGTACCACCCTATTTTGATTGCTGTAGACTTGTAAATTTTCAAATCAGGAAGTGTGAGACCTCTGACTTTTTTCTTCTTTTTCAAAATTGTTTTGGCTATTCAGGGTCCCTTGTGATGCCATATGAATTTTAGAATGAGTTTTTCTATTTCTGCAAAACAAGTCATGCAATTTTGATAGATTGCACTGACTCTGTAGATAGCTTTAGGTAATACTGACATCTTAAAAATATTAAGTCTTTCAATCCATGAACACAGAATTTCTTTCCATTTATATCTTCCTTAATTTCTTTCAGCAACATTTTTGCTGAAAGTTTTTCACCTCCTTTGTTAATTCCTAAGTATTTAATTCTTTTTGATGTTATTATAAATTGAATTGCTTTCTTCATTTCCTTTTTGGATTGTTTACTGTTCATGTATAGAAATGCAACTGATATCTGCATGTTGATTTTTGTATCCTGCAACTTTGCTGAATTATTCGTTCTAACAGTGTGTGTATGTGTGATGTTTTTGTAATCTTTAGGGTTTTCTACATATAAGATCATATCATCTGTGAATAGAGATAGTTTTACTTCTTCCTTTCCAATTTGGATGCCTTTTATTTCTTTTCTTGCCGAATTACTCTGGCTAGGACTTCCAGTATTGTGTTGAATAGAAGTGGTGAAAGTAGACATCTTTGTCTTGTTCCTGACAAAGGAAAAGCTTTCCGTTTTTCACCATGGAGTATAATGTTGTGAGTTTTTTCATATATGGCTTTATAATATTGACATAGTTTCCTGAGTGTTTTTATCATGAAAGGATGCTGAATTTTGTCAAATGCTTCTAATGCATCAATTGAGACGATCATGTTTTTTTTTCTTCATTCTGTTAATGTGATATATCACATAGATCATTTTTTTGTTTGTTGAACCATCCTTGTATTCCAGGAATAAATCTCACTTGGCCATAGTGTATAATCCTTTTAATATGCTGCTCAACTCAGCCTCTAGTATTCTGTTGAGGATCAGCATTTTGTAGTTTTAAGCATACAAATACTATCTATTGTTAGATGTATACCCAAGTACTTACTTTTTTGAGAAATTGTACATGATATTGAGTTTAAAAAATTTTTCCTGTCCAAGTGTTCATTGCTAATATATAGAAATTCAATGAATTTTTGTATGTTGATTTTATATCCTGTGACCTTGCTAAACTCATTTCTTAGTTCTAGGATGTTTGTTTGTTTTGTAGATTCCTTGGGATTTTCTAAATAGACAATGATGTCATATATAAATGGGAACTGTTTTATTTCTTCCTTTCTGATATGAAAGAATATGCTTTTTATTTCCATTTCTTGCCTTATTTCACTAGTTAGAACTTTTAGTATTATACTGAATAAGAATGGTGAGACCAAACATCATTGCTTTATTCCTGATGTTAGGGGGAAAGCATTCCTTGTTTCACCGATATGTATGTTGTTAGCTATAGCAGGGGTCCCGAACCCCCTGTACCGGTCCATGGCCTGTTAGGAACCAGGCTGCGCAGCAGGAAGTGAGTGGCGGGCGAGCAATTGAAGCTTCATCTGTATTTTCAGCTGCTCCCCATCGCGTGCATTACTGCCTGAGCTCCGCCTCCTGTCAGATCAGTGACAGCTTTAGATTCTCATAGGAGCGCGAACTCTACTGTGAACTGTGCATGCGAGGGATGTAGGTTGCGCGCTCCTTATGAGGATCTAATGCCTGGTGATCTGCGGTGGAGCTGAGGTGGTGACGCTAGCGCTGGGAGCAGCTGCAAATACAGATCATCATTAGCAGAGAGGTTTGACGGCACAGAGACCATAATAAATCAGTTGCTTGCAGACTGATATCAAAACCCTAACAGTGGGACTTCCCTGGTGGTGCAGTGGTTAAGAATCCGCCTGCCAGTGCAGGGGACACGGGTTCAAGCCCTGGTCCAGGAAGATCCTACAAGCCGTGGAGCCACTAAGCCCGTGCGCCACAACTACTGAGCCTGCACTCTGGAGCCCACGTGCTGCGGCTACTGAAGCCCTGCTCCCCCAGAGCCCGTGCTCCACAACAAAAGAAGCCACCGCAATGAGAAGCCCATGCACTGCCACGAAGAGTAGCCCCCGCTCGCCACAACTAGAGAAAGCCCACGCGCAGCAGTGAAGACCCCAAGCAGCCAAAAATAAATTAAATAAATAAATAAATTTATATTAAAAAAAACCCTATCAGTGAGTGGCAAGTGACAATTAAGCTGCATCTTACAGAGTAGACGGGACATAAGCAACACACTTTGGGTGTCACTGTCTCCCATCACCCCCAGATGGGACCATCTAGTTGCAGGAAAACAAGCTCAGGGCTCCCACTGATTCTACATTATGGTGAGTTGTATAATTATTTTATTATATATTACAATGTAATAATAATAGAAATAAAGTGCACAATAATGTAATGTGCTTGAATCATCCTGAAACCATCCCTCCCCCCACTGGCCCTGGTCTGTGGAAAAATTGTCTTCCACCAAACCAGTCCCTGGTGCCAAAAAAGGTTGGGGACCACTGAGCTATAGGATTTTTGCAGATGCTCTTTACCAAGTTGAGGAGGTTTCACTCTCTTCCTGTTTGTCTGAGAGTTATCACAAATGGGTGTTGCATTTTGTCAAATGCTTTTTCTGGTACCAACTGATATGATCATGTGATTTTTTTTTTTGTCTTTTGCCTATTAATAACTAAATTGAATGATTTTAGGAAATTGAACCAGTCTTGCATCCTTGGAGCAAACCACACTTGGTCATGGTATATAATTTTTTTAATATATTGCTGAATTCTAGTTCCTAATATTTTGTTAGAAACTTTTGTGTCTATATTCATAAGGGATATGGGTCCGTACTTTTCCTTTTTTGTTCTGTTTTTGTCTGGTGTGATATTAGGTCAACACTAGCTTCATAAAATGAACGTATTTCCTCCTCTTGCACTATCTGGAAGAGATTCTGTAGAATTATTAATTCTTACTTAAATGTTTAGTAGAGCTCTCCAGTGAACTCTGGAGACTGGTGTTTTCTTTTTCTAGAATTTTAAATATAAATTCAATTTCCATAACAGTTATAGGGCTATTCAAATTGTCTATTTCATATTGAGTATGGTGATTTGTGTTTTTGAGGACTTGGTCCATTTCATCTAAGTTGTCCAATTCATGTGTGTAGAATTTTCTCAGTAATCCTTTTATTATCATTTTGATGTCTGCAGGGTGTTTACCGATATCATCTATTTAATTCCTGATGTTAGTGACTTGTGTCTTTTCTTTGTTAGACTTTTAAAGGGTTATCAACTTTGTTGATTTTTTTCAAAGATCCAACTCTTTGCCTCATTATTTTTCTCTATTTTTTTCCTGTTTTCAATTTCATTGATTCCTGCTCTTATCTTTATTATTTCTTTCCTTCTGCTGTCTTTGGGTTTATTTTGCTCTCAATTTTTTAGGTTCTTGAGGTGGTAGCTTAGGTTATTGATTTGAGACTTTTCTTCTATTTCATGTAAGCTATAAGTTCCCCTCTCAGCACTGTTTTAGCTGTGTTCCACAAATTTGATTATATTTTCATTTTCATCCAGTTCAATCCTGCTGTTGACTCCATCTACTGAGATTTTTATTTCAGTTATTGTATTTTTCAGTTCTAATATTTCTATCTGGTTGCTTGCATTTACTATTTCTTTGCTGAGACTATTTATTTGATGAGCCTTTCTATTCTTTTGTTTCAAGCACATTTGTAGTCACTCATGAAAACATTTTTATGATGTCTGTTTCAAGAACACATCAAGTTGTCTCATCCCCATTCTGTCCCTTTCACAGTCCTAGAAGAGATAGAGATGGAAAGATTTTCCCGAAGGCAAAAACATTCCATCAGGAGACTCCGAGAAGAAGCAGGAATCAACTGACTGGTACCTTCATGCTGGCCATTTTCCTGACATTTATTCCCAAACTAAGTTTCTCCCTCCTTCCTCCCTTTCTCCTCCCCCTCCTTACCTCTTGAGAGCTGACTGTGTGCCAGGCATCTTACTGGGTCCTAGGAGAGGAAGGGGGGTAGAGCTAACTAATTTTTTTTCTTTTTTCCTCTCTCAAAGTTGATAACCATGGTGTGTGTGCACGTGTGTGTGTGTGTGTGTGTGTGTTTCAGTAGAGTTTTGAATATAAAATTAACCCAAAAGAGATCAGCTAAAATTCAGTAAGGGCAAGAGGAAGAGTTGGGCAGGTCCAGGGAGCAGAAATCATCAAATCTCATAACATTTCCAGTTTTCAATCAGGGCACAAATATGCTTGGTTGCAGTCAGGGGCTGCTGCCTGGGTGTGAGTGCTGAGCTTTGCCTCCTTTCTCAGCCCCATTCAGCATGAGCCCCCATATAACTTTAGTGCTAATGTCCCCTTCACTGTGTTCTGGAAAAGCCACTTGGTAATTCTGTTAATGTCTAGTAGCCCAGACTCATAGCACTGAAACGCCCTGATGGAATTTCTCCATATTCTGGGTAAGTCACTCAAGAGAATTCTCCTGGGCACTTCAGCATCTTGACCTCTTTATTTAAATGGCAAAACGACAAGTTTGGGGCCTGGCCCTGTTTTCTCCTCCCACTAACTCTAGTTCCCTAGGGCCAAATTTTGCTCTTATTTTCCTACAGATGGCTTTCACCAAATTCTTCTAATTTTTTTATTTGTCTCCAGCGGTTTCCTCTCTTACTTTCGGCCCTGTCTTCTAGAACAGCCTGAAATGAAATCTGCCCCTTGAGCTGTGCACAGAAGACATAGAGGAGAGAGTGTTCAGGCAAGAACCTCTTTCACATGTCCCAGGACAGGCTTGCAGGACCAAGAATCCTCAGAGGGTGATGATCTCCACACTTGGGGAAGCGTGCTGCCGTTCTGAACATGGGATTTCTGCTCTCCAGCTGGTTCTCCACTTAGATGTCGATTTAGATGCTTGATAAAGAAGTGTCAAGGGCAGAGCAGGTGTCATGTTTCACATACTGCTCCATTCGTCCGTGCGATCACATGCTCCTCTTAGGTAATCAGGCACGTGTAGAGTTTGCACATGATGGCGCTTGGCCTGGAAAGCCAATTGGTCCATTTCCCCTGTGAGGAGAGGTTTGTGGAGGAGGTGGGCAAAGTACAGAATGTCAGACAGCAAAGCATGCACTCTTGCTGCAGGACAGGAAATCCTTCTGCCCTTCTCCTCCTAATCCCCTCCCCCTTGCCTCACTCTCTATCTCTGGCCCCTGGTCTGGAGACTGTGCTCACAGAACAATTCTAGGGCAACTGTTAGCTGATGGTGGCTTCTGCTGTATTCCCTCTCAGAGATACCCGACACTGACATTAATCTCTGGAAGTTAGGGTAGCCTTCCAAGCCAAAGGAAGGAATACTGAATGCTGGAATTTCAAGATAGCTACAGCACACTGGGGAAACGTGCATGGCCAACAAGAATGGAAGCTTCTGGAGACCTCTCCCCTGAAAAGGCAGCTGTCTAGGTCCCCTACTGTGGCAGCCAGCTCGCAAGACATGCATCAGTGCACCCGAAATACTCTATAATTGGAAAACAGAACACAACTTCTCACACTGACCCCACCAGTAAGCACGGTGGAACCCACACAGTTGGTTAAATTTAATTTCCTGCAGAAACTTAGCACAAATGCCACCTCCTCTGGCAAGTCTTTTCTAAACCCATGCTGAGCTGGGCACCCCAGCTGAGTGCTTCGTTAACACCCCCAATTTCCTCCGTCTCAGCACGTAACCCACTCCAACACGCTTGCTTATTGGGTTCTCATCTATTAGTCAGGGAATTGAGGGTGAGGGTCTTATTGATATTAGCACCTGCAGTGCCTGGCACATAATAGCCACTCACAGATGTTTCTGAAGAGGGGTTGTGGTAGGTATGTGAAGACAGTCAACAAAATAACCCTTCTGTTGACCTATCGGGGAGCCTGAAATTCCAACCATTGGATATTTATTTCTTTGAGTTAAAAAGTTACTCCTATGCACCAAAGATTCCTTTCCAAAATTAAAGTTTCATCAGGAGAGATAACTGTCATTGAGATTTGGGTGGGGGTTGGTTTGAGAGGAGCCCTGCAGAGCCTTGGCATGAGCTTGAACTTGTGCGGAGAGAACCAGGAATGAAGGGAAGCAGGCATTCCAGGGCCTCAATGGCACAGAGGTACAGGAATGAGGGAAAACCATTTATGGCTGTAACACTACGTCTGAAATTTGATCTCTTTGTCACTTGTAGCTCTTTTCCCTTATTAAATATATATATTCTAAAAAACCCGAAATATATTCTTCAAACGAACCAGGTACTAGAAGAACATCACCTGGCCCATAACGGGTCCTCAGTGAATATGGCAGAACAGCTGCCTTGGAACACCGTCAGCCACAGGCTCACTTCCTTCTGTGTGGCTCTGGCTCGCAAGGAGCAGAGAAGGTAGCAGGAAAAGAACAGGGGAAAAGGATGGGCTTTCACCACCGCAGACCCCGCTACCCTTAATGATCTGGGCTCCAGGAATTCGGAGCAGGGGCTGACACTATTCATGCTGGACTGGGTTTGGAAATGCAGTCAAGCCCCAGATAGGAACCCTTTTCTTCTGTGTGGGAAGCCTGAGCCCATGACTGGCTGCAGATGCCCGAGCAGGGGCTGCAGGCATGCGCGGTGCACACACAGGATGTTTGCTCCTGCTTCCTGCCCTGGGGCCCAGGACACTCTCAAAGGCAAGGGGCCACGATGGGGTCCTCGGGTGGGAAAAGGGCCACCAACAGAAAGGAGGACATCACAGTTTTCCCTGCACTCAGTGGGAGGTGCTTGCAATTAACTTTTGGCTGCCGGGTTTGGTGCTTAAACCAGCTGCTACCTACACATGCTGAGAAAAGGAAGAAAGAGCAGTTAGAATGCAGGAAAAAGGGAAAAACCCCATCTCGCCCACTTGACAGGCTCCAACTGCCTCTGCCAGCCGCTTGTGAGGTGGGGACAGTCCCCTGCAGACGCCCTGCCCCTATGCTGGGGTTGCCGTGGTGAGCGCCGCGTCGGGGCTGGGGGGGCAGAGGTCTTCTCTAAAGCACAAAGGCAGACAAAGGCCCTGCAAGGATGCGTGGGCTGTTCCCCAAACGGAATGCTGCTCCCTGGGCCGAGCCACACGGAGGGAGTGAGCCGGGTGAGGCAAACTGTGGGAGAAGCCAAGCAGAAAGAACCTTTGTGACAGTGACAACTTAAGGAACCCTAGATAACCAGCTTGCTGGGGTGTTTCTAAACCTTCGAGGGGAGGTGCATCAGTGGAGCAGTCATGTGGAAAATTCCCTTTCTCCTCAAGGCTCTGCCGGTCCCACGTTAAGGTAAAGTCATCGTTTTCTTGTGAAAACCCTCCTTCCTAACAGACCAGGATTCCATCAGGCTAGGAGAAAAGGCCCGTTTCTGGGAAGAAGTTGTATTTTGTAAACCTGGGGGACTGAAGGGTTGGGCCATGTCACTCGCTCAGGGACTTGGAGTTTCAGGAAAGACTCATGTGTCTGATTTCCTAGAACATCATTAGACAGAGAAAAAGCTCCATCTAGCCAGACCACAGTGGTGAGGGGACGTGTGGGAGGGAGGCTTGGCATCCTTCCCTCCATATCTGCCCAGTTTCCCCTGTGCATTTGGGGGCAGTGTGAACGCTTGGCGGTTGGTAAGAAATGCTAAGGAAGCTTCCAGCAGCACTCCAGCCTCCGGTCAGTGGAGCCTTCCTGGGGAACTGCCTCTGTAGGTTTTCTTGACCTGGGCCCCAGCGCCCTGTGACTGTGCCAGCCACTCCGACGGGCCCCTGCGTGTGCCAGCTGGACACACAGCAGGTACTCAAACTGCTCCGCTTGTGTCCTCAGACCAAGGTATCATCCGCTTCGCCCCAGACAGTCTGCCCTTCTGCCAATCAAATGGAGAATGGCCAGAGCATCATTGCTGCCGCTGGTGTGACAGCCCTGCCGAAGGTCTGCGATCTGGGGAGGAGAGATTCAAGTGGTTCTGTTTATTCTTGAGCAGGCAGCTTGGCTCTCGTTACCATTTTCTATAGTCGATGTGATGTGATATCGGATCTCACCTACAGAAAAGCCGACCTTGAACTTTACATGGTGCCTCCAGCCAGAGCACTTAGGCAGAGTGGCCTAGCCAGGACCGCGCTGGGGGCTGCAGTGTGGGGAACATTCCAGGCACTCGCTCAGCATCCCTGGTGTGGAAAAGCCTTGCTCTGAGCCAACCCTCCAGTTATAGCAGGTCAGCAGAAGCTCCTTCAACTAGCTTTTGTGCCCTGGCCTGGGGGAAGCAGCACGAATCAGGAATGGCCACTTTCCCCAGAACATCCTACTTGCTTTTCCAAGGAAGGCAGGGAGACGCAGCCGGTGACGACCTCAGGATGTGTTTGTCCCGGTGAGGATCCTTGCTGGGCTGCTGTCTCACACCCAAACTGGAAAGACCGCTGCCAGTTGTGTAAGTAACTCCCCAGAGAACAGACTGAGGAACTGTGCTCATTTCTATTTGATTTAGACAATGATGGTCCGAATGCAGATTGGCACCAAGGGGCCTGCCTTATGACTAATTTCCATCACTGAAAAGAGGGCCCAATTTTTAAGAGGAGACAATCCTGGGAGGCAGGCAGGGAACAGCGGGACCGAACGCTGAGAGCAAAGCTTGATAGGCAAGGTAGAGCCATTTGATTGAGGAAGGGGTTTTGGACTTGACTCAAAAATAGGCTAACCAGATGCCTGGGTTTGCCTGGGACAGTCATGGTTTATGCCTGTCATCCAAGCTTAATTTTTAATGGTGCCCCCTTTCACTCTCAAAAAAAAAAAAGAAGTCCAGGTTTCTGGACTTCTGTCATCTCCCTATTTCAAAGGATAGAGAGACTTAGGGCTGGAAATTTATCCAGGGAGGGACACGTAGGACACGGGGCTCTGAGAAGGTTCATTTGGCTGAGCCCGAAGGAGAGAGACAAGCAGTTGGAAGACCAGGCTGACTCATTCTCAAGCATGTTTAGAATCGCAGGCTTGTTGGCAATGTCCAGGCACAGATTCACAGGGTGTAGATGCTGGATGGGTCTCTGGAGTCATCTAATTCTCTTCCTCTTTTGCCAGAAGAGGACACTGGGCTAAAAGAGGTCAAAGTGACCTGCCCAAGGTCACACGCTGCATCCTGGCAGAGCGGAGATCAGACTTGCCCCCAGTGGACCAAGCCCAGGTGCTCTGCTCTGGAACAGAGGAAAGGGGTGACTCTGAAACATGCTGCCAGGGGAACAGACGCACTGGCTCTGGAGTGGCAGTCCCAGCACAGGGTCATGGACTGTGCCATGGCTCTGAGGCTGAGGAGGGAGGACAGAGACCGTAGACAGGTGAGGTTCAGACCTGCTGAGTGAGCTTGGATGTGGAGCTGGAGCTTAGGTGAGATCCAGAGCCACAGTGGAGTGGAGGGCAGAGCAGAGGCATAAACGGGCTCTGCAGGGTAGTGACAGCAAGGACCGAAGAGATTAATCGGCAAGTAGAACTAAGAACGAGTGAAGGAATAGGTAAGTATGGCGATGGAAAGTGAATGGGGTCATAAGTCATTTACGGAATCTAAATCTTTTCTGTGGTTCAAATCGTAGTGAAATCTCCCTGAGAGGCAAACCCTAATGACAGTTGTCCTACCTCTTGGCATCTTTTCCCAGCCCCTTAGCAGGGCCACAGTGGTGGGGAAATCCTAAGTCATCGACAGCCTTGACCTCTGCTTGGTATTTGGGGAAACCGAGTCACAGGGAAGCCAGCTCCCTCCTGCCTTACGGTAGTCTCAGCAAATAGGGTGTGATTCACAGCAAGCCACGAGCATGATTCCACACGCCAGCCACAGCAGTGTACCTGAGGCTTCGTCAGTCTTACCTCCCGTGTGGCTCTGGCCGAGGTGGGTTTTCTGTGAATCTGCTCATCTGGGAGGAGTCCAGGAAGAAGCCCAGCCTGAGGGTCCAGAGGCTTTGTGGTCACAGCTCAGCTGCCCGACAACTAGCGGTGCCGTGGCAGAGGGCCACGTCTCCTCCCTGCCCTGCTCTTCCTGGTTGTCACGTGAAGGCTCTGGCCTCTGCCATCTCCAAAACCTCACACTCTGGCTTTGTTTTTCCAGGGGTGTCGGACGTTGGCTCGACTGCTGTGTGTTCATCTTTTGCATCTTCCCTGCAGTCTGTGTCTAGAGCACTCTCACAGGTCATGAAGTATCTGTCCTTAAGTTTCAATTACCTGGGACAGTATAGGGATGCAATGGTATGCATGCAAAATATTGTTTTTTAAAACATCGTATTCGACACCAATCTGCATTTTTTTTTTTTTTTTTTGCCTGCAACAACTGTTCACTCAACAAGGTGGAGTTAAATATTTAAGTTGGCTGCAGAGAATCTAGGAAGTGAATAGCTCACTCGAGTAAACATAAACTTGACCACAGGCTGATTGTAGTCAGAACGACCTACTGTCACCCTGAGCAAGTTCTCCCACAGAACGATCTACAAAAATCCTGTACACCACTGTCACGCCCACATGATGCTCTCTGATATGTGACATTAAAAAACCTCAATCTCCTGAGAAAAAATCATAAAATAGTTTCAGTATATATGAACTGAGCACACGTTTTTGTTGAGTGAAACTTCTTTGATGATGCCAGTTCAAATATCTTCAGATATTGAGAAAACACCCACAGACATCACCCTCGGTTGCGACAGTCACACAGTCTGCAGAGACCAACAGGGAAGATGTAAAATACTGAATGCCACTGGACATCATTCCGGGACACCTTGGGCTATCTGAACCCTCTCCCACTTCCAACTGTTAGTTTCTTCTTCTTCTTCTTTTTTTTTAAAATTAATTTTTGGGTGCATTGGGTCTTCGTTGCTGCACGCAGGCTTTCTCTAGTTGCGGGGAGCAGGGGCTACTCTTTGTTGCAGTACGCGGGCTTCTCACTGAAGTGGCTTCTCTTGTTGCAGAGCACAGGCTCTAGGTGTGCGGGTTTCAGTAGTTGTGGCTCGCGGGTTCAGTAGTTGTGGCTCGCGGGCTGTAGAGCGCAGGCTCAGTAGTTGTGGCGCATGGACTTAGTTGCTCCGCGGCATGTGGGATCTTGCCGGCACAGGGCTCAAACCCGTGTCCCCTGCATTGGCAGGCAGATTCTTAACCACTGCGCCACCGGGGAAGCCTCTTCTTTTTTTAAATTAATATTTATTGGAGTATAGTTGAATTATAATGTTGTGTTAGTTTTAGGTGTACAACAAAGTGAATCAGTTATACCTATACACATATCCAGTCTTTTTTAGATTCTTTTCCCATATAGGTCATTACAGAGTATTCAACTGTTAGTTTCTAACCAAATGTTCCCAAGAAGCCAGCCTGGGGCAACGTGTACGTGGCAGGGGGTGAGAAAGTAAGAGAAGGAAGAGGCTTTGGGTGGCATCTCTTTCTACCCTCTCCCTATGGATATGAAGAGAGTGGCTGTGGTATCCCGTCGTGGAGGCCATGGGGACAGCTAGGAGTGGGTCTGGAGGTCTGCTCTCCTGGCGCCAGGCTCCATGCTGTGCCCTCTCTACCCCAGGCTGCCTCTGGGATGCCCAGGTAATCTCCATGCAGCGCTCACCAGCAGGACCAAGCAACACATAGGAGTTGGTTCCGCCCACAGAGGCATGGAGAAGGGAACACGGTGGAGAGATGAACAGGAGGAGAAAAGCAAGAAGGAGGAGATGGTAGGAGAAAACGCTGGACAGAATAGGAAGAAAGGGCCAAAGGCACTGTGTCCTCGTCACCTTGACTAGCGACTGGAGCAAAGAGGTGAGTGTCTGGGGGCCAAGAGCTACTCCAAGGTCACAGTGCCACTGCCTGTACCTGGAAGGGAAGGTCCTGGGGGAATGAGAGCTTAGGGTGGAAAACCTCAAAATACCAAGCAAAGTTTCTGTGCCTGAATGGGTGCCATTCAAAGTCAGTGTATTGGAAGACCCAGGACCCTGATGGACCACGTTTCCCGGGCAAACCCAATGTTTGGTATCAGCACTTCTGTATTATAAAATCAACATCACTGAAAGCTTTAAAAAAAGACAGACTGAAAATATCACATCTTAGGCAAATGAGTTGAAAATCCCTTCTAGTGACGCCCTATATTTTCCACCCATTTCTAAAGTCAGAGAACACCTGGTATGGTATTTAGGTAAAGAAATGCAATTCCTGGTACACGCGGTTTCCTGACAGCACAGAACTGAAATGACGTCACGGAAATGCAGATGCCTCTAGGTCAGTCTGAGGACAGTTTCTAGGTGAAAACATGAGTCTCAGCCATTGGTGGAAAAGTGTGTCTACTTTTATGATCTCCTGGTACCTACTGCTTTCTGCCTTCAAAGACTAAGTTTCAATTAAATGCAGGCAGGCTGCTGGACAGGCTTTTCCACACTTTTGGCTCACCAAGATGTACAACTGAAATGTAGGTTAGACCGCACCTGTGCTCCTTTGTCATTTGGAAGGAAAGAAAACGATGGTCACCAAGAAGAAAAGAAGTTTGTCTCCCACTCAAGGGCGAGGAAGCTATGACATAAGATGCCCCTTCCAGTGGTTCACATGAACAGTCTCATTTGTGAAGCTTTCCCCACGGTGACGAAAGATGTGGCAGACACAGAACGTATGGGATCCTTTGTCTTAATTAAAAAGTATGGTGAGAGTCATAGAATTTGGCCAAGCCTCATAAATCTGCTCAAAGAATCAAGGCTCTGTCAGATAAGCTTAAATAGAACCAACTGAGCCCCCTGGAGAATTGAATACATTCCCCGCTAGTGGTTGACACCCACTTTCCTGTCACTTTGCTGCACTCCGAGGACGGCGGCTGTGCTCATTAACCAGCAACCCTCCTACCCACCGATGACAAGTTTATCCCCAAGGGGCACAAAATTCAGGGATGATAAATTTTCTCCTGCTCGTAAAAGTGAAACTCTCCTCAGGGCAATAAAAATGCCGTGAGCCTTTAAGGCAATCAGTGCTTTGCGTGATAACGTACCTTCTTTAACAAAGCCTGGTCCTCTTTTCAGGACATCTCCTCACGGCCAGGGAGAACCGCTCTAAAGTAACTGGAAAGGAAGAAAGAGAAAGTGAATGGCATCCCTTTGGACCCTTTGGACCCTGTTTGGAGGAGGACATCGTGGTGATAACAGATAGAGGTGGCGTGCTACAGTCTTTCCTTGGTGATCGGTTCAAGGGGGACACAGCCCGCCCCGGGGAGGTGGGAGCAGGGCCAGCACAGTCACTTCACCCTTGTCAGCAGGGATGATTACATCAGAGTACACAGCCGTGACCATCAGCAAAGCTCCATCCCAAAATGGTACAAATGAGCTTATTTATGAAACAGAAAAAGAGTCACAGATGTATTACAGAAAACAAATTTATGGTTATGGGGGGGGAGGGGGAGGGATACATTGGGAGATTGGGATGGACATATACACACTGCTGTATATAAAACAGATAACTAATAAGAACCTACTGTATAGCACAGGGAACTCTTCTCAATACTCTGTAATGACCTATATGGGAAGAGAATCTAAAAAAGCGTGGATATATGTATATGTATAACTGATTCACTTTGCTGTACACCTGAAACTAGCACAACATTGTAAATCATCTATACTCCAATAAAAAATAAGTTAATAAAATTAAAAAAATAAAAAATACACCGCCGGGAGGCCCTGGGTTCAGCCACCATATGGCCCGTCCTCTCCCCCATGACAACACTGCCTGTTCATGTCCTGTGACCACCGTCTAGAGGACTCCACCTGCCTTTGTAAATTTGGCGGTGCTACCTTTTCTCTCTCAAGTCGCCATCGTGATTCCCACGGTGTTAAGTCTTCTCTGGGTATGAATGATGGGGGCCCAGCGTTGACTCAAGCAAACCCAACAAGTCCCCCAAATATTTCAAGTCGCATTTCCCCTACCATCTTTCTCCAACAGGACGGTGGAGAGAAACCAAGAAGGTCTGCAAAAAAGATTAATGATCCATTTTAATTGGCCATGAAAGCTCTAGTAATATCAACCGAGACAATTTACACAAATTACACTCCCCTTCTCTATGCTGGTGGCCCAGCTCTCACGCAAGGCCCATTCTCGTGAGCACGCTTTTCAGTGTAAATAAGCACGAAACCACAACTGCGTCCCATGCATGCTGCTTTGACTGTGTTGTTTCTTTCTCGAAAATGCTCCCATGATTCCCTGCCACCCTCAGATTTAAATCCACTTCTTTCGACAGGCATTAAGGCTTTAACTGAGTGACCCCGTGTAGATGAGCCTCTTATTTCCAGACTCAAAGTTGCATTCACTCTTTACCTGTCGTCACCCTTCACTGCCGTCTGCTGGGCAGTCTCATCTCCTGCCTTTGAGGGCAGCATAGCTCAACCACCCATCCAACGACTCAAAGCCACTGGCCATTCCCTGGGTCCAGCCCATTTTCCACAATGGAATATTACTCAGCCATAAAAAGAGTGAAATAATGCCATTTGCAGCAACATGGGTGGACCTGGAGATTATCATACTAAGCGAAGTAAGTCAGACACAGAAAGAGAAATATCATATGATATCGCTTATATGCAGAATCTTAAAAAATATGATACAAATGAACTTATTTACAAAACAGAAGTAGACTCACAGACTTAAGAGAATGAACTTATGGTTACCGGGGGAAAGGTGGCGGGGGAAGGATAGATTGGGAGTTTGGGATTGACATGTACACACTGCTATATTTAAAATAGATAACCAACAAGGAGCTACTGTAAAAAATAAAAAATAACACCCCCCTGCCAAAAAAAAAATCTGCACTCGGTGTTCTTTGGATAATCTTTTAGAAGGTGGCTATTTTATTTGGTAGAGGTTTCTGCTGTGATGTGACGTGGCATCTTCCTCAGCACAGGCCGTGGACATCTAAACACTTTCTCCTGGCCTCCTCGGAGGGCTACTAGATTCTCACCCTCCCCTCTCCCCTCCCTGGGGTGGCCCCGCATCCATGCGTCCAGCTGCCTGTGTGCTGGACTCCACTGTGACACCTTTCCTTGTTCACGAGACACGGCACCCAGGCGAGCAGCTGCTCCCTGAAATTCTGTATTGATACATCTAAACCAAACCAGTTGAGCTCCACACCTAGGCATCCCTTTCCTGAACTTTCCCATTTCAGTGGGAGGGACTGTCATCCACCAGCCCCCAGGCCCAAATCTTTGATTTCCCCTCCTGTCGCCATGCCTGCGGACGCTCCTTGCCCCACAAAGGCACCCCTTCCCCGTGGCGCAGCTGCCGCTCTGATGCCTGCAGAACCCTTCTAACTTGCTGCCCAACCCTGAGGCCCAGCCCTCCTCTCCTGCCACCGTAGGAAGGCTGGCACTGCCCTCTGGCTTCTCCTCTCCTCCACCATCTTAGTCCCTCTGCCCTGAACAAGACGTCCTCTCCAAAGGCTCCTCACCATCCTCAAACCACGGCTTGGTCCTCAGCCCACATGACCCTCTCCCTCTCTCCTCCCAGTCTGCCCAGAGACCACCCTCTGCCAGGCCCAGTGGATGGAGGGGTCAGCTGCACAGGCTTGGAGTCAGATGGACCTGACTTGACATCCTCAACGGTGCTGCCGCCACCAGCCTCCTCGGACGACAGATGAGTCACACACTGACTGAGCCTCAGTTTCCTCACCAGCCACATGTGGAGAGGGTGCCGGCCTCCTGGCGTCAGTGTGAGGACTCATGCAGAGGCTGGATGTCAGTGCCCAGTGCCGGGGGGGCACGCCACCCAATTCTCTGCACCTCTAAGGAGTTTTGTCTAATTTTTCCCCATCACACTGATTTATTCCCGTTTGATGTATTGGCGTGACATGTTACAAGCTGGGTTCTTCTTTTTGAGTCTTGTTTTGGTTTTTAGGTGCACACACTGCCGTATCACAGGAGGGAAGAAGCTCCGGGCTCCGGAAGACAGCCTGGGTCTTAGCCTGTTTGTTCTATGCCCGTCCTGCCCAACAGGCCTCAAGTCATGACCCAGTTTTTGGAACCGGACTGGAGTGCACTTGTGGGGACACAGGACCCCACGGGTGGAGCTTTCCCTTAACTGGCCCTCTGCGTTTCATGAATCGATCACCTCTCACTCCTTTGACACAAACGATAAAAGCCAACCTTGACAACTGCAGGTCAAACAGAAGCAGGGCTCACCGATTCCTTGGCTGTTTCCCCTCGCCTCAGAGTCAGGGTGACAGATGCTCTCATGCCCAAAGCGGGTTTCTCCCCCACCTCCCCCTGCTCTGATTTCTACCAAGTCCCGAAAGAGGAAGGAAGGGCAGAAATGTGGCCCGCAGCTCTTGGGGCCCAGGTCTGGGGCCCAGTGACAACCCCAGGGGAGCAGCATTGCACGGGTGACACTTCACTCTCCTCTCCCTCCTCCCGCCTCCACTTCTAAATAGGAAAATAACCCTCAAAATGAAAGCAGTTGCGGTATCTACTTTCCTCTCCCTTTGTTACTGATTCAAGGAGCTGCCTGCCTAGTGAGAAAAGAAACGATGCTGCACCCAGATCAGCGCCCACAGAACACAGGTCGCACTGGGGCGCGCTCTTCCTAAAGAGACTCGGGAGGGGATCATCTTCCTGATTCCACGTTTCAGTTGTTGTAACTGCTCTTAGTGTCCCAGTGCCATTTACTTCCGTAGGGGCTGCAGAGGCTCCCGCCTGTCTGAGTACAGTCAAGCCCTCCTTGGTTCAGCCTTTCCACCCTGTGTGACAAAACGTCAGCCTGACAATAGAGGGAGAACAATAGATTTTTAGGTAACATACTTGTTAGCTTTGAGGTTGTTAGCTTTGAGGTTGGGGAGGGAGGTGAGAGGGATGCATAGAAAAAAATGACCTGATTGAAGTAAGAAACAAAACCAAAAAAAGTGGTAGTTTGGGAGAAAAAAATTATAGGCCAGCATGAAATACATAGGCCTCCCCTTTGACGAGCTGGTGGATAAATTATGTAAAACGGCCAAACCCCTGCAGCCGTTTCTCAAAGGCAGACAGGATTTTGCAACACGGGGGATACCCTAAAACTCAAAGAAATGCTTGTGCCTAGGATGCTATCATGATGACGTGTTGATACAAATAATGGGGGAAAGTAAGATGAACCAAATGCACAACGCCATCGTCCTTTTTGAAATATGGCTGGTGAGACTGGGCACAATCGTTAAGTTCGCAGGCACAGCTGGCCTGGACACGTTACAGAAGGGGTTGTATTTCTCAGGAATCCTGTCTCAGAATATTCTTTCAGCTTTTCTCTCAATCCCTATGACAGGGCCCTGGGAACCAGGGGTCCTGCCCCAGTTGTCAAGCTTTAGAGAGCCCTGCTCTGGCATTCCTCTGTCCACAGCCTTCCCCACGGGCTAATGGGGGAGCGCCCGCCTGGAGCCTGCATCTGACTTCTCCAGCCCAAGTAGCTTGAGCTTCTCTGCTGGGAATGCTCTCCTCCTGGTGTGTGCACCCTGGACCCATGGGGTGGCCAAGGGGAAGCTGTTGGGAGGGGTGTAGACAGACCTTGGGTGTCGAGGCTGGAGGAGGTACACAGTGTGGAATGCAGCTGTGGATGGGAAAGAGGGAGGTGGGGAAAGGGGGATGCTTTTCCCCAGGCTGCAGAGTTCACAAAACTTCCAGGAGTCTGAGAATTCTAGATTCCCACCTGGCCTTCTGGATGAATAAAGCTACACGTGCCATGGCGGGAGGACGGAGTATATTTTCTTCACTGCTTTGTAATCTTGTCTGGTACCCGCACTGTGGGTCCCACACACAGTGGAGGCTCAGGCTAGAGAATAAGCACCCGGTGCGAAAATACAGGCTCACCCAAGCCTCTTCAAAGCCAGGCCCCCCGTCCATCCCTGGAAGGAGGAAACTCAGTCCCAGCTGAGTCTCCAGAATGGCAGGAAAATGTGGCTTTCGCCTCACATACCTACAGTGAAGATGAGGAAGCCAGCCTCCATGTTGGGGCAGCAGAAATGGGGAGGCTGACACCTGCCCCTAAACAGAAGGTCCTACCTGGAGGAGTGTGAGTTGGGCACGCCAGGGCATGGCGCTGCACCCAGCACAGGGTCCTCCCTGGCCCCGGAGGCGGGCGTCCCACCTGGCTGGCTTGGGCCTGCCTCTCCCTGGGAGCCCCAAGGGCCAGGCTCCCCTGACGCCCATGCGCAAGGTGGAAGACTGCAGTGGCTGTCCCTCAGCGGTCCCCTCTCACCTGCGAGTGACAGCCGTGCTCGCGACACCCTTTGCAGAACTATCTGTCACTCCAGGCTTCTGAAGTCCCCCTCCCACCTCTTCTTCACAACATAACAGGGAAATGTTGAAAGAGAGAGAGAGGGCTGCGTCTCTGCAGAAAGAACTCCAGCTCTGTGTTCAGAATCAGCACAGAGGGGGAACGGGGGCTTTTAACTTCTTGGCGGCCAACAGGTGTAGCAGTTCTGGCCTCCTGCCCATTGAGATGGGCTGAAAGGGCGTGGAGCCGACCCCTAGGAGCCTCTGTGCCAGGCAAGGGTCCTGGCTCCCCTCTCCCTCCGCACTCCCACGCCCCCCCCCCCACCTGCTCTGTCCTTGTTGCTGGCCCTGCAGCACTTGCCTGTTCCTCCCTCAGCTCACGGGATCCATTCCAGAGAGCAGGCAGGGCACACGGGGCATATACCACACTCCCCTCCTCTGTGACCACGAGCATGACAGGAGCTCAGAGGTGCCTCTTCCCGAGGCAGACAGGCTCCAGTTCCCTGTAACTAAGTCTCAGTGCACTTTCTGCCTGAGTCCTGGGACCTCAGCACTTCCAAAGGATGGGGACGGGGCCCTCTGCTCCTCCAGTGCAAACCCTCCCTTCAACCCCTACTGCCACCACCTCCATGCAGATCTGTCCTCTCGCTTGCTGGCCACACTCACTGGTTTTGGGCTCCGCTCCCCGCCCATCCCCACCCTGGGCCACTGTCTCCAATGCAGCATGGCCCCTGGGCCAGGAAAATTCCCCTCAAGGGAGCCTGGGTCAGAGGGTCGCTCTCCAGCTCAGCCCCTCCACTGGCGTCCTACTGTCTACCCGGCAAAGGCCGAGCTCTGCAGTGCAGCACTCAGCGTACCCAGCCCGCCCCAGCCCATTCTTGCAGGCTCGTCGTCTCAACACTCGTCCTGGCCCCTCCCCCGGAAGCCTCCCTTCTGGTGGGAGAGGGGCATTGGCATCCCCTGGACAAGCCTGTCACTCTATCACCTTCGTCTTTGCCCACGCCGTAGCCTCCTCCTGGAACGCACTGCCACACTTCCAACTTTGGGATCCTATTCACACTTCAAGACCCAGCACCGAGGGGCCCTCTGTGAAGCCACCTTGGAGTCCTGCGGCATCTACCAACTACTGGTACCCCTCCCAGGCTCGGCAGCGTCCACTTGCATGAGGGTACGGCGTTCACATCTTATTCCCTCTCCTACTCCTAGCCCAAAGTCTACAAGTAGGAGGCACTGCCAACTTTGTAAGCAAATAAACTACACTTCTCTCCACTCCTTTGAAATCTGTAAGAACTCTGCGCACGCAGGGGGAGGGCGTGGGCCAGCAGGGCCTGCACTGCTGGAGGGAGGTAGAAGGCCAGCGTGGCCAGGCCCTGCGGTGGGAACAGTGACAGGGTCTCACTGACGGCTGGGAAGCCTGGACCTAGTCCGAGCTGTGGGAACGAGACGCGGATAAACGGCGGCCAAGGTCTAGATGTGGGCAGTTCCTGTGAGGAGGGGGCGGCCGTGTGAGGGGCCGAGCCCTGCCTGCAGTGTCTGGGCCCCGGGAGGGAGGCTGTATCCCCCTCCCCATGCCTGCAGCGTCACACGTCCATTCGATCTTCCTTCCCTGGGTTCTTTCCCATGAAGCTGGTGACAAAGGACATCCATCTGTGGTCTTTGGCTCGGGTCAGGCTTGAAGTCACGAGAGGGAGCTCACTCATCACGGATTCTCCGGGAAGAGTCCTTTCAGCCCAGAGCAAGCGTGGCCATTCGCTTGGGAAGCCATGAGGGCCTAGCTCAGCTGGACTCCTGTCTCCGGAACCCACAGTCTTCCCGTACGCGGGAAGCTGCCCGGCCTCAGGTGCATGGGGTGTCCTCTCGCTTGTTCGATGTGGTCCCTGTCTCACCTTGACCAAGGAATGCTGCCTGGGGTCTGGTCCAGACCAGGAGGCAGAGCGAGAGGCAACCATCGGTGGTGGCCATATCGCCCTATCTTCTCCCTGGCAGACAGCCCTCCCCGTGGGAGTGTCCCGACCACCTGCAGATCCCTCGCAACTGCCGGGAAAGGCAACTCTGACAGTGACGCTCAGCTGGGGGGTCACACCCCTCCCTGCCGCTGATCCACCAAGAGAACAGGAGCTGACGGAGTTTGGAAAACCGAGAGCTGTGGACCCCAGGAGGGTCACGGACAGGACGGCCGTGAGCCATCGCCCAGGGCCTGGCATCCACTCTGATGTTCCATTGTGAGGGAGTCTCCTCTCAGTTTAACATCATGCTTCTGCTCAGGACTGGGGTGTCTCTGTGGCTCCCAGGCCTCTCTGCCCTTCGCCTGTCTCAGTGTCTCACTTACATGCCCCAGGCCCCGCTCGTGCCCCAGGTCCAAGTGAAATCTCATCCCGTCCGGTCTCCCGGTGCCAGAGCCAACCCCTCCCTCGTCAGCCTCCGCCTTCCCTCCTACCTCACCCTTCACGTCCGATCACTCTCAAGGTCCCGTAGATTCCTTCCCTGTAACATCTCCGGAACCCCACCCTCCGCCCCAGTCCTGCCGCCATCGCTTCTGAGTTCGTTTCCTCCCAGCTTCTTCCTGGACAGCCTCGCCCAGCCTCCCTGGTCACGATTCCCCTCCACACCACAGATAGAGGCGTCTCCCTAAAGCCCCAAGCAGGCCATGCCTGCCCCTGCTCTGAATCTCTCCCAGACCCCCACTGACTGTGGAGGTGGACAGTGAAAGCTCCCGCACGTGGCCCACACGGGCCCTGCGGGACCCCGACTCCCACCCTCTACGTTTGCCCTGCATCCTGGACGCACCACACCACAAGCGCTTTCCCAAGTCACCCGTGCACTTCATGCCTCCCATTTTGCTCTTCCTTCTTCTTGCGATGCGCTTGCCACCTACATGCTAAAGGTAAATCTTGCCCATCCATCGAAAATCAAGGTCTCGGGGCTTCCCTGGTGGCGCAGTGGTTAAGAATCCACCTGCCAACGCAGGGGACACGGGTTCGAGCCCTGGTCTGGGAAGATTCCGCATGCCGAGGAGCAACTAAGCCCATGCGCCACAACTACTGAGCCCAAGTGCTACAACTACTGAAGCCGGCGCGCCTAGAGCCCGTGCTTTGCAACAAGAGAAGTCACCACAATGAGAAGCCCGCGCACCGCAACCAAGAGTAGCCCACGCTTGCCACAAGTAGAGAAAGCCCACGTGCAGCAACGAAGACCCAGTGCAGCCAAAAGCAAATAAATTTTTTTAAAAAAGTATATCTAAAAATATCAAGGTCTCAAACACTGATCACCTCACCTGGGACTTTGTGGGGAGCCACGTGAACCCCACACACTGGCCGACGTCTCTCCCATGTTCTCCCAGTGCACCAGGTCTGGGGTAACTCTCATCCCAGCTCCTTGAGCAATTCTAAGTATGATTTTCTATATTAAAAAAATGATCCCATATCCCATATTCTAAAGTTGAACATATTTGCAATAAACATAAACTTACATTTAGGTTTTAAAGGACAACCTGTGTCCTGCCATCTGGACTATAAGTCCTTTTGGCTGCCCTCTTGGACACAGAATCATTTTCACCTATAATCACAGAAATCTGTAGGAATGTATTTTATTTTCTAGGCTGCCAATTAAGAGAGAATTTCTGAGTAATTTTTAGGAAAAAAAATCCCCATAGATAGCTTCATCCATCTTTATTTATACTGATGTTACATAAAATTTCCCCATTGAGGATTCAACATGCACTTTGATGGACCACATCAGGCGTCCTGAGTCAGTTAGGGGAGGTGAAATACTGATGAAATACTGATGAAAACCTCACTTTTAGTTATCTGGTGATCCTTTCCCCATCTAACATTTTATGCCACTTTCAGCATATATCAAAACTTGTTTAACGATTATATCTCAAAGGATTGAATGCTCTTTTTTTTTCTTTTCAGTTCTCACGTTTCTGAGTAAAAGCCATCATGTTCAAGTTAATAGAGTATTATGTTTCCTCTGCAAACAAATTCCCATAATTCATAAACAAAGAGAAAGGTAAATTCATGAAGAGGAGACACAGCACCAGTTTTCCACCTGACATTTGGGATCTAGGTTAAAAATGATGTTTTTGTCTCTGGTGATTTATCAAACTCCAGATTTCATAAAAGATAAAGATGCATTGAAGAAGGAACACATCATCTTAATGCTTCATTTTGACACTTTGGGTCTCTAAAAAGCATGTATTTTGAAGCTCTCCCCTCCAGAAACTCAATTGTTTCCATGATTTGCACAGTGAATTCTTGTTTTTCAAGCACACTTAAGTGAGAACATGCCAGGAGACACCTTGAAAGAAAATGGTCACATTTGAAACATACAGATTATTTATAGATAGAAAACTCAAAGAACTGAAAGAAAATCTGGTTGTCAACAGACAGTTGCTTTTTCTATGTTTTCTCTGTAGCTCAATTTGGGTTTTGTGTGGGTGGCTCATGTGAACTCAAAGGTTATTTGCTAAATGTTTTGTGAGATTAGAACATGTTGTCCTTTAAAACCTAAATGCAAGTTTATGTTTACTGCAAATATGTTCAACTTTAGAATATGGGATATGGGATCATTTTTTTAATACAGACAATCACACCTAGAATTGCTATGATATAACAAGATTTCCTATGCTTCTATTTTTCATTCACAGTTTAGAAGGTCTTATTCTTAATCATATTCCTAGCAGAAATCTCACAATATAGAGAGTTACGCAGTGCAAATTTTTGCTTTTTCACCTTTTGGGTTAATTTCACCTGCCAACTTGAACACTGATGAGCCTTATTTTTTTTTTTTTTTTTTTAATTATTTATTTATTTATTTAATTTTGGGTGTGTCGGGTCTTCGTTTCTGTGCGAGGGCTTTCTCCACTTCCGGCGAGCGGAGGCCACTCTTCATCGCGGTGCGCGGGCCTCTCACTGTCGCGGCCTCTCCCGTTGCGGAGCACAGGCTCCAGACGCGCAGGCTCAGTAGTTGTGGCTCACGGGCCCAGTTGCTCCGCGGCATGTGGGATCTTCCCAGACCAGGGCTCGAACCCGTGTCCCCTGCATTGGCAGGCAGACTCTCAACCGCTGCGCCACCAGGGAAGCCCATGATGAGCCTTATTTTGAACATACTTAGGTACCAGGAGCTGGAAAGTCAGTGTGGACCATAGCTCAGGTCTTTGCAATTCATCATATAAGGTACATTTTTCGATCACACAGTGTACAAAGGAGCAAAAAAAAAAAAAAAAAAAACCTTTTTTTTTTTTTTTTTTTTTTTAAAGGCAGGGACGGTTTATTTTTCTTGCCTCTTTAGCAATGCTCAGCTACCAGATTCTGGTCCAACAAGCACTTATGAGCCCCATCAAGTGGGCAGATGGCAGCAGTCTGCTGGATTCGAATCCCCCTTCCGCTGTGTGGCCCTGGGCAACTTACGTAGCCTCTTTGTGCTTCAGCTTCCTCAGAAGGAAACTGGGTAGATGGTGGTCCCTCCCTCATTGCCCTGGTGGGGGATTAATGAGTGCTCATTAATCTCACACAAAGCCTGTGAGATAGAAAAAATAAGAAGCATGATTCAGAGACAAAGGCGGTGAGAAGAGCGAAAAGCAGCACAGGCCAACTTTAACCCAGGTAAGTACGTGTTCAGTAAAATACAAAGAAAACCACCCCCCCCACCCCGAAAGTTCAAGAACACTAGAATGCCCATTCTTCGGCGTTCATCTGCAGGAAGGAAAGTCCTTGGGGAGTTGAGGGTGGGAGGGCTTTTCTCAAAATCTGATGCTAAAAAGTCTTGGTGTCAGCCAGCCCCGGGGCAGAGTCCCGGCTCCACAACTTAGATCGGTGTGATCCGAGGTGACTGTTCACCCCCGAGCTGAGTTTCCTCAAGGGCTGTGTGAGGTTGTGGTGGAGACTGAAGAAGTGACAGGGTCCAGGCGCTCAGCACGGCCCTGGCTCAGAGGAAGCACCGAATAGGCGGAGACGGAGGCCATCAGTCCAGTCAGCCAATATCCCGGGGCCCGGAAGGTAAGTGACATTTATTAGGGTCTGGGTCCAAGTACTGCAGCTAAATTCTGTCCCTCACGGGCCTCCGCAAAACAAATATCCTCCAAGAGTCTGACCTGGCTTTTTCCTCGTCTCCCTCTTCCGAGTGCGACAGAATCTTCAAGGTCATCTGTCATAAAACTATCTCAGAAATTGTCACCTCCAGCAAAGAAGAGTGAGTTATCAGAGCTCTCTCGGGACCTCCCAGGTGACACACTCCCGGGTGCTGGGGTGAGCAGGGTCCCCGGGGGCTCTGGCGAGGGTCGTGTGACAGCACTTCTTGAGAAGGCAGTACTTGGGGTCTTTGGGTCTGGCTGACACAGACCTCAAGTGCACCTACATGGCCTGGGGCTTCAGGGAAGGAAACCCCGCGTTATGATGCAGGGAGCGGCCTGCGTGATGTCGCAGAAGAGATCTTCCTCCGCTCACTGGAGCCCGGGAGCCACGCTCCCTCACACCTGCTCTCCCAGGACGGGGAAGGCTCGGAATGTGGTCCAAAGTTGGGCGTCGGCATTTTGGAACTTTCTCTCTTCCTGTGTCTATTTGATGAGGCACAAAATTTAAATCCGATGTGGCAAAGTTGCACGCTCTGTGCCGGGTTTCCGGGCTTCAGTGCTCAGGTCCAGCTAAACAAATTCTTCTTTTTAAGAGCCATCATGTATGTGAGCAGAGTACCCCCTGCTCCTACTCCAAACAGCCTCCATCCGGGCGCCTCCACTCTCTTCCTCTCTCCCTCTTGATATTGTGCCGGTTCTCATGTTCTCTTCTCCCCACGTGTTGCCACCTCCTGGGTTCCCAGAGGGAGCCTCTCTATTGTCCCAGACTCTGGCATTAGGGACCCAGAGAGTCCCACAGAGTGTGCAGGACATCCACGGGGGCCTCTCCCGGCCACCGCACCCTCTGACGTGGACCCATCAACTCCCAGTTGCCCTCTTTGCTCTCAGGAACAATGGGTCTGAGACGTGTCCCCCCATGTGAGAAAGACAGAGAAAATGAGGCCAGAAACGGTCCTTCTCTTCTCCATTGTCGGAGCCTCCAAGATGCTGGTCTGTTGGGATCTAGCAGCAAATCGTACCTGCCCACCCTTGGCTCTCCAGATCCCCTCGCCTGCTTCCACCACCCACATATTTAATGAGTGCCAGACAAAGAGGAAGGTCAGCAGCAGGGCAGGGGTACCCCAGCTCCTCCCTCCATCAGAGGGAGCCCTCAGGGCTCACTGGGACTGCTCTAAAACTCCTGGGCCCAGCAGAGGATGCTGATGGGAGAGGAAGGCACACAGGCTGTCACAGCCAAGGGAGCACCTGTGGTACTCACCCTGCTCCCCCACCTGCCAGACCTCCATCTCTGGCGGTCACAGCAGAATATGGCAGAAACTGTTATCCAAAGAATGAGATGTGCTGACTTTTGACTTTTAGTTCCACCCCAGAGGTCATGTTTGCCCTTCAAGCTGGGAGGACTCAGGGTTTGGAGGGACTTCTGTAGTTAAGTGTAAGGGGACGACAAGCTCCTCAACTCACACTGGACTTTGGGATGAAGTTGTGGCATTTTATTTTTCTGCGCTTGCATATAAAGCAATGTGCATTCAAGGAGGTGATAAGTGTATTCCCGTAATTTCCTGGAAGATGAATGCCAAAGCTAAAGCTAAATCAAGGTGAATGTAATTTGCATAAAGAATAGCCACATTAACAATGGGGAGGAAAATGCTGATCCCATGAATACTGGAAAAAGGACTCACAGATAAAATGCAGAAATAACGCTTTAATAATGCATGTGATCACATTTTTATTAACAAAGGACGTCTTGTTTGGAAGCAAATACATCCTTGAGACGAGTCTAAAATTAATCCTCCGATAGGCAGAAATCCACACTACTTATATATTCTAATTATAGTTACAAGCTGCGCTTAATGCAAACATTCTAAACTCTTAGTCACTTCATTAAGAACCAGAAAAGGGACTTCTTGAAGCATAATGAGAGCTACTCACAAGCTTTGAGAAAGAAAACGAAGAGACAATTCTGCATAGAGCTGGAGAATGCCGGATGTAATTTATTTAATAAAAGTGCTTAGTGTCTCTCTTTTGGGTTAGGAATTGGTACACCCTTAGGGGTTCAGACAGTGCCATGCTTCAGGACTGCTATTTCTAGGGCAAGATAAAAATGTGTATCAGAGAAAAGTAATCATTTATCATCGTAATGGTTACATCCCACTTTAGAAACCACCAGAGACTGCTTAACATTTTTATTTCCAACGTGGTTTTCCTGAGTCTTCAGGTGACAAATGGAAACTGATGCCAGAAGGCTTTTTTTCCGTTTGTTCCTTATAAAAATGGCTAGATGTGGAGTTCATTTTCATCTGGGGTGACGCTCAGGTCTGTGCTTTCGCAGTCTGATCCTTCCCTTCCCGCTTTGTGTGGTTCCTTCAAAAGTCTCCAAAGGCAACATCTGGGTCCAGTCAATGAAGACAGATGGGCTCCTTCTACCTCCTCTGTCGGCCCCTGGAGACCTCTTCCTGGGGCGGGGGCGGGGGGTGGTGGTGGTGGTGCGTGCTATTTGAACGTAACGACAGGCTGACTAAATTTTTCCTGGGTAGTGTGTTCAGGGCATTTCTACCATTAGAACCCATTCTGTATCCTTACAGACCTCCTCATTATGGATGGATTTCTCTATCTCCAAACATTCCTAGGATTTCTAGATGCTGTCATTGAGTCCTATTATTTTTCTTGTTATTCTTATGATTTTTCTTCTGTCACTTTCTATGGCCAAATCCTCTTCATCTGTCATGGAACTGGAGGCCAATTTCCTAAAAATCATCACTCTTGCTTACCATGGTTATTAACCAATAAAAGATTCAGAATCAATCTGGATTTCTTCAGTGCTGTGGCAACATCAAATCCTTGACATTTCTTCCTGGTGTTAAGACTTCATACATTGGAACCTAACCCGTTTAATCTTTGTCTGTTTCTTCCTCTTAAGAAAAAGGATCTAAATGTTCCACTTTGGTTATGGGAACTAAGGTTTTTGTAGATTAGTAATTAACAGTAATAAAAAAAGTTTTATTGAACACTAACCATGGGTCAGGTTCTAAGATTCAAGTATCTTCTCAATGGCCCCCCCGAGGTAAATATCACATTATCTACATTTTGTAAATGAAGGTGAGACCTGGAGTCCACAGGGTTCATCCTTGTGTCCCAGGAAGGGTAAGATCTGGTGAGTACATGGGATCCCAGAGGGAGGAGCCCAGGTGCTGGGGCCACAGCACCCTGGAGAACTGAGCCATAAAGGTACACAAAGTGGAGGAGAAGGCCTGGGGCATACTCGCCTTCCATAAGGGTGTCTTGAGCATTACTTCATATCCCGGATAAGTTTCAGCCTGATCAACAAATCTGGAAAAATAACCCACTGACAGAAGAGGGGTGGTTTACCTAAATTTCCTAGGGGTGAAGGTAGGTGCTGAGAGCACCAAGACAGTCCAGGAAGCAAGCCCCCAGGGGTTCCGGAATCCGCGGCAGGCAGGTCAGCCTGGAGCTCAGATCCCGCTCCCTCACCCCGAAGAGCTGTCCGGATGGTCCAGCCCCGGCACCTTCTGATGATAACTGAATCCCACGTGGAGATGTCCCCACAGAGAGGATGGAGCGCGCGCAGGGACTCGGCAGTTGGGTTTGGGGTTGTGATGGATGAACTGGCATTCTGGTTTCTGTATCTGTCCCTTTTGAGTTTGATTAAGGAGCGCCAATTCCCCAGAGCCTCATATATGGTGGGTGTACAGGCAGATTAAAACTCCTCAATCTGCAAACCAGGGAACCCAATCCTGTACCTTACTGACTCACAGGGGAGGGAACGTTTTGCCCTCTCCTTTACCTTCTCGGACCCTCTCCTTCCTCCTCCTTCCTCTGCCGGGAGCAGAAGGTAGAAATCAGAGTCTGGGGTGTCGGCGAGGCCATCGTTATCACAGGGTGTGGTCACTGTGTTTAGAGGCTGGCCCTGGGGGTGGCGCTCCTGGCGGCCTCCCGGACCCCGTGAAGAGCCTGTGCTCCTGGAAAGTTCACCTGAGCACGTGCACACTCTCCTGAGCATTCTCGTTCCCGTCCTTGCTCTTGAGCCCTATGCCATGAGGCTCACCAGGGTCCCAAGCACTGGACCGCACTCAGAGGGAGGGGAGAGGCCTGGCTCTGTCTACACCGAAACTACTCACTCCAATCCAGCTCTTGTCGGCTCTGAGCGAGGGTCCTGGGCACTCCCACAGCCATTAATAACGTGGCACTTTGCTCCTCCTGAGCTGCCTGGTTACTGAGGGAGGGTGCCCAGCTGGGGAGCTGGGCAGGAGGCAGGCACTCCTGGATTGATGTCTTGGCTCTTAGCAGAGCCCATCACGGAATTCCAGCCCTGAGACAGCACCCAGGGATGCGCTAGGACCGCCAGCCTGGCCCCGGAGCTGAGGTGGTGACCAAAACCTAGTCCTGCCTTCGGGGAGCCAGCAGTGCCCCTGGTGTGATGGAAAACTCCACACAGCAAACAACGCAGAGAGCGCCTTCCTCTTAGCACACTTTCCCTCCATGGAGAAGGGCATAGGGATGAATAAACAAATGGCTCTTGAGGTTAAACAATAATCTCAAGAATAATTTGCCATATCTTCACGGATCTCTCTCTGTTTTCAGTGTTTCATCTTACTTTACGTGATTTTGGCGTTTTGAGGGCAAAATGAACATTCACACTTCCACACCCTCAGCACGCTGACGCTTTGGACTGGATTGCTCTTTGCTTCGAGGGGGAGGGTGCTGTCTGGTGTGTTGTCCCCAGCGCCTACCCAGTAGCAACCCCTGCTCAGATGCAACAACCAAAAATATCTCTAACTGTCACCGAACGTCCCCTGGAGGGCGCGATCCCCTCTGGTCGAGAACCCACAGCTTTAAAAGGTGGTACTAGTCCTTGCTAATTTGGGGGTTAGGTTTGAGTAGTTTCGGTACTTGAACTTCTTCAGGCAGTGATCCCATTAAAACACCCTCACTTTACCTACCCCCGTCCCGTTTGTTTATTTGGGAATGACAGTCACCATTGGGCCGAGGGCCAATGCTGAGGGACCAACATTTAGCCAGCTGGCTCCTGGAGAGTTTAACATTAGGTTTTGTGGGTGTCATTTGGTCAGTGTTCCTAGCACGTTGGGAGTTATCTGGGGACCCTAAATTCAACACAAGGGCTCAGACCAGAGTGGGGACTGTCCTTTCTCTGTAGAGTCAGAGTTCCAGATAACCCGGAAGTCACTCAATCCCGAATATTTGACAAGAGCCCACTGACCTCTGTGAATGTGTGCCAGAGACAGGCAAGTGACGTGGTGAAGACACGAGTTCCAGGCACTGAAAAAGTCCTCCTTCTCGGTTGTCACCTGCCAAATTGACAGAAGAAAAATAACCGCTGATGATATTCTGAGAGAATCGAACTTCCTAGCAAGGCAGATGGCAGATAATGCACATTTCAGTACAACCAGTAAGCGGGGGTATGTTGCACGCAAGACCTAGGCTGGCCTCTGTCACCCCCAAAAGCTATTCGTTAGATGGAGAAATGCCATAAACATACTGTGAGTCCAGTTTATGTGTTTCTATTAATTCCTCACACATACCAAGCATGGCCACCACCAGTTGCCAATTCTTGAGCTCTGACAGGCATCGAAGAAACAATTTGAAGGTGAGGGACACAGAACGTGAGATGGTTTTTAATCAGGTCACTCCATGCCTGGAGAACTCTAAATAGCAGAACGAACTACTTAAATCTAATCTGCAACAAAACTGACCCACCTTCCCTTCCCTCTCCCCCCATTGTACTCAGGTACTGCCACATGTTTTCAAATTCTTTTTTCTTTTTTTTAACGTTTTTATTGGAGTATAATTGCTTTACCATGTTGTGTTAGTTTCTGCTTTAAAACAAAGTGAATCAGTTATACATATACATATATCCCCATATCTCTTCCCTCTTGCGTCTCCCTCCCTCCCACCCTCCCTATCCCACCCTTCTAGATGGCCACAAAGCACAGAGCTGATCTCCCTGTGCTATGTGACTGCTTCCCACTAGCTATCTGTTTTACATTTGGTAGTGTCTATATGTCCATATATACACTACCACTCTCTCACTTTGTCCCAGCTTACCCTTCCCCCTCCCCATGTCCTCAAGTCCATTTTCTAGTAGGTCTGCGTCTTTATTCCTGTCTTGCCCCTAGGTTCTTCGTGACCTTTTTTTTTTTTTTTTTTGATTCCATATATATGTGTTAGCATACAGTATTTGTTTTTCTCTTTCTGACTTACTTCACTCTGTATGACAGACTCTAGGTCCATCCACCTCACTACAAATAACTCAGTTTCATTCCTTTTTATGGCTGAGTATTATTCCATTGTATATATGTGCCACATCTTCTTTATCCATTCATCTGTTGATGGACACTTCGGTTGCTTCCATGTCCTGGCTATTGTAAATAGAGCTGCAATGAACATTGTGGTGCATGACTCTTTTTGAATTATGGTTTTCTCAGGGTATATGCCCAGTAGTGGGATTGCTGGGTCGTATGGTAGTTCTATTTTTAGGTTTTTAAGGAACCTCCATACTGTTCTCCATAGTGGCTGTATCAATCTACATTCCCACCAACAGTGTATGAGGGTTCTCTTTTCTCCACACCCTCTCCAGCATTTATTGTTTGTAGATTTTTTGATGATGGCCATTCTGACTGGTGTGAGATGATATCACATTGTAGTTTTGATTTGCATTTCTCTAATGATTAATGATGTTGAGCATTCTTTCATGTGTTTGTTGGCAATCTGTATATCTTCTTTGGAGAAATGTCTATTTAGGTCTTCTGCCCATTTTTGGATTGGGTTAAATCTAATCTGCAACAAAACCAACCCACCTTCCCTTCCCCCTCCCCCCATTGTACTCAGGTACTGCCACATGTTTTCAAATTCTTTCTTTTCCTTTTTCTCTTCTTTTGTCTTCTTTTCATTTTCTTTTTTCTTAAAATTCTGCTTAAAAGCTTTTGCTTGAAATTCATTTCCTGACAGTTCTGGAGGCTGGAAGACCAATATCAGGGTGCCAGCATGGTCAGGTTCTGGTGAGACTCTTCCTGGCTTGCAGAAGGCGGCCTTTTTTCTATTTTCACATGGCAGAGAGAGAGTGGTCTCTTTCTCTTTTTATAAGGAAACTCATCCCATCATGAAGTTCCCACCCTCATGACTTAATCTAACCCTAATGACCTCTCAAAGGCCCCGTCTCCAAATGCCATCACATTGGGAATGAGGGCTTCAACACATGAACTTCGGGGGGGGGGACACAGTCGTTCAGTCCATAACAACATTCCTTTTGATTTTCATTATAGAAATGTATGTACAAATTCTTAGAGGAATCTTGTAATTGAAAGACCATGGACTTTGGGGCTTGAGAAATAAAAATTGAAACTATAGCCACATTACTATCCACCTTTGTGGTTTGGACAAATTAGTTCACTTCTGAGCCATTAAAAATGTTTTTTTTTTAATTTAGATATAACTGACAATAGCAATATGTTAGTTTCAGGTGTACAACAAAATGATTCAATATTTGTGTATATTGTGAAATGATCACCACCATAAGTCTAGTTCACATCCGTTCACCATAGTTACAAACATTTCTTTTTCTTGTGATGAAAGCACAGGGACTATAGTTAATAATATAACTGCTTGTATATTTGAAAGTTGCTAAGAGAGTAGATCTTACAAATTCTCATCAAATTGTTTCTTGAATGCCTGTCACATCTGCAGCATTGGCATTTGGTAGTGGCCGTATTTGACATGTGTGAGGAATGAGCCTCAAGATGGAAATTAAACTCACAAGACATTTATGTCATTTATTCATCTAACGAGTAGCTTTTTTCAGCTCTACTCTGTGTAAGATGGTCTTTCAGTGACTCTAATGAAGCAAGTTGTTTGCTTTATTTTGTTTTTTAATCAGAGGGAAGTGAAGAAATATAACTGGAATAAAATAAGAATGAAGAAAATACACAGAAAAGAGAAAAAGGTGCCGAATCACAAAGCTGGCAGTTACAGTCATTTCGGGAAGGCAGATTCTTATCTGACCAGAGCAGAGTGTGAAATTTGGCACTCTGACTTTTTCTGGTTTCTTCTTGCCTTTGTTTTCCCCCATGGAGAAGGGCAGTGACACTCTGCAGTTAGCACTGAGTCTACACTTGGAGGCTGAACCAGAGCTTGATCTTCTGGTCTGCTCGCTTTGACCACTTGATCATGGGATGGAATGTGCCCCATATACCTCTCAAAGGCCACCCTGCCTAGGGTGGGGGACAGCACCCTCCCCCTCGAAGCAAACTGAACGGCTTGGTATTTAAACTTTCAGCAATTCTCTCTGCTCAAAGAAATAACACTCAAGTAGAAAGTTAGACTCTCTGTATCTGCTTCCCATTTGCTTCCAACTCATACCCCGAGTCCTCTGGTTGGAAGGTCACCTGGCTTCCCCAGCTCCCCAGTTCTTCCAGGGCCTGGAGGACGGACTCCTTTGTAAAAATCCTCCTGTAACAGAGAGCTTTGTGCTCCAGTGGAAAAACTGGCAGCACACAAAGCCTCTACCCATGTATAATTTAGCATGGTTACCTGGGGCGCCAGTCACAGCTCAGAGGACCATGTCACATGCGCCTCGGGGTCCCCATCTAAAACCGGGGCATCTCATGACAGTGGAGGGAGAGGATAATGTCTGTCTTGTCCCCTGCACTGGTGTCACAATTACAAATGAAAAGACACAGTGGAGATAGGCGATTCTCAAAGGAACAGCCCACAGAACATCGCTGGCAGAGGCGAGGACAACAGCTGGCCAGACACACTCATGGTCCTGAAACTCTCCCATCACACTGCAGAGGAAAATGCCAGGAAGTCCATGCTGAAGCCCAGTGGACAGGCTCTCCTAAACATGGATCAGCTGCTCTCCACCACTGCATGGGAAGGAGAGAGGAAGGATCAACTATAATGCGGATGTGTCCAGGTAGAATTGCGGACACTAAGATTTTTTTAAAAGTCAACGTGTAAAGTAAGTTTTCACAGGACTGATCAAGAGAAAAGCAGGGACAGAAAACTGGCCGGACCACATGGAACCCCGCTTGAAGAAGGGACATCACATGGGAAAAGCTTGCAGAGGGACTTTTGCAAAACTGGCTGTGGCTTAATCCCTCCAACAGGATGAGGCAGAAGTAAAAAGCAAGTTCAAGTTAAGGGGAAAGGCCCCTTGAAGGCCTGCCAGCCAGCTCCTGGGTGCTTTTCCTTACATGTCAACATCACTGTGCTGCTGCAGGACCCACTCGAGAAGGCTCAGTGTAACCTCATCCTTGCTGGCAACTGGCCCCTGGCATGGGCCACTTCCCAGATAGAAAGCCTGGCACGACTCACCCCCCACTGAAAAACAGCACCCAGGACTTGGAATGTGTCGACAGGAAGGCAGCTTTACGAGGGCAGATGCCCAGGAAAGCAACCGACTGAGAAGCCTCTGGTCCCTTGAGTTAGTTGATTGGCAGGAAGTAATAGGTTGAAGCCAACTGAGGGCTGCACAGTGGTCCACATGCCTAGGCAGGGTGGCCTTTGAGAGGTGTTTGGGGCACACTCCATCCCGTGATCAAGTGGTCAAAGCGAGCAGACCAGAAGATCAAACTCTGGTTTAGCCTCCAAGTGTAGACTCAGTGCTAACTACAGAGTGTCACTGTCCGCAATTGTAACCCCGCTGACAATTGCCTTTGCAATGCACAGAAAGTTTAAATTTACTTATTGCACAAAAACATTGTAAAACAACAGAAATCAAATATCTAGCCCTCCAACGTTACAAAATCTTAACATGAGGTTTCAGGAGAAAGGCTTTTAAAAATGACATGGTGGTTGTTTACTTCAAGTGGTAGAGCTGCTCCTGAAAACTTGTGTGTAAATTAGCCGTATACAAAACAAACCCTTCTTAAAATGCACCAGGTAACAGGCACTGTTTTAAGCCTTTTAATTGCATTTGCTCATTTAGCTTTCAGAAGTCCTGCAGGTAAGCATTATTGATATCTTTTATTACCTTCATTTTGTAGGTGGAAAACTGTGACACAGAAAGGTTGAGGAACTTGCCCAAGGCTGCAGAGCTGGGTTTGGACTAGGTACCCAGCTTTCTGAGCCCACGTTCCTAATCACAGGGTACACTGCCTCCCAATGGACTCATGGGGAGTTAGTTCCCTGACCAACACCTGTCCTTCCCAAATACACAGTTTATAAAGATGTATTGTCACACTTGGTCAGGTTTGATGTGAACCACACCCCACACTTAAAGCCTCTAAAGGACATAAATGCTTGTTTCCTAATAAGTCATCATACAGCTAAGACAGAGCTGAACTCATAAAGAAACCCCTGCTGCCTCATCTTTGGTGGATGCCCATATCCATTCCCCCTTTTTCTTTCCTAGAAACACCCCAAATAGCTTTGGGTAGCAATATACCCAGTTAAAAACACTTACCTCCCTACAGCGGATCTACAAAAAAGCCTCAGCTAACGTCATATTTAATAGTCAAAGATTGAGTGCTTTCCCCCTAAGATCAGGAAGACGATGAGGTTGTCCATTATCTCCACTTCTATGCAACATTGTACTACAGGTCCTGACCACAGCAATAAAGCAAGAAAAAGAAATTAAAGGCCTAGAATTTGGAAATGAGTAAGTAAGACAGTCTTCATACAAAAAGACGTGATGTTTTATGTAGAAAATCCTAAGGACTATATAATAAAGCTACCAGGACTAATAAGCCAATTAAGGAAAATCACGAGATACAAGACTCTGATATACAAAAGTCAATTGTATTTCTGAATTCTAGAAATGAACAATGGGAACTTGAAATTTCAATGCTGTTGCAGTAACATCAAACATATGAAATACTTACGGACACCTTTTACAAATTACTTGCAATATCTGTACATGAAAACTGAAAAAAAATTTGCAGAAGGAAATTTAAAAGGAGCACCTAAATAAAGGGAGAGATATACAGTGCTTGTGGGTCAGAGAACTCCATATTGCTAAGACATCATTTCTTCTCACCTTGATCTACAGATTCAACACAATGCCAATCAAAATCCCAGCAGATATTTTTGTAGAAATTGAGAAGCTGATTGTAAAACATATGGAAATACAGAGGACTTAGAATAGTCAAAACAATTTTGAGGGGAAAAAAAAAGGTGGACGATTCACTAACTGATTTCAACACTTAATATAATGTGACAGTAAACACAACAGTATGGTATTAGGATAAGGATGAAGTGTAGATGAATGGAAAAAAGTAGAGAGTCCAGAAATAGAGCCACACATGCATGGTCAACTGATTTTCAGCAAAGTCACGAAGGTAATTGAATGGGGAAAAAACAGTCTTTTCACCAAATGGTGCTAGAACAACTGAATAGCCACATGCAAAAACAAACAAACAAATGAATCTCACCCTTACTTCACACCATATACAAAAGTTAACTCCAAGTGGATCATGAACCTAAAGGAAAGAGATAAATCTACAAAACTTCTGGAAGAAACTATGTGAGAAAATTCTAGTGACGTTGGGTTAGCCGAAGATTTCGTGATACATGACACAAAAAGGTTGAATTTCACCAAAATTAAAATTCTGCTCTTTCTGACACTGTTAAGAAAATGAAAACATGGGTAATGGATTAAGAGAAAATATTTGTGAATCACATATATAATAAAGGGCTTCCATACAGAATTTATAAAGACATCTTACAATTCAATAGTAAAAAAACAAAATCCAGTTAAACAAACAGGCAAGAAATTTGAACAGACACTTCACCAAACAATACAAACGAATGGCAAATAAACACATGAAAAAGATTTGAGAAAGGCAAATCAAGACCGCAATGAAATACCACTCTACACCCACTAGAATGGCTAAAATGAGTAAGACAGGCAATGTTAAATACTGAGGATGCAGGGCAACTAAAAGTTATTGCTGTTGGGAATGCAAGTGGTTCAGCCACTTTGGAAGGCAGTTTGGCAGTTTCTTATAAACATATACCTACTATGAACCCAGCCATTCCACTCCTAGATATTTACAAAAGATAAATAAAAACATATGTCCATACAAAGACTTGCACGAGAATGTTCATAGAAGCTTTGTTCATACTAACAAAACTGGAATCAATCCACATATCCACCAACTGGTTAATGGATAAACAAATTGTAGTGCATCTGTACCAAGGAACAGTACCCCACATTAAAAAGGAACACCCAACGTCTTGGATGGATCTCAAAAGCATTTTGTTAAGTGACAGAAGCCAGATATAAGAGACTATGCACTATGCTATTCCATTTATATTATATTATAAAAAAGGCAAACCTACAGCAAAAGAAAAATCAATGTTTTCCAGGAGTCAGAGTCAGGGGAAGGGATGAGACGAAAAGGGGCACAAAGAAATGTTTTTGGGGTAATGGAAATGTTCTATCGTGGTGGTGATTATAGGACCATATGCATTCGTCAAAGCTCATTGATAAAATACTTGAAATTGGTGAATTTTAATATATAAAAATTATATATATTATTTTACAATATATATATTTATAATTATATTTATATATACATAAAGTAAAAAGCTGACATTTTTAAAATGCTCACCTCCCCAGACTCCTTTGCAACTAGGGTTAGACATGGGACCCCCACGGCCAATGAAAGTAGGCAGAGGTTTACTGGGTGGTGCTTCTGTGAAAACTGTTTTCCTGATAAAAGAGAGCCTGAGCTGGCATGTGCCTTCTTCTCTTTGTCCTTTTTCTAGTTTCCTGCTTGGAACTCAGCCATCTTGTGGGTCTAAGAACAGTTAAAAGCCACACTAAGGAGTTGTATTAGTTCCCTAGAGGTGCTGTGACAAATCACCACCATCTTGATGACTTAAAACAACAGACACTTATTCTCTGACAGTTCGAGAGGCTGGAAGTCCAAAATCTAGGTATGGGCAGGGCCATGCTCCCCCCAGAGGCTCTAGTGGAGAATCCTTCCTTGCCTCTCCTAGCTTCTGGTGGTTGCCAGCAACCTTTGCATTCCTTGGCTTGTGGACAAATGACTTGAATATCTAATATCTGCGTCCATCTTCACAAACCATTCTCCTCTGTGTGTGTCTCTAGGTCTCTCCTTTTCCTGTAAGGACACCAGTCATATTGGAGTAAGGCCTACCCTACTTCACTACGACCTCATTTTAACTTGGTTATGTCTGCAAAGACCCTATTTCCAAATAAGGTCCCTTTTATAGATACTGGGGGTTAGGACTGAACATATCTTTTGGAGTGGGGGGGTACACAATTCAACTCACAACAGGAGGGCAGAGGGGAAAGACAGCAAGAGCAGGGGCCCAGCTTTAGCCGCGGACTCACAGCGCCTGCCTTCCGCATTCTTCGGGCTTCCGTCTTTTATTTTTATTTTTTAATTAGTTCATGTCTTTTATTAACCAATCGTACCCAGCCATGTGGAGATCTTTCTTGTCCTTTCAGATGTTTGAGGTCTCCTGCTAGTGTTCAGTAGGTGTTCTGTGAGAATTGTTCCATTTGCAGATGTATTTTTGATGTATTTGTGGGCGGAGGTGAGTTCCACATCCGTCTACTCCGCCGTCTTGATTGGAGCCCCTAGGCTCCTGTTTTGGCAGCATTTAAAGCATTCCTTCCTTGGTACTCAGCCCCAAATCCATTTGCTATGTCCTTTGAATTTGTTTTCGGTGCTCACTCTTAAATCTACCCTCTTCCTTTTCATCTTACTGTGGATAGAGGGTGGAATCAGGTGGAAAAAAGAGTCCAGTCCTGACCAATAATCGTACACATTTGCTGAGCTTGGATATCAGATCCTACGACACACTTCAGGTACCACATGTCTTAAATTATGCCCATCCAATATGGAGAACAATACAATATGCAGTTACTTAAACATTTTATACGAAGTAAAGTAGGTCAAACAATGATTTTTTCCTCACTTTCCACTTTTCCCCCTCAGGACAGCTGCTCCCACTGTCCTTAGCAGCCCACCCCCTAGACCTGTGAGCCCTTGTCCAGGAGGGAGTAAGCCCTGTACCTGCCCAGCAGATGACCACCTCATAAAGTAATGGAAATGGTGCACCCCAAATCATCCAGGCCACAGAGTCTTTTTCTTCTCCTTCTTTTTTCTCTTCTTTTCCTTCTCTGTAGTAGGTAGAGCCTGTGGCCTGGCTTCACCAGACCTACCCCGCCTCCAGCACATGCTCACCTGGCCTCACCTCTGTTTTGCTGTAGATCCCTCTGTAGCCCGTGTGCTTCCCACTCAGCCCTGGCTGGGGAGGCTGGGGTCTCCGTGGGTCCGGTCTGCATCTCTCTCTGACGGCACCCTTGGTGTGGCCAGAGCGTGAGGCTTCCGCCGCCATCCCCAGGAGGCCAGTCCTCACCTACTCAGCGCACACCTCCACCTTCCTGCCTCTCCTCCTGTTTGACTTTCTGTCTTGTCTTTGTGTGTGGGGGGGTGTGTGGGGGTGTGGTCCACATATATTTTTCTGCCTTCCAGTATTTTTTAATATTTATCTTTTTTTCATCTTTCTGTATTTCTCTCCCGAAATGACTCCTTTCTCTCTTTTTTGGTAACCTTACTTCACCACTTCTCCCTTGTCTATATTTTTAATGTTTCTGGAGTTTTCTGCCTTTCTGTATTTTTTTTATTTTGCTGGGTTTTTGTTTTTCTATTTTTTTCTCTCCTATCATATTTCTATGTCTGCATTTCTGTCTTTTTTTCCTGTGTCGTTTGAGCTGTCTTTTCTCCTGACCCCTCTGTCCCTCTTTCCTTACGTGTTTGCCCACCATGTTATTTCTCCCTTTTCTCTTCAGGTTTGTTTCCAGATTAAGCTTGGTTCCCTCTGGGTGGTTTTGAGCAGAGGACCCCCTTCCCGCCACCTGCAGCCTCTCTCCCTGAACTCTGCCCTCTCCCCAATTCTGCCACCCTCTTCCTGCACCAATGGGCAGGTGCTGGTTTGTCTCCCACTAGCTTCTCAAAGAAAGCAGGGCGGTTGGGTCCATCAGCTGTCAGCTCACTGGTGGCTTCCTGAACTGGGAATATGGGATTCTTGATACCTTTACCCTAAGCTTTGAACCTGAGCTACAATTCCAGGAGAGCCAGTTAAATAAATCTCAGCCAACATCCTACTATATACGCAAAGTATATATATGTGTGTGTGTGTGTATATATATATATATGAGAAAGGACACAGGAGGGCACCCTTATGTCCACTGTTCCAGCTTGTTTCCTATGAGGATAAGTAAATGTTCTCAAGATGCCCCAGAGAGGGCTGTGTCCTGGCTTTGGGGACCTGAGGGTAGGGGCCAGCCGTGAGGTTCATGCTCGTCTCAGAGCCTGGGTCAGAGTTTGAACCCAGGGTCCTTGGCTCTACCACCCCACCCCACCCTGAGACCCTTGCTGGGCCACAGCTCTGCACTAGGCTCACTGCACCAGAATCCCCCCTTCCCTCCGAAGGTGGAAGGTGGCAGCGTTGCAGGGCTGAGGGGGTGGAAGAGCCCTTGTGTGGGGAGATGAGTCGCCTGGGTGCAAGGCTGGGATTCCCACAGAAACACACCATGAGAACGATGGCTGCTATGACAGTATGAAGGTGCCCAGCATTGGGGACCTCCCCAACACACCCACGTGCTCCGCAGCGCTGGTCGTGGATGGTGAAGACATTTTGGTTTTAGGGTGAGTCCCAGGCAAGTCCAGTAACTGTCCCTAGACCTGGAACACAGATGTATCTGGTCTGCCAGGGCGTGCCTTGTCCCCAGCTGCCAACAAAGCTGTGTGAGCGCAGACCTGGCCCCCTTCCCTCGGCCCTCGCTGTTCACACAGAGGGCTCCCCCACGGACAGCCTGGGCCACAGCAGCAGAGAAAGCATCCTTCCCTACGGTGCTGGGAGCAGGTTCTCCATAAGCGTGCATTCAAAGGCTCCCCTCCACTCTGAACCGTCCAATCTCAGAGCACTCCCTCCGCTGCTTCAGAGATGTGCACGTCCCCTTCTCTCCCCCTCCCCCACCGACAGCTCCCCCTCCCCCAGGTTCCCCACTCTGGTCTCCCTCCTGTGAAGTGGGCACATCCATCCATCGGAGCCCTTGCCACGCTGCTCTGACCAGGGCAGGACTGCGACCTGCCTGGCACCCAGCCCAGTGGTCAGGGCCAATGGGCACATGAAGGACCCTCCCTCACAGACGCTGGGAGTCGAGGTAGATTCCAGGGGAAGGGGTGAAATGAAACTGGATTCAGAGGGCATAGAAAGAGCAAGAGGAAATTCAGTAGAGAGGAGTATACACAGCAAGGTGTGTGGGGCTCCAGGTCAGCCTTCTCACTGCACGGCAGCTACAGCGTCTGCAGCTTTTGGGGGGATTGCCAGGGTCTCTGCAGACTCTTCTCTCTTCTCTCACCTGCACTGTCCTCCAAGCTCTGGTCTGGGGCCTGGCAATATGAACAGACCCCAAAGACAGAGCCCTTTCCTAGCGAAGACCTGACTAATTTTGTCAGGCACATAAAAGATCCAGGAGTGGGGATGGGCAGGGGGGACACACATGTTTGATCTGACCTGTTTCTGAATCTTTTCGCCATTAAAGCTTGACTGAAATTGTCAAAACATGAAATCAATTTGGTCTTGGCAAAAGGCTCCTATAATTGAATACATTACTTCCCAATTTCTCCTCCTCTTCCCTTTTCGTGTCAAATGAAGTGTCTGCTTCTTATTACTTAGCCTTTCAGAAGAGAAAACAATTGTTGGATGACACAACCTCTTTGGTCATGTAAGCGTACATTTGAATACATGCTTCTGAAATCGATCTTGATCATTTTCAACAACAGATATGTAAACAAACAAATGTTGGATGCCGTCTTCCTTTCTTACAGTGTCCTCATTTCACAAGTTCCTTCTAATGTTCCGGTGGATGGAGGGATAGAGGTAGGGGTGGGGGTGGGAATCAGGAAACCATAAATAGATTTAACAGGCACCAAAGCGTGCATTTGGAGTACCGTCAGCTAGAAAGATCTTGTTTCAATAACACGATCTTCGCATTTAGCTGAAGACTACGTTATGGAGTCTGACTGCCCTTAGTGACTGCTTAAAGCTGACATAAGGCAGAATAACGTACATTTAATATGTGAAAGAAATTAGCCCTCAAGATCTTTGTTTCCTGAATCTCTGCAGCAGCTCAGTTGGTGCTTGGCACACAAGACAGCTGGAGGAGGCCTTCCTGGGGCGGTGAGGGAAAGGCAAGGGGTACAGCACGCAGAAAACTCACCCCGTGGGGGTCTAGAGTGAACTCAGGGAACAAGAGATTGGGACGGAGAGCACAGAACCCACTGTAATTTGGACTCCTCAGGGCTCTGCGTTTCCATGTCCACGAATGGCATCCTATCTTCCCCAGCCACAAACGGGAGCCCCAGGGGCATTCTTGACTCCACCTTCAGCTTTCTCCCCGTTAAACTATCACAAGTCTCACCGACCACCCCTCATGCTCACTGCCACCACGCCCCAGGTCAGGCTGGATCCCAACTCTTCTGGGATGATGGTTACTGTGGCCTTCTAAAGAGTCACCCTCTCAGCCCTGACTCCAGAACGATCTTCCTGACACCAACGTGCTCAGGCCATGACCCCCACCCATCACTTGCAGGGAAGGTGGAAGGTTCTCAACCCCGCACTCAGGGCGCACAAGGCTCCCCGTGGTGAGGACCCGCCGTCACCGCCACGGTCACCCTCCGGCCAGCCTCTCCAGCCTGGGAACTGGGATGCCGATGTCTCGAGGCTCAGCCTGAGCCGGACAGTCACTCGCTCATGTCACATGCCTCGCCTCCGAGGTCCTGCTCCCCTTGCCGGGGGATGGTGTGAAAGGGCGTGCTCTGCCGGTCACCACGCAGGACTCAGCTCAAGGACGCTCCTTCCGAGAGCCACCCGACACAGAAAATGGGGCGGCCCTCTCTCTGCTCCAGACCCCTCTCACTGCACATCCCCCCGACCCTAACTGCCACCCATCGCTCCAGCTGAGAGTCCGTGTCTTAGTCAGCTTTGAAGTCCCAGAACTCACACAGTGCAGGGCACGCTATGTCACCGAGCAGCAGCATATGTCATACAAGGAACTATTCAGTAAAAATTCAAACGTTTACAGGCCTTCTTTTTTTTTCTTAATTGTTTATTTAAATCTATATATCTGAAGCTCCGATGAAGCACTTTTATTTCACTCTCACTCAGAGGCTTCTATTTTTGGCTAACCTTTTGGAATTCTGAAACAGCACCCATCTCATTATGTTGAGACGACCACCGCGTGAGCCTCTGTGTGCTCCTGTGTGCTCAGCAGGGAGAGGGCCTTGAGACACTTGTACGGGGTGAATTAACACTAGGGGTTAAAACACAACAAAACAGCCTATTCGGAAAGCCTGAGCTGTTGGCGAGCAGGAAGGGAAGAGTAGCAGGTCGCCGAGAGCTGCCACATGAAATTCTAGGGGCAATAGGTGGTGGTTTGTCCCACGGCCAGGCTGCTAAGTTGATGAGGGGATGGGCTGGACTTAACACTGGCTGACTTGGGAGGCCAGGCTGGGAGGTGTTAAGCCCTTTATAGGGACATATGTGATTCCGTCCTTTGCATTATGCTGTGTCCTAATGTCATACACCTGTGAGCTTGGTCCCACGTTCCTCATGGAGGCCCCTGCAGCCTGGCAACTTTGCTGTTTCCCTTTTCTTAGTCCTGCTATCAGGGTGTTGGTTGTAGGCAAAGTGCTGGGCCCTAGGCTGTCTCTCATCACAGCAAGAACTTGACAAATGTCCTGATCCCAGCTGACCATAATGGTCTGCCCACTGGCCTTGAGGAAGGGCAGAATAAATAGAATAATAGGCTCATTGCTGTTCACCCAAATTCTACGGTTTCCAGAAGCATCAAGCCCCAAGATGTGTCAACCTCCTAATCACAGAGAACTTCAAGAAACTGTTGTTAAAGCCCATAGTGAACATCATGCTTGACAGTGAAAGGTTGAAAGCTTTTCCTCTAAGGTCAGGAATAAGATAAGGATGCCCACACTCGCCATCCTTATTCAACATAGTACTGGAAGTCCTAGCCAGAACAATTAGGCAAGAAAGAAATAGAGGCATCCAAATTGGAAAAGAAGAAGTAAAATAGTTTCTATTTGCAGATGATATGATCTTATATATAGAATATCCTAAAGAGTCCCCCCAAAAACATTATAACTAATAAATGAATTCAGTAAAGTTGTAGGATACAAAGTCAAAATACAGAAATCAGTTGCATTTTTCTACACTAACAGTGCAATATCTGAAAAAGAAATAAAAACAGTCTCATTTAGAGTTGCATCAAAAACCAATAAATTAACCAAGGAAGTGAAAGATCTGTACATTGAAAACTATAAGGTGAAAGAAATTGAAGAAGACAAAAATAAATGAAACAATATACTATGTTCATGGATCAGAAAAATTAATATTGTTAAAATGTCCATACTACCCAAAGCAATCTATAGATTCAAAGCAAACCCTATCAAAAATGTTTTTTTCCCCAGAAATAGAAAAAAAAGTCCTAAAATTCATATGGGACCACAAAAGACCTCAAATAACCACAACAACACTGAGAAAAAACAAAACTGGAGATATCACACTTTGAGATTTCAAACTATATTACAAAGCTACAGTAATCAAAACAGTGTGGTGCTGTCATAAAAATAGGACACACAGAGCAATGGAACAGAATCAAGAGCCCAGAAATAAAGCTATGCATGTATGGTCAACTAATATTTGACAAGAGAGCCATGAATACACAATGGGGAAAGGATAGTCTCTTCAAAAAAATATGTAGAAGAGTGAAATTAGACCCCTATCTTACACCACTTACAAAAATTAACTAGAAATGGATTATAGACTTAAATATTAAGACCTGAAACCATAAAACTCCTAGAAGAAAACAATGTCTTGACAACAATTTTTTTGGATTTGACACCAAAAGCACAAGCAATAAAAGCAAAAATAAAGAAGTGGGACTACATCAAACTAAAAAGCTTCCACACAGCAAAAGAAACAAATCAACAAAATGAAAAGGCAACTTGCAGAAAGGGTGAAAATATCTGCAAACCATCTATGTGATAAGAGGTTAATACCCAAAATATATAAGAAACTCATACAACTCAATTGTTTAAAAAAACCCAAAAACCAAATAATCCAGTTTTTTAAATGGGCAGTTGACCTGAATAGACATTTTTCCAAAGAAGACATACAAATGACCAAAAGGTACTTGAAAAGATGCTCAACATCACTAATTATCAGGGAAATACAAATCAAAACCACAATGAGGTATCACCTCATACCTGTTAGAATGGCTATAATCAAAAAGACAAGAGATAAAAAGTGTTGGTGAGGATGTGGAGAAAAGGGAATCCTTGTGCACTGTTGGTGGGGATGTAAATTGGTACAGCCCCTATGGAAAATAGTATGGAGGGTCCTAAAAAAATTAAAAATGGAACTACCATATGATCCAGAAATCCCACTTCTGGGCATTTATCTGAAGGAAATGAAATCACTATCTTGAAGAGATATCTGTGCTCCTATGTTCATTGCAGCATTATTTACACAAACCAAGATATGGAAGCAACCTAAGTGTTCGTATATATACATATATATATACACACACATATATATACAATGGAATATTATTCAGCATGAGAAAGAAGGAAATCCTGCCATTTGCAACCACACAGATAGACCCTGAGGTCATTATGATAAGTAAAATAAGTCAGACATAGAAAAACAAACACTGTACGATCTCATTTATATGTGGAATCTAAAAAAGCTGAAGTCATAGAAGCAGAGTAGAATGGTGGCTGTCAGGGGCTGGGGGCAGGAGAAATGGACACATGTTGGTCAAAGGGTACAAACTTCCAGTTACAAGAGGAATAAGTTCTGGGGGTCTAATGTATAGCATGGTGACTATAGCTAACACTATTATACTACATACTTGTAAGTTGCTAGAAAGTAGATCCTAAATGTCTCCCTTTCCACCAAACATGTAATTATGTGAGCTGATGGGAGTGTTAACTAACACTATTGTGGTAATCAGTGTACTATATATGAATCATCACATTGTACACCTTAAAATTACACAATGTTCTATGTCAATTATATCCAATAAAGCTGAAAAAAAAGGAGAGACTCCCCCCCAAAAGAAACTGTTGTTCAGTATTCAGTCACTTATACCAAGTCAAACTCACCAGTAATTAGGGTGCCATAAACTAGAAAAATGTCATTTCTATGGTATGCTCTTCAACCATGAGCCCAGAGTTTGGTACATGTCCCCATAGATCTGCCTCTCTCTGAAACTAAGCTGTCTTGTCCCCTTGTCCTGTCTGGGCGACTTGCCCAACGGTCCATGCCTGGGCCTTCCTTACCACCTTGGTCAGGGCCCTGCTTCCTGGGGTCCAGCCTCTGGGATGTAAGATCTCTAATAGAAGGTTCAGAATCTCTAGGGTATGTCTGCCTGACTTTAGGGCAGCCCTCAATAGCTCACCTCTTGCCAGACTCCTGTGACCCTGGACACTGGCCCAGACCTCCCCCGTCATCTGTCACCATGCTCTTTGGATTCCATGCCGCTGGCTGGCCTGGGCACCCACAACTGTGTTTTGGTGTGACACTGAAAATTGTCTAGCACAGAACTGACACTTGGTGAAGGTTGTTGCCATTAGCCATTTCTTCTTTTCCCCAATTAGTGTATCAAGATTCAGCAGCTGAATCTTGGAAACTTCTAAGTTTCCAATTTCATATACCAAAAAATGGTAAGTGCCTGTAATGCAAACAACCTAAATGCTGTGAGGCACCACTTAAGTTATATCTTTAAATGTTTTAATTGAGGAATAAGAGGCATACAGTCAGATGCATAAATCTTAAGTTGACAGCTTGATGATTTTTTACATGTGTATGTAACCATGTAACCACCCAGGCCAAGGTATAGAAATTTCCCAGACCCCGTTCTGTACTCCCTCTCTGTCAGTACCAGTCTCCCACTCTCTGATCCCCAGATAACCATCTGCTAATTTCACCCCTTCTTGAATGAATGTCATATAAATGGAATCATACATTATTAATTTTTTCTGCCAGGCTTCTTTCACTACACATAACATCTGTAAAATTCACTTATTTGGTTGCATGTAACAGTACTTTATCCCTTTTTATTGCTGGATACAATTCTGATGTATGAAGATACCACAACTGGTTTATCCAGACTCACGCTGATGAACATTCGGGTCGTTTCCAGTTTTTGACTATTATTGATACAGCTGTTATAAACATTCTTGTATAAGTCATTTTGTGAGCAGGGTTTCATTTTTCTTGGGTAAATACCTAGGGAGGAAAGTGCTGGTCGTCGGGTGGGTATATAATTAACTTTATAAGGAACTGCCAAACTGTTTTCCAAAATGGGTATTACTATTTTACACTACCAACAGCAATTATGAAAGTTCCCCTTGTTCCATATTGTCACCATGATTGAATTTCATCAATCGTTTTAGTTTAACACACTGCAGTGGGTGTGTCGTGGTATTTCATTGTGGTTTTAATTTCAATTTCCCTGATGACTAATAAGATTGAGAAAAGTTTAATGTGCTCATTACCATTCTTTTATCTTCTTTTGTGAAGTGTCTTTCAAGTCTCTTGTGTAATTTTTCTTAGATTATGTCTTTTTGTTACTAAGTTAGAGGAGGTCTTTATATATTCTGGATAAAAGTCTTTTGTCAGATACATGTGTTGCAAATAATTTCTCCAAGGTCATGGCTTGTCTTTTTGCTTTCTTACTGGTGTCTTTTGGAGAACAATTTTTTTTTAATTTTGAAAAAAATCCAATCAATCAATATTTAATTGAATGGTTAGTGCTTTTTATTGTTTTTCTAAGAAATCTTAGTTTACCCCACTGCCAAAGACAGGATATCCTATGTTTTCTTCTAAAAGTTTTATAGTTTTCACTTTCACTTTAAGTCTATGGTCAATTTCAAATTAATTTTTGTGTATTATGTGAGGAATAGGTCAAGGTTCATTTTTTTACCATTCGGATATTTAGCTGTTTGTGGCACAATTTGCTGAAAAAATTTATCTCTTCATCATTTAATTTCCTTTGTACCTTTGTAAAAAGTCAAATGAACATATATTTGTGGGTCGATTTCTGGACTCTATGGTGTTCTATTGATCTATTTGTTTATCTTTATGCCAATCCCATACTGCCTGGGTTATCGGAGCATTAGCATTAACTCTAAAATCAGATAGTACAAGGCCTGCACATTCCTTCAAATTTTTTCATAGTTGCTTTGGTTATTTTAGGCTATTTGTATTTCCACATGAATTGTCAAATCAGCTTGTGAGTTTCTACAAAAAGTCCTGCTGCGACTTTGACTGAGATGGTGTTGACTCTGAAGACCAATTTAAGGAAAATGAACATCACAGCAATACTGAATCTTTTCATGCACAAACATGATATACTTTTCCACTTATTTAAGTTTTCTTTAATTACCTTCTGCAATGTCTTATAGTTTTCTATATACAGATCTTGCACTGTTTGAATTTTTATTGTAAAATATATTCCTAAGAACTTCATGTTTTTTAATGATATTGTAAATTTAATTTAATTTTACATTTTGTTTTCCAATTGTTTATTGATAGTGTATAAAAATAAAATTTATTTTGGATACTGAGTTTGTATCCTGTAACCGTGTATTGATTTACTAGTTCTGGTAGAGTTTGGGGGTATTTTTGGTGAAGTCTTTCATATTTTTTATTTAAACAACTATTTCATCTGCAAATTAAGACAGATTTATTTCTTCCTTTACAATACTTGTCATTTATTTCTTTTTATTGCCTAGCTGTTGCACAGCTAGGACCTCCAGTGTAATGTCAAATAGAAGTGGTGAAAGTGGACATTCTCACCTTGTTCTCCCTCTTAGTGAGGAAAGCGGGCAATATTTCTCCATTAGATATGTTAACTATAGGTTTACTGTAGATGTGCTGTTTCAAAATTGAGGAAATGAGTTTCTATTTCTAGTTTGCTAAGACTTTTTATAACCATGAACTGATGTTGGAGGTTGTCAAATTTTTTTTCTGCATTATATAATCACATAATTTTTCTCCTTTATTTTGTCAATGTTGTAGATTTCATTGATATTTGAATGTTAAATCAACACTGCATTCTTGGAGTAAACACCACTTGGTGACATATTTTTCTTTGTATATATATTGCTGGATGCAATCTTTAATATTTTATTATACATTTCTACCTATGTAATGAAAATATTGGTTTATAATTTTTTCTTTGCAATGTACTTATTAGTTCTCATACCAGTATTATATGGGTTTTTGAAAGAGTTTTGTGTAAGACTGGTATAATTTTGTCTTCAAATGTTTGATAGGATTCAACAGAAAACCATCTGGACCTAGAGCTTTCTTTGTAGAATGTTTCCATCACAAATTAAATTCATTTAATAGATATTTTTAGCTCCCCCCGTTTGTTTTTTTGCTTGCTCCTGAAAGTTGTGTTTTTCCAGGAATTTGTTCTAAGTTCTTGAATTTATGTGCATAAAGTTGTTCATAATATTCCCTTATTGTATTTTAATCTCTGTCCTATATGTTATGATATTCCCTCTTTCATTCTTGATCTTGTTAGCTAGTCCTTTATCTCTTTTTCTCTTGATCTGTCTTGCTAGGGATCAATCAATGTTTAATCATTTCAAAGAACAGACTTTTAGGTTTGTTGATTTTCTCTAGAGTTTATTTTCTGCTTTATCGATTTCTCTCTAATCTTTATCATTCCCTTTATGCTACTTACTTCGCTCTTCTTTTTCTAGCTCTTAAGGTGGAAACTTACATCATTTACTTAAACCTTTTTTTATTTTCTAAGATAAACGCTTCAAGCTATAAATTTCCCTCTGAGGACTCTTTTCACTACACCCACCAAATCTGATACGTTTTGCTTTCATTATCGTTCAGTTTGAAATATTGTCTAACTCCCCTAGAGAATCCTTCTTGGATTCACGGAAATGAGTTGCTTAATATTTATTTCGGAGATTTTTCCAGATATCTTTTTGTTATTGATCTCTAATTTAACTCCATTATCAATAGGGAAAATATTCTGTATTATTTTGATATTTTAAAATTTTTATTGAGATTTGTCTTACGAACAGCAACTGTAGTTCTGGGTGTAGTTTTCAATAAATGTCTATAAATGCTAAATAGATAGAGTTGGATGATAGTGTTGTTCACATCTTTTAAGCCATATTGAATTCCTGTCTATTTCTTTCACCAATTATTGGATTTGTCTGTTTCTCCCTTTGGTTCTGTCAATTTCTGCTTCATGCTTTTTTTTTTTTTTTTTTTGGCCAGGCCACATGGTATGTGGGATTTTAGTTCTCAAACCAGGGATCGAACCCACGCTCCCTGCAGTGGGAGCATTGATGCTTAAACCCTGGAACGTCAGGGAAGTTCCCCTGCTTCATGTATTTTGAATGTCTGTTATGGTGCATACCTATTTCAGATTATTGCCTTCTTGATGAAGTGGTCTTTTAATCTTCATGAAATGACCCTCTTTATCCTTGGTAACATTCTTTGTCTTAAAGTTTGCTTTATCTGATATTAATTTAGGCTCTCATGTTCTAGTTGCAAGCTATATCTTTTTCTTGTCTGTATCTTTATCTTCAAAGCATATAGATGAGAGTTTGCTTATTTTAAACCCCATATGACAATTTAATTGCTTTTTAATGGGAATGTTCAGTCCATTTATATTTAATATAGTTACTGATAATGTTGGGTATAAGTCTACTATACTACTATGGTATGTCTGTCTCCTTAGGTCATTAGTTTTTGTTCCTTCTTCCATGCCTTCTTCCAGATTAACTGAGGATTTTACTTTTTTGTCTCAGTTTACCTTCTCTATTAAAATATATATTTTTTACTATGACAGTCTGCCTTTAATTAATAACAATTCATGTATAACATAAGAACCTTATAATAGTATAATTCCAAGTACTTTAAATCCCATCTTTTGTGCTAAGGTGCCATACATTTTACTTCCATATACATTATAAAACCAAAATAACTACGATTACGTTTGCTTTAAATAGCCAATTGAATTCTAAAAAGTTTAAGACAAGAAGGAAGGTGTCATTAATATTTACCTACACATTTTGCATTTTCACTGTTCATCTTTCCTTTAGGTTTAAATTTCCATGCAATTTCATTTTGTTCAGCTTGAAGAAACTTCCTTAACATTTCTTCTAGTACAGGTCTGCTTATGACAAATTTTCTCAGCTTTCCTTTACCTGAAAATGCCTTAAATCATTTTTGATACATATCTTTGCTGGCTCTAAAACTCTAGGGAGAAAGTTGGTTTTTTTTTTTCCAGCACTTTAGAGATATCTTTTCCACTGTCTTCTGGCTCTACAATTTCTAATGAAAGTCAACCATCATTCTTATCATTTCTTTTCTGTTTCTAATGTTCCTTCTTCTCTGGCTACTTTTACAATTTATTCTTTATCTTTTATTTTCAGCAGTTTTACTATGATGTGCTTCTGTTTTTATGTTTGGTTGGTTGGTTGGTTTCAATCCTCTCTGTCTGAATCTTGTGAGCTTTCTGGATTTGTGTGCTGTCATTTTTTTAAAAATTGGCTGATACCTTTTCTGTTCCATTCTGTCTTATCTTTCTCTGAGACTCCAAGTGCATGTATATTAGAGTGTGTGATTCTGTCCCACAGGTCACTAAGGCTCTGTTCATTTTTATCAATCTTTTTCTCTCTGAGCTTTAGCTCAAAGGATTTCTATTGATGTCTTCATGTTCACTGACATTTTCCTCTGTTGCGTCCAATCTGTTGTTAATTCCACCCAATTAATTTTTTTAATTAATTAATTAATTTTTTTGGCTGCATTGGGTCTTTGCTGCTGTGTGCAGGCTTTCTCTAGATGTGGCAAGCGGGGGCTACTCTTCGTTGTAGTATGCGGGCTTCTCATTGTGGTGACTTCTCTTGTTGTGGAGCATGGGCTCTAGGCGCGCGGGCCTCAGTAGTCGTGGCATGCAGGCTCAGTAGTTGTGGCTCGCAGGCTCTAGAGCGCAGGCTCAGTAGCTGTGGCACATGGGCTTAGTTGCTCCGCGGCATGTGGGATCTTCCCAGACCAGGGCTTGAACCCGTGTCCCCTGCATTGGCAGGCAGACTCTTAACCACTGCGCCACCAGGGAAGTCCCAATTTTTTATTTATAGTATTGTATTTTTCAGTTCTATCCCACTTGGGTTTTTAAAATATACAAAATTTCCAAAAGTCTCCTGAAAATTTCATTTATTATGTCCTGTCCACTCTTTAATAAATTCATCATATTTTTTAAAAAGTGCTTGTCTTCTAATTTCACCACTGGAGTTATTTTTGGTGTCTTTTTCTATCGACTGATTTTTCTCTTGATTATGGATTACATGTTCCAACTTGTTCACATGTCTGGTAATATTTTATTGTATATTGGACACTGTATATACTACTCATTCTAGATCCTGTTATTTTCCTCTAAAGAGTGTTGAGTTTTATTCCAGCATGCTGTTAAATCAGTAGCAGATAAACTTGAATCTGTAGAGGCTTGGTTTAATTCGTTGTCAGGAAGAATCTTTTTGGTTTTGCCTTTAGTATCTTTTAATTCTACTTGTAGTCCTTGAGGAAATCCCCTTTCCTGGGACATAGGTTTTTATACCTAAGGCATGGCCCTTCTGGTGTTCCACTGGAAAGCTTTCCATACCTCTCTAACTGGGCAGAACTCAAACTACATATTCTGTGTCCTATGTGGTAGGCAACAGTTGAATTCTCTGCTCAGCTTTTTAAGTCTTTCAAATGAAGGATCCCTTGCTCTCTGGAGTCTTGTCCACCTATGCATATTTCAGATATCAGTTAAAGATTTGAGTAGTGTTAATACACATATTTTGAAGTTTCCCTCTCTATGGCTCCCTTTTTTTAAATTTCCCCCTTCAATTTTCAGTCTTTCTGACAGTCCCAAACTCTATCTGCTGACTCCTCAGGACATTAAGATTGAGGTTCCCATGTGGTAACTTCTTCTTTAACCTAAATGTAGGGAAAGGCTTTCTCTCTGTTAAAATCCATTTGACTACACAGAAGTTAAACACCTTTTTGCATGGCAAAAATTACCATGAACAATGTCAAAAGACAAGTGACAAACTGGAAGAAATTTTTGCAATATGACAAAGGTATAAGATCCTTAATATAGAAAATTATTGTACAAAAATACCAAAATCCCTATGGATAAATGGGAAGCTAATATGAACAAATAATACCTGAAAAGTATGTTAAAATAGCTCTCACATAGATGAAAAACTATTCAAACTCACTCATAATTAGAGAAATGGAACTTAGACCAATATAGACATATAATTTCTAACCTATCAAATTGGCAAAAATAAAAAAGTATGAGAACACATTCTGTTGATGAGGCTGTGAAGAAATAAACGTTGCTGGGGAGAATGCAAACTGGTACAACCTTCTGAGGGATAATTTGACAATACTTAACCAAACTACATATGCACTTACCTTTGGACCCAGCAATCACACTTCCAGAAATCCACCCTAAAGGTACACCTTAAGCAATACTAAATTTCATATGCATACAATAAAGAGGGGTTGAGTAAGCTACGATACATCCATACAGTGTATTATTCTGCTGTTTTTCTGTTTGTTTGTTTGTTTGTTTAAGAATAAGGTAGATCTCTATGAACTGATATAGAATGCTTTCCAGGACATACTGTTAAGAGGGAAAAAAATACAGAAGAGTATCTATAGTATGTGATCCTTCATGAAAGAGAGAAAACAATATAAGAAAATACAAATGTATCTGATTATTTGTGTGAAAGAAATAAAGGAAGGATAAGCCAAAAACTAAATAGTCTGTTCACCTATTGGAGGTATGTGGGGAAAAAAGAGAAGAATGGAAGTGGGGATGTAGGGGTGAGGAAGGAGTGACAGTTCTGAGTATACTTTTTGTACAGCTTTGATTCTTAGAAACTTAGTAATGTTTCATGTAGCCAAAACATGAATGGATTCAAATCAACCAGGATGTTGGGAGATCCCAGAGTAGAATACAAATAGCCACAAATGAACCTAACTGTGTTGCAAATGAATAACACAATCTCACTGAAGGAGAAGGAAAGAACAAGTCAAAGTAATTTTGGAAATACTATTTTGATTAGATACCGTAAGCTAAGTTCACAAAGACAAATACTGTATTCTAGTTGTAAATGTGTTTCTCACAGAGAGATGGGTTAGCAATTCTGAAACTACTTAATGTGTATACTAGGGAAGATCAAATAAGTAAACATAGTAGACAATGAAAGCCAGATTTCTCACTTTCTCAGAGAAAGAAGTTACAAATAGGAAAGAGGGAATGCTTGTGGTTTGGGATTGGAATCAGAACTACCAGTATAAACTCATGGTTTCTAATATATGTGCATACAGATCTGTGTGAGAATGTGTGAGTGAGTAAACCTATATCTATTTTCTAGCTTAGAACAAGCCTAGAAGTAGTGACACTCCAGTAGCAATTAGCACACTCAGCAACCAGATATTGATTTTTAAATACTATTCTCCAATAAAAGGAACCAGGGACTCTAGGAGAAATGGTTGATTACAGGTTGGGCAGGGAAAATATGAGATGAGCCTGGAACATTTTATGGTACCAAAAAATAAGGAAGTGTTTCAAAAAACAAAAAGATGGGGACATATCAAAGAGATACAGGGGCTAGTTAAACTGAGGGAGATCTCAGTGGCCAAAGCTGGAACAATTTGAGCAAGAAAATAAAATATGGTAGAATTGGACATAGCCCAAATATACAATAAATATCCATTAATCCACACTGATATAAATAATAATTAATTGAATAGATAAATCATTAAATCATTGGAGGAGAAGGGACAGCTCTTGCTTCTAATAAAGGAATGTAGCAGGAATGAGAGAAATAGAATCCCCACTAGTAAACACCACAGTATTGATTATTTCCAGAAAGATACATAGATGATTACTAAAATAGTGGGTGAAAGTTTAAGGAAAAAAAATAGTATATTTGCATAACCAAATGTGAGTCTCCTCTTTGCTCTTGGTGACTGCATTCCCTTGAAGAAACCACTAACCATTTTGGTCCTCAGGTTGCCTCCTGAGGGACCCTTCTAGCTCTCACACAAAAAGGAAATGACTGCACCGCCCATGCAGTTATTAGAAATATAACTTCCTCTTCCTTTTCCTACTCATCACTTCCCCTTCTTTCTTTCCTTTCCATTCCCTACCCATAATAGGCTTCCCTAGGAAGAGAATTTAGGTGATCTCTTTGAGAGAAAGATGGAGAAAGTTAGAAGTGAGGGGAAAAGAGAAAATGCAACTCCTAGTATTGACTGGGTTTAAAGCAACTAGAGTAAGAGAGAGGAAAGCATCACAGAACAGCAACATTTCCTATGACCAGAAACAACAAAGGAGCACGGCACACAGGAGGCAGGCACAGGCAGCCTTGGATCTTCCTGCCTGTCCTGTTCCTGCCTCTGGGGTCTCTCAGACCACCACCTACCCCTTCCTCACACCATGTACAGCTACTGCGATGTGGAAGTCAGTCACTCTTTCCCCCTCGCTGAGTTGCAGGAGTTTAAGCCTTAGCTCTCACTGAGAAATGGGTATACGTTCCCCATTAAAGGAATTTCAAGCCCCAGTCAGCAGCGGAGCCTTACTTTTGCATAAGGTGGCCATTGTATAGGCAGCACCCAGTGCTCTGAAGACAAAAAGGCCCCTCCGCCAGGTTGCCCTGGTCTGCTGGTCATCTTCCCAGCCCAACCTGACCACAGGAATTAGAAGATGCAAGATCAATGCAAACCAGGAACTCAGGAAATTTGGTTTCTAATCCTGTTTCCTGTCTTTGATGATCTGTCTCTGGAATAAAGCTCTTGGCATTTCTGTACCATGAGATTTTTAGTAAAACATCTGCTCTTCAGGTTGCTGTATTGGCTTTTAAAAATGTAACAAACACAACCCAGCTGCTGTTACTCTCTGATTCCTGTCTCCACTCTGAAACTCTCAGAGAAGTACAAGCAAAGCAGACCAGATATTCTCTTTGGGTTCATCGACAATGGCATTTTCCAGCTCCTCTCTGGATCTACCAGACATCACTGGACCAAAGCTCTTGAGGACCTGTGACTGATGAGATTCTGGCAGCCTGACCTCCAGCACGTGCCATGTGTGTGCCATCCAATCACTGATACAGACAGCTCACATTTTCTACAGACAAGAACTCACGTGAGATTCCAAATGCCAACCAGGTGACCTGGGCAAAGAAACTGTTAGTCTAAAATTCTAACAAAATAACTGGCATCATATGTTAGAAAGATAGCCTTCAGAAGTAATATGATTTCATTATATTCTAAAGATCTAAAGAGCTTTAGAGTGTCTCTCTCTCTCTCACACGTGTGCATACACACACACACACACACACACACACACACACAGCAGTCAGGCTGCACTGACCACAACAATAAAAACTGTAGGTGACTGTTACTTTTCTAAACAGAAAGCTCTATAAAGTTACATCTCCAAAAACTTTATTTCCAGCCTCCACCAATTCTTCTCCAACCAGATCTCAAATTCTGAATAAGAAAAAAATAACTTTGGGTAGTTGTTTCCAAGTCAGTTGACTGCCCGTGAATTTTGAGGATGATTCGTGATATTCATTTACAAACCACTTCTCTTTCCCTTTTGACTCAGCCTTGCAGTGTGGAGGAAGGCAACATGAATCAGATTTTTAAAATCATTCTTTTCCAGGTGATTCCTACACACCCTGAAATGGGGGAACCACCAGTGCAGTAGAAGAATATTACAGGTGACGAGAGACAGACATGAATAAACTGGTCAACCAGAACAGTTTTCATCCCACCTGAATTATCATCCCTCTATCTGCCCAATTTTTGTTACCCACATTTGAAAATAAACAGTCATCTGTTAAACATATTGATTACTCAGGGGATACATTTTTCTCCCCTAGATTTTTCTCTATAAAATGAAGTCCTTAATAAAATATTCTCAAAGTGACAAGTCATTGTTTATTGTCTCCCCCCCGCTCCCCACTAATGGGGAAGTGATGTAGTGACCTTGATGAACAACGCTTGCAGCATGATTTTAGAAAGCTGGAGAAGTGGAGCTTCCAAGACAAGCCATGGGGCTGGGCTCCCTCCACACAGAAGGCCACCACCACACAGAAGGACATTTCCTGGCTCCATTTTAAGTTAAATTCTGGCTGCACCAAGGAGGGAAAGGCAGTATCAGATGATAGGTCTTTCGTGAGGACCTAGGGGTCTTGACTCTCTAACTCTGTGAACTTCTAGCCCTTAGAGCTCCCTCCAGGGTAAGAGGGAGATGGGCTATCTAACACGTGTGAGCTAAGTGTCTCCAAAGTAAAATGTGCATTTGAGGAAAATTAGAGAGTATTAATGAAAAACAAAAGAAAAGCAGACTTCTGGAGCCCACTCACATTTTTGCCTCTTGAAAAGATCCTGAACCAAATCACACGGTTATTTTTACAAGATCTTGGCATTCTAGATGAAATCACCCACCTTTGGACACTGTTCGAAGATAATTCTCCAGACTCCATTTGGGTCAGATGTTCAAATTGCTGACCAGGTCATTTTATTTCCAGATACACCAAATTAATGTAGGTAGACGTAAGCCAACATATAGCTGGCTGAACAAAAAGCTGAGCCAAAAATACAAACTTAAATGTAGAAGTCAAAATTCTTTTCTCTAAGCTTGTAGGTTCTGTCATAATTTAGTACTTATTTCATTATGCCTTGGGCTATAACTAGTGGACTTATCCCAAGGTAGGAGCACATCTTAATAATCTTTGTGGTCTTCCCATGCTTAGCCCTAGAAAACTGTATTGTTTAATGAATATTTAATTGAATTGACTATTAAAATGGTTACACTAATGGTAGTAACTCAGATAATTAACATGAGTGCAAGGTTTATCATTTCTTAAATGCTTTTTAAGAAACATATTCTATCTTATTTCATCCTTGTAACAAATTTGTATTGTACCTACTCTTATTATCCCAAATTTATGGATATAGAATTGGGATAATAAGGCTCAGAAGTGGTAAGGCATAATTGTCTGATTCTAAAACTCTTGTATTTCTTTGCCACGCCACACACCTAATGTGTTTTTTTTTTTCTGACCAGAAAACACACTTGTACGTGTGTAAAGTTTTTCTTTTCTCAAAATAAGAAAATAGTTCACACTTGTAAACTATTTGTTCTCTGGAAGAGAACAGTTTTAAGCAGAAAATAGTTCTGAATATTTAATAAGTACCAGAGAGCATCTAATATGATATGACATACTCCCAGATAAAAAGTGAGAAAGCTGGAGAAACAAAGTGTTAAAAAAAATGAGTGTGGACAAATGTGGACCTTGGGGAAGTACAATTTGGTTCAATATTTGTAGAGAACACTTTGGACGTAAAGTCGAAAAATTGCATTGTTAAGAATGTTCATTATGGCACTGTGTATAATCACCAAAAAACTAGGAGCATAGAATATTGGGGGTTCATATTCTTATTGACATAGAAAGAATGTCTATGTCATTCCTTATATTATTAGACAGAAATAGTGATTTTAAAAGACTATAATCTCCTTCTGTAATTTTGTTTCAACAAATGTATCAATGCCAAAACTATTACATGATTTTTGCTTTCTGATGCTATATTAGTTACCCATTGCAGTGCAACAAATTGTCTCCAAATTTAGCATCTTAAAACAAAAAACCTGTCATTATCTGACATGGTTTCTGAGGGTTTTTTGATCTGGGCATGTCTTGATTGGTGCTTCTGGCTCAGGCTCTGCCATGAGGTTGAAGTCAAGTTGTTGACTGCTCCAGGCCTTGCCATCTCTGGAGATGTGAGTAGGGCTAGAGGAAACACTTCAGTGTTCATTCATGTAGATTTGGAAGAAGTTTTGGTTCTTTGTCACATGGGCTGCTCATGACATGACTTCCTCCAGAGTCAGGGATCCAAGAAAGGGAGGGAGAAACTAAGGAGGAATCCACAGTAACTTTTATAATGCAATCTTAGAAGAGACATACCATCACTTATGCTGTATTCCACTGGTTCTACAGATGAACCCTAGTACAATGTAGAGGGGCTGTATAAAGATGTGACTGCCAGGAGGCTGGGATTATTGAAGGCCACCTTGGACCCTATCTATCACAGCCCATCCTCACCCTTCCCCAAGGCCCAAAAAACTCTCTCCCATCCCATTACCAGCATTGGCCCAAATTCCAGAAGCTCACCATCTACGTCCAGTTTAGGTGCAGATAAGTTTCCTCAGATGTCATTCCTCCAGAACAGTTCCTCTTGATTTGAAGGTTTTTAACTAAAGAAACAAGTTATTTGTCCCCTACATGGCCAACATACACTAGTGGGATAGGAATGGATTATACTCTTGCTCAGGAAAGAAGAAAATGGGAGGAATACAGGGGTCAGAAATCCACAGAAATTCTGAAATCCGGCTGAGCCATTGTCAGAAGTTCCTTGATTAGGATTCAGTCCTACCCATGCCCAAGAGTTTTTTTTTCTCCATGGCTCTTGGTCCACCTCTGGGCTCTTGGTTCTTCCCTCTGAGGCATCCTGCTATCATGAAAGGTACACATGTTTGTGATTGGGTCATTTCCTCAACCGGCTTCTGGCTTGAGGAATTTTGGTGGTTCAAAGCCACATTTTAGGGTTTTGTTAGATCAGAACCCAACTTTGAGGTGCCTAAATCTGTATTCGGTATCTATTGCCATGTAACAAATACCGCCCCCCGCCACATTTAGCAGATTAAAGCAAACACTCATTATTCAGACAGTTCCTGAAAGTCGGGAATCCAGAAGCAGGATGGTTCCGGTCTAGGGTCTGTCAAGGTTGCAGCAAGCTGTCTATGGCCCCAGTCCTTGCAGGGTCTGAAGGTCTGACTAGGGCTGAAGGATACGCTACCAAGATCACTCATGTCGGTGCTGCCAGGAGGCTTCAGTCCTTGCAGACTAATACCCCAATCTTCTGAAAGTTATCTGAAAATAACTTGCTGTTGCCCAATCTATACTTATTCTTCTTTTTAAAAATCATTTTTGTTTTTGATGTATATAACTATACATCACTGTATATAATTAGATTTGTTTCTGTACAAAATGTTCATGATTAGATTTATTTGTAATCTGAGAGTCTATGCTTTTATTAGGAGAATGGAAAACTCTTTCATTTCATATTATAGCCCAGTTTAAATCTAATCCCCTACCTTCTAGATGTGGAAGCTGGAGGGAGTCATGGTCCCCAAGGATGGAAATGTAACAGAAGATGCCCCTCCATGGTTTACTGTGGATTGAATTTAGGGATCATAATGGAAAAGTTGATTTCAAGGGATTACTAGACCAGTGCACTTCAAGTCAAATCATCAATCTTTGGGGGCCAGGGAACCAGGGAGAGGGGATTTGTACTTATACAAATTAGACAAGGGACAAAGGGGAAGTCACAATGAACAGGAAGAGATTTGGAGAAGCAATCCCTGGAGAAAGTCTCAAACCAGGGAGCAATTGGCAGTGGGAACTCTCTAAACAGCCCTTCAGCCTCGGTGTAGGAACATCTAAAGGAAAAGCACCAGAGGGTCTTAGAAGCCTCCAAGAACTTGCTTTCTGATGTGTCTTCTTTACTCTGTCTCTGAGTGCACAAACTTTTGGTCATGTATTTACCTTTGCTGCATCTTCTGTATTGATTTGCATAACAAGCATCCTGTGTTTTGTGCTCATGTTGACTTTTTTTTTTTGGAATACTCACAGCAGCTTTATTTTTAATAGCCCAAAACTGGAAATAACAAAAATGCCCATCAACGAATAAATGGATAAACAGATTCCAATATATCCATGCAATGGAATACTACTTGAAAGTGAAAAGAATGAACCACTGCTACATAAAGCAACAAGGATCAATTGCAAAAACATTAATCTGAGAAAAAGATGCCAGACACGGAAGAGTACATTCTATATGATTTCATTCTGATGATATTCAGTAATAGGCAAGATTAAAATCCAATCTATAGTGACAAAAAGCAGAACCACTGATACCTGGGGCTGGGAGTACTGGTGGGCATTGATTGGAAAGAGGGAATGTTTTTGGGTGATAGAAATGTTTTTTATCTAGATTGTGGTGGTCATTTCATGGTTAAATAAATTTGTCAAAACTCATTTAAGTGGATGCATTTTAATTATGTAAATTGTAATTTTTAATCTTTTTTCAGCTTTATTAAGGTATAATTAACAAAACTGTATACATTTAAGGTATACAACATGATGATTTCATATAAATATACATGGTGAAGTGATCACCACCACCAAGCTAATTACTTCACATAGTTGATTTTCTTTTTCTTTTCATCCCCTTAGCACTCTCCCTCGTGGTAGGCACCTGGTTTGTTCTCTGTATCTATGGGTCTGTTTCTATTTTGTTATGTTTATTTATTTGTTTTGTTTTCTAGACTCCACACATAAGTGAAGTCATATAGTATCTGTCTTTCTCTGACTTATTTTATTTAGCATAATACCCTCTAGGTTCATCCATGCTGTTGCAAATAGAAGGATTTCCTTCTTTTTATGACTGAATAATATTCCATTGTGTGTGTATATACATCACATCTTTTTTATCCTCTCATCTATTGATGGACACTTCGATTGTTTCCATATCTTGCCTATTAAAGTAATGCTACAGTGAACATAGGGGAGCATACATCTTCTCAAATTAGTGGAAGTGGAATTGATGGATTGTATGGTAATTCTCTTTTTAATTTTTTGAGGAACCTCCATACTGCTGTCCATAGTGGTTTTACCAGTTTACACTCCCGCCAACAGTGCTCAAGGGTTCCCTTTTCTCCACATCCTCTCCAACACTTGTTATTTGTGGTCTTTGATAATAGCCATTCTGACAGGTGTGAGGTATATCTCCTTGTGGTCTTGATTTGCATATCCCTGATGATTAGTGATGTTGAGCACCTTTTCATGTGTCTGTTGGCCATCTGTATGTCTTCTTTGGAAAATGTCTATTCAGGTCCTCTGCCCATTTTTTAATTGGGTTGTTTGTATGTTTGTTTGTTTTTGATGTTGGGTTGTATGCATTCTTTGTATATTTTGGATATTAACTCCTTATCAGATATATCATCTGCAAATATCTTCTCTCAGTAGACTGCCTTTTCACTTTTTTAAAATTTTTATTGGAGTATAGCTGCTTTACAATGTTGTGTTAGTTTCTACTGTACAGCAAGCCCAGAGATAAACCCACACACTTATGGTCACCAAATCTATGACAAAGGAGGCCAGAATACACAATGGAGCAAAGACAGCCTCTTCAATAAGTGGTGCTGGGAAAACTGGAGAGTTACATGTAAAAGAATGAAATTAGAACACTCCCTAATACCATACATAAAAATAAACTCAAAATGGATTAAAGACCTAAATGTAAGGCCAGACACTAAAACTCTTAGAGGAAAACATAGGCAGAACACTCTTTGACATAAATTGCAGCAAGATCTTTATTGACCCACCTCCTAGAGTAATGAGAATAAAAACAAAAATAAACAAATGGGACCTAATGAAACTTAAAAGCTTTTGCACAGCGAAGGAAACCATAAACAAGACAAAAAGACAACCCTCAGAATGGGAGAAAATATTTGCAAATGAAGCAACGGAAAAAGGCTTAATCTCCAAAATATACAAACAGCTCATGCAGCTCAATATCAAAATAACAAACAACCCCATCAAAAAATGGGCAGAAGACCTAAATAGATGTTTCTCCAAAGAAGACATAGAGATGGCCAACAAACATATGAAAAAATGTTCAACATCACTAATTATCAGAGAAATGCAAATCAAAACTACAATGAGGTATCACTTCACACCGGTCAGAATGGCCATCATCACAAAATCTACAAATAATAAATGCTGGAAAGGGTGTGGAGAAAAGGGAATCCTCCTACACTGTTGGTGGGAATGTAAATTGGTGCAGCCACTATGGAGAACAGTATGGACATTCCTTAAAAAACTAAAAATAGAACTACCATGTGACTCAGCAATCCCACTACTGGGCATATATCCTGAGAAAATCTCCCCTGGTGGTGCAGTGGTTAAGAATCCACCTGCCAATGCAAGGGACACAGGTTCGAGTCCTGGTCCGGGAAGATCCCACATGCTGTGGAGCAACTAAGCTCATGTGCCACAACTACTGAGCCTGCATGCCACAACTACTGAAGCCCATGCACCTAGAGCCTGTGCTCCGCAACAAGAGAAGCCACCATAATGAGAAGCTCATGCTCCGCAGAAAAGAATAGCCCCCGCTCGCCACAACTAGAGAAAGCCTGTGCACAGCAACAAAGATCCAATGCAGCCAAAAATAAATAAATAAGATAAATAAATTTTCAAAAAAGACATATGCACCCCAATATTCATTGCAGCACTATTTACAATAGCCAGGACATGGAAACAACATAAATGTCCATCAAGAGAGGAATGGATAAAGAAGATGTGGGGTATATAAACAATGGAATATTACTCAGCCATAAAAAGGAACGAAATTGGGTCATTTGTAGAGATGTGGATGAACATAGACACTGTCATACAGAGTGAAGTAAGTCAGAAAGAGAAAAACAAACATCGTATATTAACATATATGTGGAATCTGAAAAAGTTTATGTAGATGATCTTATTTACAAAGCAGAAATAGAGACACAGATGTAGAGAACAAACGTATGGATACCATGGGGGAAGGGGGGGTGGGATGAATTGGGAGATTGGGATTGTCATACATACACTATTGATACTATGTATAAAATAGATAACTATTGAGAGCATACTGTATAGCACAGAGAACTCTACTCAGTGCTCTGTGGTAACCTAAATGGGAAGGAAATCATGTTGACTTTTAATGTAATGAAACATATATTTTAACCTATGTTTTTCTCTAATGATCAAACAAAACAATGCCTTTTGCCTACCCTGCAATTAAAGTAAGAAATTGAGCATGTTTTTACTTTACTTTAGTTTTTTTTATCTTACCTTAAAATATCTTAGGAACCAATCTATTATAGACCCAATGACACAAAGGTTTTTTTTTAATTCATGGTTTTTTTCCAAAAACATTTTTTAGCTTATGTATTTAACTCTGGAACTAATTTTTTAAAACACATAATTATTGGTAGGCTGATTCACATGGACCACCAATCCTTTTATATCTTGACTTCCTTATTTTCAAGTTATTACTTTGGATTCTTTTTCATGTCCTATTGAGTAGGTCTTTGAATAATTTTTAAGGAAGGCCATGGGAGTGAAATTGCTTCTGATTCTTAGATTTCTGAAGATATCTTTCCACTGCTTGTACTCATGAATTAAATTTGGTTTGGAATGGTATGCTTAGATCATGAGTTTCCTCTTTAGAGGAGCAGGTCTTACTCCATTTGGAGCTGGTGAATAAAGATTTAAGTTAAGCTTGTTTTTTTCCATTTGTTGGTAAACTATTATTTTCTGTCTGGTTGCTTTAATGAAATTCTCTTTACTCTGGATTTGCAAGCTATATCCAGGTATGGTTTTTTTCCTATTAAAATCTTGATTTATTTTACACTAAGAAAAATATATTTCTTTTGTGTTGGTTATTATATTTCTGCTCCTTTTGTTCCAGCATTTTCAGGAATATTTCAGGAATATTTCTTATCCATGGGTTGTATTTCTATCATTTCCACTCTGTGTTGATTATCATCTCATGCCATTTCATCATTTTTTTAAAATTAATTAATTTATTTTTAGCTGCGTTGGGTCTTCATTGCTGCACGCAGGCTTTCCCTAGTTGCAGCAGGCGGGGGGCTAATCTTCACTGTGGTACACGGGCTTCTCATTGTGGTGGCTTCTCTTGTTGCAGAGCACGGGCTCTAGGCACGCGGGCTCAGTAGTTGTGGCTCACAGTCTCTAGAGCGCAGGCTCAGCAGATGTGGCACACGGGCTTAGTTGCTCCACGGCATGTGGGATCTTCCCAGACCAGGACTCAGACCCGTGTCCCCTGCATTGGCAGGCGGATTCTTAACCACTGCGTCACCAGGGAAGTCCCCATGCCATTTCATCTTTATCCTTTACTTCTACAGTCTTGGAAAGCTAGTTCATAGATTACATTTTCTCCATTGTTAGTCCTGCTTACAAGTGCATCTTTGCCTTTGATCACATCCTTCTCTTACTTTGGCTGGCTCCATGCTTGATAAGGGCAGGGAATGTGGAGAGACTTAAACCCACCTGGATGTGTCCTTGGCATCTGGCAGGGCCTCTCCTCAGACCTATAACTGGAGGATGGAGTGGTTTGCACAAACCTGGCCCAACTTCCAGCAGGTACTCATCAGTCTCTCTGTTTCACAAGGTGGATCTTGACCATTTCCGCTCCCAAGGCTCTTCTGCCTCAGAGCATTTCCGAAACCAATACCCATCCCCATGTGCCATTCATCCTCCTTCCGCTCTGTGTTGTACTGGGAGATGTGATCTTGGAATCAATATAAAAAGAGATGAACTGAAGGGGGAGAGTTTCATGGGACCCAATTCTGGTCCTCTTGGAACATAATTCCTTTGCAGAGGGGGAGCCGTGGTCTGATTTCAGATTATGGTAGCCCTGAGCTCCTGAGCCTGGGTAGAAAGTGGGATAAGTAAAGCCTTCTCTTGGGGTCTTGTTGTCTATTCCATGTTGGGGTTAGGAGATGAAACAGATATTGCTGGGGTGGGGGTGTTTCCTCAAACCAGCCCCACTGGTATAGTACTTGGTGCAAATTCCCTCTAGATTTCTTATCAATGCTGATAGGAGGTTTTATGATTTTGCAGAACGTCATGGGCATTTTAATAGGAAATAGAGTGCATCTCAGGCTAATTCAATGGTTAATTTTCACATGTGCCTGATGCACTTGCCCCCCACTCCCCCAAGAAAACAATGTATTCGTTATTACATACAGACAATGACTCTTCAATTCCAATAAGGGTTAAAAATTACCCCACTCATCAACTCCCACGGCAGCCAAACGACACTTGCAGGTAAAATTCTAAAAGATATCACACAAGAGATAATCACTAGCATCAGGGCCTCCAAAGCGAGCAAGGCTGTCATGCAAAATGGCTTGTAGGAATTCTAGCCATTTCCAGAAGCTTGTAATTACGCTGACTAATCCTGTATTACATTTAGTAGATAGTTCACCAGCAAGAATATGCCTTAAACACCAAAAGGAAAAACATAACACAATGTATCTTTACCTTATAATAAATCCGGGCCACCAAACCCCGCTGAAGAACCCTTTCACGAAAATTGACTGCTTTCAACAGAAAGGTGAGATTACCGACTGTGTCCATGTTAAACGCCAGGAAACTGAAGGAAAAACACAGTGACCATCATTATTATTTTGTCCTCACCAAAGAATTTCAATTTGAAAGAAATAGACAGGGTTTGTTTTTTCAAAAGGAATTTCCTCCTAATAGGTAAGTAGTGTAAGTACACGTAATCATCCCCTTGCATCTGTCACTTGCTGTATTTTGTGCCTCTTCTCACTATTTTTCGGATGAATGCTTGGATCTAATTATTCTATGTAGTCATCCTTGTGATATAAGGATAATTTGGTTTACTGCTTTTTCCACTTACTATTTTTTTAATCTTTTAAAGAATATTTTATATAGCTTTTTAAAAAAAATTTTATTGAAGTGTAGTTGATGTACAATAGTATATGTTTCAGGTGTACAATATAATGATTCACAATTTTTAAAGGTTATACTCCATTTAGTTATTATAAAATATTGGCTATATTCCCTGTGTTGTACAATATATCCTTGTAGCTTATTTTATACCCAATAATTTATACCACTTACTATTGTATTATAATAGTGTTTAATATTTTACATAGTTTTTCTTCATTAACAGCTATATAATTTTCATGAAGTAGGTTTATAATAATTTACTCAACATTGTTGGACGTTTGTTATAATACTGATTATAAATGAATAGTAGTAGTCAAATATATCTGTCACAAAGTACTTGGCAATGAATAATATTTCTCAAATATATTATGTATTTATTGCTAACTATTGCTGTGAATTATTCAATAATCTCAATAATTCTGTGATGTGGATACTACAATTAACCAATGTACAGTTGGAGAATCTGAGGCTCAGCACGATTCAGTAACCTGCTCAAGGTCACAGAGGCAGAACACGTTCAAGCTCAGTGCTGTCTCAGGGGATGCCCGTATTGAAGGGAAGAGGAGCCCCAGAGGGCAGTGAGAGGGGTGTGGATAAGCACAGGGTAGAGTGTGTCACAGAGATGGTGATTTTCTTCAGCAGGAAGTAATTTCCATCTTCCCCATCCGGCAAATGAGGAAACTGAGGCACATGGGAGTTAAGAGATTTAGGCACAAACAGACTCAAAACACCCAAGTCTCCCTCAAAAACACTTGGGGTTTTTCATCATGCAACTCTGCCTTTTGGGGTGATTTTGTCCCCCCAGCCCTCCATGAAACTTCTGTCTTTAGAACTTAGAATTAACTAAGGAGTTAATTCACAATTAACGTTTCCCATAGCTCAGCTACCCCTTTTCCCTCCCCTTCCCCCAGATCTTTGGGAAGTAAGTTATTATAAGACCCAAATAACTTAGGTTCTCTTTAATTAAAACTTAAAACCTACAAGTAGCTTGTTGTTGCTTAATCAGAAGCCACAAGAGAAATATTAAGAAGCAACTGATACAGTGCTTTTGAGAACTGATATACCACTGAATTAATAATCATCCTCCATTTAGACAAGTAAGATGGGAGGTTATTTACATGCCAGTTACATGGAAATTTAAATTATATCAATACTTATTCTGAGTCTAGTCTTTAGAAGATTGGGTTTCTGTTTCAATCTATTTCACAAAAGCTGTAAAGAACTTTCACATTCTACTGAAAAGCATGTTTTAGTCATTCCAGGGACTGTTACTATGGAACATGGCGACTGTGAATGTTGTTATTAGAAACTACCTTTCCTGGGATATTTATTGTAGAACGCTGTCCACCTGAGGTTGTGAACAGCATGCACCACAGGAAGTGGATCTCATCCACCCACTCTATCGTAGTCACCTACCAAGCATGGCTGTGCCACATGGCTCTAGGAGCTCACCCAGCATAGAAGATTAGGCAGAGTATCTTAAAAATAGGAAAATCACTAAGGGCAACCTCCTTGTATTTCACAAGAAGGTCAAAATGACTCTAAATTTAAATAAAATTTAAATTAAATTCAAATGTACATCATGAGTCATCAGGAAGATGCAAATGGAAACCACAATGAGGTAGCATAATAAATCCACCAGAATGACTAAAACTAAATACACTGACAACTGCAAATGTTGACAAGGATAAGGAGTAACCAGAACTCTCACACTTGTTGATGGACTGTAAAACTGTAAAACCACACTGGAAAAAGTTCTCAGTTTCTCATAAAACTAAATACACATAACCTATGACTCAGCAATTCCATTCCTACTATTTGCCTTAGAGAAATAAAAACACATTCATGAAAACACTTGTATACAAATGTTCACAGAAGTTCTGCTCAGAGGAGTGAAAACCTGTTAATATCCGAGGTGTCTATCTGTCACGAGAATGGAAAACTATACAATTATATGCCAATAAAATGGACAACCTAGAAGAAATGGAAAAAGTACTAGAAACGTATACTCTTTCAAGACCGAATGAAGAAGAAATAGAAAATATGAACAGACTAATTACCAGTAATAAAATTGAATCAGTAAAAAAACCAAACAAACTAAAAAAACTCCCAACAAACAAAAGTCAGGACCAGATGGCTTCACAGGTGAATTCTACCAAAAATTTAAAGAATAACTAACACCTATCTTTCTCAAACTACCCCAAAATATCAAGAGAAAGGAACACTTCTGAACTCATTATATGAGGCCAGCATCACCCTGATACAAAAACCAGTAAAGATATTAGACAAGGGGAGACCTTCAAGGTGGTGGAGGAGTAAGACGTGGAGATCACCTTACTCCCCAAAAACACATCAGAAATACATCTACATGTGGAACAACTCCTACAGAACACCTACTGAATGCTGTCAGAAGACCTCAGACTTCCCAAAAAGATATATATATTTTTTTCCTTTTTCTCTTTTTGTGAGTGTGTATGTGTATGCTTCTTTGTGTAATTTTGTCTGTATAGCTTTGCTTTTACCATTTGTCCTAGGGATCTGTCTGTCAGGGGATTTTTTTTGTTTTTTTTGTTTTTTAGTATACTTTTTAGCACTTGTTATCATTGGCGGATTTATTTTTTGGTTTTGGTGCTATCTTTCTTTCTTTCTTTTCCTCCCTGCCTTCCATCCTTCCTTCCTTCCTTTCTTTTATCTCCCTTTTCTTCTGAGCCGTGTGGCTAACAGGGTCTTGGTGCCCTGGCCAGGTGTCAGGCCTGTGCCTCAGAGGTGGGAGAGCCAAGTACACGACACTGGTCCACAAGAGACCTCCTGGCTCCACATAATATCAAAAGGCAAAAGCTCTCCCAGAGATCTCCATCTCAACGCTGAGACCCAGCTCCACTCAAAGAGCAGCAAGGTACAGTGCTGGACACCCTATGCCAAACAACTAGCAAGACAGGAAAACAACCCCACCCACTAGCAGAGAGGCTGCCCAAAATCATAATCAGGTCACAGGCACCGCGAAACACACCATCAGACGCAGTCCTGCCCACCAGAAAGACAAGATCCAGCCTCATCCACCAGAACACAGGCACAAGTCCCCTCCACCAGGAAGCCTATACAACCCACTGAACCAACCTTAGCCACTAGGGGCAGACAGCAAAAACGATGGGAACTACGAACCTGCAGGCTGTGAAAAGGAGACCCCAAACACAGTAAGCTAAGCAAAATGAGAAGACAGGGAAACACACAGCAGATGAAGGAGCAAGGTAAAAACCCACAGACCAGACAAATGAAGAGGAAATAGGCAGTCTACCTGAAAAAGAATTCAGAGTAATGATAGTGAAGATGATCCAAAATCTTGTAAATAGAATGGAGAAAATACAAGAAACGTTTAACAAGGACCTAGAAGAACTAAAGAGCAAACAAACAATGAAGAACAACACAATACACATAATTAAAAATTCTCTAGAAGGAATCAATAGCAGATTAACTGAGGCAGAAGAACAGATAAGTGACCTGGAAGATAAAATAGTGGAAATAACTACCACAGAGCAGAATAAAGAAAAAAGAAGGAAAAGAATTGAGGACAGTCTCAGAGACCTCTGGGACAACATTAAACGCACCAACATTCGAATTATAGGGGTCCCAGAAGAAGAAGAGTAAAATAAAGGGTCTGAGAAAATATTTGAAGAGATTATTGTTGAAAAATTCCCTAATATGGGAAAGGAAATACTCAATCAAGTCCAGGAAGTGCAGAGAGTCCCCTACAGGATAAATCCAAGGAGAAACACACCAAGACACATATTAATCAAACTATTAAAAATTAAATACAAAGAAAAAATATTAACAGCAGCAAGGGAAAAACAACAAATATCATACAACGGAATCCCCATAAGGTTAACAGCTGATCTTTCAGCAGAAACTCTGCAAGCCAGAAGGGAGTGGCAGGACATATTTAAAGTGATGAAGGGCAAAAACCTACAACCAAGATTACTCTACCCAGCAAGGATCTCATTCAGAGTCAACGGAGAAATTAAAACCTTTACAGACAAGCAAAAGCTAAGAGAATTCAGCACCACCAAACCAGCTTTACAACAAATGCTAAAGGAACTTCTCTAGGCAGGAAACACAAGAGAAGGAAAAGACCTACAATAACAAACCCAATACAATTAAGAAAATGGTAATAGGAACATACATATCGATAACTACCTTAAATGTAAATGGATTAAATGCTCCAACCAAAATACATAGACTGGCTGAATGGATACAAAAACAAGACCCGTATATATGCTGTCTACAAGAGACCCACTTCAGACCTAGGGACACATACAGACTGAAAGTGAGGGGATGGAAAAAGATATTCCAAGCAAATGGAAATCAAAAGAAAGCTGGAGTAGCAATTCTCATATCAGACAAAATGGACTTTAAAATAAAGACTATTACAGGAGACAAAGAAGGACACTACATAATGATCAAGGGATCAATCCAAGAAGATATAACAATTGTAAATATTTATGCACCCAACATAGGAGTACCTCAATACGTAAGGTAAATGCTAACAGCCATAAAAGGGGAAATCGACAGTAACACAATAAGAGTAGGGGACTTTAACACCCCACTTTCACCAATGGACAGATCATCCAAAATGAAAATAAATAAGGAAACACTAGCTTTAAATGATACATTAAACAAAATGGACTTAATTGACAGTTATAGGACATTCCACCCAAAAACAACAGAATACACTTTCTTCTAAAGTGCTCATGGAACATTCTCCAGGATAGATCATACCTTGGGTCACAAATCAAGCCTCAGTAAATTTAAGAAAACTGAAATCATATCAAGTATCTTCTCTGACCACAACGCTATGAGACTAGATATCAATTACATGAAGAAATGTGTAAAAAATACAAACACCTGGAGCCTAAACAATGCACTACTAAAAAACCAAGTGATCACTGAAGAAATCAGAGGAAATAAAAAAATACCTAGACACAAATGACAATGAAAACACGACGACCCAAAACCTGTGGAATGCAGCAAAAGCAGTTCTAAGAGGGAAGTTTATAGCAATACAATCCTACCTCAAGAAACAAGAAAAATTTCAAATAAACAACCTAACCTTACACCTAAAGCAATTAGAGAAAGAAGAACAAAAATACCCCGAAGTTAGCAGAAGGAAAGAAATCATAAAGATCATATCAGATATAAATGAAAAAGAAATGAAGGAAACAATAGCAAACATCAATTAAACTAAAAGCTGGTTCTTTGAGAAGATAAACAAAATTGATAAATCATTAGCCAGACTCATCAACAAAAAAAAGGGGGAAGACTCAAGTCAATAGAATTAGAAATGAAAAAGGAGAAGTAACAACTGACACTGCAGAAATACAAAGGATCATGAGAGATTACTACAAGTAACTATATGCCAATAAAATGGACAACCTGGAAGAAATGGACAAATTCTTAGAAAAGCACTACCTTCCGAAACTGCACCAGGAAGAAATAGAAAATATAAACAGACCAATCACAAGCACTGAATTTGAGACTGTGATTAAAAATCTTCCAACAAATAAAAGCCCAGGACCAGATGGCTTTACAGGCAAATTCTATCAAACCTTTAGAGAAGAGCTAACACCTATCCTTCTCAAACTCTTCCAAAATATAGCAGAGGGAGGAACACTCTCAAACTCATTCTACAAGGCCACCATCACCCTGATACCAAAACCAGACAAAGATGTCACAAAGAAAGAAAACTACAGGCCAATATCACTAATGAACATAGATGCAAAAATCCTCAACAGAATACTAGCAAACAGAATCCAACAGCACATTAAAAGGATCATACAACATGATCAAGTGGGGTTTATCCCGGGAATGCAAGGATTCTTCAATATATGCAAATCAATCAATGTGATACACCATATTAACAACTTGAAGGAGAAAAAACATATGATCATCTCAATAGATGCAGAAAAAGCTTTCGACAAAATTCAATACCATTTATGATAAAAACCCTCCAGAAAGTAGGCATAGAGGGAACTTACCTCAACATATTAAAGGCCATATATAACAAACCCACAGCCAACATTGTTCTCAATGGTGAAAAACTGAAACCATTTCCTCTAAGATCAGGAACAAGACAAGGTTGTCCACTCTCACCACTATTATTCAACATAGTTTTGGAAGTTTTAGCAACAGCAATCAGAGAAGAAAAAGAAATAAAAGGAATCCAAATCAGAAAAGAAGAAGTAAAGCTGTCACAGTTTGCAGATGACATGATACTATACATAGAGAATCCAAAGATGTTACCAGAAAACCACTACAGCCAATCAATTAATTTGGTAATGTAGCAGGGTACAAAATTAATGCACAGAAATCTCTTGCATTCCTATACACTAATGATGAAAAATCTGAAAAAGAAATTAAGGAAACACTCCCATTTACCACTGCAACAAAAAGAATAAAATACCTAGGAACTAACCTACCTAAGGAGACAAGAGACATGTATGCAGAAAACAATAAGACACTGATGAAAGAAATTAAAGATGATACAAACAGATGTAGAGATATACCATGTTCTTGGATTGGAAGAATCAACATTGTGAAAATGACTATACTACCCAAAGCAATCTACAGATTCAATGCAATCCCTATCAAACTACCAATGGCATTTTTCACAGAACTAGAACAAAAAATCTCATAATTTGTATGGAAACACAAAAGACCCCAAATAGCCAAAGCAATCTTGAGAAAGAAAAATGGAGCTGGAGCAATCAGGCTCCTGTACTTCAGACTATACTACAAAGCTACAGTAATCAAGACAGTATGGTACTGGCACAAAAACAGAAATATAGATCAATGGAACAGGATAGAAAGCCCAGAGATAAACCCACACACATATGGTCACCTTATCTTTGATATAGGAGGCAAGAATATACAACGGAGAAAAGACAGCCTCTTCAATAAGTGGTTCTGGGAAAACTGGACAGCTACATGTAAAAGAATGAAATTAGAACACTCTGTAACACCATACACAAAAATAAACTCAAAATGGATTAAAGACCTCAATGTAAGGACAGACACTATCAAACTCTTAGAGGAAGACATAGGCAGAACACTCTATGACATAAATCACAGCAAGATCCTTTTTGACCCACCTCCTAGAGAAATGGAAATAAAACCAAAAATAAACAAATGGGACCTAATGAAACGTAAAGCTTTTGCACAGCAAAGGAAACCATAAACAAGATGAAAAGACAACCCTCAGAATGGTAAAAAATATTTGCAAATGAACCAACGGACAATCTCCAAAATTTACAAGCAGCACATGCAGCTCAATATCAAAAAAACAAACAACCCAGTCCAAAATTGGGCAGAAGACCTAAATAGACATTTCTCCAAAGAAGATTTACAGATTGCCAACAGACACATGAAAGGATGCTCAACATCACTAATCATTAGAGAAATGCAAATCAAAACTACAGTGAGGTATCACCTCACACCGGTCAGAATGGCCATCATCAAAAAATCTACACACAATAAATGCTGGAGAGGGTGTGGAGAAAAGGGAACCCTCTTGCACTGTTGGTGGGACTGTAAATTGATACAGCCACTATGGAGAACAGTATGGAGGTTCCTTAAAAAACTAAAGATAGAACTACCATACGACCCAGCAATCCCACTCCTGGGCATATACCCTGAGAAAACCATAATTCAAAAAGAGTCATGTACCACAATGACCATTGCAGCTCTATTTACAATAGCCAGGACATGGAAGCAACCTAAGTGTCCATCAACACATGAATGGATAAAGAAGATGTGGCACATATATACAATGGAATATTACTCAGCCATAAAAAGAAACGAAATTGAGTTATTTGTAGTGAGGTGGATGGACCTAGAGTCTGTCATACAGAGTGAAGTAAGTCAGAAAGAGAAAAATAAATACTGTATGCTAACACATATATATGGAATCTTTAAAAAAAATTGTTCTGAAGAACCTAGGGGCAGGACAGGAATATAGACGCAGACGTAGAGAATGGACTTAGGACACGGGGAGGGGGAAGGGTAAGCTGGGATGAAGTGAGAGAGTGCATGGACTTATATACACTACCAAATGTAAAATAGATAGCTAGAGGGAAGCAGCCCATAGCACACGGAGATCAGTTCGGTGCTTTGTGACCACCTAGAGGGGTGGGATAGGGAGGGTTGGAGGGAGATGCAAGAGGGAGGAGATATGGGGATATATGTGTATGTATAGCTGATTCACTTTGTTATAAAGCAGAAACTAACACACCACTGTAAAGCAATTATACTCCAATAAACATGTTAAAAAAGAAAAGATTTGTGTCTTTCATTGTAGGTAAATTCTACATAAGTAGAAAAACGTGTAACCAAATATTGAACTCTAGTTAATGATGTTCATTCCAAATTATTTATTATTTACAAGTATGTTGATGTCTGTTTACTTTGAAGTGCACCAGCAAAAGAAAAGATGGATTGAAGGATGGGTTGAGGGGTTGGTACATGGATATATATGTGATAGAGTAATCACAGCCACAGGTTAATAGTTGACTCTCTATGGTGAGTATATGAATGTTCCCTACAATTATTTCAATTTTCCTGAGTGTCTGAAAATGTTCATAATATAAATGGCACAGCACTCAAGTACAGTGCAGAAGCTTGCCTTTCCTCAGCCTCCACAGTCTCCTAGGGATCCACAGGCTGATGAGATCTGTGAGGGCTCCAGTGGCAGCCCCTTGGGGGAGGCGGAGAGGCAGCACTCATTGGGACAAGAAAGGGCAGAATGGAGCTGATGCAGAACCAAGTACAGCCCCAATCAGAGCCAAGACCTGACCTCCTCACCTAGTCTCATAGAACCTTTCCAGTACCATGATTGACTCCCCACACTGTTCAGATGAAGGCTAGCCTCTGGGTGTCCATACATATGGCTGCCTACCTGGAGGGATTTCAGGGCACCAGGAAGTTCTCACCCCTTCTTTCCTCGTGTCCCCACCTGCTCATGGGTACTTCTCTTGTGAGTTGTCAATAAGACTGCCATCCAGCGGCTCTACTTGCATATGAGCTCCATAAAGGCTGAGAACCCACAGTTACTGCTGTATTGTCAACACCTAGAGAAGTGCCCCATACACTATGTGTGTGGAAATGTGTTGGATGACAAAGGCTTTTCTTAATATACATAAAAATGAGAGTAAGTAAGGTTTGGGGACTTAAGGAGGTAAACACAGCCAGCCTGAATCAGTAAAACCGGGATGTGTGGGAGAGAGAAGTGCACTGTTTTGGAGGTTAATAACTGAGACAAAATAAATGGACTGGAACTTTCCAAATATTTACAATTGGAATACTGCCTTTGGCACATCTCAAGTCTATCTTGGAAGACTTGCTAGGAATATAGATTTGCATATCGGCGAGAGTCTGTTTTGCTTTCGAAATGATGGAAACAAGCCCTGCTCCGTTATCTGGAAGAGAAATGGAGGGGCAGATGATTTGTAGCTAGCTGGGGAACACGATTCGTGAATGGATGGAACTGATTCTGATGGGAATTGTACTGTTCTTTCAACTCCTTATATGTTGGAAATTTTCCAGCTAATAAATTTCGGGGAAAGCTATCAGCACTACAAAATGCCCATTCAGGGCTAGAAATATTAAAAAGACTCGCTGACTTTTTAGAGTGTGCAAGGACAAACTGAGACAAAACCAAGGGAAACTGTATAAAATAAAAACTTCCGGAAAAAAAAAAAAAAAACCCAAACCGAGGGAGACTTAAGTGAAACAGTCCTAGGATATGGGATCTGATGTTTCCAGCTTTAAGATCGACTGCAGTTTGAATAAACAGGAACCTGAGCAGTAGTTTAAAAAAAAAGGGGGGGGAGGGGGGTAGGACAGAACGCAGATTTTTAAAATTTCACTTCATGCCAACAGACATGAAATGTCCCATACTATATTTATTGTGTTTCCCATGTCTCTTATTACGATTGTAAGATTATACTTTTTAATGAATAGTTTCCTTGGAAATTAGTTCAATACATTTGGGTTATGAAGACCAAAGTCTCCTTCCAAATAAAAATAATAATTTTAAAAATGCACAAAAGAAAAAAGCACAATAAGCTCCTCAGAAGTAGAACAAAGGAGGCAGTACATTTATGAGCATAAATCAATAAAGTAAACAAAATTGAGTGTTTCTTAAGCATGCAGGGGTTATTTATCATATTAACTGATTAAAGAAGAAATATAATTTAATAGATAAAAATCATTTGCAGTAAAATTCATCTAATAATAAGAAGAATATGCTAAAATAATAGTAAAAGGAGCTTCTTTAGGAAGTGAAGTGTGTCTATCAAAAAACTTTAGCAAATGTCATTCTTAATAGTGAAATATTAAACTAATATTAAACTAATTCTTTTTAAAACCAGGGATAAAACACTTTCTCACAAAAAAGAATAACTGAAAGGAAGAAATAAAAATTCATTATTTGCAGATGGTAGGACTGTCTACCCCAAAGAACCTATAAGCACATTTAAAAGAAATTTTTTTACAGTCAGGTTTATATATTGTACAAAATCCAACTGCGCGTATAATAAATCAGCAACAACAAAACCCAGAATTTTAAAAATATTGTTTTTACAACAACAACAAAATTCTAGTGTACCTAGTAATAAATCTGTCTGAGGTTATACTATGTTTGAAAGAAATTATCAAACTCTGGGAGACACTTGGGAGATTAACATTTCTGAGAGGAAGTTCAGTTTTATAATCATGTCAATTTTTCTGCAAATCTATAGATTTAATACACTTTCAAAGAAAATTCCAGTAGATTTTTTTAAAATTGTGGTAAAGTAAACATAACATAAAATCTACTACCTTAACCATTTTTAAGAGTACAGTTCAGTGGCATTAAGTACATTCACTTGATCATGCAACCATCACCAATATGCATCTCCAAAATTTTTTCACCTTCCCAAACTGAAATTCTGTACCCAGTGAACACTAACTCCCATTTCTTCCTCCTCCTAGCCCCTGGTAACCACTATTTTACTTTATGTCTCTATGAACTTGGCTACTCTAGATACCTTATATAAGGGCAACTATACAATATTTGTCCTTTTGGTGTATGCAAGTTCTTTTTTTTTTTTGGAGGAACTTGACAAACTTAACTCTAAAACTTATGTGGACATGCAAAAGACCCAGAATAGCCAACAATTCTGAATTATATTTTAAAGGTAATAATATAATAATATTATATATAATAAGTACCATATAATACTATTATACAATTATAAATCTAGTGGAATTGAGATGGTGTATTGTTGAATTAAGAATATACAAACAGACTAGGAACCAAATAGCCCCCAAATGGACTCCTGCATATATAAAAGTTTAATAAATGCCAGAGGGGACGTTCCAGATCACTTGGGAAAGACAGTCAATTCAGTATATGGGGCTGGAACAACTGACAATCCCTACAGGAGAAAAAAAAAAATGAAATTAAATCCCTCCCTCACACCACAGACAAAAATTTCTAATTGATTCAAAATGTGAAAGGTGAAACTCTCAAACTTTAAAAAGTGTATATTTCATGATGTCCAAGTAGACAAGATATGGAAAAGATTGATAAACTCAATTGTAATTTAAGAATTTCTGTTAATCAAAAAACACCATAAAGAAAATATAAGAAAAGCCACAAACGTGGAGAAGAGAACTGTAACATCTAAAAGTCAATAAGACTAAGACCAAAAAAAAAGAAAAAAGAAAAATTGGCAAAAGGCATGACAGGCATTTCACATAAGAAGAAATACAAATGGCAAATAGACATGTGAAAGCATACTCAATTGTAACAGTAATATGAAAATGCAATTTTAAAGCATAGTGAGAGATCTTTTTCTTATGCTATATTGACAAAAATTAAGTCTGATAATACCAAGTGTTAGTTCCACAAGACACATGCTGCTGGTGGGGATATAAATTTGTACAATCACTGAAAAATAATTTAATATGATGTAGTAAAGTTGAACATTGGCATACCCACAACACAGCAATTTCACTCCTGGGTCATATATGCTACTGAGGAGTGTTTTTCAAACAATAGATTGCAAATGGCTAAAATGGCTCATGAAATCAGTTTAAAGGATTGAGATCAGTATTTTTAAAAAACAAAATTAAAAAATATCAGAGAGCATTATGAGTAATAGGATGAGCATTGTTTCATGAAATGTTTGTTTCACTTGTGTCTGTGGTGGGGAGGGAGGGCAGGAGACTCTATGGGTGTGTGGGTGTCCACGGTGATGGAAAACATATTTCTCTGAGTCACAGCAACTAAATTTGAAAGCCCTGTAGAAATTCTTGCCCACGTTCCCCAGAAAACATGTACAAGATTTTTCATAAGAGCGCGTTCAAAATGTCAAAAACACAACCCAAATATCCACTGATACTGGAGATTAAAATGGATGAGCAACTTGTGTCACAGACACATGATGAAATATTATGAGCACAGACAGAAGCTCTTCAGCCACACATAACAACTTGGATGAACCTAAGAAACAAAATATTAAGTGAAAACAGGAAGCTACAGAATACCACACACATTGTGCCTCATTTATCAAGCTTAAAAACAATACGAAAAAATCAATGAAAACAACCCAAAGCACAGATCCTGAAGCCAGACTATCTGGGTTCAAATCCTAGCTCTGTCACCTAGTGGCATGTAACCTTGGGCAAAACACTTAACCTCTGTGCCTGTTTCCTCATCTGTGAAATGGAAATAATAACCTACCTCATGGGGTGTTTAGGATTAAAACCTGTAAAGTCCTTGGAACAGTGAACATGCCAAAAAGAAGGAACAGGTGTAGGAAGAACAGAATTAGCAATGTTCTGGTTCTTAAGTTGGTTTGTGGGTGCATGAGTATTGAAGATACATATTCATTTATTTTTTCCACATATCAATATTTTTTAAATTTTATATTGGAGTATAGTTGATTTACAACGTTGTGTTAGTTTCAGGTGTACAGCAAAGTGGTTTAGCTATACATATACATATATCTATTCTTTTTCAGATTCTTTTCCCATATAGGTTATTACAGAGTACTGAGTAGAGTTCTCTATGCTATACAGTAGGTTCTTGATGATTCTCTCTTTTATATCAATATTTAAAATTTAAACAAGAGTGAGTCATGCCATGACAAGGCCCTGTATACTCAGGCTCAAGAATAAGACACTGGGTCAATGATGTTGGCAGCCTGAATGGTCACGTACCTGGTTCTCAGCTTGTCACCCCCTGATTCCGTCCAGTTTCGGGGCAGGCTGGAGGTGGGTCTTTCTTCATACTGCTTGGTGTACTGAGCCAGCAGTTCCTGAACCACAACCTGCACATAGAGTTTATCACTTGTCAGCCATTTGTCAAAAATGCAATAAATGCCAGAGTGTCTTTAACTGCTGCAGCAAGGTAAGGTCCAGCTACTTCTAGCAAACTCTTTGGAAGGACCCAAAGACAAGACTCATCCTTCCTGAGGCCTCCACTTCCCCATAGCAGTGGCCCTTACTCACCACTCTCCCTCCATTCTCCATGGCCAGCTTAACTAGCTAACTACTCACTGCTCTCTTTTCCCTTTGAGGCATCAGCCTTTAATGTGGTCCCAAGACCAACCATTTTAGGTGACACTTCAGATAAAACCTACTTGCCTTCCCTGGACCGGATGGGTGGCTGGTCTGTTTTCTTTTTTGCCTCTGATATTCTATGGTTGATTAGGCCTTTGGGGAACCATACTGAAATGTACGGTAAAACAATCTCCATCAATCGCTTTCCTCACAGATTTAAAGTTATAATGTGGGCCTAAAACACTGCAGGCTTGTCCAGGTTTGTTAAAAGAAGATGTCCAGGGCTAGGCTGCTGTAGAGAGAGGCCCAGGTGACAGTGAGCAGTTACTGCTAGGCACGTCAGCGAGGCCACCTTGGGCCAGCCTGCCCCGCCGAGCCTACAGCTGACTGCCAGGCAGGAGTGAGCCCCGGTGAGGCCAGCAGAGGAATCGCATCACGAGAGCTCAGCCCACACTGCCAATCTACAAACGATGAACTAACAACTGCGTGTCGTCATAAGGCACTAACTTTGGGGGTGGGGTTGTTACACAGCCATAAGTTGCTTATTCATTCTCACATGAGTACCAATTTTAGAATATTTCCTTCTTCATTTCACATACATTCATGTTTTTATATAGATTACATAAAATGTTATAATGCTTTCAATCAATAGGATATCATAAATGATATTTTCGGTTCACAATCTGTTTTGGATTCTATTTATCTGTTTAATGGCTGTATAATATTCTTTGGAGAAATCATACCTAATTAAACATTTCCATTCAATTAGATATTTACGTTGTTTCCAATTTTATACTGTCATTAATATCCTTGGTATCAATATATTCAGACAAATAGCACTGTCCTCTTTTTGATTATGGCCTGAGAATAAATCCAATGAGCTTGACTGATGCAATGGTTCTTAAAGAGGGCCACCCTGGCTATGAGAGGGATGCTGGAAACTTGTCAAGGCACATTTGCCTGGGTGACTTTATTGGCATTGGTGGGCAGAGCCAGGCAATGCATGGGACACTCTAACCCAACAGAGGACTGTGCCACATCCAGTGTCCTGTTGAATGCCATGCACTCAAACTCATGAAGCCAATTGATAGCCCAGAACCTGACTCTTACACTAAAGCTTTCAGGTTCTCCCCGACCTGGGTCTGTGGAAGATTAAACTCCCCTGCCCCCTTGAATTCGAGGCAGCCATGGGACTGGCTTTAGGTCAGTGACATGTAAGCTGGTGCGATGTTCCCAGTTATGATTGGTCCATAGCCTGGACTTCGGTCTACATTGGAGATGCTACAGCAACTCCATGTATAGAGGCATTGTTAAGTCTTACTATGTTGTTATGCTTATTACACATTCCTTTTGTTTCTTTGAAGTATTGTCTTGAATTCTTGAAATCATGTGCCTAGATAAGTTATATTACCCATGACTTCATTTCAGGATAATAAAGGGGGTGTCACAAAATATTTACTATGAAAAAGAGGGCATTAGGTCCAATGAGCTTGAGGATCACCGTATTATGGGTCAAAGGACCTAAACTTTTTTGTGGCTTCTGCTATACATAGTAAGTGTAAAAATTGAACACTGCTAGCAACCGGAAAATGGGGGAAATTAACTTTGACTAGAATTAAACTTAAAATGATATAGAAATCAAGGTCAGTTTCACCGACATCACTAGGATTAACACATCCTTTGTTTTTGTTCATCTGTTAAAGTTATGATGGCTCTAACTCCATCACCC